>NC_086015.1:110841500-112205000 GCF_028858775.2 Pan troglodytes
GGTTATATGAGGATGAAGGAGGTTCCTGAAGTGTTCTCCTTGGGTATGACACATGCCTTCATGGGCTGTATTAGAAATCTTCAGGAGATTTTGGGTCTTCCCCTCCCTCTCTGGGAGCTTGCTATACATCTCCAGCCAGCGACTCAAAATAATTGCCCTCAAGACTCTTTGAAAATATGAAATATAGACCCGATCATATTATTGGAAAAAACTGCCACCCTAGCTAAATTACTTAGAAAAAAAAAAAACCCTTAATTAGTCGGGTGTGGTGGCAGCCACCTGTAATCCCAGTTACTTGGGAGACTGAGGCAGGAGAATCACTGGAACCTGGGAGGCGGAGGTTGCAGTGAGCCAAGACTGTGCCATGGAACTCCAGCTGGGCGACAAGAGTGAAACTCCGTCTCAAACAAACAAACAAAAAACCTTAATTTTTAATTTTAAAAACTGTCCACATGACACGGCTACCACTGCAACTGCCACCACCCCAGGATGGATTCTGAGTGGTCCCTGCTTTTTCGCATCCTTACTTTGACTCAGGGTCCAAAGCAGGTAGATATGAATGGTAGACTTTATGACAGCTGCAAGGGAGACTCAGAAATTGAGCTGCTGGTATTTTCAGTGTTAAGATAAGGGTTACTCATCTTATGAGTAAGGGGTCCGGATGCTGGGTAGACATAAAGAATGTCAAATGTCCATTCCCTAAACTCATGCAGATGAACATTACCTTCAGTGCTTTTACAATAATCTGGGTGTCAGGTGACCAGAATTCTCAAAGGGATTGATACTACCTCTACAGCTGCTTATTTTACAAATATTTTCTATTAATAATGGAAATTTGTCATGGGCAAAACAGTACTCTAGGTACTAGTGGGGATGATACAATGTATTAAAAACTCTTGCTATCCTTCGCAGACCACAATCTAGTTGTCCAAGCAAGACACACACAAATAAGGCTTTAAATATTGACTTAGCAAAATTACAAGAGCAATGCAAAGCAGTCCATAACCATTGTGTTTGGATTTCTCCCAAGGCAGAACCTGAGACAAAGACTTGAGTCAGTCAGTCTATTTTGGAGGTGGACCCAGGAGGCAGGAGTGAGAGAATAGGGAGAATGCATGAGGAAAAGCCAATATGCGAGTGTCTGTCATGGGTCAGTACTGTGGGCACTTGGGGCTACTTTCTACAAAGCATTCAGAACAGAAGTACCCACCTGAAAAACAGAAAGTGAAAGCATTTATCCACTGGTTCCCATACCCCACTGATGAAGAGTTTTCTACAGGGATGATAAATCACCCACAATTCCAGGCTGAGCTTGTTCATAGATCCTTCAAGTTCCCTGATATTGGAGAAAGCCCCTTGAGCAAATGCAATTGAAGAGGGTGAGGTGGGCTGCCCACTGAGTGAGGTGAGTCTGAATGTACGTGGACCCTTCCACCACAGCTGCATTTGAAATCAGAGGTGGGTCAAGGGGATGTGACAAGGGCCTGTTATTATACAACTGTCAACCTACAGACACACTTAATAGGAGTGATACATTCAAATGAGCACAAGGTCACTACAGGCTCTAGTGTTTGGGTCTGGGGAGGGCAGGTTCCTTGAGGAGGCTGAACTCCAGCTGAGCTTGGAGAGAACTGATAGAATTTCTCATACCAAAAATTTTGCAGCAGATCAGAATCTGGAGCTTTCCAAACTCTGGCTGTGCTGAAGGCAGAGGTTATATATTCCAGTGCACTGTGCTTCTGTGTTTCAGTCTATATTCTATTTCACTTCTGGCAATAACATTACATTGAGGTTATGGCATTTAGGCATCTTTCAAATGCTTGCCAGGGTTTGACACTGAAAAACATTCCTTCAATCCAAGTGGTTTCAGAGTACTAGAAATTCTGATAAAGATAGCAGTGGTTATTTAAAAAGTCCTATGTACAAAAAATATAATCCATAATAATTTAACTTAATGATGATTCTGATAAAATAAGCAATTATTGTTGGGTAAAATAGGTGATATGTTTTTCCCTCTGTATGTTCATAACCTTGCTTATAAGGTATCTGTAACATAAAAATAAAGAAATGTATTTACATTTAGGAGCCAACAATTATGTCAAAGTATGTATATTAAATAAAGTGTTTATAATATTAAAGTAAAATATGGGTCCGTCAGGAATTTTTTTTTTTCATTCACCTCATGTTACTGCTGTCAATATGATCTAGTCATTATACTGGAAGAAATAAATTTCATTTCTCTTAAAATTATATGATATATATTTTACCTAAACCAGTCTCACATACTCCCCTATTATTTCAAAGCGAGGTGTCTTCAGAGTTGCAAATAACTGATTGACAAATGCCCCAGGCATAAGGCCACATACTGCATTTAGTGGTTTCCTTCGTTCCCTCACACGCACTCACTCACTCTGAAAGGGGATTCTTTACTCCTCACTGCTCTTCTTCCTCCTTTGAATGATGCCTCCACAGACAACCACTAACCTGAGCTGATAACACTATAGAAAGACAAAGAAATATCATGCATAGAAGTCACATGCCCAGAAACCCCCTTCTTTCTTTCTCAGGTTAGTGATAGCCCTGTGGAATTTTTCTGTGCTCTTCTCATTCTCAATGCCCTTGTGCTTTCATCAACTGAGGCTACAGTTCTTTTCCACCAGAGATAACTGCTTACATGCAGAGATTCTCTTAGACGCCCTTCTGATTTCCTTAGCTTCCTCAACTTTTGACAATTGCCGCTGTAAAATCTCCACCTCTTTGCTTGGTTAAATGAGACAATATTCTTGAATGAAATTTGTAGACTGTAAAGCAATGTATGAATGCAGCTTATTGTCATCATTTATGATCTCCCCAAATAAACCAAGTCAGGCCTGATAAACAGCGTTCATAATATATGTTTCCAGAAAAGGAGAAAAACCAAAGTTTCATAAATAAAGCTTTTTTCCCCTCATTCTAAAAGTACACATTCTAGTTGAAGAGTGAAATAATCTACAAAAATTGGCTGAGTGCAGTGGCTCACACTTGTAATCCCAGTACTTTAGGAGGCCATGGAGGGTGGATCGCTTGAGGTCAGGAGTTCAAGACCAGCCTGGGCAACATGGCAACATGGCGAAACCCCATCTCTACTAAAAATACAAAAATTAGCTGGGCATGGTGGTGCACGCCTGTAGTCCCCGCTACTTGGGAGGCTGAAGCAGGAGAACTGCTTGAGCCCGGGAGGCAGAGGTTGCAATGACCTGTGATGCACCACTGTGCTCCACTCTGAGTGACAGCGTAAGGCCTTCTCTCCAAAATAAATAAATAAATAAATAATGAATAATAAAAGTTACCCTAAGTCTGACCATCCAAATTGAGCCATTTTTTCTTCCTGTTTTTTAATCTGCATATTTTTTATAGGCATGGTCATTTTCTTTTTCTTTTTTCTTTTTTTTTGAGACAGGGTCTGACTCTCTCGCCCAGACTGAAGTGCAGTGGCCTGATCTGGGCTCACCACAACCTCCGCCTCTCAGGCTCAAGGGATTCTCCTGCCTCAGCCTCTCAAGTAGCTGGGATTACAGGCGCATGCCACTACCACCCAGCTAATTTTTATATTTTTAGTAGAGACAGGGTTTCACCATGTTGGCCAGGCTGGTCTCGAACTCCTGACCTCAAATGATCCATGCACCTTGGCCTCCAGAAGTGCTGGGATTACAAGTGTGAGCCACCACACCTGGCTGGTATGGTCATATTTTATCTACAATTTTGTAGCCTGCTCTTTTTAATTAACATTATAGTATAAAAACTTTTTGTGCCATTATATGCCCTATAACATCCTATAACATAAAATATTTTATTGAAATTTTATATAACAAAAATGCCAGCACCATTAACCTCCTAAATCTTTGAAGGTATTCAGAAGTCCCCTTTAAAACATCCATAAATTTCTCCAGCTATCCCCTCTAATTAAACTTGCCTTTATTCAAACTCTATTAAAAATAAACACATGCACATTAAACAGGTTAATTGTATGGTAAAGAAATTCTATCTCAATAAAGCTGTTATTTTAAACATTACAATATAAATAAATATAAATAATGCATTTCCCCTTAAACATGATTACATTTTTAATTAGTTGCTAGTGTGGCAGAAGAATTTATTAAAGTATTAATTTGTGTTTTGGTCTGTGCTCAATCCCAGATGTTAGCCTCAAGATTTTATATTTCCTTTCTTCGGAGGTATTTGCATGGCCAAGTAGAGGCTATGTGAAACAAATTTTCTTCTCAACTTGGATACAAATCTAAACTTACCGAAGAGTTTATGCAAGCTATCCCACAGAGTGAGGAGAGAAAAGAAAGACCCTTTGAAGTTTGAAAGAGGGAAAAATAAGGGCTGTTCTCTTGCCTGGGGAGAGGTCAGGGGTAGAAGGAAAACAGAACTCTGGGGCAGGTGGCCCTAGATTGGAGTACATGGCAGGGATGAGTTCCAGACACAGACTTGTCTTGCCCCGGCAGTGCCACCAAATCATCAGAACTCCTGAGACAGCAGGTGCTCAGGGGCTGGCATAGGTTCTAGTGGAAACTAGGGTTGCTCCTAGCGTAATCAGATTGGCTTCCCAGGAGCTCTGTGATTTCAAGAGAATCTGGCAATTTCGTGTGAACCCTTTCAGGAATAGTGAGTCCTAATGATCACAGACTAAATCTTTCACGAGTCTGGAGGCACAATGCCTCAGGCTCAAGTCTAAACTGGTTTACAGTAGTTCAACCATTGTGGAAGACAGTGTGGCGATTCCTCAAGGATCTAGAACTAGAAATACCATTTGACCCAGCCATCCCATTACTGGGTATATACCCAAAGGATTATAAATCATGCTGGTATAAAGACACATGCACACATATGTTCATTGCGGCACTATTCACAATAGCAAAGACTTGGAACCAACCCAAATGTCTATCAATGATAGATTGGATTAAGAAAAATGTGGCACATATACACCATGGAATACTATGCAGCCATAAAAAAGGATGAGATCATGTCGTTTGTAGGGACATGGATGAAGCTGGAAACCATCATTCTCAGCAAACTATCACAAGGACAAAAAACCAAACATCGCATGTTCTCACTCATAGGTGGGAACTGAACAATGAGAACACTTGGACACAGGAAGGGGAACATCACACACCAGGGCCTGTCGTGGGGTGGGGGGAGGGGGGAGGGATAGCATTAGGAGATATACCTAATGTAAATGACGAGTTAATGGGTGCAGCACACCGACATGGCACATGTATACATATATAACAAACCTGCGCATTGTGCACATGTACCCTAGAACTTAAAGTATAATAAAAAAAAAAAAAACTGGTTTACAGGACAGAAGGAAATGCAATCGTTTTTACTAAGAACATTCATATTCATGATACTTGTACTGCAACCATATAGATTGTGACTATTTTCTAAATATCACTTCACGTATGATGTTACTAATCAATTTTTATTTATTTTTATTATTTTTTTAGAGACAGGGTTTCACTCTGTCATCCAAGCTGGAGTACAGTGGCACAATCATAGCTCACTATAACCTCGAACTCCTGGGCTCAACCTGTTCTGTAGTAGCTAGGACTACAGGTGTGTGCCACCATGCCCGGCTAATAATTTTTTATTTTTTTGTAGAGATAGGGTCTCACTGTGCTGCCAAGTCTGGTCTCAAACTCCTGGCCTTAAGCTATCTTCCTACCTCAGCCTCCCCAGTTGCTGGAATTACAGACACGAGCCATGCATGTGGGTCCTAACCAATTTTAAAAAGGAAAGTTACTCCTCTGTTCCACCCTCCAATGGAGTAGAACTGCAGTATTTTAAATCTGGAAGGGATCTTGTACATCTAGTCCAACTCCCCCATTTTATGGATTAAAAATTCGAACCTTCAGAAGGAGGGATGAATTCTCCAGAGTCACAGAGTTAAACCTGGAGTAGAATCCAGTAGTGTCTTCATTCAAGGGAGTGTTCTTTCACTTTCTTGGGATAGGATTTGTAGTTGCCGCATTAAAGTGCTAATAGATGGATGTGTCATCAAGCCGTGCTGGTCCACCCTATGGATACAGATATTGAGTTGGATAATCACTAATATTTACTTGTGATAAAGCTTGGCTTTATTGCAATTCAGTTGAGAATGGTGGACTTTCAAGTTTGTATACTTCAATAGAAGAATGTCATTGTCACCAAAACCACATATCTACTATGGCACTTCTCCAAAGACCAGCAGTGATCAACCATCATCATTACTATATACTGTATAAAAATATAAAAAACACATTATCCCTTCATTGTTTCTTCTACTGTTCCTACAGTGATTTCGCAAAGATACACTTTGACCTATGTTTTTATTCCTTCTATAATGTGAGGATGTAATTCAGAAGTGAAGAACCAGCAGAAATGACAATATAAGATAAAAAGGGACAGAAATAATGTGAAACAAAAGAAATGACATATTGTGCAAGGGTTAGTTTTACAAAAAGATATATAATATCATGAAAGATTAAGATGAAGTAGATGCTTTTGCTCGTACACTGATTGGAAAAATAGGATGCTTTTGCTTGTTGTACACTTCTTGGGAAAGTATGGAGTGGCATAAGCTGCATGGTTTATTGTGACACATGCAGAACTGGTCTTTTCTTTGTCATCCTTTGTATGCTGGTTAAACATTTGTTATGCATTTTATCACCATTTAAGCACTTTTCCTATTCACTAACTTAGAAGCAATTGAAGCAATTTTAAATTCTCACTCTGGGAAAATAAAACTGCCATTAGAAGAAAACACATTTACTGTGATTTATTCCTATCAATACATTTTAATTCAAAAATATCTTTTTCTGATTATATCTTCGTTCAATAATTGCAATTACACAGTATGGTTGTTGTTGAAGGAATCAAATATACTTTTTATCTGGTAAACTCACTAAATTTTGTGTCTAAGGTATGGGTTTTATTTATGAGAGTGGTTTCTTTCATTATAAAAATGCAAATTTGTTAATAGTACTCTCTGGTAAACAGATTAGTTTATGAAATTATTGGGTCACCAATGTTGAAGTTAAAGTTCAGAAACAGGAATGTCAGAGGGAGGTGGCCAGCAACTGCCTTGGCAAGACCTCATAGGGTCAAATGACCTTCGAGGAGTTTCTCTAGGTCAGTAGCAGGTCCTGAACTATCGTGAGACCAATAATTTGATTTTGTCAATACATCCAGATTTGACCATTTCAAGGAAGTAATTCGTGTTTATTTAAATTCTCAAGGGACTGACCTATAAACCTAGATGCAAATTTATTCCTTTATAATGGTAGACAGAACTTGGGCTATGATGTCAACAGAGCTGGATTCTGATCCACCGTCACCGTTACTTACTATGAGGGCAAATTACTAAATTTCTCTAAGACTCACTACTTGCATCTATAAAATGCAACTGTCATGAATATTAAAAGACATAAATAAAGTACGAAGCCTGGTAGTTAGTGAATGGTGACTATAAGGACGAACTTGATGATGGTGATGAAAACAAAGAAGGAGAAGGAGGAAAAGGAGAAAAAGCAGGTTGCTGGAATCACGGGGATTAGAAAGCTTATGCTGGAATCAGCATATTTTCTTCCTGAGATCTAAGACAGTCCAAGAGTGAATTAGAAGACACTCAGCTAGCAGAGAATCAGAGCAAAGTTAATTACATGGAATGCTATAAAAACTTGGGCCTTCACACTATGAGGATCTGGTAGGTCCATCTCTATCTTATGGATATATCTGCCTGGCAGAGAGGATAAGTTGTTTTATTCCACCACCAAGAACAGTGCCTGGCAAATGGCAGGCCATTAGTAAATAGTTAATGGATGGACAGGTGGAGTACCCGAATTCATAGGCAGTGCTGCAAATAGTGATAATTTTTTTATCTTTGGTTCACCTATTTCTAGACTCAATAGATGTGTTATTCCCTCCATTTCTCCTCAATCCTCATACGATATGAACACAGAATTCCTTCAGTAATGTAATGAAGTGGTTCATATTTCTTTGTTATATCAATTACATTTAGACATTGTCTAATTAAACTCAAATCATTTTATCATTTACTTCAATCATACTGCCAAATTCTGTAGCTAGATTATATTTATCTTGATCAACTCAGTTTTGGTCACGTGATTGAGTTCTAACCAATAGAATGTGTGCACAAATGCTGTACATTTCTTCTAAGCATGGCCATCTTCCTATTTCTGATCTCAAATTTAAGCCCAGAAGGAGGTAAAGAATCCAGTGGTCCTAGGAGACAGTGTACCCAATAAAAGGAAAAGGCCGTGATCTCTGAAGAATCACATGGGGCAGAGAGGGAAAATGGAGCAGGTTCATATTTCTCTTGTTACATCAATTACATTTAGACATTGTCTAATTAAACTCAAATAATTTTATGATTCACTTCAATCATACTGCCAAATTCTGTAGCTAGATTATAGTTCTCTTGATCATCTCAGTTGTGGCCACATGATTGAGTTCTAACCAGTTAGAATGTGTGCACAAGTGTTGTACATTTCTTCTAAGCATGGCCATCCTCCTATTTCGGATCTCTAATTTCAGTCCAGAAGAATGAAGAGAATCCAGTGGACCAAGGACATGGTGAAGCCAATAAAAAGGAAAAGCCAGGATCTCTGAATAATCACATGGAGCAGATTTTGCCTCCCTCCTCACCATCACCTCCGCACACATAGACCCTTCACTGGACTATGATGAGAATGAAATATACGCCTTCGTTCTGTATTCTGAAAAGAGTTCTATAATCTGTAAGTAGCCCATGTATTATTTGTTGACTGAACAAATGATATAGTTTGAGTACATACACATTACTACCAAAGGACTTAATATATATAATGCATATAGCATATGTGAGCTATTGTTATCACTACCATTTTCTAAATGTATATATTTGTGATTGTGATTAACAAAATAAAATTTTATCTGAATGTAATTGTTTGCAATATATTTCTCAACTACAGGCTGCTACAATATAACTACTATCATATGCATCGGAGGCTCAACATTTTGATATTAAGAAGGGATCCATACGTAAATATCTAGAGACTACTGCTCAACATTCCAAACTATTTGCAATTCCTTGAATGGACAGTGACATTGATTTTGTATATGTGACAAATTCTTTGGCTTGGCTTGCCCAACCTCTACTCCACCTTACTTCATGGGTGCCTTCCTGGGCTGAAGAAGGTAGAAAGCTATCTTTCCCAACTTTTGCGCAAGGGTTCCAGATGCACAAAATAGATGCATTCTTCTAAGACACAGAAATTGAAAATGGGGTTGAGGCCATCTACCTGCCTTTTTTTAGTTGTTTTTTTTCTACTGGTAAGCCATTTTGCAGAGACTGTTTTCTATAACAGAGTTTCTGTGTCCATTTTCTAGCCTGAGTGTTAAGAGGCAGTTGCAGTGGCAGCATCTAGGATGCCTTCCTGATTCTTCATTAGTGGATGGCAAGATATTCTTGGGCTGAATAATTCCAGGACAGTACTATGGTCTTCTGGGAATCATTCCTGGTGGGCCAGTCTATAGCCCATTCTTTTGGCCCTTTCATGATTTTCTTCCTAATTACTTATGGCTTTTAGCCTATCCTTTCTGTCTTAAGATGACTACATTGGTTTCTGTTTTCTGCACTGAACCTTGACTGATACGGGCCTTGGAAAATATTGCTGGGACATGGAATGCATATCCCCTTCTCCCCCGGTCCCTATCCTCTTCTTCTCCTCAGCTCAAGTATCTACTTTTCCCAGACACCTTCACAAACCCCTTCAGCTGAGTCAAATACCTTTCCTTTCTGTTCTAGTCATAATCCTTGATAGCACTTCTCCCTATAGTAATGGTCAGTTATTTGTCTACACAAGTTAACTGGATAAAGCTACATTTTATTAGTCACTTGTCCCCAGGTATGTACACCATAAGAACTTGTGGAATAAATGAATGGATGAACAAATAACAATTAAAAACAAGTAACCAGCCCACAAAGGAGAAAATGAAGAAGCAAGAGAGAAGATGTGTAGTTTTCTTACAAAATGGTACCATGTGCCAGTATATGTAAAATAAGGCAGAGCCGAAATGCCATGAGTCTAGGTATGTTCTCCTTAGTCTCCTAACAAAGAGATCCATATGGTCTAGACCATATGGCAATTTTTTTTCTGTAAAGGAACAGATAGTAAATATTATAGGCTTTGTGACTCACACAATCTCTGTTGCAATTACTCAATTCTACCATCTTCTTAAGAAAGCAGCCATATATAAGGAGGAGAAGAGAAAGCAGATTTAGCCTGCAGGCAGCAGTTTGCCATTCCTTGGTTTAGAAGATTAAGGAAAGGCCTGGGTTTACAGTGTAGACTGACTGATTTTTTTGACTGGATCTTGTATGCATTTCGATTTTTCCCATATGAAATGAAGATGAAAACATTTTACTTATAACATATTTCTGATACTAAACTAATAATGTTTAAAAGCCTTTGAGAGGCGTGCATCATTTGTAAATCTCTTTAAGTTCACAAATAGTGGAATATTTTAAGTATGTGATAGCCAACATTTGATGACAAGGCCTTGAATTTCTACATATACGGCAAAATTGTGGTGAGCAGTATGTGGTAAGAATAAATTATCTCCTTCATTTACAACATAAAAGGTAAAGAGGCCCAAATAATATGTAGATGAATACCATTCCATTTTTGTTCCTATCCAAAAATGGACAAATCACATTAATTGCAATTTTCAATAAAGCAATTGTCAAGAGATTAGTCTTAAACATTATACCTGCTTTAGCTTCTAGAAGAAAACTTTCCTTGGAGTTTTTCAAAGACATGTGGAATTACACAGGGAGAAGGGACACTTTCTCCCACTCCCAATTTGCAGATGAGAAAGTCTTGGGCACAGAACTGTCAAAGGACAATTGGTGGCAGGGCTAGAGCAGCTCCTGGTCTTTGAATCCCATTGCAGTGCTCTTCCTACTTTACTAGGCTTACAAAAAATTGTGCTGCTGTTTTAATAAAATTTGCCAAACATTAAACCTAATGATAAATTTATGGTTAAATTGTATGTATCCCTGAGTTGCAAAGGATTTGTTATATAAAACATAGTTTTATGTTATATAAACTCTACGTTACAGAAAACGTAGAGATATAGCATAAGAAGCTCTAATTTCTCAATTTTAATGATAACATTATCCATCTCTCAAGATCGTGAGAGGTGAAACTGAGGGGGTTGAAGGATGAAGAGTCTGTAACCTTGGAGAATAGAGGGGAGTAAGATCAGAAACGAAAAACAAACAGAAAATGGGTACTACCCAATGGGCAAGTACCACCAAGCTTCCTTATGCTAATTTTCTGTTGCATTTGAGAAATTAAGGCATGACTTCCCAGTTGATTTAGGCATTCTAGCCCCTTACTTTTGCCTAAAATTTCCCAAGTATACTGAGCTCTGCATAATTTCACAAAAAAAGGTATTTCCCATTCCCTCTATGTTTAAGCAACTCAGTGAGGCCTATCCTGACCATTACATTTGAAACTGGATGAAACCTCCACCGCCACAATCAGTCTCCATGTATAATCCTACTCTACTTTTTTTCCCACAATACTAATCCCATTTAGCATACTATGTAACTTATTTGCTATGTTTCTTATCTGTTGTATTTCTCCCCCTAACTAGGGTGTAAGCTCCATGATGACAAGGATTTTTGTCTGTTTTGTTCTGTGACTTAAGTAGGCAGAATAGTGTCTTGCACATAATAAGTGTTCAGGAAATATTTGTTGACTTAATAATGAATTTCAGAAAATGAAGAATAGGGAATTAGGAACATCTTGACATGTTACATGGTTACATTTGGAAAGATTTGGACAAGGTGCGCAAAAAGAGTGGGACAATGGAATCATAAGAAGACAACAGAGGTGAACAATTGAGTACCGCTACATGCTAGGGAAAATACTACAGGCTTTATGCCCATTACCTTATTTTTCTCACACAGCTATTATTATTCTCATTTTACAGTTTATGAAACCGAGAGTAGATAACTTGTCTAAGTTCACTTAACTGGTGAGCAGTGAAGTCAGGATTCAAAACCCACATTTATTTGACTTCAAAGGCTATGTGTATAACTACTGCTCTGTAACAGACTATAAGGCCACCCCTGTGGCCCAGACAGTACTAGTGGAAGCCATCTCAGCATATGGGTCTGATTTTATTAAAGTTTATAAATGGACAGATATCTTTCATCGGACAGGTGTCATCTTTCATTGTAGATTCATGCTGAAGAGATTTGGCTTTCCTGAATTGCAATCTCCAAATTTACCATATAAAGAATGTTACTTCCATTAAAGCTAGAAGGATTTCCTAAAAACATCTTTAATCAAAAGGCAATTAGCATTGTTTTCCTCACCTATCAATCCTCTAAATCAGGGAACTTCAAATATCAAAATTTGTCAAGTTGCCTCAGCAGTAGAAAATGGCTTAGCAGGCTACATACTTGCAGATTCAACATGCTGAGGCAGCATCAGACGTACCTCCGTGGCTCAACTGTCTTTGCCTGTAACTACCTAAGGGTCAGGCAATATAAAGGTAGAGATTATTTCCTTGAATTCATAGGCATTTTTCCCTTTCTCCTCCTCGCCCTCGACTCACACTAGCACTTCTACACATATATTTCTTCTCCATTTATAAACTGGAACTTATTAAAATATGTTTTACCACTTTCATGGTTAACAAATTTCTAGAAACAGAATCAGATAGCAATCAGAGATCAAAATGGATCTGGAGCAGTGAACAGGACAGGAAGGGTCAGGAACATAAGGCTTGGTATGCCAGGGATGTATGAGACTTTAGGGACAGGGATGGGGGACAGAAAGACCAGCTTTAACAAGTTCAACCATGAAGAGGCTGGAATAAACCACGGGTTCTCTATGGATACCAATCACACAACTATTAACTTTTGCTTCATCCCCAGCCCTATTCTTCTTATTTTTGGTATGGGGGGCTGTTGAGGGGACAGAGTCTTGCTCTGTCGCAGAGGCTGGAGTGCAGCGGCGTGATTTTGGCAAATTGCAGCCTTGACCTCCTGGGTTCAAGCTATCCTCCTGTCTCAGCCTCCCAAGTAGCTAAGACTACAGGTGCACACCACCACGCCTGGCTAATTGTACTGTATTTTTTGTAGAGATGAAGTTCCATCATGTTGCCCAGGATAGTCTTGAACCCCTGAGCTCAAGTGATTCTCCCACTTCAGCCTCCCAAATTATTGGGATTACAGGTGTGAGCCACTGCACTCGGCCGTCCAGCCCTACTGTATTTGTTTGTTTGTTTTTGTTTTGTTTTTGAACAGAATCTTGCTCTGTTGCCCAGGCTGAAGTGACTTGACCTCCCAAAGTGCTGTGATTATAGGCGTGAGCCACGGTGCACGGCCGAGTCCTGCTCTTTAGTAAAAAGGATAAGCTTAACAATTTAGCTATTACCAGAAAAAGCAGAGAAAGACAATTGTTTCTCAAGGCTAGAAGAGAAAGTTAATCATTATTAATCAAGTGATTTGGAAGGGGTTGTTAAGGCATAAAGTACAAAAAAGTTTATGTTCTGTGAAGGTGTCAGGGTATGCCACATAAATATATCACCCAAGTTACTATTTAAGTAATAAGCACAACCTGACCGAGCTTCAGGAGTATAGCTTATTTGTGGAACACCATAATTTGTGTGGTCTAGTCATTCTGAAGCTTAGATGTTCATAAAAATCAGCTGGGTTGGGCATTTATTTAAATTCAGATACTTGCCACATCAGGGCCAGGAATTAGAGCTTTTAACAAGTCACCTCCATGATTCTAGTGAACCACACTTTGAAAAATGCTATCATAAGGCTATATGATACTAAGGATGCAATGAAAATTTGGAGCTAAAAATGAGATCTTCTTCTACTAGACACATATTAAGAAAGCTAAATAAGCCCAGGCATGTTGGCTCACGCCTGTAATCCCATCACTTTGGGAGTCTGAGGTGGGCAGATCACTTGAGCCCAGGCATTCCAGACTAGCCTAGGCAACATGGTGAAACCCAGACCATACAATTTTTTTTTTTAATTAGCTGAGCATGGTGGTACATGCCTGTAGTCCCAGCTACTTGGGAGGCTGAAGTAGGAGGATTGCTTGAGCCCAGGAGGTCGAGGCTGTATGAGCCAAGATCATGCCACTGCAATCTAGCCTGGGCAGCAGAGTGAGACCCCGTCTCAAAACAAAACAACAAACAAAAAGCTAAATAAGTCAAGTAAAAAATACATAAATACTCTGGATTTCTCCAGTGTTACCTAAATAATTGGGAATACCACTATCTTTTGTAAAGAAAACATAAGTAAATATTTAGTTCATCTCATCCATTGTATAATACTCTGCCACCATATTAAATTTTTAGCAATCTTCAAAGAATGGCCCTCCCAAATCTCTCAAGCATTTTAATTATTATAATTAGAAGATAAAATTTCTATTTATTACCCAGGGCTCCCTATCACTGGGCACTAAACATCACTCTATATCACAAGCCACACTTAAAATAACAGCTATTATTTATTGTCAGTGACTGTTTTTATATGCATCATCTTGTTTAATTCTCATAATAACCCTTAAGGGTAGGAACTGTTAAAATTCCCATTTTACAGTTTAGGAAACTGAGGCCAAAGCCTTGGCAGAATTAAGAAGCTTGGTCAAGGTCATGTCAGTAGTATGACAGAGCTGGTGTTTGAATCCAGATCTTTCTGACTCCAGAAGCACCAGCTTTTAAGCTCTAAGTAATTCTGCCTCCACTGGGAGCCTTAGTTCATACACACCCTATGAACATGTACAGATAAAGCAAATATCAATACAAATTGCATAGCTTACTGAGGATACACAATGCCAGTAGAATAACAGGTCTATTCCACAAGAAATGACATAAAATCAAAATGTAATTATGCCTCTCCAAAATATAAATAAAAACTAAAATCTACATCAATATCTAGTGTTTGCCATTCTTACCAGACATGCGTTAACTACGGAAATAGTCATTCCTGTTGCCAGCACATGAACTATTTTTTGTTCTGTGTAGCTGCCACCTGAAACCTCCAATGTGTAGTATTTTCTGACATATTTTCTTATAACCACTAATACTTACTTTTTTTGCTGAATATTCCTAATACATTTAGCCTCCTACAGAAATTTCTGAGGCAAGCAAAATAATCTCTCCCAACCACTTACTACTACACACAAACCAAAGAGTTTAAAAAGAATAACAGTGACCACACAAATCAAAAAGGACACATCCCAACATGGAATTTTCTTTCACTTAGAATATAAAGCCAAACTAAAAACCTAAAGATCCTATAATCCAGCTTTTTTTTTTCCTTAGCTGACTAAAGAAAACCACTTTACTCTTTAAAACAAACCTTAGCACCCTCAGGTCCTGAGGTTTGCTCTTCCACTTTCATATTCCTCTAGCATTGCAAGCTGGTCTGCTCTGCCTCCATCCCTGATTCTGAGGAATATTTTGTGTTATTTTGGATATTACAGCTGCCTCTGCTACTAGACCATAAGCTCCATTAGCACAGGGATCTGTTTGTTGTCTCTTACAATAATCATAGTACCTGGCACAGGGAAGCCAGGTCATAAGTGTTGTTGAATGAATTAATAAGTAAATGACCCATACAATTTAGTGACTTCTGGAGCTTGGTTCTTTCTTCTATCCTCACCATAATAATAGTTCGAGAATTACTGGGTGCCTCTTTCTTCTTTACTTCACTCAGGATTGAAGAGTCACTGTTTTCTCAGATGATCACCAAGTCCTTAGACCAGCTCTTCTCCATTCACACTTTGGAGAGCCCTTCTGAATTGCTAGCTCTCCTCCTGCTGGAGCGATAGAGGTAATTTCCAGTCAATGAAGGCTGGGAGAGCAGATATAGCCTCCAAATTAGGAAGGGAAGCCTAGATGGGGTGGAGGTGCTTTCTGCTGCTTGCCTTTCTCCTCTGAACAAAGTATGACTGGAGAGGAGAAGGAATGGGACTCTACTCAGCAATTAAGGTTTAGAAGGAAGACACACACTAAGTCAGGATGGCCACAGGGGGCCTTGACTCTGCTGCAGCTATGGACTTGGTCATGTCTAGAGTAGATGGGGGTCTGGGCACGGTGGCTCACATCTGTAATCTTAGCACTTTGGGAGGCTTAGGTGGCAGATCACTTGAGAACAAGGAGTTCAGGACCAGCCTGGCCAACACAGGGAAACCTCATCTCTACCCCTCGCCAAAAAAAATTAGCTGGGTGTGGTGGTACATGCCTGTAGTCCCAGCTACTGAGGAGGATGAGGCACAAGAATTGCTTGAACCTGGGAGGTGGAGGTTGCAGTGAGCTAAGATCACATCACTGCACTCCAGCCTGGGCAACAGAGTGAGAACATGTCTCAATAAATAAATAAATAAGATTAAAATAGAGGAGATGGGAACTTAGCGGGCATGAAGACCCCTATTTCTCCACCTGGTGATATGTCCCAGCTGTTGCTGCAGAGGCCTCAGGAGATCTCTTGCTTCTCTTAATTCAGAGTTGTATATTCAGCAAAAGGTTTCTTTAATATTACTTAATATTATTTCCTCTCCCTCTTCTCCTACTCAGGTCACAGTCCTCTTTATTTACTTCTTTCTTCCTTTCCTCCCTCCTTCTATATTGTGACAGGCAAAATTATTCATTTTATTTTTCCTCTGTTCAATGGCACGGGCCATAGGTCAGCACTTTAACAAATTTGTAACAATCAATCTGATAGTTGGAAAGAGAACTTTAGCAATCCAGCAGGTTAGTTTTGTTTTTGAAGGAAGAAGATGGTGTTTAAAGAAAAGTGTCAGATGATGGAAAAGGAAAATATCTCTTTCCAAATAGCTCAGTACTTCTAAGTCCTGGAGTCCATTCTTCCATTGTAAAGGGACTTCAGCCTAATTTCAGGAATAGTATTTAATGCCTCCTTTTGGAGCACTGTCACATTGTTCTTTTTAAAGCTTGTCCTTGGCTGGTGTTATGGCTCACACCTGTAATCCCGTACTCTGAAAGGCTGAGGCGGATCACTTGAGCCCAGGAGTTTGAGATCAGCCTGATCAGTGAGACCTCATCACTACAAAATATTTAAAAATTAGCTGAGTGTGGTGGTGTGCACTTGTGGTCTCAGCTACTTAGGAGGCTGAGGTGGGAGGATCACAGATCACTTGAGTCTGGGAGGTTGAGACTGCAGTGAGCTATGATGACACCACTGTACTACAGCCTGGGTGACAGAGTAAGACCCTCTCTTAAAAAAAAAAAAAGAAAAAAAGAAAAAATAAGGCTTGTTCTTTCTGGTAGGCCACTTGCAACACATTTGTTTTTTGTCAGTAACTCATATAGGTGGGGGTGAGCATAGAGGGGAATTCATACAATAACATCATTTAACACCCCCCCCCCTTAGTTTTAGCCCCTTTACCTCAAAACATCATTGTTTTAGTTAACTTCTCAATTGTATGTCCCATCCTACTGCAGGAAAAAGCAGACTTTCTCGCCAACTGTACTTCCTGTATTGCAACTGCACCTTCAGACAATGCTCCTGGCCTATCGCCTATCTCCTGTCTCCAAGTCCTGAAAATCTAACTTCATTTGGGGTTTCAGTTATAGCTTTCAATCACTTGTTTCTTGCTGTAACCTTACCTGTATAATGATTCTAATAAATCCTCCTTTTTCTTCAGCTAGTTTGAGTAGATTACTGTGGAATATAATAGGAAGTTAAAGCGTTTAAAAATTTTTGAGACCACCTAGACACTCAAAATGAGTTCAGATTTCCTACACTCTTGAATAATACCTGAGGGTCTTAAGAAAATATGCAGTTAGGATTGAACTGTTGAACTCCAACAAAAATCCTTTCCAGAACAAGTCAATGAATATAACAAATAAATAAACATATTAAGAAATAATTTATTTCTGAATATTTGCAGATGTAAGTTCAGGCCATAAACATTCTGAGTAATTCTAGTTAAATGTCTTGGGGTTGAGGGGGAAAAGGTGAATTCTGGAAATCATAGAACGGTAAAAGAGACATTGAGCCTAGATAAGATTCTAGAAAGTGATATTTAGTAGAATGCCCATTACATCCTCCCATTCCCATGCTCACTTTAGAAGACTGTTTCTGCCTACAAACACCAAAAGAGCAGCCCTCCATTACAGGTGAATCCTTGCCCTTCACCTGATGACACTGACACCTAGTGACATAGAGGTGTGTGCTTTTGTTTCCATGCTTAGCTATCTTTAAAGCTCTGGAATTCTGTGAGAAACCCCCAAGAGCGGTACAATTAATTTCCCCCTTTTTAAGGCTTATCTGAGTAGCTTTGTGGCCCTTGAAATTAAATGAAATCTGATAGGCAAGTGAAGGAAAGACCTGTGCATACTTAGAAAAGGATGACATAATCTCTAGAAGCCAGCACAGTGTCACCAAGACTAGCCTAAATTTATATTTCTTTTGTAACAGGGTTAATAAACGATAGCTCAGTTGCATGGTGGCTGTTGGGGATGTTATAGATTTCTCGTTTCCACCTGTCTGGTATCTATTTGCCTTCCTGTCTTCTTAGTTCTCTACTTTTACACCGGTAACCAAAAAACCTTCTTTGCATGCAATGTTTTTTTTTCTATTGTTTTGTTAAAGTTTATTTTTAAAAATATTTGATACATATTACAAAAATAATCTAACATTTATATTCCTTATAAAATGAACACCTGTGAATCCACCAGTAACCATAATGTTACCTATACATTGTATCCCTCTAAATATTTCTGTCCTAACTCGACTTCTTGCCTCCTCCCTCACTGCACCTCCTCCCCACACCAGGTAAGCAAGCAAAGTGTCCTCTACTACCCTAGCCAAAGGGTAAGCACCAAACATGGCGAAGCCACTCTCCCACTCTCTTTAGTGGCATGATAAATGCATGGAACAAAGTTTAAGCAAATTCATCATAATGAAGATATTCTAACCTAAAATGATGTCAATACCTGGAGATGACACTGTTTTTGGGCTTTCTGAGATCTCATTCTCTAGCTTCTTCTTTATTTCTAGGAGCTACCCCATATCCTTCTATAATTTCTTTTTTTTATTTTAATTAACCAGCATTGTTAAATACCCCACTTATCAAAGAACTCTCTGATAACATTAGTAAATGCAAATTTCATAAACCCTTTTTGATAAAGCTACATCAAGTATTTTAATAAATGAACTGCAAAAAATATGGTTAGGATGAGAGTGAAATTACACAATAATGGTCACCTCTGGGGAAAAGTGGAAGAGGACTGGACCAGGGAAGGTGATTTCAACTGAATGTGCAATGTTTTACCTCTTGTAAATAAATCTGAGGCAGTATAATAACATGTTAAGTAGTAATAAAGCTCCTAGGTGGCCGCTACATTATATTATTCTCTATAAATTTCTTTAGGTTTAAATAATAAAAATTTAGGTGAAAATAGGTGACTCTATCATGGCTCAACAACTGTGGCCATGGGAGTGCTGGTTAATAAATCAATGTTAACCAATATATTGGGAGGTAGGTGCTTTTCGGTTCTGCCTTGGACAATGCTTTTAAAAACGACTTGGAAAAATGTAAAGAAGCCATGAAATTTGTGAATGAACCAAGATGCTGAGATCAATAGCAAATATGTTGAATAAAACGATCGCATACAAAAAGATGTTGGCAAAGTGGAATTATGGGCTGAATCTCACCGGCTTAAAAAAAAAAAAAAAAGAGAAAGGAAAACTCTACTTTGTGTACTTCTTACATGACAAGCACTGTTTTAAGTATTTTACATATATTACTTAATTCTTGTAATAACCTTATAAGGTACATTATTATCACCTCTTTTTTACATGAGGAACTGAAGCAAAGGGAAGTTATATAATTTGTCCAAGTTTACAAAGTTAGTAAGTATTGGATCCAAATACTGACCCATCTTGGTATAACTCCAAAAACTCAGCTCTTAATCACTGTACAATACCAAGGTTAAAAAGGCGTATGCCTCAATATGTCCCAAATAAATGATACAATACACAATGGAGAAGACACGGCTTAACAGCCCACGTTTTAAAAACGTTTTTTGTTTTTGAGAATAAGCACAATATGGGTCAGCAGAGTGATTTGTAACAAAGTGACTGCCAAAAAAACATGCTCTATCTCAAGCTGCATTAATAGAAATATTGTATCAAGGAGCCATGGTCATGCTGTTCTGCACACTGCCTCAGCTCCCACCTGCTCTGTATATCACACATCAAGGAGCACATCCACAAAGACAATAGGCAGGGTTTGAGAGACCAAGAATCAACAATGGTCCCTAGGAAGAAAGTTTTAAGGACTTGGGACTATTAGCTTGGAAAATGCACAACTCAATTCAGGGGGCAGTCATGATAGCTGTCTTCATATATATATATCAAGTGCCACATGGAAGAGGGATTAGATTGTTTTTTTGTGGTCTCAAGGGGGTAGAAAAAGAAACAATGTGAAACTTAAAAGGAGAGAAACGATGTTAAAATACCAGAAAGAACTTTGTAGTGGTCAAAACTGTCAGAAGATGAAACTCTTGTCTTGGCAAGAAGAGAACTGTCAGAAGATGAACTCTTGTCTTGGCAAGAAGAGAGTTCCCAGGATATGGATGTGTCATAGCAGAAGTTCTTTGCTGGGGATGTTGTTGAAGCTTCTAATGGGACCATGGCTAGAAAGATCTCTCTGCTAACGCTAAAGCATACTGATTTGATGATCAACTCCATTAGTGTAAAATCATTGTCCACTTAGAGACCTATTTTTATGGTATGATTCTTAAGTGTCTCCCTGGTCAGTCCCCTCTCCCTTCCTCAAAAAAAAGTAGACAGCTTCCAGAATGAGGAGTCTAGGACCTTTGTATTAACCCAACTCTGTTACTAGCTTTATAATATTAAAGGAATAATTTAACATTTCCTCGCTTTAATTGTTTTCATTTATAAAGAAGATCCCTCTATCTGTCTCACCTACCTCATCTGGATTTTAGTGAGTATGCTAGGCTGTCTCATGTAAAAGTGCTTTAGAAAATTACAACAATATGCAAGTATAATTTATAATGCCTACAATGTAAGTTCTGTTTACCATATATCTGGGACCCCCCAACCTTTTCTGACACTTCTCTTATCCTTGGATTCTCTCTGAGCTTCCTTAGAATTTATGGCATTTTTGTTTGTTTTTGCTTGTCTTCTTCATTAATTTTACAAATCTTTGTTGTTATTGTTACATGTCAGTCATGTATTAGTTACTGTTCTAGCCACTGTTGGAAAATAAAACCTTGAAGGAGACAACATTTTCCTCAAGGTGTTTGCCATCAAATAAAGATCTCTACCAATACATACATAACATAATGCAAGGCAAGATATTTGAATGCCTTAAGAATAATATAGATAAAATGCTGTAAAAGATCACAGGAGAGTGGGAATTCAAAGATGTTTGGCCCCAAGAATCACCCTAGGAAAGCAGGATATTCTCCTCTTTCTTTCTTATCCCCAAGTCTTCTGGGACACCATAGAAGCTGGTTCTCTTCAAGATTATGAATTTCTGCATTGGTGCTAACAAGTGGTCCAACTATCCAAGCTCTAATTTTTACTGCCTTTGCATTGGCTTGAGGAGAAAGGTATGGTTTTCTCTATTTATTTTCCTATAGAAAGAGAAAAAACACTTTTTCCTATAGAAAGAGAAAAAACGCTGAAGCTCAGCAAGGTCAAGTACAAGTCATAAATTGTTATGTAAGGCAGACCCTCATCATTGTAACTATCTAGAGTTTCAGTGCACAAAACAAGGCCTGTTTCAAAGAGTGATTTATTACAAGTTTGCTTTTTTAGGTGCTTAATAATGCCCACCCAATAAGATGTTTGCTTTATCCTGGGATCAGGCTGACATCTCTTTTATGTGCAGAGATGGTGGAGCTGGTAGAGTGTAGGCTAAAAGGAAATTGCAAACACTGGGCAAGTAAGTTGTAACAGGTTCCATAAACTCCATTTGATATGATAGTTAAGTCCTAGAACACTTTCTGTAAAGCATCTGTCATTGGTTTGTCTGTGTGGAAAGATAAACACAAATAATACTGATTGAACCTTTAGTATATTCCAGGCTGATGCGTTTTATATGTATTGTTTCAATTATGATTATTCCCATTTAATAAACAAGGAAACTGAGTCAAAGTGATTAAGGAATTTTTCCAAAGTTACCCAGCTAGAAAGTGGCACAATCAGGGCCCGGCGCAGTGGCTCACACCTGTAATCCCAGCACTTTGGGAGGCCGAGGTGGGCGGATCACGAGGTCAAGAGATGGAGACCATCCTGGCCAACATGGTGAAATCCCGTCTCTACTAAAAATACAAAAATTAGCCGGGCATGGTGGCGTGCACCTGTAATCCCAGCTACTCGGGAGGCGGAGGCAGAATCGCTTGAACCGGGGAGGCAGAAGTTGCAGTGAGCGGAGATTGTGCCACTGCACTCCAGCCTGGAGACAGAGCAAGACTCTGTCTCAAAAAAAAAAAAAAAAAAAAAAGAAAGTGGCAAAATCAGGATTTGTATTAGGATTGTATAAAGAAGTCATATATGAATAAAGAAATAAATTATGTGTAGGCATACATTTAAACAATATATACATTTGTTTATACACATTTAAACACACACTTAAATTTACTTTCCCAAAATTATTTTATGTCACAAAAAATGGCCCATATAAAATAAAATTTAGAAAACAGACAAAGCCATGAGAAGAAGTACGATAATCATGTAAGTTGAGTCTGTGATTGGTCATCAAATGTGAAAACAAAAAGGGAAAAGGGTCGTCCCTTTTTAATGCCATTTTGCCCAAGTAACCAACCATTGTTTTTATTTTCATAACCCTACATTATAAAAATTAAGTAAACTCCATGAAAGCTATGATTTTTTCTGATCATATTTTAAGTTTCGAGCATAACTAGCATTTAAAATTTCTTGGTATTTATTCTCAAATGAGGTAATAAACATTTTAAAAGTATTTCCAAAATGGTAAAATACTACATTAAAGTTAGCTCTAAGCCTCTTTTCCTTACTTAGCAGTGAGGCCCTACGGACCACACAGTAGAATGGAATTCTATTCTATCCCTTCTCCTAGGAGCAGGTAGTTTTCCTTTTCTGGCATCTGACATGCACAAGAGCACATGGAACCCTCTCAATAAATATTCTGCCAAAGAATATTGAAAAATGGCTTATGCTGGAACATGACGCCCAATGGAAATATGGTACCAACATATAATATGTGTTTAAAAAAGTGTCATTCTCTCAATCCGAAGGCCTGTGGACCTAACAATTTTCTAGTAGCAGTAATGACTTATAGGAAGTCACTGCAATACACTTTATGTTCTTCTGCATCAGTCTTGGTCAGTTAGCACCTTGCACTCTCAGAGGTGTCCAAACTGGAATGCAAAGTCCTGGAGCATGTGCTAAGACTCTATCATAGGAATCCACACTTCTATGGACTATAGAAGAAATTAAACTCTTATTTATTTTTATCTCATGCTTTTAAATTTTGTTTTTGTAAATATATGATTTATAATAATAAATAATATATCTATGCAATGGTGCATTTTTTTTTTCTTTTTTGGTAGAGACAGTGTCTCTCTATCTTGATCAGGCTGGTCTCAAACTGTTGGTCTTGAACTCCTGGCCTTAAGCAGTCCTCCTGCCTTGGCCTTCCAAAGCACTGGGATTACAGGTGTGAGCCACGATGCCTGGCCCAGTGGTGAATTTTTAATGTGTACATGAATATACATATTGAGACTACATGCTCAAACATTTTACTGATAGCAATGTGTGATCTAAAAGTTTGAAGACCGCACCTCTAAATAATTCTGCTAAGCTAAGTGTAATTCAACAAAAATATCTTGTGACCATAAAAATATGAAGAATGTTTTCCTATGGTTGGAGGTTGGGGATAAGAGTGGGGAGTAGGCTAGGCTTTTCTATTTTTCACAACATAGTTCTACTAGCAAATAATGCACAACACTTCACTCTGCAATTAAATGTAGCAACTCCTGTCGACTTTTTTTCCTTTTCAAAAAGGAGCACAGTGAAATTCTAAGAAAGTTTTTTTGGTTTTCCCTCTAATTCCCTCTTGCCTCTGAAGTTCACGATTTGGAGGGAAGGGTTGTCAAATTACTCAAAACCTGTGCTGGGTATTAAAAGTCCTCAGTTTAAGTTCCTTCTTCATTATCATTCTGTGCAATATGGAGCAGGCTATATAACTTGTCCCTGACTCATTTCTCCTATGGGTAAACTAGAGGTGATAATACTTAGCACTGACCTCAGAGCAGTGTAGTGTGGATAAAGAACATTTTGTTCCTTGTGTCAACTAAATGAAACTGCCATTAATAGACTTTTTTTTTTTTTTTTTTTGAGACGGAGTCTCGCCCTGTCCCCCAGGCAGGAGTGCAATGGTGCAGTCTGGACTTACAGCAACCTCCACCTCCTGGGTTCTA
Organism: Pan troglodytes; assembly: GCF_028858775.2. Taxonomy (NCBI): domain Eukaryota; kingdom Metazoa; phylum Chordata; class Mammalia; order Primates; family Hominidae; genus Pan; species Pan troglodytes. The sequence continues at coordinate 110,866,029 of NC_086015.1, forward strand.
GTGATTCTCCTGCCTCAGCCTCCCGAGTAGCTGGGATTACAGGTGCCCACCACCATGTTCAGCTATTTTTTGTATTTTTAGTAGAGACGGGGGTTTCACCGTGTTGGTCAGGCTGGTCTCGAACTCCTGACCTCAGGTCATCCACCCGCCTCCATCTCACAAAGTGCTGGGATGACAGGTGTGAGCCACCGCGCCCGCACCTAATACAAACTTTGATATTATCTGTTTAAAATGCTGTGATTGGCTGGGCGCCGTGGCTCATGCCTGTAATCTCAACACTTTGGGAGGCTGAGGCAGGTGGAACACCTGAGGTCAGGAGTTCGAGACCAGCCTGACTAACATGGTGAAACTCTGTCTCTACAAAAATACAAAAATTAGCCAGGCGTGATGGCAGGTGCCTGTAGTCCCAGCTTACTCGGGAGGCTGAGGTGGGAGAATCTCTTGAACCCGGGAGGCGGAGGTTGCAGTGAGCTGAGATCACGCCATTGCACTCCAGCCTGGGCTACAGGGTTAGACTCCATCTCAAAAATAAAATAAAATAAAATAAAATAAAATAAAATAAAATGCTGTGATTTTTATATACTTTTCCTTTTAAAAATGATTTTTCTAAAAAAATAAACATCACATTTCTAAATACCACTTTGTTTTCTGAACTTTTTAAACTTTTCTGATTTTGTTTCTCTTTCTCCCTCTTACACAGGAGTGCTCACATGCACACATACACTCTTTTAACAATTTTATGGATGCGAGAGAAAAACCTTAAGACAGCATCAAGGAAATAAAAGGGGAATTGAAATAAGTTGCCTTAGTCGGGTTTTCTTTAAGTTTTAAAGCTACTTACCTAGGCCATAAAATCGTAGTGTTTATGTAATCTCCAAAATGTTTGTATTTAAGAATAATTCACCAACTCTTAAAACGGAAGGAACCCTAAGAAAACATCTAGGCCTAAGATAATGCCTGACACATAGTAGATGCTGAATAAACATTTAATTGAGGGAATCTGGAAAAGCTTCTTATTTTAATCTTAAAAATCAAAATCAAGTCTGAGCATTGGAGAGGTTAAGTAACTTGCTCAAGATTGCTCAGCTGGTTAAAGAGTTTAATCTACAATTTATTCCTTCTAATTTCCAGCTTTGACTTCTTTCCACCAACCTGTTGACTTATTTGTATTGAACTGTCTCACATAATCTTCCGAAGTTGCATTGTTGAAAAACAATCAGAAAGACCAGTCCTGAGGTTCATCATCTCCAAAAGTCATGCAACATATGATGTTCACATGAGATGCGAAATATGTAAAGAATCATATATTTTTATACATAATATGCAAAATATAAATCATGTGTATATTGAATCAAAGGTCTGTTTTGAAGGCTAAGGGTCAATAGCCAATCCTCCATGACTTATTTTACCTAACAGCACAGTTTGCATGTCCACACAGGTGATGGCAGTCCACTGACCAGTTAAAAGTTGTTTGGCTATTTCAGCAAAATGTTTATCTTTGTGTGTTGTTATATTGATTTTTTTGAATCTACCTACGAATGAGGCACTAACAACCTCAATGCATTAGAGTCCTGATAAACTTATCTTGCACTATTTTGGCCTATGTGATAGCTAACCCATTGACAAAAGAAATCCAAGGTGATAAAAGCCTTTCTTGGCCACTTGTTAGCCGGGTCAGGCTGTAAAATCGTAACACAATGCAGGCCTCTTCCATGGGGCACCAAAAGGCAGCGATGAAAAACCCCCCTCACTTCCATATCCAGTGGAGTTGTAGTTTATTACCATAACCCTCCCAAGTCAAAAGGACACCAGTTTCAAGCCTTGCAACTTGGTGCAGACAGGGGTTTTCCCCTTTACCCCACTCTGCTGGGCCTCTTTACCTGTCCTCTCCTACTGTCTACAGGTCCCGAACATTAGAAAATAGAAAATGTGATGATCTTTGTGTGTCTCTGTAAAATGTGTGTATGTGTGCGTGTGTTTGGGTGTAACGGGCCTCTTGTTTGGCTGCGCGGCCTGTCCGTCACTGCGCGGGCCAATGGCAGGCTGCCTTATATAAAATGAGTGTTTTCAGTCTCTCCGGGTTGCATGTACTGTATGTGGAGCAGTGTACAGTGAAGCGGAGGCAGAGCGGCTCCGCGAGCTTCTCTCCACTTTCCCATAGAGAAACCCTGACTGGCCGCTGAGGGCTAGCTACACACACGCCCTCACGCCCGGCGAGCCCGCGAGGTAGGCGCCCCCCATCCCCAGCCCTCCCCGGGCGCACTCCCCTCACTTTCTGTTTTCCTACTCACTTGCGAGCCGCCGGGCTGCAGCCCCAAGGACTCCGCGGCAGGAGCAGCGGCGGCGGCGGCGGCGGCGGCGGCGGCAGCCGGTAGGGTGGACTTGAGGAAGACGGAGGGAACCCCGCGCGTCCGGAGCCGCCGCCAGCCGGCCCGCTCCCTGGGCACTTTCCCCCTCCGCCAAAACTTTGGGTCGGGAGAGGTCGGGGGCGAGGGTCGCGGCGGCCGCGCCGGCTGGGGCCGGGGGGCGGGGGGCGCTGAGGCAGTGCCCTGCGAGCGGGAGGCTGGGGGCCGGGCTGGGGAGTAGTAGGCCAGCCGGTGCCAGGCTGCGTTTGCAACCAGCACCTCTCGGCACACAGGCAGCGCCGCCTGAGAGGGGCACGGGCGCCGGGGCGCGGGCTGGAGCGGCCCCAGGAAAACAACAACAGAGCCCTCACGCCGGCGGACGGCTCGTGGCCGCCCCGGGAGCCCCAAACTTCATCTCGGCGAAAAGTACGTGGAGCCCTGCCTGGTCTCGGCTGCCGGGGAGGTGGGGCCTGGGGAGCAGGGGCAGTGGAGGAAGGTACGAGGAGCCAGCCTTCGGTGGATTTATTGAACGTTTCGTCTGCGTTGGTGACCGGGAACAGCAGCCCAGTTGCTCGTTCATCTGGAGAGTTGGGATTTGGGTGTTCCGGCCCCGCAGATCAGTGCCCTCTCACCCCCCACCCCTACCCAAATGCGCGGCGAGTAGAGAAAGTGCTGTTTTAGTGCCAGAGTAGCCTGGAGGAAGAATAGGGGGAGAGGGGGAAGAGGGCGAGGGAGAAGGGGAGAGAGAAGAGGGAGGGAAGGGGGGGGGAGAGAGGGAGACAGAGAGAGAGGGAGAGAGAGAACGGGAGGGAAGAGAGGAGGGGGAAGAGGAGGAGGGAGGCTGTGTCAGGATTTTGCTTGAATGTGGGATTATGTTGTGTCAATAAGTTTAAGGTGGAGAGAGCGAGGCTGAGGGTGGTGGTGGAGGGGAGGAGGAAGGCCTTGGCCGTTTAAAGTCTTGTTTCTGAAGGTAAGTTACGGCTTTGCCTGGTCGCGATGACAGAAAACTTGCAGATCCTTTATCCGGGGATGGGGTCGATGCCTCTAGAACGAGCTCCCTAGCCCTCTTAAGCCACACTCGTGTTACACTGTTATTTGCTGCGATCCGGGTCGCTAGTAAATTACAGAAATCAGACTCGAGGTTTCTTTTCCTCCTCCACCTCGTCTCGCTCACTCACCCTCTGAAATTTATTATCATATTTTATTTATTTTTTGGTATTGTATGAAACTTAACATAACTGAGACCGAACCCGAGTCCTGTAATTTACAAGGACCCTGAATCCCAGAATCTGGAACACGTTTATGTGTGAAATAGCCGCGATCATTTCTGCTAAATGAGGAAGGTAAAACGAAACGATGCAAAAAGCTAAGACACAACATGTACGACAGAGGGGGGGGGGAGAGGGAGAGACAGAGAGAGAAGCTATTTTTTGCTTTCCTTTCTGTAGGAAGGAAAATAAAGCGTGCATTCCCCTTCCTTCCCGGTGTGTAGGGTCTAGTCAATATTTTAACTGTCTGTGGACAAATTAGTCCAGGTGGATCTTGTTGAAAAGTTTCGCGAGGTGGGGTGGAGGTGGGGGGGGGGGCGAAGGGGAAGGTGGGTGGAGGTTGTGGGGGATGGGGACGGAGCGAGCTCTGCCTCTGCTAATGGTCATTGGCCTGGGGCTTTGAAACCATTGCCTGTCCTGCTAATGACACGTCCAGTTCTCTTCTCCCGGCCGCGGACGCCGGGCTGCCGTTCCCGGGGTGGCTGACTGGGACTGGGGTACTTTCCCCGCGCGGGGAGGGGCGTTCTTCGCCATCTCCTGGGGTTGCCCACTCGCGGCGTGGGGGCCCCCACGCGGCCCCCCGCCCCTGCGCGCCGCCGCCACCTCTGCTCGCGCGACTTTTGTAGGCAGCCAGCGGCCCAGGGGCGCCGGGGGTCCCCGGCGCGGACGTCCCCGCGCGGCCACCCCGGGTCCGGCCCCACGCGCTCTGCGCCGCGCGGTCCAAGCCCGGAATGGCAGCGCCGGGCCGGGCGCCGGCGGTGCCTCCCTGGGGGGCAGCGGAGGCAGAGGCAGTGGCTGCGGGATCTTCGCCGGGGCCCGCGGGAGGAGGAGGAGGAGAGGGAGAAGGAGGAGGGGAAGAAGGAGGAAGAGGAGGAGAGGGAGGCGTTTTCTGCCCAGACCGCCGCCAGTTCGAGCAGGCACGGGCACGGGGACACCCCACTCGTTGCTCCTCCGTTATGGAAAGGTGTTTAGCAGACTTTTACGCCCGGAGTGTGGTATTTGCACTTCATTTTTTCCTCCCCCCTCTTTCCCAAAGCAAGATGGACTCTATTCCGTTTCTCTTTCTCCCACTGCCTCTGCCTCTGTCTTGTCAGCCTTTAAGATCGACATTTTGTACTAAGATGCAAACTTGATGGTGACCAGCAACAAAGCCGGGGTGGGATCCCTCGCCCTCTTCCTCCCTCCTTGTTTCCTAGCTCCCCCCACCCCGACCTCGCAGACCTGGTGGCCCTGCACTTGCCGCTGTGGGCTTTGGCGAATGTGTTTTCCCTGGTCGGTTCCTATCTCCAATCTGGGGATTGTGACCCGGGCTGGGTGTTTGGGAGACGGCAGTGGCCGCCCAGGTCTGAAAGGCTGAGGGCTTCGATACCTGGACCCGCTGCCGCCGCGGTGGCACCTCCCGCCGTCTCCTGGGCAAGGCGAGGCTCGGGCTGCCTATCGATCCCTATGATTTGGTTACTGGTGTGTTTGTCCTGGGGGCGGTGATCACTTGTGCAAGTTGATGAATGATCGCGGTGTGGTTTTTGCGTTTGCAGAATGGATCAACTTTCTGCTTTGTACATGTGGGGAGTAGGAAGCGAGGGTACGGGAGATACCCTAGAATGCCAGTTGGGTTGCCCCCCAGCCTCTGCCCTTTCAATACGGGGAGCTTCTTTGCCTTCTGTTCCCACAGTTCTCCAGTGTGGGGGGGGGGTGGTAGAGAAAGGGGAGGGGTTAGTGGGATCTGGACTCCTGGGTTTTGGTACCTTTTCTTCATAGATGTTACAGGACTTGGGACTGTACTATTGTAAAGCCCTACTATACTGATGATGTACCTTTATTTGATACTTTATAGGTCACTATCATATGACAAAGGCTTTGCCGCAGTTCATCTTCCTCCCTGTGTACTTTCCATTTGCCTTCCTGGGTAAGTATGCAAACTGTTCGTACAGGGAAGCAGGATGACAATTAGTAATGACATAAGGGTCTTTATTGTTCACAGAGGAAGATGCTTTATTGGGGTTACAGCACCCCAGAAACCTTGTCTCACTGAGTTTCCCACAGCATAAGTCAGTTTATGATTCTTAGTGTTTAGAATTCAGCTGTGGGTTATTATTAAGATAGTAAATATTCATTTTGTGTTTATCTACAAGTAATTGTCGTTTCAAAACTTATTCTCAAATAGGCATTTTAATTTATAATGAAATTTTACATAGCATTGAAGGTCTAGTAAATTTAATGCTAGACAATACTATAGGAAGAGTGCAGTGTATGAGTGGAGAGAATTATTAAAAACCCAAGGAAGCATTGTGCAGAAGTCCTCTAATTATAGTGACTGACATTTGCTTACTCTCTCTCAAGTTCTCTTTCTTGAGTAATCTGTGGTGTTTGTAACAGTTACTTTTGGGGTGGGGAAAGGTGGGATTGGCAGTGTGGTAAATCTAGCGTTTAGTGCACTAATTTGATTCAAAATTGATCATAATTTCTTTTAAAACTTACATGTTTGGAGAAATTAGGAACAATTCGGTAGCCTGTAAATTTAATAAACAAAGACTTTGAGATCTGTTGTTAAGTGCCTTTTTCAGATATATGACTCCCAAGTGGAAAAATCTGCAAAATATGTGTGGGACAGTAAGTGTGTGGAAAATTTGTGAGAGGTAACAGTGTGGGTAAGAACTGAGGGTTTACAGAGCATTTGAAAGCAGCACAGTGAGCCTAATCTGCAGAAAACCACCTTGTAAGTTTGCCCCTCCATTGTAAAGGAACACCCCAGGTACTCTGAGTTGTTGATGTTTGGAAACTAGTACTAAATTGTGTAAATCAGCTGTAGTGCTTTGTAATATTACCATAGTGAATTTAGAGATTGTATTTTGTGAATGAAAATGAACTTGAACTTACTTTTCTGTGAAAGAAAATTTAGAGACCTCATCTGTGGTGTTTCCTGGATTGCTGACATAATGTGTACATTAACAAAATTATTGTCTTTGTATTAAGAATATAAAACTGTTGTCTTAGTATTGAGTTAGAGGACTAGACCTTTCTGGTAGTGTCCATTTGGTAACAAAATATACTTTCATGTTATTGAAGACTTTAGATAATCTATGTAAGTTTTGCATTGAACATTTAGAAAATCTAGAGAACTTTAGATAATCTGTATATGTTTTGCATCGAACATTTTCTATGGAATATAAATATTGCATTACTGCTGATAATTAGGTGGTTTGTTCACTAAGAGCTCAGAATACATCACATACATAGCAGGCCAATCGGAGTGGTCAAAATGAGAAGGTTCTATAAGATGAATTTAGTGCACACTAAAATACATGGATTTCATTGTCTTTGAGTTTTTTTAAAGCTTGTTTGAAAAGTTTCATTTTGGGCAAGAGTATTCAAAATGCATTCTTGATTACTAAAGAACACCACATTTATACTGTTAGGCACATTATTTTGTTCATTGCAACAAACTATTAATATTCCTTCCCCATGGAAATGTGTTTGACCAATTCAGAAATTAATATGATAGGTTAGTAATGTTGAGAATAAAAGTCTGATAAGTGCTTGTATTTCTTTGAGATATCAAGTGACTGCTTCATTAAAACAATATTTTCAAGAACAGTCTTGGACTTTGAAGTCAGTGAAGTAGTTCTGATAGTGTAAATCTTGTAATAGTGATCTAAAAAAAGTCATTTTGACAATGAATTGTCAGTTATTGGCATCTAAAATGTATCTATTAGATTTGAGGCTTACTTATCAAAATAAGAATTTAAAGAAGTTTTTGCTTCTCCATTTCCAAGTGTTTCCAAACTTCCCATTTTATTATTCTGCATGTCTCTGTTAGGTTCTGAAACTGAAGCCCTAGTTTGCATTTCACATTTAATGCTAGCTATTGAAAAGGTGGCTCATCTATATTGTTTCCTAGTGTTACCTCTTTGGAGGTACTGTGGCAGTTTTAGGAAAAATCTTTCTCTAGAGACATAGATGTTTTTTAAAATTTGCAATTTTTGAAACATTAAGAAAATGTATCTTGATCTTTGTATCCATTTTTTTGTTCAAGGTATATGAGTTTTTGAGATAGCTGTGCTTTTAACATACTTTGAAAATGGTATATATAGCACTTTTGACCTTATAGATCTGATTTTTATACTTAATCCATTAAAACAGATTCCTGTAGACGTTGAATTTAGAACATATCTTTGAATGAAAATGAGGTTGCACATATGATTACGATTGGCCTGTGCCGTAAGTAACTACGTAGTTGATAAGTTTTCTGTATGTTGTAAAAATAAATAGGTCTGAAGATGTTGTGCAACTCATGAAAATCTAACTCAGTAGCTAAAATATTTATAAAGCCACACTTTTCAGTAAAATCACAGGCAATTTTTAATTACTAGTCATTAGTCAGCCTACTAACAGTATATGTTTTCTTACATTTCATAAAGAACATGGGTAAAAGCAAGGGGTATATTTTTAAGTAGATCTTGTCATGAATTTCAATTACTTTTATATTAGAAATCTTTAATAGAAATGGTAAAGGCTTCACAGCTCTATACTACTAAAAAAAAGAACTTTTTGAAAACAGTTCCATTACAGATGTGCCTTTTTGCTGTACTACAGGAAGTCCCTGAAGTTATTATTAGTGTCTTACAAAAGTATATGAAATGTTGACAATTGTTACATCAAATGCTCCAAATTACTAAATATAGGCATTAATTTTAACATATTACATTACCACCAACGTGGCATACCTGTGCTTTAAGATTTAACCTTAAGCAGGTGCTTAACTTAAGAGGAAGATGCTTTTCTTGAACTTGTACCTTGAAGTCCATCTCATTGTTTAACATTTCACCACTGAGGGTACCTTTTGAAATGGGCCTGAGTGGTATCTCTCCTGTATTTTTTGTCAGATTCCTTCTTGTCACTATGAAATGAAAACAAACTCAACTTTACTAAAGACATTGTAATCTTACTGCTTTGTTTTTATCGTGTGTCCCAGGGAAATCAGATGCAGGCAGTCCTCAGTACACTGAGCAACACTGCTATGAAGGGAATAGGTAAAGAGAAAGACTGAGACTGAATGGAGGCTCTTCCAGCTTGAAGATTCTGTGACTGTCATTCAGTCACTGGGTGTTGTACTACCTCAAGGGTAGTCATCACATACTGTGTCTAATTGTCAATATTTCTGTATTTTAAGTCATACCTGTGGAAAGCACTTTTTGATTACAACTTCGCTCAATGTTCATATGTGATATTATCCTTTAGAAGGCAGTTATATTTCCTTGAAATGCCAGTACATCATTTTAAAACTGTACAGATATACCCGGAAAATCCTCATGTATTAATGGGGATTGTTTTCATTTTTTTTTTTTGCTTTCAAGGAAACAGGTAAGAATTGAAATAAGTGCCAGTTATGTGAGAGAATACAAAAGAAGCAAGCCAGTAAAGAATTTCATCTAAAAGTATATATAAATAGAAGATGAGAGAATGAAAGACTTAAAAGATTAAATATAGACCATGAAACATTGATATTACCAAATGTACCAAAATGTAAACTTAATAAGTTAAAATATGTAAGTTCGAGAATCTAGGTAGTGAAATGACTTCAGATAATGAGAAGGTTTGTATAAAATGCAAAGTGACAGGCTAGGTTTGGTGGCTCACACCTGTAATCCCAGCACTTCGGGAGGCGGAAGCAAGTGGATCACCTGAGGTCAGAAGTTTGAGACCAGCCTGGCCAACATGGTGAAACCTTGTCTTTACTAAAAATACAAAAATTAGTCAGGTGTATTGGTGGGCACCTGTAATCCCAGCTACTTGGGAGGCTGAGGCAGGAGAATCCCTTGAACCTGGAGGTTTCAATGAGCTGAGATTGTGCCACAGCACTCCAGCCTGGGCGACAGAGCAAGACTCTGTCTCCAAAACAAAACAAAACAAAACAGAAAAACACAAAGTAACAATGAGAATGAATTGGATTTTATGAAATCTTAAAAAATTAAAAATATTTTAAAATGTTGATTAAATAATTAAGCCAATGGTTAAACATGGTCCTCGGATGAAAAGTTCAGGGAATAAAACAAACTCCTGGAACAGAATAACTGAACTCTTAAAAGGAACATACAAGGTTGCATTTTTTGTGATAGGAATAATTAAATAAAAGGCCAATAACCTACTTTAGAGGAGAAATAAGAATGGGGTAAAAATTATTCAAAACAGCTGTATTTCTCAAATACTTTTGACTGAGGTATATTATAAAAAATACCTTTAACATCCCAATCCACATAAAAGAACTGAAACAAGTTTCCTGAAACAGGACAAAGTGCAGTGCCCTCTGATATTTTCTATTCCTAACTAATCTTTATAAATCCAATCTGTTTCAAGCCATTTTATTAAACAAAAAATACTAGATATTATCTATCAAATTGATTTCATGACTTATAGTTTGAAAAACACTGGCCTAGAGTGCCTGCTTGCCTTCTTAGAAATGGAGGTCTCTAGGCCTCATCCTTTGATATTCTCATTCAGTGTTTCTGGGGTGGGGCCATGGAATTTAGATTTTAGCACATGTAGCAGGTGATTCTAAAGCAAACAGGAGGTCCTCCAATTGACTTTGAGAAACCTCAGTACAAAGGACAGATGGCCTAAGATTGGATGTTCTGAATGTGGGGCTGAAGTTCATTGACTTTATGAGGTGTCTTGCATCTTCACCATTCTTTGGCTGTATTTCAGTCAGCATGTTTGCAATACTGAGGAAGGTCCTCATCACCCTCTGTAGGTGCTCCTGTAGTAGAAGGTGTAGTACAAGGAACAGAGGCCGTACCACCAAAGAGCTCTAGGTTCCACTCCTGCTGCCTCTATTGCTTATTAGTTGCGGGACTCTGAGCATGTTACCTCACATCCCTTAAACTTTCATTCTCATATGTGCACAATGGGTATGGTAATGTTTACCATGCAATAATATGGGGATTACACAAGACAGTAATGAATGTAGGACCCTTATTCACAGTTAGCGCTCAATATATAGTCTCTGTTTTTGTAATTACATCTCATCTCACCCTACCCTCCACTGTTTGAAATTTCTGAAAGCCTTTTAGTTTTTTTTTTTCTCTAAAGTGATTCTCACCTCTAGTTATCATGAAACATGGGTATGTTTTTAACTAGACATGAGGTGCTGGACAAGTAATTTGTTAGGGAAGGAAATAATAAGAGTAACCAGAAAGAGAAAAGCCAAGCACAGCTGAGGCACGCCACAGTAAAGTACAGTCCTCCTTCAGGTTTGGGGAATGATTTTCCCACCTCTTTAAAAAAGTAGAGTATGGGATGAGAGAACAGCTCTTTTCATATTTCAAGGTAGTTCTCCCTTGTCAGCACAGGGCATTCTCTCTGGTGACTTATAGATATTAGAATGTCTTAGAGTATCAGTTCTCAAACTTTCTTCCGTCAAGACACATGTGTAATCCCAGCCCTTTGGGAGGCTGAGGAAGGAGGATTGCTTGAGCTTAGGAGTTTAAGACTAGCCCGGGCAACATAGTGAGACCTTGCCTGTACTACAAATAAAAACAAATTAGCTGGGGGTGGTGGTGTGTGCCTGTAGTCCCAGCTACTCGGAGGCTGAGGTGGGAGGATCACTTGAGCCCGCACGGTTGAGGCTGCGGTGAGCCGTGATCGTGCCACCGCACTCCAGCCTGGGTGAAAGAGCAAGGTCCTGTCTCAAAAAAAAAAACCAAAACAAAAACATGTGACCAATGTTTACATATGGGACATTATGATTTCCCCTGGTTAACAGACAGATAAATTATGCTGTGAGTTTTATAGGTAGTTCACAGTGTGATAAAGCCACTCCTTTTTTAAAAAAAGTCAAGAAAGGCATATCAAATTGCAAGTGAGAATGGTGTTATAATGAAAACTTTGAATATACTTAATAAACACATGGAAAATTGTAAATTATGGTACTTTAATTGTTCTAATTGGGGCGTTCCTCATAAACAAAACCCATCCTTGTGTCAAGGCATGGAGATTGAGAAGTGTTACATATGTAGTGCCTAACAAATTACATTGCACAAAATAGGCACTTGAAAAGAGGGGCAAGCTAAGGAGAAGATAAATGGGGAATACATTAAATCCCTGAAATCTCAAAACAATGTGAAAACCAAAAGCTGGGGAAATGTACAGAAAATACAGAAGACTACAGGTATCAGGGTTTTCAAATGGTACTGTCGTACTCAAATACACATTGACACAAAAATTTAAGTAGTCTCAACAATCATTAAATTTATGTGAATAAATCAAAATTAAGTGACTTTGGCATTTCCTAATTTTTAAGGTTATATTTGCCAGGAACGTCTTCCCACTTTGCTAAATTTTAATTTGCCATACGTTTTTGATCTCCAGTAAATTAATAAGCTGTATATATTTTGAAAACGCCTCAGTACTTTGATGTAGTAGTATTGGAAATCGATTCACAATCTTTTATCTAAAAAGCTCTGAAAAACTAAAAGTTTTTTTTTTCCTTCAGAAGTGTGGTATCAAAACTCATTTGGTAGCAAAACCTAACCCATACTATCATGGGATTGTTTAAAGTAGTTTTCAAGCCTGCTTAGAATATTCACATATTTTGCTGGAAATAATAATATTGATTAATTGTGAGGTATTATCCTAGATATAGCTAGGAATGTTATGTAATATGTGCTATAGGTACCATTTTGCCTTTTTAAACCCCACAAAAATCTGAATCCTGAAGCATATCAGGACCTAAGGGTTTTAAATAAGGGATTGTGATCCTATTGCATTAACTTCCTTGGTTGGTAGAGTGAAATTCTCTGATATGCCTAACCACTTAACCCAATGAAAAATTATTTTGCTAACTTTGATCACTGATCATTGAACAATTTAAGTTCCTTGCCAGCTAACAAATGATGAAAGATTTTTTAACATTATATATTACCTCAATCAAACTGTCTGCTGAAACCCTGTGGCTCCAAATGTACAGGTGTAAGGCATAAGGATATAAAGTCAGGTAAGCAAAATGGTAGTCATTGACATCATTTGTACCATCTAAGTTGAGCCAAGTTAAAGGCTTCTGGGTAAGGAAAGCTTAAACCCAGGCAGAACCTGGTTAGTTCACATTTCATTGAACCTCTTATATTCCATTTTGACGTGATGATTCCTTTGTTGTTGTTTTTAGTTTTATTAAACACACACTAAAATCTGCATAACATTTGAAACCCGTACCATGTTGAAAAATGTTTCTTATGTAATTATGAAAGGCTACTTTCATTAATGGTTTATTGTTATTAGAGGTTATTTTCCTTTATTATACTGCTACCTGCACATTTTTTTTTTCCATCTATCAGGAAAATAAAAATAGACAGTGTTTTCTGTAATTTAGTCTGTTCTCAGATGAGAATGTTTTCAGGTTATATTGTTTTGTAGAGGTTCTAGATACCTTTATTTTCAATAATTAATTATGAAATGTTCAGATCTTGCCTTTTAATTTCCTATAAAACTTCTTTAGAAAAATGAAAAATATGTCATGGGGAAGAGTCTATATGGCAATCTAGGAATAAAGTAATAGCTTTATCTGATTTGTTATGGTAAGACTTAAGTCAGTCTTCATTTGATATAGACTGGAACTGTTAATGCTAAGGAATTGTTTATTGATAGGACTTTCATTATTTATTTACATGACTACATTCCTTGGTGTAGGAAAGCCACAGATTAAGTAATTCAGAGGGACTCTTATTAGCAATGCTGATTCTTTTAATATTAAAAATGCTGGCTTGTTTTTCAGCTTTTGGTGCACCTCTCAAAACTCACCCAAGTGTAGAGTTCTCATGGACTGCAGAGGGAATGTGGTGGAGCATGGAACAAAATGAGAAAATAATTCTTTACATCCAGCTGTCAGACTTTGATTATCTTTTGAGTTATTGAAATTATCATTTTCTTTCTTCCCTCCTAGGGTTTCCCTCCCTTCTTTTCCCTCCCTCCTTCTCTTCTTCTTCCTCTCTCTCATCTCTTTTTTTCTCTCCCAGTCTATTATATTTGGTAATGTGCATCTGTGATACTGCATAAAAATATTTTAGAATGGGAATAGGGAGTTGAGCTTTCCTTTTTTAAAACACCTTTGTTTGAGTTTAAAGATCGATTTGTAGTTTTTGAGTCCTTTTGGTATTTATCACTGCCTATATAAACAATTGTTGATAAATGAGCTTGAGACTTATACACATCCCTACATATGAAAGTGTCAGTTAGGAAGGGATTATAAGGAACCTTTAGCAGGGCTCTGTGAAATAAAGGCACCTGTTGTTTTTATGAAATAATGGAAATAAACTCCTTATCCAAACATTTTCAGTTTTAGGTTGATAGAATGACTACACAGTTTCATTTCAACTTCAGGAAAGTTGAATGCAGTTTTTAGAAGTTTCCCAAAGAGTATTTTACACTAGGAGGAAGGGAGAAAGATAATCTGGACTAAGGGCTGCCTTATGAGGCCCAGTTTTGTTTTTATTACTTTATTTTTCACAACAACTTTCTGATGGTAAATACTCGATTTTAATGACAAGGAAACTAAATCTCAGGTTGAATAACTTGTCTGAGGTCGCACAGCTGGTAAGTGATCATGCCAGGTTTAGACTGCCTGTCTGCAGTGCCACAATCTCCTGAGGCTTTTTCTCTATTTACCTGCCGTTAGGGCCACATTCCAAGAAGTTAAAAATGAAAGGTTTGGGACAACTTTTAGCTAAGAATTCTCCCCAATTTTTTTTTTCTCCTAGAAGAGAGGTCTTCATTTTCAAGTAATAAGGTTGAAACTCTGTACTTTATCACTTGTAAGGAAAGTTACGTGAAAAAGTCTCTGACCTGGGGCTTGTAAATTTTTATCTGTAAGATCATTGTCGAAGACTAAGCCTTTGTTTATAAACTTAGTATATAATTGATGTTTAGTCAGCTTTCTTTCTAGTTGGTATATCTAGTATAGAAATGTCTATGGCAGCTGTTATTTTTAATATTTATTAATTCCTCTGGTATATCAGTAGAAATTATTTATTCTTTCATGAGAAGTTGAGTTTTCCTAGCTGAATATTCTATTTTGTGCTGTGTTCCTTTTTTTTTTTTTTTGAGGCAGAGTCTCACTCTGTCGCCTAGGCTGGAGTGCAGTGGCACAATCTCTGCTCACTGCAACCTCTGCCTTCTGGGTTCAAGTGATTCTTATGCCTCAGCATCCCAAGTAGCTGGGATTACAGGTGCGGGTCACCACGCCCGTCTACTTTTTGTATTAATGTTTTTAGGAGAGACAAGGTTTTGCCATGTTGGCCAGGCAGGTCTTCAACTCCTGGCCTCAAGTGATCCACCTGCCTCAGTCTCCCAAAGTGCTGGGATTATAGGCGTGAGCCACCACACCCAGCCTGTACTTTGTACTTTTAAATACTTAATCAGTGAATATATTTTACTAAAGGAATTAACAGTATAACATGCATAATGTTACAAAACGTTTACTTCTGACATTTGCTTTGAAAGGCAGTTCAATATTAGTGGAAAAATTAATAAGCGGATTCATGGCCTTCACTTCAGAGTGCCTGATCAAACATGAATCAGATATAGGGTCAGTCAGCAGTTCTAATTCATCAGTTTAGGAAGTGATTTAAGTGTGCTTTTAATTTTACCTGAGGAACTTATTTCTGCTGTGCTAAGTGGAAGAGATTTCATAAATTACACTTTTGTATACGAGTAGCCAAACATTTCGAAAATACAGCATAACATGTTGCTTTTTGGTACTAAGAGCCCTATTCATCTGAAATTAAAATCTTTTATCTTTGCAAATTCAGCAAAGTCAGAGCCTAATTCAGATATGGAAAATTAAAAGTTTGTCTTTTTTTTTAAACTGGCTTTTCTTTTTCCCTGATCCATGAAACATGGAAATAGGGTATCTGTCTATTTTAGCAAAGTAGCTTTTGTGGATATGATCTTACTAAGAGTGTGCTCTTCTTGCCTTGTTTTAGCCGAACAATGGTTTTCCGAAGGCGCTCATCTTTTGTTTGTTGTGTTTCATTCCCCCCCTCCAAAAAACACTATTCACATTGGTTGGTAAACGGAAATAAGTTTAAACTTCATGTCATTTGACACCTTTCTTTCTGCTTGTTTTCTTGGGTAATATTCGAAGAACTTTTTCCAAATTAAATAATTAGGTCAAGTGTTGGTGAGGCTAGGGTAGCAGAAACTGTACCAATTTTTTCAACATTCATTGATTGAGTGCCTACAGAATGTTGGTGCTTGACCTAGACTTTGGAGATATGAAGATGAATATGGAACAACCCTTGTCCTCAAAGCAAACATGTTCTACTGGCTGGAAAAGGCTAGTCAATGTAAATATCTATCATATAAATTAATCTGTGCTAATTGTTTTAATAGATATGGTATGAAATAGTGCTGAGTAAATATCTGAAAAACTGGCCAATTCCAGCATAGGAGCTAGACCTTGAAATATGGGACGAGTTTCTTACTGCGGCCCTGTGTTTGCCCATTAAGTCTGTAGAACTAATTTGGCCTAAGCATTATAGCGAATTTTTAAAAATCAGACTTCTAACAATAATTTCATTTTTATTTAAATAGTAGTTCATCCTTTTGGCTTCTGGTATTTTAAAAGGCCACTGACATTTTTTGGATAAAGATTTAAACATATTAAAATTATATTTCAGTCAGGTGTTTTGGACTTCCATTTTATTTATTGCTATTAACGTCACCATATGTAAAGACAACATGACTGATTGAACCAAAGAGAATTGTTCAGCTATGTAACATATCTGAAAGAGCATTCTACATATACCAAATAATGTTAAAAGCACACTTAATAGATCGTAAGTTTGAGCTAGATGTACAGGAGTCCAAACATATGCCAATAAAAATATTACAAACTACTGTAGCTGATACTTTTAGTTAAATAAATTATACTAATTGGGAGTATATTAATAAGAGTTCTAGCCCAATATGGGATTCCGAAAAGGGGAAAATGTGTTTTCCTATCTTGAGGACTAATAGATTACAAATTATGCTGAAAGCTTCCATCAGGCAGTTTTTAGGTTTTCCAGGATGTCTTCAACCTGTGCTTACAGTTGTGTTTTCTCTCGTGGTTTAGTAAGCCATGGCCTGGAGAACACCCTTGAGCTTGGTCAGTCTTCTCTTTTATGCATAGTGATCTAGGTCTGGTCTTTCATTCATGACTTTTGTGTTTGTTATACCTCAGAATGTATGTGTTTTCACTCAGTTTTATTTGTGGCCCTTATTTGACTGGTCACTTCTGGACATCAGCCCAGTTTAGATTAAAACTTTGTTTCTGAAATATTGTGCTCATTGTTCCAGATGCCAGTGTACTTTAATAACAAATACATTCATATGTGAAATCATAAAGAAGAAGCTGACCTGGGAAGAATTTGTTCAAAGCTCACATCAGTAATAACCCCAATGTTTACATTAAAGCAGCAAAGAGAAACAGACACATGGAATAGTAACTGTGAGTCTTTCTTCCATTCTTTGTCTTGGGGCTGTTTGACATCATGGAAGCATAACCACTTGGATCTTGTTATGTACCAGTCTTCATGGTAATAAGAACTTCTTTTTAAGTTTCGTATGTGGACATGCATTCTTATCTCATTGGGTGCAATACATACTTAGACCCAGAGAACATGTTCAGATTGTCATAAGACTAGGGTTTTTTTTATGTTAATAATTTTCTACAGATAATCTCTGCATGAGCGATGCAAATTCATACAAGTTTTTTTGTAGTTTTCTGAAAAGTCTTGAGGAATGGGATCACACATGAGCACAGAGTTATACATTTGAGGACCTGGTCTCACGTATATGGTGATGTATTTACTGCATAAGGAACTGTGATCATGAATCAGTTGTTGTTTCTTTTTCTTTAATTTTTAAAAAATATGACCTTATATGGTCATTTCTGATCTATATATTTCAAAAACAGCTAGATGGCTTTTAAGTCTAGTATATCCTTAAGAATTAGGATGATCCATACTTTTCTTCATTAAATAGATATTTTTCCGAAAAGTTTTGACTTAGTTTTTCAAATAGAACTATATATATATTTTTGATACACTATAATTTCAGAATGCCTCATATTTATTTTTAATTGATCTTCAATTAGCAGTGGCTGTTGGTTTTACAGATGGAGGCTTTAATATTCCCAGGTCTCTATATTAACTAATCAATGGTCTATAAAGTATACATAAGGGAGCTTTGAAAAGGATCAGAGGAACACAGTACTAATCATTGTGTGAAGAGGAATCATCTTTTTTTTTAAATTTTTTTTATTTTTTAGGCAAGGTCTTACTCTGTTGCCCCAGCTAGGGTGCAGTGGTATAATCATAGCCCAGTGTAGCCTCAAACTCCTGGGCTCAAGTGATCCTTTTGCCTTAGCTTCCAAGCTGGGACCACAGGAACATGCCACCACACCCAGCCAATTTTTATTATTTATTAGTTTTTAGTAGAGATGGGGTCTCACCATGTTGCTCAGGCTGGTCTTCAACTCCTGGGCTCAAGTGATCCTCCTTCCTCGGCCTCTCAAAGTGCTGAGATTACAGGTGTGAGGCACTGCACCTGTCCAGAACAATGTTTAGTAAAGCAATAATGTTGCTTTATCATAATAATGTCCTTTATCATAACTGTTTGGTAATTCTGGGTTCAATATATTGAATTATCTTTATTTTTTGCAACATATAATTATTGAGGACCCATAATGTATAAAGCTGGGTTAGGAATTCTGGAGCTTGCAGAATAAAAAGGCAGCAGCTCTGGTCTCAGGATATTTCTAGTATAGTAGTGACATACATATACCAAATGTGAAATAGAAAGTAAACATGCCATAATATCCATGAGTTGCAGGGATGGTGAGTACAGGGTGATGGGTGATTAGGGAGGGAAAATTGGGATGGAATTGAACTTCAAGCTTTGGTTGTATAGCTGGATGTCTAGGAATCCTTGCAAAATGCTTACTTAATCTATCAGAGAGAAAGTGGACCCAGTGGAGGGCCCAGGCTAACCCCACCTGGGCCAAACAACTCACCCCAAATGTGTGATTATCCAAGTCAATGACCTTCCAGACTTTTAAAATGCTATTCCCCTCAGTATAAGAATTTGAGCATGTGTTCCTTGATACGTATACATTTCTTTATAAATTATATATACTAGGCTATTAATATGGTATGTGTATATCGAAATATAAATAGCTTAGAAATTGAAAAAGATAAGATAAATTGAATATAAATAAAAATTTAATATTTTCCTGTCACTCACTCCAAGTGGACTATCCTGTTCATGTTTTTGGTGTTTGAGAATCTCACTTTGGAGACCACTGGTCATTATTGAGCAGTGTCACACAAAGTTTAGGTAAGTTTCATGAGACCTGGGACTTTGTTTTGTTCACTGCTTTATCTCTAGCACCTAGGACATGGTAAAAGCTCAACAGATACTATTAAATGAGTATGTAGAATTAGGCTGGTTGATAGGGATGAGAACAGTCTAGCTCAGCATGGGGATCTGGTAAGAATTGGGACAATTTTTGTTCACTGTTTTATCTCCTATGCCTATAAAAGTACCTGCCAAATAGTAGGGATTCAGGATATATTAGTTGGACAGTGTTTATGTAGTTCAGCACGAGGGATCTGGCAGAGGCCATAGATTTATAGACATGAAAAGTTAAGTTCTAGAAGCTCCCCTGAAGCAGTACAGCATATAGAGATAGGCCAACTATGGGTAGGCAGAAGGATACAGCCCATGGGGGTCAAAGTGTTAGCAAGAACATTTCTGAGGAATGGCTTTGGTAACCTCATATCTTAAAGCAAAAATTGTGACCATCTTAAGCAGTAAGATCTGGATCTTATCTTTGTATCCCGAGTCCTAGGATGCAGTATGGTAGGTGTCTAATAAATTTTTTGTTGAATCGAATTACTCCGTTTTATATTAATACTATGTACTGGGTATAGGAGGCACTGAGCCTGCTGGAATGGATCAGCATCAAGATCAGAGGCCTGTAAATGAATCCTGCTTCGAATGAAGCAAAGCCAGTGATTCTGGAATTATGTCATATGTAGATAATGATTTTAAGCCCTGGCAGTGTTGCCTGTATAGAGGTACTCTAGTGACCAAAACTGCCAAATCACATTATGTGTATATTTATTTAAAGGTTGCTATTAACATACTTTTATTAACGTATTACCCATCAAGAATGTCGAGTTTATGATTGAATTATTTCATATATGCTGCTCTCCTGTTCCTTCTTCCCTCATCACTAAAGTTGGGATATGTCCTGGATCACCCCAACCTATACTATTACAATTAGTACTGAATTTATTTATAAATACATAAAACAAGGTAGTTTATGTATTCACTCCTCTTTTTGGAATTTTTTTTACTGAGACTTCCTTTTTAAAATGATGGTTAAAAATTCTTATTTTATGGTCATAAAATAAATCTGTCATGCATATACTTGAGCATCATCAGAGTTGGGGAGAACAAACATTTCCTCCCTGAGAAGCATCTTTCTCCTTTAGTGGCTGGCCACATGAAAGCATGCCTCGTTGGCTCTCTTATACTTGTTATTGCAACTTAGACTTTACATTGTGATTTCACTGACGTTGCTTTGTTTGCTCTGTATAACCATGCTCTTAGGTAGGTGTCATTATTCCCATTTTACAGATGAAGGAACAGGCTCAAAGTTGTTAAGTGTCTTGACCTAGGATATTGAGTTTGCAGTGGCTCCCCTGCGACCAGCACTCATATATTCTGGCCATTCGTCTAGAGAGCAGTGCAAAATTTATCTTTTTGAGCTAAAATTTTTTTTTCTTGTACTTAATTTCAACCTGATAAGTTATTATAAATATTTGGAGTAGCAGTGGTGAAGAAAATCCAGTGCTAATTTTGTTCATGCCCTGTAGGCTGCAAAATATCAGTTAAGGCCCATGTAGGGCCTTAAATTTTGGGTGTACTTAAATTTATTTGTGCATTTAAATAAGTGTACTAAAATTATGTAGAAAGACTGTCCATTTGACTTAACTTTTTTCACAACTTGTGATGGCAAATTAAATGTATAGGGACCACATACTGACAAACAATGAACTTTTATGTGTATGTTGGGATTTGTAAGTGAGATTTGGATTATATTTAGATTATGTTAATCCCCCCCCCATGAGACATATTTCTGAAGTTACAATGAAAATTAATTAGAGAATATGATTTGATATTCAGATACCTGAGCTACTCCTATTTCTGTAACATGTTCATATTGTAACTTGATATTAACTGATGTTTTTAAAGAAGTATAAGCAAATTCTATAATTTTTTTTTTTTTTTAAGAGATGGAGTCTGGCTCTGTTACCCAGGCTGGAGTGCATCGGTGTGATTATAGCTCACCACAGCCTCAAACTCCTGGGCTCAAGTGATCCTTCTGCCTCAGCCTCCCAAGCAGTTGGGCTACAGGTGTTTGTCACCACGACTGGATAGTTTTTCTTTTTAAACTTAAAATGCTTTTTAGTTTGGCACTCCGTAGAAAAGGAGGTTCCAGAAGCCAGTAAGAGAACCTCTGCCAACTATGAAAGAGAAGATATTTCTATCTACAAGTTATTTCAGGATCAATTATTCAATTAATATTTTATATAATAGAAAGGTTTTATTTGTTAGGACTTTATCTTTAAGTTCCCCAAGAGTAAAAAGGTCTAGTCATTATTATACTGTGGGAGAATGATAGAAGATTGATCACATTAGAACTGCAGAACTTCTATTTATTTAAAAGATTTAAGATTTGACACAAAAGCGGTTTATTTTAGAATGTTTATTTCTATAGATTGTCATTACTTCAACTCAGTTTTCATAATTTGTATTTGAGTATACTAACTTTGGAACATAGTGTAATATTAATGGCTACAGAAGAGGTTTGTTGAAGAATTGTAATTTGAAAGAACAGCATATGTTTATTGAAGAGAGCATATAGAGATGGAAGTGGTTAGAAACTATGAACTTTCTTTAGTTTGGCTTTTCATGTAAAATGGAGTATGAAAACAAAAGTCCTAAAGACAGTTCAGCAGAGTTCCTCTTCACCCTGTTTTTAAGCAGTGATGTAAACCATGAATTTAGTGTTCCCACCCTCTTTTATACCATGCAACAACCTGTGAAGTAGGAACTATTATCTCCACTTTGGATGAGGTACTGAGTTTCAGAGGCTCAGCAACTTGCCCAAGGTCATTCTTCTGGTAAATGGTGTTGCTGGCATTCCATCCCAGTTCATTCTGTCTACTGGAGGCCATAGTTATAATCACTCACTCCCCTATCGTGCCTCCTAGGCTTCCCACGTGGCATTCATACCACTCCACAGTGCATGGACCAGTCTAGTCTCCCAATGAATTTCTTATGCCTGTGGCAATAAGGCATGGCTTTCCAGCCCAGGGTAAAATAGCTTTTTCTCTATTTGTGTTTCTGCATTGTTAAGCCTGTTGTCATACACACAGTTGCTCCTCAGTAGCTTATTTCTTGACTCATTCTAAACATATGGTAAACTTCTAAAGTTAAAAAAAGTTAGTGTTATATTGAGATGAAATATCTGTGATTAAAAAAATGAACATCATGTCACAATATAAAAAAGAAAATAGGTTTGGATTCAGATAACTTAAATCCAAAGAGAATTATATTTTAGCTTTAAAAGGGATTCCACAGATGATCTTGGAGCATTATAATCTATCATTATAAATTTGAAGAAAGGAAGGCCTAGATTAAGAAACTGGGACCCAGGCCATTTGAGTGGCAGAGGTGGAACTGAGATATAAGACTTCTGGTTTGGTGTTTGCTGTAGAAATCTGTTTAGCTCCAAAATGATGTAAAACACATTTTTAGCCAATTGACGACACCATCTTTACAGCAGGAATAGGTGAACAATTTGTTGTTATTGTTTATAAATGGTTAAAAAATTAAACCAAAATGTTATGTATTGTTAGAATGAAACTATAGGTAATACATTATGCATGTCAACTTTGAAGTTATGTTACTAGTTCTACTTTATTTAGTGGTACAACATGATTTTAGTAGTTAACAGATAATAAACTGTACGTGGCTTCAGTTTAGTTCCCTGTGTCCTGTGAAAACAGAGCAAGAATTTGCAAAACAATAACACATTGTTAAATGGCATACCAGTTTATCAAATGCCGTAAGTTTATTACAGTCTGATTTTAGGAAAAACCATTCCAGCTTCACAACAGCTCATCCTAATCTTAAGCAAAAGAGTCTTTAAAAGCCATTTCAAGCTGTTAGATTTTGTTCTGTCCATGAAAGCATAAACTGCTCATAACTGTTGATGAGGAGAAAAGAAGTTTGTAAAGCCATAACAGATTTAGTTGTGAAAGAGTCATTTAACTGATTTGTGTACTGCGACGCCTCATGGTGGCTGTATTAAGAAACTACTGTAGTGAAATATTGCGACCACATACCTTGTCACTCGGACTGAATCCATTTACATGTATGCAGACTAAACATTAGTAAGTTAAAATTCCAAATAATATTTTTAAGGTTAGTATATTTCTAAGTTTTATTTGGGAGAAAATATCTTTTGTCCTGCAGTTCAGGGAGGAAACTTGATATGCCTTATCAGAGCTCTGCTCCTGGGAGTTCACCTGGGAAATGACCATCATTCAGCCCTGAACTTCCAGAAAATACTAGCCAGGTAATCTGGGCAGCTGCGACTCTATTCTGCTCCTTTGTGTAAATGAGAAAAAAGTTACCTCTTTTAGTGATACTGTATTTCTAAGTGTTGGAAAATTGTCATAATAGATTGATTTTGTTAGAACACAACACTTTACTGCATTTTGAAATGTCGTCACAGAGATACAGATCTGTGCTTGCTGATGTGAATGGCATCTCTTAGGGTTCTAGAACATAGCATGACTTCCACAGATGTATACAGAGACCCTGCAGGCAGTTATATCCTAGGAAATCATGTCTTTAGACATGAGATGTTAAAACATCACATCTGGAAACCTGTACATATTATATATTTATTGAATGTAAAATGCTAGTTATTTGTAAAATTGTTACTTTAAAAGTTATAAATATAATAGAAGCCTGGCACAGTGGCTCACACCTATAATCCCAGCACTTTGGGAAGGCCAAGGCAGGCAGATCACTTGAGGCCACGAGTTCAAGACCAGCCTGGCCAACATAGCGAAACCCCATCTCTATAAGAAATAAAAAATTTGACCAGGCATGGTGGCTCACGTCTGTAGTCCCAGCACTTTGGGTGGCCAAGGCGGGCGGATCACGAGGTCAGGAGATGGAGACCATCCTGGCTAACACAGTGAAACCCTGTCTCTACTAAAAAAAAAGAAAAAAGAAAAAAAAATAGCCGGACATGGTGGCGGGCACCTGTAGTCCCAGCTACTCAGGAGGCTGAGGCAGGAGAATGGCATGAACCTGGGAGGTGGAGCTTGCAATGAGCCGAGATCCGCCATTGCACTCGAGCCTGGGCAACAGAGCGAGACTCCGTCTCAAAAAAAAAAAAAAAAAAAAAAAAATTTTAAAAAGTAATAGAAATTAAGAGAATACATTATAGAGACGTTTCTTTACCTCTGCGGTTTATTGACAAAAGACTTTACATTCTGTTACACATTTCTTGGCCCAACCAATTTAATGTATTTTCCAAGTTAGTGTATCTTTTAGAGTTTGATTAAAGAAGAAAATTTTCTGACCTTTATTAAAAAGCTTTTCTTTATTAGATGGGTACAGTAATAGAATGCAAAATGACTTTAAGCATCTATCCCCTTTATCCATCATTAAAAGTTAATTGTCACATAATATAAGTGCAACTTGATGGGATTTTTAACGTACCAAAAATTGGCAATCTGTGATGAGGAAAGTGGGCTCTGTGAGGACTCAAGTTAAGAGAATGAAAGAAAAAATGAAGCTTTTATAAATCTTAAGTGGTAGCTAAATGGAAATAAAAGCTTTTAATTTTTGTAGGAGAGTAGTGATAGCAGATCAGTACCTTATGTTTTGCTGGAAACCGAAGTTTTCAGAATGTGCTTGTATGACTGCTAGGGTGGTGGTTTGGGCCACTGAAGACTGTACAGGGTTAATTCCTTATGTTTGGAAAAATGGTAATGCCTTCTTTATCTTTGTGCTATCCATGGAGTTATTTTCTTAACAAGGGCAATAATGACCTTTCTTGCTCCTCTTTAGGGAATGGCAATTGGTGGGATATTCAGTAGGAAATCCATTACCCTGTCTGTGTCTTGGGTAGTTTGTGGTGCTCCCCTGGTCCAGTTTGGGTCTTGCTCAGTAGGTAGTGATGATGCATTAAGTGGATAAAACCACAGTCATGCTGGGGCTTTCATTTGGCTCAGTGACATGGTTGTAAAACACAGGGTTTCAAACAAAGATTTTTGAAATGGTGCTCTCTTACTAATCCTCCTCACAGTTTGGTAGAAAGGGCACTAAAATGTTGCTGGTTTGTAAAAAGTAGAGTGCTTGTTTATCGTAGCTCAAAGGTGCTAATTGTTTCTAGCAGGAGTATTACACATGAAACCTCAAGGTCATGCTTAACCCACTGGCTACTGAACAGTTTGACTGCACTGTAATACACAACCTGTCCCAAGCTTTCATGCAGCTTCCTAGCTCGGACTCATTAGATAACGTTAGTTTGTTTGAATCAGCACACTCTTCTGTGCCTTCTGAAGATCTAAGACCTGGGAGCTACTGACCATCCATATTTTCATTCCTTAACTCCTAAGACTGTGCCAAGATGTTACGTCTTCTCTAGTCATTCCTGCCTATAAATTATTTGCAATTTTGTTTTACCTTTACTACTGTCATAAATCTAGGAAATTTTAGTTTGGGCAACTTAAGGACCATAGTTTTTATAGCCCATTGTCAGAACACTAGTTATTTACTTACTTTTTGTGACATAAAACCCAGATTTTTTAGATTCCATGATACACAGAACCATATGATTAAATCAGTTGTTATTATGTGCTTTTAGTGACAAATCTTTTTAGGGCTACATCATCTTATCTTACATGAGACAGATAATTTCTGTAAGAAACTTGTATCAGAAACATATAGCCTGTCGTGAATTTTTATTACTTTCTTTGTTGTTTATTGAAAGGGTTGGGACTTCTGAGTTAAATAATTTAAAAAATTATATTTTACTGTTATACAAATCCATGTTAATCCAAGAAGAAAATTTCTGTTAAATGCCTTTTTGATTTAAAGTGTGTGAATTAGATATTTGATCATGATTTGGGACCTGAAAAACTATCTTATTTCTTTATAAATGTAATATAGTTACTGTATCTGAAAGTAATATATGGTTCCTTTATCCTCTCTACTACTGCTGTATTTTCAGAAGGAGAAGCAATTATATTGATTTGCTGAGTAACTTCTTACTCAACCAGTTTCTGTTATAGTATATTAACATAACTGTTCTGTTAGTTTATTTATTCTGACTTGTGGGCATGAATATTTTAGGTAAACTTTATAATGTTCAAGATAGTTTGAAAGATTAATCAATGCTTATTTCCTTGCTTTACAAATGTATAAGAGCTATTCAAGTAACAGTTATCTAAACAAGTTGTTTTATAATGAGGTAGTATAAGAGAAGTATTTCCCTAGACAACATGAAATAAAGCTCAAACATCCTCAATTTTTTTTGTTTGTGAATATTTATAGCTTTGAATCTCAGCTGTAGTCGGGATGATGGCATAAATTGTAATTATACTGCAGAACTGAAAGAAAAATTTGAAAGAACTGATAATGGCTCTAAAACAGTATCTTTAATAAGCTAATGGTATTGGTGACCATTCAGTAAGTATCTGCTCAGTCAATGAAATTACTGAACTTCATCTTATTTGTGTAAGTGATGATTGTGCCCTCCATGACTTCACAGTACCTAGTTCAATACCTACTGAGTAAATGAGCATTCATGAATGAATGAAATGTAAGGCTGAATTTTGAATTTTGCAAGCTTTTTTGACATACGACTTTAAGATCTGATCAGATCTCTCACAGATTCCCATGAAACCTATCCCAGTTGGTTTTCTTTTCATTTTATATTTGTTCTACCCTTCAATAAATGAATAAAATATGATATTAAATATAATATGTACTTACTGCCTGTTGTGTACCCGGCACTCTTCTGTGTACTTTCAGATATCTCACTTTGAAGATCATAACAAATATTACTGGTAGATGTAATTTATCCAACCCCCAATTTCTTGTTTCCTCCACTCCCCCACCTCACTCTGCTCTCCTTCCTTCCCCTCCCCTTCTTCTTTCCCTTCTATTGATCTTATTCTTCATTTCTCTGTTATTTGACAAATTTTGAGACTGAGACTTCGAGAGGTTGAGTAACTTAGGTGGAATCACACAGGAGGGCCAAAGCCAACTCCTTTTCTACTTTCATCACATATCTAGGGACTCTGACACCTAGATTCTAATTGCTGATTCCTGGAATGGTTGCTTGTCTTTGTCATTTTTATGGCTTCTTTCTCAGGATATAAAATGCAATTCTGGGCTCAGCCACACTCTCAGAGCCTAATTAAGTTGGTCTTTTAAATACTTACCTGGGGGGCATCGAGGTTTGGACGTATGATTGTGTGTCAGACAACTCCTGTTTGAATGTCATTTGTACCACTTCTTAACTGTGTCAGTATGAACAAGGCACTTAACCTCTTGGATTCTAGTTTCCTCATCCATAAACGAGGAAAATAATAGTTACCTTTTGAAGTCATTTTGAAAATTAAAAAGATACTACCTATATAAAGCTACTTACTAGTCATAAATTTATACTCTTGCTAAAAACACTTTAGCCTTTTTCGTTAGATGTGTTTAGCGTATCTGTGTTTATGTGTGTGTTCCATTTGTCTGTTTATAAGCATACTATGTGGTCTGATAATTTATGGATGAGAAAAACAGATGCAGAAAACATCTGGGAGAGATGTTTTTGGGAGATGTTTTGGGAGATGTTTGGGAGATGTTTTGGGAGAGATCCTGATAATGGTTAGTAGTATACATTTAAAGACAAAGCAGAATATTATTTAAATAGTTCCACTGTGGAAAGCAGTTAGGAGATTTCTCAAAGAACTTAAAATAGAACTACCATTTGACCCAGCAGTCTACTACTGGGTATACACACAAAGAAAAGTAATTTGTTTTGTCAAAAAGACACATGGGCTGATATGTTCATTCCAGTGCTGTTTACCATAGCAAAGACGTGGAATCAACCTAGGTGCCCATCAACAGTGGATTGGATACAGAAAATGTAGTACATATTCACTGTGGAATACTATGCAGCCGTAAAAAAGAACAAAATCATGTCCTTTGCAGCAACATTGATGCAACTGGAGACCATCATCCTAAGCAAATTAACGTAAGAACAGAAAACCAAATACCACATTCTCTCAGTTATAAGTGGGAGCTAAACATTGAATACACCATAGACATAAAGATGGGAACAACAAACCCTGGGGACTATTAGATGGGGAAGGGAAGGAGGGGAGCATGGGCTGAAAAACTAACCATTGGGTATGCTCACCACCTGGGTGACAGGACCATCCGTATCTCAAACCTCAGCATCATGCAATATACCCATGTAACAACCCTACACTTGTATTCCCTGAATCAAAAAGTTTTAAAAATAGAATATGAAAAATAAATAGTAAAATAATTGTATTTATTCAACAAACATTTATCAAGCTTTTACTCAATAAATGGGGTAGGCTCCATTCTAGTTCCCGGGACTATAGTAATAAGACCATTAAAAATACTGCCTTTATGAAGTATACTTTCTAGTGGGGGAAAACAGAAAATAAATAAAATAAGTAAGCTGTATGGTGCATATTAGATGGCTATATGTTATAGGAAAAATAAAGCAAGGGAAGGAGAGAGAGGGGAGGTTGCTCTAGAGTGTGGTTTGTGATGAGATAGGGATCATACTCCCAGGAATTATGCAAGTCCAGGATAGGTGTGTGCAAAGATAGCGAACAGTGTGCTGACCTTAGGGATGTCCGTCCTCTTCCAAGACGTGCACGTCTTTTTCTGCACCATTTTTAGAGTAGCTCTGGCAGACTTGGAGACATTCCTATTCAGCATGAAAAGTTGTACAGAAGTTTGTACCTGGTGGCAGACTTTTGGGAATCTACTATTATGCTTGGAAGAGGATGCCTGGTACTCTTGATGGCTTTCTCCATAGTTGGCAGAATTAGGGGCAAGCCATGTGCATTCCTTGCAGCTGAAGTGCTGATTGATACTTCTCTTAAGACTTTTCCTTGAAATTCCTAATAGCAGTCAGGTGAGCTATTAAGTGGGTGTTTTGGACTGAGAAAAAGTGTCTTAAGTAAGCGTGCTTGTTCTTTTTTTTTTTTTTTTTTTTAATACTGAATGGAAGGAAAGGTGCATTTAAATTTTAAAATAACTCTCAAGGAGCCAGGACAAGGGAGAAGAGCTAATATTAATTTTTCAAAAATTCTTATGGGAATAAATACTTTCTTTTCCTCCTCATTCATTCATTTATACATTCATTTATAGATATTAATTTTTTCAGCATGTATTTATTGAGCATCTCCTGTATTCTAGGCACTGTGAATGTTACAAAGTAGATAAGGATAGGTAAGATACATGCTCACAAGGAGTGTATACAACAGGAAGAGAGAGGAAGAAGTACAGAAACAACTTTCTTACGAGACCTTAATGAGATAACACAAGGGGAATAATCTAGCACATACCTGGGTATAGTAGATGCTCAATACCAAGAGTCAACTGTTGACTCTTGGATAAAGTGATTAGTCACTCTGGAGAGGTACAGACAATATGGTCAGATGAGGGATCGGTAACTTTTGACGCTATTGTTGGGGAAGTCCTCATGGAAACTTGAAATGGGCCTTGGAGTTGAATGGGATTTGGGCACATCCCCCTGAGCGTGGGGAGATCACCTTATTTGGCTTTGTATTTTTAGCAGGTGGTACAGCATAGGTTGGAAATAATTTTTTTAGATGAATAAATGAGGGGAAAGGACAATTTTGGTGAGGGGTAAACCGCAAGCAATGGCATGCCAGAGATTGGGAAGTACAACAGAGTTTAGGGGCTCCAGCAGTGATTCAGTTCAGCTGAAGAAAGAGTAACTACAAGGGAAATGTGTCTTCTAAGTAAGATCAGGGTCAGATCCTGGGGAGGTCATAGTTGCCAGGCCAACCATGTAGGATCTAAAGCAGGCTTGGTAGCCAACACTGGTGACATTGTAGCAGGGTATGGGTGGCAGGAGCCTCAGATGAGGAGACTATTACAGCATCAGAGCTGGAAGTAATTACTCATCTAGGGTGGTCATAGGGACTATAGAGACCTGGATAGAGGTAAGTGATATTTTAGAGGCGGAATTGACAGCACACTAAAGTAAGTACTTCAACTGTAGCTCAGTGGAATGATTTTGAATGCCTCCTTTTGCTATAGGAACTCTTTTTGAGAAAATGAAAACATCAAATCAAATTTCCTGGAACAACTTTTTTGGAGAGTTTAGCGCTATCTAAGTCATTCTCCTAGGAGCTCTTATAAAACATTATGAAGGCAAAAAAAATGTTAAGTAAAGTTATTATATCAACAGGTAATTTACAGCACAGTTCAATATTTATACACTGTAAATATATTTTTATAGTTCTTTTGGACCCTTTGTATATTCTGTGTTATACATACTTACATACAAACACACACATACCAGGAAAGGAGAGAGGAAATACAGAAGTAGCCACGTGTTAGTTAATTATTTGATGCTGCATCTTCGATTACTAATGAGCCCAGTGACAACACTTTGTTGATTTTTATGTGAAAATTCTTTATGATCATCAGTGTTATGAAGTGGTTTCCACGAAAGCATTTCACCCATCTTTTTCTTCTTTTAAAGAAACATTTACAATAGTGATGCTGTTTAAGTTTTGTTAATACAATGCATTTTTGTTGGGGGAAGCATTCTTCGGAAAAACCGTATCAGCTTTTGCTTTCACATCTAGCATAAATGTATAAGACTGTAAGAAGAGGCAATATAAAAATGTAATATGCATGATCCTTTCTTTCTGGCATCACCGACCTCATTAATAGATTTGTGTGTAAGGGAATATAGTCCTGAAAATTGTTAAACCAGATCTCAACCCTGGTTTTTACACTGATGTGAGTATCCTGTGCCAGACGCTTTATTTCAACAGGCCTTAGTTTTCTCATTTATAAATAAGAGCCTGCCCTGGAATGATCAGGAACATCCTTCTGGGAGTAATTCCCTGTGACTCTGTGCCCTGTTAGGGCCACATGGGGAAGAGCTGCTCATAAACATTGACAAATTGAAATATTTTAAAATTCAGATTATTTGTATTCTTCACAAATTCCAGACTATTATCTTTTTTCATGTAAGAGGCTGAAGAAAGCCCTATGTTTACTTTAGTTGCAGAACATTGAGCTTTTCTGAACAGGGTACATGGCACATGGAAGATTCCCCAATAAATAATTGCTGGATTTGTTTCAGCTGTGAGAGATAGTACAGTGTTAAAGGATTGCTCCTGGGGCTGGGCGCACTGGTTCACCCCTGTATTCCCAGCACTTTGGGAGGCTGCGGCAGGCGGATCTCTTGAGCCCAGGAGTTCAAGACCAACCTGGACAACATGTCAAAACCTTGTCTATACTAAAAAATACAAAAAGTTAGCCAGGCATGGTGGCCCACACCTGTAGTCCCAGCTACCTGGGAGGCTGAGGTAGGAGAATCACTTGAGCCCAGGAGGTCAAGGCTGCAGTGAGCCATGATCATGCCACACTGCACTCCAGCCTGGGCAACAGAAGAAACCCTGTTTCATTTAATAAAAAAAAAAAAAAAAAAAAAAGGATTGCTCTTGGACTTGGTCTGATCCTCTGCTCATGTTAGAGAAGCAACTGAAACAATTCTTAATGTATTCAAAGGTAAACTCTTAAATGGATAACCACAGAAACCTAGGCATGGTATTAAGGCCTGGGAATATGAAGTAAATAAAAATAGGTACCCCCACGAGGTTTCGCTATGGTAGGGAAAATAGACATTAGGGACTTGGGACATATAGGATTTATTCCATTGTTACAGATAGAAAAGTGTGAAATCAAGTGACTTCTCTAAATCATTGTTGAAAGTAAAATTGTATTTTAAAAATCAGTAAAAGTGCTTAAAAATTAATCACAGTTGGATTCATCCCCACTTTTCCTGCCCCAACTAAAGGTTATTTCTTTTGAAGTAACATGACAAATTCTAATATGGTTTCTTCATAATTTCCTTTTTCAGGTCTGAAGCACAGATATATTTCAGCTAGTCTCAACATCCATGTTGAGAGGCAAGGAGATACGCAATCTCTAAGGACATTGCATTTCCAAATATATAGGGATTTATAGATCAAAGCCATTTTTAGTCATTTTTGCTGAGGTAGTGAAGACCTAATTTTACCCACCCTTTAAATGCTATACGTCTTTTGACTTCATAAAGAAAAATGTTGATTTCAAAAATTTTATTTTGGTGTTAACAGTGATCTCAGGGTGCTAAGGATCTGCTAAATTTGCCGAGTTTGAATGGTTTGGTCAGTAGTGAAAAATGTGGCTTATTTGGTATTTAGGCATCCCATTAAAATGAGTGTTGAACATTCTCATTGCATTATACTGTTTTCATAAAATCCTCTGTATTCACAATAATAATTACTACTGATTATGGAACATTATGTATCAGACAATGTGATAGATATTTTAAACCATCTTATTTAATCTTTACAAATAAGACTAAGAGATAGACATTATTGTTTACCATTTTATCTATGAAGAACCTAAGACTCCAGGTGGTTAAATATCTATCCATGTAGCTATTTCTATGCTTCAGGATTTGAGTTCTGGTCATTCTAACTCTAGAGGCTAAGTCAGTTACCATATTGCTACTTTCTCCCGTGCTCCCAAGTATTTATTGCTAAAATCTAAGTCCTGGCTTTTTAATGTATGGGCTAAAGGACAGATTGGATGTATGAGAACTGTGTCTATGAGGGCAGTTTGTGGGAGGAGGGACCTGGGGCCTAATAGGAAAGGTAGATTTTAGAAACTGAGTTAAGGACAAGAAAACCGTAGCTGGCAGGAGAATCCAAGTCAACAACTGAAAGATACTGTATCATTCACTAAAGAGGAAGGGTAGATGAAGAAGTCACTGAGAACTTGAGGTCTAGCTGTGATTTCTGATTACTATCTCACTTGTTTTTTGAAACAGTATTAATTTTACACAAAAGGTATGGTTACTTACCCAGTTCAACTTATGCATATTTTATTAATTCTTTAATTTATTCTATCTAGCGTTATTAGATCTTTAATTCCTGAGTACTTATTTTCTAGATTTCTAACGATGGTGGACTATGTTCTTTCAGGAAGATGGTAGTATTTTAGGTTTGTTATGTGTTTTTTTTTTCTTCTGGATTCTCCAGATAAGCAGTTAATTACCCTATTTGTCTATTCCTGAACAAATAAGAAATTGAGAGTGGGATCCAAGAATGTATGTTTTTCACAATTCCTGAAGTTGATTATGATATGCATCAAATGTTGATAGGAAATTGAATACGCATGTAGAGAAGGTAAAGGGATTTGGGATCTAAACCCAGGAGTGCCGGGTATGAGGAAGGCTGTTCCTTTACTGGAGAACAGAAGCTGAACATGAAGGAATAAAACAGACAGTGGTGAGGGATTATTGATTACAGATTTAGAGAATTAGTCATTCTTAATTTAAAAACCCCTTTTGGCTGTTACTTGTGGAAAATAAATTGGTCTTTTTTCACTCACATTTTCTATGTGTAGAATGGTCTGTTTTTAGTGACCTGGTATCCAAGAAATTGTAAATAGACTGATGTCATTTCACTTACTTTTGAAACACAATATAGAACAGTTGGAATACTTTTCTTGTGTTGGTTCCTTGGTTTAAGATTTTATATGTATCTAGCTCACAAAGGAATTTGTGGATTTCCAAGGGCATTTTGGCAAAGAGAAGGTAATATACAAATTTTAATATACAAAGTAACCAAAAGGTATGGTTACTTGCGGAGTTTAACTTATGCATTTTTTATTCTTTAATTTATTCTGTCTAGTTTCTGTAGCTCTTTGATTGGTGAGTACTTATTTTCTAGATTTCTAGAAAGATCATGCAATTGCACTCCAGCCTGGGCAACAGGGTGAGACCCTGTCTCAAAAGAAAAGGAGAATTCTTAATTGTGTCCTGAGTCCAATGACATTTTAAAAGATTGATAAAGTAGCTGGGCGTGGTGGCTCATGCCTGTAATCCCAGCACTTTGGGAGGCTGAGGCGGGCAGATCACTTGAGGTCGGGAGTTCAAGACCAGCCTGACCAACATGGAGAAACCCCATCTCTACTAAAAATACAAAATTAGCCGGGCATGATGACACATGCCTGTAATTCCAGCTACTTGGGAGGCTGAGGCAGGAGAATTGCTTGAACATGGGAGGCGGAGGTTGCAATGAGCCGAGATCGTGGCATTGCACTCCAGCCTGGGCAACAAGAGCGAAACTCCGTCTCAAAAAAAAAAAAAAACAACAACAACAACAAAATACATATGTTTCTACTTTATTTTCATAGTATTGATATTTGTTTCTGCTAAACCAAAGCTCCTATTTGAGGTGTAGTTGCTCAGTTTCCCACCTCCTATCTTCTCTCTATTTGCATGTACTTTTGAGTAGATGGGGTGAGAACAGGATTATTTGGCTAAACAATATAGAACAGTTGGAATATGTTTCTTATGTTGGTTCCTTGATTTAAGATTTTCTATATATCTAGCTCACAAAGGAATTTATAGATTTCCAAGGGCATTTTAGCAAAGGGAAGGTAATATGCAAAGGGCTAAGTAATTCACCAATTGGGTCATTAAGACCCAGAAAAAGCTTGGAGAGTGCTTGTTAACTTTTCAAGAAGACATTGACTGCTGTGATCACATCACTGTTATGATCATGAAGGTCAAACAAAAAAGTTACTCATCAAAAAGCAGAACCGGAACCAAAACTACTATCCCACTCATGTTTAAGAATGTGGTGTTCATGTTCTGAAAATACAATTATGTATCTCTCGGTTAGAAAGATGTGAGTTAAAGAAGCCCCAAGGAAAGGCATCTGTAACACTGCTGGGATGGAAAGCTGCCACTGAAGAAGATTCTCTTCTTGAATACTGAAAGCGTCTCTGGTTTCATCCTGTGAAATCATGGATGAAGCATCAAAGGATTAATCACTCAAATTCTGGTGAATCTGAACAAGTAGTAATTTCTTAGAGTCCTAAAAATTTCTGTAAGAATAGTCCTCCCCTTGGGATTCATGGCTGTCTTAAACATTAGGGCAGAACTGTTATAAACTGTTGTCCTCAGAAAAGATAATAGAAAATACATATTTCTGCAAAAATATAATTTAAATAAATTTGTTTGTGATAGAAACATAATGGGGCATTATGGCAAGTAGGAGGCTTTGAAGTTTATCCCTGATCTTGTGAGGTTGATGTCAGGGTTGAGAAAGCCATGTTCTTCCACACCAAGTCCTTCTGTCCACTATCAGATCAAGTACTGGCCATGGCTCAGGGATCTGCTCAACTCTTTTGGTTCACGGGCTCTGATATTGTATCACTCTTTGCTGCTGTCCTGTCAGGTTCTTCCAAGACACTAGGACTTTGCCTTTCATTTTGGAAAATTACTGGTTAATAGACTCCACTGCCTATTTAACACTGTGATTCAATAGATGTTTATTGAACAGGTTTATCTATTTATTAGTATATATAAAAATGGCTCATATTAGATTCATAATTTCGGTATGTGTGTATTTTGTTTATTTAATTTTTTTTTGAATTAGATGCTGTTCAGATGCTGGCCTTGAGTCAGAACCACTTTGCCAAGCAAACTTTCAGAGCCCATCTCCCTGCAGGGAAGTATTACATGTAAATGCTGGGTGTTATACAGCTTTATAAGTATCTGGTACCTTTCTGCAGTTATTCCTTTGATTAACAGAACCAATGAGGCTGGGGTCACTGTGGTTGTGCTGATTTTCTGGTATTTATTTTTTATGAAGAGATTGCTTTAGGAAATGCGTGTTAAGGCACAGACTACCTTAAGTAGTAATCCTAGCAGGTTACCCATTATAAATTTCCAGAAAAGGCTCAATTTACATAAAATTACCAAAGAAGATGTTGGGAAACTTTCAGGAACCGAGCATTTTTGGATAGATTCTGGAGCTACCTCTTAAATTAACCCAGAAGCTAGAATCAGAGGGATCTTTGGGTTTCTTAGTATTCTACTTCATGCATTTTTCTACTAAAGTACCTGAGTGGCAGAGGGAAGTAAACTATTATATTCTTATGAAGTCAGGGGTCATAGCCCAAATTTTGTTGCCAGAGCTCAGGTTTGTTGAAGTTTCTAGAATGCTTTATCTTAAAAGTCCATGTGAATATTATATTGTATTCCATAAGGTATACCTTCTTTTGATTTTTGATTTTTTTAAAAAATTGAGGTAAAATTGACATACAGTGAAATGCATAGGTCTTAAGTTCTGTATACAGTTTGAGTATTGACAAAAGCGTACACTGGTGTAATTCACATACCTATTGAGAATATACTACATGTTTTAACATAGAAGTAGCATTTGAAATTATTTTCCATCAAGAAAATGGATGTCTTAGGAATATTTTCTCTTTTTCATTTTGTGGCTTCTACTTGATATACCACTCTGTATTCTTCAGGGATGATGGCAGTGGACAATGGTATGATTATTCCATTTTGAGAAGTGTGGCCTTCATCACCAAGATAGCTGTGCAAAATGATTAGACATCATAATGGACTTTCGTTAGCTAAAGCCTAACATTAGTTAGAGAAATTGGCTAATGACCATTATTCACTGAAACACCAAAAATTCCTGTTTCTCTAATTGCAAACAGTTTATCAAATCAAACCCTAGATCTATGATCAGGAAATTAAAGAGTCAGTCACATTCATTGTTTTTGCTGGTAATCTATTTTATAGTAAGGTCTTACTCATATACATGTGAACATTTGATACTTTCCAGTACTTACCCTCCAGGAACTCCACTGATGACCTATTCCCGGCTTTCATTCCTATTTCTTGAATTATTTCTTGAACATTGCCTGCAGCAGCTCTTAGTGTTTGTACCTTCTTTTCCTCCAGAACCTTTCAGGGAGTAGATATTAAAGCTCTATTTCAGTAGGGACCAAGTTTTAGTTATTGTATGTAGTACAGTGCATACCTTAAGCTCAGTAGATTGATTTCAGTTGTTAGTGTTAGGTAATAAAGGAGACACAAAGTTGGCTAAGGGATAGATAGACTCCTATGGTCAAGGAATGTTTAGTAATATTAGCAAGGGGGGAAAGCAGGATGAGGAGGGCAGTGGCCCCTGGACTAGCTGGGTCAGCATCACCTGGTAGAAATACCTATACCCAGATCTCCAGAATCCTGAATCAGAAACTCAGGGGGGCTTGGCAGCAGTCTGTGGTTTAATAAGTCTTCCAGGTGCTTCTAATGGTGCTAAAATTTGAGATCTACTGGGTTAGAGGAAGAAGCCAGGCAAAGATGTGGGTTCTGCTAAAATCGAGCTTCAGCAGGATACTTCAGGGAGCTTTGGAGTGTGAATGGCACCTTAGAGTTGTCATTAAGAAAGGGGGCTATCTTGGCCGGGCACAGTGGCTCATGCCTGTAATCCCCACTTTGGGAGGCCAAGGCAGGCGGATCACCTGAGGTCAGGAGTTCGAGACCAACCTGGCCAGTGTGGAGAAACCCCGTTTCTACTAAGAAATACAATAATTAGCCGGTTGTGGTGGCTTGCATCTGTAATCTCAGCTACATGGGAGGTTGAGGCAGGAGAATCGCTTGTGCCTGGGAGGTGGAGGTTGCAGTGAGCCAAGATCACACCACCATACTTCAGCCTGGGGGACAGAGCGAGACTCTGTCTCAAAAACAAACAAAAAACAGGGGGCTATCTTCATACTCCATATTAATCAGGTATGGGCTGTCAGGGGCTGTCCTAGTTGACAGACAGTGAGAGAGGAGCATAATTTCCCAGATTCTTTGGGCAAGTTGGCTCTCAAGCAGCTGTGAGCTGATAGCATCCAACAATCACAGCATCTGGGCAGTGGGTATGCCAATTAGGTAAAGGGGGTCTAGATGGGACATTACACTGAGTTACAGGAAGTTATTTAACTAGCTTAAAGTTCCACAGCTAGTAGTGGGATTTGAACTCAAGCAGCCTAGCACCGGAGTCCATCTTTCTAACCATTAGCTATACTATGTGCAGTAGTCAGAACAACAGTAGCAATAATAGCATGGGCATAACTGAACAAGGGATGATTCAGAGAAAGGAGTTGCTTCTGACTGGGGGGAAAACAAAGAAATTATCATGGAAGAGATGTCATTTGATTTTGCTTTGAAGTAGTAGTTCATGTAAAAATTTATGTGAGAGGCTTTTTAGGCAGAAGGAATAGCCTGAGAAAAGGCATAGTGGCATGCAAATGTGGTTTGTGTGTAAGAAAGTTGGTTATTCTGTTTGGCTTCGATTTGGCTTATCAAAGAGAGTTCTGGGAGAAAAGTTGTTCAACATTGGTTTGAGGCCAAATAATGGATATCCCTAGATGCCAGACAAGTGAAGATTTTTAAACTGGGAAATGACGTAATCAGAGTATACTTTAGAAATATTAATGTGACAACAGATGAATAGGGGAAATTTTAGGAAAAGAAACTGGATCAGATAAGTAGGAGGGAGACAAGTCTGGAAGCAATCAATGTGTAGGATAAACTGGGACCTGCTCTCAGCTGAGGCAATTAAACTGGAAAAGAAATAGATTGAAAAGATACTACAGAAGAAGCAGTACAGAAGTTGGGGAACTGAAGGAGAGGGAGCCACTGCAGGTGCTAGCTGCTTAAGGGGATACCAGTCCTTTTACAGATATAATAGATACAGCTTCTGAGGTGGAGGGTGATAGGAGTGTGTAGAGAAATTGCAGTTCAGGAGCATGCAGTTAGGCAAGAGGCATCCCATGTGAAGATGTCAAGCAAGTAGCTGGAAAATGCTGAACTAAAACTCAGGGATGGATATGTAGATTTAGAGAACTTCATTGTAGAGGCAGTCATTGAAAGCTAAAAGGGCTGATAATAAAATTGCCAAGGATGGAAATAGTAAGAGGGAGTCAGTGTTATTAGGATTAGAATTCTGTTTTGTTTTTTCTTTAAACAGATTCTCGCTCTGTCACCCAGGCTGGAGTGAAGTGGTATGATCTCAGCTCACTGCAGCCTCGACCTCCCAGGCTCAAGTTATCCTCCCAACTCTCAGCCTCCCAAGTAGCTGGGACCACAGCCATACAACACATGCCTGCCTTATGTTTGTATTTTTTGTAGAGACGAGGTTTTGCCATGTTTCCCAGGCTGGTCTCGAACTTCTGGGCTCAAGCAATCCACCCACCTTGGTCTCCCAAAATGCTGGGATTATAGGTGTGAGTTACCACACTGGGCCAGGATTAGAATTCTTGGTCTCTTAACCTCTCGTTCAGTTTTTTTCCCGTCGACTCACATGCCCTCCAAATGAATACCGAAGTTAGATTTTGCATATTAAATTGAAAGAAAGTTAAAAGCCTTACTACTTTCTAATTCAGTGTAGGGAAAATAATGGGAAACATGAAAAAAAAAATAACAAACCGCTGGGATGGGTGAAAGCAAACATGTGTCTTCTCAGTTCCTCCTAGGTGGTATCTTGACCTTTTATCCCGTCTTGTTTTTTTCCAAAAAAAAAAGTAATTAAATGATTTCACTTTAAAAGTCTTTCTTGCTCTTACTATACTGTGGCTTAGATTTATAAATAAAAGAAACAGTGAAAATGTCAGCTGAGATACTAAGTAAAGTCAGCTAGGAAGTGAGAATAAGATTTCTTTCTGATAAGCTGTGATAGTCAGATTTAGTTGTATTTCCAGTTGTTTCAGTTTAGATAATTCACAGTTCAGAAAGAGATATTGTAAATATTCTGATTAATGGGGTTATAGAATGGTATTAGTTGTTGTAGCATTCTCCTTATTCTGAATCCAGCTGTTTGTGGTGTTAGAAAACACTTCCATTAGAGATCACTGCTTATTATCTAAGGAAATTCTAAAGATTTCCTAGGCCAAAAGTTTCTGGAATTCATATTTGGCCAAGGATTGTAAGTAAATTTGTGTTTCCAGCTTAAGCTAGTACAAACAGGTGGATAGTCTATTCTTCAAAATTTAACATTGGGGAAAGTGAGTTTTGGGTTATTGGGAATAGCTAGGAGGGAGGTATTCTGAGCAATGAGGAAGTCTAAAAGTGTAACAATCTAATTAAGAAGGAAGACCAAATTAAAAGAAGGGAGAGACTGGATCTTCCTATTGCAAGTGTACTATTGATATTTTAGTTTGGAGAGTCCTTTGTTGTGGAAGGCTGTCCTGTGCATTGTAGAATGTTTAGCAGCATCCCTGGCCTTTTAACTACTAGGTGCTATTACCACTCTTATAGTCATGACAATCAAAAATATCTCTAGACATTGATAAATGTCTCCTGGGGGCAGAAATCACTGGTTGAGAACCAGCATGCTAGCAAACCCAAGTGGATCAAGCAAGAATGTGAAAGTCTGCATGGTCCATATGTTAGGTGTTATAAGATGTGGAATAAATGAATATTTGCCATTTGAGAAACTGATTTTTTAAACACTGTGCTTAGGACAGATTGTCCTGGTTATGTAGAATCCATTCCAAATGAGGACACATTGGTCAATCACTGAGGGGAGCAATTTGCCAATATCTAGCAAAAGTTGAAAAATATATAGCAATTCTATATCGATCTATATGCCCTTGTGAAACTCTAAAACATCTGCATAAGGACTTATGTATAAGAATATTCATAGTAAAATGTTTTTGTAATAGGGAAAACTGGAAATAGCATCATTGGCCACCAGTAGGGAAAGAGATACATTATGGTGTATTCACATGATGGAGTAAATATGCAGCAGATAAAATGAATGAATTATTATGGATTAATCACAACAGTGGCCATAGAAAATACGCATATTGCAGAATAATTTTTACTTTATATCATCCGTATATATTTTAGAAACACCCTCAAAATGCTATATATTATTTACTCAAAAATTCTGACAATATCTGCTTCTGGGGAGAAATGGATGAAGAAGAATCAGACTAGAGAGAGAAAAATGGAGGGTCTCAATTTCATTTAAATTTAAAGAAATTTTTAAAAGTCTGAAGTATATGCTACAAAATCTTAAATTTGGGTGGTAAGTTCATGCATATTTGTTATTTATCACTATTTGCACTTTCATTATTTCTTTTTCAGTTTAATTCTTTGTGCTTTCATTAATTCTTTTTCAAAAATGTAAAGGAAAAGACTTGATAGCACAAACTGATGTTCTTTATTGCATTTGGGGATACATTGAATTGTACCTTTTTTGAAATACCTTTTAGCCATGGATTTCATTTAATCCGTGATGTGTTTGAAGAAAGTAATTGTGCTCTATGCCATTTCCTATTCACATTTCCATGCACTAAGCCATGGTTTCATGATTCATTCTTGCACAAGCATGTAGATCTGGATTCTCACACGTTGAAATAAACGCAGCTGTGTTTATTTCAATGCGATTACATTCAAATAAACACACATGGGATCCCTTATGAGCGTGAACCCATAAAACACTTGTTGATTTGGTTCTGAAATTGTGTGTTCAAATAAACACACTTGTTTTAAGGGAAGTTTCGCTTTACTCAAATGTTCATGCCTTGAACATGTGTTTTATAGAGGGCAGATGTAGAGTGTCTTAAAAGAATAATAGTTCTTTAGAGGCTGAGTCATTGCTTTAGACAAATGCAGAATTTATTTAATGTGCTTTTTAAAAATATATTGGTAATTGTCTATATAAGTAATAAAAATCTTGGAATATCTCATTTTATGTAGTAATTCATTTAGTTTTGACAGGTTAACTGAATGGAATAGAATTTCAAACAAATTAATATGTAAAATATATTTGTGAGTATATTTTTAAGAAACATTAATGATAAAATAACAAGTGAAGGAGACTTTTTTAATTTTGGAAACTGCTTCTTCCTTAAGCAGACTTACAAAACTGTTTTTTTTACACTTCATATTTTAGAATGAAAATAAAGCTCTAAACCAGGAAGGATACTATTCACATTTATATTTCTGCTGAAGTGGAAATGGATGAAGAAGAATCAGGTTACATGTGTAACCTGAAAAGAAATGAATTAACTTGTACAAAATATTTTAATCAAACAGAAAATAACTTTCAAAGTACTGATATTTGAGATGATCTATTTTTACCAAATGAACTGCAGAGTATAAGCCAGTGTGGTCTTCTTTTTCCCCTCCAAAATATGGGGGAAATTTTTATGTGTGGTGTTATGCAAATATTTAGGAAATATCCAAACTGACATCTCCTTTTGACCTGGAAGCCTGAGAATTTTTATTTTATTGTTAGGTTCTTTGGTTCAGAAGTCGTGTTAGGCTCACAGCTTTGCCTCCCATGTGGGAGGAGTGCTCAGGGTCAGCGATTTATGTGTGTGGAGGGCGGGAAGGGGTAGAGGTTGTTAATGGAGGGATCTCTTCCAAACATCTCCTTTGCCCAGTCAGGGCCTGATTGTTTGTGGCCTCAGAGGCCCTCCTCTTCCCTGCCTTCTTCTCAGGATCCATGGATCTTGTTCACATACCCCTGTGAAGCCCCTTGCAGATTTTAGGTCCATCTCACAGAGCCAGACTGAAGGCAGTACCCGCTACTTCCTACCACAAGGAGTGTACAAATATCTCTATACAAAGCCTGCATTTCTTTTTATTAAACTCATATTTTCTGGTCAGTCATTGCTGGGTTTGGCCTTTTAGGAATTTTTATCCGGGCATCACAGAAGGTTAAATATTATTATGTGCATAAATTCCCCAAATATAAAACTTCTATAGAGAAAATAAAATTGTATGAAGTTTTAAAAATTGATGTTTCTACTTCACAAGTAATACATAAATACATTTTTTGGGGTCAAAAACCAATACATTTCAGAATAAAATTGGCCTGTTTCATTTTTGTACTAATTTCTGAAATTATTTTAAAGTAAAATAGGAAACATTTTTATTATTTGCTGTTTTACGTGTTTATAGCCTGCCTCTCTAGAAAGGATGCTTCATGAAAACAGGGACCTTCATTTTACTTGCCCTTTATATCCAGTGCTTATTACAGGGCCTGACATGTATTAAACACTCAGCAAATGTTTGTGTTTGAATACTGAGTGAATAAAAGAGCACATTTTCTCGACTTTCATTCTCAGTCTTAATGTTTTGCCAGCCCATGTCCACCAACTCCCCAAGCTACCTACCTTGTCACTTAGGTGTGTATTCTTCAAAATCCTTTCAGTGCATTTGCGTACTTACCTGTGGTTTCACAGATAAAGCAGAGCATAGTTGCTATTTTCCTATACCTTTGAAAAACTTAGTATTATCAGACTTTTTTTTTCCAGTCTGATTTGCAGAAAATAGTATCTTGTTTTAATTTGAATTTTCCATGATAACTGAGGTGATTTCATCTGTTTATTGGCCAGTGTTTTTCCCCCTGAAATGACCTGCTTATATGTCTTGCCCATTTCACTATTGGGCTCTCTTTTCTTTTCTACCTTTTCTTGATACTACTTTTGAATGAGCTTTACATATATAGTCTGTATGTTATTTGACTGTATGTATGTATGTGTTAGACATATATTTATATGGCAAATATTTTTTACAGTTTATTTTTTTAACTTTGTAATGTCATGTCTCATGGGGATGTTGACAGTTTGCAGGTAGTCAACTTTATCAATTTTTCCCTTTTTATGTCTTTTTGAACTATAAGAAACTCTTTCCTATACCAGTGTCATTGATATAGGTTGATTCACACATTTAAGCCCTTTAAAAAATCTATCTGCAATTTATTGTTAATGTTGTGAGATATAGATGAATCTTTTTGTCCCTCCCATCATCTCAATCCTCCACACA
Source organism: Pan troglodytes (assembly GCF_028858775.2). NCBI lineage: Eukaryota > Metazoa > Chordata > Mammalia > Primates > Hominidae > Pan > Pan troglodytes. The sequence continues at coordinate 110,909,711 of NC_086015.1, forward strand.
GGGGGCGGACAGTTGTTCCAGCCCCGTCTGTAGTCTAGTGGGTGTTTTCTCTTAATTTGAATGCTTTTATCACGTACAAATGTTTTTGAGATGTTTTTTGAATTTACATGTTATATTCTATCAATTTATTATTGTATTTCTTTGGAAATAAGTGATTGACTTATAGCTTTATAATCCTCTTGCTATCAGATAGAGCAAATTCTCTTATTTCTTTTCACAATTTTTTGGCTATTCTTGAATATTCATTCTTCCAAATGAATTTAGAATCGCCTCTTGATTCTAAATGTTGCATTTGGATTTTTATCTGAATTGCATGCAACTAATAGATTCATGTGGGGAAAGTTATCATAAAATACTGATTATCCATCTGGGAACATTCACTCCATTTATTCAAGCTTTTTCTTCCATCTTTCAGGAAATGTTAGTTTTTTTCCTACAAATCTCACACATTTTTTTCTTGGGTTTATTCTCAGATACTTTATAGTGTTTGTTGCCATGATGAAGGGGATTTGTTTTCAGCAGTTGATTATTGCTGGTGTATGGAAACTATTTGATTTTTTTTAAAAAATTGATCATATATGTGGCCACCTTGTAAAACCTTTTATTAGTTTTACTAGTTTGTCAGTTGATTTTTTTGTTTTTTGTCTTACGCAAAATCAAATGGTAACGGTTGTGTCAGCCTGTTCAATTGTTTAGTTTTCTTCTCTTTATTTGTTTTTGGCTAGTACATTGGCTAGCACTTCTAATATGTTGATTGTTTTTAGTGATAGCGTACATCCTTATTTGTACATATTTTTTACATATTTTAATTAGTCTAATATTTATTTCACTACTATTAACAATAGTTTTATTTTATTTATTTATTTATTTATTTATTTATTTATTTATTTATTTGTTTTTGAGACGGAGTCTCACTCTGTCGCCCAGGCTGGAGGGCAGTGGCGCAATCTCGGCTCACTGCAACCTCCGCCTCCCAGGTTCACGCAGTTCTTTGCCTCAGCCTTCCGAGTAGCTGGGATTACAGATGCCCACCACCATGCCCGGATAATTTTTGTATTTTTAGTAGAGATGGGGTTTCACCATCTTGGTCAGACTGGTCTTGAACTCCTGCCCTCGTGATCCACCCGCTTTGGCCTCTCAAAGTGCTGGGATTACAGGCATGAGCCACCGCGCCCAACCTAGTTTATTTTTTATTTTTTTAAATGTGTATGTGTGTTTCTTCTAGACCTCTTTATCAGGTTAAGGAAGTTCTTTTCTTTTCTTAGCTAAGAAATTTTATTATGAATGGGTGTTAAGATAGTTTGTTGGGCTGGGCGCGGTGGCTCACACCTATAATCCCAGCACTTTGGGAGGCTGAGACAGGCGGATCACCTGAGGTGAGGAGCTCAAGACCAGCCTGGCCAACATGGTGAAACCCCATCTCTACTAAAAATACAAAAAATTAGCCAGGCATGGTGGTGGATGCCTGTAATCCCAGCCACTTGGGAGATTGTGGCAGGAGAATCGCTTGAACTCGGGAGGTGGAGGTTGCAGTGAGCCGAGATCGCGCCATTGCACTCCAGTCTGGGCAACAAGAGCGAAACTCTGTCTCAAAAAAAAAAAAAAAAAAAAAAAAGATAGTTTGTTGACCTAATCATGTCATTTTCTTCTCTTAAGTGGTTAATGTAGTGAATTCCATTGATAAATGTTCTGATGTTAAACATCCTTACATTTCTGAGATTAAACTCAACCTGATCTTACTCTTTTCAAACACTATTCTATTTTTTATTTTACTAAGAAATTTTACATCTACTTTGAAGTGTGAGTGGATAATAACTTTGCTGTTCTTACAGCTTCCAGCACAGGGTTAAAGTGAACCTCAGCTAAAATAATTTTCTGTAACCTCTCTGGGCTGTGGAAAAAGTCACTTAGAGTGAGAATTATTTATTTGAACTTCTATGAAACTGCCTCAGGACTGGTACCTTTTTTTTTTTTTTTTTTTTTTTGAGAATGTAGATCTTTGGCAACTGCTTTAATATTTTTCCTATGGTGGTTTTGTTGTTGGGTTTTCTGTTTGTTCTTTGGTCAGTTTTGATAATTTATATTTTGTTAGCGAACTGTCCACTTCATGTAGGCTTTGAAGTTTTTGGTATAAAGTTGTTCTTACTGTTCTTTTCTAATGCTTAATCTTTTTTGTGTCTCTAGTTTTTGTTTTTCATGTATTTATTACATTCTTTTATCCTAATCAATTCTACTATTTTTGTTCTTTTTACTTTGTTCATTTTTCTAGTGCTTGTTTTGAAATAATTCATTTATTTTTAAACTCTTTTATTCTCTGAAATGCCATTTGATGTACTGTTTCCTATGAGTACCATTTTGGTAGTATCTCACAGTTTTCTCAGGTAGTGTAGTGATTGTCATTCAATTTGATTTTAAAATTTAACCATTCATTTATTCTCAAACCAATACATTATTTTAAAATGTGGTTTAAAATTTCCCATTAATTTTTTTTGTCTGTTATTTCATTATTTCTTATGTTACTGTATTTAGGTTAGTGAGTATGATCTGCAGGTTAGCAGTATTTAGAAATTTGTTAATACTTTCTTTGTTGGCTGCTGTGCAGCTATTCTCTGTGAAGTGAGTTCTTTTTATGTGGGGTCCTGAGTACATATATTCATATCAGGTTAATATTATGTCTCAGGTTGATTAGAATTTGTTATTCCTAGCCTTCATAATATTACTTATTTTTCTTTTGATTTGTCTCTTATTTTCAGAGAGAGGTGTTCTAATCTGATTGTGATTGTCAAGTTGTGTTATGGGTTTTGTCTTTTTTTCTTTATATATTTCAAAGCTATATTGTTAAGTATATAGATAATTGGTGATTGTTATCCACTTGTGGAAGGTTATTCTTTTTGGTGGTAAAAATATTTCTTTTTCCCTTGTAATGATTTGCTTCTTGATTACTTTTTTGTCTATTGTGATACTGCTATAGCTACTTTTTTCATTTCATTTGCCTGCTGTATGGTTTCACATCCCTGAATGTTAAACCTTTACGTGTCATTTTGTTTTAGGTGTATCTTTTACGGATATGGACATAGCTGGGTTTTACTTTTTGGTTAGTCTGAACGTAACTCTGAATAGCCTGTTTATGTTTATTTTGACTTAAACTTCCTGTATTTTCTGTTATCCTTTCTCTTCATTTCCACTTTCCAGACTTTTCTTGGAATGATTAAGTTGTCTTTGTTTTATTCTTTATTTGCTCTGTTGGTTTGAATAGCATACATTCCTTTCTATTTTGTGGTTGCCTTTATATTATTAACATGCATATTTAAACATGTTTTTCTCACAACATCTACAGTTACAGGTATTTGTAGCTTCTCCCTAAGCAAGAGAACTTGAGTATTCTCTTATTCTCCTTCATTCTCTTTCTTGGACCTCTCAGGTTGATAAAAAAAAGGAAAACATCTCCTGGATTATTGTTAAAAGGAAGTTTGGTGCTTCTTGTGTGTATAATCTTTTGTTCTTTTCCTGAGAGTTTTTAAGGTTTTCTGTTTATCCTTGCTACTCAGAATTTTTCATTGATATGTCTTAGGTGTTTTTGTTTTTAATTTATCCCAATTGGCAGCCTCCTTTCAATGTGGAGGCTGTTGGAGTCATGTTCTTCAGTTATGTCAGATTCTCTATTTTCTGCTATTTTTTTTTTTTTTTTTTGAGACGGAGTCTTGCTCTGTCGCCCAGGCTGGAGTGCAGTGGCGGAATCTCGGCTCACTGCAACCTCCACCTCCCAGATTCACGCCATTCTCCTGCCTCACCCTCCTGAGTAGCTGGGACTACAGGTGCCCGCCACCACGCTTGGCTAATTTTTTGTATTTTTAGCAGAGACGGGGTTTCACCGTGTTAGCCAGGATGGTTTTGATCTCCTGACCTTGTGATCCACCTGCCTCGGCCTCCCAAAGTGCTGGGATTACAGGCATGAGCCACTGCGCCCGACCATTTTCTGCTCTTTTCTTATGTTGCCTCTTCTCCAATTTCTCTATTCTCACCTCTTGGAATTGCCAACAGATGGAAAGTAGATCTGTCCTCTATGTCTCCTAACTTTTCTTTTTTTAACCATTTATTTCTTTATTTCTTTCTTTTGCATTCTGGGGAAATCCTTGGCCCAGGTTCCACTCATAATTCTTTCTTCAACGATATTCTTTCAGTGGTGTCCTAACAGTCTGATCAGTCTTATAGTTCAATAAATAAATTTTTAATTTCCAGCTTCCCAAAGTTTCATTTCCAGGACTCAAGGTTCCTTTTAGATACATCCACATGTTTTGAAGTCTATGTAAAATATGTGTGTGATACAAGTATAGATTCCAACAATCACACAGAGCTCTGTTCAGATCTTGTTTCTCTGCCATTAACTGTGTTGTGGCTGGTTACCTGATTCCTCTGAGCTTCAATTTTCTAGCAAAATTGTGGTAAAAATGTTACACTGCCTATATTGTTGTAGGGATGAAATCCCATAATTGTAATAATATTACCTAACTTAGCTAACTACGTGCCAGGAACTGTACTAGGTTATTTTATTCACGTGTTATTTCATTTAATTGAGCAATTCCTTCATAACAATCTTAAGAATATATCCTTGATAGTTTCTTGATATCCTACTTCCTTGAAAGTAACTGAACTTGTTGAAATTAATTACAAGAGTGAGTCTTTGATCACTAGTTCTCATATCGATATCTCAAACTTACCACGTTAACAGTATTTTATGGAGGTGTGTTTGGCATATTCTTGACTGTGTTTCTTATTTAGAGTAATTCCTTTTTTATTTTTAATTTTTTTAATTTTTTTTTATTTTTATGACAACAAGGCTGTTTATTTCACCTGGGTGCAGGCGGGCTGAGTCTGAAAAGAGAGCCAGTAAAGGGAGATAGGGGTGGGGCCGTTTTATAGGATTTGGGTAGGTAGTGGAAAATTACTGGGGAAAAGGGCAGCAATGAGATGTGGCTATAGCCTAGGAATAGTCAGGGAAGCAGATAATGTAGTTAAAATGTCTCGACCTAATAAGGGAGCTGGGCAGGTGGGGATAACTAAAAAGGACTGTATAAAAGAATGTTGTCCAAGTTGGCATCAGAGTTGGGGAGTTTTAAGAGGTTTAGAAGCCTGGCTGTCAATGCCTACAACAGTTATGGAGGCAAGGGAAACAGGCCCTTGAAAAGAAGGTAATGTGGAGTGGGTAGCCTCCATATTGATTAAGAAGGGGACGGACTTACCCTCCACTTTATGAGTTACCCAAAGTGTCTGTGATGGTCCAGAAGGCTTCCAAGGTGATTGGGCAGCGTCAGTCTTCAGCTGTTAAGCCGAGAAGATCTGGGAAGGAGTCAGTCAGAGAGCCTTGGGCCAGAGTTCCAGGGGCTCTTGGAGTGGCTGCCGGGCAAGTTGGACAGTCTGATTTCCAGTGGGGTCCCGTACAGATAGAACATGGCTTAGGAGGAATCCCGGGCTGCAGGCATTCCTTGGCCCAGTGGCCAGATTTCCAGCACTTGTAGCAAGATCCTGAGGCGGGCAGTCCTGGAGGAACCCTTGGCTGCTGCGGTTCAGGCGTTATGAAGTTCTTGTGTGCTGGAGATGTGGCTGAGGTTTCTCTCACAGTGGAGGCAAGGAATTGCAACTCAGAAATACGTTGCTACTTGGCTGCCTCTGTTCTATTATTGTACACCTTGAAGGTGAGGTTAATTAAGTCCTGTTGTGGGGTTTGAGGGCCGGAATCTAATTTTTGGAGCTTTTTCTAATGTCGGGGGTGGGTTGGGTAATAAAATGCATATTGAGAATAAGACGGCCTTCTGACCTTTTAGGGTCTAGGGCTATAAAGCGTCTCAGGGTTGCTACCAAACAAGCCATGAACTGGGTTGAGTTTTTTCATTTGATGAAAAAGAGCCTAAATGCTGTCTGATTTGGGAGAGGTCGGATAAAGAAAAAGGAACATTAACCCTGGCTATGCCTTCAGCTCCAGTCACCTCTTTAAGAGGAAACTGGTGGGCAGGTTGGGGAGGGCTAGTCAAGGAAAGAAACTGTAAGCCAGATCGGGTGTGAGGAGGGGAGGTGATAAAAGGATTATAGGGTGGGGGAGCGGAGGCTGAGGAAGAATTGGGACCTGACTTGGCCTAGTGAGGAGCAGCTTGGGGAGGAGGGGAGAGGTCAGATGGGTCTGCAGAAAAGGAGGATTCAAAGGACTCAAGAGTTTGGGGTGGAGACTGAAGGAACAGACAGGAGAGAAAGAAGAAAGATTTGGGACAAGTCGCACTGGGAGTAGAGACTAGGGAGGGACTGATGTGTAGTAAAGAACGCCTGGACGTCAGGCACCTCAGACCCATTTGCCCATTTTTTCGACAAAAATCATCCAGGTAAAATGGAGAAATCAAAAGTGTTGTTTTCTGGCTATTTAGAACAATTATTGAGTTTGTATTGGGGGCAAGCGGTGTTGCAGAAGAAAATAAGACGGTTAGGTTTTAGGTCAGGCGAGAGTTGAAGAGGTTTTAAGTTTTTGAGAACACAGGCTAAGGGAGAAGAAGGGGGAATGGAGGGTGGAAGGTTGCCCATAGTTAAGGAGGTAAGTTTAAAGAGAAAGGTAGTGACACGGAGAAGGGGGTGGTGAGCAGCCCTGGGCCGCAATTTGGGTGAGCAGCCAAAGCAGGTGTCCCCGCAATTGACTTGTCACCAAGGGTACGTGGGTGAATGACCAAGGCAGGCATCCCCACGGTGATCAGACACCAATGAAATATGGGTGAATAATCAGGCAGGCATCCCCGCAGTGGTTAAACACCAAGGGAAGACTGTCTTCCCGAGTCCGTGACTGGTGCCGGAGTTTTGGGCTTCCGGATAAAAAGTGTCTCTGTCTCTACTAGAGGGGAGAAAGAACTGGAGTTGGAAGGACAGGGAGATTGAAGGGTAGCGAGAGAGGCTGGAGAAGAGAGTGAAAAGACCACTTACCTGATTTGAAATTGGTGAGATATTCCTTGGGCTGATTGGTCTGAGGACCCGAGGTCATAGGTGGATCTCCCCACAGAGTGAGGGCGAGGACAGGGGACTGGTCTCCCGAAGGAGTCCTCCTGTCCCAGGTCTTCGGCACCAAATGTCACGCGAGTCCATGTGAAGAGACCACCAAACAGGCTTTGTGTGAGCAACAAGGCTGTTTATTTCACCTGGGTGCAGGCGGGCTGAGTCCGAAAAGAGAGTCAGCCTCCTGTTTTATTCCTTTAAAAATCTGCTCAGTGTTTGGTTCCTGTGCATGTGTGTATGTGTGGTACGTATGTGCATGCACATGTGGTTCACTTTAATCCACCTGTTGGGATTCCTTAGCTGAGTGAGGTACCATTGGTGCAAGTTCTGCTTGCCATTGACTGTGCAGGGCATTTACTTTTTCTGAAAGGATAATGTACCTATTTTATGAAGAAATCATTTAACAACATAATATGAAAGGGTAAATAAAGGTTATGGGAAATTATATCATGTTAGACTAAGAGGCTGAAAATATTACCCAGAAAGTACGTTACCTTCTTTAAGGTGCTTAGGATGGTACATTTATTTCTGAGCAGAACCACTGTGTGCTGGTGACCACATCGGACACTCATTGTCTCTTGAACTTTTCCCGTCTGCTATATTCACGTAATCCTTTCGTTAGTTCTCAGAATTCCCAGCGAAAGACTTTGTGACAATCATTTATTTTTTTTAAATGTGAGCAATTAACTCTTTTTTTTTCTATTTAATATATTATCTTGAGACAACTGGTATGTGTTAAATGGCTATTTTACTGGGATTGTTATTCTTCAGAGATGCCAAAAATGCCTGAAGCTGATTGGAGATTCTCATGTATTAAAAGTAATTGCATATTAGTCTTTATATCTGAATGCTTTATAATTACAGGTAAACTCTCAGTGTGTTTCCTTTCTTTGTAACATTCTGATCGTTAGTATGTTTACAGATTCTTTTAGAAAAAGGTTAGAATTAACATCAATATGGTATAATCATTTCAGTATTTAATATAAAAATGTATAAACAGGCTGATTTTAAAAGTAACATATAAATTATCAACCCTCAAATAAAAATTATATATCTTAAAAGTATGACTAGGAAAGCTAATTTTTAAAAATATACTGATTTACCTCTATTGTTGTATTAAAAGGCTCGTTTTAAAGAATGCAAAACATCCAGGAAAATTCCACGAAGAGATATTGTTAAGTGAGCCACCCTCTTTGTTAATTTTGTCTTCAAAAGAACTCTGTGCATTTAATTTGCTACCAGTGTACCCAATATATGTGTTTCTTGGCTTATTTAAAAATTTTAAGTAAATTTCCAACTAATATAATATTTTAAATGTTATCCCAGTTTAGTAATAAATTAACCAAGTGAAAACAATGTAAATATTATATTCAATCTTACATCCTCATTATTGGAATGAGATCGTATTTACAATAATTAACCTACATCAATGCAACTATTTTTCAGTGTTTCGAAATTATGATTCTTTAATGTGTACGTAGAATAAATCTAAACAACAATTAAAAAGAATCAAACAAGCTATGTCTAATGGAGATTAAGAAGCATTCTCCGTGAAGATTTAGTATATCGTCTGGTATCTCTTTGTATAAACTCAAAATTTTTTAGGTACAAATAATAAATAAAATGTTTGTTGGCTGGGTGCGGTGGCTCACGTCTGTAATCCCTGCACTTTGGGAGGCCGATGCGGGTGGATCACAAGGTCAGGAGTTTGAGACCAGCCTGGCCAATACGGTGAAACCCCGTCTCTACTAAAAATACAAAAATTAGCTGGGCATGGCGGGCATCTGTAGTCCCAGCTGCTCGGGAGGCTGAGGCAGCAGAATCGCTTGAACCCGGGAGGCCCGGAGGTTGCAGTGAGCTGATGAGATCACGCCATTGCATTCCAGCCTGGGTGGCAGAGTGAGACTCCGTCTCAAAACAAACAAACAAACAAACAGTGTTTGTTAACATGTTATGTGGGCTTTAAAAATGAAACTAAATATAGATTAAACATAGTTACAGTTTTGTTAAATATTTTCAGTACATTTTAAAGGAAATAAACAGCTTTGGTTTCCTGTGACAGTCCTAATTTAAAATCTCTCTCTCTCTTTTTTTTTGAGGTAAGGTTTCGCTCTTGTTGCCCAGGCTGGAGTGCAATGGCACAATCTCAGCTCACCGCAACCTCTGCCTCCTGGGTTCAAACAATTCTCCTGCCTCAGCCTCCCGAGTAGCTGGGATTACAGGCATGTGACACCACACCCGGCTAATTTTGTATTAGCCGGGAGACCGGGTTTCTCCATGTTGGTCAGGCTGCTCTCAAACTCCTGACCTCAGGTGATCCGCCTGCCTCAGCCTCCCAAAGTGCTGGGATTACAGGCGTGAGCCACCACTCCCAGCAAATCTTTTTCTTTATAAGTATTCTTATGTTTGTTCAGACCATGTATCTCTATTTTTGGTTTGAAAAATATAAATAGATAGTAAAAATAGTTTAACGGCTATCATTTCTTGAATACTCACTCTGAAGCAGGCAATATGGTTAAGACCTTTGGAAGATTATATCATTGATTCTTCTGAAAAAAAAGTTAAGATTTGTAAACATCTCCATTTTATAAACGAGAAATTTGAGACCTGGAAAGGTTAGGTAAGTAATCCAATATCACACACCTAATAGGGGGCTCCAAACTTAAACCTGGCATCGTCTTACTGCAAGATTAACATGGTGTTATATTTGGGTACAGGTTATTTCACTCTTTGCAATTTAGCGACTTTAGGTTGATCTTTTGAGAAATGTAATTTTAGGGAAATATATATCTTAAATAAGTATCTATTAAAGTTTAGGCTGATCTTTGAATGTTATGAAGAAGAGGGATCATGTTATTTATATTTTGGTACTCTCAACATGTAGCTCAGTGTCACATATGATAATAAACACTCAATTCGTTGAAATGAAGTAAAGGAAATTCTTCATTGGGAGCTTAAGGAATAAAATGGGTGAAAAGGTATGGAGCAATATTGTAAAATCCACCTTTTACATCACCATTATTAAAGATATTACTAATTTTAATTACAAATTATAACTTTTAAAAAATGTAATTATGAATGAGATGCAACTGAATGCTGAAGAATATCTCTTGACCTCTTCTGTGTTGTCCTTCCACATTATAAAAATTGATTTATTTTTGAGAAGGAATGACTCAAGGCTGTAGAGGGCAGTATAAGCCAACTCAAGTGGACTTTCCTGGGTTAGTGAAGTGGTACAACTGTTGTTACTGTCCAAGTGTCCAGTTAGGTTTGATACCCCAAGTATCTGACCACTGGCCATTAGAATTGTTTCAGACTTAAAAATAAAGGAAGATAAAATGGAAAGTGTTTTAGAACCAAAGAATCACATAAACCCACAAAAAGGTGGCAATTATGCAACAGCTGTTTCCACCCTTAGAAACTCTTGTGGCAAAACCAAAGCCGTTACCTGGATAATCCCAGCCTAAAAACAATTCGTCTCAGTGAACTTTATGATAAAGTTTCTTGTAAAGAATTTACTTTCTTTACTTGTCTAGTTGTATAATTTCAATTAAAAATAGTAAAATCCTCTACTGTCCTTCCCTTTTCCTCTCTCTACCTTCACTAACTTATGAAGACATGGACTGTTTAGTTGTTTACCAAATGATGAGCTATTACTAAATTTAGAAAATAATTAATATCAGTTCAGATTTTTTTGACATTCTCTTATTTTGTTGCCAGTGTTTATGGACAGTTTGATTATTCAATGTTTGCTTGATTATATCACTTTTCTAGTTAATAAGATGTTTTTGGACTATATTTTCATTGAGTTTTTTAGGTTTTCATTTAGGGAAAAAAATCCTGGCAATATTGTCACCTTTGTTGCCTACACTGATCATCTGATGGGGCTGGATATCTAAAAAGAAGTAAAGTGCAGGGTAATGCTAATTATATATTTTAGTTGGATAGCATTTTATCTGCTCATTTCTTTTGGCATTTAGCTTTAGAGAAGTATAGTTTCCATGGCTGAATTTTTTTTAAAATTATACCTAACAATATCTGATGATGTAATACCAGACATTCTACTCATTTCCTCGGGTAATTATGTCTAATTTAAATAATTTTAATAGTAGTATCTCAAAAGTTTTAGTAAATAGCAAGTTTTCTAAATGTAGATAAATGAAGCATGTATGCCAGAAATGATAGTTGTGCTGTCTTCAGGTCTTTCTTGTATGTTTGACAATGTAAAATGTGTTGAGGCCAGGCGTGGTGGCTCATGCCTGTAATCCCAGCATTTTATGAGGCTGAGGCAGGAGGATCAGTTGAACCCAGCAGGTTAAGGCTGCAGTGAGCAGTGACTGTGCCATTGCCTTCCAGCTTGGGTGACACAGCAAGACTTTGTCTCAAAGTAAAGTGATGAGAAAAAGAAATGTGATAAGAACCAAGGAATATAAAATTAGTTCAGAAAAATAAAAATAAAAATGTGAAGACACCAAATGTTCCCATCATATTCTCATTTAATTTTTACCACGACCAGTGGTTGCCATTATTATCTTTGCAGATGTGGGGAAACTGGGGCTCAGTCAATACCAGTGATATGCTGAAGTTGAAGTGGTTCATAAATTATAATACTATAACTGGCATCCAGTCTTGCCTTAATATTTGCTTAGAATTAAATAGCTATTTTATGATTGTATTGGCACAAATGTGATTTTTTCAATATCTTTTTCAAAACACTACTTATATTTTGTTGAATGAATAACTGGCTTTTTTTGCTTTTAGCTGGAGAAGATGTTGTCTGAAAATTATCATCGGTTTATTGACCTCACTAATTCCCTGACTTTGGGCAGTTTCTCATTTTCAGTTTTGCCCTAGAAGGTTTTTCTGTGTGATCTAAGGTATAGTTAAGCTTGATTGTATATTACATGTGTGTGAAAGCCAAAATTTAAAAGAATCTATAGAACTAAGAGCAGTGAGACATTAATCAGATGAAATTATAAATTCAATAAATTTGTGATGCAAATTTACTTTTTGACATTCAATATTTTTTAGATACAAGTCAAGATTCCAAATATTGATTGATTGATCTATCTATCTAGTTATTTTTACTTTGTGATTTTTGTTTTAGCATTAGGGGCTTATATCTTTGGTTACAAGGGATTGACCAAAACGTACTATTTTTCTTTCCTCCCGAAGCTCTTTATAAGCATTAAATTGCGAGAAGATATTTATTTATTTATTTATTTTTTGAGATGGAGTCTCACTCTGTCTCCAGGCTGTAGTGCAGTGGGGCGATCTTGGCTCACTGCAACCTCCGCCTCCTGGGTTCGAGCAATTCTTCTGCCTCAGCCTCCTGAGTAGCTGGGACTACAGGCATGTGCCACCATGCCCAGCTAATTTTTGTATTTTTAGTAGAGATGGGGTTTCACCATATTGGCCAGGATGGTCTTGATCTCCTGACCTCATGATCCACCCACCTCAGCCTCCCAAAGTGCTGGGATTACAGGCGTAAGCGCTACCATGCCTGGCTAAAGATATTTATTTTTTGTGGTATCTCTGTAAAGCACATAAAATTTGTTCCCATGAATCTCATTATTAAAACACTGAAATGGATCGCTGATATGCCTGCTCTTCTCTAAAGAGGAGGGGGTGGACTCAGTATATGGTACTGTTGGTGTGAGTGTGGATCACAATATGATTCACCCAGCTAAGAAGTAAACCCATATTTGGTTTTAAATTTGTCAAAAGAACATTTCCAAAGGGAAAACATAGCGGGAATGGAAGGAAAGATTGGAAAGTAAAGATATTCTGCTACTATCTTACTAGGAGAAGAATTTGAGGCCTACTTTAAGGGTATATGACTTGGGCAAGTTACTTAAACTTTCTAAATCTCCGTATCCTCATCTATAAAATGGGAAAGTAATAGTACCTGCCTCATTGATTATTAGGCATAAGGAATAATAGAATGATGAATAGTGAGATAAGACATATAAATGGCTTCTGTAGTACTTGACACATGGTATTCTCTAAGTAATTGATAATAAATAGTAAAAGGTAGTTCTTATTGCTGCAGTAATCGTAAATGAAAATTAATGCCTGAAGTTCAGTGGTAGCAAAGGGACTGGAAAGAAAATATCAAATGAACGAAGGGTAGGTAAGTAGACCCCATAAGTGCTTAGTGACTGATGTGGTGTGGGTATTGCAGTAAGGAGGCTCACCAAGATGACGAGCCTGGCCAAGCATAGAGGGTTATATTAGAAGTACTGTCTTATCTCAAGAAAGTAAGGTTTCAAATATCAATAAGGCAAAGAAGTAGGGGAAAAAACCCTTGAGAACAACTTCTGTTTTTGTTTGACACACTTGTTTTAATGAATTTGTATCTAACATTCACCATGTTTAAGTGGTTTTAGATAAAGTGCATTTTTTGCTGTTGTTCTTATGGTTCTCCTACCTAAGCAATTCAAGTTTTCAGAACTAATTTGTTTGACTAGTCAATGTTCTCTCTTAAACAGCTTAGTGGCAAAATTCCTGCCATTGCTCTGTTGTAAAGAATCAGCTCTTCTTTAAGATAAACAGTATCTAGAAGCATGGCCAGGTGCATTCACTGCACTGTAAGAGGGAGACATGGGGGGAGTAGTCAGGAAGCATGTAGGTGGGAAGGGTTTCCTGTTTCCAGGCAACAGCAAGGAGCTACAGACGGAAAGCAACTTGAATATAAATTCATTCAAGAAAGGACATTTTACCACCTTGCCTTCTAAGCAGTGGGGACACAGACTTGACTGAAAAATAGAGTGAGGTTGAAGCTTCATTTGTCAGTGGGTTAAGTTATTAGAAACCTATTTCTCATTAGGTTTTGTATGTATGAAAAATATCACATACTAGTGGCCAGGTTAGCATTTTTAAATATTTGAAAAATAGTAGCATCTACGCTTGCCTTCCTTCCAATTTTCCAGAAACATGGGTTTTTTTGTGGCTTCATTTTCCTGTCTTTCTGCCTGAAGAGCAGAGGGGCTCGTGGCCCTGAAACAGGCTCCTTCCCTGCCTGACTCCATCTGCAGGAAGGAGAAGCACAGCACACTCAGCTCAAAGGGAGGTGCCTCCTCCCTTGAAAAAGCCCATCCAGAGGTTCACAGGGAGCAGATGAGAGAAGAGTTCCTCCTGCTCCCTGGGTCAAGGGGAATGTGGACCTGTCCCCTGCTTGTGACATTTTCCCCATCCTGTCAAATGCAAGAGTAGCAGATTTGGAAGAGTGGAAGAAGGCAGTTGCAGGCGGCAGCTACCTGATTGGGGTGAGTTATTCTTGAGGCATTTGAGATATTGAGTTGATGATTTAAATATTGGCCCATTAAAGATTTTATAAGTAATGTAGTCATTCCTTGGGCCCTGAGGGACCCTCTTGTTCTATATTCCAGCCCTTTCGTAATGAGAGGGATTACCCATACTCAGAAGAGATGCATGTCTCAAACGCCTACATTATTTTTTCTCACTTTCACATTGTGTTTCCTCTAGTTGTTGAGGTGAGCTCCTTTTAAGATAGGCTTTATTGTTTTATTATACTGCTTATATTTAGGAGTTTTTCTTCAAAATCTATGTCAGAAGATGGGTCTCATAAAGGGCGAGTAAGCACTTGGGCGAATCATGCACTGGAATTTATCTTTTGATTAAGTTTGAGAGTGTGCCTGGAACAGTTGGGCCTTTCATCTCTCAGTCTGGAGCCTCCTTTTGTAACTTGTCCTGAGACTATAGGCAACCCACTAGCTAGTTATAGGGCCACCAAAAGAGCTGCCCAGACACTTAAGCAAACACACAGGGTCCAAGCTTCATACTGTATCCCTTCTTGCCATGTATTTGGGGATGAATCACTGCTTGAAGGGTCTAATCTGTCTCCTTATTGTCCTGTCTGGAAGGGTCACATTATTTGAGTGTAACTCCTGAGAGCCTGGCGGGTCTTTTCACACAAATGTTGATGGATGCTTTGCAGTCCCTCCCATCCCAGCAGATTTCTTTGTGCCTCTTTTTACATAGGCACTTAACCTATGTTGAGGGAGCCTCTTTTATTACCAGAAAGAAGACGTTAAAGGAGTTTAATCCTCACTGTTGGTATAGTTTGTTCTTCCCCAGTTTGCATACTCGGCTTTTAGTTAGATATCGAGCTGCCTCTCTTTTACCATATCGGTCTTCATTCTGTTATTTGTGTTCTTAAATGTCTTGTGGGAACATTAAAAAGGTACTTATGATGGTTGAATATCTTTAGTTTTACTATCATTTTCTATAGAATTTTAAAATCTAGTTTTAAGAACACAAGTTGGCAAGCTCTGGAGTATTTTTTGTTAATTATATAAATTATATATTTATGGCGGTGGATTTTTTTTCCCTACGTAACTTTGGATTGTACTTGAGAAGCTCATTGCAAATCAGCGCAGCAGATTTTAAAAAGCCAATAATCTTTTATGTAAAATTTGACTTACTTATGGCTTTATATATGCAGTTAATTTGGTCTAGTTCATTTTAATCACTTGACATCAGTTATAGAGTCCAATTTCAGACATAGGAAATTATGAAAGATTAATGTAATAAAAATAGGCTCTTTATCATGCTTTTTTCATGAAAAAATAGTTTCACTTACTAGGAGTTTATGTTGGCTATTTGATTTTTAATCTTGTTTCTCTTGTGTGAGCATTTTGGACAGAATATGAATTTTAAATCCACAGGTTTTTTTTGTTGTGATTTTTAAAAATTATTTTCACTATCCTCCAACATTGTTATTCAGTATTATTATACAAGCACATTCATGTGATAATATATACTAACAATTTGTTTTATTTTACTGAAGATTCCAAAACAAAATTTCCATTAGTAAAGAACATTGTCTTTTGATGTAATTATAGTAAATTTTAGTTTCATCTTAATATGTAAATATTTACCAAAATATATGACTCATATGTAGGTAAGTTATCAGGGGAAGACATCCTATGATTTTAAAACTGTTAAGCAGTCAATTTTTTTTTTTAATTGAGACAGAGTTTTGCTCTTTTTTGCCCAAGCTGGAGTGCAGTGGCACGATCTTGGCTCACTGCAACCTCCGCTTCCTGGGTTCAAGTGATTCTCTTGCCTTAGCCTCCCCAGTAGCTGGGATTACAGGCATGCACCACCATGCCTGGCTAATTTTGTATTTTTAGTAGAGATGGGGTTTCACCATATTGGCCAGACTGATCTCAAACTCCTGACCTCAGGTGATCCGCCTGCCTCGGCCTCCTAAAGTGCTGGCATTGTAGGCGTGAGTCGTCACACCCAGCGCAGTCAATATTTTTAATAGGAGATAATAAACTTCATGATTTTAGTCTTCTGTAACTATGCAAACAAATGTTAAAATATGGAAGACCTAAAATCTACCTAATATCTGGTCTGAGTGTAATCTTTAAATTGTTATTCATAAATGAATTCTTGAATGAGTTTTGCTTAAAGACAATCTTGTATTTAACTAGGAGCAAATTTAAACCAAGCTTTTAGTTTTTCATATCCAAGCTGATGATTTTGCCTTAAAATATCTTTGATCATATTTTTACTTACTAAACATCTATAAAATAGTTACACTCATTATTATACACTTATATATATATTATTATTACACACTTGTTGGCAGTGTAGGGTGGATAAAAGAGAAATTTAAGATGTTTTCCCTGTGTCCTAGGAAGGAAATGGCCTTTTCCCATCTCCTTTGAATCTTTTTTGGTTATGCAGGCCAGTCTCTTTTATGATTCTTAAACTTGGAAATTCCCCTTCTGTGATCTTTCATTTGTGTCTTGTTCCTACCAGGTTTGAAGTGAAGAGACTGTATTTTCTTCTAGGGGCTTAGCAGTACTTTGCATATACTAGATAGCTAAAAATTGTGGAATTAAGCATAGATTTTTAAAAAGTAGCTTTGATAATATAAGTATATGCCAAATTATAATTAGTGGTTTGGTAACTGGTCTTCTGTGCTGTGGGCATCAGCTGATTTATTCAGTTTTTATACACTGCTTCATACTCCGTCGTTAGTGTCCTTGAATTGGCTGTTTCTTTTACTTTGCAAACAGGAACTTAAGATAAGAATTTGAGTTACACATGAAGAATTTATTTATCAACAGCAGGGCAGAATTTATAGAATTTGTTAAATCTCATTCTTTATCATGTACTATGTCCTCTAGGGAATAGTTGTCTGATATTTTTAGAAAAGAATTATGTTATTATCATTACCATTAGAATGCTTTTTTTAAAATTAGAATCTAGATTACCTTTATCAATTTGTACACAGTATTATTACATCTGTAGTGGCATATTTGTAAAATATTTACTTTAGTATATAATGTGTATATATATGAGCCAAGGTATTTTTTAGAAAGATTCTTTAACGTTTTATTTTTAATGTTTTCCCCCAAAACTTTAGGCAGAAGCAGTTATTTCTTCTTAGCTTGCTAGGGCATCCAATTTTCATCAAATTTCGCCAAACCTTCTTTTTTAAAAAAAATCACATTTACCTAGTAGAGGTATTGTTAAAGTACTTTCTATAGGTAGCAAATATTAAGCAAAATAATATTATATTTTTTGAAAATATTTGGAAAAAATTCTTGCAGTTTTTACCTTAAACATTTTTAGCACGCATATGGCATATGTGGAAGCTTTTTTTTTTAAACACATTTTTGTTTTAAGTCTCATTGGAGTTTTATCTCAGTATCCATACAATATTTACAAAACTAATATTTTTTAATAACTGATTTTTTGACAAAAAGATGGAAGTTATATCTTTATGGTTGAAGGATCGTCCTAGTCTGTCAGTTGTCATCTTTGAAGACCAATAGCCACCCAAAGCCAAACTATTGATACTAATTTTAAGACAGTTCCCAGGGACAAATTTCAACAAAGGAGGGTACGTTCTCCCTGTTTTTATAGTTTGCTTGTTCGTTTTTAATCATAAGTGGAGAACAGTTCTTTCCTTCTTGTCATACTAATATTATCCTACCTTAAATCTGTTGGCATATAAGAAAAGTAGTACTTCCTGTGTTAATGTTGTATTGATGGGAATATAATGTAGTGGTAAGTTAGTATGCTTATGAGTTTAAGTTCCAGAACATTTAGTTTTAAAATTTTTTAATGTAACGGTTAGATTTAAACTTTTCAATAATGATCTGTTTTTCTGCTTTGCTAAATAGAATTTAACAAACATAATTTTACTTTTTTTGATAACTCAAAATCATCTTTGTTGTTGTTAGGACTAATAGAAAGGTGTAGGTATGTGCTGTGCAGTGTATTGTGCTCTTTGCTTTGCTATAAAAGTTCTACAATGCTGTTCCTTGGAGAATGACCTGTGTTTTAATACTTTTTTATATTCTCTTTTTCATGTCATTAGACGCAAGGCTGTTAGCCTCATTACATAATTTGCTACTAGATAATAAAGCAACTATGAAGTATTGCAACTATAATCAAAATAAAAATCAACATATGAAGTTTAAAGAACTGCTTTAAGTATATGGGACTTGTCGGATATCAGTAAAAACAAGTTTTGGCTATACAGAGGACCTTCAATGTTTTTTTAAGGCTTATACTGTTTTGTATTTTGAGTAGTTAAGAGTCTTATAGTGAGCTTTCTGATTAAACTCTTTAACTTTCAAAAGGATTGGAAAGGAACTTGCAGATCAGCTGCTCAACTGCTTATATTATAAGTGAGGAAACAGAACATGAATGATTTGCCTGTTTATTACCAGTGGCACAAGATAAAAGATTTTGGAGTAATCGATACCTTATTTATCATTTTAGGAACAAACTGAGTGACTGAGTAGTTTTTTTTGCATCTCATTTTATATTGATATATCATAGTTGTACATACTTTGGAGTTGCATGTGATATTTTGATACATGTATATAGTATGTAATGATCAAATCGGGATAATTGGAATATTTATCACCTTGAACATTTATCTTTTCTTCTCCTCTAACCATTTTGAAGTATACAATAAATTATTAACTGTAATTTCTCTGATATATTATCCAGTATTAGAAAGTATTCCTCTACCTATTTTTGTACTCATTAACCAACTTCAGGCTTAAGAAATGTTTATTCCACTGTGTTTATGGCTTTCTTCATTATAGCCTGGTTTCTGATGAGCCTGAGCAGATTAATGATTCTGCAAAATAGTCCTCAGTTTTAATTTCTGGAACTATTTTTTATAGGATTATTTTGTTATTTTAATCTTCAAGATAAATTATACTTTATATATATTATATATAAAGTATAAAGTATAAATTATACTTTATATATAATATGTATAAAGTATAAATTATACTTTATATATAATATATATAAAGTATAAAGTATAAATTATACTTTATATATAATATATAGTATAAATTATACTTTATATATTATATATAGTATAAATTATACTTTATATATATTATATATAGTATAAATTATACTTTATATATTATATATAAAGTATAAAGTATAAATTATACTTTATATATGTTATATATAAAGCATAATTTATACTTTATATATTATATATAAAGTATAAAGTATAAATTATACTTTATATATGTTATATATAAAGCATAATTTATACTTTATATATTATATATAAAGTATAAATTATACTTAATATAATATATAAAGTATAAATTATACTTTATATATGTTATATATAAAGCATAATTTATACTTTATATATTATATATAAAGTATAAATTATACTTAATATAATATATAAAGTATAAATTATACTTAATATAATATATAAAGTATAAATTATACTTTATATATAATATATAAAGTATAATTTATACTTTATATATTATATATATAAAGTATAAAGTATAAATTATACTTTATATATAATATCTCTAATTTATTAGTTCTTCTGAACTTAGTTCAACTAACTTTGCAGTTGGCTTGTTTTTAACACCTGAATCAAATTGAAACAATACTATTTTTTCTTTAGTTTTGCACACATTTTAGAATTAAAAATAGTAGTTGTCAATTTAGTTTGTGAAATTTGTCCATTCAAATCTTCATGTCTGGAAAACTATATGGTGGGCACCGGGGATGATAGCCCCTAACGTTACACTGTAATGATGGTAATTATTACCAAATAATTAATAATGTAATTATTTTAATTCAGATTGTCATAAATACTTAACATAGAACAATGGAATACCAAGAGGATTGGATGATGGGTGCAGAATTGATCAAAACTTTATGGGGTGGGGAAGCCTTCTTTAAAAAGTGATTTTTCCGTTGAAATCTTTTTTTTTTTTTTTTTTTTTGAGATGGGGTCTCACTCTTGTTGCCCAGGCTGGAGTGCAGTGGCACGATCTCAGCTCATTGCAACCTCCGCCTCCCGGGTTCAAGCAGTTCTCCTGCTTCAGCCTCCGGAGTAGCTGGGATTACAGGCATGTGCAACCACACCCAGTGGTTTTAATAGAGACAGGGTTTCACTATGTTGGCTGGGCTGGTCTCGAACTCCTGACCTCAGATGATTTGCCCACCTCGTCCTCCCAAAGTGATTACAGGCGTGAGCCACCACCCCCGGCCTCAGTTGAAATCTTAATAATCACTGGCCTTTGAGAGACAAAAATGCAGGTGAGTATATAAGAACAAAGCTTGGAGATCCAATTCAGTGGCATGAACCATACTGGGGCTGAGAACTGGCCATGGAAGCAGGAGGGGAAACCAGGAGAATGTCCAGTCAGTAATCCACGTGGAGGAAACAATAAGGTGAGGAGGTAACCCACCATTGCATTTAGCAATGTGTAGGCCATTACGATGATGCGGAGAGGTGTTCTGGAGGAATGGAGAAGGGTCAGAGCCATCTAACAGTGGGTTGAGGAGAGAGAAGTAAGAAAAAGGTGATAGTTACCATTGACACATATTTTTAAAGTTTTACCTGGAAACAGAGAAGAGAGAGAGGATGGTGGGGGTGAAATTGACAGTAGTCTGGTTATTTATGCTAAAATAAATGGGACGTATCTTCATACCCAAGTAGAAAAAAATAACTTTGGAAGCTAATGAAGGCTTAGCTTCTTGAATGGTCTGTACTATATATGAAAGCAAGAACAATTAAAAAGTCTTTAAATTGTTCAATTTTCTATAATTCCAATGCTCCTAAGAAGCTCCCCTCCCCGCTGCCATTATGGGGCTCTTACCTAACTCAATATACCAAAAATACTATCCTATTTCTTTATCTGTGGTTCTTTGTTTATCTTTTTTGGAAAATGTTTTATCACAATTTATAATTTCTAATGATGCTGTATTGGCATAACCACTTGAAAAAAATAAGAGAAATAGTCCCAGAATAGGAAACTTGTGATATATATGACTCTCTGGAGAACTAAAGTAAAAATTAAACTAAAAAGTGAACTTATTTTAATTATGTTATTAAAAACACAGTAGGCGGATGTAAGAAAATAAGATATTTGGTTATATTTATTTCAGAAAAAAGGTCAGTGATCCATAAACTAAGAGGTTTCACAAACTTCAGATTTCACTTGGCTATTACTCTTGGTTAGGGTCACATTATAATTTTTGGATATTTTTGTGAAAGAACAATACAAAATTGAGTTTTAAATATGTTTTCTGATGTTCTTTCATATAATTGTATTGTTAAATATTTTCATTTAATGTTTAGTATTCTCATTTTAAGAAAACCCAATGCAAAATCTGAAGTTAATAAAAAAAAAGACGGTGATTATTTGGCTAAGATAATTCACCCACATCATTCTCTTAACAGTAATCTGATATTCTAAAGAGGTTATTTATATATTATTAACTAACTTGTATACCAGAGAACTGTGGCTGAGTGCAGAGAAATTTAAAATTAAGAAATTTAAGACTTTTGAATATTAATCAAGAATGAACTTGTATGCAGTTTGTTGTACATACGTATTCTGGTACTACAACTATATATTCATTTCTTGAGAGATATTCTTAATTGTTTTTTTTAGATCTGGATTTCTGAAACTTGAGTCAAGTAATGGACATATCAGGGGTCACCTAGTTTTTAATGTGAATTAAAAAAACAATTTTAATGTTTCATTTAGATGATAAATATAAAAGAAATAATGTCTTCTTGGTTGCCTAATTTGATTATAACTGAGCATTCCTATTGGATTCTCATCATAAAGTTTGCATTTGTGTTTATGAGGCCATGAAATATACCTAAAATGAATGCTTAACTGTTAAGACTGTTTTCCTTAGGCTGGTTCACAGAGTTGTCTGTGGATTTATTTTCGTTACCAAGGCTAAGCAAGTTTGAGAAATAGTGTCCTTGATAATGGTCTGTAATTATTGTGATGTTGTAAGGAAGTGATTCCACACTTTTTTTTTTTTTTTTTTTTTTTTTTTTGAGACGGAGTTTCGCTCTTTTTGCCCAGGCTAGAGTGCAATGGTGCGATCTCAGCTCACTGCAACCTCCGCCTCCGAGGTTCAAGCGATTCTCCTGCCTCAGCCTCTGGGGTAGCTGGGACTACAGATGCATGCCACCATGTCCAGCTAATTTTTGTATTTTTAGTAGAGATGGGGTTTCACTGTGCTGGCCAGCCTGATCTCGAACTCCTGACCTCAGGTGATCCATCTCTCTCGGCCTCCCAAAGTGCTGGGATTACAGGCATGAGCCACTCACTGCGCCTGGCCGATTCCACACTTTTGAGAGTTTTGCCATCTTATTTTGCTTCATTTAAAAATATATTCTACCATTTCTTATGAATGTTTTTTAAAAATTAAGCTAATATTTTAAAAGAACATCTCTACTAAACATACAAAAAAATTAGCTGTTGTGGTGGTTCATGCCAGCAATCCCAGCTACTTTGCAGCTACTTTGGTAGCTGAGGCAGAAGAATCACTTGAACCTGGGAGGCAGAGGCTGCAGTGAGCCCAGATCATACCACAGCACTCTAGCCTGGTTGACTGAGAGACCCTGTCTCCAAAAAAAAAAAAAAAAAAAAAGGAGTGAAATTACTTTTGGTAAGCTTTTGAGAATTTAGTTACATATTGGAATGATTTGGATCTTCTTGTAATTTTAAATAATCTACTCTAGAAATTGCTGTTCTCACAATTCCTAAAGAATTAGTTGGGAATATGTTACAAAGTTTTTCCATTTGCTGGCTACTGTTAGTTATTAAATTTTGGGTTTCTGTCCTAAAGCAGATCCTGTCTGGGGGAGATGCTTAGAGGAGCCAGGCAGGAAGCATGAATATATGAGTGGGGCCTTGAGTAATACCACAGCAAATAGTCGGGATCGTGACTTAACAGGAGATGCGTGCCTCAACTGAAATCATTCGAATTCATTTTCACCTTCACTGGGTATGCTAGACCAACACAGATTTGCAGGCTCGAGGCTCTTTTAGGAGTTAACAGTCTGGTTGAGGGAGGTAAAACGTACAGATGAAATGGTTTATCTACAATCCACCCATTTATTCATTCATCCATCCATCCTCTCATTTATACACGCATTCATTTACTCATCACTGAAGTACCTATTATGTGCCAAGCTTTAGACATAACATGGAATCCCTACCTTTAGTAATTCACAGTTTTACAGCAAGTTGGCAGAAAGCCAGCCAAAAACTAGTACAGGAGTCACGATTTTTAACAATACGTATCACTGACCAGAATTATCTTTGTATTTTTTTACCTGTTTGTTTTCTGTTCTTCTTATTAGGGTAGAAGTCTTTTTTGTTTTATTATTCTCTTTTCTATCCTGGTGACTAGAGCAGTATCTGATACATAGTATGTGTTGTTAAAAGAGTAATTATTAAATGATTTGAATGACTGAAGGTTCTGCTTGGTCAGCTAAGGCTTTATGGAGGGGAGGTGTATGAGCCAGGTCTTAGATGATGGTTAGGCCTCGAGGAGGTAGAGAAAGGAAGAAGTGACTGACAGACACTTTGAGGGCTGTGTGAACAACATGATCACAAAGTAAGGGGGGGCCTGGAGCAGGGGGTGAGGAATAATGGAGTGATGTGTGTAGGAGGATCAGTAAGGAAGCCAGCCTGGATTGAGTAGCCATTTCATGCTGGAGACAAGCCAGGAGCTAATGTGTTGGAATGAGATGTAGGTGGAAGGATGAGAGGGGTGTGGCACACATTGCACTCACAGAAGCAATTTGGTTGCTAGCATGAGTTCTGGAATCACATATGTTAAGATTCAGATCCCAGTTTGCCACCTATAAACTGGGTGACTTTGTTTAAGCTGCTTAACTCCTGTGTGCCTGAATTTCCCATTTCCAGTTTAAAAATACATACTTTGGCCATTACGATTCTGTTCATTGATGTTTTTAGTAACATGGGGAAATGCTTATGCTATTTTTCCTAAAACTGAAATAAATGAATAAAAAAGAATGGGGTAAAAATTGAACATATAACATGTTTTAAAGGCAGTATGCCTCTTTATGTGCCAGGGTTATAAAGGAAAAAGACTGGGAATAAAAAATATCAATAGTGATGTGATTACAGTCAATATTTATTTATTTTAATTTTAAAATTACGTATTTAGTCTACTAATGAACACCCATGAATATAAGAAATTAAATCTCCCAAGTTAGGTAAGAAATACCATAAATGATGTCTCCAAAGACCATCTGTGTTGTCAAAATTAAGGGGGATATGTTACACCTACTTAGATTTCTGTCATTTAACCTGCCCCATGAACCTTCCATTTGACCTTTTTTACACACCACATTAGAATCTTTGGGTATCATTTTATGCTGTTCTCCCATATTTTAACATGAACTTGACTTTAGTGGAGGAAAAATTAAGGAACTATTTCATTGTATTACTTGAGCTTGTTCTTTACACTTAGTGAGTAAGTATCTTTTGAACATCTACTATTTGACCATCATCTTGAGTTCTTAGGAAGGTCAATAAATAAGTGTATTTGGTTCTTTACCTCCAAAAGTTTATAAAAGAACTGAGAAAACAAAGCTAGTAGAAGGAAATGATTGGTGGACAGTTAAAGTCAAAGCAGTTTAATCCTAATTCTGAACTCTTTTTCTGTTTTCTGCCTTCTAGTCCAGTAGTCTTTCCCTTGCTTCCAGATTACCCTATTGATCAAGTTATTTGGTCCTCCAGATGGTTACTTGAAAATAAAAATACAGCAGAGAAATGACCACTGCTTTCAACTTAGCAGCACCGGTTTAAGTGATCACATGATTGTAGTTGGCACTGTTTGAAGAAGTTCCACCAGAGGAAGCATGAAAGCCCAAGTCTTGACTTGGTTTTTGAGCAGTGCCACAGAGTTCTTTTTCAGTTTCAGAAGTGGAATCAGACTCTTCATTGTCTCTGGGAAGATACCAAAGAGGGCAGTTAAACCTGACTATTACTGAAGCACAGAAATAACTCAGAATTTCTCCATGCCTGTTTTGAGTATTTTGGCCTTCTTAATCACAGAAAAGTCACACAGATGTATTTAGAGAAAGAGCAAGATCTAGCAAAACAAAATTTGTTTTAAAGTGTGATTTTCACAGTTGGCTAGAGGTTTCATGCTCTATGAATTCTGATTAGTTCTTTATGCTTTTATTTTATTGCTTTCTATCATTTTGGGGTCTAATATGGTACTTTCATTTTTTTTATAGGTCTGAAGTCTTTCATTTTTTTTTACCCCAAGAATATGTGGCATCACATGTGTAACACAGTTTCAAATATGAACTATTTCCCTTAAAGTGAACTTTTATAAACATCTCTGAAAATATTTTTATAAATAATCATTTTGTGGGACCTTTGTCAGTAGGGTTGTACCAGCTTTTAGTATAAAGATTTTATAAAATAATTACCTGTGTGCATTTATTAACATGGTTAAGCAGAAATTTATATGTATTTATGTATATAGGCGTCTTTTTTATTGATATGTAGTAACTGTACATATATGGGATATTTGTGATATTTTGATACATCCATACAGTGTGTGATGATCAGATCAGTGTAGTTGGGATATCACCTCAAACATGTATCATTTTTGTGTGTAAAGAACATTGCAAATCTTCTATGTATTTTGAAATACACAGTAAACTGTTGATAAGTATAGTCACCCTATTGTGCTTTCGAACCCTAGAAATTATTCCTTCTAAAATGTATTTTTGTACCCGTTAATCAACCTGCCGATCCTTCTCAGTCTCTGGTATCTACTGTTCTACTCTCTACCTCCATAAGATCCTTGTTCAGCTCCCATGTATGAGTGAGAACTATACACATCTATCTTACATTCGTTTTCTGAGTCTCCACTTCTCTTATTTTACCCATCCCTCTCTTATTTCTTTAAATTACTTTAAAGTTTGAGTACCATCAGAGCACCTCCTACCTACATTGATGGGGCCCTTTTATTTCAGTGAGTTGGGCTGCTTGTTCCTCTGTCTTACATCTTGGAGCTTATTTACTTGATATTTACTCCATTTTCAACAGCTATAGCAGTGGGCTGTGCCCAGCACTTGGGTTGGGGACAGATAGTAGGAATTAAGCTGCTTTGGAGTATGGAGTTGGGGTTCCACTCAACAGTGGCAGCACAAGTTGCATGTGGTCCCAGTGGAAGTCAGTTTGCCTGCTGCAGTATTGCCGGAAACTTAGTTACTGACCTTTCATGACCTTGCTTCCCTAACACAACTTGAAATACCTCCAGCTTCCAGGCATTACCCACCCTTGTGATTTGGCCAATTTCCTAAAGGTTAATGCCATTCTGGATAGATTTTTTTCCCCCCAGTCTTAAGTATAGTATAATAGATTAAGCAGAGAAACACATCATTCCTTTTCAAGGTTCATATCTCTTATTGGTGCTTTCAGTTCTAAAGAAGACCTTTTTAAGGATTTTTTTTTAACTGTAATGCCCATCTGAAGAAAAAAGCAAACTTAGATAAGTTTTCCAATAAGCTCCTTAACATTCTTCATTTTTCATAGGACAGTGAAGAAAGTTACAAAACTTACCTAAGAGTAAAATGGGTCAAAAGCATGGTTGGAGAATTCAGGGGAGGAGTGTAAGTCCATTAAAAGAAGCTTATAAAGACTTGGTTTAAGATCTATAAACAGTCAGTAAACTGCTAAAAGGGGTTAGAAAGGAAAGGGGGAGATATTTTATGTTGTGTTATTTTATTTTTTTGAGACACTTCTCACTCTGTGACCCACACTGGAGTGCGGTAACGCTATCAGGGCTCACTGCAGCCTCAACCTGCCTGGCTCAACTGATCCTCCTGCCTCATCCTCCCGAGTAGCTGGGACCACAGGCATGCGCCAGTACGCCTGGCTAATTTTTGTATTTTTTGTACAGATGAAGTCTTGCTTTGTTGCCTAGGCGGGTCTTGAACTCCTGGGCTTAAGCAGTCCTCCCACCTTGGCCTCCCAAGTGCTGGTATTACAGGACATGAGCTGCCTGGCCAGTAAATGTTACATCTACTAAACACTTTTAAAAGAAAGGTCCAAACCCCACACTGAAATATTTTATTGAGGCAGAGTATTATAGGTGATTGAAATGTTCTTAGTACAATTTCATGGAAGTAAAGGGAAGATATTTGAAAGTATGTGGTGAGGAGATTCTGAAACTTTCCAGTGTCTTTATGCTGGTTAGCATTTGTAATCATTAAGGTGCAAAAAATGTTATTTTTGAATATTTTTGGCATTGTATATGTAATTTGTAGTTAGCTATGACTGTGGCTTCATATTAGAGATTAACCCCATCAAGAAGTTAACAGTCTCTCAGTTTAGTATGACTTTCATATTTGAGAAAACTTGTAAGCTTGTCTGTTTACAAAATGTAATCTACTTACTGTTCCTATATTTTTCTTGATGTTTTGGGTTAAAAATGGTATATTAAACAGCTCGGTTTGGTGGTGCGCACGTGTGGTTCCAGCTACTCAGGCGGGAGGATTGACACTTGAGCCTGGGGTGTGAAGGTTGCAGTGAGCCGAGATTGCACCAGTGCACTCCAGTCTAGGTGATAGAGCGAGACCCTGTCTCAAAAAAAAAAAAAAAAAAAAGGTGTATTAAGATGACTGTATGTTCTCTGTGAGATTACTGATTTTAAAAAAATCTTATAAAACTGATTTTTAATATAATAGCAGCCTTAGTATTGAACAGAATGCTCAATCTTAAACGTCTATTGGAGTCCAGTAATACAAGGAAATTTTAGGGAAATGTGAAACATTTAAAAATAGATCTTTGCATAGAACCTAAAGTTTAAATTTTAAATGTATTTATTTATTGATATTGCTGTGTTTACCAGTATGTATGAGCTCATGTTTTATTGATAAAAGGGGCATGTGCAATTTTTAGGAATGCCGAGGTAACTTTTTCAAATTTTTCAAATAAGTATGTTTAGATTCATCAAATAGTAATTGAATTTGGGGAGTTTCAGGAATATTATAATAGGTGATCCTTGATCCTGAGCCTCCCACCTTCACACATGTCTTAAGGGCCAACAATTTCTGTTAAGTTGTACAGCTTATCTTATGGAAGAGTGGTTTTTTTTAAGATCAAGGTCAAATGCTCGTTTAGCGCTTTGTTTTTCAAAGATCTACTTGATCTTTCTATACAGAAATAAAGAATTATGATTTTTTAAGGTTTTCAAAATTGTCTCTAAGTATATATAATTTTAACTTTGCACTTCTAAAAAGCTAATTATCTGATCTTAAAGTCTTACTGGTGTTCTGCTAGATCTGTTAACACCCTCGTTGGGAGTTCAAGGATTGTCTGCATTTGGCCTGTGGCAGTTCTAATAGCAGGAGTCAATTAATCAACCAATATAAAAGTGTTTATCTGACACTGACCTTGTGCTAGGCACTTTGTTAGATATTATGGGATAAACAAAGCCCTTTGAGCTAGTTAATAAATTTTAAGTGATCATGACCCTAAGGCGTATCTTCTGTTTGAAAACTGAACACTGGCTGTTTGTTCACCAAAATAGATACTGAAAGATCAACCCAAGGGAGGCTTCCTTTTTATTTTCCCAACCAAGTGCCATGCCAGAGTAATCACTAATCCACTAAATCCTAATCAATTTTGGTGATCTAAGATTATTACTGCCTAAGGAGATAGGCTTCTAGAGTAAGTTCAGTGTCAATGGAAACCTTCAAGGATTCAGAAAACAGACTTGAAAACTTTCAAATAGTTTTTCTTCCAACATTTATTGAGTGCAACACAGCATACTAGGTGCTGGGGTTGTAAAGATGAACAAGACATGGGTCTTCTATGGGATCGTAGAGGGTAATGGGGAAACCAGATCTATAGTCACAGATGGGAGTCATCTGCTCTCTAAGTGGCATATGCAGAGTATTTGGGAGTACATAGGATGCAACCTAATTCCGCCCAAGGGAAATGGGCAAACTGTGATTTCCCTCAGTCCCTGTAAGTGGAAAAACAAAACAAAACGAAACAAACAAACAAAAAAAGTCCCCCCAAAAACCAAACAGGCTTTAGTTTTATACAGAAGCTGTAGAGGAAAATAATGTGGATTAAAAGCCCAAAACACAGTTATTCAAAGGAACCCAGAAATAACGTTGCATGCACATATGATTTAAGATTTGCCAAAGAAATAGAATTGCAGTTCAGTAGTTGAGAGGGAGGTTTTGCTGGGCTCTGATATTTTCAGAGGCAAATGCTTTTCTTTGTGCTTGTATCAGGTCATCGATGAAGGGAGATTAAAATGATCACATTTTTCTCTTAGTGTCAGATAGCAGTTATTTAGTAGACAAGGATTAGACTCCAAGTTGTATCACAGACCAGGTATTTGCTATTTTTCTTTTTAGTATTCTTTTAGGCATCTGATAAATTTTTTTATATGTAAGTTTGTCTTTCTTGGGCTGTTTCCCTTTCCTCCCCCTTTCTAGTAGCTGATATTTTTTCATGTTCACAGTTGCAGGCCTCCATTTAGTTCATCCATTCCGCTGCACATTATTCTCTTCCGGGGACCAGCTTCCTTGATGACTTCTTCCCTGAAGCCCTTATTCCTGTCAGTCTTACTTAGTCAAGTTTTTGTCCCTTTGTCTCATCACCACTGGGGTGCTTCATAGACCTAGCCGCCCCTCTAGCCTAACTGTAGACAAGGTTGGTGACGGCAGCGGAGATGACAATGATGGTGTTGGTGGTGGGAATAAATGCAGTGCTATAATTATATCATTTCCAGAGAGGTCGCATTTCTGACTATGAGCCCTAGAGTCAGGCTGCTTAGCTTCAATGCCAGCTCTTTCATTTCTTATTTCTGTGACCCCAGGCAAATTGCCTTACCTCTCCTAGACAAGGTCTTTCCTCATCAATGAAACAGGAATGAAAATAATAGTATTTACCACATCATAGGATTGTTAGGAGATTTAAATGAATTAACACATGTCATATAATAATAGCTTAAAAAACGTTATTTTTTTATTTTTAAATTTTTGCCACTGCCCCTTGCCTGAAGAAAAAAAAAATTTGATAAACTCAAGTTGATAACTGGCATGTGCTAAGGATACTGTCTTTTTTGATCCCTCAAAGATGCTCTTATTACCTTTAAAAGATGAGGAAATTGAGGCTTAGTAAAGTTAAATAATTTGCTCACAGTTATGTTGTCTGGATTCAAACTCACATCTGTGACTCCAGAATGTCTGCTCTTTAAAACACGATGTCCCACAGGAATCATAGAACAGAGCAAGAATGCTGCTGCCATTCCTTGCGGCAGAGTCTGTGTTTATCCTAACAGAGCTGTTTCAGTGGGGCAAGCATGTTTACTAGGGAACTAGGCTGGACCATCCATCTGGAGGCTTGAGTTCTAGTTTTGGCTTTCATCTGCTGCCTTTGTGACCTTGAGCAAGTCACTTAAATACATACGAGGTTCAGATTCAAATCAGTAACCTGGGAATAATAGCAGAGTTGCACAGAGGATCAAGTGAGAATATAATAATAGTAACTTTATAATAGTTTGTGGAAGAGAATAAGGGGCCTAGCTTACCATATGTGCATTTTAAAAAACAGAATACCTCCCCTCTGATGTTATTTGAGTTTTATTTGCTACTTCTTGAAAGTGAAAGGTTTATTTCATGCTTCTGGGAATGAATCTGAGGTTTCAGACAGGGTGAACCAAGAACTTGGAAACTGAAGCTTTGGACTATCAAACACATTAATAAGCAAAAACATTTAGTGCGGAAATAACTAATGAAAGTATAATAATACGGACTTGTGTGAGTGGTTGGGAAGGAGATGGATTTGACACCGAAATGAATGAGGATCAGAGATTAAAACTGTATTAGGCCTCTCCTTTCTGTGACTCTTGTTATGTCAGAGCAGACTGAAGTTTTGTATGGAACACGTATAGTTAAATTGTTCTATACCTTACTCAGCAATCACTATCAGTGATCCAGAATGCATATGATCTCTAAAAATAAATTTCACAAACTTGATGTAAAGCTTACTCTTGAACAACACGGGGTTTAACATGCTGACCCCTGCACAGTTAAAAGTCTGTGTGTAACTTTTGACTCTGCCAAAACTTAAATAGCGTACTATTGACTGGAAGCCTTACCAGCAACATAAATAGTTGGTTAACATATAATTAGACTAGTATCTACATATATTTTAGGCACTCATGACATACCTAATTTTGTCTTAATTTTTTTGATATTTCTGGGCTTTGCAGTTCATCTGTGAGTTTTCACAAATTGTCACAAATCTCCAAATAGTTTTCCAATATATTTTTTTGAAAAGAATCTGTGCGTAAGTGGAATCACATAGTTTAAACCTATATTGTTTAAGGGTCAACTGTATTTTATAGACAGCACACTCATCTCTTACTTAACCTATTTTTATTATAATTAAATACATCTAATTAATTTTTTGGCTGATTTCCATGCCTACTGCAGTTAGAATGCAGGGGTTGGGGGCAGGAATGGGGGTAGGGACTTCATGCAGTCATTCAGTGTTGAGAAGTGATAGGAGGAGCCTGACCAAAAAGGGGAAAAATCCAGAACATAGTAAGTTTTCTTGATATGGCATCTTTAAATAAAAAGTGTATTCACATCTGTGCACTCATGTCAGTTTTGTGAGATAGTTTAAGAAGGTAATGGTATTAACAATTTTTTATGGGTAAGAAAGTTGGGACCCAGAGAGTTTCAGTGCCTCTCTCAGGGGCTGGCAGCTTATGTGAGATAGGCTAAGCTAGGAATTGAACCCAGCTCATGAGATTCCACACCTTGCAATTTCCTGGCAGAGATGCAGAGAAGCAGACCAGAGCAGCCTCCTGGATCTTGGGGGCATTATGTTTGAGTGCTCAGTGGGATTAATGTTACTGGTGATTGCCTGGGAAACACTAATAAAGGTTAAATCATGTTGATGTGGTCCATTTAAGAAGATGGGAAAGAGTTCCCCATTTTGGCAACATTTTCATCTAGAATAATTTAAAATTAGAAAACAAAACTGTTTGGTACTCAACGAATATAACCACAAATATCTGGAACACTTCGTTGATCAAAGTGGCTCATTTCCTGAGGGTCTAAATTGCTGTTTTCTTTGGTTTGTTTGTTAGTTTTTTCACTCTGTAATGGCACTTGAAAGGTGTTTTGTGTGTGGAATAGACGAAGAGTAAACCAGTACAGTGGCCTTTAAACTTTTTTACTCCTGTAAAAGAGTTTTGAAAACTATGGATTACTTTATTGACATTTGAAATTTTTCATCGTAAGTCTAAATCATTTGCTAATGGTGTAATTGCCATTTTATTGTAAATTTTGGCATTTCTTAGTAAAATTGTTACATTCTTAAATATATTTGTCTTAAGCAAAGCCTATAACTTTATAATACTTTATGTTGTCCACTTATGAACTACTGTTTGTGTGAAATTTTTGTGTTAATTTGCCTCCTTAAAACTTTTTCCACACTTTATCTTTATATATTGTTATGTTTAAAAATCTATTGATTACCCTATCATATTTCTGGTAAAAAAGTTAATTTTCTGTGACCATACGGCTCCCAGTGATTGTTTTTAAAAAGTATCATTAGAGTGATGATTAGAACACAGTAGGTCAAAATACACATGTAAATTGCAAATCTTTGAAAAATATTAGAGATAAAAATACAGTTTTACTAGAAATTTATCTCTTTATGCGTCATTGGTGTTTTTCTTCTAATTAATTCGTAATTAGTATATGAATATTATTGGGGAAAGAGTTCAGCATATTTTTCATTCTTTTTAAATATATACACTCTGGAATTTTGTTTACATAAGTTGAAAGAATGAGAGTACTTATATAGCAGTGTTGCTCATTTCTTTCAATGATTTATCATGTAAAATTATTTTTGATGATTTAATGATTTATCAGCTGACAACTCAATTAGGTCCTTCTCCAATTTTATTCTAAACAAAGAATTGGCAAAGCCACCTGAGTGGCAAAAGAAGAGTGATTGATTAGGGCCATTCACTTTTTCACCAACAGTATTTCTAATTGTCCCCTTGTGTCCTGCCCAGAGGTTTTGTTTTGTTTTGTTTTGTTTTGTTTTGTTTTTGGTCCCCTACCCCAAGCAATGCCCCAGAGTGAGAAACTGATGATGGGTGAGCTGTGTGCCTGATTTTGTAAAATGGGAGAATGAGGGGTTTGGGAAAGGGAAGGTAAGATAGGGTAATCTACTCCCCTGGAGCACTCTCAGACAGGTCAGTTTTAGGAGAGGGTACTTGGAAAAGTTGACATGGAAATTGATTTACTACCTGTGTGCCTGCATATCCTTTGGAAAACCATGTGCTTCCAGAAGTTTGCTTATCCCAGTTTGAAGACTATTGTGATAGTCATTGGCGTATTTTGGCATCTTAATTTTTTAATAAGAATTTCTAGGGGGTGTGTGTGTATGTGTCCCTTAAACTTAGAACACTGCTGACCAAGGTAAATTGTTTATGCTGTCTAGGGTAATGTCTTAGGTCTTTGGTCTTGATTGCATCTATGCATCTGTTTATAAATTGTCTTTTCCTGCGCATGAGTCTTCGCAATCCTAATTCTCTGTGAGTTTTCCAGATCAGGAGTAACACTTGAACTACCTGTAGCTTATCCCCCTTTATATCTTGTGCTAGTCTTACTCACATTGACTAGTACTTTGGCAAAGCAGATCTAAAATAGCTTAATATAGGGAACTACTTGCAATTTTGAGTAAACAACAAACAATTGGCCACAGTAAGATTACTTTCTGCTTCCCGGCTTATTTATTTTGGGTGTCAGTTTATAAAATTACAATAGTACAAAAGACTGCAGATATAATTTATATTAATTCTTTAGTTTTACAGAAAATGAAACTAGAGAGGTTATGCCGATTGCCTGAAGTCACATAGGTGGTAGGAAAAACGTAGAACCTATGTCCCTTAACTCCCAGTATTATAACCTTTGCTACATCACACCTTCTGCTGCCTTTTGGCAGATTGCATTCCTCACCTCAATCCTATTTAATACTATTTCTCTTGAGGACTGATTAGCTTTTAGTGATGCAGCATTATTTTTTAAATGGAAAGGCATTTACTGTCTCATTGAAGACTTTCTCAAAACAAAAATGCTTCTTACCCCCCGGCAGACACTTTCTGCCCCACAATAGGACCCAGCTAGGCAAGCCTGGGGCCCTCTGGCCCCAGGCAGTGACCCTGGGGGAGGAAGGGGATATTAACAGGACAGAGTAGAGGTGGATTGGCAGAGCGGGGGCTGGTGGGAGGTGGGAAGCTTACATCATTTCCCTGCAACTGGGCTCTGGCGGGGCTGTAAGGCCTTACTTTCCCCTGTGTAATAGTTTACCAGATTGACAGAGATTCATAAAAGGAAGGAAAGGTATGGCAGGATGGATGCTCACCCTGTTTATAAATCCTTGCTATTAGATGAAACTGTCAATAAGTAACTAGAAGCAGCCAGGACTGTCTGTGCTTCGCTCTCTCCCCCAGCTGAGTTCCTTTCTGCTCCGCCCCATCCCTGCTCTCTGCTGCTCAGATCAGCTTCCTGCTTCTCATGAAAGCTGTTCCCCTATAAAGCTGGTCTGCTTTCACTGAAAGAATTATATTCATAAGTCTGAGGCTGGTTTTGTGGAAGTATTGTTGGTTTGGTTTCCTTTGGGGGATGAAGGAGGAGGAAACAATTTTTTTTTTTAAAAAAGGGGGGGCAGGCTGAAAGAGCAAAATCATCTTGAATTTTGTTGTCACATCGTGCCGGTGTTATAACCAGCTCTGTAGACTGCCGCACTGAAAACATTTCTGTGAGAGGTATGTGCTTGAAAAATGGAAAGGTGACTGTTGGCTGTGGAACAAACTGCCCGTCCAGCAGCTGCTTAGATGGCTGTAAGGTCGTAATTCTATCTAGTGTTTTGATATGGAAAGGGTAATCCTTACTTGAAACGTAGTACAGTTAACCAGCTTAATGGTAAAAAAGGTTAAATATGTGCTTCGTCCCCACATCAGGACTCCTGAAATGCTGGTTCAGGCTGAAAACGTCTAGTCAAATCCACGGTGTTATTCCAGGCTCTTTTGGTGGCGGTTGTCTGTAAACAAGATGATGATTTTTAATACGTCTCTCATTATTTATGAACCACATGACAAAGATTAATGAGAGAGACTCCAAGTAGCCTAGAAGAAGCTTCAGATTCATGAGGAGCTTTTTGCACTGACAGATGGCAAAAGTAAAAGGAAATGGGTGATGATTTATTGTAAACTAAAGTGAAAGTTTTAAAGTTTTTAGAGGGTGTGTTACATTTAAGTGGAAAAATCTGGAGGAGCCACTAAAATTTAGAAGCATAGCCTACAACCATTGATGCCTGACCTATATTAAGGCCAGAAGCCTTTTGAACACACATGCATGTATATTTTCAAAGGAAATTAAGAAATCTTTATAAATGTTTTTATTCAGTAGTCAGAGAAAAGTATTAAGAACAAGACTATAACCAATACCTAAGGAAGCATGGAGAACTGTATATTGGTTACTAAGAAGCCACATTGTTCTGTTATAGAAAGTTTTAGAAATGTTTGAAGTAGGAAAATATATAACATTTTATCATGTGCGTTAGATGAGCTACTAGTGGTAGAGACCATTCAAACTACAAAGTAGTTTCTGCTTGATTTGAATTATTTTATCATGGAAGATACTGGAGAACATTTGAATGTTAATATGTTTTAAATTTATTTTACAAAACTTGGGAAATTAAATTGTTTAAGTTAATTTACATACAAAGGTGCTGGCACTGTTCTTTTCCACAAAGACAGTAGTGCTTAAATCTTTGAAACCTTTTATTCATGAATAGAATACACTGGCTGTTATAACCCAAGCTATTACAAATTCTTGAGAGTGCACCATTTAAATTTCATTTCTTCTCAAATATTTGTAAACAGGAGTTAATCTTCATGATCATAGAGGATAATGTTGGGCCTAACAAGTTAAAAATATTAAAAGTTCTAGAGAAGATGGAATCTGGGAAGTAAACCTAATACAGGCCTCTGAGGAGGACTCACCTCTACACCACAGAGAGACAGGTGGCCATCCTGACTGTCCATGTGTACCTTGCTTTACTGTGCTTCACTTTATTGCACATCACAAATACTGTATTTTTTACAAATTGAAGATCTGTGGCAACTCTGCCTCAAGCAAGTCTATCAGCACCACTTTGCCAGCAGTATGCCCTCACTTCCTGTTTCTGTGTTACAATTTGGTCATTCTTGTAACATTTCAAATATTTTCATTATTATCATATCTGCTATGGTGATCTGTGAGGAGTGCTCTTTGTTGTTACTATTGTAATTGTTTTGGGGCACCACGAACTGCACCCATACACAACTGCAAACTTAATTGGTAAAAGTTGTGTGTTCTGATTGCTCCACCCACTGGCCGTTCCCATCTTTCTCCCTCAGGCCTCCCGATTGTCTCCAACACAACAATATTGAAATTAGGCCAATTAATTACCCTGTAGTGGCTTTTAAGTGTTGAAGTGAAAGGGTCTCATGTTTCCCACTTTAAATGAAAAGCTAGAAATGATTAAGCTTATTGAGGAAGGCATGTCAAAAGGTGAGAGAGGTGAAATGGTAGGCCTCTTACACTAGCAGCTAACCAAGTTGTGAATGCAAAGGAAAAGTTCTTGAAGAAAATTAAAAGTACTACTCCAGTGAACACACAATGATAAGAAAGCAAAACAACTTTGTTGTTGATACGGAGAAAGTTTGGTCTGGATAGATCAAACCAGCCACAACACTCCCTTAAGCCAAAGACTAATCCAGAGCAAGGCCCTAACTCTCTTCAATCCTCTGAAGGCTGAGAGAGATGAAAAAGCTGCAGAAGAAAAGTTTGAAGCTAACAGAGGTTGGTTCATGAGGTTTAAGGAAAGAAGCTGTCTCTATAACATAAAAGTGCAAGAGGAAGCAGCAAGTGCTGATGGAGAAGCTACAGCAAGTTATCCAGAAGATCTAGATAAGACTATTGATGAAGGCAGCTACACTAAACAACATATTTTCAATGTGGACAAAATAGCCTTCAGTTGGAGGAAGATGCTATCTAGGATTTTCACAGCTAGAGAGAAGTCAATGCCTAGCTTCAAAGAGCTTCAGAGGACAGGCTGACTCTCTTTAGGTGCTAATGCAGCTGGTGATTTTATAAGATAAAGCCATTGCTCATTTACCATTCCAAAAATACCAGGACCCTTAAGGATTCTGCTAAATCTGTTCTGACTGTGCTCTATCAATGCAACAACCAAGCATGGATGACAGTACATTTGTTTACAGCAGGGTTTATTGAATATTTCAAGCCCACTGTTGAGACCTGCTGCTCGGAAAAAATGTTTCCTTTCAAAATGTTTCTGCTCATTGACTATGTACCTAGTCACACAAGAGCTCTGATGGAGGTGTACAAGGAGATTAATGTTGTTTTCATGCTGCTAACACAGCATTCATTCTGTGGCCCATGGATCTGGAGTAATTTTGACTTCAAAGTCTTATTATTTAAGAAATACATTTCCTAAGGCTACAGCTGCTATAAATAGTGATTACAGTGATTGCTCTGATGGATCTGGGCATAGTCATTGAAAACCTTCTGGAAAGATTCACCATTCTAGATACCATTAAGAATATTGGTGATTTGGCCAGACATGGTGGCTCACACCTATAATCTCAGCACTTGGGAGGCCAAGGCAGGAGGATCACTTGAGCCCAGGAGTTTGAGATCATCAGCCTGGGCAACATAGTGAGACCTTGTCTCAAAAAATATATATTGGTGATTCATTGGGAGGAGGTGAAAATATCACCATTAACAGGAGTTTGGAAGAAGTTGCTTCTACCCCTCATGGATGACATTGAGGGATTCAAGCCATCAGTGGAAAGGATAACTGTAGAAGTGGTAGAAATAGCAGGAAAACTGAAATTAGAAGTGGAGACTGAAGATATGACTGAATTGCTGTAGTCTTAAAATGGATACTTAAACAGATGAGGAGGAGTTGCTTCTTGTGGATGAGCAAAGAAACTGGTTTTTCAAATGGAATCTACTTCTAATAAAGATGCTGTGAACATTGTTGAAATGACAACAAAAGATTTAGACCATTATATAAACTTAGTTGATAAAGCAGTGGTGGGGTTTAAGAGGATTGATTCCAGTGTTTATTTGTTTTGTTTTGTTTTGTTTTGTTTCGAGACGGAGTCTCGCTCTGTCATTCAGGCTGGAGTGCAGTGGCACAATCTCAGCTCACTGCAAGCTCCGCCTCCCGGGTTCACGCCATTCTCCTGCCTCAGCCTCCCAAGTAGCTGGGACTATAGGCGCCCGCCACCATGCCTGGCTAATTTTTTTTTGTTTTTAGTAGAGACGGGGTTTCACCCTGTTGGCCAGGATGGTCTCGATCTCTTGACATTGTGATCTACCCGCCTCGGCCTCCCAAAGTGCTGGGATTACAGGCGTGAGCCACTGTGCCCAGCCCGATTCCAGTTTTGAAAAAAGTGTGTAAAATGCTATCAAACCACATCTCCTGGTACAGATCCATCTTTTGTGAAAGGAAGAGTCAATGCATTAAACTTTCTTGTCATCTTATTTTTTATTTATTTATTTTTTTGAGACGGAGTCTCGCTCTGTCGCCCAGGCTGGAGTGCAGTGGTGGGATCTCAGCTCACTGCAACCTCCGCATCCCAGGTTCAAGTGATTCTCCTGCCTCAGCCTCCTGAGTAGCTGGGATTACAGGTGCATGCCACCATGCCTGGCTAGTTTTTGTATTTTTAGTAGAGATGGGGGTTTCACCATGTTGACCAGGATGGTCTCGATCTCCTGACCTTGTGATCCACCAGCCTCGGCCTTCCAAGGTGCTGGGATTACAGGTGTGAGCTACCGTACCCGGCCTCCTTGTCATCTTATTTTAAGAAATTGCTACAGCCATCCTGACATTGAGCAACCACCACCTTGATCTGTCGGCAGCCATCAACATGGAGGCAAGACCCCTCAGCAGCAAAGGGTATGACTCACTGATGATCACTAGCGTTTTTAAAATATAAGATATTTTAAAATTTAGTGTGTACTTTTTTTTTTTTAGAAATAATGTTATTTGCTTGCTTAATATAGTACAGTATCGTGTAAACCTAATTTTTGTATGCACTGGGAAACCAAAAAGTTGGTGAGACTTGCCTTCTTGTGATACTGGCTTTATTGTGGTGGTCTGGAACTGAACCCATAGTATCTCCAAGGATTGCCTGTCTTTACCTTGGTCATTCTCAAGTGTAGCTGCATATTGGAACCCCCAGGGAAGTTTTTAATTCCTCCCATTGCCCGGGCCTTTCCTGAGAGATTTTAATTTAATTGCTTGGGGATGGGGCCTGGGCATTGATAGTTTTAAAACTATTCCCAGGTGTTTCTGATGTGTAGTCAGACTTGACAGTTGCATTGCCTGAACATTCCTAGTGCTATAGCAGCCTGTTCCGTTTTGGGTACTGTTTGTATCTGCTTTGGTATGTGTCCTCTTAGGTCGGAACTCTTCTGTCACAGAGCAGCTCATGACATATTTAATATCATTTCTCCTCCAAGACTTAGCTTTTCCAGCCTAAATAGTCCTAGTTCCTGCAGTCTTCAGGACTTATTTTCTAGGTTCTTCACTATTCTGGTCACTCCCCTTCCTGGAATTGCTCTTGTTTGTCACTATTACTCTTAAATAGGGTACTTTTGGGACTGAGCCTATCATTCTAGATGTCTGGGGCCCAGCAGAGGATGCAGAGAATACAGTAAAGCTGTAACTCCATGGTTCTGTACATGACACTTCTGTTATTGGTGGCCAAGATTACATTAGTTTTTTTGGCAGTCATGTCACACTGTTGACTCATGTGGAGCTCAAAGTCAGCTCAAGCCCTTAGTTCTTTTTCAAGTACATAAACTACTTAAATCAGGCCTCTCCTTCCCCATGCTTACATGGCTTTCCCACCCCCGCCCCAACTTTATTGCCAGAATTTACATTTTTCCTTTTGAAACATAAGAGGAAAACCCAGTGGATAAGTTATTCCACACAGGGAGATAATACATCCAAACTGAATGCCAGAAATTTATTACATGTATACAGCAGCAATTTTAAAGAATGATCTAGGCCCTTCGTTTGGAGCCACAGTTAAATATATTCTTATTTCAGTTCATCTTTCCAGTGTGCCTTTTGATTCATTACTCAAAACTCACTGTTCAGAGTTAAGAATTTACTTGACTGCGTAGCTTATTTTAATGTTTGTATTCAGTACTTGGTGAGATGCCTTTTCACAATCAAAATACATGATAACCATTGCATTCTCCTGACCTATTGGCATAACACCTTTATTTTAAAAGGAAATGTGTTGTATCTATCATAACATTCTTGATTAACAGCAGAAGGAAATATTTTGCAAATGAGCAGGTGATTTGTGTACAGTTCACTACTGTCAAGCCTAGAACCCCAATCTAACTCTGCTGGTCCCCATTTCATTACTCTTTGTATCAAACCACAATAGCTGATGCAATTTGTCATTTAGGATAAGACTTCAAAGAAAACTAAAAGGAAACAAAAGCTTCCATGGATTCTTCACTTTCTATTTCTTTTTTGGGGGGGGGATTTAATATTAAACCCCACAGCATTTTAAAATATAGCCCAGTCATGGATTTGTTATTCACTCAGTGTTCTGCCCAAAGCAATAAAAAGAGGAGTAAAATAACTAAAGTCAACATTCCTAAGGTTACTGCAGAGAATAGTTTTCTTAGGAATTTGGGCATCCAAATTTTTACTTTCCTTGGAGAGTTAGATATCCCTTCCTTCTCCTACCACCCTCTCACCACCCAAACACACACACAGTTGATGGTAGAGTAATATCATTTTGTTCTTAATAAATCACAGTATGAGAACTTTTGCATATAAAGCGACAGGCATGTATGTCCCATCTCCTCATTTTGCAGATGAAGAAATGGAAGCACAGGAAGTGAAGGCTTGCTGTAGACATAGTGCTTAGCCAGGGTACTTAGTACATAAGACATACTAGTATGTAAGACATGCTTAATAATTACCTGGATGCTGAGCAGCTTTCTTCAGTACTATTTTCTTGTCCCCAAGCTTTTTGGATTTTACCTTTCTTGTCCCCAAGCTTTGCTGTTGGATACTCATTGCCTTAACTGTTGAAAATGGAACAGATTTTTCAAGAATACCTATTACTTTCGAAAAGCTCCAATGATATAGTAAAAGTTCAGATAACCAGGTTTATTTTTCCTGCTCTTGACTTTTAGGAAAATAAGCTCTTTTTCTCCCCTTTAAAAATTGATTTTAAATAGTTGTAGTTAAAAAAAGAGGAGTTTCCAAAGAATGAATAGCCTAGAGTCAGTTTGTATATGTATCTAACCCAAATGTTCACATCTTTGTTTGGGTCCAGTGAGAAATAATGTTCACAACAATGCTTATCCTAATATATGGTAAGACCCACGGTCAACAGTGGGAGATTTAATTATGTTCACTATATTGTAGTTACTAAAGCAAGGAAGTATACTCTAATATATTTTAAAATGGTTTGCAATAGCAGATGTTTGAAACAAAAAGGCTTCAGAAGTACATTTAGTCAATCAGACTGGGCTATTCCTTCAGCCGTTTGGTTAATACAGGTTGATTGTGTTCCTTCATAGTTTGGAAGCCCCTGGTTTTATTAACCTGAGGCTGGCATCATATCATAATAATACCATGTGATGTGACACTTTTGAAACATCCTTGGTTTCTCTACCCCAGTATTTCCAAATGTCTGTTTCCTATTTTCTAGGATATTTTATATTACTCAATTAATATTGGTTATATTTTTACATGGCTATTTCTCTCTTTTTAAAAAGTTTTTATTTTGAATTTTTGTGGGTACCTTGTAGATATATATATTTATGGAGTATGTGGGATATTTTGATACAGGCACGCAATGTATAATAATCACATCAGGGTAAATGGGGTATCCATCACCTCAAGTCTTTATCCTTTGTGTTACAAACAATCTGATTATACTCTTTTAGTTATTTTTAAATGTATGATTAAATTATTGACTATAGTCACCATTTTGTGCTATCAACTACTAGATCTTATTCCTTATAACGACTTTTTTATACCCATTAACCATCCCCACTTCCCCCCACTCTCTGGTAACCATCATTCTACTCTCTATCTCCAGTGGTTCAGTTGTCTTAATTTTTAGCTTCCCAAGATTAGTGAAAACATATGATGTTTGTCTTTCTCTGCCTGGCTTATTAACTTAACATAATGACCTCCAGTTTCACCATTTTGTTGCAAATATCAAGATCTTATTCTTTTTTTTTTTTTTCTTTTTTTTTTGAGATGGAGTCTCACTCTGTCACGCAGGCTGGAGTGCAACAGCACCGTGTCAGCTCACTGCAACCTCCATCTCCTGGGTTCAGGCAATTCTCCTGCCTCAGCCTCCCGAGTAGCTGGGATTACAGGTGCCCACCTCCATGCCTAGCTAATATTTATATTTTTGGTAGAGACAGGGTTTCACCGTGTTGGCTCCTGACCTCAGGTGATCCACCCGCCTCGGCCTCCCAAAGTGCTGGGATTACAGGTGTGAGCCACTGTGCCTGGTCAAGATCTTATTCTTTTTTAAGACTGAATAGTATTCCATTGTGTGTGTGTACCACATTTTCTTTGTTCATTCATCTGTTGATGGACACTTAGGTTGCTTCCAAATCTTGGCTATTGTGAGTAGTGCTGCAGTAAACATGGGAATGCATGTGTCTATTTGATATATTGATTTGCTTTCTTTTAGGTAGTATATATCTAGCAGTGGGATTGCTAGATTATGTGGTAGCTCTATTTTTAGTTTTCTAAGGAACCTCCCAACCGTTCTCCATAGTGGTTGTACTGATTTACATTCCCACCTGCAGCGTACAAGGGTTTCCTTTTCTCCGCATCCTTGCCAGCATTTGCTGTTGCCTGTCTTGGATAAAAGCCATTTTAACTGGGGTGAGATAATACCTCATTGTAATTTTATTTCCATTTCTCTGATAATGAGTGATATTGTGTACCTTTTTATATACCTGTTGCTGTTTGTATGTCTTCTTTTGAGAGATGTCTAGTCAGATCTTTTGGCCATTTAAAATTAGATTATTTGATTATTTTTTCCTTAAGAGTTGTTTGAGCTCCTTATATATTCTATTTATAAATCCCTTGTCAGATGGATAGTTTGCAAACATTTTCTCTCTTTCTGTGGGTTGTCTCTTCACTTTGCTGATTGTTTCCTTTGTTTTGCAAGAAACTTTTTGACTTGATGTGATCCCATCTGTCCGTTTTCTCTTTGGTTGCCTGCGCTTGTGGGGTATTACTCAGGAAATCTTTGCCCACTCCAAAGTCCTGGCAAGTTTCTCCAATTTTTTTCTTTTAGTAGTTTCATAGTTTGAGGTCTTCGATTTAAGTCTTTAATCCATTTATCCATTTTGATTTTATTTTTGTATATGGTGAGATATAGGAGTCTAGTCTCATTCTTCTGCATATGGATATCGGTTTCCCAGGACCATTTATTGAAGAGACTGTCCTTTCCCCAGTGTATGTTCTTGGTACCTTTGTCAAAAATGAGTTCACCATAGATGTATG
Organism: Pan troglodytes; assembly: GCF_028858775.2. Lineage (NCBI taxonomy): Eukaryota > Metazoa > Chordata > Mammalia > Primates > Hominidae > Pan > Pan troglodytes. The sequence continues at coordinate 110,953,732 of NC_086015.1, forward strand.
GATTTGTTTCTGGGTTCTCTATTCTGTTCTATGTCTATGTGTCTGTTATGCCAGCTCCATGCTGTTTGGTTGCTATAGCTCAGTAGTATACTTTGAAGTCAGTTAAGGTGATTCCTCCAGTTTTGTTATTTTTTGCTTAGGATGAGTTTGGCTAGTCTGGGTCTTTTGTGGTTGTGTATAAATTTTAGGAATTTTTTTTCTATTTCTGTGAAGAATGTCATTGCTATTTTGAGAGGGATTATATTCAATCTGTAGATTGCTTGGGTAGTATGGACATTTTAATAATACCGATTCTTACAATCTTTGAACATGGAGTATCTTTTCATTTTCTTGTGTCCTTTTTGATTTCTTTTACCAATGTTAAATAGTTTTCATTGTAGAGATCTTTCACTTCTTTGGTTAAGTTAATTCCTATGTGTTTAATTTTATTCGTAGCTATTATAAATTGGATTACTTTTTTGACTTCTTTTTCAGATTGTTCGCATATAGAAATGCTACTGATTTTAGTACACTGATCTTGTATCCTGCAAATTTACTGAATCTGTTTATAAGTTCTAATAGTTTTTGCGGGAATCTTTAGGTTTTTCAAAATATATGATCATATCATCTGCAAACAAGGATGACTTGACTTCTTCCTTTCCAATTTGGATGCCCTTTATTGCCTTTTCTTGTCTGATTGCTCTAGCTAGGACTTCCAGTACTCTTAACGGTGGTGAAAGTAGGTGTCCTTGTCTTGTTCCAGATCTTAGAGGAAAGGCTTTTAGTTTTTTCATCCTGTTGCTATGATGTATCACACTGATTGATTTGCATATGTTGAGCCATCCTTGCATCCCTGGGGTAAATCACACTTGGTTATGATGAATGATTTTCTTAATGTGTTATTGAATTCAGTTTGTTAGTATTTTGTTGAGGAGTTTTGCATCTGGGTTCCTTAGGGATATTGGCCTATACTTTTCTTTTTTTGATGTGTCTTTATTTGGTTTTGGTATCAGGGTAATACTGGCCTTGAAGAATGAGTTTGGAAGTATTCCCCATCTCCTCTATTTTCTGGAATAGTCTGAGTAGGATTAGTATTAGTATATTTGGTAGAATTCAGCAGTGAAACCCTCAGGTCCCAGGCTTTTCTTTGCTAGAAGACTTTATTATGGCTTTGATCTCATTACTTGTTATTGGTCTCTTCAGGTTTGGAATTTCTTTATCATTCAATATTGGTAAGTTGTATGTGTCTGTGTGTCTAGGAAATTATCCATTTTTTCTACTTTTCCAATTTATTGTTTTGTAGTTGGTCACAGTCGCCTCTAGTGATTCTTTGAATTTCTGCGGTGTTGGTTGTAATGTCCTTTTCACCTCTTATTTTATTTATTTGATTATTCTCTTTTTTTCTTATCCTGGCTAAGGTTTGTCAGTTTATTTATCTTTTCAAAAAAACCAGCTTTTCATTTGTTGATATTTTGTATTGTTTTCTTTATTTCAATTTCATTTATTTCTACTCTGATCTTTATTTCTTTCCTTCTACTTTAGGTTTGGTTTGCCCTTGCTTTTCTGATCCTTTAAGATGCATCAACATATAGTTTATTTGAAGTTGTTCTTCTTTTGATTGTAGGCACTTATAGCTGTAAAATTCCCTCTTAGTACTGCTTTTGCTTGCATCCCATAGGTTTTGGTATGTTTGTTTGTATATGTTTCCATTATCATTTGTTTCAAGAAATTTTTCAATTTCCTTCTTAATTTCTTCCTTGACCCACTTGTCATTCAAGAAGATATTGTTTAATTTCCATGTGTTTAAGTTTCTTTTATTATTGATTTCTAGTTTTATTCTATTTTGTGGTCAGAGAAAATGCTTACTATTATTTTGAAAGTTTTAAGATTTGTTTTTTGGCCTAAGATATGGTTTATTTTTTAGAATGATCCATGTGCTAAGGAGAAGAATGTGTATTTTGCAGCTATTGGATGAAGTGTTCTGTGTATATCCATTAGGTTCATTTGATCTGTAGCATAGATTAAATCCAATGTTTCTTTGTTAATTTTCTATCCAATGCTGAAAGTGGGGTGTTGAAGTCTGCAGCTCTTATTGGGGTCTCTCTCTCTTTCTCTTTAGCTCTAATAATATTTTATTTATGTATCTGGGTGTTCCAGTGTTGGGTGCATATGTATTTACAATTATTAGATTCTCCTGTTGAATTAACTCTTTTATCATTATATAGTGATCTTCTTTGTCTCTTCTTCTAGTTTTGGTCTTGAATACTATTTTGTCTGATATAGGTATAGCCACTCCTGCTCCTTTTCTTTGGTTTCTACTTGCATGGATTGTCTTTCCCCACCCCCCCGGCTTTGTTTTCACCCTTCATGTGTCTTTATATGTGAAGTATATTTCTTATAGGCAACAGATCATTGGGTGTTTTTTTTTTTTTAAGCATTTAGTCACTATGTCTTTTGATGGGAGAGTTTAGTCCATTTACATCATACGTTATTATTGATAAGTTAGGACTTACTCCTGCCATTTTGTTATTTGTTTTCTGGTTTTGTGGTCCTCTTTTCTTTTTTCCCTTACTTTTCGTCTTCCTTTTAGTGAAGGTGATTTTCACTGGTGGTATGTTTGAATTTATTGTTTTTTATTTTTTGTTCATCTGTTGTATGTTTTTATATTTGAGGTTACCATGAGTTAGAACCTATTATTTTAGACTGATAACTTAACACTGCTTGCCTAAACAAATAAGCAAAATGAGAACTATTAAAAACTGTATGCTTTAATTTCATATCCCCACTTTTTAACATTTTGCTTTTTGTATTTATATCTTATTGTACGATGCATGTCTTGAAAAGTTGTTGTATTTTTCATCACTTTATCGTTTTGTCTTTCTACTTAAGATCAGTGTCTTTATGCACCACAATTATGGTATTATAATAGTCTGTGTTTTTCTGTGTACTATCAACCATGAGTTTCATTCCTTCAAATGATTTCTTCTTGCTCATAATGTCTTTTTCTTTCAGATTGAAGAACTTCCTGTAGCATTCCTTGTAGGACAGATCTGGTGTTGAAATTCCTCAGCTTTTGTTTGTCTGGGGAAGTCTTTATTTCTCCTTTATGATTGAAGGATTATTTTCACCAGATATACTATTCTAGTGTAAAAGTTTTTTGTCTTAAGCCCTTTAAATATGTCATGCCACTCTCTCCTGGCTTGTGAGGTTTCCACTGAAAAGACTGCTCCCAGACATATTGGAGCTCCATTGCAGGTTATTTGTTTCTTTCCTCTTGATGTTTTTAGGATCCTTTCTTTACCCTTGACCTTTGAGAGTTTGAATATTAAATGCCTTGAGGTAGTCTTTTTTGGATTAAATCTGCTTGGTGTTATGTAACTTTCTTGTACTTGGATTTTGATATCTTTCTCTAGGTTAGGAAGTTCTCTCCTATAAATCCCTGGAATAAACTTTCTACCCCTCTCTTTCTACCTCCTCTTTAAGTGCAGTAACTCCTAGATTTTCCCCTTTGAGGTTTTCCAGATCTTGTCGGCATGCTTTATTCTTTTTTTCTTTTTGTCTCCTCTGATTGTGTATTTTCAGAGAGCTTGTCTTCATTCTCACTAATTCTTCTGCTTGATCAGTTCTACTATTTAGAGACTCTGATGCATTCTTTAGTTGGTGAGTTGCATTTTTCAATTCCAGATTTTTGATTCTTTTTAATTATTTCAATCTCTTTATTAAATTTATCTGATAGGATTCTGAATTTCTTCTCTGTTATTTTGAATTTCTTTGAGTTTCCTCAAAACAGATATTTTGAATTCTGTCTGAAAGGTCACATAGCTCTGTGGTCACATGGTTCTGTCTCTCTGTGCTTGGCCCCTGGTGCCTTAGTTTGTTTGGTGATGTCATGTTTTCCTGGATGGTCTTGATGTTTGTGGATGTTCATTGGTGTTTGGGCATTGAAAAGTTGGGTATTTACTGTTGTCTTTGCAGTCCAGGTTTGTTTGTACCTGTCCTCATTAAGAAGGCTTTCCAGGTATTAGAAGGGTCATGGGTGTTGTGATCCATTTTTTTGTCACTGTAGTTGTATCTGTATTAGGGGGCACCTCAAGCTTAGCAATGCTGTGGTTCTTGCAGATTTGTAGAGGTACTACCTTGGTGATCTCGGATAAGATCCGAAAGAATTCTCTGGGTTAGCAGGCAGAGACTGTTGTTCTCTTTCCTTACTTTCCCCCAAACAAGTGGAATCTCTTTGTCTATGCTGAGCTGTCTAGAGCTGGGGGATGGCTGACACAAGCACCCCTGTGGCCAACACCACCGGAACTGTTCTAGGTCAGACCTGAAGCCAGCACAGCACTGGGTCTTGCCGAGGCCTGCTGTAACCACTACTTGTCTACTGCCTATGTTTGCTGAAGGCCCTAGGGCTCCACAGTCAGCAGATAGTCAAGGCAGGCAGTCTTGTGTCCTTCTGTTCAGGGTGGCAAATTCCCCCAGGCCCTGGGTGGGTCCAGAGATGCTGTCTGGGAACCAGAGCCTGGAGTCAGAAACCTGAGAGGTATACATGGTGCTCTATTTTACTGCAGCTAAGCTGGCACTGAAACCACAAGACAAAGTCCTTCTCACTCTTCCCTCCCGTTTCCCCAGGCAGAGGAGTCTCTCAGTGTCCACAACCACCACCACAGACCCACGGAGAGTACTGCCAGGGTACTGCTGATGTTCACTTAAAGCCTCAAGCGCTCTTAAGTCAGCTTGTGGTGAATGTTGCCAAGCCTGGGTCTTAGTCTGTAGGGCACTGGGCTCCCCTCTGGCCCAGGGTAGGTCAGAAATGGAAGGCTATTTTTTTTTTTTTTTTGAGATGGAGTCTCGCTCTGTCGCCCAGGCTGGAGTGCAGTGGCGCATCTTGGCTCACTACAAGCTCCGCCTCCCGGGTTCACGCCATTCTCCTGCCTCAGCCTCCTGAGTAGCTGGGACTACGGGCGCCCGCCACCACGCCCGGCTAATTTTGGCCATTTCTTTTATCTCATATCCTAAAATACATTCCTGTTATCCTTTTATTATTTTGATTTCTCATAATGATGCTTTTAATCAGATGTTTTTAATAGGAAATAAAATTTGAATATATACACAACCATGATGAACCATGTATGTATGTGTGAACTATACAGAATTGTACAGTTGAAAACTGTAACGTGTGACAAATAGATAAAGTATAATTACTAGTAGAATTAGTTAATTCTTGAGTGGTACTTACAAAGTATTCATATTAATTTGAAAACAGAGATAGGATATCAGGGGAAAAAACCCATCACATTGGGAAATAGATTCAATACATATGCTTTTTGTTGTAGAATTTTAAAGTGTAAAGATTTAAAACCCTAACCTCTCAAAATTATTATTCAGAGATTGCTTATAGACATATCTTCTAAAGCTTCCAACAAATTATTTTGTACACGGCACATTGCAACAGTCATTTTCCTATTTTTTCCCTTGTTGTTTTTATTATTACTGTTAAGAGACTGAGTGGAGCTCAATAAACTTTAGAAAGAATGCTGTATAGCTGAAATTCAGGGTCAACATACCATGGTTTTTTTGTGTGTTTGTTTTTTTTTTTGAGATGGAGTCTCTCTCTGTCACCAGGCTGGAGTGCAGTGGCGCGATCTCGGCTCGCTGCAACCTCCGCCTCCTGGGTTCAAGCGATTCTCTTGCCTCAGCTTCCTGACTAGCTGGGACTACAGGCACACACCACCACAACCAGCTAATTTTTGTATTTTTAGTTGAGACTGGGTTTCACCCTTTTGGCCAGGATGGTCTTGATCTCTTGACATCATGGTCCGCCTTCCTCGGCCTCCCAAAGTGCTGGGATTATAGGCGTGAGCCACCGTGCCCGGCCCATGTGTTAATTTTTAAACAGTGAACTTAAAAACCTCTAAAAATTTTGTATATATATGAATACTTTAGCAACCAGTATTCATAAGAAGTAACAGTTATAGTTTAACTGTGAATGACAAAGGCTGTTACTAGAATTATTATTATTGTACTTCATATTTAGAAAGCTTCACCCCCCCCCAAAAAAAAATGGATGTCAAGTGACTATCCAGTTAGGCCCAAGTTAACCTAAATATACATGTGACTTATGTATATAAATAGAATATAGTTCTTCCTTCTTCTCTGTGAAGATTCTAGGACCCCTGTGGATAGGAAAATCTGAAGATCCTCAGGCCCCTGATATTAAATGGTGTAGTATTTTCATATAACATACTCATGTCCTCCCATATTCTTGAAATCATTCTAGATTACTTCTGATACTTAGTACAATGTAAATGCCATGTAAATCATTGTTATACTGTATTTTTTATTGTTATCTTTTATTTTTAATATTTTCAGGCTATGGTTGGTTAAATCTGTGGATGTGAAACCCCCAGATCTGGCAGACTGACTGTATATTAGGTAGATTGGTCTGGGAGTGGTAGGAGGAAAGTGCAAAGGCCCTGCAGGGAGAATATCAGAATACCTTGGAGAAACTAGAAAAATCTTATTATGGCCGGAGTTTAGAAATGAATGTGAAGAGTGGCATGATGTGGGTGGAAACCGGACTTTGTGGGATTTTGTGTGCTTTGATAAGGATGTCTATAAGCACAGTAGTAGCAGTGAAAAGTTTTAAGCTAAGGAGTGAGGTGTTTGGATTTGCATTTTGTAAAGATCAGTCTGTTTGCCAGGAGGAATGCTTTTGAGGAGGGGACAAGTAGAGCTACATAAATCAGCTAGGAGACTGGTATATTGGTGTTTCAACAAGCTGGCTGTGTTGAGGATGGGAAGAAGTGGACTCATTGACCATGTATTTAAGAACTTGAGTTAATGGTGTTTTATAATTTACTAGTATATATGAGAATAAGAATGAGTAAACCAGACACCAGCTTGAGCATCTGGGTGCATTGGATGGTAATACTGACGTCTTAAGTCCGTTCAGGCTGTTAGAACAAAATACCATACACTGGGTAGCTTATAAACAGCAGAAATTAATTTCTCATACTTCTGGAGGCTCAGAAGTCCAGGATCCAGGCATATAAGGTGTCTGGTTCATAGATGGGATTTTTTTTATGAGTCCTTACATTGTAGAAAGAGCAAGGCTGCTCTCTGGGGCCTCTTTTATAAGGGCACTTAATCCCATTCATGAGTACTCTACCATCACGATCTAATCACTACCTCAAAGGTTCAACTCCAAAAACCATAACCTTGGGGCCTAGGTTTTCAACCTGGCAATTTTGAAGGAACACATTCAGACCATAGCAAGTGACAACTACTGAAACAGGGAAAGATCCAAGGGAAGCAGATTTGGGAGCTGTAGGGCAAAATACTGTTTCAATGATCGAGCTTGAAATGCCTCTCAGATACCTAGATTGAGATATTCATTTAAAAGTAAAATATGCCTGGACTTCAGAAGAGTGGTACGGGCTTAAAATACAAATTTGGCAATCATTGGCATATATTAATTGAAGCCTTTCAGAATGAATAAGACCAGATTAGGAGGAATGTAGAGCTAGTAAAAGCTCTATTTGGTAACCTTGGCCTGAGGCCCTTCAAAGGAGGCAGTCCCCACCCATGGAATGAGAACCTAGGAGAAGCACACGCTACTCACCTGCTTTTTTTTTTTTTTTTTTTTTTGCTGTTGTTGTTTAAAATTTTTTTTAACTAAACTTTTTATTTTGAGATAATTTTGGATTCACATGTCGTTATCAGAAATACAGGTTGAGCATCCCAGATCTGAAAATTTGAAGTACAAAATGCTCTGAGATTCAAAATTTTTTTAGTGCCAACATGATTCTCAAAGGAAATGCTCACTGGAGCGTTTCAGATTCTGGATTTTTGAATTCGGTATGCTCAAATGGTATAATGCAAATATTCCAAAATGAAAAAATTCAAAATCTGAAACACTTCTGATCTAAAGCATTTTGGACATTTTGAAAAAGGGTTACTCAGCCTGTAATACAGAGAGATCCCACGTGCCCTTTACCCAGATTCTTATAATAGGTGCATATTCAGTTTTTGTTTTTGTTTTAAAGAAACTTCCAAATGGTTTTCCAGAATGGCTGTGTTTTCATTCCCACCAGCAATATATGAATGATCCAGTTTCTCTGTATCCTCAACAGCATTTGGTGCTATCGTTTTGTGTGTGTGTGTGTTTTTTTAAACAACTTAAGCTGTTTCAGTAGGTATATGGCAATCTCATGTGGTTTGAATTTGCATTTTTGTGATGCCTAATAATATTGAACATCTTTTCATGCGTTTATTTGCCATCTATATCTCTTTTGGTAAATTGTTCATGTATTTTCTCCCTTTTCTAACTGGAGTTTTTCTTACTGTTGAATTTTGAGTGTTCTTTATATATCATCGATAACTAGCACCTTGTTATATATGTGGTTTGCATGTATTTTCTTCATCTGTAGCTTGTCTTTTCATCATCTTCTTAGGGTATTTAGAAAAGCAAATGTTTCAAATTTCAAAGTCCAGATTACTAATTTTACCTTTTATGGATCATGCTTCTGGTGTCAAGTCCAATAACTCAAATTTAACTAGCTCTAGATTCTAAGATTTTCTCTTATTTATTTTTCTTAAAATTTTATACTTTTGCATTTTACGTTTAAGTCCATGACCCATTTCAAGTTAATTTTTGTATAAGTTGATCTCAGGTCAAAGTTCCTTTTTTTGCCTGTGTAGGTCTACTCGCTGTAGCACAGTTTGTGTGAAAAGGCTATCCTTCCTCCATTGAATTGCTTTTGGACCTGGGTTAAAAAGAAGACAGGCATATTTGGTGGGTTTCTTTATGGGTTCTCTATGCTGTTCCGTTAGTCTGTGTGTCTGATCGTCCACTGATACTACACATTCTTGATTACCATAGCTATGTAAGTATTGAAAGCAGGTAGACTGACTCCTCACACTTTATTCATTTTTTTAAAAATTGTTTTAGCTATTCTAGTTCCTTTGCATTTCCATGTAGAATTTAGAATCTTGTCTGTGTTGCTGTGTCTACAAGATTATAGGATGTGTCAAATCTGTATATCAATTTGGAGAGAATTGCCATCTTCGCTATGTTTAGTTTTCTAATTCATGAACACTGTATGTCTCTTCAGTTACTGAGATCTCCCTTGATTTTTTTTCCATCAGCATTTTACAGTTTTCAGTATATGTATCCTGGACATGTTTTGTTGGATTCATGTTTAACTATTTTTTATTTCAGCTATTGTAATCTTCATTTTAGTGTCTACATGTTAAAATATTTTAATTTTGATGTCCACATGTTCATTGCTCATATGTTAAAGTACAATTGATTAAATATAATATTTAACTGGTGTCTTTTGACTTTGCTAAAGTCATTCATTTTAGAAGATGTTTTTATAGATTCCTTGGGATTTTCTGTATAGATTATCATGTCATCTGTAAATAGGGATCGTTTTGTTTCTTCTTTCAGGTCTGTATGCCTTTTTTTTTTCCTTGACTTATTGCACTGGCTTGCACTTCCAGCACTATGTGAATAAGAGTAATGAGACTGGCCCTTCTTGTTCCTGATTTTAGGAAAAATATATTCAGTATTTTTCTCTTGTAGTGTTAGCTGTAGGTTATTTTTAGATGCTCTTTTACCAAGTTAAAGTTTCCTTTGATTCCTAACTTCATTTAAGTTTTCTTTTTATCATGAATGGGTGTTGAATTATATCTAATATTTCTATACATCAATATGATTATATCATTTTTCTTCTTTATCCTGTTAATTTGGTGGAGTACATTCCTTGATTTTTGAATATGGACTCATCCTTGTATTCCTGAAATAAATCCCTATTTACGTTGTATAATTTCTTTTAGATATTTCTGAATTCCTTTTGCTTATGTTTTGTTAGGGATTTTTCTATCTGTATTCATGAGGAATGTTAGTGTGTGTCTTCTTTTTTGGCATCATCTTTGTCTGGTGTTAGTTCGAAAGTAATACCAAAATTGTTTTTCTGTTTTCAATTTTACTGATTTCTGCTGTTTCTTCTTTTCTTAATTTCTGCTTATGTTAGGTTTATTTTGACTTTTCTTCAGGTACCTGAGGTGAGAATTTAAATTATTGATGTGCATGATGTCCTGTTTCAAAAAAAGTATTTAGTGCTACAGGTTCCCGTTTGAGCATTGCGTTTCCTGTTCTACTCATGTTGATATGCTGTATTTTCATGTTCACTTGTTTCAATGTTATTTTCTCCCCCTTGAAACTTTTGACCCATGGATTATCTATAAGTACGTTGTTTAGTTTCCACGTGTTGGGGTATTTTCCTGTTTTCTTTCTGTTACTATTAATAATTTCTAATTTTATGCCCTTGTGACTAGGGGAGCCACTCTGTATGACTTCAGTTCTTTTAAAATTTGTTGAAGAATGTGTTTTATAGCATAACATGTAGTCTGTTTTGGTTTGTGTTCCCTGGGCACCTGAAAAAGAATGTGTATTCTGCTGTTGGGTCAGATGTTGTGTAAATGTTAATTAGATCCTGTAGGTTGATGATGTTGAGTTCTTATATATCCTTTCTGATTTTCTAATTGTTCTGTCAATTGCTGAGAGAAAGGTGTCAGTGTTTCTTACTATATTGTGGATTTGTCTGTTTCTCCTTTCAGTTCTATAAGTTTTTACTTTATATATTTTGTAGCTCCATCTATGCATACACATTTAGGATTGGTATATTTTCTTGGCGATATGGCACTTTTATCATGATATAGTGTTTCTGTCTGTGATCATTGTTTTTTGCTCTGAAGTCTACTTTTTCCTATTAATATAGCACTCCTACTTTATTTTGATTAATATTTGCATGCTATACCGTTTTTCTTCTTTTACTTTCAGCCTACCTATGTCATTATATTTGAAGTAAGTTTCTTGTAGATAGCATATAGTTAGATCATTTTTTTAACCACTGCCAGTCTGACTTTTAATTGGTGCATAACCCCATAACCCCTTTATGTCTCTTTACTTCCTCCATTGGTAATATAATCGTCTTAAAAGCTTTCTTTAACACATTTAGATCCACAGCAGATAGTATTCTAATTTGTTTCAGTCATCAAACATAACTGTAAAATTCAAGAGAAGGAAAACTTATTATATTTACCCATATTTTTGTTTACCATTTTTTTTTTTGTCCTTTCTGATGAATATCAGGTTTTTTCTTTCACTTTTTCTTCTCCGTTTATTGAATGTTTTTAGCTGCTCTTTTAGGGTAGTCTTTTGGGGAAAAATATCCATGTTTTTCTTCATTGGAGAGTGTCTTTATTCCCTTTCCATTGCTGAAGGGTATTTTCACTGGGTATAGGATCCTGGATCGACAGTCCTTTTCTTTTAGCACTGCAGAATGTGTCATTCCTTCTGACCTCCGTGGTTTCTAATGAGGAATCTGTCATTTGAATGTTATTCCCATATAAGTAAGGTGTCTTTTTTCTCTTATTGTTTTCAAGATTTGAGAGGGAGGGGAGATGATTAATTTCCAGAAGTTTGACTATGTTGTGTCTTGGTATATATGTTTCTTTGCCACAGTTGGGAAGTTTTCAGCCATTATTTGAGTACTTTTTCAGCCCTGCTCTCTTCTCTCCTTTCTGGATTACAGTGACATGGATTTTAGTTCTTTTGTTACTGTTTCATAGGTCCCTGCGGCTCTGTTTATTTTTTTCAATATATTTTCTTTCTTTGGCTCAGATTGGGTAATTTCTTTTGTTTTATTTTCTCCTTTACTGATCTTTTTCCCTCTGTCCCCTCCATTCTACTGTTGAGCCCATTTGTTAAATTTTTTATTTTGGTTATTGAGGCTTTTAGTTCCAAAATTTCCATTTGGTTCTACTAATATGTCTTCTGTTTCTTTGGGGAGACATTTTATGTTTTCATTTGTTTCAGGCACGCTTGCTTATTAAAACATTTTTATGATGGCTCCTATAAAATCTTTGTCAGATAATCTAACAACACTTTCATCTTTGTTTTGTTGTCTGTTGATTGTATTTCCTCATTCAAGTTGAGATGTTCTTGGCTTTGGTATGAGAAGTGACTTTCCATTGAAACCTAGATATTTTGGGTATTATGTTGTGAGACTGTGGATTTTACTTAAACCTCTTGTTTTAGTGGTGCCTTCTGACACTGCTTTAGCAGCATGAAGAGGATGGCGCTGTCTTATTATTGCAAGATGAGAAGTCTAGGTTCTCACCTGTCCTCCATTGACACCTGAGTGGAAAAAGGAGTTTTTCATTCCTGCTGGGCAGGGGCACAGTCTACCTTTCACCAGTAGGCTTCTGCTGATATCACCCTAACTGGAAGGGATAGGAATGACTCATTACTGTTTTATACATGGCCTTTACTGATACTATAGATGTAGAGGTGGGAAAGGGGGAGGTGGCCTCTTTACTACTGGGCAGTGGTCAAAATCCTGCTACTTCACTAGGCCCCTTCTGATGCCACCCAAACAGGGAGAGGAGAGAGACATTATTGCTGCATAGGGGGTTGGAAATTTTGTGTTGCCACGTGATTGATTTCTGCGGAGTGTGTGTGTGTGGGGGTGGGGGGAGAAAATCGGAGGTCACTACTTTTGCTTCTCTACCACCCCCTCAGTATTGGGGTTGTGGCTCATCTTTATAACCTGGCCAGGGTAGAAGTCTAGGTTTAGTCCTCAACCATAGCCAGCATTGGTTGGTGAAGGGCCACAGTTTTTTTTCTGTGATGATTGGCTTGTATAGAGCAGTTACTGTCTAAAAGTTTTCTGTCTTGCTATACTGCTCCTTTCCTGCTCCTTTGGCTAGAGAGAGCTGACTTTTGGGGGGAGCTGGCTTTTTTGTCTGTGCCCTGTTGGCATTTTTGGATTGCCAGCTTCTTCAGTTCGAAGTTGCAGATATGTGAAGTGAAAGGAAAATCCAGGAAACGTACCACTGTGTTGTTTCTTGGGTCCCCAAAGTCCCGAGCTTCTCTGCCCTTTTTCTGCCTTTCACAGTCTTCTTAATGATTGTTTTATATATAATGTCCAGTATTTAAAATTCTACCTCATGGATATGCACATGTTTCATTTTTCTGGAAGTGGAATTTATTCACCTGCTTTTTAATGTAGCAGAGAAAATAAAAATGCTGCATAGATTACATTATAAAGAATATAGCTTAGAACTCTAGGTAGAATTATTAACATTGGAATGGGTCTTTCAAAGACAGATTCTCATCTCAGGTAATTTAGATATCGTTCAGCTTGAAGACCTGAGTTGCTGCCTGGTGACAGGCAGTGACACAGTGTTCTTTGATTTTCTTTCCATGTGCTATTTTGGTCTTGGTTTTGTATATACAGTTAAAGCAGGAAGCATATTGGGTAGGATTATACCTTTGTAAGTCATTTTCAGCACTGATGCAGTTCAGTTGATGCTACTGGCCTTCAGTCCCACGGGCCAAATTTATTTCAATCAATGAACTGATACAGCTCATCCCCTTTAAATACTCTTATTCATAGATACACCAGTAATTTGTTTTTCTAGGTTTGCTTTTTTTAAACGTAGGGCCTAAAAAAACTTTAATTTTTCGATTACCAGCAGTAATATTGGCTTTTTGTGTGTATCATTCTATGAAGTTTAAAACATGTATAGATTTCGTGTACAGTTCTTTGTTAAAATTTAGAAAAGTTTCATCACCTGAAAAAATTCTCTTATGTTTTTCATTTGTAGTCATACTTTCCTCCCAACCCTAACCCCTGGCAACCCCTGTTCTCTTCTTTATTACTGTAGTTTTGTCTTTTGGGGGCATGCCATATAAACGGTGTCACGTGGTATACAACCTTTTGAGATCGCCTTCTTTCATTCAACATAATGCTTGAGGTTCATCCACATTGTTGCTTTATATCAACAGTTCATTTCCTTTCTGTACTTATCAGTAGTTCGTTATATGTAACTATATATATGCAGTTTATTTACCCCTTGGGTTGTTTCTACTTTATAGTAATTGTGAATAAATACAGTGTAAACATTCATGTACAGATTTTTATGTTAGTGTAACTTTTGATTTCTCCAGGGTTAATACCTAGGAGTGGGATTGCATACATATCCTGTACATGCGTGTTTATATAAGAAATATCCAGATTTTTTCAGAGCAGCTATGCCATTTTGTACCCCACCTGTAAGCCCTTTATCTTTCTATCCTTTTCAACAGCATTTACCTTTACTTGTTAGAGAATTTTTATAAAGCCTCTTTAATGTCTTTATCAGGTAGTTTCAACATCTGTGTCATTTTAGAGTTGATATCTGTTGCTTGAGTGTCTTTTTTCTGTGCAAATTGAGATTTTTAAATTTATTCATGTGTTGATTGATTTTGAATTTTATTCTGGACATTTTAATTGTTACGAGACTCTGGGTCTTTTTTTACACATCCTGTGGAAAACATTGAGATTGTCGTTTTAGTAGGCAGTCAACTCAGTTAATTTCAGGATTCAAGTTTGATCCAGCCCTCTGTGACTTGTGGTTCCTATGTCAGTTCAGTTTTCAAAGTCTTTTCAGTGTTATTTGAATTTGTCCCACTTATTTGCCACCCAGTGGCCAGTTTGGGAATTTGGCAGTGCTCTGATCAGTAGTTCAGCACTCAGTGTCTGCCTATGCTGTTTAGGATCAGATCCATGCTTGTGTAGCTTGGGATGAGATGAAGAGTTCATAAATAACTTGAAGGAATCACTTCCCTGAGCTCCTCCCTGTCTGCCATCGACGCAGTGCTTTGTTTTTGGTTCTCTGGTTAGGAAGCTGGAGTCTTTAATTACTGTGATCTGCTGTACAGTTTCCGTGATTGTGCCCCTACCTGGGGACAAGCAGTGGGATGATAAAGAGGATAGAAACAACAGGAGTTAGCCTTACCCTCCTGGGACCAGTATTCCGTCAGTCAGAGATGAAGGTTTCCCACTTTCAGAATTTTTGCTCTCTTTCTGTGGACCCTGGTTTTTTGTGCCTTCTTTCTACCTCCACAGAAATATTTGAGGCCCAGCATGTGAAAGAATAGAGAAAATGGTACTTCAAATTTTGTTGTTCTTCCTCTATTCCCTTCTACTTTTAGCTGTCACATGCATCTTGTCCAGGTTTTATAGCTACTTTTCATGGGACAGACAAAGTGAAGTGTGCTTATTCCTTCTTACTCAGAACCTGGGATCCAGTGGGGTTGCTTTAGTATGGAAATCATTAACAGGAAGAGCAGGTTTCATGGGGTCTGAAGGTTGTATAATTTGGAGACCCTCTTTAAGAAAAGGAATAGAAAGTTATGAATATGAAATTAAGTACATTATTCATAGCTACTTTTCATGGGACAGACAAAGTGAAGTGTGCTTATTCCTTCTTACTCAGAACCTGGGATCCAGTGGGGTTGCTTTAGTATGGAAATCATTAACAGGAAGAGCAGGTTTCATGGGGTCTGAAGGTTGTATAATTTGGAGACCCTCTTTAAGAAAAGGAATAGAAAGTTATGAATATGAAATTAAGTACATTATTTAGAAGGGGTCATGAAAGTGAAGGCCCCTGAAACTTAAAGTTTCGTTGGTTTTAATATAAACCTGCCTTTGGGAAAAAGATAAAACATAAATACTGATTATGGGTTGGGCACTGTACAGGGTGATTTTAAATTCATGTTTTCACTTAGTATTCATAAATATAAGAATGTAACCTATTTTACTCCCTATTTTACAGACTCTCGTCTGTAAAGCAGATGTAGAGTAGTAATACTGTATAGATAGAAGTGTTAGAATTGGCCTTTAAAACTCAAATGTGGCAGAATTCCAAAGCACCTTATCTTTTGACCACCCATCGCACTTTATGAAAGAGATTACAGATTATAAGCATCAATCTAGGCTCATGGTTGAGTCTGCTCAGAAGCCAGGCTGCCAGGGTTCAATCATGTCTCTGCTATCAGTGTAACTTCGAGAAAGCTTCTCAACCCTTCCTTACCTCTGCACCTCTGTAAAATGGGGATAATAGAGCCTACCTAAGGGGTGGTTATGAGGACTAAGTGGTTAATGTAAAGCATTTAGAATACCTCTGGCATATAGTAAGTGCTTTTTATCCATTACATAAAACAAGGCATTTAGATAAATTATATCACACTTTCTTTGCTGTGCTCATCAGCCTTGTTTTTTTTGTGTGTGTGTTTAAAAATTTTTATTTTTTTATTTTTTTGGAATCCTTTTTGCTTTGGATTCTATAGGCTAATAAACATCATATTTACAAGCTTAAAAGCAAAAAATATACAGTGTATGAAAAGTTATTTAAAAATGCTGAAGGGCATAATAAAAATATTAGAACAGTTTTTATCACTAAAAATGTATAACATATTAATAGAATTATCATGCAATACGGGACTGATTTCTTTTAGTTAAAAGTAGTTGGTCGGGCACAGTGGCTTATGCCTGTAATCCCAGCACTTTGGGAGGCTGAGGCGGGCAGATCACCTGAGGTCAGGAGTTTGAGACTAGCCTGGTCAACATGATGAAACACCGTCTCTACTAAAAATACAAAAATTAGCTGGGCATGATGGTGGGTGCCTGTAATCCCAGCTACTTGGGAGGCTGAGGCACAAGAATCGCTTGAACCCGGGAGGCGGAGGTTGCAGTGAGCTGAGATCGTGCCATTGCACTCCAGCCTGAGCAACAGAGCAAGACTCCATATCAAAAAAAGAAAAAATAAAAAGTAGTTTACTTAGGAGAATAACATTCATAGTTTGCTCCTGAATTTAGGCAAATGGTAATTAGGCTGGTTATAAAATTCTTAGGCCATGACTGATAATTCTATTATTTTATTTTCTTCTAGCATTGATTTTTGGAGAAGGTACTGCTAAAGCTAGCTGATTTTAAATAATTTCAAAGAGAGTTGCTGGACAACTTTGGAATTTCTTCTTTCTGCCTCATTAGCTTTTTGTTCTCTTTCTGAGACTTAAGAGTTAGACTTTACTGTATCTCCTGTATCTCTTACCCTCTATTCTGTAATTTTATACTTTTATCTCTACATGATTCATTTTGATTGTTTTATTCCAGTTTTGCTTCTGGTTCACTAATTTTCTCCTCAGCTGTGTATAATCTAATTTTATTATTTTTTTTGGGACAGAGTCTCACTCTGTCTCCCAGTCTGGAGTGCAGTGGCACAATCTCAGCTGACTGCAACCTCCACCACACACACAGTAGCGATTCTCTTGCCTCAGCCACCTGAGTAGCTGGCATTACAGGCATGCGCCACTACACCCAGCTAATTTTTGTATTTTTATTAATAGTAGAGACAGAGTTTTGCCATGTTGTCCAGGCTAGTCTCGAACTCCTGCCCTCAAGTGATCCACCTGCCTTGCCCTCCCAAAGTGCTGTGATTACAGATGGGAGCCACCATGCCTGGTAATCTAATTCTAGATTCATCCATTGAGTTTTTTAACATCAGTTATTTTTTTGTATGTCCAGAAACTCTGGTTTTGTTTTGTAGTTTCTTTTTCTTTGTTAAAATTCTTAAATTTGTTCTGGCCTTTTGGACATAAATGCTTATAGTCTGTATATAAAAACTTCACCATATAGGTGCCTTCATCTAGGTCCCCTGTAGCTCTAGAACTGTTGTCTTTTATTTCTCTTTGTTTTTATTTTATATGTAATTTCAACTTTTATTTTAGATTCAAAGGGTATGTGTGCAGGTTTGTTACGTGTAAGATTATTTAAATTGACAAATAATAATCGTATTTTTTTATGGGGTACATAGTGATGTTTTCATACATATAATATATATACCTTACATCTTGAGTTACAAAGACAAGTTATGAAAAAAGGGGATTTTCACTTACTTACACATAAATTCTGGACATATTACATGCTTGGCACACAAGCTGAGACATGATCATTGGTAAAATAGGCTCCAAATTACACAATCGATAATATATTTTCTGTCAACAATTTTAAAGTTTTTCTAAAAGTTTAGGAACATTAATCTATTTAACAAGCAAAGCTAGAAGAAACATGTTCTATATGGGTGACTGGAAAATCTGAGATATTATAGGTTAAATGTTGTGGTGAAATGACCAAATAATGACAAAAAGAGAAAAAACAGTTCAACAAAAAGATATTCCTGTTCCTAGCATATCTGGTACCTTCCTGGGCTTTTCTGTAAAATAAAAATAGTTGTAGTATCAATCTGTATTAGTTATCTGTTGAAGTGTAACAAATTATGTGAAACTTAAAACTGAACATTCATTCTCTCACAGTTTCTATGGTCAGGAAATTAGGAGTCACTTAGCTGTGTGATTCTGGCTCAGGGTATCTCATGAAGTACAGTCAAGATGGTGGCTTAGGCTCTATTCATGGGAAGCCTTGACTAGGACTGGGAGGATCACTTCAAGGTGGTTCACTCACATGCCTGGCAAGGTAGTGTCTGGCTTGCAGGAGAGCTTATGAGTTTCCTCACCATATGGACCTTTCCATAGGATTTTTTTTTTTTTTTTTTTTTTTTGAGATGGAGTCTTATGCTGTCACCCAGGCTGTAGTGCAGTAGCATGTTCTCAGCTCACTGCAACCTCTACCACCTGGGTTCAAGTGATTTTCCTGCCTCAGCCTCCCGAGTAACTGGGATTACAGGCACCCACCACCATGGCTGACTAATTTTTGTATTTTTAGTAGAGATGGGGTTTCATCAAGTTTGCCAGGCTGGTCTCAAACTCCTGACCTCAAGTGATCCGCCCATCTTGGCCTCTAGTGCTAGGATTAAAGGTGTGAGCCACCGCACCTGGCCTTCCATAGGACTTCTAAATGTTCTCATGACATTGCAGCTGGTATTTCCCAGAGCAAGTAGTCCAAGAGAGTAGAAGCCACAATGTCTTGAATGATCTGGCCTCAGAATTCTTACTATCATTTCTTCAGTATTTTACTGCTTACACGGGTCAGCCCTATTCATTGTGGAAGGAAGTACTACTAGGAAGTGAAAATTATTGGTTGGGCTTACTGGCTACCACCTTATCTTACCGGATTACTGTAGCAATTAAATGAGATTATTCCAGTGAAGGCTTCTAGAACCTAGTAGGTGCTCATTGCAATACCTGTTTGATTAGTGTGTTTCCTATTGATGGTACTGGGCAGAAGAAATCAATTTCTGGCTGTTTCCCAAATGCAGAGGCTTATGTATCTCTATGAAGAAGAGATGAACACTGATCTGTGGCCAAAGAGATTAAATGTTGAGATTGTTATTGTAATTGGTAGTTTGTTTAGAAGCTTGATTGGTTGTTATTTAGGTTATTTAGGTTGTTATTTAGGTAATAGCAATCAGTTTTGAGGCAAGAATATTGATAAGTGCTGGAAGCTACAATTTTGACCCACAGTGAACTCTTTAATTTGATTACCACCTAGCATGTAATCATTGAAGAAGAATAATGCATTTCAAGTGTTATACATGCATTTTTTATGATTGAATATCATTTAAACTTTTACTTTCTCTAAGTTTAACTAGGTTCAATTTTTTTTTCTTTTCTAAATTGACCATATCTCACTATTGATAGTGATATAGGTATGGTTTCCTTATAGAGGACACTAATTATTTAAAAATAATATGTAACAAGAATGTAAAATAGTTATTTTTATATGTTGTAAGAAAGAAAGCATGAACTTTCTTATTTAATGTTTTTCTCTAAATGAATTTTTCTTTAGTATCTGAAAGAGTTGCTTCTTTTTTCTTAGAATGCCTGTTTTGATTATGTTTTCAATGAGTTTTTTTCTCACTATAGCAATGAATAATAAGGGAACTATAACACTGGAAAATGTCCATCATTTTATAAAATCTAGAGTCTGATTACATCTGGTTATTTATGAATGAAATTAACTGAAGCAATTATCTTCTTTAAACATAGAAATAAAACAAGTTCATAAAGAGGTGGTACCCATGGCAATCAGTAGATTTATCATGGTATTTATAAGTATTTGGCCACTGGAGGGCTCCATATTTTAAAAAAATTTACCAAAGATATAAATGCTTACTGTACCAACTTTAAAGATAGAAATTCTATACAATTTTAAAGTATAGAAAGATATAAAGGATTCCATATTTTGGAGTGGAATTGCTAATAAGTAAAGATATTGAATTAAAAAGCAGCTGATTATAAATGAAAATTGTGTGCATGTGCAAATAAAGTGTATTTATCAAGAGTTTGCTTTTTTTATTGAAATGAAAAAAAACATATTACCCAATTTTTAAAATAAAATATCTCTCAACTCAGATGTCAAAATACAAAACTAATCATTTGAAGCCTCTCAGTAAAGAAAGAAGTTGAAATAGATTAAATAATTTTTTTCTCATATCTTTTTTATATGTACCATTTTTTATATGAGGAAACCTTTTTTTAAGGATTCATTGAGATTATTATTTCCATTTAATTTAAGAAACTCTCCAGTTATCTTAGTGACATAATATTAAAATTCACAGAACATTAGGACACATTGTGAAATTGAACCAAACATAAAATAGGTGTGTCATCAAATAGTTGGTTATCACTGATTTTTAGGGTTTTTTAATACTTAAAATTAGTATTTCTTTGGTCAAGATGTGCAATTTACACTGTCTTGCTCTGAAAATTGGCCTTCACAGCTTGTTTTTCTTTATTAAAATAAAATGGGAACTTATAGGGGTGAGAGATTAGAAACTCCATGTATTAGTACCCGAGAGAAGCATCTTTTTGCCTAGAGAAACTCTAGATAGTAAACTACATCATGTTTATCACAAACAGCATTTTTTATTTCCTTGATCTTTTTCCACTTGAAAGAAGTGTTTTGATTTCTTTGTAATTGTGAAGTGTTTACTTTTTAAATGTTTGAGCTGAGCTCTGGGAAGCTTGCAATTTCTAAGGTAGTTAGTTAAGCTTCCCCTCCCCACCCATAAAATTTGGGTCTCTTTGTACTCAGCTTGCAGAGCTGAGAATGTGTGTTTTGGGTGATTTGAGTAGCTAAGTTCTCAGGTTGTTCAGTAGTTTTTTCCGTTAGAACCTCCTCTTCACAAAAGGAAGATGAGATGCAAATTAATTGCTACTGAGGAGGAAACAAAACAAAATAATATAAAAAGCAAACAACTTCCTTACAATTTCACTTGAAACCTATCCAGGGTCCATGAATATATAAATCCCAACTTATTTCTACATAGAAGGGCCAACTATTTATATAGGGACAAAGATACCGATGAATTATGAGAGAAAGCTGTCCCTAAATTAGTACCCATTATGCACATGATGTTGAGCACCATTGTGGAATGATGTTTGAAGCTACTGTGAAATAACTGGGCAGCCTCACAGAGGATATATTCCCCCTCATCTCCCCTGCTCATTGGTATGTTAAAGATGATAACCAATGTCATTAACTTTTGGCCATGGGATATGTTTTTTTTTTTCCTTCTACAAACACATCATTCAGTGCCAAACATGTTCCATCTATTTAATAGTAATCATGGCATACTTCTGGTTGGAGCTTAGTGGTCACACAGAAATTTTGCCCTTCTCTTGCAGCCACAGAATGCATTCTTAATATAGTCAGCTGAGTTGCAAAACATGTTTATCAAATGTGGTGGAGAACATAGGAAAGGGCATGATGAACCAACCACATCTCTTCCTTATTGCTTTGTGAACGTAAGGACAGTTTCACATTGCGTATTTTGAGACTTTCCTCCAACACCATTTTTTTTTAATACACAGATCCATTCAAATATGTGGCATAAACTGGTGAGATGCCTGTCTGTAGAGGTACAGTCTTGCTATAAAAGAGAATAAGCCTAACTGGTCTGATTCAATATTACCTGTGACCGTTTTAAACCCTCCACTTTAGTCCTCTGAGCTCATCAGTCACAAATACTATCAATTTTTAACACTTAGTTGTTATCACTTCAGTCCTTCTATATCCATAGCGGTTCTCAAGTCTGACTGCACCTTAGAATCCCCTGGGGAGCTTTTCCAGCTCTGGATGCCTGAGACCAATGTTCAGGATTATTCTGATTTAATTGGTTTAGGGGAGAGAATGTGTGGTTATCTGCATTTTTTAAAGTGTCTCCTGTGATTGTGTTTTGTAGTCTAGCTTGAGAGTGATTGATTCAAAAATAATTGTGGAAACTTTTTGAGGTTCCTACAGATTGTGAGTAGTTAAATGTCTCAGAGTAAATATAAGGACTCTTTATATTTGAATATGTTCTCCCTCCTCCTCCCCACTCCTTTGCACGATGCGGGTGGAGAACTCTGGTATTATTTGGTTGCTGTCATTGCCTAAACTATTTTGGACTTACATTTCTGGGGTGGAAGTGGGGAAAATGACGTTCAGTTTTCAGATAGAATTTGCCCCGACCCAGTGAGTTTGCCATTTCTGTTGCCTGCCAAAGCAATGAGCTTATCTTTCATCTTTAAACCAATTCTGACAGAAAATAGGATGTGATCTGGCCAAGGGAACATAATTCAGTGAGTAAAACATGTTTTGAGTATAGAGATATTTTGAGAGATCTTCTGAAATGTGTGGGATTATAAGGAAAAGTTGTGGAGGAACAGTGTACGCAGTAGACAGGCATGTGCTGTCGGGATGGGGTACTCGAGGATTAGCTTGCCCAGAGAACAGGTTTAGACCAACTCCTAGAAATACTCAACAGTGTCAGTTATGGGCAAGGGTGATCATGTTCATGTTTCTTTCCTAACTCTTCTCACAATGAAAAAGGAACTGTCAAAAGCCACGCTGTGAAGGTTCCCTGAGATTTCAGCCCATGGGCCCCTGATTTCCCTATTCTCTTTTGGGGAGGACCCTGGGTGACATCTCTTCACCATAGGTTTAGTGGTGTGCATTTAGATGACTCACAGATCTTCCTGTCTGCTCAAACTTTTTCTGATTCATTCATTATAACACCCCATGTCAAAGTGATCCCAAACTGGATCTCTGCCTGACTAGAACAAACTGTTTAGCTTGCTGCTCATCCTAATCACCTGGACAGGAGTCTTTTCCATCACAATAGAGAAATTACCACCTTGTCACTCTGCCCAGCCTTCTAAGCCTTTGGGCTCATTTTTAGGCTCATCCTAGGCACATCTGACTATAGCCTAATCAAACATACCTCATAAAGTGCCCAGGCAGGCACTTGGATAAAAAATAGTGAAGATGTTTAGATTAAAACAAGGAAGAAGAAAATCACTGTAGAAGATACGTGCGGTGGGAGAAAGTGAAGTGTTAGGATAAAATTCAAAGTGTCAAGTAAGTCTCCCAGTGTAGGTCATCTAGAAGACTTTAACCAAACATTTTTGTGTTTGATACATAGTGTAAGTTTTATTCTGGCATGTTTGGGTTAAAAACCATTCTCCTTGCTTAGAATTAGTTAAAAAAAAAAACCCTAAAAATAAAAATCTAATTAACTTCAGACAGGTTTTGGGGTTCTATTTTGTTTTTAAAGTCATCATCATTTTTGTGGGATCTCTTACCTAGAAATATATTACCAATGCATGCATTCTTTTTGCTGTTTGTGGATTATTTATGACAACCTGATGACATTTCAGTTCCAGGTCAATTTTCCTTAGCTATGGAAGACTCTTTAACTTCTCTGCAGTTGATACTTTTCTGCCTTGTGTCGTCTAAGAAATGTAAAATTGATTTTACTTTTAACCATAAGAAATGTAAATAGTAGTTACATTAAATGTGTTATATTTGAAAACTTAAATTATTTTTGTGTATATTTATATCATTTTAAGAAAATGTATTTATGGGAGAAGAAGGTATTTCAAAGTGATTTGAAAATGGTTTTCAGAATTCTTAATTCAGTTGCCTTTCTTTAGCACTGGCAATCAAGAGCTGGCTCACAGGTTTCAATTTCAGATCCTAGTGGGAACCTCTGGTGGAATCTTAGAAATGCTTTTTTTTTTTTTTTTTTTTTTGTTGAGATGGCGTCTCCCTCTGCCACTCAGGCTGGAGTGCAGTGGCGTGACCTTGGCTCACTGCAACCTCCGCCTCCTGGGTTCAAGTGATTCTCCTACCTCAGCCTACCCAAGTAGCTGGGACTACAGGCATGCACCACCATGCCCAGCTAATTTTTTTTTTTTTTTTTTTTTTTTGTATTTTTAGTAGAGACAAGGTTTTACCAGGTTGGCCAGGCTGGTCTCAAACTGTTGACCTCAGATAATCTGCCAGCCTTGGCCTCCCAAAGTGCTGGGATTACAGGCGTGAGCTACCACGCCTGGCCTTAGAAATGCTTTTACATATTTATTAGTACTTCTAGTTTTTGAAAGTGTCTAGGTGTGTCTACTTGTAATCTATTTGAAGTTAATTTTTATAAAGGAAATATGATTTTTTAATTTAGGGTTGTTGAAATTTTCTTTTATTGCTTTTATGTCAGATGTTTGGAATAACCTTAAGAGAAGGGTTCACACAATAAAAATATGTGATTACAAAAAGAGCTCACCTGTTATCAAAGTAGTTATCTGTATAGTGGAATTTTAACTGAAAGGGAATGTCCCCTGGCAGGGGAAAAATGGTAAAATCCCTTAGCAAGTCAATTATAAGGCATGTTAATTCTACAAAGATATTAACCTTATGATCTTCAATTCTGGGGTGCATTCTCTACCCTGCAAGGTCAGCTAAAAATATGCTGAAAAGCAAATTTTATCAGATAATGAAATAAAAATGTGAAGCTAAGTCTGTAAGATACAAATTAGAAGATAAAATCCCTTGTTAAATGATTCTGACAAATCCTTTTGCTCTTTTACAATTAGTAGTCTGTTCTTTTGGGATGTTCATAAAATACTGATTAAAAAACAACGACAACCAAAAGTAAAACAAAACTGATGTACATAGAGAAGCCTTGTGGTTGAATGACTTATCCATCTGATAATTTGTACTGTGGAGATTATTTTTCATATTTGTACAGTTAATGAGTATAACTGTAGCTATTGTTAGCTCTGTTCTTAATATATAACATGGGAAAACTTTATTATATAAGTTACTATAATAATTTTTAATAGATTTGAATGTTTCTAAGTGCTTTGAATTTCAAAAAACAGTTATATGAAAATAGATAATAATGCTATTTATTTTGAATTTCATATGTTAACAGTTTCAATTTAGTGCAATAAAATGAGCATAAGCTAAATATATAATAGTTGAATTATATTATTATTAAATCTTTTGATTTTATGAAAAGTTCTGTACTATCTTTAAATTAGAAACTAGCATATGATCAATTCTTAGTTTTTTAAACAGTTTGATATTAATACTGATATTAATCATGATTTAAAATGCATATAACCTGAACTTTTGAAAATTTATTACTGCACTAGCATATTTGGCGCAGATCAAAGGGATAGAGCTGTCATCTCTGGGCATCATGCCTGCGGACATGATTGATTTCAGGCATCATGGTTTCCAGCTCTCATTTGTTTTGTTTTTTGAAAGATAAAGAATCTTGAAATGTTAGAATCTTAGACTCTAAGGCCTCAGTGCCCTGCACAAACATCCAAGAGGAACTCACTTCATTTTTAGACAGATCTGATGGTTAGAAAGAATTTCCTCATACGGAACCCCCAAAACTGCCTGTTAGAAACATCTGCTTATTGATTTCAGTTTTAACCTCTGAAACCACCATACAAAATTATGTCTGATGTCTCTTCCTTAAGACCATAAAAGGATGTGAAAAGAGCACTTCTTCTTTTCCAGAGTAACATTTTCATTTCCTTCAACTATTGTGCCCCCAACAGGGTTTCTTAGCCCCTCTTCATAACCTCTCCATAGTCTTTATGTTCTTACCAGATGTAGACAGATAGCACCAGATAGAGTGGGCTTTCATCTCTTCTTGCTAGCCAGCTACTTCACAGTGTTGGCTCATATTACAATATGTCACTTCACATGCTTTTCAGTTAAGGTAGGCATCCCCTCTCTATTCTCTACTTTTGGACTTCTATTCATTCCACTTGATGCTACTAAGTTTAGACTATAGGTGATACCTTTCAGTTATATAAACAGATAAAGATGACAATGCTTACTTATGTCTGTGGGTATGCTTACATGCCACCTCGTCTTATTACTCTACCGTTGGATTTTTAACTTAGACAGATGTCTGTTAGTATGCATTGAGTTCTCATGCTAGAACTTCAAAAGAGAAACCTAGAGTTTCCCTCTTAGTCCTCTCCTCTACCTCTGTTATCTGTTGTACCATTCTCAGCTCTATGTAGAATTAGTACCATACAAAATATTCAGTAAGTATATTAAAATAGCTTTGGAGAGAGGACTGGAGTATGGAGACAAAGCGCGACCTAATTAGTTAATTAAAATTATTTTCTAGCAACAGTGTTGAACTGTGTTGTAGATTTTACTGTAAACAAATAACCTTAAATTTCAAGCCTATCAAGTCTATATCATAGACAATCTCTTGAAGATTCCCCAAAATTTATTATATGAAACTTGTTGCTGATGAGATTCATTGAAGGCTGTAAACCATGATTCAGAATTGGAATCCAAAGTGTGTTACTATTCCTGTTACTGTTCACCCTGAAAATAGAATAATTGAAGTTTGCTTTTACTCTTGTTATCAAAGCAGGCTCTGGCATTTCCAGAAACCTGTAAAAGCCTTGTTGATATAGCTAATGTTTGGAAATAAATCTTAGGTCTGAATTTACATTTAATGATTCCTTTCTTTCTATCCACCTTACCTCCAGAGAATAAACAAATACTTTTGTTGTTGCTTTTAAGTTATAGCAAGTACTCTCTTTGTCTGGAATCTGAGTAATGGTAGAGCTCAGTAGTTTGAAGTTTATGTTTTTGATTATGTGATGTTCATGTGTGACCATATCACATATATTAAATTCAACTTTTATGAAAGAGACCTGGGTCAAGTAAGTTGATATGAGGGATCTAGTCTAGTGAAGAAAATAATTATCATATATATTGTATGATACCCAACTCTTGGGTTCCTTGTGACTATTACCATCTATAAAAATAACTCAAACACTGTGCCTTTTCAAGCTATGAAGATTTTATTTGAAAATTATATTTAGAATAGTTTGGGTATTGATATATTTTACTTTAACTCCTCAGAAATTGATTATGTTTTTCTGGAGGCATGTATGATAACTCTCACTGAAGCGAAACACCGTATTCCAAATGAGTCCATGTTTTTATTTTGTTTAATTTTTTCTGCTAAATCTAAGAAAACATATCAAGCCATAACCTTGCATGGAAAATGAATTGTGTGCCACTGTCCACTTAAGTATACTGCCATCCATAAGCAAATTTCAAGATATTGGAAATACCATAGAATTAGTTTTAGAAGTCAAATTAACATTTGCCAGTTTTTAGTATTTGTGTTGAAACCTGAAACTTATCTTTATAGGAAATACAATTGAAGGAGAAACTGATATGTGTACTAAAAATTTCAAATCTAAACATCTTGACTTACTGAATATCATCATGTGCCAAAAATTTTGAATAAAGTCACTGAAATTAGGATTTGAAATAGAGTAAAATAAATCAGTATTCTCTTTCCTTTCTTTTCAGGAAGTATATATGTGATTCAATATTTTCATCTTTTTTTTTTTTTTTTTTTGGGATGGATTCTCACCCTGTTGCCCAGGCTGGGGTGCAGTGGCACCATCTCGGCTCACTGCAAGCTCCGCCTCCTGGTTCAAGCGATTCTCCTGCGTCAGCCTCCCGAGTAGCTGGGATTACAGGCACCTGCCACTAGGCCTGACTAATTTTTGTATTTGTAGTAGAGATGGCATTTCACCATGTTGGCCAGGATGGTCTCAGACTCCTGACCTGGTGATCGTCCCGCCTTGGCCTCCCAAAGTGTTGAGACTACAGGCGTTAGCCACCGTGCCCAGAGTACTTTTATTTCAACAAAACTGTTAATTGTTCTACTCTCTGTCTCCTCTCCCTTTGGGCACTGGGAATAATATAGCATAAACTTGGTATTATTTATTTTGCATGCTTTGCCATGATTCAGGTTTCGTACCCATTCATCACCCAGCTGCAGTGTTCACGAAGATGGAATAAGCTGAGTGGCCAAGCCTGGGTGATATTTCTATACCTGAAACTCGGGTAGAATTAGGTCAGTCCCACTCAAGGAGCCATGGACTATTTTCCCAAAATATATATACATTCAAGGTACATGGAATATTTTCCTAAAAATCTAAGCGCCTTTACCAAGGAATGGAGGTGGGGGAGACTGTATGATGAGCAGGCAAAAGCATACATGTCTATAATTTGCTGCTTAAGAAAAGCTAATATGGAAAATACACTTTTGTAGCTGATTATTCTGCTATTTAAATAAAGTTTCTACATGAGACTTGAAAGTTGACAATCTGATTTTGATAATTATATAAGAAGTTAACATTTCAAAATACTTATTAGCAGTATTAAGAACCATGGCTATTACAGGTATCTCTCAGGCTGCTTCAGGATAAGCCTTTTGCCATTTGCCTTGTAGTACTTATAATTGGTGCCCCCGGAGTTGTATAGCACTGATTTCTGTGGGTTGCTACACTGGAATTAGTGACAAAGGATAACCCTTATGTCTACCAATGGAAATAGTTGGAGAATATTTCCTTTGCTATTTTGAATTGGCTTAATCTAAACTAAATGTTTTGTATTATTTTAAATATTGACTGCTGTGGGAGCAGTAGAACTAATGCAGAGGGCATTTATTGAGGATTAATTATTGGTAGAGCATTTATATCGTAAAGAGGTTGTTACTGTAGAGAATGTGCTTAGTTTTAATGGAAAACATAATTTTAATTGGTACTAGGTGTTTCTAGTGTGGTGAGCATTTAAAGGAGAATTACTCTTCATATATTCTCAACTGGCATTGGCTTACTATTTATTCTTCAGTCAATATATATTTTAATATAGTTAGAATGTAATAAACTGGCATTAACTTTTTAAAAAATAATAGACTTTTTTTTTAGAAGTTTTAAGCTTACAGCAAAATTGAGTGGAAACTACAGAGAATTCCTCTATACTGTCTACACTGACATTAACTTTTTATTCTAAGGTATTTATAGGAATATTTAAGAACACAAAGAAATATTTTACATGCTCACTTCTACAGCTAACAGGCTGTAGAAGGCATCTTTCTTTGCCTTCAGACTAGAAAGGAGAAAGTGTTTTAGAGCCAAGAAACATTCTCTGACTGAGCATTGACAATAAAAACTTAGGCCCTGGTTTTATGATACTTTTCCAACTGAACGCTTCTGTAGAGGAACACAGGAAGAGTAGGGATGCATTGTAATCTGGTCTGGAGCTTCCTGCTAGTCTGTGGATGACAAACTGCAGATCAAACGGATTGATCATATTCCAGAAGGGCAGTGTGATACAGGGCAAGTGTACTGACCATGGCAGTAGCCCTGGGTTCTGGCCTACCTCTGCCTCTGTCTTGGTTGTCTGGTCGATGGGTTGAACTGAGTGGCTTCAAACTCTTATCTGCCTCCAACATTCTGTAATCCTGTGATTTCACAGGATATGTGATAGGGAGAAACATCAACTCCTACAAGGGCAGCAGTGTGAAGTCATGAGAAAAGCAATGTGAAGACCTGGGATGTTGTCACAGCTCTATCATAAACCAGCTGATGGCCTTTTGTGTAGTCACTTAAACTTTCTGGGTCCTACTTGGCGTCAGCTATGGAAATATGATTGGACTTCCCTGATGGACTCTAAGGAAAGTTTCTTGGATTCCTTCTTTCCCTCCCTTCTTTCCTCCTTCCCTTTACTTTCTTCTTTCCTTTCCTTTATTTCCTTCCTTTTCTTTCTTGAGACAGGGTCTTGCTCTGTTACCCAGGTGGAATGCAGTGGTGCAATCATGGCTCCCTGCAGCCTTGAACTCCCAGGCTCAAGCCATCCTCCCACCTCAGCCTTCCAAGTAACTGGTACTAACTACAGGCACAAACTACCAAGCCTGACTAATTAAAAAAAAAATCTGTACAGGCAGGTCTCACTGTATTGCCTAGGCTGGTCTCGAACTGCTGGAATCAAGCAATCCTTCCACCTCAGCCTCCCAAGTAGCTGGGACTATAGGTGTACATCACTATGCCCAGCAAATTTTTAAATATTTTGTACAGGCAGGGTCTTCTCAGTATGTTGCCCAGGCTGATCTCAAACTCCTGAGTTCAAGTGATCCTCCTGCCTTGGCCTCCCAAAGTGCTAGAATTATAGGCGTGAGCCATGGAGCCCAGCCTAGTTTTCTGATTTAAAACAACTAATTGCCATGTGATGTTATTTGTCCCAAGGATAACTGCTTTGTAATAAGTTACTTCAAAAAGGAGCATATTGACAGTTGCCATTGGTCACTTTTGAGCAGACTCCTGTGTGTCTTCCTTATCAGGAATATCCTTGGAATTAATATATCTGGAACAATTCTTTCTGCAGGTAAGCGATTTGCTGGAAACATGTTAGACACACTTGAAACAGGTACTTTTTCTGGACGGTACAGTTTTTTGTTTTTTTTTAACAAGTAACATATGACCAGGCACACTGGCTAATGCCTGTAATTCCACATTTTGGGAGGCCGAGGTGGGAGGACTGGTTGAGCTCAGGAGTTCAAGATGCCAGCCTGGGTAATGTGGAGAAACCACTCCTCTACCAAAAAAAAAAAAAAAAAAGTATACACACACACACACACACACACACACACACACACACACACAGACAAATTAGCCAGGCCTGGTGGCATGTGCCTACAGTCCCAGCTACTCAGGAGGCTAAGGTGGGAGGATCACCTGAGCCCAGGAGGCAGAGGTTTTAGTAAGCCGAGATTGCACCACTGCACTCCAGCCTGGGCAACAGAGTGAGACCCTGTCTCAAAAAAGCAAAGGAATATGTTATAATTTTTGATCATAATATGCTGTTAAGTGATATTTAATGTATTAATAAGGGAAAATAAGAGATCACTGTCCTTTGCTTCTTGGAACTGAAGATTTTCCATTTAAAATTATGTAAATTGATAATTAATGACTTCCCTTTTTATCAAATGACTTTGGACTAAATTTTTTTATTAAGAATGTGATTTTGTAATATACTGCAAATTATTGCCAAATTATTGCTGACGTGAAAGGAGCCCAGGGAACACTCTTGCCTCAACAGGGGACAAGGTGGTCTTAAGGTTTCTCCAGTGGGTTTCATTTGCAGAACCCCTTCCTGAAGGCGCAGGCTGATGCCTAAACAGTGTAGGTCAGGGTTTACTTCAGCTAACCCAATCTCTGAGGGGTATCCCATGGGGCTGGGATTATCTTCACTGTTTATTTTCCAGCTTAGTTCTCAGTGGCCTGATAGAGCTTATGAATCTTCCCAAAGATCCTGGGGCTTCCCTGTCGTTATTCCTGATGTAGCTGCTGGCAAACATGTTTTTATACCCTTCCTGGAAGTGAAACTCTTTTTGCCTTAAATGTGCGATATCCCATACCTGAGAAGGTCTCATTGATACAATTCATAGGAGTTTAAAAGAGGCATCTGACTGGACTAATGCCTACTCCTTTTACTTCTCCACTTATGGAAACTGCAGACATTCGTGGTTCCACCATGGTCCCTGCAGCAAAAATCTTATGGCAATGCACATAATGTACATAATGTACAAAAATCTTATGGCAATGTACATTAAATCAGCTAATGTATATTGAAATTGGTAGGGTTAAAAGCGAGACTGTCAGAATTAAACATATATGAAAGCCATCTAAATTAAAATAAAATCTATGGTGAAATAACGCTTGAGAAGTAGCAATTCATTCAGCACCCAAATGCTGAGAATAGTCAAGGCAAACTTAAGTGTGTTCACAATGTAACTTTATTAAATGCTTTTCTACCCCTTAGTTTTATCTCTAATGAGATTACTGACATTTATTGAGCACTTATTGTATAGAAAATGCTTTGAATTTATAATATCTTCTAATAATTCTGAAGGCAACCATTAGAGATGTAGGGATTGGTATCCCAATTTTGCTGATGAGGAATAGAGGCTCAGAGAGGCTTAGGAATTAGCCCACAATTGCAGGGTAGTAAACCTAAGGCCAGTATGCTTAGTATACCACCATGCTGCTAACATTACTCTGCTATTTAGGAAACTATGGAGAGAAAAAAGAGCAAATCACATTGCTTTCTCATTTGCCCACATTTCATGTCCTACTTTCTCACGTGAACCCTGTACTTCAACCAGATCTGCTGCATATGCCTCCTATCCCTTCCAGCAAGTCATGCTTGCTTTAGTATTGAACCTTTGCTCATCCTATGCCTTTAACACTCTCCTCCATCCTGTCTGTCTGTATTCCCAACTGCCATTGGTTCTTCAGGTTCCAGTTTTATTCATCTCCTGTGTAGAGATCCCCTGGTATATTCTAACTTTAAAAAATTCCTTTCCTTACCATTTTGACATTTATTACATATTATGCTATTATTATTTAGCTTTGTGTGTTTGTGTATGTGATCACCCAACTAGATCTCATCAGCTTTAAGAAAGCAGTAACTATTATAATAACTGTTTTGTTGTTGTTGTTGTTTCATAAGATAGAGTCTTGCTCTGTTGCCCAGGCTGGTGTGCAGTAGTACAATCTTGGTTACTGCAACCTCCGTCTCCCGGGTTCAAGTGATTCTCCTGCCTCAGCCTCCCAAGTAGCTGGGATTACAGGCATCCAACACCATGTCCAACTAATTTTTGTATTTTTAGTAGAGACAAGGTTTCTCCATGTTGGCCAGGCTGGTCTTGAACTCCTGACCTCAGGTGATCCACCTGCCTCAACCTCCCAAAGTGCTGGGATTAACAGGCATGAGCCAGCGCACCCGGTCTGTTAATAGTTTTTGCAGTGTTAATGCATAGGAGGTTAGTAATTTCCCAAACAGTAAAAGGCTACATCATTTGCCTTGCTATTCTGTTGGCATATAGGTAGGTGGTAGGTAATTTCTTTTCTTTCTTTTTTTTTTTTTTTTTTGAGACTGAATCTCACTCTGTTGCCCAGGCTGGAGTGCAATGGCATTACCTAAGCTCACTGCAACCTCCACCTCCCGGGTTTAAGCAAGTCTCCTGCCTCAGCCTCCTGAGTAGCTGGAACTATAGGCCCACACCATCATACCCAGCTACTTTTTGTATTTTTAGTAGAGATGGAGTTTCACCATGATGCCTGGGCTGGTTTTGAACTACTGAGCTCAAGTGATCCACCTGCCTGGGCCTTCCAAAGTGCTGGGATTATAGGCGTCAGCCACCAATCCTTGCCGGTCATTTTTAAAAATAACTTTATTCTTGGTTCAATATTAAGTACTGAAGGGGAGAGGATTTGCAAATCTTTCATCTGCTGTTATAAAGGGCCCATCTGAAACAATGAATGCTGGAGTTTTCTGTCCCTCCTACCTAGTGTTTTCTGATACTTTTTTTTGGAGAATCCAAACAAATGGACAAATCTGTAATTACTTAGTAGTTACTATGGTTTACTGCCAAATTATCTAGGGAACTCTTAAGACATGTTTGCCTTTATTACTATATTTAATGTTTTTCAACTGAAAGGCTCTGGGAGTAATGAGGAAATGCCAAGGTAGGGGTGGGAAGGTGACAAAGAGGTAATTCAGATTTGCATTTCTTTTGAGAGATTTCCATTCCCAGTATAGCTGTCATTGTAATTTCAGTTAAAGATTGGTGCCTGGCCAGAAATGCCTGTGAAACAGCTGTGGTTTAAGCTTCAACTGTAAAAGACAGACGGGTGATTTTAACAAAAGTTTTCTCTTTATTCATAGTTTATGTTGCCACTTTCTTTATTATATGTGTGTGTATGTGAGTGTATATATGTTCCTGCAGTTATCTTTCTCTATATGAAGATATTTTATTTCAGCAGATGATTTAACTAGAGATCAGACTGTCAGTTTATCATTTCTAGGCCTTTAGCCTGTAGTGGACAACAGTGACCTGAGGCATGGAATTAATTGGCCAAAATTGCATAACAGTTGGTATAACAACATCATTTTCAGTACTATAAATTGCGTAATGTGTATGAGGCCACTGTTGGGAATAACAGAATATATAGAATGGGAAAGGGTTATGCACACCCAGGACAGGGAAGGCTTTAATTAAATCAACAAGAATTTTTTGACTACAAACACAACTACATTATATTACATGGAGGTAAAAGCTTGGTGATTAAGTTCATTTTATCAACATGTAGTATATAAAATAATGAGTCAAGAAGAAGATAAGAATTGTATCCATGTAAAGATGAAGAAGTAGTTTTAAAGTAGGAAAAGTCTCTTAAGAAAACTTGCATTATAAAGTGGAAATTGGAATACAGTACCTACTGACGAAATGGAGGAAGCCAGCGGAAGGTTTTGTGGAAGAGTGGGTATTAGAACTCCTAGTTCGTGACCTATACTTGCTTGGGGTCTCAGAAGTCATGCTTGCTCTTAAATTAGAAATACAGTCTCTTTGAAAGCATACATGTAGTTGAAAGCAGTCATTTAAAAATTTGCTTTTTCATTCCCTACCTCCCCCTTTTTAAGGTATGAAAGCATGAGTATTCTGTTTTCCAGAGGATGAGGAAAAAATCCTTATTTCCTTTTTCTAGCAGTTTGGCTATTTTTGTTGTTGTTTTTACTCTATAAATGGAGAGGCATGTGTACCATGCATGGTATCATGCCCAGCAGTTTTTTTTTCAGTTGAATGTAATTGTTCCTTAGCAAATAATTGCAGTCCAGAATGACTTTTATTGAGCTTGATTGAATTAGGGGTATGTATGAAAATGAGTTAGTTAAAGCTTAATCTATTACCCAGAGAATTGATGAAAACATCAGAAAAGCAGTCATTCATGGGGATTAAATATTCTTCTGTGTAAGTGGGCAGCATCGTTACCTCGGAGTCCCTTCTGCACTGACTAGGTAGTAGTGACATCAGGGTGCAAAACACAGTTTTGGCATACTAGGGGATTTTGCAATGACGTGCCTTTGAATGTTATGCTGGACATTAACACTAATTGGGAATCTGCCTCATTGTAAGAGGTGGCACCTCACCTTTTTTAGTATAAAAAGCTTTTTAAAACAGCACCTCAAGGGGGAGTGTGAGAGCTGTGTCAAAAAGCCAGTTGCTTCAGCGTGTGTCAGTGGTGGTTTAGGCCACATCTGTAAGATAGGTTTTTCAGATGCCAAGTCAGATGCCCTGTTTGTAAGGGACAAATAATATTTAATAGATGGCTGTCCCACCTGCCATTATGAAGTTTCTCAGAGGGAATCCTAAGCTGTGCCAGATCAGTGCTGGCTAGGACTGGGAGGGGGGTGTGCAGTGTCATAGGTGGGAAGCAGAGGCCTTGAAAAGGGAAAGACAAGTTCCTAACGAGGCAGTGGAGCTAATCACCAGGAGTCAGGAAGCCAAGGCTCTGTGGGGGTGATTGGGGGTTGAAAGTAAGCCAAAGTGGGACCCAGAGAACACAGACAGGTACCAGGTGGCTCAGATGAAAATCTGCCCAGGCGTTGATCTCGGGGCTCATTCAAGTCACCGTTCTATAGGGTTGTGCTCATACTTAGGGCATTTCCCCCTGCTGGCCCACCTGCCTTTCTGATACCTCACATCACCACTCATTTACGTCAAATCAGTACACTCTCTGAAATACTAGTGATTTAAATGCAGACCAGCCTATGCTGCAACTGCTTTTCTGAGGCTACTCATGTGGCCATTTGTAATAGCCAGATAAAATTTGGAGTGTTTCTGTTTGGCTGTCAGAGAACTCAAAGGCAGTCTATCACAGGCAGGACCCTCAGCCTTGAAACTGATGTCTGCTCTGTGGCTGATTTCCTGGCTTCTTAAGTCTACCATGATTCCTTCGTTATTTTAAGAGATTTAAAAAACCCATATTGGGCAAAGCATAGCCAATCTCCTCTCTCACCCCTCTGCTACTTTATCTATAGATAGTTGCATCTTGGGTAATAAATTATTGAACGGTTATCAAGACAAAGTGCAATTATGGTCAACTTTTTGGAGTATATTCAATTATATTAATAGAAACAAATCTCCAAGGGTACCTGAAGATTAATGAGTTTATCTTTGAGCTCCTGAAAGAACTTACATACATAGGGATGTATAGGGTATTTTATTTCTCAGATAGCATATATTCACTTCTTAAAGAGAAAATCCTTAAATCAAAATAAGAATGAAACTCACACTGTCAAAATTAATGGTAGACTTTCTTATCCCAATTTTGGCAGTACAAATTATATATATTTTTAGATTATACCAGTTTATTTACTTGACGTTTATTTACAGTTATTTACTTCATGATATTTACTCATCTATTTCATAATATTTAATGGTTCTTCTGTATACTTTCATAGATGTATATGAAAAGTATGTGAATGTGATAGTATTATGAGATTTTCTTTAAAAATGTTTTTGATATTTATATGTTGCCTATTTTATAATAATAGACTTTGATATTATTTATTTCATCAGTGTTTGGAATTGGCATGCTGCTTTCCTAAACTGTAGTAAAAGCGTAGACATTTGACTTGAAAGTATTCATATGTGTCCTTTATAGTTTGCTTCAAAGATCTGGATTTATTCTTTTATCTATGCCCTTGTTTTAAAAAATATGGATGAATGAGTAGTATCTTGCCTGAAGCCACATGAGACCAATTAATACTTTATTCATTCTTTCCAGCTTTTGTTTTTGTTAATAGCACGGGGTGGCAACTGAGTCATCTAATTCTAGATAGGATTACTCAGATGAATCATTACATATTTTTGATATTTAATGTGAAGAGCCAGTTCTTCCATATCATAGTGGCTTATTAGAAAAAAAAACTTAAGCTAAGCCATAAAATGACTGATATTATATTGATAGAGCCATAAGCCAGAAAATGATATCCAATTTCTACGGTGTGTAGCTTACAGATTTAGAAGAAATATATTGTCATAATCTGCCTAGAGCAGGGAATTGCTTCTTTTAGTTGAGTGTGGATTTAGTTTCACCACTGAAGCAGCCTAAATTTGTCTTACAAAGAAACATAAATGATAACTTTTGAATTCTTAGAAATGATATGGTTTAGGGATATATATTTGCAGTGTTATTAAAATAAAATGTTCCATTTAATTTACATGTACACCATTTCACTGATTTTGATCTTGTATTTACTTCATCCTTTATCCTTAAAAAATAAAAATTATTTTCTATTTGTCCCCTTCACCCCAGGCTGCTTTCTTGTTTGTTCGTTTTTACTATCTTGCCCTATTAACTTTAAAATATTTAAAAGGCAAATCATAAGTATTAATATCTGAATCACAGTTTATCTAGTTGAGTGGGGCCAGTCATTTAAAATAACTTGAATTTAGTTAGGGTGTCGATTTAACCCCATGTTTTTCCAGGGGATTTGCCTGTAATTCTACACTTAATTATAGCCAAAAGGCCAAGAAGTTATTGCCCGTGATTAATTCTTAGTATGTGTAACCTTAATCTCAGAATTTCCGTTGAATAATTTTAGTGACTGTCTTTTTGTTAAAATTGAAAATAAACACTTTAGGGCCGCTTTCTCTAACTAGCATTGGCATAAGGATATTTGCCTCATGTTGATTGTTTGGCTGGTAATTCATTTTATTTGGAGATTATTTTGCTAAAGAGAATGAGTGTCAGCTTTAATTTGAAAGGCCTTCCTGGCTCACCATTTTAACTACTTTTCTATGGGTCCTTCACAGAATCCTGCTGCATCACAGAAGCTGGAAGTTCTGATGTTCCACTGAAATCACAATGGAAAGTCTTGACTTGACTGGTAAGAGCTGTTGTGAAGGTACATCTTACTTACTTACCTGGAAGCAGTGAGGCAGTCAAGAATTATGTGCTGTCAGAGCTGGTCTCAGCATGATCAAGGAAGTGTGATCATTGGATATTTTTTTCTTGTCAATTTTATTATTTTTTAAAGTGTGACTTTTATTGATCTCCATTATCAAGTAAGTTAAATTTTCTTTTAAAATCATGAAAATGTTAAAACTAGCGGTTTCAAAATCTCTGATTCGTTTCTCCACAGTGGTGCATTATTGGTGAAAGTCAGTTTTCTAAAGTCCTAGATACTAAGAGGTTGTATACCTAAATAGGTATTAAATTGATCTGTTCCCCAAAAGCTGTTTTTTGTACTGCTGTTGGCTTTAATTGAAAAATGAATCAGTATCGAAGCATTATGGAGTTTTTCTTACCTGTTAAAAATAATAGAGGTGGGTGTAGCTGCATCTTGAAATCACTTTATATATGAAAACCACATAATGAAGGAAAAAGTTGAGATTTTAAAATATATACATGTGCCAAATTATATAAAACTCTGAAACTCACAGATACTATAACTGTCCTTTTATATGTTAGTTATTTTCAAAGCTGTCGTTTTAGGGGAAAATTTTTTTTAACTTTAATGTATGGTAATAATATTTTAAAATTAGTTTTAATAATAATTACTTAAATGCATAGAGTTTTCCCAATCTGGGAATCAGATGTGGGATTGCTTTACTGGTATCTGAATACTTTATGGTGAACTGATCATTTATAAGACTGAAGAAACAGTTGTGAATTAAAATGAGCAAATATAGTAAATATTATTTAGTTATAGTTTTCAGGAAAGGAACTTATTCTTTAACTTTTTAATTAAGATTAATCCAAAACCTTTTCTATTTTAAAGTACATTTGGTAGCTTATTACATCTGTCGAGATTATGTGTCTACCTTCCCCTTTTGGTAACTGTATCACTGAATATTGCTTCTATGATGTCAGTATAAATATAAGGCCTCCGAACGAGTCTCCTAAAAGTCATTGTCTAGGATTGTACACATAGTAAAATGTATATGATTTACTTGAATGTGTATTTATAATAGGTCATTTAAACAACAACAAAACCTTAATGCCAGTGAGAAGATTGGAATTTAATTATTGTTTTTCTTCTTCACTGTGCTATCCTTCAAGGCACACTTGTTACAAATATTAATACAAATTCTGAACTTAAGAATGTCAGCCAGAATACAGTTAATTATGGTTTTATTGAGTCAGGAGTATAGACTATGGAATTTTCAAAAATTGATACTGAAATTTCAAGTATGTTCTCATTTGCTAATCTAAAAGAGAGTTGAGTATGGTGAGGTTTAAAGAAAATGGAATTTGTGGCAGTATTCTGAATTTGCTAAATATGAATACATATACAAAAAACAAAGCTGGACACTTTATCTGACCTGTTCAGAAAAACTAAGTAATGAACCAAGATTACCATGGCAGACTTCACTAAGTAGCCATCTGAGCAATGATTTCTGAATGTTAATCAGATTATTGCAATAGAGTGTTTTATTGACTATAAGCAGAAATTGACAGAAATTCACACTGCTGATAAAATTTAAAATGGAACCTTAATTGCAGATGGCTAAGACTGCATACTTTCTAGCTGACCTATATGCTTGTCTTAAATGCAGTATTAACTGAGAAATAGAAAAGATGCCATACAAAAACCAGGAGTAATTGAGGAAACAAATCCTAGAAGATGTTACTTTGCAAAAGGATGCCAGGGTTCAATAAATCTGGGAAACATATCAGTCAACTTAGTCAATTACATTTCAATATCAGAAGAGCCTCCAAATCTTAGTGGTTTATGGCAATAAACATTTATTTCTCATTTATGTTCATGTCCCTGATTAGTCTCCTGCCACTCTGCTCCGTGTCCTCTTCATTCTTGGACCAAAGCTGAAGGAGCAGTCTTTCTGGCATGTACACGTCTTGCAGAGCAAAGAGGAAAGAGAAAAGTGATGGAACTATGACTCTTAACAAGGCTGCTTGGAAGTGGCACATGTCATTAACTCTTATATTTAATTGGCTAGAGCATGTCACAGGGTGAAAGCTGCATCATCTGAGAGAGTGGCCTTGTAAGAGGGGATAGGGAAAGACTGATAGGGAGAAACAGTATATATTTTAACTATTATATCTGCAAAATACCATCTGCTGCTTTTTTAGAGACAGGATGCACATAATGTATTAAAGATTCCAGGAAGTTCTTCGGTAAATTAATCTGTTTAACATGTCAAATTGTTTGACCATGAATCCTTTTGTTGTTATGTGGAATATTGTCAGTGACAAGTTTTAAGGATACAATTCAAGAGTTTCTTGATGTTTTGAACCTTACAACTTTCCCTAAAACTTAGGAAAAGTTTCTAATATGTATAATAGACTTACATTATTCTTTTATAGGTAATTTTAAAGTGAATAAAAATTACTGCAAACTGGACCCTCTGTAATTTGCATGCAGAATTAGAGAAAGGAAATATGATACTTAAAATAATTCTTTTACCTGTGTATAATAGGTTACAGAACTTTGACAGATATTATCTAATTTGATATAGGATGAGAATGAGGAAATGGGTACTTCGCTTTTTCCAGTAGTAATATATTAATCGTACTGGATATAACGGGAGCCAAATACCTTTGTCTACTTAAGTTCAATTTCAAGAATCATTCTAGTGATGAAGAATGCAGACACCATAGGGAGCTTAACAGTTGCATCCGGGAGTTTTCTAAGATACTCTACCTGAGGTCACATTTACTATACAGTGACTTTTGCATTATTATTATCTCTTGAATCTTCTAGAAAATTGTTAGCACATAGAACTCCTCAGCCAATAGTGGTTTTATTCATCTCACAATATGAAAAAACATTATTATCAAACTTGTGTGGATTAAGATGATTGATTTAAAGATCCAGTAGTATATAAACAATGCTTTGTGATAGTTTATAGTTCCTTAAGATTGGGAGTAAGGAACATGCTTAGACATCTGTATTAGTCTGTTCTTATGCTGCTAATAAAGACATACCCAAGACTGGGTAATTTATAAAGGAAAGAGGTTTAATGGACTCACCGTTTCACATGGCTGGGAGGCCTCACAATCATGGCAGAAGGTGAAGGAAGAGGAAAGGCACGTCTTACGTGGCAGCAGGCAGGAGAGCACGTGCACGGGGACTCCCCTTTATAAAACCATCTGATCTCTTGAGACTTAATCACCATTACAAGAATGGCATGGAAGCAAACCCACCCCCATGATTCAGTTACCTCCCACCAGGTCCGTCTCATGACATGGGGATTAGTACGATTTAAGGTGAGATTTGGGTTGGGACACAGAGCCAAACTATGTCAACATCTGCATCTTAAAAAAAAATAAGGTTAGAAGGCAAGACACTATAGCAAAACATGGGTTTTGGATTCAGATAAATCCTAGTTTTGGCACTTTTTAATTGAAAGCATTTGGGTGGTTATATTTGACCTCTCTGAAATGTTGTTTTCTCATTGTAGTATAGGGCTAATGATCTCTACCTTGTAGGATTGTGAGAATTAAATGAGATAATTGGGTTAATTGCCTGAAAAGAGTCCCTGGCACATAGAAGCACTCAAGAAGTAGTAGTTTGAAAAAGAAAGATGTGATCAAAGTTCAAGAATCTTGATACCCTGTACCATACCTCTGATAGACATCCGACAGTGCATATCTAAAATGTGTTTGTTTTTAAACACATATGTCCACACACCTGCCAAGGGTTTTTAAAAAATTGTCCTGAATGCATAAGAACTTAGGCATTCTTCTTTACTTCTACCGGAAATTGGAAGTGGCTTTATCCTTACTGCTGAGAGAAAGAGTGAGTCCTGTAGAAATATTCGTTACTGCATAATCTAATAATTAACTTCTTGCCACTGGGAATTTACTTCTTGCCACTGGGAATTTGGAAGTCCCAAGGACAGAGTGATGGTCAAAAGTTCATATACTTTATGGCTTTTACTCTGTATATTAATAAGGTCAGCATTAAGTTGCAAAAAGTATCAAATTTTATATAATCTTGAGGCAAGGTACAAGAACAGAAAATGGTGCTACTGAAATTTTTTTCCTCATATAGAGGAAATACTGTTTGGTTTCAGAAGAAATAGACATTTCTATTTTAAGATTTTTATGGTACTGTTCCCAGTGTGAAGGTTTAATTAATTTAGACTCCTTAAAGCAGGGGTCCCCGACTTCCTGGGCCTTGGACTGGTACTGGTCCATGGCCTATTAGGAACCAGGTTGCACAGCAGGAGCTGAGCACCACCTGAGCTCTGCCTCCTGTCAGATCAGCAGCGGCATTAGATTCTCATAGGAACCTGAACTCTACTGTGGACTGCATATATGAGGGATCTAGGTTGCATGCTCCTTATGAGAATCTAATGCCTGATGATCTGAGGTGGAACAGTTTCATGCCCAAACCATCCCCCCCACCTCCCCTACCATTCGTGGAAAAATTGTCTTCCATGAAACTGGTCCCTGGTGCTAAAAAAAAACATGGGGACCACTGCCTTAAAGAACTTCTCTATTGACGTTGTCCCCTTGTACTTTCAGAATCAAGTACAACATAGTAATATCTTTTATGATTCAAAGCCTTATGCTTTTTCTAAAATGACTACTTTGTTTAATTTTAAAATAGCACATGTATATAAAAATGGTTTTTTGGGGCCTGGATTAGTCTTCAAATTGTTCCAGGCTGTTCTCTTTATAAATGGAGTATTTTTGTAACTATTAGTTGCGTATTCACCTGGATTATTGGTAGAGTAAAACCACCTCAAAAAATATAAACTCTCCATCTTTAGAGGTTGTATTAGTTTGCTTGTGTTGCTGTAACACATAAAAAAAAAGTGTCAGACTGGGTGGTTTAAACAACAGACATTTATTTTAAGTTGAAAGTTCTGGAGGCTAGAAGTCAGTGATTAAGATGCTGGAAAAGTCAGTTTCTAGTGAGGTCTGTCTTCCTGGCTTGTACCACCAGAAAGGGCTGCCTTTTTGCTATGTCCTTACATGACCTTTCCTCTGTGTAGGCAGCGAGCTCTAGTGTCTCTTCCTCTTCTCATAAGTACACCAGTTCTTTGGGATTAGGGCCCCACCCATATGACCTTGCTTAACTTTTATTTCCTCTTTATAGGCCCTGTCCCATCATATTGGGGACTGGGGCTTCAACATATGAATTTGGAGCGGGACACAATTTCATCTATAACATAGGTTTTTGTTTTTCTTTACCAAAGAATGAAGTAAAAGTGTTTTAAAAAATACTTTCTACGTGATTTAGTCTATAAACAAGATATCTGGTTCGTTAACAGTCTTCTAAGATTCTAAAAATATCTTTGATACTTTTGAGGAGGGAGACGTTTGAAATTACTGAATTCCTGTTTCTTCCACTTTGAAGTCACCATCCATGAAAATAAGGTTCTTACAAGTGAAGGAATTAAGTCTAAGAACTTGAAAATTCAAGTGATTTATATGATGGAGGAATTACGTCATTATAAAAATTGACTTCCATGTGTATTTATTGTTATCTAGGAATACTAGGAATGTATTTGAAAATTAAGTTGAACAAGATAATTACTCTTTTGGGTTATACCTGTTTCTGTTTACTGTATCAAGCCAATTCACATTTTGTAAGGCAATATTCTTTTACTTTGTGAATCAGTTGAGAATGCAAACAAGGAAATGGCATATACTTAAGATTTTTGGTAAACAGAAAAAAAAAAGATTGTGTATTTGAAATAATGCCAGCAGAAGTCAGGGAGTCCTAAGTCTGATAGATCTACTTAATTATTGTCCTGTCTCCTTACCTGCCTTCTTTCTTTTTTCCCCTTTTTTCTCTGACATCAGCTTCTAAATTAGGTAATGGATGCTTGAATTTCTCAACCTGCCTTATTTTGTTGTTGTTGTTATTTTGTTTTGTTTTAGGCTTTTAGCAGCCTGTAGCCATGGCTTTTAGTTTCTGTCTCTAGTAAGCAGAAAAGAGGGCTGAGGAAGGGGCTTTACTGGTTCAACCAGAAACAGAAACTAAGAACCCATGACTGAATTCTCTCCCTTGGACACCTAAGTGCAATGTCTGTATAGTACTTCTTTCTATTATATAGTCTTTTATAACCTGCTTAGTTTAATTTGCAGTTCTTTTTCTATTAGGTAA
Organism: Pan troglodytes; assembly: GCF_028858775.2. Taxonomy (NCBI): domain Eukaryota; kingdom Metazoa; phylum Chordata; class Mammalia; order Primates; family Hominidae; genus Pan; species Pan troglodytes. The sequence goes on from NC_086015.1 coordinate 110,997,603, forward strand.
GTCAGTTGATGGGTGCTTGGGATTAGTGCTGAGTAAATAGTGCATTAACTTGGGGGATATTGATATAGGCTCAAATGAACTTTCTTTGTTTCTTTTTTGGACGATTTGTGTGTGTGTGTACATATGTGTTTCTGTGTGTTCTACATCACTAGAATAATTTTAGTTTCTAGTGATTTGGCATTTGTCTAAAAAATGTAATCAAAAAAGGAAACAAACCTTTTAGACAAATACTTTTTTGTAAAAATAATTTTAAATTCATTTGTAAAATTTACCAGTTTTTCTGTGTACTTATAGACTAAAGGATATGCTATTCAGCAGTGATATAATTTTAATCAGTTTGTCAGTGTAATTGTTTTGTCCACTTTTGATTTCAGTCTTCCCTAAAAGCTATTTATGAAATGACTCAAACTCAAAAACCTTGTATATAAGGAATTTTACCTGTGTATTTCTTCTTAACATTAAGATCAATCTAATGATTGTGAAATTCACTAGTTGAGGACAGTATGAATATATTCAGGCGTGGCTTCATGCATTTAATGCTACTCTGAAAGGTGTTGGATTAATTAAGTATTTTTATATTGAAGTCTGTATTCCCTCTGATCTCTATTATAGAGAAGTGTGTTTTCCTAGGAAAATAAATGGATCTAAGGGGGGGAACTTGCTCATAACATTTCTCCCAGGATCTTCATATATTTTAGTGTAAAATATTCATTTACTGGATATTCTATATAAACACATAAACATATGTATATATGTATACATGTAATTCTTTCGTAGAACCTCTTCAAGATGCTACAGGACTTGTTTACGCTAGAAAGTTTACTAGAAAGTCTATTTTGTGCATGTCTGTATTCCCAAAATTTAGAAATAGCGTCTGGTACATAGAAGTTGCTCAGTAAATGTGATGAATTCGTATTACAGGAATTCACATTTCATTAACCTATATTCCACTGAATGTGGTGTTGATAAGCATCTCCTGGTCTACATGGAAATTTTTCCCAGACTTCGTTCAGGGAGAGGAGTGTTCTTCCAAATTACGGTCTCTTTGTGCCTTCAAGTTTGCCATTAGTTTTATAATCAATAAATATTAGTGGGCTGAGAGCTTAAAATGCAACCACAAAAAATTTCTCTATACCTGTTGGCTCATTTGTAGCTTACATTGAATCAGCAGGTGTTTGTTAAGATTTATTAGTCTTCTAACAAGTGCTTTTCCAACACTTCATCAGCGACCCTGTGAGTGGAGTACATGTGAAGGTTGTGAGATTTAAGGCAGGCACTTTGGTTCATGTTGGGCTTTAAGAGATGCAATGTGATACCTGGCTTCAGTTAATGTGTACCAGAAAGGTTGACTGAAGTCAACATTTAGGTGTTTTGTTCTGGGATGTATTTTTAGGATATTGCTGTATTCAAATTGATCTATGAAGCTGATAGACAAGAATATTGTGTTTATTTTGTATTATCTTGTATAACCTGCTTAATTTGCAGTTGTTCTGTCTCTGCTGTGGCTATATTACTATTCTTATAAAACGGATGAGTTATCTAATTGTTTCAGTGTTCTTAACGTTTACCGTAAAGCAATTTATTACCAAGCGTCTCCTTATGACAGAAATGTTCTGTTTTAGAGTATCGAACATTACCATAGGCACTTAGAATGCCCTGGTTTCTGAGAGAGCCAGCCAGATGTGGAGGAACTGGCTTCCAAAGGGGCTTAGCAACCTACTGTTTATGTGGGGAGCACTGTCCTAATAAGTTGTGCCACAATAATTATACTGAAGAATTGCCAAATAAGAGAAAAATTAACACCTATCAAATGTGAGATGTATCCATGTGCAGAGTAGTATATACCCTCCTGTCCATGCAGGTAGCACCTGGATGGACATGAAACTCCGTCCATGCCTTCAATAGAGTTTTTGAATACCACTATGTTTTCAGCATTGTTAGAGTTACCAAATCATTAAATAGGTGTATTATAAAAGTTAATGAAGAAAAATTTGAAGTCAGCAGCTATTGTCAATCCCCTTAAATACCAAACCTCTTTTTATAGCAATCATTTTGTCAGGCCATTTGGAAGGACAGAAGCATACAGATCATCTTTCAATTCATTTGGTGAAGTGAACATTTAAATAAATCATAAAGTTTTCAGGTTTGAAAGTTTAGTTCCTGTTAAAATGCTGGGTGTTGCCTATCTTTATTATTCACCTAGAGTTTCACTTTTTAGAGAACAAAAGATATATCTTTCTAATAAGGCTATTATATCTTATTGATAGTAGAAGTGTTTCAATCATGTCTCTTTTTATGAGTTTTTCCCTAATCAGCAAAATTATAGATTTTTTTTTACTGGCTTTCTGCTATAATAGAATATTTTATACATTGGAGTTTATTATGTGCCTCTGAAAAAATATTTTAGAACTTTTACTTTCGAATACTTATAAAGATCTTGATTCTTACCTCTAGATTGTCAGCTCCAAAATGCTCACTATTGATTCCCGATATTAATATGGATAGGCAGAAACTTAAGAGTTTCCTTATAGGAGACAGATCTAAATGGATCACTTAAAAAATATGTTTTTGTTTTGTTTTGTTTTTGTTTTTTTGTTTGTTTGTTTGTTTGTTTTTGACTGTAGGGTGATCTCTTAGAAACATGGGCTGTGGAGTCAGATAGACTCAAGACTAAACTAACTCAGCTGTTTACCGTAACTGGGATGTGGTAAAGTTACTTAGCTTTATGTGAAATGGGGCAAATACCTGCCATGTAAAGTTGTTAGAGGATTAAAGGTACTAGAGGGTATAATGTCAACCCAGCATATGGCAGGCACTATTAAGGAAATGTGTTCTTAAAATAGGCAGCAAGTAAAAAATGATCTATAACTTTTTTTGCTTCTTAACTGGTCCTTGAAATTTAATTTCATGTTTATTGCTATCTCTATTCACAGCAAGAGAAATGTCCGGCTTCAAACTGTACATTTTTACTATGTTGGGAAAATCTTTATTGAATACAAGATGGACTTGCTTTCCTGACGATTTCATTAGGAAAGAATAAATTAACATTTACTTTTATTGTTGGATTTCTTAAAATATTTTCTGTGCAATTCTAAGTGATAGAAGTTTGATTTTATTTTAATTGTACCTCCCCCAATTTTGCAATTTTAGTAAAGCCCAAACGTATGAAAATACTAGGAAATAAGTCATTTGTCATTCAGTGGATTATAGTTATTTAAGAATATTATTGCTACCTGCTATTAGTATTAACAAGATTATCAGCCCAAACCATGTCAGTTTTTTAAGCATAAGAACAAATTTATATAGTCTAGATAATTTTCTTCAAAGACTATAATTATTTGAACAAAACAAGGAGATACCATATGATTCTTAATGAGAATTCACTAAGTATGGGAACTTAAAGTATGATAATTAATTTTTTTTTTTTTTTTTTTAGAGATAAGGGCTCATTCTGTTTCCCAAGCTGGAGTGCAGTAGTTTCATCAGAGCTCACTACAGACTTGAACTACTGGGCTCAAGTGATCCTTCTGCCTTAGCCTCCCAATAGCCAGGACTTCAGGCGTGTGCCACCACACCTGGCTAAGTTTCTTTAAATTTATTTTATTTTATTTTTTTTGAGACGGAGTCTTGCTCTGTCCCCCAGGCTGGAATGCAGTGACACAATCTCAGCTCACTGCAAGCTCCACCTCCCGGATTCACGCCATTCTCCTGCCTCAGCTTCCCAAGTAGCTGGGACTACAGGCGCCCACCACCATGCCCGGCTAATTTTTTGTACTTTTAGTGGAGATGGGGTTTCACTGTGTTAGCCAGGATGGTCTCGATCTCCTGACCTCGTGATCCGCCCATCTTGGCCTTCCAAAGTGCTGGGATTACAGGCGTGAGCCACCATGTCCTGCTAAGTGCTATTTTTTAAAAATATTACACACTGATAACTATATAAATATTTAAAAAATTTAAATAGCTCATTCAACCATGATCTTATTCTGTTATTTAATTCATAAACTTGAAAAGAGATGCAAAATTTTCCTTCATTTCAAGTTAGTGGTTTAACATTTCATAATTGGCCCAAGAGAAAAAAAATATTTTTTCTCTATCTTCAGAAATGTTCTGTGAAAGTATTTATTTTCTAATAATTTTCATGCACATAAGCATAAAAACCAGTACGGCTTGGTCTTTGTCCCGTGTATCAATAGCTATTTTGTATTAATTTTGAATATCTCTCAACAATTAATATATCTAAACTTGTTTTCAAGGTATTTTAGTACTATCTATGAAATACTTTGGTTCCTTCTAAAAGCTGCTTCTTATTTAGTGTGTATGTGTTAGGTGTTTGTGGTTCTTTTATAGCAATTTTCCCTTTTCCTTGTTGAGTATGTAAACATCCAAACCATAACCACCATGGATTTTATAGACTTTAATTGTATACTTTTAAAATTATTAATATATATTGAGAAATCTAAACCTTTCCAGACTGCTTGTGAGAGTTTGTGCTCTGGATCGTTATCCCTCTTTAATCTTTCTCCTGCTCTGTTCTGTTTCTTTTTAGAACCTGAACAACCTATAGTGGTCTCACTGGAAAAATGTTTTCTTTAAAGATAAATAATGTATTTTCTATTCCTCTGTATAGCTAACAAATATTTACTAATTATCATGTGCAAGGCAGTGCGTTACACACTGTCAAGATCAGGATGTGGTAATATAAGGCAATGTCTAGGCACAAAAGAGGGAGATATACAAATAAACTTCAAGTTCTGAGGAAGACCTTAAATCCCACTTAAGGATATCAGGGAAGACTTCACAAAGAAGAGGAAATAGCAGAAGTGTGGAAAGGTGAATAGACTACTTGGGCCAGTGGGATGGGATACATATAAAGTTACGGTGGGAAACTTTGGTGCGAAGGCAGAGATGTAAAGAGGGTCTTGAATGTTAAGGTGAGTTTACTTTTTTTTCCCTCAAAAGGCATATGGGCCACTGAAAACTTCTGAGCGATGGATATAAATGAGATGGAACAGAAGGAAAAAAAGGTAGACATTGGAAAGACTGGTTTAGGGGGCTTTACTATTATCCTAGGTAAGAAAACATTCATTCTTCTGTAGCGTGTTGACAGTTGTAAAAGGGGCTATTATGAGAGACATTATGAAGGTTATACTCTGGATCTTGAAATATTTTAGATTGAAGTATTCCAAGTTACAGAACTAGTCTTTCCCATTTACAGGGCAAAAGTTAATGGATACTCAGTTTTAAGGACTCCTTCAATGACAATTTTCTAAAACACTTGATTCCTACTACTATTTAGCCTCTGTTTTGTGTGTTTAGTTATCGTAAATTTAGCTTTCACTGTGTTTCTCGAATATGAAGTCTAGGTATCTGTCACCTGAACCAATTTAGAAACTATTAATCTACAGAACTTGACAATAGACTGAACTCATTTTGGGGATGTAGAGGGACAGAGAGGTTAGGAGGCAATGGAGGGTATTTAAAAGAAAGTCAAAGATAGGTTTTTAATTTAAGTGTGGGTGTTCACAAGAGTGCTAATATTGCCATCAGAAGTAAGGAGCTACTAGTATTACTGATTTGTGGGAGGGGGAGGTGAAGTTTGGGATGGATTGGATTTGAACACACAGGATATCCATGGCATTATATTTAGGATGTAGTTATAAATTTGAGATGAGGTTTGGTAGAGATTCAGACTGAAGACAGGTTTAATAGAAGAGAGAGGTAAGAGCTGAAACTTTGAAAATTGGTGAAAGATAATATGCCTAAAGTGGAATTGTTGAAAATACCCATTCTTTGTTAAGGGAAGTCTAAAGGAAAGAAATCCAATCAGATCTGTGGTGGGAAAAGCAGAATAGTGCTGTGCAAGATGGGAAGACTTTCAAGATTGACAGTATTGAAAATTTAGGGATATCTAAATGCCTGAAAAAAGTTCCTTGAGTTAGTAATCCAGGGGTGAATAACCTTTGGAGAAAGCAGTTTTATAGAGCAGTCAAAGAAGTAGCCATGTTGTATAATCTTTCCAATATTCCTTCTTTGAGTGCCAAGTTCTTGATTTTCTTTTTAGCTGAAACTATGTGTTGAGTCACTGTCTTCATTGAGTAATCCATAATGATTTACAAATCCTCTCCCTCGGAGCATAGAACTCATCTTCTATAAATGTAGTTGTAATATTCTTTAAATATGTTACCTTAGACTATTTTAAATCAAAGCTCATCCAGGTATTAATATCATTTCCTCAAATGCACTGAAGTGATTTTCTTTAAAATGCCATCAGCAAACATACTTTCAAATGCCTTACTCATAAGTCTTATATTTATTATAATTGGCATTACAGAGGAATGAATAATAAATTTCCTGTCATTGTCGACTCTTCTTTCACACTTAGTGAAACTTAAAATAAAGCCTACTCTTTTAATAAAGATCCTTTAGAAAGCCCTTTGGAGTATTTGGGCCAACTGCATATGCAGTTTCTAGTCTAAGAAACAGATACATAGCCACTTTGGTTTTCATCTAAAGAGAATGGTGGTAAAGATAAACAAGACTTGCCCTAGGTAGTAATGATGATTATGATTAAAAACGACAGCTGTTATTTGTCTTTTGTATGCTAATTTCTTTGTTTGTGTGTGTATTTTTCTTCCTTGTCTTCACAGTGAGCCTTAAATGTAGGTGTCATTATTCCCATCTTATACAAGAGAGAACTGAGTCTCAGAACATTTAAATAGCTTGTCTGAGCTTCTTGACTTGTTAAAAACAGACCTGAGATTCAAATCCAGCTCATTCTTGCTTTTAAAGACTATATTCTTTGCATAGTCTGTGCAGTTTTATGATGTATCTGAAATTTGACCTGTAACACCTTTGATGGCAACTACTGACCCCAGTTTGGGAATTCAGTGCCTTATTACTTTCCTCCCCTTTTCTACCAACTTGGAAAGAATAGATCACTACTTTTCATTTGTTTAAATAAATATATTGTCAAATGCCGTTATTAAGTCAGGCATTCTTCTTTATATTTAATAGTATTATATATATTTAATCTTCACATCAGTCTGATGAGAGGTAGGCATATTTTCCCCCAACATTTTATTATGAAACTCACATACTCTCCACCTAGATTTGGCCGTTAACATTTTATTATATTTATTTTATTACATATCTGTCATCTTTTCATCTCTCTATTCCTCATCAATTCAACTTAATTTTTGATGCATCTGAACATATAGATATCACTACAGCTCCCTAAATGCTTCAGCTTTTATATTATATAATATTTATATTAACTAGAGTTCAATATTTATGTATAATTTTTTGACGTAAGTCTACATTCATTGGCATGCACACATCTTAAAAGTACATTTTCTGAATTTTGATAAATGCATACACCTGTGTAACCCAAATACCTATCAAAATATAACCCATTACTTACTACTGGTAGGTGCTTCTTTTTCTTCTCATTTTTTAGATGGGGAAACTGAAGAACAGAGAGGTGAAATTATCTGCCCAAGGTTACGCTGCTAATAAGTGGCAAAGCTGGAATTCAAACTCAGGCTGTCTGGCTGCAGGGTTTGTTCTCCTAACCACACCACCACACTGCCTGTAGATTATCCTCACATGTTTGGGTATCCTTTTACATTCATGTGCATGAATGCACTGTTTATTTTTAACGTAAGTGTGTAGATACAGAAGTGGTACCCTGGGTTTAGTGAGAGTAGAAATGCTGTTCTAGAAATGCATCAGTTCCTAGCAAGAGGTTTATGGCAGGAGAAATTAAGAGGGACATATAATATGACAGATTCCCTTCGTTGAAGTAGCAGGGTGAATCTCTATGTAATAGCTCTGTCTTAACTGGCATCCTTGATTAATGTTTCCACACATAGCAGTGAAGAGATAGTGAGTTTTCTAATGATGACACTGAGGTTCGGGAAAATCCTCAAGTACCACTTGAGCAATTAACCGTAAATTATGTTCAGTATAGCTTTGTATTAAGCATTTTTGCTCTTTTATAATTAATAGAAAATTGTTCATCTGTGTGTGATATATATAGTATCACTCATCTTGATATCTCAGACTCTGAAATAATATAATTGACTAATTTGGAATTTATAAGTTAAATTTATAAGGTTTTTAACAAATATATTTGTAATGGAATTATTTGACTTTTCCAAATAAATTGCATAAAGATGTAAGGATTGGAACAGTTTATATTAAATTTTTTTTCTGGTTTGCAATACTTGGGTGGCCTGATGAAAAGAAATTCTTCAACTTTAGTCTCTTTCCTGCATTGTGTTCATACCACTCATATTTTAAAAGTTGACCAGTACTTTTTGTTCACTTCTTAAATGATGAAAAAGAAGCCATCATGTAATTTTTTTAAATCGTAAGTATTGTGCAAAAAGCATTAAAAAAAAAAAAAAAAAAAAAAAAGCATGTAGCTCACAAAACCTATCCAGTCACTAGAGGGCAGAGCAGTACTGTACTTTAGACCTTTTTTGAAAATTTCTGGTTTAAAAATTGCTGAACATGATGGAAAATATATTGATACACAGTTGAATAGAAATTTCTTTGTGTTCTTATTGTCTTATTTTGCTGTAAAATCCAATAACATGCTTATACTTTTATCAAAGGAGCTTTTCTGGCAATTCCATTGAATGTTACTAAAAGGGCATGATTATTTAGAAGAGTTTAAGTGCCCCTCAAAAGAGAATACTCGTGCATACAAAGAGCAATACATTTTATAATTTCTACCCTATGAAGTACCCTGAAATTGGATTGCAGTGTAGACTTTAGGTGAGACATTTGAGAGAACAAGTAGTTTTGAGCACCGGTTCTTTACTAGTGCTTAGCTCTAAGAATTCATTGAAATGCAGAACATCAGTTTATCTTTCCAGTCAGCTGAAATGTGTTGAATCATTAAGACTGAAATTACAAAGTTGTAGAAGCAAATAAACTAATTCTAGCCCTTTTTAAAAATTTTTGTCAAGTGACTGTTCACTTAATTTCATTTCTGTTCTTAATTTTTTTATCATTCTGATATTTTTATGCAGATTTTTTTATGGTATATCTTAAAAATATCCTAGTGAGTAGCCTGAGTAATTCAGTGTCCCATAAGATAGAAAAATTTTATCCTTAATTATGTTTATTTGAATTTTATTTTACAAAACCAGTTTGGATTTCTTTAATATTCTACTAGGGACAACATAGGATACCAGAAAAAGCAGTGGATTTTGGAAGCAGAAAATTTGGGGGCCTCGATTATCATTCATTTGCTTGTGTCTTGGGCAAGTCACATTACCTCTCTGACCTTCATTTTCGAAACTGGGAAAAATACTTCCTTATTTATAGCTGGGTTGTTTGGAGGATTGTGTGTGTAGATGTATCTCCAAAGATGAAACCCTGTGAAGATGAATTTTAATAGGTAAAGTTACAAGCTCAGAAAAACCATGGCAATAACTTCAAAATGGTTGATGGTATCACAGATTTAGTAACATGAGAGCACCTATTACATGAGTAAATAGAACCAGAAATGTGGTTTCAAAACCAAAACCCAAGTTCAGATTGCCAGCTTCCTCCCTGTCTGTGATTTCTCTGGCTGCTTAATCTCTCCGTTAACTTCTGACTCTTTTGCTCCTCTCAACTCTTTATTTCTGTCCTCTGTTTATTTCCATGTTTCCTCTCTCTGTGTTTCTCCTGACTGTCTCTGGTCTCTGTGTTTTTCTTGTCCCAGGCACCCTCAGGAAGACCCCAAGCCTCTAGCGGTACCTGGTATCATCTCCAGCATGTTATAGATGTGGAGGATTCACTGGGATATTGAGAAATACCAGAGGCGAATTGTTCCACTGTAGTAAGTCATTCAGCATTTGTTAAGTGACTACTGTTCACGCAGCATAGTTGGTGGTCCTTTTGGGGAAGAAGAATTTGTTAGGACACAGGACAGAAGAAATAAATTTGTAAACTCTTGTCAGTGGTTCTTGCAGGCTAGACAAACATGCAAATGAAAAAAACAATGACAAATTAAAAAGCTGACAGATAATCATATAAACGAATTGTGTTTTATGTGTGCTGATGGGGCCTAGGGTTAATGGAGTAGAGAAAGCCAAGTGGTATTAATCAGATTTCCTGCATGAGTTTAAAATTAGGTTTTGAAGTACATTTGGAAGAGAGATGAGGAAAGAGAGAGTGGAAGTGAGTAATTTCTGTGGGGCTTGGCAAGCCTTTTTGCTTCCCTGTGAGTGAATCCCTGACGGTGGGGGGTAATGAAATGAAAGTGCTAAGTTTCAGTCTCCCAACAGCGAACTTTACTTCTAGTCTTAGAGAAATTCCAGTTATGAAAAGAAGTACAGCCAAGTTGAGACTTTCCATAAACATAATTGGTATCCGCTGCCAGTTTAGAATTTATAGGGTTTAAGTGTAAATTGTGATTATATGAAGTTATAAAGAAGTACTATGACATAAAATTGATACAGACCATTAGAACATGATTCAGGGATGCATTCTGAGTAACATAAACTGAAATAGTAAGCTGAAATATAACAAGTCTGGGTTTTTTTTTTTTTTGCATTAGAAATTTATTTTTGCTGTTGTATTTTTAGACGGTCCTAGCTAGTAGATGCATGCTTTTCACATTTGGATATCAGAGTTGGATATGGTTTGAATCCCAGCTGTACTAGCTTTTAAACGTTGGGCAATCTACTTCACAATGCTGAATCTCAATTTCCACATGTGTAAACTAACACCGGAAATATTTACCTCAAAGAGTCCTGAGTACGTGCTAGGTACTTGCTACTCGCGGATACTTAAAAATACCTTTAAAATTGTTTGTTAAATAAATATGTTATTTCTGAGAGCTTTTTAAAAGTAAGAATGCTATATATACAAGAATGTTTGTATATACAGAAAATACTATAGATACAAGAATATTTATTGTGCATGGATATTAATGACCCTTTGTACCTTCTGCTAATAAAACATTAGAAAACTGTGTTTCACAGTGATAACAGGTATAATGTCACAATACTGAATTAAATATTAGAAATGGTGAATTAGACTCTCTGTATGTCCCTATGGTCTGCAAGCTGAATATGTGCCTTTAAACAAAAAATTTTATTAACTTGAGAAATAAGTTTGTGGCTATAGTCAGCACCCTATTATGCTACCTTCTCTACCATTGTCTGTGTTTATAATTCTGCAGTCATATCTTTAGAATCAGGATGAATCTAAACTATGATAATTTTTTTGCTACCCTACACAAAAATATTTATACTATGTAGATAAGGTACAAAGAATAACATTAACACGAATAACTGAGAAGCTACCACTAGTTTAAGAATAGAACATTACCAGTTTCTTTGTAGCCCACAGTGTGCCCCACCCAGATTCCATTGCCTCTCTTTACCCCCTCATCACAATCCTTAATGTTGAGTTTATTACTTCTGTGTTTTTCTTGGTCGTTTTTCTCATACTTATGTACCCCCTACATTAAATTTTGCCTGTTTTTAAATTTTATATAAATAATACATACTACATGTTTTCTTCTGCAACAACTATTTTTCCTGCTCAACGTCGTATTTATGACTCATTCCTGCTTGTCTTTGTAATTCATTTATTGTCATATATGTATAATCTTTTATTGTATGAAAATACCACAGTTTATTTACTTTCTTTTAATGGCTATTTAGCTGTTTTTCTTTCTTTCTCTTTTTTTTTCCTTTTTTTTTTTTGAGATGGAGCCTCACGCTCTCGCCCAGGCTGGAGTGCAGTGGTGCCATCTCGGCTCACTGCAAGCTCTGCCTCCCGGGTTCACGCCATCCTCCTGCCTCAGTCTCCCAAGTAGTTGGGACTACAGGCACCTGCCACCATGCCCGGCTAATTTTTTGTATTTTCAGTAGAGACGGGGTTTCAACGTGTTAGCCAGGATGGTCTCGATCTCCTGACCTTGTGATCCACCCGCCTCAGCCTCCCAAAATGCTGGGCTTACAGGTGTGAGCCACTGTGCCTGGCCTCTTTCTTTTTCTTTTTCTTTTCTTTTATTTTTGTCATTGGAAATAAAGCAGCAGAGGAAAAGTTCTTGAGTCCTGTATATGCCCTCTGTATGTACATATTATTTCTTCAGGATATATGTTCAGGAGTTGAATTGTTAGGTGATAGGATATGCCCAACCTGAAATTCCACAAGATAATGCCACGTGGATTTCCATAGAACTTGTTACATTTTATGCTCCCACTAACAGAATGTAAGTATTCTCTCTCTCTGGCTCCTATAGTTCTTTAAAATTACTAGATTTTTGTTTAATATATTCACCATATCTTTAGGAATGATACTTTGCATGAATATGACTATATCCGAGCAGAAGTTTAAAAATGGAAAAGATTTTTTAGTTTGCCTGTAAACATCATCTTAACAAAAACCCTGATGACCCTCATTTTTTAAAAGTTAGTTTTACTCTTTGTGGAAGCTGCTTTTATTTTTGTTTCCCAATTGTCACTCATAGCTTTTCTCAAACTCATTTAAATCTAGACATCCTGAAATAGCTGGATATGTGTGCTCACTAAATGTTTTGCCTCCAGAAAACCTTATCATAAGAATAAATGTTCTCTTGCAATAAATGAAAACTGTCAGCTGTTTCTGACTTCTAAGAAACATAGTTTTTGCAGAGAATGTACATTTCTTTTCTTTTCCCCCTAATTCTTGTTGAGATAGAGAAAGAGTGACCCACAGAGGACTATTTGCAAGCTGCAGCGCTTTGATCAACCCATGTTTTGTTCTGTATTGCAAAAGTTCCAAAAGCTTGGGTAAATGACTCAGGTCCCCTTTTCTGTCCTTCACCCTCTTTTGTTTTTGTTAGCCGATGATTCTTTTGGTATCTGATATTTGTACACACTGTTCCAATTTTAATATCAAAAGTTCCTCCTAATCTCGTAATGGGTACTTTGTGTTTTATAATTTTAATTGACTGATCTCAATATTTTGCGTTTTGTCAAGCTTGCTGCCACTACTACATGTATCTTCTGCAGTTTCCCAGGAAATATACCAGGATCTATCCTATTTCCTGGTACTTATTCAATGGGTATTTATTGAATGTAGAAAGGAAAGATGTAAATACAGTCAGCACTGAAATACCTTTCCCCTGCTGAGCTACAATAATTTCCCTAAAAGCACTAAGCCAAAATCATGAATACCGTAAATAGTTTTGCTAGTAAGTAGCTTTATTAAACCATAGCCAGTCATTTCTTCTTGAGCTTTACTCTACTTTTTTTGAATAATTAGAGTGGTAGACCAGTGAACTGTAAGATTCCTTTTGACGCCACAATTTTGTATTCTATCTTCTAATTGAAATGAAAAACGCTTTGTCACTGTCTGAGCACCACTACCAGACTCTGAATCTATCTACCTTACTGAGCTTTAGGCCCATAACTGTGTCACAGCAACCTGCCAGTGATTGTCTCTCATAACCAAGCAAGTGGGGGCATACATTGAACTTCTCTTCCTCTCTTTGTTCTTTAGGGTTGATTTGTTCTAGTATAAAAAATGCCTTTGGCTCCCCGATTTCATTTATCAGGCAACCCAGGCATTGTTCTATGCTAATGTTTGAGTTCTGCCTTCTTGCTCCTTCTTCTCTTCCCTCAACCCGACAGCCATGCCCAGGGCAACTCGTCCTTACCTTTGTTATTTGCTATACAGCATAACCCCATGTCTTTTCTCACACTCTAGTTACCATCTTTGAGTCAGTATTGATTCTTTCTGTTGGGCTTTTCCTTGAAGTCATTGAGTCTGTCTGTATCTGGTGCTGAAGGCAAGTTGTTTCTTCCTTTCTGTTGTGGTTCCTCTGCTTGGGACACCTCAACTCCAGGTGAATGGTGAGTGACAGCCTGACTTCTTTCCTTGCTACCTTCATGTAGTCTTTCCATTAACTATTGCAGGGAATCGCTAAACTACTTTCAAGGAGTTATTTGACTCCAGATTCTCACGTGACTAATATTTCCTAAATGTGTTGCTGGTCCTGGATTCATCTTGTGAGTACTTTTGAACTCTGCACCAGAGGCAAAAGATGCCAGAGATCAGGCTACAATGGGAAGGGGAACCAACTTCCTTTTAATTCTCTGTAGACTGTAACTAATCACTCCTGAGGGTCCTGGACAGAGAGCTATGTATTTGGTCTTTAACCAAGGTCAGGTATAGACTCTTCCTGACCTTTATTCAGCGATACAGAATGTGTACATTTCTGTTGTGCTTAGCCAGTGGACACATTACGCTCCTCATGATGTTAATAGATCTGGTTTGTGAACATTCCATTTAAGTCTTGCAACTTTTAGCATAAAATGAGAAGGCAGGAGAAAAATTTTACAACTAAAAAACAAGGAAAAGGGGGAAACTTCTTTAGTGAAGGATTTATTTTTAATAACACTAACTGAATTCTGAATCAAATTTGGAAGCTTAAAAATTGTGAGTTTTTAATATGTCAAATTATTTATTATTTTTTTTGAGATGGAGTCTCGCTCTATTGGCAGACTGGAGTGCAGTGGCACGATCTCGGCTCACTGCAACCTCTGCCTCCCGGATTCAAGCAATTCTCCTGCCTCAGCCTCCTGAGTAGCTGGGGCTACAGGTGCGTGCCACCACGCCCAGCTAATTTTTGTATTTTCAGTAGAGACGGGGTTTCACCACGTTGGCCGGGATGGTCTCAATCTCTTGACCTCATGATCCACCCGCCTCGGCCTCCCAAAGTGCTGGGATTACAGGGGCGAGCCACTGCACCCGGCCTAAAATATAAAATTATTTATTATTGAAAGCCTAGCTGTTAACCTCCTACCCCCAGCCTCCATACACATAAAACACTCAAGATTCACTGGGCTATACAGCCATGAGGCACAAGAAGCCAGACTATCTGTGAGAATTCACCCCTCCTAACTAACTGCTTACTTGACAAAACTGTTAAGGAAACGTATTATGCCCAATGTTCTGTTCAGAGAAGCAGTTAATACCACCCTATCTCAAGAAGAACAGATTACTTTTTGTTCCTCAGGAATTCAAGGAGAGAAACATTCTTTTGTGCTTATCAGGGAAAAAATGGGAGAAATTACCTGACATGAAAACTTTACTGATAGGAGAATGTTCATTCTAACTGTTATTATAATGTGTCTTTGATTAATGTAAAAGTCTTGACCTGTTAAGTATTCACATTAATATTTTAAATTATCAGTGATAAAAGTTTCTTTCGTAGTATTAATTCACTTAATATTTTATTAATTTAGACAGGCTTGAAAGTGCTTCATAAAACCTACAACACTCATTTAGTATTCTTATTTTAATTTAATGTCTTCTGAAAGCCATATATTCTCTAATGATTTAAGTTGCAACAAATATTAAAAATAAACTATATTATTAATAAAATAAGTTGGACCATCCTTAAGTACAATAGAAAAATTTATAAATATATAAATATGTGATATAAAATTTTCTTTCTGATGATGCTAGGAAATGCATTTATGATAGATTCTGTATTGGATGGGCTTAATTTGGAAAAGGTTTTATAAATGCTAAATTAAGAATAAATTTTGAACTGCATATTTTTTACTCTTATTATCTATTATACAGTAAAGTTGGTAATAAATATAAAAGTAACTCAGCATTGAGGTTTATGTAATTATTTAAGGAAGTATTCTAAAAATAGATTTATCTATATTATTAGAAAGTATTTTATTAAAATAGTTTTGAATAGTTTCATTCAGATTCAGGTCTTGCTTGAATAACAATATTCATTTTGTCTCGTAGTTTGTATTTGAAATTTAAAAATTGAAATGTTTAAATGGATCTGTAATTTTGATGAAAAAGAAGTGAGCAATGAATCTGTTTTCTTGAATATTTTCTAGTATTTATCTTAGCTATAAAAATTTACATTTCCAAAAGCCTGACTAGGTTTTATTAAATCTGAAAAATAAATCGCTGATTGTTTTTGTAAAAACAATGGAACAGAAAGTAGAGCAGCTGCACTTTAATATTGATATTTATTTTGAGGAATTGGGGCCCTTCTAGGAAGCTCACCTACATATTATGTTGTTGAAGATTACTAAATATGGTTTTCTTCTTCTATGCAAGTGCCAAACTGTTTTCTCCCAGCAAATCTTAACTCAGAATCTGTGTGTTTCTTTTGTGCTCAGCCAGTGGACACTACTCCTTTTTCCTGTGCTAGCCAAGCACTGTGTCTCATTTGAATGATGACATTATTGCCCTTAGGTTAAGGTCTGTTTTGAACTTAGAGGATTCTTGGCTGCCGTTTTCATCCATTTATAGTTATTTCCTGTTACTTAACCCCTACACAGCACGTATAGATGTGTGTTTGTTATAATCAAGTTGATGGCAGTATTATTTCTATGAGCCCGGAGCTGCTCAGTAAACATTGGGCTTGCGTTTTCATCCCTTAGTAACCAGCTACCTGCTAAGAACCACTCTGGACCTAAGAAAGTTCATGCTCTGGAACTCTGAGTCAGAGAACTAATAGAGCTCTGTGCCAAGGCAGGAGTGGGTCTGATTTTCACTGAATGGAGTCATCCAGTCAGCTGTTTCTTCAAAATTAAAGCTCATGGAGACAGCCTTTCTTCTGCACTCATTGGAGCTTAATCAAGATTGATTTGAGTACGTTTCCTTTTCTTTCAATCTTTAAAAAATGTGCCGGAGACTTTTGTTGATTTGTTTAAAATTATTTGCATTTAAATGGCTTCCAAGACAGTTTTCACGCAAAGGTTCTGGCTCTTATTTTTTGTACTTACTATGGTTGACAAAATCATGATGGGACTGCGTTCTCCTTTTTCTTGATTTATGCTATTGTGGCAACTTCAAAGACAAATAAGGGAGACACCTACTTTTTCCCATCCCCCTCCCACATTCAGAGGTTAAAGTTAAGGATGAACCGTGGACAATGTTAACTTCAGAGATTTAAATCTGTGGTCTTCAGTGGGAACTTTAAGACTCCCTGCCTGTAATTAAGAGGCTAGCGATGATGATGATCATGATGTGAATATTTCTGAGGTAGAGGTACAATAAGAGGCTGAGTCACAGATTTAAAATTATCATTTGAGATAATAATAGAATAGTGTCACAAGGCAGTTTATGGCTCATGCTGTAGAGAATTAAGAATTTAGAGGAAGGAGATGTTATTTTGCCTAGGATCATATTTGACTTGCATCAAGAGGAAGAGAGAAGGGCCGTTTTAAATAAGGGATCTCTGGACAAATGATAAGAGGCAAAAAAGCACTCCATGGCAGGGAGCTGGGCCTTGAATACATCTTCTGGGATATAGTAAAAGGCAAAGGAAGTTTGAGGCCAGGTTTTGAATATGTGGGTGGGGAGTGAGGTGGGAAGGGGCACAAAAAAGATGCGGAATACCAAACTAAGGAATTAAATTCTAGGAGTAGACCGTAAAGGGCCACTAAAGGGTTTGATTTCAGGGAGTGAAAACCTCAAAGCATGATTCTAAGTAAATCTGATACAGATTAGTTTGAATGGAGATTATCACTTAGAAACTGCTATAGTTATCTCTTGGGTTGAAGTGGTGCCAAAGGGTTTGAAGAGGGAAGGAAATATGCATTTTTAATAGTATAATAGTATGTATACAAGGCAGCATATATGAGGTACTCTAAAAGGGATTTTTCAGATTGATTATCTGTTTCCATTGTCACCATCCTGTGAAGTAGGCCCTAGTCTACTTTTACAGATTAATGAACAGAGGTCCTTAGGTTAGTGGTCAAAATTCATAGCCAGGCCTGACTGCCAAGTCGCCAAGCCTTTTAACACTCCTGCTCTGACTCATGAGCATGGAAATGGAAAACAGATAAACTTTTTAGTTTTTATTTCGAAAATATTACTTTATTAGGAATTATGAAATGGATCCAAATTAGGGTTATATTCATACATATTTTTATATATATTCTTTCATGTATATTAGTACACCTGAGTTTGAATCAGATGTTATGTATTAGACTTAGCTAATTAGATTTAACTATTTCTTATTCACAGCATTTGAGGAAATGCACTTTAAATTGAGAGAAAATGTCAGTTAACAAAATAGATCACTGATACATTTTATTAATGTATCAACTTAAAACATACAGTAAGAGAATACATTTTCTACCAAATAGTAATTTTAATATATTAAGAAATGAAACTGATGTCTTAATTTTTCAAGAATAAAAATGAGATTTGTTAAAGGATATAAAATGACAGCTAAATAGCAGGAATAAGTTCTAGTGTAATACTGCTGTTGAATGACTGTAGTTAATAATAATATATAGTTTCAAATAGCTAGAAGGAAGATATTGAGTGTTCCCAGCAGGGAGAAGTGATAAATGTTTAGGACAATGGATATGCAATAATTACCCTGATCTGATTACTATACATCGTATGTATTGAAATATCAACACCATAAATATGTATAGCTGTTATATGTCAATTAAAAAATAAAATAAAAATTTCAAAAAGAATAAAAATTATGGAATAAACAGGAGTGTTTAGGAAAGAAGAGTTTAGGTTACTTTATTCATTGAAAGCTAGAAAACTTTTTAGTTTCATATTTGTGTTACAAATATAAAAATGTTTAATACACTTGACTGGATTAATAAGAAATAGTAGAGGGAAGCTTATTTTTTAATGAGAGGATCACTTTAATGAATAATAATTATTTTACAGATGTTTGAAGAAGTAGGTACTGACACCCAATTAATTGCCCACTACCAACACCAACAACATCTCTACTTCGGCACTCCCTGCACAAGACATTCTGGAAGGCTGGTGTTTGTTTTTAATTGATGCTAGCTTTTTATAATTTGTCGTTTTTTCCTAAAAACAATTTTAAAAAATATATGGCTAGTTGAGGAATATCTGTTAGTTGTGTTCTGAGATTTACGTAGATCAGATTGCTGTTTTATCCTTAAACATGTTAAATGGATCCTTTCTGTTGAGCATTTAAAAAAAAATTTTTGGAGTATTCTGATTTTTTTTTTTTTTTTTCATTGTACAACCTGCGCTTCCTTCAGTGAAAATAGTTTTGGGTTCACAAACAAGAAGCAGCTGTCTTAAATATGTTCATTGACTCAGCCGAGTGTCTGCAGTTGCCCAACAAAAGTTATTTGATTTTGGGTAGTGCAAAGAAATCAAAATTAGCATTCAGATTATATTTTGGCTGCTGTAATAAGAGCTTCTGTCTGTAACTTGAAGTTCTGAAATCCACATGTAGTGTATTTTTATCTTAAAATTTGTAGAGATTTGAGCCTAAACACCACTGAGACTATTAAGAGAACTTAACTGATAGAGCTCAGTATTTCTTTTGAATTATTTTTCTGATCCTCAGAGGAAAACATTGAGTCTTCATTTCAAGATTGACCTAACAAGGGCTACATCTCAATGTTATTCACAAGCTGAGAAAAAAAAAGTCATAATTTTATGTGTATTATTTGGTGAAATTAAGTGAATGCTTTAGTTCACTGAAGAAAGTCAATTCAAAGAATGACATGGACAAGACCAGAAACATATGGAGAAACATATCTCAAAAAGACTTTTCAGAATTGTAAAATTGAGCACTGCGGAATAAAACAATTCACACATTTTATTAGATCCGTATAGCACTGCAAACTCATTGCCTCCTTGAGAGACCATTGCTGTAAATATGTAGGGAGCAAAAGAGTGTTGATGTGTCTCTGACATAACTAAATATTCATAATGGAATAGCGTGCTACAAGAATAATGACCACACGAATGCAGCCTAGTTTTACAATTCTGTTTTCTCAGATCCTTTTTGAAAAGTCTTACATCTTCAAAGTCTCTACTTGTGATTCTTTATCTCAGACAACTACAGAAAGATCAACATGGTTTAGAAAAGTCCTAAACACCAAATTTTAATTGTTGATAAAATGAATTTTTGAAGTTTTGATATCCACATATAGTGTATTTTATTTGAAACTTGGAGGCAAATTGGAAAAGGATATCTTCTGTTTCATAACTTTCTAATGAGGCATAATCTTATGTCTGGACTGTTAAATTGAGAATTAGAGCAGATGTATTAGAGTCACTTGTATGAGACCTTAAGTATCTCTTCACCTTAGCTCCCCAAGTGTAAAATAATTATGTTAATTATATAACTGTTAGTGCAGGTTATTTGAGAAAAATTGTTCTTATCTTCAAATCACAGTCTACAAAGTACATATTGAGAGGATTTGACCTATTAGGAGAAAGGTCCTGGCTATTTTATAACCCCGTGATACAAAGTGATATTTTGAGTTAAAGGGGATCTAGGATAACATGACTGCAGTGTTCAAGCATAAGTTTGAGTATGGGATTTCATGAAAAGAACCTACGTTGGAAATATTTTGTAGTTCAGGTAGAAAGTGTGTATTTTTGAAGCTGTGTTGTACTATCGCCAGTTCCTCAAGATAACATCTCCTAAGTATAAGACATGAATTATTTAGAAGCTGAAGTAGGGAATGGTAAAAGAAAGCAACCAGAACAGAGGAAGAGTATCAAACTAGGGTATATTTTTATTAAGTAGAAGAGTCCATTGGAGTACAGTGTGCTGAAATATTAGGATCTTATGATAAGTATTTAGTTCTCATATATTGTTTTGCCTTTTGTTTTTAAAGGGCCTGGCACAGCTGTGGGTGCTCACTACATTCACTTTGAATGTGGAATGACTGTTGGTCATTTTAATGAAGTAAATTTTAATGAAGTGAAATTTTTATCCTTTGTGAAGAGTGTCACGATTTACTTTTTAAAAAATTAAATAAACTTTTGTTGGCTTTAGAATTGTTAGTCTTTCTCAGTGATAAATGAAAATGAAAAATTAACCCCATGGATGACTTTGTACTAGCACCAGCTCTTTCATCTTGAACAGGTTCTGGGACCTTGAGCAAATTTCTTAATTTTGGCCTGAATTTTCTTGTCTTTCAATATGGGAGTTAAATTGGATAATCTCTGAAGTATGTTCTGACTTCTATAATTTTGTGATTTTGAATGAAGTAAAGTAGGAGTCCAAAATGAGTAGAAGATTATTCCTAAATCAAGTTAGATGAAGTTAATAAGAGTTACTAATAAGAGTTTCACGTTAACAGACTTTTGATAATAAAGAAAAGAGAACAAGAGTTAGAGAAAACGTTCCTTGTAGTAGAAATGGTTTCAGGAGTTGCAAAACCTTTTATGGGGTGTAATGACAATTAGATTTGTTTGATTAGGGCAAAGAGTTTTTCTTGGGGTATGGTAGTAAGTTTTCCTATTATGTTGATAAAGGCTCAACAATTTCTAATAAAATGGCCATTTAAAATCTGTTTTTAATAAAGCTTTAATCTACATTTTTTTAAACCCCAGCATTTTGGCTTCTGTACCTACCTGCCCACCCCAAAAAACCTTCACAGGAATCATATTGTTTCCTTTTTAACAGTTGTGTAATTCCCCGGAAAAATTCAGAGCATAGGCAAAAGGTAAACATTCTAAGACTCTCAAAGAATGAAAATAATACTGATTAAAAGTATGCCTCCTTACAATAAAGTTTTCTGTTTTATAAATTGCTGCTTATTAGAGACAACCAGATAATTATTATAATAAGACCCATTTCAAGTTTTTTCTTAGAAATTTCTCTTATTCTGGATAACATTTGACTACTGTAAACTCTTGAAAATTATCATAAAATACTACATGTAGAACTATTTTTAAAATAAAGAAGCCCACTTGTTAGAAATACATTTCTTCATGTATAAACACATACCTTTTCCACATTTGGAAGTCTTGTTTCATGTAAAACACGCATAGAGCAGTTTGACAAAAGAGGCACTGTCCTCGTGACAGTCTTCAAGTATTTTATTTATGTTGGTGGACAGATGTGAACTGTTCTTTACAAGTGGTATGGCCACAAAATGTAAAGTTAATCACTCTCTTTAGAAAAAAAAAATGCATTCAAACTTATATATGATAGAATTTGACGCAAACCATTAATAACACTTGTGATGATACATTCTTCAAGGGAAAAGAACGTGTCAGTAAATCATCTGTAGTCCCTTAAAAATTGGAAATACATGTCAGAGGAGCCTGAAAATGAGGCATTCACATGTAAATATCTTTGGAAATTCTGACTATGTAACTAATACCAAAAACTGCCTTTTGATTCTTCTTGATTCTTTTAGTAAGTACCATAACGCCTTCGAGCCAGAAAGGTGTGTCTGAAAGTTCTAACACACACATTGTAGGATTCCTAAGTCATTGTCTCACTACCCTTCTAATTTTTCACAGATTATTCCAGGTGTTTAGTAGTAACATAAAAAGACCTCCTTTGTACTGATTTTAAACTTTTATATCACCTTGGAAGTTTTAGACTAGAAACCCTTGCGCTAGTAATGACTTTGGGACTCTGGACATTTAGCTGGATGACTGATCCCAGTGTATCGTTGCCAAGTGAAGGGAAGACATTGAGGCGTGCGATGCGTAGAATTGCTTTGACTCACTTCTTTCCCCTGGCAGCGGTTGCAGCCTGGCGGCAGCAGTACCAAATCTGTGTACTTGCACGTTTGAAAGCTGCTTTTCTTAGGCTCCCACAGCAGTTTGTATAGAAGAGGAGCCAAAGTAAGACATCTAAAGAGACTTTCTCAAAAGCAATTCACATGTGATCTTACAAAGAACTCCTTTTAGATTTGGTCCTATCACTACACTCCTCAGACTTCTGTTAAAGCCTTTGCTAAGAGGTAGTGTTAGGGCAAGGCTTGGTAAGTTCTATTGTGTTGAATTTGTTGCAGAGTGTTTTTAAGAAGTAACAGGCTTAGAGTAATTTAGAATGTAGGGGCCAGCCATCTCCAGACACGAAAGAGGGAACCTGAGATTGAGAGGTTAGGTGATTTAGCTAAGGCATGCTCCTGTTTACAGAGTCCAAGTTTTCAGACTTCCATTTATGTGTGCATTTATTATGTCAGAATATGGTTTATGAATTGTAAGAAATAAGTTGCAGAAGAATAACAGAAAGGACATTTTAACTATACCATAAATGGTGTCAACTGCCATTAATCTGATAGGAAGATCCATATTAAAGTTTCAGACCCTGGAGACTGGAATGGGTTCAGAGCTGAAAGAATGTATAGTGTATCTGTCCTTACTCTGATATGAGGAGAGGCAAAAGATGGCAGTTTTGAGGGAAATCGGAGCTTTTCTTCTCAGATACTGAGGGTTAGTTTGTGAACTTCTGTTTTTTGGCCATCATGTTTTGAGCACCTGTGGAGGAAATCGTGCTCCCTCAGCCTCAGCTAGTTTAAGGACTGTGCTGATGGGAAGCAGAAGCAGCTCCTTGTGCCCTTTTAGTAAACAACACAGATTCTCACTTCAATAACTGATGAGTCTGTTCTGTTGTCTCTCAGTCCCCTTGTCAAAACCACTGATCTGGATTGCTCTACAGAAGCTGCTTTGCCCCTCTCTTCTCTAATGATCATGGAGGAGCTCAGTTTTAATACCGTCGTTTGTGTCTGATACACTTAGGCAGCAGTTCCCTCATGGACTTTTTAGATCAAAAATGAAACTATAGTACCTTAAGAAGCTTTTAAAGGAGACATTCTATTACTATTTGGGGAAGAATAAAAAGGCAGTATGATATAGCGGAAAGAGTTCTGATTTTGTGGTCAAGAGACCCAGATCTTAACTCTGCCACTAATGGGTTTGATGAACTTGAGCTAACCTTTAACTCCTGTGGGTCTTTTTTTTGTCATCTGTGAATTGGGGGACAAGATGATCTCCAGGGACTGGATTTGCGGTCCCTATCAAGTCTATATTGAAGGGTTTCATTTTTAGAAGAGTAGCTCTTTAAACAAATTATCCTATAAATTAAATATGACACCAGAAATAGCAGTGACAAATGGAGAATTTTCCTAGGGAAGCCAGTTATGATAGGCTACAGAAAACTTTTTAAAATAAAAACTTTATTATCACACAGTAGGAATGCCCTCCAAATAAATTGATAATTTCTGTTTTACAATGTGGGAATCTGAAAATATCTAGAAAATTAGAAGCTTTTTAAAAAAAATTATAGAATCTGCTTCCAAAGATCAAAACAAAACAAAACAATGAGTCTATAACTAAGGTAATTTAGATAGATGTGGATTTCATCTGATTAAGTTTAATTATAAATTGTATCTGGATTATCATAGACTAATACTATAAATAAACATTTGGTTGGATATCAGTCTTCCATTTTGCCTTATGTATTTATGCTACATTAATTGGTTTCATTAATACCATTTAATTGATCATAACTTGTGTTACTGCCACCCTGATGGTAAAAAGAGCCTTTACAGCTGTGTACATGTAGGGACATGGTACCACTTTCACAGCTTTGCTGGAAACACTATACTGATTTCTAAATATCAGACATAGCTTATTTAGAACAAGTGAGTTTGTTTTCATATAGTGTAGGGCAGCAGTAACAGTAATTACTGTCCTGATATAATGATGCTAATCTTTTATCATCATCATCTGAAGTGAATGATAAAAGCATGTTAAATTGAATCTCCTTTCTAACTTGTGTTATGCAGCCATTATAGGTCCTGGACCACTTAGGAGATAACTGGGCTGTTCCTTATTCTTTGTGGTAGTGGTGGATATTCAACTTGAGATTTAAAATCAATATTACCAGTCAGAGTTGTGTGTGTTTAAAATATGTTGTCCACCAGCTCAGACCAGTAATTGGTGAGAAAGCGGTGTAAGGGATAGGTGTTTTTTCATGCAGAATAGCTTTTTAAAAGATCATTTCATTAAGATTTAAATGTAAGCAAGCAGAGAAATTTTATAAAAACATCCACTAGATGGCATCTTGTAATTGTGTTTAGCATTATCCTGAAGCATTCTTGACTAGAGGGTATAATTGGAACAGGTTTTTATTTTTTTCTCTGAAGGTTGGTTGTTCATGAATATATGGATTCATATATACTTTAAAATAATCTTAAGTGAAAAATTTTAACCAGTCATTTTGTCATACTGCCCACTCATCATAGGAAACGTTTCTAGAACATTCCTGATATGTTCTCAAACATAGCATGACATTGGTAACCTGTACTAATAACATTGGGAAACTTGCTTTCGTGACCATTTTACGTTCTTAATTTTATAAAAATATGGAAAGCATAGAAAACTGGTCCCCTGCTAGAATATCCATTAGTTAGAAAATAAGCTTTGGTATTTTGCTTTGGTAGGGCATTGTGCTTGTGGCAGAGATACAGATTATATTTCTGGTGTGGTTCCAAAGTTCTTTTAAAGTTCTAAGAACCACTGACCTTGATCCTCTGAAAAATTTCTTAGTGTTGAATTTATTTTTCAAATACAGATGCTCTTTGACTTAAAATGGGGCTGCATCCTGATACACTCACTGTAAGTTGAAAATATCCTGTCAGAAATGCATTTAATACATCTAACCTTCCAAACATCATAACTTAGCTTAGCCTACCTACATGCTCAGAACAGTTATATTAGCCTACAAGTGGGCAAAATCATCTAACAGAAAGCCTATTTTATGATAGTGTTGCATATCTTATGTAACTTATCGAATACTAAAAGTTTTTCAAGCATGTTTAAGCTAGGTTAGGCTATGATATTCAGTAACTTGGGTATATTAAAGACATTTTCCACTAATGATATTTTTAAGTTACTTGTAAGTTGAGAAACATCTGTATTAACAAGCTAACAATCTTATTCTTAAGTGCATACAAATTTACCAATGATTTGGTTAATCTCTTTAGCCTATTAGTATTTTTAAAAGCTTATTGTTTACGGAACTATAAGTATACCCCAATGTCTTCTTTTTTGATTTTTGAATTATTTGTATTTTAAGTTAAAAAAAAGCTAGAAAATAGAATTACCAAAAAGAAGAAAACCTCATCCATAATTTTATCACAGAGAAATAATGTTGTAAACAATTTAGCATTCATTCTTTCAGGCTTTTTTGGTTTATGTATATATAAGCACATATTTATTATGTATTTTTTTAAAGGAATCAGGCTCTTATATTCTATGCAACCTTTTTTCCCACTTATCTTCAGTGTCTTTTTATGCCAATAAATGCATTTTCATGGAATTCTTAGTCACTATAAATTGTTACATTTTAACCAAGCTCCTGCTGTTTATATTTTGCCCCCCACCCCCATTTTTTCTGTACCCACAGATTTTTGACATGCAGAGATATTTCTTTACCTAAGGGTATTTACTGAGGAGAGCACTGGATTAAAGCAGCATAGGTCAACCTAGCACAACATCTGGTTAATAGTAGATTCTCAATAATATTGAATGAATTTTTTACTTTTTTTGGTTACATGAGTTTAATGGTTAGAAGTTATTATGGGCCTAGCATGGTGGCTCAAGCCTATAATCCCAGCACTCTGGGAGGCAAGCCGAAGCAGGAGGATTGTTTGAGCCCAGGAGTTTGAGATAAGCCTAGGCAACACAGTGAGACCTCGCTTCTGCAAAAATTTGAAACATTAGCTGGGTGTGGTGGCGCACGCCTGTAGTCTCAGCTACTTTAGAGACTGAGGTGGGAAGATCACTAGAGCCCAGAAGGTCAAGCTACAGCAGTGAGCTGTATTTGCACTACTGCACTTCAGCCTCGGCAAGAAGGGCAAGACCGTTTCTCAAAAAAAAAAAAAAAGTTGTTAATTGTAGTTTATTTCAAGTTGACTTGAATGTTTCTAGTCCATGATTAATTATGATGATAATGATAGCAAACCTTCATTTGCACTTACTGCAAAGCACTATTCCAAGCAGTGTATGTGTATATAAAAATTGGCTTAATCCTCACAATGAAATAGATACTGTTATTATCCTTCCTTTTACAGATGAGGATGCCAAGGCACAGGGAGGTTAGGTTTCTTGCCCAAGATTACACAGTTTGCAGCTAATAATTTATAGATGCGGGTTTACAAATTCAGGAAAAAAGAGAGTTCACAGTTAACGTTTGTGTCAAATCGCATGAGATATGAAGCATAGACAAAGTGAAATTAAGCAGGATGGTCTAGGATTTCTTTCAAAGTCATATTTAAGGGCTTCATTAAAAAAAAAAAAAAAGCCAAAGATTTGTGTAGTTCTTTTGAAATGGCATCTGTGCCATTTTCTTATTGAATATAAGATCGCAAGTTGTAAAGTTTGTAGTCTAGATAATGTAGATTACAGTTATGTTTGACACCGTACATATCTTACTTTGACACAGATGATACATAATTTTTAATTTGTATGGAATTTACATATCATGGTAATAATTTAATGTATATTACCCAAAATTCAGGCTCATAGAGTTTTCTGGGCTTGAGTCGCATATTTTCTCAGCTTTGTCCAGGTCCTGCTGTGCTGAATATGGAAGCTGTGTGGTTTCCCAGCAGCAGAGCCATTGATTTAATGGACATTTATTAAGCACCTAATATATGCCAGGAACAACAATAGCACTGGGCATACAAAGATAAATAAAATATCATCTCTTCAAGAAGACATAGTGTGTGGCTAGCAACATTGAAAAGATCCATCCCAGAAACAACAGGATTCTGTTAAAGTGCTTGCTTACTTGCTTTAGGATTGTTTCTTTATAAAATGGAAAAAATAAAACATGAACAAACAGAACCAGAAAGGGATTTCCTTTCTCTTTCCTCTGAACTTGTACTGTGGGGGCTTTATAAAAAAGCCCCTCTCATCTTGATGTCATAGTACCTAAAATTCCTTCATGAAGAGTCATTAAAAATTACTCTTCCCCAAAGCCATATTTTAAAATGAGTTTTAATTTATTATGTTACTTAACCCTTGTTGTCTCATTGGGAAAGCCCAGCCTATGACAACCTGGAAGGACTCAGAACTGGCATTTTAAAACAGAAAGTCTATCAGCAATGAACAGCTTCAGTAAGAAAGCAGGGTCTGAGTCCCTGGGATCAGGGAAGGCTGGAAGGAACAAGTGTTCAGTGTGAATGTAATTCAGGATTTCAGATACTTCCTGCTGAGCCCATAAGTGTTACTGTGGCCAGAAGGCTGTCAGACTTTGACAAGTGAGCCCTATTTTTGGATGATGGAGAAGCAAGCCAAACCTTCCTTACTGGCCACATGGGGCTTTTTGGTTCTTAGGAATGTCTGGAAAAGCTCCTCACAGACCAAAGTCGAAGGATGGCATAAATGAACACATCTGGCTTCCCTGTTTTACCTAGAGCTACTCCTGAGTTGGACTTCTTTATCACTGCTTACGAGTACCTCTTTACAAAGCCAATATTCCAAAATCCAAATAGGATTTCAGAAGCCCCATATTTCTAAGAGGAGGCCAAGGGGTGTAAGTGGTGGTAGACATGCAGAAAGTAAGGGTGAAGTGGTTTCCAAGTAAAATGAGGTTGTTGATTGACTTGAAGAGGTGACAGAGCCAAATTTATGAAAGCATTAGGGTTTCCCATACCTGACAGTATGGCTTGTTGGAAAAAGGAGCAGAAAGAGGCTGAGTTTTCTGTCAGAAACCACTGAAACCACTATTTATGTAATATTTATGGGAGACCATGTGTGATTCAATTGAATTGCTCTGTCTCGCTATAGCAGTTTTTAAAAGCTTCTTCGATTGTTGACCGGTCCGTTAAGACATGCTGCCCATGTAGATAAGGAAGACACTGAAGTTTCAACATCCACACTAAGTGATCATGAAGTTCTTATGGTTTAAAAAAGTTCAGATTTACAATTCCATGTAACCTTTCATTAATTAAACAAATTGGATCTTTGTTACTCTTCTGAAAGTTTTAGAATTGCACTTCATGTTTTAGAAATGACTCATCAGCTTTGCATTGCTCTGCTGACCAGAAAGCCTAAACTTGCAAAAGTAGTGTTTTTCACTGGATTTTGGAGTGTGCCTCTTTACGTGTGTTGTACCGTGGTGGCCCAGCATAGAGGGTATAGCGATTGACTCCCTTCCTGTAATGCTTTTCAAAATGACACCTGAATAGTGGAAGCCCTGATGGTAGTGCTGATAAATAATGCTTTAGAAACCTGTTTTAACAAAATTAAGCCAATTTGGATAGCTTATAAGTAATCAACACAAATAGACACAGAAATATTAATGGAAGGTTTATGATATCAGGATTGTTAGCAACCAGAGGTCACGTAGAAAATATTTACGTCCACCAAGGATGCCTTAAGCATATAGTAGATGAGTCTTGTATGTTCCTGGAAATAGATGGGGAAAGGTTTAGTTAATAATAGTGTGATGGAACGTCTTTTTTAAGGAGTCTTAAATTATTTTTAAAATTCAAATTTATATAGTGCAGTGATTTTCAACTAGGGATCAATTTAGAGCTGTGATTTTCAACTAGGGATCCCACAACCCTACAAGGAGTGTTCAGAAATTCGTGGGACATTATTTGGGGAAATGCCACAGTCTGGGAGTGGGTGTAGGGGTCAAAGGGCAGGGAAGAGCCTAGATATATGTTAGCTCTGCAGGAAGTGAAACAGCCTTGCCAGGTAAGGAACTATCTCACTCAAGATACCAAAAGCTTCCTCACTGAGAAATGCTGATTTTAGAGTACTGGATATTACTGTAAGTTAAGCCTAACCAGAGAAGTAATTGGAAGTGTCCGCCCTTTGGACTCTGAAGATGCATATCATATACTGAGAGAATAAAGTAGAATTTCCTGTAGAAATTCTGGAGATTTCCACACTTACTATTTTATTAAGGTGAACTACCTTGTGGATAGTTTTACTCAGTTGCTTAACTGAGGGTAAATTTTATTTCTCCCTGTCAGTAAAGCTAGCAACAGGGGGGCTATAAATATAAATTTCCAGAATCTTACACCTGCTGACCATAAAAGTCAGTCTAGATCACTGGGGAAGCTGCACCAAAAGCATGTTTTCAGCAGCTACTGATAAAGCTAACATGAAATAAAATCACACACATTCAATGTGCTTCATAACAGTGCAGTGTAATGAAATCCAGAGGCCAATTGATAGTAAAAAATCAGGTGTTGTAAAAGTGTACTTCACATAAAACTAATTTGATTACTCTTTTTAATAGCAGATGTAGAATAAATTCATGAAGATGTTAGGAACATGGGTAGGGTGAGTGAGGTTCGAGGAAGGAAAGACGACTTAAGTTGTTGGGAACTTTTCTTATGGAAAGAACATTTAATAGTTTTTCCAGTGTTATTGAGGTTATGGATGATTCACTATGATTTCTTAAGCTGTCTCTGACATTTTCCCCAAGTTATTTCTAAGACAGTTCACTCGTTCATTCATCACTAAGAATTTGTTCTTTGTAGTAGGTATGCTTCTATTAAGTGTGGAAGACAAACCTGCAAGCAATAAAACCCCTATCGAAGGTGATAATGTCACAGTAGCTGTGTAGATAAAATACTGTGGGACCGAAGGGTCTACTCCAGCAAACCAACTCCAGCTTCTGATCATAATGGGGCAATCACTTAAGATACCTAGAAATGAGTTAAAACAGTATTTCTACTCTCCCACTAGATTCCATAACATTGGTTAATAAGCTAGGATGACTCTGGTATAAACAAACAATAGAAATTTAAAGTTCATTCTTAATTAAGATATATGTTGAGATTCTATTTTATTCCCATGTATGTAGTCAAGTAAATGCTTCACTTCTAAATACTGAAACTATAAGATGTCCCACAGTAATTGAATTACAGACAAAAAGGCCCATTTGCTGCAGTTGCAGTAATTATGTGGTGAAGCAGTTAATTTTGAGCAAGTGTGAAAAGATGTCACGTTGTCACAGAAAGGATCAGAAAGAGAAAATCACTTTCCACTGCAGCATATTGATCTGATACCTCGGAAGCCTGATACTTTGTCCTCCATTAAATCACGTTTAAAATATTTGATTTTAAAATAACTTATTGACTTTCTTTTTTGTTTGTAAAATAAGACATGTTGAATGAGAATAACACCAAAATGCATGGAGACAAAAATATCAGTCAATGCATATACCACTCCATATCCGTTGTGAACGTTTTATTGTTTGTCATTTCAGCATGTTTACCAGGCATAAACATAGTTGAACTGTTTCTTTTCTTTTTAATTAGAATTATGGTACATAAATGTTACTGTAAATGCATTTAATGGAAAATATTTTTATTGATTGATTTTGCCATCAAATTCCTATGCCTGCCCTTGTTAGAGGTCCCCCCTGCTTCCAATTTTAGTGTTTTATTTGATTTCACAAAGATGGTGGGATTCAAGGTGTGATGTGGTGTAAACTTGTACTTTTTAGAAATAGATACTTCCTCATATGTTTGCCATGTATCATAAAATTACTGCCCTTTAGTAGGATGGGAAGCATAGTTTTCTTTTTCAGGGAAAAGAAAATAGCTATTTTGCTAGAGAAGGAAAACTTCAGGGTATTATAAGGATTTATTTGTGATCACATTTTCCTGATGCTGATAGATGCAATGGTATACACATTGCTTGTTTAGATTGTCGTTCTTTTATTCTGCTTTCTTAACTTTGCTGCAGATGCTCTTAGTCACTGCATGTTCACATACTGGAGTGGTTAATGCTCCTTTTAGAAGCTAAGCTATCAGGCTGTCAGTCAAGAATGTACTAACTGCTGACTTTATGGATGCGTCCCAAAAGTTAGATTTGCGTTAGAGGTCACATTCATACAAAACTCTGTTTTATGAGAGCAACGAATACTTTATGGTCCAAGTGCTGTTGGCAGTTTTCCAGTTTCTATCTATGTGTCTATCAGCTCTACACTTTGTAGAAAGTAGGCATGCATGTGCCTGCACATGTGTTAACCTTAAAAGCATAGTTCTTTTCCATGAAAGCTGCTTTATTCTTTCTTACCCAGAAAGATTCTATTGTGGTAATGGTAACTTCTAACCCAGGATTATACATCTTCCTTAGGCTTCAGTTAAATCCTACTGTTGCTCTCTACTAACTGAACTTTAAGTTATCAAAAATAAGAGCCTTCCCATTATTTTACTATGTCAATATCTGTTGTTACCTCCCTGCATTAAAAGACCCCAGATGGAAAATTGTCTTTCTAAATTCCCTTCAGCAATACCTATTGCAGGTAAGAAACTATTTTTTAACAAATATTATAATGTGGTTGCTATTTATCTTCTCTAACTGTTTAACATGAACCATGGAGATGACGGATATTTTATTGTTTTAAAATAAGCTTGTTTCATTCTACATATCATCATTAGACTTTTGCCTTAGCAGTAAGTATGAAAGGTTAAGAAATAGATTCCATTTTTAAATATAAAACTTAAACTATGTTTCAGTTTAAGGTCTTCAAAATTTTTCCCATAGTTGCGATATTTTTTTTCTGAGGTAATAGGCCCTGTCCAAGGAGATGCTGAATAACTCTCTAATAATGTCCAACAATGTCTGACATCACAGAGAAGGAATTGAGAGGGTCTCCCAGGTAGTCAAATGGATGCTGTTGCTATGGTAAGTTCCTACGTCACCATGACAAGCAGAAATATCCAAGGAAGCAGCAGTGGCGGAGCAAAGGCAGCCACTTCTAGCCTGGCAACTAAAAGCTGAAAACTCACATGACTGAATTTCAGGGAACAGTTTTCCCATAGTTGAGAGTGGGGTGCCTAACTGAATCATCAATGTCAGCTATGAACAGTAAGAAAAATGCCTTTGTAAGATCAAAGATAGATACTGTATTTGGAATTTGTTCAGGAAGAGTAACTTTGCAATTGCAAATATACTTTTAACTGCAGTATTTGTTATCTGTCTTCGAAGGAGAGCTGCATGTTGATAGGCCACTTCCTGCCTTTCATCTTTTTTTTTCTGATTATAGGCAAAGTGGGTTGGGGGAAGCAGCACCATAGTAGTGCCAGTCCTTTTTTAAGAGCTGTTTTAAAACATGGACAACTGAATTACATATTTTAGAAAGTAGAGTTGGTTCTGAAGAAATGCAATTTTGTGGTAATTTTGTGGTAGGGTCACTACGAATGGCTTCCAAGAGACTTCTGCCAAATAATAGCAGAGGTCAACAGTATAATCTATAGAGAAACTAGAGAACAGAAAATAAGAATGTATTATTTTTAGGAGCCAGGGTGTTATATAGACTGACAGGAGGCTGCCAGGATCAAGAAACAAGTTTTAAGAGAATAGGAAGCCCATCTGATAGGAGACAGTATCCACGAGAGTAGACACTGATTTGTCAGTTTGACAGGTTCTTGTTCGTGGAATCAGCATAAAGTTACCTTGATCCACTTTAACTTGAGGGTGTTTAATCAGGTGTTTGGTATAACGAATGTTGAGGGTAGTAATTTGGGGCCACATTAGGCTAGTTGCAAAGTCACACTTGAATAGCCTTAACCAAGATGATTTTTCTAAATGAAATTGAAGGAAGCAAAGGGGAGGAAACTCATCAAAGGTTGCTGAAAATTACATGTAGAAGATACGCTATTCCCTTTCCTTCTCAGCCTTCATTTTTCTTCATCAGCTCTCGCCAGTGATGCATCTGTGAGAGGATAATGCAGGCTATCCTGCCATGAGTAATGGACCTTGATTTCCACTTTTCTGATTGCTTGCTATCTGCTGTAAGTAATGCCTTACAGGCATTCTCCCTGTGTCCTAGAGCATTTTAACTAATACTCTATTTGGGCAGAAGTCCCAATAACCACATAATTTTTCATTCAACTTTTCTAATTTTTGTCTTTATTGATTTCCAGTAAAACTCTCAGTGCAGATTTTTGCATGTTTGTTTTGTAACCACAAGGTTTTTTGTTGGTATGTACCTTTTCTTTGTGATATTCTTTCCTTTGAGAATAGCAAGGAACCCTGAGAATTGTTAGATTGTTCTCAAAATAGATCACTTCTTGTCTGCTCCATTCAGCTGTGACTTCTCTCATTAGGATAATAGAATAAAATTGCCCTTTAGAAGCTTTTCCTTTATTGATCCAGTTCATTTCAGAGGCGGAAAGTGAAGAAGAAACTAAGAGTTCTTTTTATTATCTTATTGTAAATAAACCTGGCCGTTTTTACTCTTAAAAACAATACTGTACTCATTTTACTCATACTAATAGTACAAATTCAAGTAATCTCAGTTTTATAATTTAATAGGAAAATACGTAAATATGTGTGTGTGTTTATGTGCAAAATGTTTAGTTTTAACTTACCCTCTTGTGGATTCAGTTTTACAGATCATTAAATTGGTGAGTTTAGATCAGTTCTAACACTGTACAGTTTTATTTGTGATTCCCAATGTATGCTTCATAAAATCTCAGATCTAGAAATAACCATAAGAGAAACCTTCTGGTTTTCCTTTGTCTGTTTGAGCAGTAGTAGATTTAATATAAGAAGAGCTGCCTGTGTTTTTTGTTGTTCTTGTTTTTTGTTTTTTTTTTCTTCTGGCGAATTTCTAAGACTATAAACCTGTGGTGATTTTTAAGTAGAGAAGTTTTTAAAACTGTTTTGGAAGATAGTTGAAATAGTGACAGTAGTTGTCTGGACTTTGCAGTATCAATAATTTAGCACTTTTAGTGGTCAAGGACAGACCCCTCTTTCCGCTAGTCAGGTCTAGGGGCACTTGAACTCCCCATTGATTTTTTCATCATGGAGGAGCCCCTCAGTGTTCCAGCTAGTTCTTCCCTGAGCACACGAATGGTTGGATTGATGTGAGGAGGCCCACAATTTAAAGGCCCAGGTTTGGCCATGTTTATTACTTGTCTGAGCTGCAGACAGTTGTGGTGTTCGCATTTTCTAGTGTCATAGGCAGTTTTGCTCCAGATTCTGAATAAATGCAAAAGTAGGGCTAAGGTGGTTTAATCCTAACCAACCCGTTAAAGGTCCAGATCTCCTAATTTCTGAAAGTTTAACATCTCCATAATAAATTATGCACTGAATTGTGTCTAAAATAAAAAATTTATATTTATTAAGGGCCTCTATGGCTTTGCTTTGAGGACATTAGAAATTGACTTTTTTTAAGGAAAAAAATGTTTTTCAATATACTTTCTAAATAGATGTTGGGAATTCTTATTAAAATGTTGGAGAAGTTATTTTTTCCTTAGTACAGAATTCTAAGAAAGCACATCAGAAATGTTTAAAATGTCAGAAGTTAAAAAACAACTTAGTGACGGCTTATAAAATTCAGCTTTAAGCCAATTTTCAAATCATAGAATCCAGCGTTAATTAATAATGGAGGGCAGTTTGCATAAACTGGGAAAAACAGGGAGTGGGACAAATATACAAAACAGCTGTTACAGTTTTTCTTAAGACTCAGCTACACAGTTAAGTTTCTTTCTTTTTTTTTAAACGAGTATAAAGGCTCTGTGAAGGCCCGCATAGCTGATATATTGTGTCTTTATTTTTCTAGTAGAGAATGGAGAGGGGGGAATGGAGAACTTATAGACAGAGAAGGGGGGAATGCAGGACAGCCTGGCCCCTGCTGGAGATAAGGAGGTAAAATCATAGCATACAGTGGTAATAACAGGCCTTCATGGTCATCTAGCCCAACTTTCTGATGCTTGAAGACTCTCCACAGTTTTTCAACTTCATCAGTTGCTAATTTTGTCTTGAACCGGCCTGACATTGAATCTATTTTTCCTTTTGTGAGGTGAAAGCCAGGACTAGACACTGGTCATTTTTACTCTGTCTGGTACTATTATTGGTCCCATAGTTCACTACCCAAAAAGTGCTCTACAAGCAACAGAAAATGAATATGAAAAGTACAAAATGGTCTGGGCACGGTGGCTCACACCTGTAATCCCAGCACTTTGGGAGGCCAAGGTGGGAGGATCACCTGAGGTCAGGAGTTCGAGACCAGCTTGGCCAACATGGCGAAACCCCATCTCTACTAAAAATACAAAAATCAGCAGGGCATGGTGGCACACACCTGTAATCCCAGCTACTCTGGAGGCTGAGGCAGGAGAATCACTTGAACCCGGGAGGCGGAGGTTGCAGTGGGCTGAGATCGCACCACAGCACTCTAGCCTGCGTGATGAGCGAAACTCCATCTGAAAAAAAAAGAAGAAAAATACAAAATGTTATTTACACTTTATTACATTTTATATCTGTTCCCAGATTATCTTTGACCGTTTCTGTATGAATGCCACAAAATTCCAGTTCTGTTCTCTCTTCAGCATTACTTTCCTATAAAGGCCCAGCCAGTTCTTCTAGGTCAATCCTGAGGTTCCAGGAATGGCCAGTTACCTGACTTATTTCCTGTGATCACATCCCTTGAAAGTTGCTGAACCTACTTAGTCCTAAATAATAGCACAACAAATAACTGAACAGTTCTTTTCAGACTCTTTTCAATGTGTTGTTGGTGCCCAAAGTAAGAGAATCCAGGTCACAGTTGGCAAAGTTTGCAGTGGCAGGAAGCTCTTGGGGAACCCAGGGTTCATTCTTGACCGTGTCTTCGGCAGTGTGGATAAATTTAGCCATTAGTTAAGGCGTTAATAATGGGACAAATTGAGATCATCAGAGGGAGTAAAGAGAATTGTCTGAATTCTCCAATGGCTTTTATAATTGCCAAGTGTCCAGAGCTGAGAATGTTATATTATTATATATTATCTATTCCCTAATGATTCGGACCACATTTGTTGCACTCTATTATCTGCTGCCTAGTTTCCAAATGGTTTTATTATTATATAGGTTTTATCTCACCAACAAGTTCTTTATTGTTCCAACTCATATTTTATAATCACTGTCATCTCTCTTAATGCTAGTCCATTAATAGGTCCTCAAAAGGTTGATTTGGGGTCAGAAGGTCTCCCTAGAGGAGTTATATATAAGAGCTATAGAAAGAATTTGCCCACCTTTTAGTACAGATTTGGCAAGTCATCAAAGCAAATGGCTGGGAGAGCTCAGCAAGCAGAATTCTCCTTTGACTCCTCAATGAGCCCCTACCTTTCAGTTCAAGGGAAGCTATAATGTGATATAAAATATGTCTGATATTTGCTGTTAGATTGTGATTTTTGGTACACAGCAGACAACGACAGGTTTTCCTTATTTTTTTCCCCCTAGAATCAGGGCGATCAAGTATATTTTATTTTCTCCAGTTGGTTCTTTTTCAAACTTTCGCCTAAACTTTTATTCTTAAGCCGTATAGTAGTACATATTTTAAAATCTAGCAATACTTGGAC
Organism: Pan troglodytes; assembly: GCF_028858775.2. NCBI lineage: Eukaryota > Metazoa > Chordata > Mammalia > Primates > Hominidae > Pan > Pan troglodytes. The sequence goes on from NC_086015.1 coordinate 111,034,670, forward strand.
ATTTGTGAAGACCTTTATTTGGTACAAAATGTCTTTTGAATTTTTGCTTGTACTTAAAAATATTTACAATAAACACAGGAAGTTGTATGCTACTCTGAGATTATAGGGGAGGTTTGTAGAGTGCCCTTCCCTTACATGCTGTGTTGCTTATGAAAATGACAAGCTTTCATAATATCTGTTAAACTGTAACCTGCCTATTGTGTTCAGTACAGAATGCTGAATTTAGTTAAAATGTTAAGATATGTTTGTTCCACTTCTGCCTCTCAGAAAAATTAGATGGAGATATGTGTGCTCTCCATCAATAAAGCGTATTTGTTTTGAAAGATGCAGCACTCACGGGCTGTCAGTCATAACGACTTCTGAGAGTACTTTAAGAGCTGCAGCATCAATATTTACAAAATACAAAGTGAAGAAAAGTACATTGCGTCACAGACATGTGCTGTCTTGTTCCGATTCCCTCCCTCCTCAGTGTATTTAGTATAGTTAAGTCTATATGGAGGAGTATTTGAGATACGAATGGAAGTTTGGGATTCCTCTAAAGTAATTACTGAGAGGTATGAATGAAATACCAACAAGGCTTGTAAAATGGAATTACTTTTCCTCCCAAAGTAAATGTATTGATTAAAAACTAAAATCAGTGATACAATCAGATGGAAGAAAGTACCTATGTTTAAAGTCCAGAGCCTTTATAGGCTGTGTTCCTAGTTTGCTTCTTAATGACATTATAAAGATTATGTAAATCTCTCTGAGGCGCCTCTCAAATGGGCATAATTATACCCATTTCTTGGGATTTTGTAATAATAAATGTGTGCAATAAAGGCTTTGTAAGTTATAAAGTGGTACATAGTTGGAAAGCAGCAAATAAGGTAGCCTAGGGTTTTTTAATGGCAGTACTAGCTTTTTGTATAAGAAAATATATTTGGAACTTATTAATGAAATGTACTCAAGTTGTATATTATAAAGTGCTTTATCATAAAAAATTAAAACGAGTGTATTAGATATGTCAGAACAATGACTTTATTATTATATTATAATCTATCTTTGAAAAAAAACTAAAAGCAGCATGGGCTCACTTTTAGCATATAGTCTCTGTTATTTATCCTGTATTCTGCCACTAACTCTTGTGGCCTGGTAAATTACTAAGTGAAAGCATTCTCTCCCTTTTGTTTCCCCAACATAATGCCATTGTGTAAATATGGAAAGGCTTGGTTAGACACTTATCACAAAGTACGTTGGAGATTCCAATTAGAAATGGAGTAAATTAATGAGAAATGGTTTTAGCAGGGTTAAGAATCTTGCTTAGGGGAAAAATGATATTGTATTTGAAAATTCTTGGGTTTAACTCAATATGTGGATGGTTACCTCTCCCTAAAATCAGCAAACACAGTGCCTTAATGATATAAAGAGCTTCTTCAGTGATTTCCCAGGTTTATATGGTTTATGATTATTTTACAGAGTAGCTTTTTTTGGTATTATAAAGCATTACCTTTATATTTAAATAGGATGCTAGAAGATAAAAATTTGGCCAGCAGAGGGAGCAGACTTATGTAAATTGGGCCGTAAGGAAGATACTCTAGGGTACTTCAGTAAACGTGTATCTTGTGGGTAGTGATTTACAACATTCTTGTACTGTGCATTGAGAAGAAAATTAAAGGAAGGAACTTCAGTCATATTAAAACCAGTTCTTTATGGTCTCACTTTGATGCCTTTTTTTTTTTTTTTTTTTTTTTTTGAGAAAGAGTCTCATTCTGTTACCCAGGCTGAAGTGCAGTAGCATGATCACAGCTCATTGCAGCCTCTACCTCCTGGCTCCAAGGCTCAGGGGATTCTCCCACCTCAACCTCCTAAGTAGCTAGGACCACCGGTGTGCACCACCATGCCTGGTTAATTATTAAATTTTTTGTAGAGACAGGGTCTGATTATGTTGCCTAGGCTGGTCTCAAACCCCTAGGTTCAAACGATTACTCCTGCCTTGACCTAACCTAGTGCTGGGATTACAGACATGAGCCATGGCACCTGGCCTCTCTGGTACTTTTTAAAAAAGAAAAAAGGCAAGCAAATAATACACGAATAGGAACTGTGTTTTGTTATTGTTGTTATTTTTAGACATGAAGAATCTTTTGTAAATAAATGTCATCAATTTAATAAATTTACTAGATAAAAATAAGGTTTTAGTACTTGGCTCTGGTTGGAGCACATTCATTCTAAACACATAAAAGGAATATAAATAACACCTGAAAGAAATATAAAAGGAATTGTTAATGTTCTAAACAGAGCACTGTTATGACTGAATCATCAAGTAAGCACTTACATTTTGTATCATATATATTAAATCAGGAAAATGGAAAATATTTAACATAAAAATTTCACCCAGCATGAAGCAGGTATAAAACAAACGGTTTTCTGCTCAACACTAGTTATATAGAAATTAATCAATCATAGCATCCTATGCATTCTAATTAATTTCCTTGGCAAATGTGCAGGCTGATATAAGATGATTGGATTCATGCACTTTCAAGTACTATTTATTAAATACGTATATTCAAGGCAGTATTCTAAGCATTTGGGAAGGTAAAGGTAAACCATACCTACCTTTATGTAATTTGTAATTTAGTAAATGGTGAGTCTAATTCTAGTGTGCCAAAGTGAAAGTAGGTGGGCATTGCAGCAGCTAGGATAAGCAACTTCGCTAAACACTATACTACTTAAAATAAGAAATAAGTATTCTTTTTTTGCTTTTGAGAAAAATATTTTTGTTTTGCAACCATTAAGATTGAGAAGTTTTGCTTTATAAAGTGAAGTCGATTTGACTGTTACTTAAGTTATTCACCATCTTTCTTACAGTAAAGAACGGTAGCTAAGGAAAAAGATTTCCAATCAGTGATACAGACTATTGATTCTTAACTAAATCATTGTTTCTGCATTGTTTTTTAAAATTATAATTAGATATCAGGATGATAGAAAACATCCAGATTTTTACATTATTTTATTTATTTATTTATTTATTATTATACTTTAAGTTTTAGGGTACATGTGCACAATGTGCAGGTTAGTTACGTATGTATACATGTGCCACGCTGGTGTGCTGCACCCACTAACTCGTCATCTAGCATTACGTATACCTCCCAATGCTATCCCTCCCCCCTCCCCCCACCACACAACAGTCCCTGGTGTGTGATGTTCCCCTTCCTGTGTCCATGTGTTCTCATTGTTCAATTCCCACCTATGAGTGAGAACATGCGGTGTTTGGTTTTTGTCCTTGCGATAGTTTGCTGAGAATGATGCTTTCCAGCTTCATCCACGTCCCTACAAAGGACATGAACTCATCATTTTTTATGGCTGCATAGTAGTATTCCATGGCGTATATGTGCCACATTTTCTTAATCCAGTCTATCATTGTTGGACATTTGGCTTGGTTCCAAGTCTTTGCTATTGTGAATAGTGCCGCAATAAACATACGTGTGCATGTGTCTTTATAGCAGCATGATTTATAATCCTTTGGGTATATACCCAGTAATGGGATGGCTGGGTCAAATGGTATTTCTAGTTCTAGATCCCTGAGGAATCGCCACGCTGACTTCCACAATGGTTGATCTAGTTTACAGTCCCAGCAACAGTGTAAAAGTGTTCCTATTTCTCCACATCCTCTCCAGCACCTGTTGTTTCCTGACTTTTTAATGACTGCCATTCTAACTGGTGTGAAATGGTATGTCATTGTGGTTTTGATTTGCATTTCTCTGATGGCCAGTGATGATGAGCATTTTTTCATGTGTTTTTTGGCTGCATAAATGTCTTCTTTTGAGAAGTGTCTGTTCATGTCCTTTGCCCACTTTTTGATGGGGTTGTTTGTTTTTTTCTTGTAAATGTGTTTGAGTTCATTGTAGATTCTGGATATTAGCCCTTTGTCAGATGAGTAGGTTGTGAAAATTTTCTCCCATTTTGTAGGTTGCCTGTTCACTCTGATGGTAGTTTCTTTTGCTGTGCAGAAGCTCTTTAGTTTAATTAGATCCCATTTGTCAATTTTGGCTTTTGTTGCCATTGCTTTTGGTGTTTTAGACATGAAGTCCTTGCCCATGCCTATGTCCTGAATGGTAATGCCTAGGTTTTCTTCTAGGGTTTTTATGGTTTTAGGTCTAACGTTTACGTCTTTAATCCATCTTGAATTAATTTTTGTATAAGGTGTAAGGAAGGGATCCAGTTTCAGCTTTCTACATATGTCTAGCCAGTTTTCCCAGCACCATTTATTAAATAGGGAATCCTTTCCTCATTGCTTATTTTTCTCAGGTTTGTCAAAGATCAGATAGTTGTAGATATGTGGCGTTATTTCTGAGGGCTCTGTTCTGTTCCATTGATCTATATCTTTGTTTTGGTACCAGTACCATGCTGTTTTGGTTACTGTAGCCTTGTAGTATACTTTGAAGTCAGGTAGCATGATGCCTCCAGCTTTGTTCTTTTGGCTTAGGATTGACTTTGCGATGCGGGCTCTTTTTTGGTGCCATATGAACTTTAAAGTAGTTTTTTCCAATTCTGTGAAGAAAGTCATTTGTAGCTTGATGGGGATGGCATTGAATCTATAAATTACCTTGGGCAGTATGGCCATTTTCACGATATTGATTCTTCCTACCCATGAGCATGGAATGTTCTTCCATTTCTTTGTATCCTCTTTTATTTCATTAAGCAGTGGTTTGTAGTTCTCCTTGAAGAGGTCCTTCACGTCCCTTGTAAGTTGGATTCCTAGGTATTTTATTCTCTTTGAAGCAACTGTGAATGGGAGTTCACTCATGATTTGGCTCTCTGTTTGTCTGTTATTGGTGTATAAGAATGCTTGTGATTTTTGTACATTGATTTTGTATCCTGAGACTTTGCTGAAGTTGCTTATCAGCTTAAGGAGATTTGGGGCTGAGACAATGGGGTTTTCTAGATATACAATCATGTCATCTGCAAACAGGGACAATTTGACTTCCTCTTTTCCTAATTGAATACCCTTTATTTCCTTCTCTTGCCTAATTGCCCTGGCCAGAACTTCCAACACTATGTTGAATAGGAGTGGTGAGAGAGGGCATCCCTGTCTTGTGCCAGTTTTCAAAGGGAATGCTTCCAGTTTTTGCCCATTCAGTGTGATATTGGCTGGGGGTTTGTCATAGATAGCTCTTATTATTTTGAGATACGTCCCATCAATACCTAATTTATTGAGAGTTTTTAGCATGAAGCGTTGTTGAATTTTGTCAAAGGCCTTTTCTGCATCTATTGAGATAATCATGTGGTTTTTGTCTTTGGTTCTGTTTATATGCTGGATTACATTTATTGATTTGCATATATTGTACCAGCCTTGCATCCCAGGGATGAAGCCCACTTGATCATGGTGGATAAGCTTTTTGATGTGCTGCTGGATTCGGTTTGCCAGTATTTTATTGAGGATTTTTGCATCAATGTTCATCAAGGATATTGATCTAAAATTCTCTTTTTTGGTTGTATCTCTGCCCAGCTTTGGTATCAGGATGATGCTGGCTTCATAAAATGAGTTAGGGAGGATTCCCTCTTTTTCTATTGATGGGAATAGTTTCAGAAGGAATAGTACCAATTCCTCCTTGTACCTCTGGTAGAATTCGGCTGTGAATCCATCTGGTCCTGGACTTTTTTTGGTTGGTAAGCTATTGATTATTGCCACAATTTCAGAGCCTGTTATTGGTGTATTCAGAGATTCAACTTCTTCCTGGTTTAGTCTTGGGAGGGTGTATGTGTCGAGGAATTTATCCATTTCTTCTAGATTTTCTAGTTTATTTGTGTAGAGGTGTTTGTAGTATTCTCTGATGGTAGTTTGTATTTCTGTGGGATCGGTGGTGATATCCCCTTTATCATTTTTTATTGTGTCTATTTGATTCTTCTCTCTTTCCTTCTTTATTAGTCTTGCTAGCAGTCTATCAATTTTGTTGATCCTTTCAGAAAACCAGCTCCTGGATTCATTAATTTTTTGAAGGGTTTTTTGTGTCTCTATTTCCTTCAGTTCTGCTCTGATTTTAGTTATTTCTTGCCTTCTGCTAGCTTTTGAATGTGTTTGCTCTTGCTTTTCTAGTTCTTTTAATTGTGATGTTAGGCTGTCAATTTTGGATCTTTCCTGCTTTCTCTTGTGGGCATGTAGTGCTATAAATTTCCCTCTACACACTGCTTTGAATGTGTCCCAGAGATTCTGGTATGTTGTGTCTTTGTTCTTGTTGGTTTCAAAGAACATCTTTATTTCTGCCTTCATTTCGTTATGTACCCAGTAGTCATTCAGGAGCAGGTTGTTCAGATTCCATGTAGTTGAACGGTTTTGAGTGAGTTTCTTAATCCTGAGTTCTACTTTGATTGCACTGTGGTCTGAGAGACAGTTTGTTATACTTTCTGTTCTTTTACATTTGCTGAGGAGAGCTTTACTTCCAACTATGTGGTCAATTTTGGAATAGGTGTGGTGCGGTGCTGAAAAAAATGTGTATTCTGTTGATTTGGGGTGGAGAGTTCTGTAGATGTGTATTAGGTCTGCTTGGTGCAGAGCTGAGTTCGATTCCTGGGTATTCTTGTTAAATTTCTGTCTTGTTGATCTGTCTAATGTTGACAGTGGGGTGTTAAAGTCTCCCATTATTATTGTGTGGGAGTCTAAGTCTCTTTGTAGGTCACTCAAGACTTGCTTTATGAAACTGGGTGCTCCTGTATTTGGTGCATATATATTTAGGATAGTTAGCTCTTCTTGTTGAATTGATCCCTTTACCATTATGTAATGGCCTTCTTTGTCTCTTTTGATCTTTGTTGGTTTAAAGTCTGTTTTATCAGAGACTGGGATTGCAACCCCTGCCTTTTTTTGTTTTCCATTTGCTTGGTAGATCTTCCTCCATCCTTTTATTTTGAGCCTATGTGTGTCTCTGCACGTGAGATGGGTTTCCTGAATACAGCACACTGATGGGTCTTGACTCTATCCAATTTGCCAGTCTGTGTCTTTTAATTGGAGCATTTAGTCCATTTACCTTTAAAGTTAATATTGTTATGTGTGAATTTGACCGTGTCATTTCGATATTAGCTGGTTATTTTGCTCGTTAGTTGATGCAGTTTCTTCCTAGCCACTATGGTCTTTACAATTTGTCATGATTTTGCAGCGGCTGGTACTGATTGTTCCTTTCCATGTTTAGTGCTTCCTTCAGGAGCTCTTTTAGGGCAGGCCTGGTGGTGACAAAATCTCTCAGCATTTGCTTGTCTGTAAAGTATTTTATTTCTCCTTCACTTATGAAGCTTAGTTTGGCTGGATATGAAATTCTGGGTTGAAAATTCTTTTCTTTAAGAATGTTGAATATTGGCCCCCACTCTCTTCTGGCTTGTAGAGTTTCTGCCGAGAGATCTGCTGTTAGTCTGATGGGCTTCCCTTTGTGGGTAACCCGACCTTTCTCTCTGGCTGCCCTTAACATTTTTTCCTTCATTTCAGCTTTGGTGAATCTGACAATTATGTGTCTTGGAGTTGCTCTTCTCAAGGAGTATCTCTGTGGCGTTCTCTGTATTTCCTGAATCTGAATGTTGGCCTGCCTTGCTAGATTGGGGAAGTTCTCCTGGATAATATCCTGCAGTGTTTTCCAACTTGGTTCCATTCTCCCTGTCACTTTCAGGTACACCAATCAGACATGGATTTGGTCTTTTCACATAGTCCCATATTTCTTGGAGGCTTTGTTCGTTTCTTTTTATTCTTTTTTCTCTAAACTTCCCTTCTCGCTTCATTTCATTCATTTCATCTTCCATCACTGATACCCTTTCTTCCAGTTGATCGCATCGGCTCCTGAGGCTTCTGCATTCTTCACGTAGTTCTCGAGCCTTAGCTTTCAGCTGCATCAGCTCCTTTAAGCACTTCTCTGTATTGGTTATTCTAGTTATACATTCTTCTAAATTTTTTTCAAGGTTTTTAACTTCATTGCCTTTGGTTTGAATTTCCTCCTGTAGCTCGGAGTAGTTTGATCGTCTGAAGCCTTCTTTTCTCAACTCGTCAAAGTCATTCTCCGTCCAGCTTTGTTCCGTTGCTGGTGAGGAACTGTGTTCCTTTGGAGGAGGAGAGGCGCTCTGCTTTTTAGAGTTTCCAGTTTTTCTGCTCTGTTTTTTCCCCATCTTTGTGGTTTTATGTACTTTTGGTCTTTGATGATGGTGATGTACAGATGGGTTTTTGGTGTGGATGTCCTTTCTGTTTGTTAGTTTTCCTTCTAACCGACAGAACCCTCAGCTGCAGGTCTGTTGGAGTTTGCTAGAAGTCCACTCCAGACCCTCTTTGCCTGGGTAACAGCAGCGGTGGCTGCACAACAGCGGATTTTCATGAACCGCGAATGCTGCTGTCTGATCGGTCCTCTGGAAATTTTGTCTCAGAGGAGTACCCGGCCGTGTGAGGTGTCAGTCTGCCCCTACTTGGGGGTGCCTCCCAGTTAGGCTGCTCAGGGGTCAGGGGTCAGGGACCCACTTGAGGAGGCAGTCTGCCCCTTCTCAGATCTCCAGTTGTGTGCTGGGAGAACCACTGCTCTCTTCAAAGCTGTCAGACAGGGACATTTAAGTCTGCAGAGGTTACTGCTGTCTGTTTGTTTGTCTGTGCCCTGCCCCCAGAGGTGGAGCCTACAGAGGCAGGCAGGCCTCCTTGAGCTGTGGTGGGCTCCATCCAGTTCGAGCTTCCAGGCTGCTTTGTTTACCTAAGCAAGCCTGGGCAATGGCGGGCACCCCTCCCCCAGCCTCGCTGCCATCTTGCAGTTTGATCTCAGACTGCTGTGCTAGCAATCGGGGAGACTCCGTGGGCGTAGGACCCTCCGAGCCAGGTGTGGGTTATAATCTCCTGGTGCGCCGTTTTTTAAGCTCGTCGGAAAAGCGCAGTATTCGGGTGGGAGTGACCCGATTTTCCAGGCGCCGTCTGTCACCACTTTCTTTGATTAGGAAGGGAACTCCCTGACCCCTTGCGCTTCCCGAGTGAGGCAATGCCTCGCCCTGCTTCGGCTCGCGCACGGTGCACGCACCCACTGACCTGCGCCCACTGTCTGGTACTCCCTAGTGAGATGAACCCGGTACCTCAGATGGAAATGCAGAAATCACCCGTCTTCTGCGTCACTCACGCTGGGAGCTGTAGAAAGGAGCTGTTCCTATTCGGCCATCTTGGCTCCTCCTGCCTTTTAATTATTTTAAACTAAAAACGACGACTAAGTCATATGAAAGAAAAATTACCTTTTAAACTTTTACCATTTTAGATGAAATTTAATATATATATATATGTTTTTTAAGAAAATATGTATGATTGCTCTTAAAATTCAAAGAGCTAGGCCAGATGCGGTGGTTCACACCTGTAATCCCAGCACTCTGGGAGGCTGAAGCGGGCGGATCACAAGGTCAGGAGTTTGACATCAGCCTGACCAATATGGTGAAACCCCATCTCTACTAAAAATAACAAAAATTAGTCAGGTGTGATGGCATACTCCTGTAGTCCCAGCTACTTAGGAGGCTGAGGCAGAAGAATTGCTTGAACCTGGCAGGTGGAGGTTGCAGTGAGTCGAGATTGTGCCACTGCACTCCAGCCTGGGCGACAGAGCGAGACTCCATCTCAAAAAAAAAAAAAAAAAAAAAAAATTCCAAGGGCTCTGTGTAACCTGGAGCATGGAAGATTAAAAATCAGTGTTCGGTGATGGATACAGGAGAAAAGGGAATGGATAATTATTTCTTTTCTGATGTCAAAATTGCAAATAGAGAGTCATTTTTTCTCTCTTCAGATCTGCAATACTTAGAAACTATTTCTAAGTAAATAAAATCACCAGGTGTTTTAGTTTGGCAGTTTGATTATGCTATTTGAGTAATTGTTAGGAATGTCTGAAACAGAGGGTCACAGAGCAGGGCATGGCAAGGACGGATTAGAAAAGAAGGATGGTGAACAAGGAGAAGGACTATAGGCAGGAGGAATGAACTTCAGGGAACAGTCCTAGAACTCATTCATTCATTCATTTGCCTGCAGTGCGCCCGGCTCTGTGTCAAGCCCTGGAGACACACCATGGTGAACACGATGCAGCCCCTGTTCTCTGTCACAGTTGAGTGTGATATAAAGAAGGAAACAGGTCATTTCAGTGTAGCCTATTAAGTGTAGGGTGCTGTGGAGACACCTCTCTCAGACTTGAAAGGACCAGAAGGGGCGTGAGGTGAGATCCAAGCTAAGCCCTGAAGCAGGGATAAGAGTTCCACCGGAAGGAAACGGCAGCCAGGTTCCAGGAGGTGGGAGTGCATGGCAAGCTCCGGGTGATGGCATGTGGCTCAATATGAGTAGAACTTTGAAAGTGAGAATGAGCAAAGAAACATCAGCTGTAAAGGCAAGCTGGACTAGGTCAGGAAGAGTCTTACATGTTTATGTGAAGGAAGGAATTTGGAATTTTTCATTAATACATTGAGGGACTATTAAAGAGACTCCCTTTAGGAGAAGGACATGAGCAGATATTCATTGAAAATTAAAGTCAGCAAAGCTATAGGTAAGAAGGTCAGACAGCTGAACCAACCTTGTGGGGCTGGAGAGGAGTAGACTCTTTGTAAGAGGTAGAAGGGACAGATTTTTGAGAGATTAGATGTCAGGGTGAACAGCTAGTTGCAGTGATTTCAGTTTATGAAGAGAAACTTGCAAAGAAAGATAGGCTTTCCAGATGCTTATGTGAAGGGAAGGGATGTCTAGTTTCTATTCACCAGGCTCTGACATAACTCCACAAGGGTATGGTGGAGGCAGAGGCCTGGCCCAGACAAGATATTTTCTCGAGAGGATAGAAATTAAGGACATGTGAGTCATAGTGAGGTAGAGAAGCCAGAGGTGATAGACACGTTGGAACAAGTTGTGAGTTCTTTCTAGGAAACTAATCCTGAGGTTTAGAAGCAAGAATATTAGGAACCAGGTCACTTAGTGAAGCACATCGTTGGGTGTGGAGGCTGTGAACAAATGACACTATCAAGCAGCCTGGTTCTTGGATCCTAGCTGCATTAGGCAGTACCATAGCCTAAGGGCTAGAGGCCAGTTCGTACAAAGAAAGAGGACTAGCTAAAGGAGAGTGAGAATTCAGGCAGGTCTTTAGACTTGAGATTGTGTATAGACTGAAGGAGTAGAATAAACTATTGACAGTTCATCAAAGTAACTAAAAGACTAATGGCTCAGGATAACTGGAGGGAAACATATAGATTGGGAGTGTGGTGAGGGAAGGAGTTGACCTTGAATCTCTACCTTTGAAAGAAAACAGAAGAAGAAAATAAACTTTGAAAGTGGCAGGCAAGATGAGAATTTGGGAGGGTTCAGGAAAATTAACACCTTCTTGCTAGTTAAGCAGGAGGCAAAGGTATTTTCTTTTATTATTATTATTATTATACTTTAAGTTTTAGGGTACATGTGGACAACATCCAGGTTTGTTACATTTGTGTACATGTGCCATGTTGGCTTGCTGCACCCATTAACTCGTCATCTAGCATTACGTATACCTTCCAATGCTATCCCTCTCCCCTCCCCCAACCCCACAACAGTCCCCGGTGTGTGATGTTCCCCTTCCTGTGTCCATGTGTTCTCATTGTTCAATTCCCACCTATGAGTGAGAACATGCGGTGTTTGGTTTTTGTCCTTGCGATAGTTTGCTGAGAATGATGCTTTCCAGCTTCATCCACGTCCCTACAAAGGACATGAACTCATCATTTTTTATGGCTGCATAGTAGTATTCCATGGTGTATATGTGCCACATTTTCTTAATCCAGTCTATCATTGTTGGACATTTGGCTTGGTTCCAAGTCTTTGCTATTGTGAATAGTGCCACAATAAACATACGTGTGCATGTGTCTTTATAGCAGCATGATTTATAATCCTTTGGGTATATACCCAGTAATGGGATGGCTGGGTCAAATGGTATTTCTAGTTCTAGATCCCTGAGGAATCGCCACCCTGACTTCCACAATGGTTGTACTAGTTTACAGTCCCACCAACAGTGTAAAAGTGTTCCTATTTCTCCACATCCTCTCCAGCATCTGTTGTTTTCTGACTTTTTAATGATCACCATTCTAACTGGTGTGAGATGGTATCTCGTTGTGGTTTTGATTTGCATTTCTCTGATGGCCAGTGATGATGAGCATTTTTTCATGTGTTTTCTTAGAGTGACAAGGGTTGCAGGTGGGGGGAAGGGCAGTATGGGGACATGATTGAAAGCTCAGGCTCTAGGGAACGGAAGACCTTGTTTTCATTCCTGGTCCCATCATGTGCTGGCAGAGTGGCCTTGGACATGCTGCTTAAGGTTTGTCATTCTCAGTTGCTTTACACTTAAGGTATATTCATTGTAGGATCTTTCGCCTAGAGTTGTATTAAGGATTAAAGAAATTAATTCATGTAAAGTGTTTAGCATGTAGCAAATGTTCAATAAAATTTGTGATGATGAAGCAATATTGTATAATGGTCAAGAACCAGACTGTGAAGCCAGACCGCCTGAGTTCAAATACTAGCTTCACCAATTTCGTGCTAGTAGTGTGATTTATAAACATAATTCATAGCTCACCAAGTGCTCAGTAAATATGTATTCAACTGCATTGACAATAAATATGGAGACTCCATGAACTTGTCTTCCTGTGCTTTGAGTTCTTGCCAATCTGATGCTTATGTTCTACCCATTTGACAAATGGATATAGTAAAAACCTTTGTTAATTTATAAACTAAAGGAGGCAAAATATGTTATCTCTGCCTCAGGTTTCTCATCTGTAAAAAAAAAAGGGATAATAGTACCTACCTTTTAGGCTTATTGTAAGTTAAGAGAGTTAATAGATATAATCTCTTAGCTCTGGTACATAGGAAGCATTATATATGTCTAGCTAGCATTGTCACATTTATCCTTGCTCACCATCATCAGTAGGAGTTGAGAAACAGAATTTATAATGGGCACAGTGGGATTGACTATGTAACTGAGTAAGGCAAGTAAAAAGGATAAAAGTAAAGAACAAGTGATAAAGCACTTAGGACCAACCTGAGATTGAAAACTTTTGTAGTAGGATCAGAACACAGGAGCAGCCAGAAACCTGGGGATAGACCTGAGAAGAAAAATGATTGGAGAAGTTTAGAGTTAGGGTTTATTACTGGACCATTTGTGAAACTATAAGAGAGCCAGTGAGCTGAAGGTATAATAGTACGCTGTTTTGAGAGAATAATGAAAGTCATTGACAAATAACCAGAGAAGGGAATAAAGGAACATGTTTTAGACAGCTGTTTGGAAGTGACTTTGATTTTATTCTATTTATTACATTGCCTTGTCAATTTGCTTGTTTCTTTTCTCTCTCCTTTCCCATCCAAACAACCTTTCCTGGCTTCTTATTTCTTCTTCTCTGCATATTTCAAGCCTTTTGTCCGTTCTGCCTTGTAGCAAAACAACATAAAGAAACGCATAATAAGAAAACAGAGAAGTATTGTTTCTATGTTCAATTCTCCACATATTCACTGAACATCTATTCCCTGTCTAGCACAGAAATCTTTGCTCTGACAGATCCAAAAAAAGCATCTGGCATGTTCATTACCCTCAAGGGTCTCTGTGGGAGGAATTCACATGAAATCATTATACATACATTGTACAGGAAAATGATAATTGTCATACAATCAAGTGTCAAAAATTATGGCACAGCCATTAAATGTTGCAGTGATCAAAAAAGGTGCTCAGAAAGGAGAGAGACATGAGCTGAGGCAAACACAGCCTTTTAGAAATGGATGTTCAGAGAAGCTTTTCATAGAGAGGGAGAATGGGGGTGTGGGGGACAGTGTGCAGGCCTGGGAGAGCAGAGAAAGGACTGCGCAGAAGCATGTGGCGGGTGTGGAGAGCAGGTCAGGCACCAGCCCAGCAGGAGGTGAGTTGAATGGGAGGTAAGGCTGGACACTTAACCCTTCCAGAGCATAGCTCAGCAGGTGATCAATACGTATGTGTTCAGCTGCATTGAGAGTAAAGGAGGAGGAGACACCCATGAGCTTATCTTCTTGTGTTTCAGCTTCTTGTCAATGTGATCATTATGTCCTAGCCATGTAATAAGTGCATATAATAAAAACCTTTGTGAATTTGTAAACTGAAAGAGGCAAATACTCTTTTGTTAGGTCCGCTGAAGAATAGAAATTTGGTGACTTTTTGATTAAGAATGTAAACACCTCTGTAAAATTATAGGAAAACAGAAGGTTGCATTTTTGGAAGGTGTGGTGGGGAACATAGTCCTAGCTTGCTACTGACTTCTCTATGTATATAGCTTTTCCTCCTCAAGCCACCTCTTTGGATGCCTTGTCTCTTTCAAGGTAGCTTTTGTCTCTGTTTGTAGCCTAGAACAGCATTCCATTTGAGAACCATGTTAAGCTGTCCCAAGGCTAAGTGTCGTGGAGTGCAGGTATTAGAGATCTTAAAGCTACATATTTCTTTATGAGTTAAAGGCAGAGGGACCAGAACTGCCAGTACAGCTAAGCCCTTCTTTGAATAGTGGGTGCCTTATTAGTATTCATGAAGAGCATATCGATAACATCTTGACAGAGTTAAAGTTTCAACTTGAAGAGCTACTGCTTTTCAATAAGAAGCATATTTAAAGACACTTTTTGCATGACTAGTGAGTGAACTGCTTCTAAAATGAGAGTATTACTTTACTGAATGAGATATTTTTCATGTAATTTGTCTGCAGTTTAGAATTGTCATTAGACTTACAATAAATAATAATGATTAGCACTTGTAGGGCTTTTATCTTCAAAGAGTTTTAGAGTTAATCTAATTTAATTGTCACTTGGCATCATCAGAGATGTGTATTTGCTTTTCTACCATGAAAAGTGGTGTTCCCTTACCAGCCCCTTAATGCTTCCTTTTGGTATTTTCGTGGTCTATGAGCTGTTTGTTCTATAGGAAATAGAGAGTTGGCAGATTGAAGAGCTTTATATTATAGCTCTTTTTCCCAGGTAAGCATTTGGGTTCTTTGAGCTGGGTTTCCTGGGTCCAGTTCTGGTTCCTCTACTTGCCATGTTACCCTGTGCACGTTACTTAACCCTGTTGCTTTAAGTGGAATTCATCACAGTAACTGCATCAGAGTGTTTTTGTGAGGATTAAATGAGAAAGTAAATATGTAGCAGTTAAATATTTAATAAATGTTAGTTGCATATCAGAATTTAAAAAAAAATTTAGGAGCATGTCATTCTGAGAAGTCATATGTGGTTAAGTGTTAGATGAGGAAATTATAAGCCAATAAATACCCTTTTCAGAAACTACTGTGTAGTAGGCTCCGTGCTAGGCACTGAGACCAAAAAGGTAGTGATGGCACCTGCACTCTGAAGGTCACAACCTTTTGTGGACGTGGAGATGTCTTAATCCATTTTATGTTGCTATAACAATACCACAAACTGAGTAATTTATAATGAACAAAAGTTTATTTGGCTCACAGTTCTGGAGGCTGGGAATTACAAGAGCATGGGGCCAATATTTGGGGAAGGCTTTTGTGCTTCATTATTCCATGGCAGAAGAGCAAGAGAGGATGAGAGTAAGAAGAGGCTAAACTTGCTTTAATAACAAACCCATTCTGGTGATGACTAATTCACTCCTACAGTCACAACATTAATCCAGTCATGAGGGCAGATCCCCCATGACTGCATTGCCTCTTGTTAGGCCCTACTTCCCAACACTGTTACACTGGGGATTACCTTTGGAGGACACATTTCAATCAAAGCGGGGTGCAGGGGAGTTGTCAAAACACTATGATAAGTGCTTGACCTAACAGAGTCAAGTACAATCAAAGCTCATAGCAGAGTGATGGACTTTGACTTAGGGCTTTCAGATAAAAGAAGAGATATTTGACCCGGGTCTTGGAGGATGAGAAGGACTTTCAGAGAAAATGGGAGACTTTTAAGGTGAGAAGGAGAAAGGCTTCAAATTTGGAGTATTTGCTGTTTTCTGTGGCAGCAGGACCCCTTGAAAGACTGAAAGCAAGGTGTGACTTGAAAGTCCCAGAACTCTTTAGAAAGAATGAAAGCAGGTGGGTCCAATTTGTGTGGAAGTACTAGAGTTTCCACTATGTTACAGTGTCTTTGGGCTGGTTTTTCCTCTCCTCCATAGACTCTGGAGAAGGCTGTGCGGTTTTGTAGTCTTAATTGGACCCAGAAGAGGCCCTATTTGTGGTTAGAATATGTAGTTGTCTAGCAGTGGTATTTAATGGGCCTCCCATACTCTCCTGTTTCACTGGGCGTGAATTTTAATGACCAGGATTTGAGTGGAATTTCATTGGACTTTTAGGAAACAGTTTAAAATACCACCGTGACACAGTTCAGTGTATACTAATGTTTTAATGATTAAAGTGTAACTGATTGCCTAAATTGTAAGACAAGACAATAGATGAGAGGATCTTATTCACAAAATTTATGACGGTGCCAAGGCACTGTTTCTGACTGTGTATCACTCAGACAAAGGAAAGGAAACTCTCCATCTTTCTTTTTCAGTTTCTGAGGCTGCAGATTATATCATCTGGGCAGCATATGGATCACTATCAAATGGGAGACATCTATGCTCCCTTTTGAATGACATCTTAGGATGAGTTTAAGTGAGCAGATGCTGCCTGTTAATCCCATGCTTCCCAGTCTAAAAAGCTTGTTGAGTAAAGGGTGGATTTGCCAACAGTGAACGAGAATCTTCTAGACACTGTGCTGGGTATTACATATGTGTTCTCGCAGTAGAACTATTATTATTTAGTTTTAACATGAGGAAAGATCAGCATAAGTATTAACTTTCCAACAGGTAGTTTGTGGTAGAGGCAGGATTCTAAAGGAAGCCTATCAGGCTCCAGTGTCCTTTTTTTTTTTTCTTCTTTTAATAAATATGGCATTTGCTTTGTACTGTTTCCTTCTAAAATCTTTCTTTAAGTTTCTCATGAAGTCTGACCTCAGTAAATGTCCTTCATGAATGAGCTTGCTACTTTTTTTTTTTTTTTTTTTTTTTTGATACAGAGTCTCACTCTGTAGCCAGACTGGAGTGCAGTGGCATAATCTCGGCTCACTACAACCTCTGTCTCCTGGGTTCAAGCGATTCTCCTGCCCCAGCCTCGCGAGTAGCTGGGACTACAAGTGCATGCCACCAACAACCAGCTAATTTTTGTATAGTTAGTAGAAACAGGGTTTCACCATGTTGGCCAGGATGGCACAATCTCTTAACCTCGTGATCCACCCGCCTTGGCCTCCCAAAATGCTGGGAGATTACAGACATGAGCCACCACGCCCGGCTTGGCTTGCTACATTTGAAGAATATAATTAAATGAAATTTTTCCTAATCTGTCAATTTACATTGAATTCAGTACAATGAATGTCAATTTAGGGTCACCTGTCCTGCCATACATAGAAAGGGGGCAAAGGGGGTACACATGGGTTGGTTTTTTTTTCACAAGGTAAATTTTGGTAGGGGGCTTTATATCATCATTTGACAGTCTCAGCAGCATAATTTGATGATATTTAGTTTTTCAAGTACAGAGTCCATTGATAGTTAAATAACCTGATTTCAATTATTCTAAAATTGCAATGCAGAATGGAAGAATAACTTCTTTTGAATAAAGTCCAACATTTGCTTCATTTACTGCGTAAAGGTTATTAGCTTAATTTGCTCTTGTTCTAAGACCAAGAAACCAAACTTTAAAATGTGTGGGCTTTTTAGTGGCAAAATAATGACGAGATTAGTCCTCTGTCACTTCAAAAATTAACAATTTTACCTCCTCCTCATTGTTGAAGTAAGATGAGTGATAACATTGTCTCAAAATTATGCTTTCTTTGCCCTTGTCTTTCCCACTTTTTTTCATCTTTTTAAAATTATTCTCTCTTCCTTTCTCATTACTTCTGAATCATAATCAGGAACATCATTTCCCTTCACTGTTTTGCCTTCTTTCAATAATTTGAACATAGATCCATAAGGAATTAAGAAAGAATTAGATAACTATAAATTATTAAAGTGCACAGTTTATACTTTGAGGTATTTCATAGTTATTAGATCAATTACAGTACATTTTTCTTGATTTTTCATCTGAGGTATACCATTTCCAATTCACTTACTGTTTTATTCATCTTCTGTACCTGCTAAAAATGTACCTACTTTGTTCCAGGCCCTGTACTAGGGGTTGCCAGCCTTATTTCTCCCCAAGCCTGTGCATCTGGTGGTTCTCAGACATCACATGCCACCTTGGTCTGTGTGTCTGAGCTGTGCACAGTTTTCAATTCTCTTTGTTTCCCACTTAGAAAAGAATATCTGAATTCAGGAAAGTGTAAGAAATTGTAGTTAATCTTGAAGCTATCCTGGAGAATATAAATAGTGAATCATCATCACAATTTGGCACAGGAGTTTGTATCATTGTTTGTGACAATCCTCACAACTAACTGATCTTAATGATCTGATGTGCCAGGATGTTTCTGAGTATAGTCTTGGACCATTAAGAAAAAGGCCTAGCAATGGAGGTATGATGTATCTAAATAATTATAATTCAAGGGAAAATGTGGTAAGTGCCATTAGCAATGTAGAGTCTTTCTAATGTATTTCTGGGTGAGAAAGATTAATTTCTGGAGTATCAGAAAAGACATTTTCTCCAAAGTGGTATGTGAGCTACGTGGGAAGAATTAGAAATGAGGGAGGACTGAATGCGATTATTTTGAACCCAGAAAGAAGCCACATATAACCCTCATTAATTTGATTCTTGAGATCCTATTTTTCTCTTTGAATATTGAAATTATATGTATATACACAAAGGTGCACACATACCCACACATATATATACATTCACACATAGTTAAATAACAATTGAATTCAAAATTTTGGGGGCTAAAGATTTATTTTTCTCTTGGCATTGGCAATCACTTTACCCTCTCCAACTGATAGAAGTTGCCTTACTTACAGTTTCCCACTGATTTCTTTTACTGTTTAAAATATCAGACCCTCAAATGGGTTTAACTACCACTCAAGCAACTCATCCTGAAGTGATTACTATGTCACAGAAACAACCATTTCCTCTTCTCTCTATACAGCATTGGCATTTCTGGAAATTGAGTTACCTGTGCCAACTTTTATTTGTAGATATAATGGGAATTGTTAAATGGACTATCAATTCACAAGAAATCTTCTCTTATTAAGAGCACACCAGATACCTAATTCCATTTAGTTTTCAATAACTTCTTGTATTCTTGAGTCAGCCACACAAGTCATGTAATTGCTTCAGATATTCCAGCATGAGCTTCTTGCTAAGAACGCCACAAGAACATGTTTCTCTTTTCCCCCTTTCTTTTTCTTGACTGGACATAGCTTTTAATAAATTAATGAAGGCCGGGCGTGGTGGCTCACACCTGTAATCCCAGCACTTTGGGAGGCAGAGGTGGGCAGATCACAAGGTCAGGAGTTCAAGACCAGACTGGCCAATATGGTGAAACCCCGTCTCTACTAAAAATGCAAAAATTAGCCGGTTGTGGTGGCGGGCGCCTGTAGTCCCAGCTACTCAGGAGGCTGAGGCAGAAGAATTGCTTGAACCTCGGAGGCAGAGGTTGCAGTGAGCTGAGATCGCACCACTGCACTCCAACCTAGGCAACATAGCAAGACTCCGTCTCAAAAAAAAAAAAAAATTAATCAGAACTTTTATTAAAAATGAAGATTTTTTAGAAAATGATTTTATTAAAATGAGTTTTATTGTAGCATAATAATCTCTTCATCAATAGTAGACTCAGTAAATTGTGATACATTCATATTTTAGAATATAACACAATTATTTTAAATTTAGAACAATCGACATATATTTACCTACATAGAAGAGTATGATATATGCAGCTTAAATTTTTTAATGGCTGTTTATTGATATATTTGTATATTTAAAAAGATGTATAATGATATAGTCCCTAAGGACATTGAAATTGGTCAAAGGATAGGCAAGCAGTTGGAGGGAGGTTATTAACAGAAGAGAATCCAGAAATAGGCTCATATACATGTGATAATTTAATGTAGGATAGAAGGAATAGTGAAAAGCTGGATTATTTAATAAATGGTATTGGTATAGTTGGCTAGCTATTTTTTTTTAAAAAGAAGCTAGATCCTTACCTCACTTATTTTATCAAAATGAATCCCAGATTGATCAAGTATTTAAATGTTTAAGTTGAAGTTGTACAAGTTCTAGGAGAAAACATTGGTGAATAATTTTTTGAAGTAAGGAAGACCTAGGCATGACCCAGAATCCAGAAATAAGGAAGACAGATAACCTATACCATATTCTCTGAATGGCTTGAGAACTAGATGAATCTTTATATTATGTGTTCATCAATCCCAGTTTCTGTTTTAACATCGTGTTAAAAGTTTAATGGTACCACTTCTCAAGCATTTGGACTAACGCAAACATACTGAGCAAATAGGCTGTTACCTGGTGATTTTAGCAACTGTACTTGTGTTTGTATTGTCAGCATTCATGAACCATTTAAACCGATGGCATTTAATTGTATTGTTTGAGTTTTTCCATGACAGTAATTTCTATTTTAACATTACTTTGAATGAGTGAATGAATGAATGAGAAGTAACATCAGAAAAAAAGTTGTGAGAAAACATACAGGAAACTAACATGCAGTTACCTCTGGACCATGGTGCAGGACATGATGGAGAGGGCAAACCTCGTTTTATGCTATTTTCACCTGTTTAATAGAAATATGTATTGCTTTTATCATGGAGAAGAACTTTTTTTTACATCATTGAAAAGTAATTCAGAATTTTAGGCTTCTAAAAGATTTTTGTCACGTTTATAGCTTGGCCATTTCTTAGCTTAGCCAACTGCCCAAATCTAAAATGTTGGATTCTTACAAATTACTCATTTTATTTAGTAATATTGTAAGCACAGATTTAACATGGTATAAAATGCAAAATTCATGTAAATCATTATAGTAAAATAGCCATCAGAGAATGCCTGGGGGGCAAGCCCCTGTGAACTCTTCAACTCTCTTGGGAGGCATCCTTCATGTTCTTCTGATGGGAAATTGAGAAACGCTTCCCTGAGTAAATACACACAGGTGAAGACAACTGGTAACATCCATAAGCTTACTGGGGTTTTAGGTTCAGAAGCTATGGAGAGGAGGGAAGTAGATTTCACAAAACGCAAATTTTATTAGCTCCATTTAGCCCACTAAAATGAATGTTTCATTATGTATTTTGGATTCATTATGTATTATGTATTTATCTACCAGTAAATGAGCTGATAGTATAGTCATTAAAATTATAATCTAATTAATGCTAAAGGGAGCTAAATAAACTAATTGTAATCAAATTTACTTTGATTTATCTCGGTGTCTCTCTTTCTCTCCCTCTCTTCCTATTACAGGTCACAGTAATGAAAGGCAGTAATAGAAATAAGGATCATTCAGCAGAAGGAGAAGGGGTTGGAAAACGACCAAAACGAAAGTGTCTTCAGTGGCATCCATTGCTAGCAAAGAAACTTCTTGATTTTTCAGAAGAGGAAGAAGAAGAAGACGAAGAGGAGGATATTGATAAGGTAAGTCCTATATTTACTATAGAAGTTTCAAGTTTATTAGAGCAAATCATAATCTAGAAACAATAGTGAACATAAATGATATTACAAAAGTGTTTCCAAAAGCCTGTATAGCTTGAATCCTATTCAATTACT
This sequence comes from Pan troglodytes, assembly GCF_028858775.2. Classification (NCBI taxonomy): domain Eukaryota; kingdom Metazoa; phylum Chordata; class Mammalia; order Primates; family Hominidae; genus Pan; species Pan troglodytes. The sequence goes on from NC_086015.1 coordinate 111,056,309, forward strand.
TAGTTTACATTTTTATTCCAATTCTTGGTTGCTCTTAAAGTATTTGTACTTCCTAATAGTGTAGACTGAGACACATCCTTTTAAATACGATTTTTGTCACCTAACTAATGATTTGTGGGTAATGTTCAAATACATTGCGATGGGGATGTTCCTAAAACTTGATGTGCTCATCTGACGTTCTACCCTGTGGCTCTTCTGGCCTCTTTGTCTTGGCTTCTGGCCTCGCCCTGCTACCATTGGCAGTCTTAGAACTGCTCTCTTTGTCTCTATCCGTGGCCTTCACAGCTTCTGGCTGCACTTGCCCCCAGTCTTTGTGATGACTCATTCCTCCTAGTCCTTTCTCTGGCATCAGGCCTCAGCAGCTGGCTCTTCAGTCACATAACCATGCAGGTGACTTAAGAAATCGTCTCAAGTGTTCGTCCCACCCAACTCATTCAAAGTCAAAAGATTTTCTTCATGGCACTTATTGCTATTTGCCATGTATTTAGCTGTATACTTATTTATGTCTGTCTTCTCTCAGACCAGAATAGAAGCTCAGTATAAGAACAGGGGCCTTGCCTGTCTCGTCCTTTCCTCTTGCCTCAGAAATGAGAATGGTGCCTGGCACATAGTAGGTATTAAATATAGATGTATGCTGAATGAAAGAATAAATGAGTACATATTTTTGTGTCACTACGAGTTTTATAAACATGTTTTTAATATTTTTCAGGCCTTTGACATCCATTCAGTCTCTCTTGGCTTTCAGCAGGAATTAAAAACATTTTTCCTCTTTTTCAGACATCATCTGGATACCCTCTAAGGTCTCTCTTACTAATGACCTTTTCTCCTTTTTCACAGAGGAAATAGAGGCCACCAGAAGTTACTCTTTTAGCTTCCTGTACACATCTATGTAATTGTCTCACTCCTTACTAATCTTTCCTTCCACCTTTCCTGTTTCAGAGAAACAGGTTTTATTCTTCTTACTTGAGGGTATTATCAAGCTTGTACTTAATTTCATTTTTTAAATACATTTGCATGTGTTGATCACTTGGTCATTGAAGCAGTCTCCTGTTTCCATGAGGGCACCCACTCCTGTTTCTCTTTCTTCTTCCCTTTGGCCACCCACACCTGTTTCTATTTATCCTTTCTTTTTTTTTGAGAAAGGGTCTCACTGTATTGCCCAGGCTAGAGTACAGTGGCACCATTTCAGCTCACTGCAGCTTCCATCCACCTCCCAGGTTCAAGCAGTCTTCCCACTTCAGCTCCCTGAATAGTTGGGACCACAGGCACACACCACTAAGCCCAGCTAATTTTGTTTATATTTTGTAAAGACAGAGTCTCACTATGTTGCCCAGGCTGGTCTGGAACTCACGGCTTCAAGCAATCCTCCCTTCTCAACCTTTCAAAGTGCTGGGATTATAGGCACAAGCCACCATGTCTGGCCCCTCTTTCTATTTCTACCTTCCCCACTGTTCCTTCCTAGTTTCTTTCAGTTAATGTCCCTGCATTATTTACCCCTCAAATGATTATGTTCTCTAGGCCTCCAGTCTTAATTTCTACCTCCATCCTGGACTTTTCTTCTGAACTCTGGACTCATATTTCTATTTACTTGGTATGTCCATTAGTTATCAACTAGAAAGCTCAGTTTGAATGAATTCAAAATTAAGCTTTTGCTTTTCTTCTCCCAACCTTCTCCTGCATCTTCCCTTTCTCAGTAAAGGGCAACTGCAACATTCCCATTTGTCCGACCTGAGACCTTGTAGTTCATACTTTGCTGCTTTATTTTGCTCAAACTTCACATCCATCCATTAGCAAATCCTCTCAAACTCTACCTTCAAGGTATGTTCACAGTTTTGTTGCCCTTTTAACAGTTCCTTCCTGTACCACCTTGATCCAAGCCACCACCATTTCTAGCAGAGATTATTGTATCTACCTCCCTCTCTCCCGGCCTCTGCTCTTGCCCTCCTGCGGACCATTCTCAACAAAGCAGCCAGAGGAATCCCTTCAAAATGTAAGGCCAGTTGTGCGGCTCCTGTTTCTATGAGGGCAGGGACTCTGTGTGCTCACTGCTCTCTATGCTCACTGTGTGCTCACAGCACCTAGAAGAGTGGCTGGCTCATAGCAGGAACCCAGTAAATATTTATTGGAGGGATTAAAGTCATTGAGTCCTCTTCTCTTTTCACTCACACTCAGTGGTCTAGTCCATACTTTTAGTCTTAGCACCTTCTGTATATTGGTATCTCATATTGTTATCCTGCAGACATAGGTATCCACACACCATTCCCCATAGCCACTTCAAATTCAGCCTGCCCAGCACTGATCTTTCTGCTCTCCACCTGGCTGGTTTCTCTCATTTGAGAACAATTATTTTTTGTTGTATATGAAGAAACTTTGCCACCCAAGCCAGAATCACTCTTCCTTTTTCTGCCTTCAGATCCAATTAGTTACCAGCCACTCTTGCTTCTGCCTCATAAATATTGTCCCTGTTCTCACTTCTCTGTTCCCATTACTGCTGCCTAGATTTCAGCCCTATCCCTTTTTTGCCTGGACAGCTGGAATACATTTTTAACTGGGTTTTCTAGTTTGGGTTGCTTCTAGTTTTACTCTTAAAATTCATGCTGTTAGAAGTTATCTCCTTAAAATACAATCTAATGATGTCCCTCCACTGCTTAAAATCACTCATGGCTCTCCGTTACATCGATCCAGCTGTGGGAACTAGTGTTGATTTTTCTTAGAAAATATTAATGAGCTTCTGGGGAAAGAAAAATAAGTTCTAAACTCTAAGAGCGTTTTTATTTCTATTTTGTTATTCATGTATTTATGTATTTTTTGATTAATAAAATAATTACATTAAATAGCAATTAAAACATTTTTCTATGTTCATAGTTGGCAGAATGAAAAGTTGACAAACTGTGTCAAATCAAATGTTTTTATTGGTCCATACAGTTCCAAACTGCTGGTTTACAGGATCAAATGCATGCGTTTAAATATGGCAGAGCACATTCTTCATGAAGTGGCACAGATCATCTTCTTCATCCTTGTCTCCTGAAGCCCTGTTCTCTTTTACATACCAGTGCTGTTGAACTGCAAGTTGATGTTCAGATAAACCAGCAAGACTTAATCCCTGTTAGTTCCCCATGTCTCTCCATTGATGACCTGACACATTCTGACTTGTTTCTCCTTTTTTTAATTTTTAATTTTTTAATTTTTTTAAATAATTTTTTTTCTTTTTCTTTCTTTTTTTTTTTTGAGACAGAGTCTTGCTCTGTCGCCCAGGCTGGAGTGCAGTAGTGTGATCTTGGCTCACTGCAGCCTCCTCCTCCCTGGTTCAGGTGATTCTCCTGCCTCAGCCTCCAGAGGAGCTGGGATTACAGGTGTCCACCACCACTCCTGGCTAACTTTTGTGTTTGTAGTAGAGACTGGGTTTCACCATGTCCGTCAAACTGGTCTTGAACTCCTGACCTCAGGTGATCCGCACCCCACCTTGGCCTCCCAAAGTGCTGAGATTAGAGCCACCACACCCAACCTGATTTGTTTCTCAAAATTTAGCTCAGGCAACCTTTTCCAGGGAGGCCTTGTTGCACTTCTTCCCATCCACTAGTGCTTTGTTATCTTGCTGGTTTCTTGTTGCAGTCAGCACACTGCTTTTAAATTTATGTTTATATGGTTTTTTCCCCCTCCCAAAACATGAGGTCCTTTGTCCATCTGTTACACGTTGAATTTTATAATTTAATAACTGAATGAAAAGTTACTCTTTTCTGTAGGGGAAATATAATTGCTTCTTCATCTTACATGTTAATAGTACACTTTTTAGTTTTTTTTTAGCTTCCTAGTTTCAGAATGCTAAATAAAACTCGCTTGAAAAATGCAAATTATTGTTACCATTATATACATAATGAGGAAGATAAATATGTAGGCTTCACCCCAATAATAATTCCTAACATATTTCCAAATTAGATGGCTATGACCTCAAGATTTTTTCTGTACTCTTTGTGTTTGAAGATAATTAATGGTTAATTGATTGCATTTGAAATACTTAACTGCAAAAGACTTTTTTTTTTTTTTGAGACGGAGTCTTGCTCTGTCACCAGGCTGGAGTGTAGTGGCGCGATCTTGGCTTACTGCAACCTCCGCCTCCTGGGTTCAAGCAATTCTCCTGCCTCAGTCTCCCAAGTAGCTGGGACTACAGGCACGCGCCACCATGCCCAGCTAATTTTTGTATTTTTAGTAGAGACAGGGCTTCACCATGTTCACCAGGATCGTCTCAATCTCTTGACCTCATGATCCTCCCACCTTGGCCTCCCAAAGTGCTGGGATTACAGGCGTGAGCCACCCGCCTGGCCAAGACTTTTTAAAAATACCAGTTGGATTAAGCAGGTGATTAGTCCTAAAGTATCTGCTTGTAACAATTGCCCAATAAACATTGTAATAAAAGAACATGGTTGCCTTAAAGTTGTGGTTCTCAAAGAGTGATCCTCAAACCAGTAATATCAGCATCACCTGGGAACTTGTTAGAGATACAAATTCTCAGGACCCACTCCATACCTCAGAATCAGAAACTCTGGGAATGGGATTTAGAACCTGTGTTTTAACAGAACCTCCAGGGATTCCAGTGCATACTCAAGTTTAAGAATTAACCACTCTGCTACCTAATGCAGACTAATGGTTACAAGTTGAGTATCCCTAATCCAAAAATTTGAAACACTTCTGGTCCCAAGCATTTTAGATAAGGGATACTTAACCTGCAATTTGTCCTTCTTGATTTTAATTTTGAAACCAGAAATTAAGGAGATGGGCTTAGTAAACATTGTGGACTTCTGTTTATAGTTACATTGTTTCTAAGAAACATTATAGAATCATTTTTGCCTTAGAAGATATTTTACAATCATAATATGTTCTGAGATTCTGTAATCAGAGATGGGCTTTAAGAAAGTTAACCTGGCAGCCATGTGCAAGAAATATTGTAAAGAAGATGAAAAACGGGAAGACTAGGCATAGGCCAAAGTGGTACTAGGGCAGTGGGAATGAGAATCACCCAGATGGAATGGACAGATTCGGAGCTTTGTAGAAGTCCTCGAAGACCTTGAACAATGATTGAATGAAGTGTAGGATAAAAGAGGATTCAAAATTGATTTTGAAGGTTTAAGCCTAGAGGAGTTTATTCCTATCACCAGAGCATTTCACTAAACAAGAAAGCTTGAAATTTACAAGTTTGAAGATTTATTGTGTAGTTCTTCTTTCAAATAATCATGTTAAATATCGATTTTGATTTTTTTACACAAGACTCTACTTGTGATGCTTGCAGAAACATTGAGTAGTCTATATTACCTTTTTATGTCTTACTTTCATGTTAAATAGTCTCATATTATTAGTTGTAGAAAAAGGCACTTTTCAAAGCAGAGAAAGACAAAGGTACTAGTCATATATTTTATGTGGATGTTGTTAATCTTGATGCCCATTAACCATAGAATGGGTTTATTCATTCATTCAACAATTAATTAAATACTAATATTATATCAGACATTGAGCTAGGCACTATGGTTGTAAAGGTGAATAAGAGCTTTTGTTCTCAAAGAGCTCACTGTTTAGTGAGAGAGAAAAAAATGTAAGCAATTATAACACAATGTAATATATGCTGTAATAGAGACATGCACAGGTTGCTATAGAAACTAAGCAGAAGGATACATCATAAGTTAGTTACCAACCATGAACAGTGGTTGTTGATTTTTTAAAATTATATTTTTTTCAATGTGTAAGTTGTTTAAATGGAGCTAAGAAAAAAATACAATTTGCAAACCAAGACTAACTGTTAAATCAAAATTATCCAAAATATGTTAAAGATCTGGCTTTGTTTTTGGTGGTAATAGGTTCAACTTCTTGGGGCCGATGGCCTAGAGCAAGATGTTGGTGAAACTGAAGATGATGAATCACCAGAGCAGCGAGCCCGGAGACCAATGAATGCATTTCTTTTATTTTGCAAACGCCATCGCTCTCTTGTACGTCAGGAACACCCCAGGCTTGATAACCGAGGTGCTACCAAGATACTAGCTGATTGGTGGGCTGTTCTTGATCCAAAGGAAAAGCAGAAATACACAGACATGGCCAAGGAGGTAGGTTACAATGACAAGGTATTCTGATAGCTAAAAGCAACCAGTCCTGAAACTCCCAGTCAACAAATATGAAGCACCTGTTGAAGGTCTAGCAATGAGAAGGTGAATCATAAAGGAGATGTTAAGTAAAAACATAAGCGCTTTCTTTGTATGACTTGTTCCTGTTCCTGTGTTCCAAGTCCATGTGGAAATGCTGGTGGAGGTGCCAAGAACAATATATTAACAAAAAGTTTTTTCTCATTGTCTATACCCCACTGATTGATATAAGGGATTGATTTATTGTGAAGGTTTATTATGAATGGTTTACAGTGAATGGTGATTTGTTTATTTATCATGGTAATTTATTGTGAATGGTGATTTTTTTCTTTTTTAAGTTTTTCTAGAAACTCTACTTTTATTGTCAGAGAATGCCCATGGTAAAGTTGACAATCTTAGGTTACTGTAGTTATATCATGGGAAAGAGCCTTGATCTAGTTCTGATGCTAAATAGCTTTGTGGCCATATCCATAAGTCAACCTCTGCATCTCAGCTTCTTTTTTTTTCTTTCCTAACGTTATTGGAATGAGAAAGTTGGACAAAGATTTGTATCCTTTCTAGTGCTAACATTTTTTGATTTTGTAATAAACAAAATTATCAAGAAATATGCTTTGACTTGTTTCTGTTCTGTAGGTAGTGCTGCATGAATATTTAAAACCAATAAATGATTGAATACCAGTGGAACAGGATGTACTGCAAGGTGTACATGCCTGTAAATACTGTATAGGCGGTGGTTAGTGGGAAGCATTTCCATGCAGGAAGGCTATTCAGAAAGGTGGGACATTAATCACTTCCAGAATGATAGCAGTTACTAAATTTCTTCAAAAATTGTATCATGGTTCTTTTACTATATTTGGAATTAATGTGAGACCATTATACACTTAAATGTATTGTGATGGATTTAGCTCCAAGTAAGGGATAAGCAAAGCAATATTACTGTGGCTAAACTTGAAAGGAATAATTCTAACATTATTTCCTCAGCGTTGCAACTTGCGAAAAGATCTTGATTCATGAAAACCCCTGTCACCCAAACACTTGGTTAAGTTTTACCAAAAAATGAACCAGCAGGGGACAAAATACAGAGTTTCAAGACATTTTATTAGACATCTCAGTATGTGAAAAAATAATTCTTCCAGGTGCTATGCCTTTATTGAGTTAATTCGCTAAAAACATAAACATTAAACATAAAAATTTAAAAAAATACCACGTAAAAATTTCTTAAGAAAGGTTCATGGAAATTTGAATCTAAATTATTAGCATAGTTGCTACTAAAAATTATTAATAATTATATTAGCATAATTATTAATTATATTAGTATTTATAATCATATTAGTATAATTATTAATTTTATTAGTGTTAATATAACTATTATAATAGTATTATGATTATAATATGATTGTTAATTATAATAGTATTAATATAAATATAATTATTATAATTATATAATTAATCATACAAGACTTCAAAAATTGACTGTTAAAGACAGGATTTTAACTATATAGGGCCTGTGGAAAATTTGAAATCAATTACAGTAACCTACATGATTTTAAATATTTCATTAGATTTCCATAGCATAACAGTAATTAACAGTAAAACTTTCCCATTAAATAGCCTTACATTTTTCATAGTCATGCTTATATAGTAAAATAAATAATTATCTGAAACCTCATAGGGAAATGCATAAGCTTCCTATAATTAAATACTTGAGTTTGTTTTAGATTGCTGTTTTTGGATAACATGCAGCCTGTCCCCAGTATATTGTTTGTTTTTTCTTAAAAACTCCTAATTTACAAACCCAATAGGTGACCACTTTTAAGAAAAGGAAGTATTATTTTCATACAGGAAATCCCTTACTAATTACTTAATTAGGTTCACAATATTTGCCATTGTGGCACTAAAATGAAATCTGATAAGGTAGCCCAGTGCAATCTAAGTGTGGAGACTGTAACTGGATGTTCCACGTTATAATTTGCCTTGTTTGTAGTTGCTGTTAGGAAATGTTGCCTCATTTCTACTGCAAAGTGTAGAAGATTCGGCTACTTTCAAAATTATTACACAATTGATCTCTAGTCGTAAGTGATTCCTACTTGTTTCATCTTACTTTCTAAATGGTTTTGCAGTTACGTTAAAGGGCATGTAATTGTGCTGGTGCTTTTTGTGTTAATATTGCAGCCTTAACTGGAATGTTAGTTCACTGAACAAATACTTAATAAGTGCCTTCAATTTAACCAGGTTTTGTGATAGTTGCTAGTGATACAAGGCCGTTGATAAATATGGTCTGTTTTTCAAGGCTCCCCCAACACACAATCGTTTTTAAAACTCTTTTTAGATGTGTAACCTTTAAATTTTAAACCTCAAATTTTAGATGTTGTCCGTTAGGGTGCAAGACAGATTCTTTCAGCGTAGTGTGTAGATGTGGATGTGAATGCTTAGGTGGTATTTGCCAGTATCTGTCCTGCCATTATCAGTTGAGTGAGAAATGTTTCCTTTTTCTTGTTGTTTTTAAAAGAAGTATATTTTAAAAGCAAGAGTGAGTAATAATACAACTTTGAAAGGACTGTTTGTTTACCTGTTCATGAAAATTTCCTCTGACCCCTTTCCTTCCTCCTGATTGTCTTATTGCATCTGGTAAGACAAAGCACCTGTTCTGGGATTTGTTTTTAGTTTCTTAAATTATTGCCCAGTGCTAATTTGCATTGCTGGAAAAAAAGGCTGATTGCACATTTTGTGTTCTCTGATGAACCTTATTAGAGCAATAATTCATTAGTAAATTTTGAAAGACTATTCTAAGGATACAACCTGGGTTGCTTTCTTAAATTCAGTAATGTACATGATGATGCAATGTTGTGGATGTTCACAGGTTCTAATTTTTGAATGTGTGACTGCCCGTTAGGAGATACAAAACAATTATATCTTTCCTTTTAACATCTTCATGTATGTACTCTTACAGGAATACAAATCTCTGCATTTTTGCCTACGATACTGCTGGAACCTTCTATTTGTCATTTAAACTAATTATCATAATGAATTGAGGATAAATTGAGAGGATCACACATCTTGAACTTCAGCTAGAACAGAGTACAAAGAAGAGGGGAGGATTTGGAAAGCTTAAACAATTTGAATGACCTTTATCATACCCACTGTTTTAGCATCAGAGGCATGAGGCAGAATGTGTGCATTTATTGATTGATTGGTCCTTTTTGTGCTTAGCATATAAAGTAAGCACCAACCTGTAAAGTGAGTTATGATTATTCCCATTCTTCAGAGCAGGAATCTAAGGCTCTGAAGGAGTTAGTGTCTTGACCAACCATACATTTAGTATACAGTGGAGCTGGGATATTCTTTCCCATTTGACTCCTGTTTGTTCTTCTAATACGTATAGCAACCTACCCACTTTAGATGCCTGAAAGATAAGTATATTTGGGTAATTATGGCAAGAATGATAACAATAAAATGTCATGAGTCTTACAGGAAGAATCTGCTTGTGCTGGGGAGGGAAGTGGGTGGAAGTGGATCAGGAAAGGCTTTATAAAGTAGGCAGAATTTGGCCTGGGTTTTTGTATAAGGATTCAGAGAGAAGGAAAAGGGTAAGAGTAGAAGTGGGAAACTGAAATCAATTTCAGGAACCAGATAGTTTGTTTCACCTGGAGCCTAGGTTATACATAGAAGAGTAACAGAAAATGATGATACAAAGGTAAATAAGGCAAAAACCACGAGAGACCAGACTTAAAAGTTTGGAGGTTCAGCTGTATGCCAATAAAACAGCTATGGAATTAAATGTAATAAAATGCAACTTGAAGGTGAACTATAATGGCCCTTTGAAAGTGTTGGTATCTATTTTTTGTCAATACTCTGGGAAAGGTTTTCACTGCCACAAAACTCCATGGGTTTTTTATTGACTAGTTCTTTCATATTTCTTCAAGACAAAATGAATCTATTTTTGATTATTTATTTTCAGCTGGGATAATTTTTGTAAAGACCATTCATTCCCTTATTTTGGGTTCATCAGATATGGACTCTTTTCCAAAGAAAATACTCTCTCATTTACTCTTCTGTTATAATCTGGAGAACTTTTCTTAACTGTTATGCATCATGCTTAACAAATAGTATAATTTGTATTCTTGCAAGCATGCTATAGCACTTTGCCTACTATTAGAGTAGCACCTCATTTATCCAGCATTCTGAGAAACAGCTGCTATACCTAAGTGATTTCCACATAGATGAAACTTTACTCTTCTTTTAAAAACTTATTTTATATATTTATCCTAGAAATTTCATTAAAATTTTGTTTACATACTTTCTCAAAGTATTCAGAACATCTTTTGACTTTTTTTGAAACCTTTAACACACTATTTCCACAGGAATCACTTTATGATCTGTGACTTTGTGAGACTTTTGTGAATAATGTTTTGTCTATATAGTAATTCTCAACTATTTTATTCCTTGAATTTCCTCTCTGCTTTTCCATAGTTGTTTTGTTTTTTGTTTTGTTTTGTTTTTTTGCAGGGGTTGGGGGTTCCACCCTCAGCTAGCACTTGCCATTTCTCTCCTCCGTCAGCCCCTTTTGGCTACTTCTAATCAAATGGCTTACACTTTTTGAGTATGGTTTAATTAGGGGCCCCACCACATTTGTGGAATATAGATAGTAAACCTAAAGATGTGTGCTTTGTGTTTCACAGCATTCCTTGCTTCTGAGACCTTTTCCATTCCTGTGTTCCAGATATTAGAACTTTCTTACTGTGTTTAAAGAAATATTCAGATGTTTGCTTTTGGAATGATAATAACTTTGTGAATATTGCTGTATCATGTCCAGGTTCTTTTATAAACATTTAAATGTTTATAAACTCATTTTATTAAGTTAAATTATTAAATTCTAACTCATTTAACCTCACTTCTCATACTGTTTTGAATTGCCACATCTGTAAAATGGCAATTAAGATGCTTGCCCTCACAGAGTTTATGTAAGATACAAATAAGGAAATATATGTACAAGCATTACATAAAGTTTAAAACTCTATATAAATGTTGGTTTTAGGGTTATTTCTGATACGCAGCTTTATGTTGGTTTCTGTTTCATACTTCTCTATCTAAATGATTATTATTTTTATTATGAACTGTTAATACATTGAAGGGCTACTAAAATGCAAAATCAGTCTTTGAAACACAAAAATGAACAAAACTAAAAATATCATTTGCCCAATTTGGCCAATACTGTCCAGTGTTATTAATAGCCTCTAGCAACATAGATGTTAATTAAGTGAACTATTTGATTTTGAAATATTAGTCCATTTGCCAATTGTTAAGTAAACACTTGTATTTAAATATTCAAATAAATTTATAAAGACTATAAAAACTCCATAACTAGGGAATAATAAATTGAGAATTTACACTGTGTCTCTCAAAACTCGTTTTGGTATTTGGTTTCAGATGTTAATTTTTAGATTGACAGATCTTAGTAGGCAGATCACTGTCTACCTTTTTAAAAGTAGTAAAATTATATTTTTAAATAAATTCTGAAATTTCAGCTTTTAAAATTAGTGCACACTGATTAAACTGACTCTTCTGGTAATTATTCAAATTAAAGAGTAAAATTATACTTGTAAAAAAACTACTATTGCCATAATAATTTTCGCCCTTATAGCCAAATGAAGTAGCCAGTTTCCTTGCTTTCAAATTTTCATTTATGACATTTCCACAACACAACAAGCAAATAATTTCCTGGTCACATATTCAAACCACTTTTTCAAGTATATAATTTCTGTTGGAGTGGCTTTATTATGAAAGTTTTGCAGGTTTAATGTAGAACTTAAAATATTGTTCAGTCAAACCATAAATTTAATTCAATTTTCTGTCAGTGAAATAGTCTGATTTTTTTTCTGTTAGAAACAGCAAGAATAATTCAGATCAGATAATGCATTGAGTTATATTATCCTAACGATAATTTTTAAATTTTTATGAAGGAAAGGTCCTCAAACTAAGGAAGTACAGATTAGTACCACTTATCAGATAATTCCTTCTCTTCTTCCACCCTTGTATAATGTGATTTCTGCTCGTGGATGGGAAGAGAAACAGCTGTCTCAGAATTTATTATGCTAGATATTCACTTAGCCCTCTATTGCATATGTGATTATACAGTAAAACATTTGTTATATCTCTTTCTCAAAAATCCAATAATTTTCTAGTTTAATCTCTTTTTCACGATTTTGGTAGATGATACTTCATATATTTGCACCAGAGTCGTCTATCTTTATTAATTATACGGACATTCTCTGGGTCCCTCCTGACTGAATCTCACTAGGGTTGCCACTTCTCTTTCACCCTATTGAAAAGATCTAGACTGTAATAATAACTGGAAATACTAGTGGACTTTTAGATAGCACCTCCTCCCAGTTAAAAATAGGCAAATGGAGAACAGTTGGTAAGTCTATCTTTTATTAAAATTAAAGTGCTTTTGTTCATCAAATTTGCATTTCATTTTTTTGTAAATGCTCTGGAAAAGTAATGTTGAGACTCCATTTTTATTTTATTTTATTTTTTAAATTTTTTTATTATACTTTAAGTTCTAGTGTACATGTGCACAGTGTGCAGGTTTGTTACATATGTATACATGTGTCATGTTGGTGTGCTGCACCCATTAACTTGTCATTTACATTAGGTATATCTCCTAATGCTATCCCTCCTGCCTCTCCCCACCCCACAACAGGCCCCGGTGTGTGATGTTCCCCTTCCTGTGTCCAAGTGTTTTCATTGTTCAATTCCCACCTATGAGTGAGAACATGAGCTATTTGTTTTTTTGTCCTTGTGATAGTTTGCTGAGAATGATGGTTTCCAGCTTCATCCATGTCCCTACAAAGGACATGAACTCATCCTTTTTTATGGCTGCATAGTATTCCATGGTGTATATGTGCCACATTTTCTTAATCCAGACTATCATTGTTGGACATTTGGGTTAGTTCCAAGTCTTTGCTATTGTGAGTATTGCCACAGTAAACATACGTGTGCATGTGTCTTTATAGCAGCATGATTTATATTCCTTTGGGTGTATACCCAGTAATGGGATGGCTGGGTCAAATGGTATTTCCAGTTCTAGATCCTTGAGGAATCGCCACACTGTCTTCCACAATGGTTGAACTAGTTTACAGTCCCACCAACAGTGTAAAAGTGTTCCTATTTCTCCACATCCTCTCCAGCACCTGTTGTTTCCTGACTTTTTAATGATTGCCATTCTAACTGGTGTGAGATGGTATCTCATTGTGGTTTTGATTTGCATTTCTCTGATGGCCAGTGATGGTGAGCATTTTTTCATGTGTCTGTTGGCTGCATAAATGTCTTCTTTTGAGAAGTGTCTGTTCATATCCTTTGCCCACTTTTTGATGGGGTTGTTTTTTTCTTGTAAATTTGTTTGAGTTCATTGTAGATTCTGGATATTAGCCCTTTGTCAGATAAGTAGATGGCAAAAATTTTCTCCCATTCTGTAGGTTGCCTGTTCACTCTGATGGTAGTTTCTTTTGCTGTGCAGAAGCTCTTTAGTTTAATTAGATCCCATTTGTCAATTTTGGCTTTTGTTGCCATTGCTTTTGGTGTTTTAGACATGAAGTCCTTGCCCATGCCTATGTCCTGAATGGTAATGCCTAGGTTTTCTTCTAGGGTTTTTACGGTTTCAGTTCTAACATGTAAGTCTTTAATCCATCTTGAATTGATTTTTGTATAAGGTATAAGGAAGGGATCCAGTTTCAGCTTTCTACATATGGCTAGCCAGTTTTCCCAGCACCATTTGTTAAATAGGGAATCCTTTCCCCATTTCTTGTTTTTCTCAGGTTTGTCAAAGATCAGATAGTTGTAGATGTGTGCTGTTATTTCTGAGGGCTCTGTTCTGTTCCATTGGTCTATATCTCTGTTTTGGTACCAGTACCATGCTGTTTTGGTTACTGTAGCCTTGTAGTATAGTTTGAAGTCAGGTAGCGTGATGCCTCCAGCTTTGTTCTTTTGGCTTAGGATTGACTTGGCAATGTGGGTTCTTTTTTGGTTCCATATGAACTTTAAAGTAGTTTTTTCCAATTCTGTGAAGAAAGGCATTGGTAGCTTGATGGGGATGGCATTGAATCTGTAAATTACCTTGGGCAGTATGGCCATTTTCACGATATTGATTCTTCTTATCCATGAGCATGGAATGTTCTTCCATTTGTTTGTGTCCTCTTTTATTTCACTGAGCAGTGATTTGTAGTTCTCCTTGAAGAGGTCCTTCACATCCCTTGTAAGTTGGATTGCTAGGTATTTTATTCTCTTTGAAGCAATTGTGAATGGGAGTTCACTCATGATTTGGCTCTCTGTTTGTCTGTTATTGGTGTATAAGAATGCTTGTGATTTTTGCACATTGATTTTGTATCCTGAGACTTTGCTGAAGTTGCTTATCAGCTTAAGGAGATTTTGGGCTGAGACAATGGGGTTTTCTAGATATACAATCATGTCATCTGCAAATAGGGACAATTTGACTTCCTCTTTTCCTAATTGAATACCCTTTATTTCTTTCTCCTGCCTGATTGCCCTGGCCAGAACTTCCAACACTATGTTGAATAGGAGTGGTGAGAGAGGGCATCCCTGTCTTGTGCCTGTTTTCAAAGGGAATGCTTCCAGTTTTTTGTAAATGATCTGGAAAAGTAATGTTGAGACTCCATTTTTAAAAGATTGACAGAATATTGTCTTTTGTCACATAAAAATGCCCTTGTCAAATATTAAGTAGACAAAATACTGTGACAAAGGGTATTTGATGCCAATACTAAATAACAGTAAAATCAGTAGCAGGATTTCTAATGTATTATTCTTGCTATGGAAACATGGTAGTGGATAGGGCCTGAGGGAAGGGATCCAGCATTTACCAAGCACCACATGTAAGTCAGGAACTATGTGTCTACTGCAAAGTAGGATTCCCTTACCTCATCTAATTGGTTGGAAATTTGCAGAAATAAATTGGAAGCCATGAGGTGAATTTTCATTTAATGGGAGAATTTTGAAAATCAGTATTTTTAACAAAAATTTTGTTATCTGAGAGAGTCTTCCATTGAAATCTTAGGAGCAATAGCTTTTCTGATGTTTTCGGAGGATAAGTGAGCTTCCCCTCCCACCATCAGTATGAACAGTCTGGCCTTGGATATCTGGGGCCTGTCTCTTAGGCCTTTTCAGTCCTGTAATGAGGGATTTTGCCTACATGATTGACCTGCATGCTAATAAGTTCACTCAGCTGTTTGCTTCAGAGGAGTATACAGAGTCTTCCCCCATTTGTCCCTTACCCAGCCTTCTCCTAATAATCTCATCACAACAAATGATTAAGCCTTTCTACTATTGTCTTTTAGCTAAATCAGAGCGAGTGATTGATGAAGTGCCAACTTCCGAGAACAGATAGACATCATCATACCCTGAGGCTCTTCCTACCTCCACCCTCCCTTGATGCTCATATACTGCTTGTGTTAACTTGTGTTTTTACATGAATTGATGGCATCTCTATCTAAACTTTAAACTCCTTAAGGACAAAGATTGTGTGTTGTTCTGTTCTCTATCTCTCACATTCTTAACTCTTCCACTCAATTTATACTTGATGGAACTAATGAATGTGGTTTTGAACATCTACATTGAGTTTAAGAATCTGCAAGAATAATATTGTGATACAGTTACTGAGTGTTGACCCTCATAGTAAATTCTGTTATTGTTTTCCATAAAACCCCACGTGTTCCCGGCCTTTCTCTTGCTCTCTGTTATTCCACTCATATAGGTAGTTAGCCCTTTTGCAGATCCATTGTGAAAGCATTTTTCCTGCCTGAGCCAGGGGAAGCCATGGTCCAGCTTTATGGACCATGTGTAAAAAGAAATAATATATTTGTGTAGTAAACTGTGGACTGTAAGCAATATGAAGACAGGGACTCTATCTAATTCATACTCTTTTCTCTCCCCAATGTCTGGCAAGTTTCTGTCATCTAGTCAGTGCTCACAGAGTATTTGAGATGTGGATAGGTGAGTGGAATACATGCAAGAGAAATTAGGATGTGGTGATTATAACTGCTCTATGTGATTTTCAGCACCAGCTCCCCATTGTAAATTAGTTTAAGCTGGACTCTATTGGTATGATTGGTGCTTTAAAATTGGTTGATGCTGGCAATCATTCTGGTGACACCTGTCTAGCATTTTTCACAATTATGACTTCCTTCTTAAAAATTTTAAACTACCCCCCCCCCAAAAAAAAGATAATTTTATTTCTCATGACAAATATGTTAATCAATTTGTTTGAAAGTCTTTTGACACTTTATAAAGTGGTGACCTTTGTTCAAGTGACTGTTCATCTGACAAACCCGGCCCGTGTGCTTTTACTGGGACACGATAATGATGCATGTGTCTGCTACTTCCATTTTCACCTCACCCTACCATTTGTCACTTTCCACTTCCAGACAGCAGGCAAAGCTATTTGTCTGCCTCAGCTTAATATGTAAATCCCTCATGCACATGAATGCACTGTGGTAGTGTGTCTCTTGTATCACAGTTGATACCTCCTAACACGTTCTGCTTTTTGATGGTGAATTCTAGTTTGGCCTTGTGTCCAATTTTAATTATTTTTGTAAGAAAAATGGGACTGTATTCTACAGTTTTTTATGCTTACCTTCCTTCTACATGTATCCATGTATCAATAGGCATATATATCTTACAGGTAAAAAAATGGATTATTCAGAAACTTTGAGTTAAGATAATGTGAAATAATTCTACACCATTGTCAATTAACATTGCATAATTATCTATATTACAGTTTTCATTTATATGATTTAAAGGGAAATGATAGAAAAAAAGTATATCCTTGGTATAAGGAAAGTATATAGCAAGGATAAAGGACCTTTTTCAAACTATTGGGTAAAATTAAAAGCTGTTTGGAAGTTATAGTTAGTTCATGTCACACATTAAGTTACCATTTTAAAAGGCAAGCTTATGGGATTGAATGAATTGTATTAATTTAATAAAATGTCTAGCAATAATAAAAATTGAAGAATATATGGAAAATACATTCTTAACAGATAACTTTTGGAAATATGTAACGAATAGCAATAAATGTATTTTGTTTCACATTATTGTCATGCAAGAGATAAGAGGTAGCAGAATTGAGAGAAACGGTAACAGGAGCAAGCCACAGAAAAATGAAGGAGAAAGATGTTGTCAATGAAGGTTGAAACCTCCAAATAAGACAAAATTTGTGATGGATTATTGCAACATCACATATCAGTGCTCTTAGAGCTTATTTATCTATTCAGTTATGTATGCTCATTACAGACCCCTGGCATGGTGGCAAGTGTGGTTACACTTTATAAGTAGAGGAATTGAGGCTGAGAAAGGTTTAACAACTTGCTTAATGTCTACAGCTAGCTAAAGATATGAGTGATGTGCTATGCACCACTGCTTCCAATAACCCTAGGCACTGGTGGTATTATTCTCAGTTTATGGAATCTAAGGTTGAGGCCCAGAGAAGCTACCTTCTCTTGGTTACTGTAGCCCTAAGTGGAAGTTTGAGGGTTTGAACCTGCTTCTGTCTCCAGAGCCCTAGGCTCATTGCATTATAAACAACTCCCTTTCCCCACCGAGGTCAGAAAGCTTTTTGGATACTATTTTTTAAAGTTGAGAATTAAATAACACAAAGTATACAGCTTCTGAATCCTTATCCCACAAATGGATTAGATAACTCCATGTCCTATCTCTAGAACCCTATGCTGAGATTGTCATTCTTCTACAAGGAGAGCCACAGAAGTCACTGAAATTGTTTTTCTCACTTGGTATCTAAACAGGGGAATGGGGTGACAGCCTTTAGAACTTTTTCAATCTATTTGTTAATTAAAATCTGCTGTCTGTCGTTTTATTTATAGTATAAGGATGCATTTATGAAAGCAAATCCTGGCTACAAATGGTGTCCTACCACAAACAAGCCTGTGAAATCCCCAACACCCACTGTCAATCCACGAAAGAAACTTTGGGCCTTCCCATCTGACTCTTCAAGAGACTTGCCAAGCCCCAAGAAAGGAAAGACTGAAGAAATGCCTCAGCTTAACTTTGGAATGGCTGGTGAGTTGAGACACTATTTCCACCTGTTCTTTAAGGACAGGGCAATACATTTCGGCAGCATTTTAAACAATACAGAGGGCAGGGGGGACAAAATTTATAACCAATATTAAGCAGTGGCAAAGATATAGCATATTTTCAAGCATTGGATCATGATATATATAGAATACAGGTAATTTAAAAAAGGATATATGGCCTCAGTGGTAGTGTCATTATAAATATATGTGAATTCCTGACATTGACAGTATGGAAAAGTAGACAGCAACATGGAGATTGTCAGAAGCTTAGGAAATTTTATGTTCACAAAATAGCTTACACACACACATACACACTAGTAAGCCATCCCAGGATGCACCTTACTTATCATGCTACTTAAACAGCCACAGTCATGTAGATCATCTGGGTGCTGGAAACATTGAGGGCAAGAATATGAACAAGTACATCACAAATCTGAGATGGACCTGATAGCTGTGTCTTAGAGAGAATTCCCATCCTGTCTATCTCCTCTCATGTCCATTCTTGTATGGGACAGACAAATTTAAAATTCCAGATGGTGCCATTTGTTATGGGACCTTTAGTACTCTTTGGGTGGTAAGGTATGCTAAATCATTTATTACCATGAAATAAAGTACTTATATTCACCCTACAAGTGGGCTCTGTCTTCCTTAGCTATTGCAATGCAGTAATCAAAAGAGGAGTTTGCCAGATGAAATTAGCAGATGAGCAGGGGAAAGGCAGTGAAGTTGCAATTGAGCTACAGGGTTCCTATTTTGGTATTAGAAGCAAATTTTCTTCCAAATCAGAGTATTGAACTATTTGCATATGGAAAGGTTGGGAAAAGAGGTTGAGTGATACTGTGATAACACTTTTTTTTTGAATAACCAATAAATTTAACAAGACTTTATGGTTCAGTGTGTGATTCATACCATGTAAAGTATGTGGCAGTATTCTATATAATCTACAAAAAATATTATTTTAATCAGTCCTGTATGGTGGCATGTGCCTATAGTCCTGGCTACTTGGGAGGCTGAGATGGGAGGATCACTTGAGTCCAGGAGTTCGAGGCTGCAGTGAGCTGTGACCTCACGACTGCACTCCATCCTGGGCGACAGAGCAACACCCTGCCTCTAAAAAATGAAGTCTAACATAATGGCAGCATTCTAGGGTGGAAAAAAGGATTCAGGTGATTGCTATCTGGGTGTCTGTAGTGTAATTCTAAGTAAGCTCCCAAAATGATGCTTCTACATGTCCCAGAAGAATCAGACATAGTTATCTGTCCTTGCTTTAGCTGTCACTTTTGTACAATTTTAGCTTCAAATCATTTGTTATTAGATAGTCTTGGTGAGTTTTCTGGACTTCCCAGGTTATATCAGTTGGAGTACTTTCTAACACATCTTACTATCAGAACCCAGAAAGAGTATATAGATAACTGACTTCCAGCTGATTTTCTTTGGTCATCATATAACATCCATTGCTTTTTCTCCCAATTCTCAATCTAGATCCAGGGTATGTAGTTTGTTGTTGTTGTTGGCTTTTTTTTTTTTTGCATATATCTGCTCTTCACAAACCATATAACAATTGTAGGTGAACTGCAGAAAGCTATGAAAGATATCTTTTTTGTAGCACTGTTTCTGACACTTTATTAATCTGCCTTTTACCTGCAAATTGAAAGTCGAACCCAGACTTCAAACAAGATCTTTACAGATCGGTATTTAAGATCAGTGTTCTCAAAAGAAAGTACAGGAAAGAAGGAAAACACCTTCCTTGCATTTATCTCATTATATAATGGCTTGGGTTATATGTTGCAAATCCATGTTCAGAACTCTTGATAGGCTTGCATATAGTGGATAACATTGATCTGATATTTCCAGGTATGTTCCTTTTCAACAAGATGAAAGCGAACTAATTTGTCTTTAATTAAATCCTGGTGCTTAGACATCTGAATCTAGGAGATAATAGAGGGCCTCTAAATGCCAGATTGTTTACCTCAATATGGAATCTCTTTTGTTTTGTTTGCCCAGTAGTCCTTGTCACATGACATTTTGCAATTTTGAATAACCCCAAATTACCAAATGTATGATATCCAAGAAGGGAAAGCTGTGTAGATTGTAATTTAGTGCAAGCCCTTTCATTTAATTGCACTAAGGAAAGCATCCTATGTATGTCAATATGTTTTTGATAGTTCTAAATAACTTTATGTAAGTATGAATTAATATAAAGGATATTGGTAATTTCTTGGCCTATGTTTTAGTATCTATACAGCAAACTTCTTGCAAAGTCACATTGGTGTATAAATTATCACGTAATCATGTTCCTATTTTACTTTGTAATTTGAACTAACACATTTTTATCTTTAGAAAGCTATCATCCAATCCTCCTGATCTCTAGGATGACAGCTGCAAAAGTATTTCTCTTTTAAAGAACCAAACTAAACTTTTACTTTCTACTAAATTCATTTCCCCCTCTTGATTTTTAAGTAGATTTAAGTATCTATTTCAACAGCCATAGTATTTCTTAAACTTAGCATTTAGTTGAAGTTGGAGTCTTAAAACAATACCAAAGAGCTTTGTTTCATCAAATTAGCTACTGTTTGTCTGTGTATTCTCTGTGTATGTCTTCCTATGTGGCTGCCTTCCAATGTTGAGCTATTTTTTGACCCCCTGATCTTTTGGTAACATAGTTTTTCCTCTAATAACCTCTTCCCCCAACCCCTGCCCCTTTTTTTTACTACCTCAGAACTTTTTTTGCAATTTTTTTTTTAAACTGTCGATAACATATAGTCAAAGTTGCTTTATGAGTTCCTAAGACAGGTTGTATACAAAGATGTACTTAAGGACATATCTTCAACCCGAAAAAGAAAAGAAACAACTGAATTTCTTTGTGCAACATTTTGACTGCTCCTCATTTTCAATTGTAGATTCCTGAAATTAAATATACATTGAGGACCTTATATGTACTAGGAGAGATGCCGAGTTAGGCATTTTTACATATGTTCTTTCATTACACTTCTGAATTTTAATTCAAGATAGACTTACAGGACACAGGTGCCTTTTCTTTGATAACTTCTTTGTTTTTATTTATTTTCTATTTGTTCATTTAATTTTTTAGAGACAGGGTCCCACTCTGTCACCCAGGCCTGGAGTGCAGTGTTGCGATCTTAGCTCACTGTAACCTCAAACTCCTGACGTTAAGAGATCCTCCTGCCTTGGCCTCCCAAAGTGTTGGGATTACAGGCATGAGCCACTGTTCCCAATTCTGCTTTCTTTATTTAGATACAACCTGGGTTATAGATCTACCACTTTGCTGTTTTTATTTTCTCTGTTTATATTGATTATTGAAATAGTGAAAACAAAGACTTTGATAACATAAAAAGCATTAATTTTATACCTTGAAGGCATTTTGGGCATGTGTTTGACACATGCCCTAAGATTTAAAATGTCAAAAACACATCAGTTAATATAAATTTATTTTTAAAACTGTAAAGAAAGATTATTTGAATAAAACCTACCAGATTTTACAGGCCTGATTTGAAAACTTCTCTCTGTTCTCTAGTTCTCTGATAGCCTATTATTTTAAAATTAGTCCTGATTTCACATGGCAGAATTAATAATTTGAGAATAACAATCTAAAATTTCTCAGAAGACAAACAGAAACATTCTTTTGTTTAAAAAATCTTATCTAAACTCCCTAAGCAGTAAGGAAAGAAACATTGCATTAGGAGATAAATTAATGTTACAAACAGCAATGGTATTGAAGAAAGTGTTGTTGGAATGGTGAGACAAGAGTGGTATTCAAGAGGCTCACAAAGTATGAGCACTAAGCACATATATGCCAGGTTACTGTTGCATAAAGAGTTTTTAAAAGTTTTTATAAAAAGTTATATGTGGTTCTGTTGGATTTCTAATTGCTAGTCTTTATGAGTATTCTTTTTGACTCTGTGGATTGTATGTACTTTATGCTTATAAGTTGGTGATTTGTTTTTGACTTATTTAGATCCTACTCAAATGGGAGGCCTGAGTATGCTGCTGTTAGCTGGAGAACATGCTCTTGGCACACCAGAGGTAAGCCAGTCCTTTTCCGTCTCCACTCTGCACATATTGCGGGTTGGGAACGCAGTTATAGTCTGTTTACGTTGTTCATTCTGCATTTTCACTGTTTACAGCTCATGAACAAACTTTATAATCTTTCTCTTTAAGATCTTTCTGTGTGTCTTGTGTGTTGAGTGTAAAAAAAAGTGGTGTAAATAAGGCCATGAGGATGTAAACACAAGTCAGGTGTTGTTTTCTGAACCTACAAGTAAGGTTGTAGTAATGCAATATATAGATCACTGGTGTTTGCATGACTCTTTCATGGTTATGTCAGTTGGGTGCTGTAATTCATTTATTCGAAACATTCTCTGCTTGGGTGATGTTCACATGCTAGTGAAAAGATGATAGCTAAAAATTTGCAGCTGTCAGTCTCTCTGGTACCTGAATAATTCCAAACAGCTGTTTTGAAAATTAGGAAACATGGCATTTCAGGATTGTTTTATTCTTCTTTCCCACCCCTACTTGAGACAGGGTCTCACTCTGTTGCCCAGGCTGGAGTGCAGTGGCATGATCACAACCTCCCAGGCTCAGGTGATTCTCTCACCTCAGCCTTTTGGGTGGCTTGGACTACAGGCATGTGCCCCCAAGCCCAGCTAATTTTTGTATTTTGTGTAGAGACAGGGTTTTGCCATGTTGCTCAGACTGGTTTCGAACTTCAGGGCTCAAGCGTCTTAGCCTCCCAAAGTTCTGGGATGACAGATGTGAGCCACTGTGCTCAGCCTGTTTGAATCTTTAAAATGGAAAAAGGACCTAGGCTTTCATGACCTTGGTTTCATGATCTAGTTATTGGACTGCTTTGGCTAAACATTTTTAGGTATGATTTTGACGGGCAGGTAGTGGCAGTTAACCATGCACAGTCTGCATTTGTAGAATTCCCCTATTTCCCAGAGACATTTAACAGAGGCCAATTGAATTAACCTACAGGTCATGTTATTTTACCACACTTAGGTTTTTGAGATGGAAATTTTTCAATCCCCAACCAGAATTGTTGTTTAGGGCCAAATAGCAATGACTCAATTTTATTTTGGGTCATATTTTTTACTTTTTGTTTTTTAGTTGTGATTATGTCATACATATTATACTTGAAGGCTATTCAAATAGTGGTTTTGTAGACATATAATTAGATAATAACCTATTTACATTATAAAAGGTTTTTATTTTTTATAGTTTACATTTGGGATCCACAATTGTTGACTATATATTCAATTTAACAGAATTATTTTGATTCTGTTCACTTCAGTGTAGCAAGAAATGTATAAGTGTGTAAAAAATGCACTGGTAGTTACTTACTTTGTGCTAATCTTCAGCTGGAAAAACATACATGTTACTTTGTGCTTTTGCATACTCATTATTCATCATGTTTGTAGTTTCTAACATAATAGCATTGTCAGGCATCATTTCACTTTCTAACACATTGCTGCTACCTCTTAACAAATCAAACTCTCACTTAGGTGTAGAGTATCCCAAGCGTGTTCCAAAGGTGAATGTTGGACTAATAATATGCACTTGACCTTTCAACACGTCTGACTCAATATGATTCCCAAGAATACGTTGAATTGTGAAAGCCAGCATCATCTTTCTTAACTATTTAAATTATCATAGTGTTTCATTCGCAACATCTATTTAGTGTTCTTTTTAACCTTCAGGTACAAATGTAAACAAATCAACGTCTGTAGAACTCATGGATGCTAGTCAAAAAAAAGCGTGGTTTCTTTTTCCCCTTTTTGCTTAAAGTTTGCCTTTTGGGCTCTTTTCAACGAGAAGTTCTCCTACTCCTTCTTAAGAAGGCAGAGTTTTGACACATGCAACTCAATGCTGTGATGGACCCTCTATCTCTGAAGTGGAAATGTTTTGAGAATTCTCAAGCTAAAGAATCAAAGAAAGCTAAATGATTGAAGGAAGGGAACCATAATGGGAGAGGAGAATCTATGCTAAGGAAGAAGGTGGTAGCAGTTAGGTCTTTAAGAATCACTTCAAAGAACACAACTCTTTTTTCATATTCAGTATTTCCCATCTCAGAGATATTTAGGTCATTATTGAAAATAGTCTTGAGTTATTTAAACAGTGAAAGTTGTATAAAATAATGCTGTCTCTAAATATAGGTAGTTTGAGAATTTACTTCACAGCTATCAGTAGACTGCATTAGCACCTGAATTTCTATCCGAAGTCTTATTCCAGATATGTAGACATGATAATGAACTTTACGAGCTTATATGCATAGGCAGATGAACATGAGACAAATGTAATAAATATGTACTTATGTTTTCCTAAGAAGACTAGCAGGATAATGAGATAAGAGAAATACAGAAATTTCATATTTCTGACATTTAGAACAATTACTGTGAAGTCTGTTGGTATTGTGAGGTAAGACCAAAGTGACATTTTCAAAAATTCTGCCACCAACAAATGGTCTAATCATAATGGCTTTTAAAAATGCCGTGACAGAACCCTTATTCTGAAATATTATTCTTAAACAGAGAAGGTTTTCTTTTGTTCACTGACTTGAGACCTAACCATATAGAAAAAGTCCTCAAAAGACTATTTTTTTAAATATGAAAATTTTAACATAGGGAATAGATTTCTTTTAAAAAAGCATCTCTAGAGGGTAGAGAGGCTTACTGTAACTGAAATAATAAAGTCCCAGATTAAAAGCCTATACTGCTTCCTAGATCTACTGAAATGCACTTAGAGTTTTTAGAGAGAAATTATAATTTCTTGAGATATCAATCGCAAATAGTAACAAACAAAATGTGTATTCTCTTTTTTTCTGTCTTCTGATCAATTCTTAATCTACAATAAAGATTTTTTGCATTATTATTTCAACATTTTTTATGTGCCTCTATTACTAAGCCTAGCGTGGTTCTATAGTCTCATTGTGGTAACTGGGTCTGTGATGAAAAAAATGGATGCATTTTGATAGTTTGTTTTGTTTCTTTTATTTGCACATAATCGGCCTTGTTTTTTTATATCCAGAGTACGTTGAAATGCATAAATTATTTGGGATAAATTATTTAAAACAATGTTGGTTGTTACAGAATTTATTGATTGAGGAAGCAAAGTCGATACATTGAGCACGAAAGACATAAAGGAGTGACTCCTGGCTCAAAATAGCAGACTAAGCATGTCTCTACTGAGACCCTGTAAAATAGAAATATAGAAGTCTCATTAGTAAATAACCCCATAATAATAAAGGAAATGGAAAGGAGTGTGTCCAGTGAATATGAGATTACAGCAAATTATTTAAATCAGAAATCAAATGTAGTTGTTTAATCAGTAAAATGTAAGTACCAGACAAAAATAGGTGGCAGGGAGCTACAACGGAGATGACAGCCTCTCTATTCAATAGAATTTCCAGAAGTTTAAGTGAATATCACCTTTTTTTTTAATTTAAAGAACCAGAAGTAAAAATGTAGAACAAATAAAAGTAATCATGTTCACATCAAACTCAGGGAAGAACTAATGAGAAGGCAGCGAATTAAGCCTTTATGTTTTATACCACAGAGTTATCTAAAAATGAAAATACAAAAAATTGTCAGTACTTGATCTAGAATTTCTAGAAGTAATCTCCAGGACTAGAAATCCTTATATTTGTTAGTTATCTTAATAAAAATGGAAAGCTAAATTAAATTTTAAAAAACAAGGCAGGGAGTGATATAATTCAGATTGTGGAGGGGGCAGTTATTCACCATGTCATGTATACAACAACTTGGA
This sequence comes from Pan troglodytes, assembly GCF_028858775.2. Taxonomy (NCBI): domain Eukaryota; kingdom Metazoa; phylum Chordata; class Mammalia; order Primates; family Hominidae; genus Pan; species Pan troglodytes. The sequence goes on from NC_086015.1 coordinate 111,082,317, forward strand.
TTGATCTCAGAAAGGATGACATCCAGTATCAGACCTAAGTGAGCAACGTAAATTCATCTTGGCTAGAACAGAAGGAGAGGGGTGGTTGGAGAAAAGTAGAATATAAGTTAGTCAGATTAATTATAGCTGATGAAAAGCTTCGAAGGTATCAATATCTGTGTAGTTGTATGACTGTTGGAAGCTAAACTTTCAAATATATGGGAAGTACCTTAGACTTTGGGTCTGTGATTTTAGAATGCCTGTTTTGTTGGAGCCAACAGATAATGACAGTAAAGTATTGATCAAGCCACTCTTTTCTTTGCCTTCCATCCTATGAAATGGAGCTAATAATACCTGCTTGCCTTCAAATCTCAAGGCTACAGTGAAGATTAATTAAATAAAACCTGTAAGGCACTTTTAACTCTCCCGCAAATAATTCTTATAGGTATATATTATTGCCATTAGTTATTCTAGGCATTTCATATTCAACTTGCAAGTTTAAATTATATCAGACATTTCTCCCACAGGCTGATATGTTTTACCGGCAACATGCATACACACACACACACACACACACACACACACAGAGAGAGAGAGAGAGAGAGAGAGAGAGTTCCTTGTCTATTGAAAACTTAGCAGAAATTACCGTTGTAATTTACTATCTTTATCATCAGGTGCTCAAGAAGGAGACAATTTTTTAATATCTGGGAAAAATCAGTATAGGAAGTCCAAAGTCAGCAGAGTAGCTGAGTTAGTGTCAGATTAGTGGAGAAGATGCTAATAGATGATGGCACACCTCCATAAAAGGACTGTAAAGGTCGTGTTCTCTGAGAATTGAACAGTGCTGAATTGTGTGCCATCTTTTCTTATATTTAATTACATGATGTGTTTACTGAATGCCTTCTATGTGTAAGGCATGTCAGGGAACAAACCAGACAGCATGAAGCTGATATTGTCTTAAGGTTCAAGTTTTTAGATATAGCAAATTCTTCACATGATACTTCTAGCTTAAAAGGAAATCACATTGATTTTCGTTTGTTCACCATGATCTGCCTATTTTAAAATGTTTACAGCTTATGCATCAAAATTTCTTAAAATCCAAAAATATAGGTTAAATATTGCTTATTCAAAACGCTTGGGACCAGAAGTACTTAAGAGTTCCAGTTTTTTTGGGTTTTTTTTTTTTTAACTATTTGTATGATCCTTACTTTTTGGGCCTCCCAAATCCAAAAAATTGAGATCTGAAATGCTCTAGTGAGCATTTCCTTTAGCATTATGTTGGCACTCAGAAGGTTTCAGATTTTTTTGAGCATTTCAGATTTTTGGATTAGGGGATACTGAACCTGTAATAAATATATTTTGCCTTGTAAGTTTGTAATATCAATCTGTCACCTCCTCCAGGAAGTCCTTCATGATTTCTTGAGCCATATTCAATTCTCTGTTTATTCTAATCTCTTATATCCCATATTGTTAGTTTCATACCTTACAACACTGATTATATTTAGTTTTATACTTCATTATAAACTGTATAATAAAAGTCATATTTTAAAAAATTTTCTTATTGTATTATATGTAAGTATTGTCTCTAGAAGACTAAGAAACTTGGGATCAAGAACAATGACAAGATTTAAACTGCAGCAGGTCTACCCACTTGCCTGGAGAATAGTTGTTATTATGTCACAACTAACATGTATTGAACATTGCCTCCAAGGCTCAATTCTTAAGTGTATTCCGTAAGAGTAACTCTTAATCCTTGTAACAATTTTGTGAGTTAAGTCTTATTTACCTTGTAAGTAAATATTTACCATTAGGTGAGGAAACAGAGGCAGAGAAGGGTAAAGTAACTGCCCACGATGGTGAGGCTACAAAGTGGCAGAACTGGGATTCCAACCCCGGAGGACTAGCTTCAGTCTTCTTGCAGCACGCAGGGGCCTTGGTGATTCAGCCTCTGACAATCCAACCTTAGCTCTGGCCACTTCTCCTGTGTCCTGTGTCCTGTGCTGCACCCTTACTGAAGCTCATCACTGCCAGAGCAGGGGCATTTTGTGAGGGCTTTCTGGGGCCAGGCACTGTGTTCACAGTTGACATTGAGTATCTCATTCTCTCAAGAACCCTCTGAGGCTGGTTTATTATTTTCCCCATTTTGTAAATGAGGAAACTAGGTCAGAGAGGTGAAATAACTTCTCAAAGGTCGTAGAATGAGGAATTCATAATACTAGGATTTACACCCACATTATTTTTCATTAAATGATGAGATAGGCAAAAATCTGAGACACAGAAAGGTTGAATTTTAACAATATTTGTTGAATAAAGGAATGATTATGTCCACATCTTAAATGCTGAGTTTTTAACAATTTTAAACAAATACAGATTTAAATAAAATGGAAACTTTTCACTTTCTTTATTCTAATTTCTAACATCAATGAAATGAGGCTATTTATGTTCCTGCTTGTTGGTGTATTTGAATGAATTAGATATGTGCCTCCTTTAGGCGCTAAATTTGACTATTCCAGAATACTTTAATCCATTGAATTCCAAACTCCTTGCCCCAGTTCCTACCTGAACCTCATCAAAATTTTTATTCCCTTCTCATAGTTTTATAGCTTACTTTATTTAAATTCTACACTGAAAAGGAAATGGGCTCTCTGAGCTTCCTCTTTTCTTGGGTGGCTCCCCCTTTATGTCACTCTTCACTGCCCATTTTGGCTGGACCTGCCCATCCAAATCCAATGGTAGAACCCAGCCTCTACCATCTGTCCACTGTGGGGCTCAAGCCCAGAGAATTGGGTCCTTTTACCCAGCTTGATTGACAATCACACATCCTCCATAAGTCCCTAAGCTGCATTGATGAAATTGAGTATGCTCCTTGGGCTCTCAGAGATGAAGGCAAAGGTAGAGTGGAAGGTGGGCAGAAAGAGAGCTGGGCTCGAAAGAGAAGGGTGGAGAGCAGGAAGATAAAGGAGGCATCCTTCACAAGAGAGGTGTGGTTATTGTCAATTAGGTGGTTGTTGGAGAGCACATTGATGTACACTGTTGCATTTTATTCTCACAGTTTACTGTGAAGAAGGCAAGTAGACAGAGTGGCATTGTACCTACTTTATCAAATGAGGAAACTGAGGCAGAAAGGTGATCGGAGTTATCTCAATTGCTACTGCAGTTATTTTTACAACTGGCCTGGAGTCTGTTCTGGACTTTCATACTAGTGCTCAGCCACACAGATTATAATGTTAGAACTTGACTCATGGGGTAAAATCCATACTCCAGCAGCCCTGACGCCCTGAGTAAAACCAAGGATGTGTTCTTCCATTTAGCCAGATGACTCGACATGTATTCTGCTTGTGGGAGAGCTCAACTCTATGTGGTGCTGTTGGGTTATGCCCCCCATGGCGGCCCAGGACTCTTCTCAGATGTAGTGCACCGCTCGTGTCAGGTAGCCGAGTGCAGTGCGTTAGTAACCAGCTTCTCCTTTAACTCTCAGATGGAATCCTCTACCCCAAAACCATCTCTTCTCATAAAAGACACTCACTGCCTCCTTCCAAACCTCCTTCCATCTCTCAAATTTCCTCTTTCAGTGAAAGCTTTAACTTTCCTTGGAAACACAGGCATTGTGTTTCTGACCCCTTTCCCTCAGCTCTGACATCTCTCCAGACAATTACTGAAGCCTGGCAGTTACCATCTTTGATTCAGTTGGAGTCTCACATCTCAAATGGCTTATTTCCTTAATCTTCTAATTAGCCTCCTGCCTCCAGTCATCCCCAGACAGCGTCACCCTGCACTCCACTGACAGAATTACCTGACTACACATCTCTCTGACTGAAAATCTTGGCTGGCTCCTCACTGCCTCCAGCCCAATTTTTAAACTTCTTCATGTAGAATTCAGATTCTCCCACTGTACTCCAATGCATCTTATTCTTCAGCCACACTGAGAAAGTCACTGTCTCAAACACATTGTGTTCTTACCTTCATATTTTCCCACCTGTTACCGTATCATTTCTACACTTGTGAGAGAACTCCTGGTTTTCCTAAGGTGTATCTTAGATGTTATCTATCTTCCACCTGTTCCCACACAGAGTGAAGGCTGCCTCTCCATCCTCCTGTAGACCTTGTAATATTCTACCATTATGCACTTACATTTTTGTATATGATGTTGCTGTCCCCTGCACATGAGTTGCAAGCAACTAAGGCTTAGGCACATTTCCTTTGGTCATCATTTTATTCCCTAACACATACTAGATACAAGTAGAATACAAGCTTCTTGAAAGTAGCAGTCTTTGTGTCTGGCATGTCATAGGTGCCTATTAAATATTTGTTGAATGAGTGAGTAATCAATAAATGTTTGAATTAGCAAGGGTAGGAACGTATGGCTCAGATACTACCAGTGCAATACTCCTTTTGTTGACCGTGTGTTCATGCCGGCAGTGCATGGTTGTGGTCTTGTGTTTTGCAAAGTAAGGACAGGCTCATGATAACAACCTAGCTTTCCACACTACTCACAGTGCATGTAACTGGCTTGATCTTGTTTTATATCAGGAGGCCAGTTCACTTTTTTATGTATTCAGTTTCACTGTGTGAATTGCTCCTGTGAAAAAAACTACATTATTGTAATTCTTAATTATACTAACCACTCCCCTTCCATGGTTATTGAGAATTATAACTAAATCAAAGAGAGGATTGAATTTGGGGAAATCAAATGAATATGTACTTAACAAAAATCCCGTTAGCTATTTTTGTTTTTGGGCATATAGCAACACCTAGTGGCTTTATCGATTATTTCAGAGACTATTTCTAGAAACAGCTTCTTGGGTTTTTTTCTCCCTTATTAAATAACCACTGCTTATTTAATATTTTTTCTTTCCTCTTAATTAACGAACAAATATCTTTGACTATTTTGTATTTAGAAAGTAAACTGGCTCTAGCATAGGAATAGATATTACAGAATTGATGTTTATCCATAAAAAGTGTGGCCCACCTAATAAAAATAAGTGAAGTACTTTAAATGCAGACATCACAATGATATGGCACAATATTTTAAACATTTCACAACATCTAGAACCTTCTGAATAATGACATTACTCAAATGGGAGCCTTTTGTGGGAAGTATTCTCTCCCTTTTATATAGATAGAATTTCTTATTTCTTTATCAAATTCATGTGTAGATCAGTGTATCCACAGATATATACATTTTATGGGTTGTCTTACTTATCAAGTACTCAATAATGAATTCTTCATATTTATATTTGCCATGTCATTGAACCATTTATATATTTTAAGATTTTAGATCCCCAGAAGAAATATGTCTAACCTGTATCACACAGATTTCTGCCTTCTTAATAAATGATATATTTTACAATTTTTCTTACCTTGACAACTTAGAATTATAGTTGTAAATAATTATTGCATTGAGCTGATGCCTTCTAGAGAAATTTCGGGGCTGTTTTCCCTATTCAATTTGTTTTAGACAGACTCTAGTGCTTTATGAAACATTTGTATCTGTTCTTTACAGCTTTTCTGTCTTCTCCTTCTGTCTTATCCTGCTGCTGGCATTGTTTCTTTCTTTCCCAACCATCCTTTTTCTTTTTTTTTTTGTCCGCCCTCTTGGCCCCTTCTGATACGCTGCCTCTATTCTTTTGTGGACTAGAGGGTCAGCTAACCAAGTCAGCTAACTACATAGCTTAGTACTCTTCCAATTCTCCTGGCTCCTAATTTTGTGCTGTTTCCACTATACTATACTGAAGATGTATGCTAAATCCGTAATGCTTTAAAGTAAGAATAACTAGGTTTTAAGAGAGGACATGGTCCACTAGAGTAAAATCCACAGCATTAGTGATTCTATTACTGTTATTTTAGCCATTGGATAGCATTTGTTGTACTCCTGGCCAGGTCACTGAGATTCTTCCTATTCACATACATATGGAGAGAATTAAGTTAATAGATATTCATTGTGCCACCCCCTCTTTGTCAGGAGCATGATAAGCACAAACATGTGTAGACTTATTTGATTGCATGCTAAAATTGACAAACCATGTACAGGATTATAGATGCCTTCATAATTATGTGTTCAAATAGGAAGTTTTATATAAGACCATCCATCCTAAAGATTTGCAAACAGTATTATTGAACTTTTAAATTTTCTGACTTGATGTGTTGTCGTGGCCAAATAATCTATAAATGACACTTAAAAGAAAGTTGAATTTTCTTCATGCTGTTAATATGAACTCTAAGCCATAGGGTAATTTACCTCCTCATAAATGGTCACTATTTCTTGTGAATTGTGGGATCTGAAATAAGCATGTATGTCATATAGACTTTATGCAGTGGAGCAACTCTAAATAATAATACGTTTAATTCCAAATATATTTTATAGATTTCTGTCTTATGCACACCTGTTTTATTAAAGTTTTATGAAGACATTTTATAATTTTCAAAAAGTCCTAAGCTTGAATGTAAGTAAAATTTTGATTATTTACCAAATAATCTAGGAGCCAAAAATATATTTTTTGATAAAGCAGAGAAGTTGATTTTTTAAAAATACCTCTAAATTATAAAGATATATTTTGTTCTGGTATTCCTACCAATAAAGGAGTTCTCAATTTTTTGTGGCTACAAATTTCAGGATTTGTTGGCCTTTTTAATTCATTTTGTGTCTCCTTGGTGGGACATTTGGCACAGCATATCAAATAGTGACAATAAGAGAGTCAGGCTTTGCAGCCAAACCACAGGTGGCAAATTAATAAAAGCTTCTGCACCTTCACTAATGTGCTTATCTCTGGGAGAAGGTGACCATTACTCTTTAAAATCCAAAGGTGACAATTAAAATTTCAAATGTTTGCTCCTGCCCAGTGGCCTGTGACATTGTTAGAGAAACACGTCCTCAATGTCTTAAGAGGGTCAGTGAGAAACTGTTTTTAGGAGCATAATCTGGGTAACTAGTAGCTCTTTCCATAGGATTTATCCATCAAATATAATCGCATGCAGCTATTAAAATTACACTAGAGAATACTTAGTGATGCAGAAAAATTAATATTAAAGTTTTTTTAAAAAGAACATTCTGTAACTGTGGTAGAATATTCTATTTTTGTTAAAAAATTACACAACTGGAAGAATATATAAGAGTATTAACAGTACTTATCTTTGGGAGGTAACATTGTAGGTGATTTTTCTTCTTTGTTTTAGTTTTTTTTTCAGATTTTTAACAGTGAACTTGGATTATTTTGTAATCAGAAAACAAGTTATTAAAAAGTATTTGTAACTTTCATTTTTTTCTTTAAAATGAAAGATTATTTTTCCCCCTAGACTCTCTAACTTCATTATTCAGGAAAGTGGGAAGGAATCACACTGAATTGGGGTTAAGAGAACTGTTGTCAGCTTTCATTAGTTCACTCCACAAATACTTGTTGAGTATCTACATTGTGCCCAGGCAGTGTTGGGGATAATGCATTAAATAAAGCCTCTGGGAGAGGATGTACAATAAATAAATAGTTACATCTTGTGGTGATCAGTGTTTAATAAAGACTAGGGATTTTTTAGCATTGGGAGAAGAAGTGTCAAAGTTTCTTCCTCTTTGAAAAGTGAGGGGTTTAGATCAGAGGAATAACGAAATCCTTCCCTCTCTAACATTCTAAGCTTCCTATGACTTTTGAATAACAGTTGACTACCAAAGCAGTTGTCACAAAGCAAATGCAAAAGTGGGTCAATGTTAGCATTGAGATAAAAGAGGAAATGTATATCCTGAGAAAAATACTTGATTAAAAAGTGATGTTTCTGTAACTGTTGTTGTTAATAAAGATCGCAAATGAAGATAGAGCATTAAATGTTTACCTAACACAGTAAATAGTACAAAAGAAAATATGATATCTTTCTTTGTTTCAGGTATCCTCTGGCACATGCAGGCCTGATGTTTCAGAATCTCCTGAATTACGTCAGAAGTCACCATTGTTTCAGTTTGCCGAGGTAATATATTACAATTGATACTTAACTAATGAGGAAATTGTAAAGTGGGCTTAAATTGGGGCTGATAACAGTAACTGAAAGCAATGAAGAACTCTACTCAGCTCAACCATAAGTGGGAAAATAGAAGCAAATTTTGGAAAAGATATTTTGGGTCTCTAGAGTTCTTAATTAAGAAATAGCTACATTTATGTGTTTATAGAAGCTTATCATTAAAGTCATACTAAATATTATTAACCTCATTACTAATTTTTACTCATGGATAGTAAGGTTAAGAATATATTGAATTACTATTAGAATTTAGTCATTTGTTGATGTGTTTATTTGATAAAACAGAAGACAAAATCAGCTCATGGTTATTGGCTATGCAGCTAATCCATGCATTTCTTTTTCTTTTCTTTTTTTAGTACACTTTCATCTTAATTGAAACTTTAGCATGAGGTTGGCAGTTTTCAAAGTCTTCTTTTGTCAGACTTGTTCAGCTCAATAGGTCTCTTGACACTGGTTCAAAGAGATGGTGTATAAAAGCACATTGTCCTTGATATCAAGTCTAAAGTTTAAGACTGCTCAGAATATCTTAATTTACTCTAGAACTCAATATGAGCCCTCATTGATACATTTTTTTCTTAAACTTTAAGCCACCTGGTCTTTCCTTGATCATTTGAATTGTCTTTGACTAGACATTCTTCACCACTGTCATCCTTCCTGGTGTTTGCTCAAGTGTTTTACAGTTTTGTACAGGGGGAACATTTTTTGTTATTATTTTTTTTAGAGAGAGTCTCACTCTGTCATCCAGGCTAGAGTGCAGTGGCATGATCATAGCTCATTGTAACCTGAAACTCCTGGGCTCAAGGGATCCTCTTGTCTCAGCCTCCTGATAGCTAGGACTGCAGGCACATGCCACCATGCCCAACTAATTTTTTTTTTAAACAGGGTCTCACTATGTTGCCCAGGCTGTTCTTGAATTAGTGATCTCAGGCGATCGTCCCACCTCAGCCCATCAGAGTACTGGATTACAGGGCATGAGCCACCATGCTCAGCCTGCACTCTTTTTTGTCAAAAGCAGTTATAAACATGTTAAATAAGATTGGTCCCAACTTTGAAAGCAGAACGGCTTAAGAGATGATCCTGGAACCTCTAAAGATCTAATGAAACCTCTAAAATTTCACAGGAAATTTTGGATATGTTAGCATGTGTACATTTTTGTGGCTTCTAACAGCATATCTAAGATCCAGAGAGATCCCTGATCCTATTGCTTTTATATAAAAGGTCTCTATCTCCAGGAGCTCCTATTTATGTTATTAATTGAAATCTTTATCTTAATTTATAATAACATCCCCCTCCCCCTTTTTTTAGAACTTCTGAGATACTTTTCACAAAATTGGATGGATTGTAACACTGGTTCTATTTTGTTCACTGCTTGATTTAATTCTTAAAGGAATATATTGTATTTAGGTATAAACTACAATATTTGTGTATTTCCCCTTATATAAATTGTTTATTTTTTTCTAACTTTTATAGAGGGTTGGTAGGGATGAAAAGTGATGTCTGAAATAAGTTGTACTGAGTTTATTATAATTCCTAAGATTTAAGGAAGATTTCTCTGGGTTCATTTTTGCATTCTGTCATACTTGCACATGGTGGTCACTTGAAATGATAAGATTCATGGTTTGACCAAGAAAAGTTCTAAAATTTTATCCTTGAATGTCTTCAGAAAGAACACTTGGTTAGATCTTACAATGGATAAAATGGTTTATTTCTACCTAGTTTGTTAAATTGGATTTGGTTGATATTTGTTCTTCTTACTGATATTTATTCTAAAAATCCTTATCTGATTAAAAAGCACAGTAGAATGAAATTTTCTTGATGGCTTCAGTAGTGAATACAATTAATTACTCAGTCAGTCTCTCTACTAATTTTTTTTTTTTAATTTTGAGACGAGGTCTTGCTATGTTACCCAGGCTTGTCTTAAACTCCTGGGCTCAAGTGCTCCTCCCACCTAGCCTCCCAAAGTGCTGGGATTACAGATGTGAGCCACACTATGCCAGCCTCCTGATTCTTTCCCATTCCTAAACATCACTTCTATATGTATAACTACGTGGCCCTGTTGTTTTTCTAACCAGTTTAACTAAAACGAAAAAGCAGTTTTTGTGATGAAAGAGTTTTGATGAAGTGGATTTACTGCTTAGTAAGTACCCTTTGATGGAGTTGTTGGTGAACAGTTACTTGAAGGAAAGACTTGTGGGATTGGGAATGGGCTGAAGTTATTATGATGCCCAGGCTTTCTGCTCCTGTGACCCACTTTTACCCTGTATTATAGCTGAATAAAAGTTTTTTTCACTTTGGAACCAAAATTACTAACTCACCTTGCTCCCAAAATGTCCTTGAAAAGTATTTCCACATGTTCCTCTGAGCAAAGTTGAAGAAAGCTACCATAATTGCCAACTGGAAACAAAAGGTCCCCTAGTTGAATCAAGTGTAGGGTGGCAGACTCTTCTATTCATTGTCACACACTAACGTGTGAGTGTGTGTGTGTGTGTGTGTGTTTGTGTTGGGTGGGAGGATGCAGGTGCTATGAAAGAAGAAAATGCTTTTCATATTTAGTAAACAATTTATTGAGTTCTGGTGCCATGCTAGGTAACATCTTTTATGGCTTATTTTTTTTCACCATAATCCTCTAAAATGCAGATTATTATCATCATCATCAATTTACAGTGGTGAAAAATAAGTCTTAGAAAGTTTAGCTGAGCTGGCCAAGGTCATGTTGTGGGTAAGTAGCAGAGCTGAGATTCAGTCTCCCAGATACCCTGACCCATATCCATATACTTCACCAACACTGCATCACAGCTGCCTGTAACTAGAGAACAGCTTGGAAGGAGTGGTGTTGGGAAGAGAGTGAGGGAGTGGCTTCACTTGCAACCTCCAGCTTTTAACAATATACATTTTTTCCTTTTTTTTTTTTTTAAGTAAGGAAATTTATGTCAACGGGTCTCCTTAACTGCTGTTTGATATATACGTGGTACCCTTACCAAAGACATGGCAAATGAGCCATACTCAGTCTTTGTTCTTTATAATCATCTGCTTTTAGAAACATGGCCTTTGTCTTCCCTTATCATTTATACTGCTCTTCTAAAGGGATTGAGGGTAATGACTCATTTTTAAATCTTTATCAGTGTCTACAGTTGAAAATATATGGCAGAATCTTATGATCTGATGTGGAAAAATGTCATTGTACATTAAAAATTGCTTGTTTCCTTTCAGATATCTTCAAGTACGTCCCACCCTGATGCTTCTACAAAGCAGTGTCAAACATCCGCCTTGTTTCAGTTTGCAGAGGTATGGCCTTTTTAAAATGCTTTTTAGGCTAAGAAAACTTGTTGAGCTCAGGAATACTGGAATGGAGTTTTAATAATGTATAGTGAACTTTAGGCATGCCTGTTGTCGTTATTAACATAATACACATAACAGAATATTTATTGCTTTTTTGCTGCCTTTGATCTAATCATAGTCAAATCAGCTCCAGATTTTACACCCATTTTATAAGTATTCATTAAAGAGTTCATTCAGAATACCAGTAATGTGTTTATTTCATTTTATCTTGTTTTTAATTTATTTTAAAAGCTTGGAAAAACTGCTGTCAACAAGAATGTCAGAGGGTTTCGATTTATTAAATTTTTCCAATAGTGAAATTAGATGCTATAATTCATGAATGACTCTTTCACAGTGATTGCAGTGGTGAATACGACCTGTTAAATCAGGTTAAATTAGCTTTCAATGTGATGTAGCTTCAGCCAGTATTTTTATTAGTATTTAATCCCAGGCTCAGATCAGATCAGCTTTTGTAAGATCTCAGACTTCTTTGGTTTGTCAGCCGAAGAGAGCACACACCAGAGAGTAATTTTTTTGGTTGGTATGCTGCAGAGACAAATCTGATATTCTTGATTTTGCCACAAAAGCCCTGGCCTCAACCATATGCTCATTTCTAATGAGCACTATATGACAAATAATAAAACGTATACAGTTTATGAAAATAAGATGCTATGTGCTTTAGGTCTTTTCTTTTTTCCCTTTTTATCCCAACTAAAAAATGCATGTCATAAACCAAGCAATTTTTATAGGGTTGAGAGAAAATGACAAGCAGGACTGTGCTGTTTAATATTGATGTATTGAATCACTTTGATTCATTTGAATAAAGAATACTGCATAAATGGAATGTAAAATGATATCCTTTTGGCAGAAGAAAACCTAGCATCTTACTTTGAAAATGAGAAAAAATTACTTTTGGCTCTTACATTAAAAAAAAAAAAAGCTGTTTCCTCTTGGGACAGCTCGTGTCAACTACTATGACTTTATACCATCGGTTGGTCTGCTTATGTATTAGGCTTCCCTGCCATAGTATTTGCTTAGCTGCTGAGGGCTATTGTATAAAATTGGTAACAAAAATATATAATGTTATTTCATAAAGAATAATTTGCTTAATTAAACTGAATAAATTAAGATTTTGTTACAGTTTTCCATTATAATAAGCAAAATGTTATTTTCACTGTCTAGGGGAAATAGTTAATAATTGTTAATAATACTTTTTTGCTTTCCTCCAGTTGTTGATGCCCATTGATTCTTCAGAAGTTAAAAAGGAATTTTGCCCATATTGACTAAATTTATTTTTAATGTTGATATCTGAGCCAGTTCTATCTAACTTTTCAGAAACATTTTTTTCAAAACAATTGATTTGCCATGTATTCTGTTTGATTAAATTCTATACTGCATAGCAGGAATATTAGAAAGGTAGTGGCTCATCTTTGACACACCTGATATTTACATATCCATTGACTACCAAGAGTATTCAGCTTAACTTAAAATACCAGTATGGAATATCTCAGCTGATGCTGGTTCTAACCGTTATCACCGCTCAGCATATGATTCAGTGTATGAACCTCTTTTTTTTTTTTTTGAGATGGAGTTTCACCCTCATTACCCAGGCTGGAGTGCAGTGGTGCGATCTCGGCTCACTGCAACCTCCACCTCCCAGGTTCAAGCGATTCTCCTGCCTCAACCTCCTGAGTAGCTGGGATTACAGGTGTCCACCACCACGCCCGGCTAATTTTTGTATTTTTAGTAGAGACGGGATTTCGCCATGTTGGCCAGGCTGGTCACGAACTCCTGACCTCAGGTGATCTGCCCGCCTCGGCCTTCCAAAGTGCTGGGATTACAGGTGTGAGCCATCGTGCCTGGCCATGATTGTTATTTTAGCACCACTATCATCAGATTCATTAGGAGCTCCTGAAGCACTGGGGACAGCTCTAAGGGACCAGTTTGGTGGTGTAATAGCCACCATCCTTTGATTCGGCAGGATGAGATCCCATGCCTTTCATAAACTAATTTGTCCTTGCTGCTCCGTACACTAATTCTTGAATGAGATTTGGTGCTCGCCTCTTAATTATACTAAGTTTTCTTCTAGAGAAGAAAAGAACTTCTTACTTGGAGGAGAGAGTCATGCAGGGTGGCATTCCCAGAGGTTGCCCCTCTGCTCTACAGCACTCATCTCCTGAGGACTCTTGGGGTTTTTAGCTATAAAGTATATGCAGGATTTGAGGAGCCTTTTAAAAAATTATTAATTTGAAAACTTATTAGGAGTTGTTTCAAAATATAGGAAGGCATGTATGACAGAAAGACAAAAATAAAATGGATAGTGTAAAAATATATTATTTTCTGTTTTGCCCTAGAATGAGATGTAGTCCCTACAAGTATATAACTTTTCCTAGTTATATTTTGTAACCATTGGTAATAGCCCTAGTTCCTCAGCAAATTAAATTATTGTATCTTTGGTTATTTAGCTGTTAATGTTATATGTGTTTATACAAGAGTAGTTCATGGTTCTCAAAGGGTACATAACCTCTCTCGTCACTTTCCTCCTCTGACCCAGCAGTACCCTAACTTTCAATCTTTAACATCTTACAATCTGACCATATTGTCAGACTAATACTGGGCTGGTTTTATTTAAGGCTAAATAAGAGCTAACTAGATGAACTAAGAAAAATATCTACTAAAATCTGCTATGAGCATATGTATTGTAACAGAAATAGAATAGGCTCTAATTACTCACTGCGATATCCCTAAAGCTCTTGTAATTATTTCATAAAACACCATCACCTTTGAGAAAACCCAGAGATTCTTGAAATTCTTGTTTTAATTAGTCAAAAGCAAAGGTTCTCAAACTTTACAATACATCAGAGTCACCTAGAAGGCTGTTTACACACAGATTGCTGGGCCCCGCCACCAAAGCTTCTGACTGATTAAATCTGGTGTTGGGCCTGAGAATTTGCATTTTGAACAAGTTTCCTATTAGAGAACCACAGTTTGAGACCACTGCTCTATAGTTATGTGTTTTTTAAAAAACCCCAAATTATTAAATCATTATTGTTAAGGCATTTATTAATATTTCTGGAACTTCACAGTGGAAGGGTCAAGAGAGGAAGGGATTGATGTATAAAAGAAAATTACTGAGTGGAACGCTTTATATCCCTGTCTCTTTTCAGAGGGATTCCTGGTCCTATTATATACACTTAAAGAGAAGTGGGTGTTTATGTAATCTAGGAAACAATTTACTGTTTAAAAGTATTTAGCTTTGTAGTATCATTTTAAGATCAGGCATGCAAAATTCTCAGAAACTATTTCTGTTCATTTTATTTACAAACTCTTTTAACACTGGGAAGAAGTTAACTAGATTTTCTCTTGAAAATGGGTCATTTATCGTGTAAAATATTTATCTTAGAAACATACTTTTAACAGTAAACCCTGGTGATTTCTTTAAGTCGAAAATGTTTTGTTTGTTTTGATTTTTTTTCATTGAGTCCTGGATCTCTTCCCTGCAAGATGAGAAAGATATTTTTCCTTCTTAACCAAATCTGATCATTGAAAAGCTCATTGAAATTAATCTATGTGGAGCCATGAAACTGAATAAAGCATATTTTTTTGTAGGTGCCTCATAAATGTTTACATTTAAGAGAAGAAAAATCAGGATTTAAAAAGAAATACAGACTTCAGGGACAGTTTCTCACTCCCCACCCCCAATTTCAGCCTGTCTCCCGTTCCAAGGTGAGACTCATATTTCATCCAGAGTCAGCTTGGCCCATCCAAAGTGCCATCTACTCTGTGTTTCCAGGCTCCGATCCATTAAGTTGGTCAGAATGAATTTCCTATCTGTGTCTTCTGTTGTTTACAGGTAGAGTGACACATCAGTTACTTTTTAGGTCTGGTTTACCAAAGACTAATGACCAGATATAATGTCAGAAGGGAACTGTTGTCTTTAATTATTTAACAGGCCTAAAAGCCATGACCAATCCACATATTCTCTGATCTGCTCTGTGGCTCACTCTTACACCTAGAGTATATCTTTGCATTGAAAAATTATATTTACCTTGAAGACACAGCTAATCTGGGTGATTTAGATAGATTTGGACTTTAAAACTTCCCTTAGAAGATATTTGCTTTGCCTATATAAATATAACTATAATCTCACCAAAATTAAAATATTGTCACCATTGGATATAAGCAATAGGTACAAATTTAATGCATTTATTTTCATGAGGGAATGCTCAGTTTGTTACACAATATTACAGTTGATTAAAAACACCATATACTTACACTGTAACTAATCAGTGGATGTATTATGTGTTTTATTGGAAGCACTAATATTTCTTTTTAGATAAGAAAGGTAAGGTAAAGAAGGCCTTATTTGTTCTTTGACTCATTTATTCATTCAACAGTTATCAGTCATTTTCTCCCAAGCTACAATATTTACAATACCGTCATAATTGCAAGACTTCCACCATTACCTAATTTGATTCTCATCTTTACCACCTGTTTGCTCACCCACCTCAGACAGCCATAAAATTAGCAATTTAACATCCAGGGTGATCATTTTTCTTAGCACTTTAGCTGTACCTCATGTACTGTTGCACCCACCCTGTAGCTAGACTTTATGGATGAATACTGTTTATCCAAACATTACATAATAGTCAAGAGAGACTACAGTGGAATTAACTTATTGGCAAGCCCTATCCAATTTGAGGAAAGTAAGAAGCATACCCATGAACATCCTATGCCGTATGGCCCACTAGTGCCCTCTACCTACCAACCTAGCAAGCACACACTTCCCTCCATAGCTGACCAGTCATTGGAAAACAGATGTTAACTATATTGTTCGTATCTGAAAGGATGTATATATCTCTTAGGTAGAACAGCATGGGCAGGAGTGAACAGTAATATAACAAATCATTATTATATCAGCTATGCTTGAAATTGAAGCCATCAGCATAGATGAGATTACTGAGAGAGGGTCCTAAGACAAAACACTGAGGAAAAACATTGAAGGGATTATTATGGAAAGAAGAGCCAGCAAAGAAGAACCACAAGGGGTGGCCTGAGACATAGGAGGAAAGCAAGGACCCTGCAATAACAGAAGGGCAGGAAGGAGTTTTTCTAAAGAAAGACTAGCACTGTCAAATGCTGCAAAGAAATTAAGATAAGGACCAAGCCATGGAAATTAACGTATGCCCAGTTTTCCACCCTTCCTTCCCTCAAATTAAGAAGTTTTTTATTTAAGTTTTAGAAATCGTATCTCACACTAAGTAATGCCATAAAAATGTTACTGTTAGGAGATCCTGGAAATGTTGGGCTACTAAAATATGTTGAACCTCCCCCCACACATGCCCTTTTGGGAATCAGGCTTCCAGCAACCTTGAGCATTTAAAATGCTTCCCTGTACCTGTAAACAGGTAAAAATCCTCCCAGAGGCAATAAGGAAAACTGTTCTTACTAAACCTAAGGAGAGCATTCTCAAGCCTCCTCTCTGACAGCTTTGCTTTAACTCTAAAGGCAGGTAGTGCATCCATGCAGTCAGTCATTCATGAGCCTCTCAGTGTGCCATGCACTGCATTAGGCACAGGATATGTGAGAGTGACACACACGGGGAACAAAAACCTGCAGTGACAAAAGCAACAGCAGAGGGAGCCAGTGGAAGAAACAGAAAAACAGCATGGGTGTGAAGTGCAGTGCTACGCAGCTTGTGGTCCTTCAGTAATTCTTGAGCATGTCATGGGATTATGTGACAAATTTAGTGCTCTGCAAATTACTAAATTTAATAAATATCCACACACACTGCTATTTTTAATTCTGTTCAATTTCAGTGTGTAACTAATTTTTGGAATTGTACCAAAAAGGTGTTTATGTTTATTAAGTGTTAAAGATAAATCATTATTAGTAATAATTGGGCCATTTATTGAGAGCATAATATCTCTTCAGCACTGCCCTACACTAGCATCACACCTAATCTTCACAGCATAATTGCGGGCAGGTATTACTGTTCATATTTTGAAGGTAAGGTAAATGAGGCTCAAAATCTTATTTGCTTAAGTCCACACAGCAGCAAGTAATGAAAGCATGCCTGTGTGGCACAAAGGCCATATTCTTTCTATTATAGAGCGTTGATTCAAGGCACTGGCATTTATGTTCAGTCCTTCATTCCCTGAAGCACTGAGAGCTGGTGGTATTAATGTGTTTGTTTTCTGTTAGTCTCCTGATAAGGTGAGTAATTGAATTCAACATGTCTAGAAAAGGTAGAAGTAGCATTTATCAGTGAAAATTCGGCCAGAAGAAAATATTCCAAACTTCAGAAAGTTTGAGCCCCATAAATGTATCTTCTAAAGGAAAAGTAAATGATAGAGATGAATAGAAAAGCACTCTGTTAAAACTGATAACACCCAGGAGGAAAGAGTCCTCATAACTTCCGTAAGCTAGGCCCTTTTTAATGGCCTAGGTAGGCCATTATTAAATACATGCTTCTACGAAGGCCTGTTATTCAGCAAGTATTCTAGGGAAAATTTCTTCTAGCATGAAGCACCCAGTCCCTCCTGGAGCTAACAACTTCGTAGAATCACCTGTGGGATCTGTGGTCACCTTTAAGGATATAGTCACAAGCAGGATTACCTACTAAATGGAAATAAGAAATAGCTCTGTTTTTAACTGAGAAAGAATTCAGAATCACAAAGAATCTAAAAAGCTTAGACTATAGCTATCTACTCTAACAATGACAGAACTTCAGGTGAAGATGCTTGTAAATGTCTTTAAGAATGTATGTCCTTCTCAGCTCTTATTGAGGCTAGAAATGGAAAATGAAGTTTTTATTTAAAAAATGAGAAAAGGCAGTGTTGTTTATTTTTATCAATGCCCAGCCACTTTTTAGCCAAATTTGCAGAAGAGGATGCAGTCAATGTTAATGTTGTACATATGTTATGTACAGCAACACAGCATAGGCCATTAACTGTACAACTCAGATTTGTGGCCTTGATTATCAGTCTTTGCACGTACAATAAAGCATACTCTGAAAGCCAGGGTCAGTGTTTTATATAAAACTCTTAGATTCCTAAGCTGCTGTCATATGGCCTTGCACATATATATTGGATTCTAAACAAAATTTGTTGACTGACTTGATGCTGTCTTTCCACAGAGATCCCAGATATATTCCTCAAAAAAATTAATTGTTTGGTAAATGCAAAATAACTCTAAATCTCTTTTATATTTGACTAGTTGTTAAGTTAGTACTTAAGTAGAAATTGAAATGCATTTCTCACTTTAAGGTTACAGAGTTAAATTTAAAGCCTAGAATATCCAAGATAATATTCTTACTGTTAAACAGCCATACCTACTTTTGTTATTATTTTTGAGGTCATTTACTAAAAATGGTTCTCAAAATGATCATCCCAAATGTGACATGTTTTGTTACTTGGTACATGGGAGCAATGATACTCTCGTAACTAAGAAAAATTCCTGAATGTATATGAATGAGAAGCAAAGATTCTGGTATCACAACTAATATTCCCTATTTGGATTGTCTTTAATATAGATTTCTTCAAACACTTCGCAGTTGGGTGGTGCTGAGCCTGTAAAACGCTGTGGAAAGTCTGCACTCTTTCAACTGGCAGAGGCAAGTTCCTAAGAATATATTGAGATAAGATCTGCAGAGGTGGAAATTACAAAATATTCTAACAGTGTTTCCTAAACTGTACCATCGCTCCTGTGACCATAAAACGAGTTACATCTAATTTTCAACAATGAGAGGGTTAACCTTTAATTTGGGAAAACTGAATGTTGCTACTAAGAGTCATTAAGCATTGCTAAAGGTTACCTAGAGATATTGCAAAATTTTTTTCACAGGTAGTATTTTAAAATAAGGTTACTTAGATTGGCTATGTAAGTCCAGCCTGAACACAGAAGAATATCTGTGGTTATTTTCCCTTTTCTGATTCCCGTAAACCATCTATAAATCTCCAGAATGTACTGCTTTTAAATCAGACGGTTGATGTTTGAATTTTTGTTTTCCTGGTGAAGAATTCATATGACATGTTCTAAAATCTGATTTTATAAGATCAATCAGTTGTACATTTGATGTGACGTGTGTAAAATGCTACTCTTCCATTGGCAAAGTAGAAAACTTGCTTTCATAAAGCTGGTGAGGAACAGAGACCTTATTAGTGGGGGATGGATTGGGGAGGAAGACGCCGGAAGCATCTGTTGCTAGGGTGGGCAAGGCAATGGCTTTCTCTGACAGGCTGTGACTACCCTACCTCAAGGAAACATGCAGAAGAAATGTTTTCAGCACCAGGACATTCTAGTAGCAGTTTTCTCTGTTGGTAAGATAAATTAGGAGGTAGAAAGTGGATGACCAAAAATCTCTTACTAAATTTTTTTTAATTTTCTCATTTTTCTGGTTTCCTTTCAATGAGCTCCCTTTGAGTTCTTTTGTAAATTTTTTGTAGTTTATTTAACTTAATGAGATGACCAATCATATTCTAAAATTGCTAAATTTTATGGTAATTTGTATCATAAAACTTATGCACTTAAAATATATAATATCTTTAAATTAGGTTTTTAAAGATTACCAAGTCCAAATTAGAAATATAAAAATACAAAGGCCTTAAAAAGTAAAATTAATAAACAATGGAACAAACTACCCCATTGTTGTCTGACACTACAATGACACGCTTCTTGTGTAAGACAAGTTGAGCCCAAAATAGAGGGCTACAAGTGACTGGAAAACTCTAAGGAAAACTAATGAAGACAGCAGGGAATAGTTCTAAAAAGAACTGCATGAGTCAGTGCAAAGTACTACTCCAGACAGAGCTGAAACAGTGAAGATCTGACAAGAGAGTGCCTTTGGAGTTAGAGTTGTAAACAAATCCTAGTAAACAGACAGACTGTGAGGTCATGCATTTGTCTAGTAACTCTAAGACTGTATATAGATTGTCAAGAAAATGTATTTGAACGAAGTGATTATTTTTCTTGAATAATATGGATTTATGACCCTCTGCTTGTGCTGGTTATATAATTGCGTGTGTATGTATATGGGCACACATATATAGGAAAATACATATGATTTCTTAAATATTAAACAATACTAAAATGTAAAACCAGCTTTCAATGTATGATATTTATCTTTAAACAGTTTTTTTTTGTTAAAAATGTATGAACCTTTGGGGTACTTTGCTGCATGGGGGTGCTGGTAAAGAAGTGGATTCGTCTTCTCATTTTCTTTCTTTGGCATAGCAGTCATAAAAAAAGGATTCCTTATTAAATCAGAGCTCATTAAAAAGAACACTCTTCTAATTTGTAGGGATGCATCCCAAATATGAAACAGATGCTATGGTTTAACAGATGTTTGAATGTTGGTATCATAATTTAACGGGGTAAAATGACTGAAATAAGCCTATTCCAATTATAGCAAATCAGCTTATACCAAGACTGAGTTTCTTATGACATTTGAGCAAAAATTTATACTTTTGATTAAACAGAATCCCTAAAAAAGAAAACTTTCTGGCATTGTTATTTGCACTGAATCAGTGTGATGTCTTAATACAGTGTATTTTAGAATAACATTCTAAAACCTCCCAGTTTCTAATTAAACTTAAGTATATGCACAATGGATTAACCAGCATCTCCAAATAATCACCAGTAGGTTTATGCTTCCTTAATTTTTTTATTGCATGTGTATTTGATATTCATTTTTCATTCACAAAATATAACATTTAATTATTTCTGATGCATTTTAAGATAAATAAATATAAGAAGATATTGAAGATTTTTCCTATTGCCTAGAATTGGTGATGGTGTCTGCAGTTTGAAGACACAACCTTAAATTCACACATTCTAAAGGGAAAGTCACCAAGAAACTACTTCCAATTTGGGCCACACCCATCTCGGGATTTCTAAAGAGATAGCCTAATACGACTTATTATCCTATCTACCACTCCAGCAGTTCCTCCTCTTATCCCCACTCCAATCTCAAGTCATCCTTTGGTAGAGGGTTATCATAGGCTGTCCACACATCTGGAATATTTTACCTTTTCTCTGTGTCTCAGGAAGGAAAGAAGAGATATTAATTCTCATTCTTTATCTATGTCCCATGTCAAGGGAAGTGAAGGCAGCTCCAAGAGAAGCACTGTTAAAGATTGAGGGAGGTACATGCAAAAGATTTCTTCTTCTTCTTTGGCAAGACACAAGAAATATTTTAAACATCAATTTATTGCTGGATCCTTTACCTATCTGACCAGGCAAAAAAGAAAACTGAAGGAAGTTGACAGCATGGAGAGACTCGGAATGGCCCGCTGTACTTTGGGCATTATAAAGATGTATGAGTTTCCCAAGGGTCAAGTGGATAAATAGAAAATAGATCCATGTGATCAGGCAAGAGACTATTGGACAGTAACAGAGAGGGGTTGCACAAGGTAGGCCTGGGGCAGTCTCTCACATCAGGGGAGAATATGGTAGAGATGCCTTTGCTCGGGACCTCTGAGGTGTGCCTGCAAGCAGGAGTGATACTCAACTGGTTTGCCGTCCTTATACTAAAACAACAAGATACTTCCTACTGTCGGGAAGAAGCCTGTAACCCAACCACCCGAGTACTCTTCAGCACCTGGAGGGCACATCCCCTCTGATTAGGTGGCACCCCTGCCTGTTAAATATTTTGAATATCACCCCTGCCTATGACATCCCCTGAGAATGCCGTTGAGTCTTGTGTAGAGTTAACAGTAACAAAGAAAAAAAGAAAAACATAACCTTGGGCAGTTAGTTATACCTCCCCCATTCTGTCTTCTATTCTCTAAATGAGAGGTTTTAGGCCTTGTGAAAGAAGGGCCAGGAACCAGCCCCAAACTAACTACTCACCTTTCCCCAACTCCATTCCTGTGGGCTGTAGTAAGAGGAGTGAATGAACAGTCCTTCCAAACATGGGGGTTGTTGCTTCCAAGAAATGTCTTCTCCTTAGTGAGAAGTAAGAAATATTTGGGGCATATATTTACTGCTATGCCCTGTACCCATGTAAGCAGGCAAACAAAAAAAATTGGGGGAAATTGGCAGCAGGCACAGAGATACTTGGATTGGCCTGTACTCCCAACTTTGGCATTGTAAAGACCCCTTTCCCGTTTTCCAGGACCCTGGAGCCAGGAGATTTCCTGGGGAAGGTCCTAATTCAGGCATATATTGGCATTTTAAACTGGGTAGACTTTTAATAGCTGAAAGTGACCTGAAAGTTCTGGGATTTGTTCCAGATATTTTTAAGGGTTTTGTCTGAGGTCAGGGAATTGGCAGAAATATAATGCTTTATGTTTGGACCTCCATGAAGTTCATACTGTTCAGTTTATCATTCATTTAAGTTGTGCAGGTACTATAAGGTATTGTGTTTCCTTTCATTTTGAAATTAATTAGGTCAGGTCATATAAAGAACAGCAAAGCAGGTCAGGTCATATAAAGAACAGCAAAGCATCCCCACTGGAGATCATTGTGTATTATAGTGGCTATAGTTGGAGGACACTGAAGAGGTTCAGAGATATCTGAACCTGTGTACATTTCAGCAAAGAAAAATTCTACCCTTGAAGATCTCTAGTACCAAAATTGTCTAATATAACAAGTAGAGCAACTTGTTCATTTATTCTCACAGTAGTTATTGAGGATGTATTCTGTGCCAATAACAGAGGTGACTGAAGTTACCTGTATGTGTATATACACATATTTTTGGTGCAATGAGAACTAAAACCTGTAAACCTTCTTCTAAGATCGGTGATATAGGAACATGTTACCTCCAAGTACAGAGTGTTTTGAAGTGTGACTAGAGGCTGCAGCATAAGCCTAAAAAGATTGCTGTTCTGCTTCTCACTTTTCTGAAACAATTTTGAATGTTCTTTAAAATACATTACAAATTTGAATGGCAGATCTTTCTACAGATAAGTTATGCTATCTAACCTAAGATGATAATGACTGGCATTTATTATCTGCTGTGTGTTAGGCACTAAGTACTTTATATGTACTAATTTGATTCTCACAACTATCCTCTGAGGTAGCTACTATCATTCTTCTTTTACACATTAGGAAACCAAAAGCTATAGAAGTTATATAACTTGTTTAAGGTCACATGGACAATAAATGTTAGAGCCTACACAGGAACCCAGGCAGACTGTCTCCACAGCCTGTACTCTTAAACACTAGGCTGTTCTTTCACCTTGTTTTAGATGAATATAAAAGACTGTGCAAGTTGCTTGTTATAGGAGTATGCATATTATAAAAGTCTCTGTGGAAGACAGCTTACTCCTACACATGTATGTGTGGCTGAATAAGATGACAGATTGTCCAAGACTGCTGTCAAAGAAATGGAGCTCATGTTTTCTTTTTAAAAAAATGTCTGTGCTTTTGAAACTGCCAGGATGCATCTTACACCCTTAAATAAGTGCTTGTTTGTGAATGTACTTTGGAAGATACTGTGGGGATTGTAGGAAATTATGGTATACAACTCCTGTTCTCAAGGAGCTTATTCTCTAGTTGTAGAGATAAGATATAACAAGTTAAGGAATAAGAAATAAAGAGTGCAAGTGATTTAATAAGGAATCATGCAAGGAAATGATGAAACTCCACTTGAGTGATGAGTGACACACAAAAATGAATGTGTGAAACTAGGGAAGGGAGAAAATATTAGCAGGCATGTTCTGGAGACCAAGCACAGGGGAAAAAACAACGATGATGGTTTTCAATCAAGGAGTTACTTAGGAACCACTGGAAGTTGAAACTAGCAGTCTCTGGGTGACATCCAACCTGCAGAGATCCTTTGTTTGGCCTATATTTTGTTGACCTATATCATATTCTACAGTTCAATTCATGGCTAATATTTGAAGATTAAAACTTCAAATAAATATAGATTTCTGACTTCTGAAAATTTGGAGGACCTGGAGACATCAAGCTAGCCTTCCTCCATGAGAACAATTGCTCAGAGTTGATTAGTGGTTGCCCTCTTGGATGCTTGTTCTCCAAATGGCTGTCCTCTCCTTTCCCTGCTGAGCCCTCAGTCTGAGGCCAACAGTCATTGCCATTATTCGCTTAAATTTGCTCATTTCCCTCCTTTATACCTGACTGCCATATATAGTGGGGATTGTGACTTACACATAATTAAGTGGACAGCT
This sequence comes from Pan troglodytes, assembly GCF_028858775.2. Taxonomy (NCBI): domain Eukaryota; kingdom Metazoa; phylum Chordata; class Mammalia; order Primates; family Hominidae; genus Pan; species Pan troglodytes. The sequence goes on from NC_086015.1 coordinate 111,106,745, forward strand.
GGGGGAGATAAAGCAAAGGGATTAAGGCAAGCACAGGAGAAAGGTAGATGGTAACAAGTCTATCAGATTGACAGGAATAGAGGACTGTGTTTATGGAAGATGAAGGTAAAGTGTATCTGTGAGTCAGAATTGGGAGAATGTTTAGTGCAGAGCAAATAAATATATACTTGAAAATAATGAGGAGCCATTGAAGATTTGGGACGGGGTTACACAGTGATAAAAGCAGCACTTAGAGAGATCTTCTTGGCAGCTATGTATGGAATGGAGTGGAAAGCCCCTATGGACTTAAGGTGTGAGAAGATAAGAACTGGAATTGAGAGAGCTGACAGTGGGAACAGGAGACAGAAAGAGATGCCAGGGGTATTCAAGTGAATTGTTTGAGTGAGTCAATGTGAGAGGCAAAGAAAAAGAAGAGTCAAATATGACTCCAACACTGAACCTGATTGTTTGACCTTGACCTTGGAGCCCTGCTTCGGGAAGGCTGGTTGCAAACAGAGTAAGCCCTGCTAGTAGAAAAGAAGAGCTGAAAGATGCTGAGGGTGGGTGAAAGAGAAATTCAATAATAGAAGAGTGGAAAAAGGAGAAGATTGCTAGCCAAGTAAATAGTTGAGTTTAGGAAGCAGAGACCTGCATTCCTGAGAGCACAGATGACAGAGGCAGCCACCATAGATCCCTCCACTGCTCCCAATTATTGGTGATATTTGACCAGTGTATGATTCCATTTCAGATTTCTGTTGTGTCTTCATATTATTGATGTGCATTATCCCTTCCATCCTATGGTAACCCCCTTAAAGCCCAGAAGATCCCACCTCAGCTCCTCCTACACTATCATCATATAAATGAATTCTAATACTTAAAATGCATTTAAGGGGACTCGTGTGTTGGGTTTCTTTCCTTATCATTTTATACAAAGTTGTGAGTTGTTTTTAGAAAACTCCTATTCTAAATCTTTTCACCTCATCCCCAATTGCACTAGGTTATTTTTGGAGGAACAGAAAGTAGAGGAATGTATTTAATTGACTGCCCTTAACCTCTTTGGGGGAAGACTTTAGTAGATGGGCTTATGGAGGAAAGGCCACCTCCACCCCATTCAAAGTCTTCAGAAACAGTACCATTTTTGAGGAAATAGTGAGTAAAGAAAAATATTTAAATCACCGTTTCACCTAGTCCAGTTGTTTCAGCAAACTACAGAACTGTTAAATATGCCCAGATTTTAGTGTTGAGAGAAGCTTAGACCACTGTTCTGTGACCAGTTATCTCTTATGATAAATGGAATTGAATTTTTTAGCAGCAATGCTATTCTCAGAAACCATCAACCAGCGTATATTTCTCTGGCACAAGCGTTCGGGTTTTATTTAATTATGGGAGAAATGCACATCCTGAAAAACACTGCTAAAATGCCATCCTAAGGTTATGTCTACATTGTTTTGGCAGATAATAAGCCAGTACAAAATGATTGTAAATATACCTTGGCTGCAAAACATTTGTTTTGTACTAAAAAGCAGAGATTTGGAAATGGAAACTTCTTGATTGGTGTCAGTAGGTCTGTTTTCACACTGCCTTGTTTTTAATCTGGCCAACTCCTTTATAATAGACAATGAAAGAAGACATATAATTAAGAGAGAAATTATATGGTGCATTTTGGAACTGCTTATCATTTCTTAGGACAGGTTGAGCATCTCTAATTTGAAAATTAAAAATCCAAAATGGTGTAGAATCCAATATTTTGAGTTCTGCCATGACCTCACAAGCAGAAAATTTCACACCTGACACCATCACTTTTGGATAGTTCAGTGTACACAAACTTTGTTCCATATACAGTTATTTCAAATAGTGTATAACATTACCTTCAGACTATTTATATACAGTGTATATGAAACATAAATGAATTTTGTGTTCAGACTTGGGTCCTATCCCTAGGATGTGTCATTATGTATGTGCAAGTATTTCAAAATTCTAAAAAGTCCAAAATCTGAGACACTTCTGATGCCAAGGTTTTCGCACAGGGGATACACAGCCTCCACCAGTTAAATGGTTTCTGCTTCTGTACTTCGGTGGTATTACCTTTTTTTTTTTTTTTTTTGAGACAGAGTCTCGCTCTGTTGCCCAGGCTGGAGTGCGGTGGCGCGATCTCGGCTCACTGCAAGCTCCACCTCCCAGGTTCACGCCACTCTCCTGCCTCAGCCTCCCTTACTTTTTATCTAGTACACCTAATTTGTTATTTTTCCACTGATCATTTTATTACGTCTTTTAAAGCAGAACAAATTAAAAAATGAATATCTTAACATCAGTAGAAAAGAATACATTTTAAAATACATCTGATTCAGAAAGATAAAAGCTTGTTGCAGCCAAGGTTTATTTTATCTTTAAAGCGAGTCTGCAGTAACAAACTGAGCCTAAGGTATGGTTTTACCTGAACTAAAAGTGTGACAGTCCCCCTGAACCCAGGAACATAAAATATAATACCTTTACTACACATTTTATCTCACCCCTTCAGTATTTCTATTGAATTGTTTTCTTTGTAATCATTTTGAAGAAGATAACTTTTTATACATGGTCTAACATGCACATCCTTAGGAATCCTAGGTATTAACATACTGATTTTTCTTTTTCTTTTGGGAGTGAGTTCCATTTCTTCCAGCACATCACTGTCAGACCCTTCTGACTACACAAAACAGTGAGAAACCTCAGTGCGGTTTTTATTGACAGAGGTAATATTAAAATATTGGTGATTAATTTCACTGGTATTCTTGGGAGGTATAACTAAGGACAGTATGATTGCTGGGCTGGACCAAGCAGTAGCATGGTCATAATTAGCATTGTTTTTGTTGCTGCTGCTGTTGCCGTTTTTTGAGATGGAGTCTTGCTCTGTCGCCCAGGCTGGAGTGCAGTGGCACGATCTCGGCTCGCTGCAACCTCTGCCTCCTGGGTTCAAGCGATTCTCCTGCCTCAGCCTCCTGAGTAGTTAGGATTACAGGCGCCCGCCACCATGCCCAGCTAATTTTGTGTTTCCAGTACAGACAGGGTTTCACCGTGTTGGTCAGGCTGGTCTCGAACTCCTGACCTCAGGTGATCCACCTGCCTCAGCCTCCCAAAGTGCTGGGATTACAGGCGTGAGCCACCATGCCCACCCAGCATTGTATTTTATAGGCTTAAAGTAACTCTTTCCTTGTGTGAATCAGAATGCATTTTAGACTCATAGACTACCTCAGAACTAATGAACCATCCTATTAAACACAATTATCTGTTGAATGCCTTCTTTTTGAAAGGTACTAGGGTATTCTTGGAGGAGAATACAAAGGTGAACAGAATACATTTTATGCCCACTGAGTTACAGTTATAAAAAAATAAAGTAGTACCTGAGGGAATAGACGATAGGTATCAAATATTTATGCCCATCATTTGATTTAAAACATTAACATTTTAACTTCTTTGAATGCAGTCACCGGAATTCCATCTCTGGAAAGTGTCCAGATGATTTTTCATTCTTACTTTTTAAAAAGGTTATTGTCCAATTTAAAATAATATTAGAAGAATAAATTGTCATTTACTGAGGCATGTACTGTTTCAAAGCCTGATTAATAACTCACCCTCTATTAAGGGCAGCTTGAGTAAATTAATAACAGCCATTAATTCTGTTTCCCACAATGTAGCCTTATTCACTTGAGTTCACATTGATTTATGTTCTTTTATGTCTTCTGTGTGCTTGTCTGTGTGCACATCCATGCATACATTTGTAAGTCCCACTACAGTGTTGATGAGTGCATCCAAAAGTAGATGTAAGTGGATCTACTTGTACCCCAAAGTAGGACTGAGCTTTCCTACATGTTTCTTAGAGTTGCTTCTTGAAAGACAACTGATTTGAGGTCTTCCTGAATCTCATTTTGTTGAATATTTTTCCTCCAATGATAGAATCATTCAACCCTAAAATGAACACTTAGAGCAAAGCAGTCTACCAAAGACATGTCATGCTATTAATGATACTAATATGAGTATTACTGGTAAGCTAGTATTTATTCCATATGGCATAAGGCTCCAGAGGGATGGTTATTACAATACATTATTTTAGCTCTGTACTAGGCACTATTTTAAGTACTGTTGCATGTGCAACTCATTGAACCTCACAGTTTTCCCAAGGCAGTAATTTTAGCATGCACATTTTATAGATTGAAAAACTGAGGCACAGAAAAATTTAGGGAAAATAGCTAATCAGTAGCAGAGCCTGTCTATAGTCCTAGACAGTCTGGCTCTGGCTCCAGCATCCCTGCTTTTTGTGTGGGTTTAGGGGTGGGGGTGTGTGTGTGTGTGTGTGTGTGTGTGTGTGTGTGTGTGTGTGTGTTTTCTTTTTTCTTGAGACAGGGTCTTACAGTGTTGCCCACACTGGTCTGAAACTCCTGTCCTCAAGCGATCCTCTTGCCTCAGCCTCCCAAAGCATTGGGATTATAGGTGTGAGCTAACCTCGCCTGGCCCATCCCTGCCTTTTGAAACTGCCTTCTAGTACATCACTGTCAGACCTTTCTGACTACACAAAACAGTGACCGCCGATGGCTGCCGACTGCCTTTCCTCAGCTCCTGTGTCCCCTGCTTCCACCTGGGTTCCTCCAGTAGGCGGCACTGGCTGGAGACTGGGGAATGGGAGGATGGGAGAGGCCAAGGATTTGCTTACATCCAAGAGTGATGCGTCTTATAAATGTTACTACATTCATAGCTGTTCCCAGGTTTTGTTTATATCTTGTGGAAATGCCTAATATGCAGTGGAACAAATATCAAAAATAAAAATTAAGGAATTTATTTGTAATGATTTTCATAGTAATAGACAAACTGTGGAATTTACTTGTAATGATTTTCATATTAGTAGACAAGAAACTAAAGTGCTTAGAAGAAGATGCTTAAAAGGAAAGTGCTTTAGAAGGAAAATGCTTTAAAAAGTCAAACGTATACTTTTGACATAAGGAAAAGTGAGTTTAAAAAAATTAAGAGACTGAACATACAAATAAGCACTAAAATGGAAAAAGGACCAAGGTCAATGAGAATGTCTGTCTGTCTCTCCACACACATATACACATACAATCTCAGTAAAAGAACGAGGAAGATTTTTTCAAATTGTGATTATGCATAAACTCTAATGAATTCATTTGTAAAAGAATATAAATCTTGCATGACAACCAAGGAGAAATACAAAAGTATGGTATCGACTAGTAAGAAAAAAATTACTCTAAAATCCAGTATGAGGTAGGGCTTGGGCAAAAACAAACAAATCTTAAGACTATTTTTAACTGTTTAGAGCTACATAAAGAAATTGGCTTTGTCTGGATTAGAGAAGGTAAAGCCAACAAGAAACAAGAGAAGGCAAACTATGTAATTATTGCTTTTGTCACCAAAAAAGCAATAATTTGGTGGAGGGGGGGGGGCAAGGAAAATTATGATCAAACCAAAAAGTATAGGTTAAAAAAAAGATAATTGTATATTAAATCAAAGTTAGAAAAAGCTAAAATATGATTCCTCAAGGGTCTAGAACCAGAAATACCATTTGACCCAGCAATCCCATTACTGGGCATATACCCAAAGGATTATAAATCATTCTGCTATAAAGACACATGCACATATATGTTTATTGCAGCACTGTTCACAATAGCAAAGACTTGGAACCAGCCCAATTGTCCATCAAAGATAGACTGGATGAAGAAAATGTGGCACATATACACCATGGAATACTATGCAGCCATAAAAAAGAATGAGTTCATGTCCTTTGCAGGGACATGGATGAAGCTGGAAACCATTCTCAGCAAACTAACACAGGAACAGAAAACCAAACACTGCATGTTCTCACTCATTAGTGGGAATTGAACAATGAGAACACATGGACACAGGGAGGGGAATATCACACACTGGGATCTGTCGCAGGATAGGGAGCTAGGGGAGGGAGAGCATTAGGACAAATACCTAATGTAGATGATAGGTTTATGTTGCAGCAGACCACCATGGCATGTGTATACCTATGTAACAACTGTGCACATTCTGCATATGTATCCCATAACTTAAAGTATAAAATACATATGTATTTCCTTTCCTTGGCTCCTATGCCCCCTGCTTCCACGCAGGTTCTACTAATGGGAGACACTGGCAGGAGACTGGGAGATGGGAGGAAGGGAGAGGCCAGGGTCAAGAGGGAACTGGTAAAGAGGCATCAGGGTAAGGCAAAGGCAGCTTGTCTTCCTTGGATATATATCCAATTTAAAAAAGGAGAAAAGCTAGAATACAATACACATGGTCTTAGTATATTAATTCAGGTTTCCAACAACAGAAAAAACAGATTGTAGGATACCACAAGACCTTGCAAATTGGGTTTCAACCTCACTTTTGATCATCTTTGACAGGTTGTGTGAAATAGGAGAGCTCAATAGGAACAAAAAGGGGAAAAGTTCACTTTAATTTTTAAAAAGAATAAGCCTGATTTCTCAAATACAGACGATTAATTCCTAGAAACCTTTGAAAATTATTTTAATTGGAAAATCATTCTAATCATGTTTGAATCCACAGAAAAGAAGAAGAAAACAGGGAATTTTCAAAGTCTCTCTGAAAAGGGTCATTGTCAAATGTACCATCCCAGAGTCTCTTTGCCCTGCCCACTGCCTTCTGCCCCATGTGACTGCTGACTGCCTTTCCTTGGCTCCTATGTCCCCTGCTTCCACATAGGTTCTACTAATGGGAGACACTGGCAGGAGACTGGGAGATGGGAGAAAGGGAGAGGCCAGGTTAGGGTCAAGAGGGAACTGGTAAAGAGGCATCAGGGTAAGGCAAAGGCAGCTTCTCTTCCATGTTCCAGTGCTCTCCAGATAAGTGCCCCATGCTTCCATCTTCCACTAGGGACCTGTCCCATGGGCTTCAGTGTCACTTTTTCCGCATCTGTTTCTTCTGTGGCTTTCTGCTGTCACTAACCCCTGTGTTGCGTCACCGCCTCCTGTTTGGGTGTCTCAGTTCTTCATGGCCTGTGTAACTAACCTATTCCCTGCCTTAAGTTCCCGCTGCTAGTTATGCTTTAGGTGCTTCCGTTTCCCTAATTAGACCCCGACTGGTACAAAAGCCGACCTCATTTTCTATTTGGTATAGTTACGGTTGGTCATAAAATTGAGTAAGAGAATGCTGTTGGCATGCTGTATCCAGATTTTAGCAAGACTTTTGACAGATGTTACAATGTTTTGTGAACAAAATGGGAGGAATTTCGAATGGATTAGAAAAAAACATTCTTAGGTTGCTGAAGTTTATTAATGTTCAAATCATCTTCATGAAAGGGCTCTAGAAGTTTGGCAGAAGGCCCTGTCCTTGGCCATGTTTTGCTCAACATTATTACCAAAGATTTGTACAAAGACATGAAAAGCAGCTTTATTTAATGTGTGTATAATACAAAGATGGAAGATAATTCACATTTTGAAGAGATAAACTTAATAAGAAAAAATGGAAAGTCTTGGCATCTAAGTGCAAAACATAAATTATAAAAATACAGAATAGAAGAGATCAAGTTTACCAGCATATTATGTGGGTATAGAAATCCAGGATTTTACATGACCGTAAACCCAATACAAGCCAGAAATGTGACCTATTAAAAAAAATTAATCTCTGGGTCCCATTAAAAGAGCATTCCTATCAACTGACAAGTAGTTACCCCTTCTCATCTAGTATAGGCTAGGAACATAATCTTAGAAAGATATTGTTAAATTGAAATAGCCAGCCAGATGCAGTGGCACATGCCTGTACTTCCAGCATTTTAGGAGACTGAGGCAGGAGGATCGCTTGAGGCCAGGAGTTGGAGAGCATCCTAGGCAACATAGCAAGATGCCTATTCTCTACGGGTGGGGGGTGGCGGGGGCAGGGAGCCGGGCATAGTGGCATGAACCTGTAGTCCTAGCTACTCGGGAGGCTGAAATGTGAGGATCACTTGAACCCTGGAGGTCGAGGCTGCCATGAGCTATGATCATGCCACTGCACTCCAGGCTACATAACAGAGCACGACTCTATCATTCATAGATAGATAGATAGATAGATAGATAGATAGATAGATAGATAGATATCTGATAGATAGAAAAAATTTTGAAGTATCCATTTTCCCCAAGCTTTGTAAAGCTTTGTATCGTTTACAAGTTGTGTTTGCATATACATTTCTTCACTTTTGCCTCACAACAGCCCAATGTAGGATGTACTGTTACCCCATTTCTTAGCCTCTGTTTCCTCATAGGGGTTCAAGTCTAAGTTACATAGCCTACTGTTGTGGCTTTAAGCAAACTAGGATGCTTGGTCATGAGCCCAGCCCCTTTCAATAAAACCCATCTCATTTCAGGATACCTACTGCATCTAGGTAAGAGGGACCCAACTTTTGAAGTGTGGAAGCCTTTACATGTGATGAGCTGTTAAGGGAGATGGGAAGAGACTTACGGGAACATAAAGTCTTTCTTCAAGTATAGTATCTGTCGTATGAGCAAGAGTGAATTCATGTGGCTTCAGGGAACAGAACTGAGGCTGATTGATTTTTGCTCAATATTTTAAAAATTCAAGCAGAACTGTTATCTGATAGAGTGATACGCTCACTGTCTTTGTGCAAAAGTTGCTTAACTGACTCTCAGGAATACTGTAGTAAAATGAATTCCTGCATTGGGTAGGTTAAAGTAGAAAACCTCTAGAGTGACGCCCAACTCTAAGAGTCTGATTGGGTTTTCGGTTAATGAGTAGATTTGCGATTTGTAGTTTTAATTCAGAGTTATTTGATTTACATGTATAGTTTCACTTCCAGCAATATAATTGCTTTTCCTATAATTTAGGATTAACATACTCTGTGAAAAAATTTTTAAGAGCCTGAAATGAGGAAGTAAAGCATGACTAGTGTTCAGCGTAATTACCTACACAAGAAATATTGTGCTATTTCCCAGAATACGTCCCCAGAGTGAATGTCTGTGTTTGTTCCATTTCATTCCTAGCTGTAGAGTCCTTTCAGGGGTGATGAGAGAATCATTTTGAAATATATTGAAGCCTAGAATAGAGTTTGCAAAATATTATTAAGTTTGCTAAGATGAACCTGTGCAAATGCAAACTGTCAGCATACCACTAAAAACTAGCGCCTGTAAGGTAAAGGTTCCTGAAGTGACCTATTAAAAGCCACCAGAGTGACAGTGGTTGAAAAATCACAAAATTTACCTTGAGAATGCCTTTCTAGCCTTTTTTCCAGAACTAGTATAATTTCTCTCCCCCCACATGGGATAGTTATTCACGAAGGGCTATAGTAGTTGAGAAAGGAAAATAAAAATTATTTCAAAATTGATATAAAAATAGTACATTCTCCCATAAGAGTAAAACATGCAGGGAATATTAAAGGTTTCAGTGATTCAGAATTAAGATAACATTTTGCTTTGAGCTTATTTCTGGTTATGTTTAATAAAGAGAAGTTCATAGTCTTCATAGCCACTTGCTGAGGTCTAAAGGTTAGCTTACCTGAATTCCTGAAAAAGACAGCTCTGTTGTGAATCCTTAATATTTCATGTCTTCCCTGTGAATGATCCGAAGGGCTGTGTGCTCTTGTCATGTTCACTTTTTTTAATTGCAGTGTCTGCCTCTCCCCACCCTTTCTTTAATTTCTTCCCAGACTTACTAATCATAACATAATTCTCACAGGAAGATTGGTGATGCATTGAAAATACTAAGAGAAAAATGAGGTAAAAAAGCATCTGGTATTTAATTCAATGTATTATCCACCTAAAAATGAATTTTACAGATGGTAATGATCTCTGACAACTTGCCATTTAATAAAATGATGGTTTTTAAAAACAGATCAGTTTCCTACTCATGTGCTTGATTTTGCATTGACTCAGCAACCCCCAATACTCTTTCCCTTCTAAGTTGCTAATACAAAGTAGATAAAATAAATTATGACTAAGACTTCCTTGCTGCCCTTGACCAAATTGGTGTCATCAATCTCTTTATAAGTTCCTCAAAGGCAGACAGACCTGACCTTATTGATTTTTGTATCATTAGTGTCCTCCATGGGGGCTGGCATTTTGGGAGGCTTGCAGTTAAGTGTGTATAAATGAAAACCCAGGCACTGAAAACAGGTTTTACAATAAGCTTAAATTTCCCCTTTTAAAAAATAGCTCTATATTAAAGTTTCAAGGTATCTGGGAGCCAGAGAGGAAAATGGCAACTTTCCCCTTGAATGTTCTGTACGTGAAATTTGGGGAGTTTTGATGAGAAATATAAAAACTTAACCAAATTGGGGCCAGATGGGTTTTGGTGTTCAGAATCTTTCAGATTTTAGGAAAATTATACAGTAGATACATATTACACTAAGTAACTTCCCCAGTGCATATTTGAATGCACCACTATTCCAGTAACAAAAACTATGAATGGTCACAGTAAGTGAAATAAACTGTTTAAGACTGTAAAGTTTCAGGTTGGTTCAGGTCAGAATTTGCAGCCATCTGAGTTCACATCAGATCAAATTTGCCAGCAAATGAGTTAAGAAAACAAAAACAAGTTTGTTCCCAGAGCATTTATGACTTTAGAGTTGTCTATCAGCATTTGTGGACCTATAATGTTTTGTTCATTAATCAAAACCTTCTGTAATTGTTTAGCAAATTGTTATATCATTTCTAATTTCAAGTGGACAGGTAGAAATTATTTCTGTTTTCCTCATTTCCCTTGGAAAAAAAGAAAAGGCAAATATCTGAACAGAGTTTGGGGATGATTAAATACAGGTTGAGCATTCCTAATCTGAAAACCCAAACTCCAAAATACTGCCAAATCCAAAACTTTTTGTGTACCAACAAGACGCTCAAAGGAAATGCTCATTGGAGCATTTCGAATTTCTGATTTTTGGTTTAAGAATTCTCAACCAGTAAGTATATAACGCAAACGTTCCAAAAAAAAAAAAAAAAAAATCCAAAATTTGAAACACTTTCGTTTTCAAGCATTTCGGATAAGGGATATTCAGCCTGTGCTACAGTTAAGTACATCGTTTCACTTAGACCACACAGAATCCTCTGAGATAGGCCCTAGGATTGTTTTCCTTTTACAGAAGCCACAGAGGAGTGAGGGGGTAAGTGATTCATTCTGGGTCACAAAGTTAATAAGTAGCAAAACTAAGAATCAGACTTGGGTCTTTCAACTCTGAATCCCTTCCTCCTTCTTCCAGGTCTTGTTTTCATAGGAAAAGCTTCTGTTGAAGCTAGAAAATGACAATTCAGAGATACATTTGACGAGAGTTAAATGACTGTATAACAGTGCCCACAGCCTTCTATCAATTTGATTCATTTCAGTTAGTTTGGCGGAAGTGGGCTGATTGTTGTAAAGTTTAAAGTGTGTTTTGATTATTTTTAAAACGGATATAATTGAAAACTTTAATTTTGAAGGTGGAATAATAAGGATACTTTTGGGTGCTCTCCCATTTTGTTTTAATTGTTTAGATGTGCCTGGCATCAGAAGGGATGAAAATGGAAGAATCAAAGCTAATAAAAGCAAAAGAATCCGATGGTGGAAGAATTAAAGAATTAGAGAAGGGAAAGGAAGAAAAAGAAATTAAAATGGAGAAAACAGATGAAACTAGGTTACAGAAGGAAGCAGAATTTGAAAAATCGGCTAAGGAAAATGTAAGAGATTCTAAGGAATTGAGAAATTTTGAGGCATTGCAAATAGATGACATAATGGCTATAAAAATGGAAGATCCCAAAGAAATTAGAAAGGAAGAGTTAGAAGAAGATCACAAATGTAGTCATTTTCCTGATTTTTCTTATTCTGCCAGTAGCAAGATAATAATTAGTGATGTTCCCAGTAGAAAGGATCATATGTGCCATCCTCATGGAATTATGATCATTGAGGATCCCGCAGCATTAAACAAGCCGGAAAAGCTAAAAAAGAAAAAGAAGAAAAGCAAAATGGATCGACATGGAAATGATAAATCCACACCCAAGAAGACTTGCAAAAAGAGGCAGTCTTCGGAGTCTGACATTGAGAGCGTCATATATACCATTGAAGCCGTCGCAAAAGGAGACTGGGGCATAGAGAAACTTGGAGATACCCCTCGCAAGAAGGTCCGCACATCCTCAAGTGGCAAGGGAAGCATTTTGGATGCCAAGCCACCAAAGAAAAAAGTGAAATCAAGAGAGAAGAAAATGTCAAAGGAGAAATCCTCAGACACCACCAAAGAGTCAAGACCTCCAGATTTCATTAGTATTTCTGCTAGCAAGAACATTTCTGGTGAGACGCCAGAGGGTATAAAAGCAGAACCATTGACCCCTATGGAAGATGCACTACCACCCAGCCTATCAGGACAGGCCAAGCCTGAGGACAGTGACTGTCACAGAAAAATAGAAACTTGTGGTTCCAGGAAATCCGAGAGGTCTTGCAAAGGTGCTCTTTATAAAACCCTGGTGTCTGAGGGCATGCTCACCTCTCTGCGAGCTAATGTTGACAGAGGTAAGTAACTTCTACAAACCTGAAAAGAATTCAAAAGCCAAACAGAATTTCACCTTTAGACCTATTGAAAACAACTGCCATGAAGAACAATATGGTATCAAAATAATACCTTACATTTGTATATTTCTTTATGGTTTATAGATCATAATTATTTGTTACTTTACTTACATGTTTTCTAGCACCATTAAGGGAAGTGTATTCATTTTGTAGGTAGTTCTCAGGATGTAATTAAAGTAATTTTAATCTCTTCTTTCCCCCCACTGGTATGGGCTGGCTGTTTGTTTTGAAAGATTATTATTAAATATTCAGAGCTTTAGGTTTGGTTTTGAAAACTGGTGGAATTTCCTGAATCAAGCACGTATGTTTGTCAGAATCTTCACCTGTAGGCTCCAGAAGCAACTGCCTTTCTCTCTTCATTAGGTAATCAAAGCTGTAACTGAAGTGGGCCAGGCACAGTGGCTTACACCTGTAGTCCCAGCACTTTGGGAGGCCAAGGCGGGTGCATCATTTGAACCGAAGAGCTCTTTAAAACATTATAATATCCAGAAAATAGTTCACCTGTTTACCTTTATTCCATTGAGTGTTTTATATAAATTCTCTATTTTAAAATATAGCATCTGCCTGGAGGACCTTTTGCCAAGCTATATTCCAACAAGACATGTGTGAGTCCTAGGTCTAACAAGCCCCAAATGAAGATACTTGGGCCTATTTCATCCCCAGGGACGTCAGTTCAGTGAGTTTTAGGGAAATTAGACTGAATATTGCCCACCAGCAAAGGACTCCCATACCTTGGCTGGTTTTTGAATGGAAAAGCTAGCAGCAGTTAGTCTGTCTCTTTGAGTCATGTGATACCTGTTGAATTACATGACAATTAATCCCAGAAGCTCTAAGTCACTTTTCTGCATGTTCCATTATTAAAGATGGTCCAGCATGAATCACTCTGAGAACTCTGAAATAGCTACAGTTAGCTTCATGCAAATGATATGCAAGCAGTCAAGAGGTTGCTCGTGAAGCAACTAACATCATCTCCCCTCGCCCACCTGTATAGCAAACACATCCTTTCTCTTGAATTTTCTTAGGAAAACGAAGCTCAGGAAAAGGAAACTCCTCTGATCATGAAGGGTGTTGGAATGAAGAAAGCTGGACATTTAGTCAGAGTGGGACCAGTGGGAGCAAGAAGTTCAAGAAGACAAAGCCAAAAGAAGACTGTCTCCTTGGGTAAGTGCCTGTGAGCACAGTCACCTGTACTCCACAAGCCTCGAGTGTGGGTGGGATTTTCAAGGTAAACAGATCACTAACTACGCATGCTTGTTCTTTGACTACTCGCTCAGGACTTCCTACAATCTTAGTAGGCACCCTAGTGAACACAAATCAAGTGCATCACATCATTCCTGCTGTTAACATGGTCGTGTGAATGACAATAACATTCACATTTTGATAATAGTGAAAATATATAGACTTTAGACTTGGACCTGAGTTTGAATCAACATCCCTTCACCAGGATGCATTTTTCCATCCGAAGCTTAGAATGGATAGTATTAGCATGTTTACATTTTGCCCATTTTACATACTATATGTATTTATTGTTTATAAAATGACAGCTGAAAAATGTAAGGTAAATGAAATTATGCTTCTATCGCCAACTTTATTTTGTTCCAGCTGTCTTCTGTTGCTCTAAGATAAAAATATTAGGTCAAATATTCTGCTGTAGAGAACATTCAATATATTAATTATATATTGAAATGCAGTATTAAGCAATGGCATGCATCAAGATAAAATCACTAAGAATTATATTTAATGTTATGCCAAAGACTGTTAATAACCATCTTAATATAAAGTATTTTGTTAGTTAGGAGATCCAATACTTTATACTGGTGAGGAAAGTATCTGCATATTCAGTTAGACTATTTTGAAAATTCTTGAGGTTTCTTGTCGGCTCAATTTGAAAAGAATACTTTGAATAGAAATAAGTACATTGTTATATTCACCATATTTTTTCAAAAGTGTGTTTAAAGCTATGCAGATTGTATGCATTGGGTGTATTGTATTTGATTTATTCATAATATTTGCATATCTCTTTGTGGAATAATAGATTTTTCCTTAGATGTCACAGTGCTTTAAGTCTGGCTAATTCTAAGGCTCTAGGTCATCACAAAGTAGCCGAGGTAGAAATTATTTCCCATAGTGCTGGCTCTTTAAGATTATTTTTATTGAAATGATATATTTATAATTTTATGTATTTCATTTCTAATATTTTTAAAAATCCAAAGTACTTCAAATTAATTTTGCTTATAATTTTATGTATTTCATTTCTAATATTTTTAAAAATCCAAAGTACTTCAAATTAGTTTTGCTTACATTTTGCTTAAGTAATGACATGAAAATCCTCGTATTTCAGTGTCAAATTATAGTGTAAATGCAGAATATCATTTTAAAATGACCTGCAAGCATCTAGACCAGTGCTCTCTGTAGTCTAGAATTACTGCCACTGCCTTGTGGGTCTGCTCACTGAGAGAGGAGCAGGTGTTATGTAGGCAGTGTGAGGTCCTAGGGGAATAAAGCAAGCATTGAGGCTCCCCAACAGAAGCATTTCTCTGATGCTTCTGTTAGAAACTGCTGAAGCTGTAAAAGAGATTTTCATCAATTTTCTTTGAGGAACAAAATAAGTGAAACAATCTTGAAAATCTGTTCCTGAAAAGAGATTGGTATGTGGATTGTATGTGTTTGTTTTTTTAATCATTTCTGAGGAAGGCACATGTGTATAACTGGGAGATGCTGTTTTATAGCTGTAAATTAACAGTAAACTTCAGTGCCTTTTCCTCCTTTCTCCCTTTAAATATTGGCCTGTCAGGATTCGAGTATTTGGGTTTGCCTTGTTTAGAACACGCCAGTATAATACTTAAGCAGGGAGAAATGCCATTTCCTGTCAGTCTGCTCTGAGATTTGTAGATGAGCATTTTAAACCTTTTTTTATCTCAGAAAATGTGCTACCTGTTAACTGTAGCCAAGAAAAATTCTCTCAGTATTGACAGATCTAATTTTATAGACTTCTCTAAGAAAAACATAAATGATTATTATTGTTCTCTTTTTAAGAAAAGTCTCAAGAGACCTTATGAGTTACGTCTCACATTTTCAGTTTTCTTTTGGGTATTCAGAGTATTTGAAAAATTCACAACTTATAGACAGCTTTCTGATAGTATTTAATTAGTATCCAATTGTATCTGATTTTCCATCAGAATAAACATTTTTTAACTAAATGAGAAATGGTGATGTTATTAAGGGGAAAACATCACCTCCACCCGTTACCCTTTATTGCTTTGACAGAACTTAGTACAGTAGTTCCCCCTTAGCCATATTTTTGCTTTCTGCGGTTTTGGGTCTGAAAATACTAAATAGAAAATTGCAGAAATAAACAACTCATAAGTTTTAAATTATGCACCACAATGAGTAGCATGATGAAATCTCGTGCCATCCCACTTCATTCCACCCACTGCATAAATCATACCTTTGTCTATCATATTTCACTGTACAATATGCATGTATAGGAACAAACGTAGCATATGTAAGGTTCAGTACCATCAGCGGTTTCAGGCATCTATTGGGGGACTTGGAGTATATCCCCCCTCCAGTAAAGGGGTGCTTCCATAATTGCCATTTCCTGTTGACCATTCAGTTGGTCATCTGACCCTCTTATCTCTGCTTCTCAACTCTTGTATATTCCTCCAAAACAGTTGTAGTTAAAAACATTTTTAGGACACCCCTTAGCTAGCAGCCTAACACATTTACTTCTTATAAGCTGGTACTAAAATTGCTCTCCTCTTCCCAATACACCTTCCATTTTCCATCTACCAGGCACAGCAGTTGTCCTACAGCCTCTTCCATCTGTCTAGGTTGCATGTTAGTTTAATAAGTCTCACCTAATGAAAGCCAGAAGCCAGCCTAGGATCCAGCAGGCATGTTGCCATTGCTGTGGGACCCTAGAGACAGTCAGCACCAGCCCAGAGATTGCCCACCTTTACAGGTGGCATTTCTGAAGTCATTGATGATTTAAGTTAAAGCATGTTGCCTCTGTGCCATTGCATTCATTGAAAACTGGCTTTACTTTGCTCATTGAATATTTTGTCTTCATTCTAGTCAACTCTCCAGAATGTTTTCCTAGTATTAATGCTTTTTGTTTGTGTATGTTTTAATCAAACAGTAGTCAGTACATTTTTTTAAAGAAACTAATTTTACAAAACTACCAATATATCATATGGTAATTTAATAAGCTTGATTATTAATAATAAGCTTATTAATTTAATAAGCTTAATAATAAGCTTATTAATTTAATAAGATTGATATTGATACCAATATATCATATGGTAATTTAATAAGCTTGCCATATATACATGTATATGAGTCTGTAAAATGAGAACTATATGAATAGAGTATGCTTTGTACTGAACTTTATGAAAAACTCCCATGCCAGTGGAGAAAATGCCAAATTCCCCACTTCAGAAATATTCTAATATTATAAATGATGTTTCTACTTTTCTAAGGTAATAACATAACCTGTCATACGAGTTTACTAAGAAAACTGTGTTGGTAAATCTCAAGCATTTCAGAAAAGGTGTTTTTTTCCATGCACAGAATTTACTTACCTAATTCCCAGAGACCCTGTTTTCAAATAGAATATCCTAAAATATATTTCATGTCACTTTCTGTGTCATATTTGGTCATGTGCTGATTGATTCCCCTCTCCCCTTTTAATAGCTCCGCAAAGCTGGATGAAGAATTTGAAAAAAAATTCAACAGCCTCCCTCAATATAGTCCTGTTACATTTGACCGGAAATGTGTACCTGTCCCAAGAAAAAAGAAGAAGACTGGAAATGTGTCCTCAGAACCGACTAAAACCAGCAAAGGTTAGGTGTGACCTGTACCTTCCTGCCATGTGGTCAGAATCTCAAGTGACCCTTCAGCTAAGCTTTTAGCTCCCTTTAGACATGTAATTGGATTTGGAATTGAGGCAGTAGGGAGTTAGAATCTTAGGTTGCTTTCCAAGGTTATCTTTGTCCCTTTTTTTCTTCCTTATTTTCTGTAGCCTCTGTCCATTGGCATCTCAGTCTGTATATTTGCCCGTAATGGTGTAGCTAAGCTTTTGCAAAGATGTTACACATGGTCTTCAACCTCCTGCTCTCCAGAATTCTAATTTGGAATGTTAACCTTTTCTTGAACAAAAACTGCAAGTTGAGTCCAGTTCTGTTCCCTGTGTCCGCAACAGGTTGTACTTGGGGACTGTAAATCATTCTTTTCATCTGATAAGCAGATGCTAACTACTCTTTACTGGCATTATAGACCAAAGGAAAATAAAACTACCTGAAATCCTCCAGCAACATATATATATACACACACACATATACATTGGTTTTGTTAAATTTTAAAAATGCTTTGTTTAGTATATTCATTTTCAAGTAATCAGCTTCTCTACTGCCTATATCAGGGAAGCTTTTTTAAAGTTATCAGCATGACTTGGATGGATCTCAGCATTCATCAGTGACAATGCTGCAGTCCTAAAGGGGATTGTAAGAGGGTGGGGGCATTTTCAGTGATCTCATCACCTGAGACCACTGTTGACATTTGTGGGACAGGCACTGGAGTACTAAACATCTTGCCCTTCAAGCACAGTGAAGGACTGTACTACCCAAAATGGCAATATTGCTTTCATTGAGAAACTTACCTTCTGATTTTTCTTAAGGTCTAAAGATTGGTAGGGAAAATGTACCTCTAGTTTTCCATACATATATGAAATACTTCATTCAGTTGGCTCTCCTATAAGGACATGGAATAGATAGATGAAGAACTTGGGTGGCTGGGCTATAGTTGCTTTCAAGATCAGACTCTAGCAGGATTTGCTGGAAGAGTTATTTTAATTATCCCATAAAAGTTGCTGCCTATTGCCTGCTTCATCAAATTGGATAATTTAATCATCTCAGATTAATTCCCCTCTTTTGTATTTTAAGTAGACCAATTAATCAATCAGATATAAATATTAACAAAGAGATATAATTTCATGCATTTTAGGGAATATTTAAGGTATATAGATGAGGGAAAATTATGGTTTATTCTCTGGAGAAACCTGAACCTTTCTCCTTCAAAGCCTAAAAACCCTTTGCACACTGGAATTGACACAACCAAACAGGGTCAATTTGAGATCTGTATCTCAAGACAGAACTGAAAGGTTGAAGAAAATTTCCCCTTCATGATTAAAGCCAGGGAGGTATATAAACGTCATTTTAGAATTAGCTCAGTTTTCCTCTATGGTTAATAAAAACAAGTCTAGTGAATAAAGAACTAAAAAAGAAATGTTGTTGCATTGCCAAGTTTGCTCGTCTGAGAAAATAAAATAGGGTCGTATCAAGATCTTCCAAGATAGAAATAAAGTAGGCTTGTTGACAGGTAGGGAGCTGAGCACCATAATGGATTGCCAAATGAAATGATAGTCTCTGTGCCCTGGAGATATTTAGGAATAGGAAAAGTAGTCCATGAGCCCAAAGATACCAAGTATCTTGAGCTCCCATAATTCTTGGATTTAAAGTTGCTGATAAATACCTGACAAGCCAATAAAATGGAACTTAATTGATAGATGTGCAGGACATTATTCCTTCTTCCACTCCCAAAACATTCACGTTAGAGCTCTGAAGTTGGCTGAATTATGTCTCAGGGAATGTAACAATAGATTTATTTTTGTAAAGCTATAAAACCCTGAAGTTAGGATCTATTTTCATGAGACCTTCTCTTGGGTCTTAGTTGTCTGTACGATTTTTCTCTCCCAGCTGAGATTAACAGTATTTCTTTTGATGTGAAATAGCTTTTTGAAGCTTTGGATTATACTTCATACAATATCATCTTAACTCTTCCATTATACCTCTCAAGCCACAAAGTCACTGGTTCTTATATAGTATATCAGTAATTACATATGTGGGAAGTCTTCCAAGATGAGATTTTGTTCTGCCTTCAGATTTGTGAAGCAAAATGCAATTAAAATAAGCAGAAATTAAATAATATATTATCTATTCAGCAAACTAAAGAAATAGTATTTGTGACTGATTGTAATTTGGCATTAGCAGCACCAATATACTAGACTACAAGTTATTATTAATGAAATTATCATACCAGCTGTGCTGTAATTGCCTGATCTTTAGGGGATAGAGGAGATTATTTTCTTAGACTCTAGACCCTTTCCACCTTTGCATAATGAATCATTCAGAGCAAACATTGTGTATGAGATCATTAGTTCATTAGTAAAAGAGTATATGTCCATCAGAAACCTAATTTTTCCTCTAATAATTTGCCATTTGTCTATATTTTATTTTTTCATTTGTCATCATTCAATATTCATTATATTTTCCTTCATGACTTATACTAGGTGCCTTTTTAGGTACTTCAGCTTACATAAAATGTATAGAATTTTTCTAAAGTGTAATTTCTAAAATAAATTTGTATGTATGCATTTATATAGTTGTATATCTCAAAGTCATAGTACCTGCTTGGATTTATTCCTCTGTTTTCCCAGTAGTCTCCATATTCGTATCTGTATTTCTAAGGAGTCTCTTCCTGTCTTTCCCATGGTCATCCTACTATCTCTGCCCTTCCTCTTATGTCTGTGTCATAGGTCTTGTCAAAAACTTGACAATGAAAAGGGATGAAAATAACTTTAAAGGCCACTTTCCTCCAACTTGGGCTATGTTATAGAACAGAGCATGATGACAGGAATAGGATTTCCCTTTCCTTCTAAAAATGAATTATCCAGTAAATTCTAATCTAACTCACAATGCAATTCAGCTGAATCAGCCCAAACTTAATGTTTTCTGAGTCATCTCTCTGTTATTTTAAAATATTTTTAAAGGAAAGCTTTAAATTATATGTCTAAATTTAATTGTAACTTCCTAAGAGATTTGTTTTACACGTTTTTACATGTACTGATAATGTATGAAGCATTGTTTACCAAAGTATTAGAAGTCAGTTCTCTGTAGAATAGTAATTTTTCAGTGGAAGTAGGATCATGGAGAAAAAAAATTGTGTTGAAATTATGCCTCATCTTGACTTATTAGACTCACTTCTTAACCTTATTCCTTCTATCTTTACATAGTTCCTTGGCCTATTATCAAACATACTGTTGATCCTTCTTATATTTTTTCAATCCACACTTACATTTTAAGACTAAAATCAAAAATGGTTAAGGCATTGAGTATTTCAAAAAATCACAGTGGGAATAAAAGAAGCAGGTTTACAAGATTGAAAAGACAGAATCCTCTGTTTGAGGTGGGGCCAAGCCAATAGTACTTTCAGTCTTACAGAGCTGAGATGTGATGATAGATCTCCTATTAGGAAATTTTAGCTTACAGATTGGGCAGAGTTCTGTATCTTTCTCCATAACTGTTTGAAAGTTTCCGCTGCCACCAAATTTCTTCAGGAATATGGTGGCAGCACCTTTGCAGGTATAAAACGTATACCTGATACAATTTTGGGTTCCTTAACAATGCATGCATGTCCAGCCCAATGAAGTGGCTCCTCCCACTGAATGAATCTTAACTTGATTGTGACTGATTGACTCAGAGAACTTATTCAAGTCAGTAAATGCACATGCCCTGCAGGTGGGAGCACATTGCTATAAATTATTGCATAGGAATATATTTTTTCATTGGGTACTCATTACTTACAAGTCCAATACAGAAATGGTAGCCTAGTCTTAGAAGAAAACCCTTGCTCTTTATATATATATACACATATATATAGTTTAAAAACATGAAACTATAGAACCTGGGCAAAAAGCCACCACCACCAGAGTTACGCCTGACATTTGTTTCTCACAACAGGTGTAAAGAGCAGGTTCACTTAATTCACCTTACTTACTGACCTTGAAAAAGTATCATGCTAGGCTCATGCTGAAGTGGCTTCTGTGTCACTGCAACTTCTCACCCCCAAAACATTCATTTTTCAGCAAACCTTGAACAATAATGTTCTGGAAAGGTTATTGTCAATGTCCTTCTGGCACCCCTCCTAATCTCCCGGCTTGTCATTTGGCCCTTTTGTTTTCTGCCCAGCTGTGAAGTTGAGGTGCAAAGGAGATTGATACCTTCAGAATACGGGTCATCTGCCCAAAAACTTAAGTAGAGACCTAAGCCAGTTTGCATACCAGCAATGAGTGATTTTTTTTCATAAGGAAGCTGAAGCTGATGCAGATATTCCCTCAAGAAATTTGGTAGGGAAAGAGATGGGACGGAAGCTTGAGATATCATAGTAGAGTGAAGAACAGTTGTGAATATTTGTTTTCTGAATGATTCCTTCTAAAAGCCCTTCTGCATTTTACTTTCTACCATTCTTCCTCCTCCATGGATACTTCTACGTTAATATAATAATTGACTAAGGAAAAGATGTAATAGTAAATTTTCTTATATTTGCTATTTATTACAGATTTTGACTTTATTTTCTGTAGACAAAATACCCAACATATACACTATGCTGATTGGCAGAAATCAAATTTTTCACTTCTTGACTCTAAAATAGCTGCTTCTCAGTGACTACAATTAAATCTTATCTATTTGTTTTCGAGTTTGTCACTTTCTTTTTTCATCTGAAGTTGTCATTTACTTAGAGTAGTTTTATATCTATAATTTGGGGGGTGGCCAGAAGAAAGGAATTTTAAAATTTAAGTTTACAGAAGCTCTTCTATGTACAAAACTACTATGATTGTTATTTTTTCATGTTAAAATTGACAAGCTCTATCTTTAGCTTAGTCTTTAAATTACTTTTTAGATTTCTCTGATTATGATTGGGTCCAAAAATATGTATTTCTTTTCTTCTTTCCTAACACACTGCATACGTCAAATCATTTTGCTTCTGTGAACTACTTCTTTATATCATTCTTCCTATGAGCCACTACCCTATTATTAAGTTATTTTCCTACAGGTAAATCACTAGGATCTTTATAATCCTGAGTAGTGATTTTTCTCCTTTCTCCTACTTTCGTTTTCCATGACTGCCTATGTATCATTCAGGTCCACCAGCCTAGTTTCTTGGGTTGTATAAAACACATGAGGCAGTGATTGCAAATAGATTTTAGACACCTGTAATATTAGTGTAGTATGTACATGTGATATATTTTCTTTGTACTTGTTAAATTTATTTTCTTTTCTCTTGTTGCTCACTTTTTCCCAAAGAGGCAAACAAGGAAGCATTTCTAGTTTCATTTCAAACCACCACTAGTCAATTTAGAAGCATTTGCTATTGGTTATTTAGAAGGATTGCTTAGTGTAGTCATCAAAAAACACTTGCACAGATTTATGGTATCAGTAATAACAGCAACAGCTGTAATTTCTTGAGCTGTTACTTTGTGATAAGCAGTGCATTAAGAGCTTTATTTGTTCATGGAATAAATATTGAGAACCTGTCATGTGCTAAGCACCATTGTAGGCATTTAGATTATATCTGTGAATGAAAACAACCCTACTGCCATCAAGATTACATTATAATGGGGGAACCAGACAATAAATAAGCCTAAACAATAAGCAAAATATATAATTTGTTTGAAGGTGAGACGTACAGTGGAAAAAGAATTGGTGGATAGAGCAACTAGGCAAAAGATCAACAAGAAAAGACTGGAACCAACACTACAAACCAACTAGAACTAACAAACATGTAGAACTCTCCACTCAGTAACGGCAGAATGTATATTCTTCACAAGCATACATGGAACAATCTCCACAGTAGACCATATGTTAACATAAAACAAACCAATAAATGTAAAAGGATTGAAATAATACAGAGTGTGTTCTCTGACCATAGTACAATGAAATTTAAAAATCAGTAGTAGAAAAAAATTGGAGAAACTCACGAATATATAGAAATTAAATACACTTCTACATAACCGTCACATCAAAAAAGAAATCAAAGAGAAATCAGAAAGTACTTTGAAATGAATAAAAATGAAGACACACAGTATAAGAGAATTTAAGAGATGCATCTAAAGCAAACTTAGAGGGAGAATTATAGCTCTAAATGCCTATATTAAGAAAGAAATCTCAAATAAGTAGCCTAGCCTTCTACTGTAAGACACTCAAAAAAGAAGAGCAAACCAAACTCAAAGGAAGCAGAAGAAAGGAAATAATAAAGATTAGAGAAGAAGTTGATGAAATGAAATTAATTAAATAATACTAAAACAGTAGAGAAAAATCAATGAAACCAAAAACTAGTCCTTTGAAAATAACAAAATTGAGAAATTTTAGCTAGATTGACCAAGAAGAAAAAGAGAAGACTCAAATTATTAGAATCAGAGATGAAATAGAAGACATTACTACTGGCTACAGAAATGAAAAGGATTATAAAACAATACTATAAACAACTAAAGCCAATAGATGAGATAACATGTATGAAATGAACAATTCCTAAAAAGACACAAACTACTGAAACTGGCTTAAGAAATAGATAATCTTGATAGATGCATAACTAATAAAGACATTGAACTAGTAATTTTTGAAGTACCTGGCCGGGGTGGGGGGGGGAAGCCCAGGCCCAGATGGCATCACCACTGTATTCTACCAAACATTTAAAGAAGAATTTACACCAATTTTTCACAAATGAATCCAGAAATTACAAGAAAAGTAAACACTTCCCAATTCATTCTGTGAGACCTGTATTACTTTAATGTCAAAGACATTCAAGACATTCTCAAGACAAAGACATCACAAGAAATGAAAACTGCAGATCAATATCTCTTACAAATATGAACACAGAAATCCTCAACAAAACACTGGCATACCAAATTCAGCAACATATGAGAATTATACATCATGACTAAATGGGATTTTACCTCATGACTGCAAGTTTGCTTTAATATTCAAAAACCAATTAGTGTAACATACCCTACTAATAGAATACAAAACAAAAACCACTTGATCATCCCAATAGATCTAGGAAAAGCATTTGATAAAAGTCAATGCCTTTTAAAAAAAAATACTCAACAAACTAGGGTTAAAAGGGAAATTCCTCAGCCTGATAAAAGGCATCTACAAAAAATACACAGCTAACATGATACTTAATGGTAAAATACTGGATGCTTTCCCCCTAGGCAAAGGGGCAATAGAAGAATATCCACTTTCACCACTTATTCAACATTGGACTAGAGGTTCTAGCCAGGGCAATTAGGTAAGAAACAGAAACAAAAGGTGTCTAGATGAGAAAGGAAGAGGTAAAATTATATTTATTCTCAGATAACATGACCTTGTATATAGAAAATCCCAAGGAATCCACCAAAAAACTATTACAGCTAGTAAATGAGTTTAGTAGAGCTGCAGGTTATAAGGTCATTAGATGAAACTTAATTATATTTTGATACACTTGAACAATGAACAATCTAAAAATGAGATTAGGAACACAATTCCATTTACAATAGCATCAAAAAGAGTAAAGTACTTAGAAATAAGTTTAACAAAAGAAGTACAGTACAATGAAAACAAATCATTGCTGAAACAAATATGATAGAAATTAATAGAAAAACATCCCATGTTCATGGATTGGAGGACTTCTTATTGTTAAGATGGAAACACTCTCCCAAATTGATCTACAGATTCAACCCAACCCCTCTTAGAATCCCAGCTGACTTCTTTGTAGAAATTGACAAATGAGTCTAAAATTAATGTGGAATTGCAAGATATTCAGAAAAAGCAAAACAATCTTAGAAGAAAGTAGTAGTTGATTTTAAAATTAATTACAAAACAATGGTAATCAAGAGAGTGTTGTACTAGAATAAAGATAGACATATAAATCAGTGGAATAGAATTGGTAGAGAACCTGTCATAAACCTGACATTTTTGGTCAACTAATTTTCAACAAGGGTGCCAAGAATATCCAATGAGAACAGTAGAGTCTTTCCAAAAAATGATTCTGGATCAACTGAGTATCTACATTCAAATGAAGTTGGACACTTACCTCATACAATGTACAAAATTTAACTTAGAATAGATCAAAAACTTAAATGTTAAAGCTAAAACAATAAAACTTTCAAAGCAAATGGGCAAACCTTTATAACCTCAGATTTGGCAGTGAATCCTTAAATATGATACAAAAAGCCCAAGCAACAAAAGACAAAATAGATAAATTGGACCGTATCAAAATTTAAATCTTCTGCGCTTTAAAGAACACTGCCAAGAAAGTGAAAAGACATCCCACAGAATGGGAGAAAATATTTGCAAATCACATATCTGATAAGAAACTTTTATCTAGACTGTATAAGGAATGTTTACAACTTGGCAGTAAAAGACAGCTCATAAAACGGGCAAGTGATCTGAATAGATACTTCTCCGAATAAGATATATAACAAGTATGTGGCCGTTAAGTACAAGAAAATCCAGTTAACATCATCAGTCATCAGGGAAGTGCATATCAAAACCACAATGGGAATGATACCATTTCACATCCTTAGGATGGCCATAATAAAAAAGACAGATAATAACAAATGTTGACAAAGATGTAGAGAAATTGGCCTAAGCTTTTATTATTTCCTTTCTTCTGGCCAGGATGGTCTTGATCTCTTGATGTCGTGATCTACCCGCTTTGGCCCCCCAAAGTGCTGAGATTACAGATGTGAGCCACTGCATCTGGCCCACTAACTGTTGAATGAATAAACAATCCATTAAATGGAATATTATTCAGCCCTGATACATGCCGTAGCATGGAGGAGCCTTGAAAACATTATGCTAAGTCAAAAATCACATTATATGATACTATTTATATGAAATTTCCAGAATAGGCAAATCTATAGAGACAGAAAGAAGATTAGAGGTTGCTTAGGGAGAGGGGGAATACAGGTATAGGAGGAGTAGTATTAAAAAGGTTTGAAATTTATTTTTGAGGTGATGAAATGTTCAAAAATTGGTGCCAGTTGCAAATATCTGAATATAAACACAAGTTTTATACTTTAAATGGGTGAATTGTATGGTATGTTAATTATATTTCAACAAAGCTGTTTTTAAAAATCAGTTAAAAGAATAGGTTTGTGAGGGAACGGGAGATCAAGTGATGGGCATGGGGTTGGCTTGCAGTTTTATATAGAGTGGTCTGAAGATAGTTAAGTAAAGCCTTGAAGGAGGTGAGGAAGTTAGCCGTGTGGACATCTTGGAGAAGGACATTTTCTAGGCCATCTTGGAGAAGAACATTTTCTAGGCAAGGTAATGGCTGGTTCAGAGATCCTAAAGTCAGGAACACTGAGACTACATGTGCAGAGGACTGCCAGGAGGCCCATGCAGCTAGAGAGACTCAAAGGAAAGGAGTGGCAGGATATGAGGTTATGGAGGTAATGGAGCTCTGGATCTCTTAAGTCCTTGTAAGATAGTATAAGATTGCTGACTTTTCATATACACCCAATATAAGAGGTCTGGCTGGGGTGATGCATTTTTGAGTCTTCAACCTATAGCTGGTATTTATTTTATTTATTTTATTTTATTTTATTTCATTTTATTTTAAAGCCCAGACAGTAGAGGTAATCACCAGATGAGTGAGAATAGAGACGAGGACAGGGACCAAGCCCAGAGCTTTCCAAAATTAAGAGGTCAGGGAAAATAATAAGCAAAGGAGACAGAGGGAAAGATCAGTGATGGAGAAGAGAAAAGAAGAGAAGGTGGTATCCTAGAAGCCCAATGAAGGAGGCATTCAAGGCAGAGGGTGTGGCTCTAGTGGTCAGAAGCTACAGGAACAGCCCGGTGCAATAAGAACCCACAATTGGCCTTCACAGCATGGGGGTACTGGATGACCCCTTGAAGAGCAGTTTTCCATGAGTGGCAGGGCAGAAACCTAGTTGTAGTGAGTTTAAGACAGAATGAGGCTGGGCACAGTGGCTCACACCTGTAATCCCAGCATTTTGGGAGGCCAAGGTGGGCGGATTGCTTGAGCCCAGCCTGGGCAACATGGTGAAACCCCGACTTTACAAAAAAAATACAAAAAATTAGCCAGGCATGTTGATCCCCACCTATAGTCCTAGTTACTCAGGAGGCTGAGGTGGGAGGATTGCTTGAGCCCAGGAGGTGGAGGTTGCAGTGAGCCGAGATCATCCCACTGCACTCCAGCCTGGTGACAGAGTGAGACCCTGTCTCAATAAATAAATAAATAAATAAAGACAGAATGGAAAGAGAGAAACTGGAGACAGCCTGGGCAACCCTTCTGTGGAATTTTTGCTACAGAAGGAATGAAGAACTAAGGCAGTAACTGATGTGAGGGAAGTTAGGTTAGGAGCCACCTTTTTCTTTTCTAAGTTAAAAGAATTTATGTTTGTATACTGATGGAATGGCCCATTAGAGAGGGAGAAATGATGGTGTTGAGCTGGACAAGGAGGGTGGGGCTATGCCATGGGTGGAGGAACTGACCAGATGGGAGCATCAAATGGTTCACCTGTGGCCAGAAGGCAGAGCATGTAGTTGCAGCTGTTGGTAGGTGGAGAGATGCCACCGGGGCTTTGGGGAGGTCAGTGCTGTTGCTGGTATTTCTGATTGTTCACTGAAAAAAAAAAAAAAAAATCTCAATTTTGTTTCTTTATCTGAGAAAACTAAGAATCTGAAACATCTCCCCCTTCCACCCAGAATAAAGTTTTTTGGCAGATATTTTCTCTTTTTAAGTCATTTTTTCTTCTTAGATTATTCTCAGAAAAGGCCAGAAAGCTATCTAATGCTGTCGGGTCAACTGCTGTCCTGAAAGTGCTATCCTTGTTGTGAAAAGCAGTTTCATTGGAGAGATAAAACACATATGCCATCCTTTCCTTCATGGTATTTAGGAGTCTAAAGTAAAATCTTTTCTCTATTACAGACTCTAGCCACTTTGCTGTTATTGGTTGTAGTTTGTTTCTACTCACTGTATCTGCAGTTTCTGCTTAGGGAGTCCCAGCCCTAATGGAGGCTTTGCCCAATACATTTCTAAGGAAAATCTCACTGGGTTTAAATAAGCCTAAAAAGGGGGCTGAGCACCAGTTAAGTAGGTGAAGATGCAAGATGACATTTATTGAGATTCAATTTGCTTATTCCACAGGAGGGAGGAGGGTGGAATTGTTGAGAAATACACAATATTTTTTATGAAACATTGTGAATTTAAAATATATTTATATTAATATTGTCTGTAGGTCCTTTCCAGTCTCAGAAAAAGAACTTATTCCACAAAATTGTCAGCAAATATAAGCACAAAAAGGAGAAGCCCAATGTTCCGGAAAAAGGTATTGGTGCCCTCCATCCTCCATGAAGGGTTCTTGGTCACCTCCATTGTGATTCATCTTTGAGTAATGCTTCCGTGCACTGCCTTTGCCTTGTCCTCCCTTCTGCTTGCTTCAATGCCATCAGCTCCTGACGCGGGTGTTCTCATTCTTTCCGGACTCTGCAGCTAATGCAAATCTCCTTCACTTGGATTGCTGTTCAAATCCATATTTGTCTCTATTTTCAGAGCCCCATATGAATCCTAAAATTGCCTCTTCTCATCTGTATTTGGTGCGTTTTGCAATTCAGTCTTCTTGACCACTTATCCATTTATTTTCTTTGACTATTCTTGGTTTTCACATGTTTGGCAGCCCTTCATACCATGACCACATTTTCCTACTTCATGAAATCTTACAGTTTCGTGTTCATGTGAAAGTGCCACCGTTTCTGTACTTCCTCTGACACTTGGGGATTCTTGCGGACCTTTTTCTCCACTCTTAAGTTGTAACCTGTGTCTCTTTTTCCCCCCCTCTCGTTTGCCAGGCTCTTCTTCCGACCTCTTTCAGTCACATGCCTGTTACTTGAAAGGGCAGTAGAGACTGATTGTACTCTGTCCCCTCTTTACTCGGAACGTCGGTCTCATTGGTATGATCTTGATGGGCCTTTAAACCTCTTCAGGGCTCATCTTAAGATCTCTTTTTTCCCATAGTGCAGGACTCCTATTCTTATTTTACATAAAAGATAAATCTTCCCATCTGGCTCAGTGCAGCCAAGTATTCTGTAGGTCGGGTTTTCTTTAGCATCTCCCTGCATGTTAGTGTCGTGACTGCCATAAACCAACTCATCCGGTGCCCATTTGCATCCTACTTGCATGGCCAGATGTGAAGCAGTCCGTGTTTCTTGAATGAAGCTTTAAATGCAGCTGTCTCCTGTGTGTAGACATGTGTGCCTGTATGTTCCTGTATGTAACCTTTTACTTAATTTGGGCCTTCTTTTCACTTCCACTTCAGCTTCTTAGTTTTGTTTTGTATATTGATATTATTTTTTCTTCTGCTTCCAGTAAAGAAGCATTATTCATTAGGTGAAAACATCAGCTTTTTTCATTCCGTTTTACTGATCTTCAGATTACTTTGATTAAAGTTACAGAAATAATCCAACACTATATTTCATAAAAGACAAAAATTTTATTTTTAATCCATTTTCTGTACAGCCTCATTATTTTAGTTGGCAAATACCATTTTAAGAATTAAGTAATTGACATAAAATTCAGCTTCATTTGTGTGATGTTTCAAAAGTTAGTTTGTATATCATCTTGTTTTTGTAGTATGGGGAATCTACTAAGAGTAGAGTTTCACTTTTCTTTCCTTTTCTGTCATTGTTTTTAGGAAGTGGGGATAAATGGTCAAACAAGCAACTCTTCTTGGATGCCATTCACCCTACAGAAGGTAAGACAAGCAATGTTATTTAATTTGAGACAATCAGAGCTGGAAATGACATAAGTTGTATAGGTTTTTAAAAGGTATAATTTATATAGGTTTAAACAACAGCATTAGACTTATGTGTTCATAATTAGGTTATTTTTAATTTTCACATCAAAACTGCTATTTGGGGGACTCCTGCCAAGGGTCAGACAATGTGTCATGTGGTGTTTAATCTGTTAAAGGGTGATTTGTAACCTTTGAATCGCATTAATCAGAGATTAGAGTTTTTCATAGCTAAATATATTCAGCATTGCAGTTCATGTTGCAAGCAGATGCTTATGCCCAGTGGGAGCTGGAATAACAACCTGGTTGGCTGGGCATGGGCAGGCCTGCAGGAGTAACTTCTGACCTGGATGTTTTCCTAGCCCATTAAAATGAAACACCCCAGCAAGGCACAGTGGCTCACGCCTGTAATCCTAGTACCTCGGGAGGCCAAGGCGGGCAGATCACGAGGTCAGGAGTTCGAGACTAGCCTGACCAACATGGTGAAACCCCATCTCTACTAAAAATACAAAAATTGGTTGGCTGTAATAGCGCATGCCTGTAATCCCAGCTACTCAGGAGGCTGAGGCAGGAGAATTGCTTGAACCCGGGAGGCGGAAGTTTCAGTGAGCCAAGATCGTACCACTGTACTCCAGCCTGGGCAACAACAAAAAAGAATAGAACACCCTGAGGCTTATGGGTAGCCCAAGAAAAATCCAATATTAACTAGTCATGTTATAGGTCCTAGGTGCAGATTTGATTTTGAAATTTCTCACAGCCATATTTATTTGTGACTTTATATTATTACTGTTAAGCATTGAGCCCTTAGGTGAAGCCTAATTTCTTCAATGGTTAAGAGGCCACCTCTCCCTTCTTCCTGTTGATTCTCTTTTTTTCATTGCAGATATTTTAAAAGAGCTGACATTTTTGTAGGGCTTAATTAGGAGTCACTTCATTTGAAAACTAGAAGGGATTTTAGAGATGATTTGTTTCAACTCCTTTGATTCACTTATATCCAGAAATGGGAACTTCATGACCTAGTCCACATCTTTTGACTCTCAAATATGCTATCATTCCTTTACTGAAAATGAGGGAAAAAATGCACAATTGACTTAAGTCACTTATCAGAAATATTCATGTTTTTAAGATAGCTAGCAAAAATGGTCAAGTTTGAGTTCATGTTAAACATAAGTATTTTTGATTTAGTAGGCATCATTTACATGAGCCACATCAGCTTCCGTGTCATTTTACTTTTACAGAAAATGCCAGCACTACATCTATTATCTCACTTGTTGATTCACATTCACAGCCCCTATGGAATATTCTGCTTCAGTGCTGGCAAAACAAAATATGAATTCTGCTGTTCACAGCATTAAATCCTAACATCCTCAAATTGATACATTAGCTCTTGTATATTTTAAAAATATATTCCATATAGTTTTTTTAAT
This sequence comes from Pan troglodytes, assembly GCF_028858775.2. Classification (NCBI taxonomy): domain Eukaryota; kingdom Metazoa; phylum Chordata; class Mammalia; order Primates; family Hominidae; genus Pan; species Pan troglodytes. Next base: position 111,138,320 of record NC_086015.1, read on the forward strand.
GTAAGGCACTGATGAACTAGCAGAAGAGTTTGAAGGACATTTAGGACCACTTTACTCTTTACTTAAAATGTTTACTCTTTACTTAAAATGATACTGTTCTAAGTACTTTGTTCTGTTTTTTTAAACACTGAAAACCCTACAGAGGTACAAGAGCAAGTGCAGTGTGGTAGAAAGAGCACTTACCTGGGAATTAGGAAATCTGGGTTCTAGTCTCAGACCTGCCACTAATCAGCATTTTTCAGTAAGACAAATTGTTTAACCTCACTAGGATTACTCTCCACATTGGTATTAAGTACATATATAATTTGTGTGTTTAGAGATTGGGTGAATGATGAGATGTAGTAGTACACAGACTGTAAATTCTGTTTCCCCTCTAACACTTGATAATGATTTTATTGCTCTGATATCTTGAGTAAGTATTGTGATACTAGCAGTACTATATTCTGTAGCCCTAATTTTCTGCTTTTGGGGGCAGAAAAGTAAATCACTTTTGAGTCTTACAGGCAGTCCCAGGCTTTAGCAGAAATATAGTTATAATTGGTGATATTTAATTATATTTATTATTAATGTATATGAAACAACTTTTGGAGAATATGCACTGAAAAATGCATGTCCATTGTTTAGTGTAGAGTACAAACTCATTTTATGTGGCCAGGAAAAACAGGAATCAATTTGAGCATCAGAAATTACTAGTAATTTAAAGTAACCATTTTTGGTTTTTTATTTTCTTACTATCTCCAACATTTACTTGTTTGTGTAGTGACTATGTGCTTTGTGAGTTTTCTAGGCCTTTAATCCTCTCTCTCATCTATGACTATATCACTGCTTATTGAAACTTCACCTTGGAGAGGGTATAAATATATGACAGAAAATATAGCAATAATATAGAATAATTTAAACATGTCTAAGATTAAAATCCTGCTCAGATGTTAGACAGGCATTGTTTGTAGCTGATGTCTTTAATAGAAATATTGAGTCAACTGATGCTATATAACTGTTCAGCTATTCTGATTTCTTCTAAAGTAGATGACTTCAAGTTCACTGTGTTTTCTTTATACTGCCCTGTGTACAGGCACCTTGCAATCTTTCTTTTTTTTCAAAATATCAGAAATATTTAGATGCTTAGTAATATGTTTAAATGCTAAGTTTATAATGTGTCTTAAGCCCTGGGCTTTTACAATTCAAAATTGTTAAACCACTTTTTGAAATTTCGGTATATATGTATTAAAAAAAATTGTCCACAGGCTAGAATTAAAGGTAGGATTTTCAAATAAACCAAGAACACTACCTCCTACCTCTGCCACTGTGTTTATCTTTCCACCTAGTTATGGTGCCATATGCTCATGCTTTAAGCTAGAAGTTTCTAATTGCAATAATAATGATGATGATAACTAATACTTACTACCACTTTATAGTTTACAGGGGGCTTTCATATATATGTATATATTTTTTTCAATTTCATCTTAACAGCATTCCCAGTGAATTGAGGAGGGTTTATCAGCCCCGAATACATGGTAAGGAATTATGGCCTGAGCAACACAAGCAGATAGGGAAGAAACCATATCTCCATTTAAGTACATCAGCTACTACATTTTCCGTTTTTCATATTCGTAGACTTTTAACCCTCATTTGGTTCAAATATTGAAAATATAAATGGTATTTCACAACGGGGAAAAAAAACCCCCAAAACCTAGGACTAGGAATCTCTGTTAAAATTCACTTCTTTGCAGTGTATAAATCTAATTACAGGCAGGAAAATTCTGGTTTATAGTTAGATTTTCACACACGATCCACAGTGCCCAGTCTAACTCGATCTCTTTTCTTAAGTTTGAAATAGTTGCTATATAACTTCAGCAATGTCTCCCAGGATCTTGGATAAGGCTCATTCGTTTCTTTTTCCTGTGTTCTATTCAGCATCTGACTGCTGTTTCAGTTCATGGGAGACCTACCAAAGGCAATTAGATTCCAGATCTGGCTATAATAATTTCAGTGCAAGTTTGAAACCCCAGTTGGAATGTGAATTCATGACTCTGGAGCACTCTAGTGGCCTCATGGGGTACAATACAAGAGCAATGCTGCTTTCCCAAAAAACCTACTCCACATTTTGGGATCAGATTTTGGAAAACAAGACGGTCTCTTATTGCTACATTCCTGATGTGGCTCCAGGAGTGAGCTTGCATCATCATTCTCAGATGATACGCACCAAGTGTGTTATGGTTATTGTTTGGGTGTAAAAACTAGCCCAGTGGACTTGTTCTGAAGTGTTCGGGTAGTTTTGTGTGCTCAATTAAAAGCCGGAAAAGAAATGACTAATTTGTTTTGGAGCCACAAAGCCTTTCTTTTCTTACATTTCCATTAGGTTGAGGGTTGTCGGGAGGAACTAGCTTGCTATCTTTGTACTCAACTTTTGTGCTTGTTTCCCTCTCTGAACTTTTTTCATCTCATGTCCCTCACCACCAAGCTTTTGTCTGCTTTGCCAGTGTCGTTGGACTCAGATCTACTGTTTTGTTCCAGAAAACTACTTCTCGGACACAGTCCCATCTGCCTTCCCTAATTCTTCTGTCTTAGGGGAAGGGTCTCCCTGAGGGCTGATCCTGAAGGCTGTCCTCAGTCTAAACCACCAAACAAGACCATATGTTCTGGGGTTAACCCTTGGGTCAGAACATTAGTCTGGACCCTTATCATCTTTCAAACTCTAGGAAGGTCACATTACATACCTTTTGCAAATGTGCATCATCTGCAGGGCCCATCATTGCATTTTGATGTAATAGTAGGTTTAGAGGAGACCTCTGGTTAATTGGCATTACCTTCTTTTGGGGAACTTATGAGAACCTCCGACGTAGTCTTTTTTTTTTTTTTTTTTTTTTTTTTTGCCTCTTCCACTTGGTCTGCAGTCTGATTCACTCCTTTACTTTCCTCCAATATACTGACCCTTGCGACTTGGGTATTGCTGGCCTGCTTTGGGCCCCCAGGCTCTTTGCCTGCTGGTTTCTGAGCTTTCCGTAGTCACAGTCTGGTTTTAGGCAGAAACTGTACCTCCATTTGCAATCAACCCTTTTGCAGCTGTGCCTTACGCTTCTTACTGTGTTTTTACCAATTCATCTGGAACAAACTAGAAAAGGAACAACTATTAAGTAGAAATGAAACCATTTGAAGGCTCACCAAACAAACAAAAACAGTGCTAGTCATAGGAGTACTGTTTCCCAGCCTATGACTCTGGAGCTGACTGGTGGTTTGTTGTTGTTGTTGTCCCTGGCGAGATCTCTGATGGTAGCCTATGTAGCAAAATTATTTTAGGGCTAGATGGCTCCTTTAAAGCTAATACAGTCCAACCTCCGTCTCTGAATGAAGAAACAGAGGCCCATGGTTGGTTGGACTGCTGTTAGTAAATTTAAAAGTCAGTAGTAGAATTCTGGTCTCTCTGTGACTGTTACTTCCATTACCCCATGGTCTCTGTGTAAAAAGCAAGTCATCTTTCCCAACCGACTTGGCCTTTTTCTGGTATCCATGCCTTTTCATTGACCTCCTTGGTTCTTCTTTCCGCAGTCAGTTCTAATGTAAGATATGATACACCTTTCCATCTTTGGAACCCCACTATATACCCTTATTTCTACATGTTCTGTACTTTCCTGGGAAGGGGAAGTAGAAAAGGGAAGAGGTTAATGTTCTTTCTGGAATGTCCATCCACAATGTGGTGATTCTATTGGAGAGGTAAACAAGACTCCTGTAATCAGAAGGGACAGCTGATGGATCTGGATAAGAAATTAGAAATCTCGAAGCTTATGAATGTGCAATAGATGTTATTTAATGCTCATTGTAAATTCAGTTTTTGGGCTTCTTTATACTTAAAGGAGGCTTTGAATTTTAAGGCTAAAATAGAATCATGCATCTTCTTTGGAGTGTTTCTTACCGAATTATTTTTTATTTTGCTGGAAGCTTTTATTGAAGTTTAAACTAAAAAAAAAAAAACTTAAAATATGTACCACCACTGGCCTATGTTAAGCTAAATATCAAAGTATAAATATTCTAAGACTAAGTATAATAACTGAGTAAATTAATCCACCATTGAGGTAGATCTATTTGACCTGGGAATAGATCTGCAATCTAAAAGGAGTATGTTTTCTGACCTTTGATTACTTACTTGAAAAGGTGTTTGGGAGCATTGCCAAGTAGTTTTTTAAAACAACTGTTATCTTAAGCCTGTCTGCACACAGCCATCTGTTATGCAATATTGAGGTAAGGCCAAACCACAAATGATGGTGTGATTTCTGCTTTACATACTTTCTTTTGATGTAATTGAAATTATTTCCCACTTGTTTAGGAATGTGAAGCCTGGAATCAGCCTTTCTTTTGAAACATCTTTTAAAGACAAGGTGCCATGATTTCCAGGACAAATAATCTTATTAATTCATAGCCTTCTTTCTTGAGGATGTACCTAAATCCATTAAACACCTGGATTAAACATTTTAAATGAGGGCTGTGCAAGTGTTTATACCAACAAGTTCATTTTTTCACACCCTGAGTTATTCTTGCTCTAGTTTTTTTTTCCTCTTAGTTTAGCTTTTCTTCCAAATATATATATATATAGCTTTATTGCCAATATCTACCTTCAGATATGCCTCCTCTGGATTTAGTTTGCTTAGGGCTTGTTACGTCTGACATTAGTTTTCTGACCCACATTCTCCTTTTCTTTGTCAAAAATAATTTCCATGTCTATCCTAAGAAATTGGATAGTTACAAATTATGAAAGTGCATCTTTTCCCGGCTTAAAAGCCCTTGGGTCACTGGAATTTCTTTAAAGTCCCAATCATAAAACTCAACTATGGTATACCCCTAAACACTTACTAAACTCATATCTACACATCTTGTCTTACTTTTAAGTTAAGGTCAGGAGGGGGTAAACTGCTAAGAAAATGAGATGTAAGAAAAGACACAAGCTTCCCCAATCTGTGTAAACCAGGAGAAAAGTCTGTGGTACAGGTGTCTTCCTTGCTCTTGACAGCGTGACTCAGAATATAGGAGTGTGCTATCAAATGATTCATTGGGGTTACAATTAGGATACCTAAAACTAGCCTCTCCACAAGCCAGGATGACATGTGGGACTTCATTAAATTATCTCACTAAGTGTATTCCTTGTTTTAGAATTCAGTGAATGAAAGAGAGTTTCTTTCCTTGGCGTGCTGGCTTCAACAATGTTTGTCCTGTCCTTACTGCACAGTCAATCTACATGAAAGAAAGTCAGGCCTCAATTTCTTTTCTGATCAATTCAACCTGGTGCTTAAAAGCAAATGTCCCAACCATAAATATAAATTTAAGAAGCACATATTTAATTTTAGTGTCCTCTGAAGAAATTTCTTTTACCATCCTCTCTAGGCCAACTGGCCAAAAGGATCTCTCAGATAGGGACCCTGATCACAACTAGGACATAATTTACAAGAGGACATAATTTACTCAGATTTACCTAAATTATCGCCCCCACCAACGTGCAACACCCAGAGACTTAGAAAATGTAAAAAAGAGGGGGTGTCTTAATTCACTGCATTTAATTTATCAAAGCAAATATCAATTGGTAGTAAACAAGTTAGGGGCAACGTTTTATTTCATTTTTTCCATCAGTACTTTGAAAACTCTGAGTGTAAATTCTCCATTCAGATGGGTCAGAAATTTAGACATGTTTCCTTCTAAGAGCAATTTTGGTGCCTTCTGTTTTTGTGCATAACTATGCATGGTATTTCCTATTTCAGCCATATTTTCAGAAGACAGAAACACCACGGAGCCTGTTCATAAGGTTAAAAATATCCCATCCATTTTCAACACTCCAGAGCCAACAACAACGCAAGAACCTTTGGTGGGCAGCCAAAAGAGAAAAGCAAGGAAAACCAAGATTACACACCTTGTCAGGACAGCAGATGGCCGGGTATCACCAGCAGGAGGTACTTTGGGTAAGAAGAGAGAGCTTTAGACCAGAGGTGTCCAATCTTTTAGCTTCCCTGGGCCACACTGGAAGAAGAATTGTCTTGAGCCACAATAAAATACACTAACAATAGCCAATGAGCTAAAAAAAAAAAAAAAAAAAAAAAACAATAAAACAGGCCAGGCGCGGTGGCTCACATCTGTAATCCCAACGCTTTAGGAGGCTGAGGTGGGTGGATCATGAGGTCAGGAGATCGAGACCATCCTGGCTAACACTGTGAAACCCCATCTCTACTAAAAATACAAAAAATTAGCCGGGCCTGGTAGTGGGTGCCTGTAGTCCCAGCTACTTGGGAGGCTGAGGCAGGAGAATGGCGTGAACCCGAGAGTCGGAGGTTGCAGTGAGCCGAGATCGCGCCACTGCACTCCAGCCTGGGCGACAGAGTGAGACTCTGTCTCAAAAAACAACAACAACAACAACAAACACAAAAAAATCTCAGAATGTTTTAAGAAAGTTTACGAATTTGTGTTGGGCTGCATTCAAAGCTGTCCCCAGCCACATGCAGCCTGCAGGCCATGGGTTGGACAAGCTTGCTTTAGACAGAGATAACCAGAGCAAGCAGATGACCACCATGTCAGCAAATGACTGTAAGCAACTGTGGTTCCTACTGAAAAATGAATCTATTCTGCAGCTTTCTACAGACCTCCAAACATGTTTTATTCCATGTTTAAAATCATAGCTAGTTTTCCAAGAGCATATCTGAATTCCTAGAAAAGAAAGGTAGTTTTTAGGACTGTCATCTTCCCTTTATCTTTCTCAATGTGCACAAAAGCAATCTTAATTCCAGGAGATCCTATACTTTTAAAGATACTAGATGAATCAGTATTTGACCATGGTCTGCTGTTCGGGTCACTACAAGCCACATTACCAGGCATTCAAACCAGTAGATTAAGCTTAAAATGCATCCAACATCCACTTCCTATATAACTGGTTTAGACCGTGCAGGGAGCCTGAGAATGCTTCTGGATTTCTTGAGTTATCTGATTTAATTCACCAACTGGTGAATTTCTCCATTTTCAATCATGGCCTGTTGTCTGTTTGCTGTTCCTGGTAGCCTCTTTGGCAGTAGAATGACCGGAGGAGCCCAAGGTAAGCGGTGTGGCCGAAGAGTGATACTGAGACCCCCCGGCCCCAAAATCTTGGAGTGCTATACCAGCTAGGTACTAGTGGCCTTGGCTGTTGCCTTTCTGCCTCTCAGCACCTCCGCAATTTTATTTTATGTGATTTGGGTTAATCTAGGTGTTAATAGAGGGGAACTGTTTGCTTAGTTAGAGGACAGTTTATGAATTTTGTGCACTTCTTTTGTGTGTTTTGAATATTTAGATTGTTAGAAACATAAGGTATATTAAAGGCCCTGATTTTGCCCTGTCATATAAGAGAAAAAATTCAAAGAGGTGGAAATTTTTGTTTGAGTACATTCAATACAATAGAAGTAGAATGAGGACTAAAACCTAGATGTCCTGATGTTCAGCCCAGCAGTCCCCTCCCTCCTTTTCTGTCCAATCTGAGTTCTGTTCTGTGACTTTCATTTTGTAGATTGTTACATCCACATTTGTTTTCACTTGGAGGAGGAGTGAAGAAATATGAGAACAGTCCCATTTACATAGAAAAGTGTCATACCACTTTTGTGTCCTAATAGATAATATTTAAAGCTTTTATCAGTCATTTTCTATATTTACAATTTTTTTAAAACTATGATAAAAATTTCCCTTCTCTATAATGGCTACATAAGAAAGAAAGTATACTCATTTGTAGCAGGCATACTTGCACAGCATTTCATCCACCTCTTTGTAAAGACCAGAGGGCTTTGTCTTCTCTCCAGTAGGTCTTTAGAACAAAATAACAACTTGGGCTCTCATTAGAACTGGTTAATGTGCTGTATAGGCCATCCTAAGTGTTGGTATCACAGCATACCCAATGTCCAAGTTGCCATAGTAGGGCATGCTACAGCTTCATGAGAAATGCTTAGTCAGTTGGGTTTTTAAGGGCTCTTTTACAGCATCTACAGGCCCCTCTACAGAAGTCCCTTGGGTTTTAGCTGAGGCTCATTTTTCCTTCTCACTCCAAGACTGACCCATTCTTTGACCTCAGATAAAACACAGCTTCTCTTCAGCTCAGCCTCAGGGCACAGTGCTGTCCATAGTTGCAACTAAGCTTAATAAAAGAGCTTTGTTACTGAGGAGAAGAGATTCTGTAAAAGCCTTAATATTCGATGGATAGCAAAAGTGAACAGTAGAGAACGTTAGCTCTTTTCACGTTGACTGGCACAGCGTTTTCTGTGTCTCTTCTCTGGAGAGAACAGAGTGATCCTCTCATGATGGATTTCTCTTTTGTTACAGATGACAAACCAAAGGAACAACTGCAGAGGAGTCTCCCTAAAGCAACTGAGACAGACTGCAATGACGAATGCTCACACAACACCGAGGTCGGGGAGACGCGGAGCAGTACTCCAGAAATGCCTGCCGTGTCTGCATTCTTTAGCCTCGCTGCGCTGGCTGAAGTGGCAGCCATGGAAAATGTGCACAGGTTAGTGGTAGAAGGTGGAAGGAGAAAGCAACATGGAAACCAGATCAACCTCTTTGATGTGATTTGTGACATTTTTTACAGGGCATTGGCGTTCAAACTTGGTTCAAGAGCACTATTGGTTATATGAGGTATTACAAAAGTATATGTGCTAATTAGCAATACGGGAAAATACCAGGGAATATAGTCAGCCAAGTATTTTATTTTGAATATGTTATCCTGTGGCTAAACTTCATTTCCATAAAAAGCCTGAGACCAGGGAAGCAGTATTATCTGACCAATGAGCTTTGGAGTCCCATTGCAGACTGAGGTTTGAGTCCTAGCTCCATCACCTGCAAACCGAAAGATCTTGACCAAGATTATTAACCTCTCTACCCTTGGTTTTTTTCCTCTAAAAAAACAGGGGCAGGTGGCACTCATTTCACAGAGATGTTATGTGGGGTAACTCTAGCATCCCAGTGCTGGTGTGTGGAATGCCCCTTATTGGTGATGGTGTTGGTGCCATCACCAGCCATCAGAAGACAGTGCAGTTCAAGGGAAAGAGCATTTTGGCATCTGACTCATGGCAGCCAGAGGCCTGGATTTTTCTTCAACTCTTCTGTGATTTCCTACAAAGTAATTTTTTTCTCTGGCCTTTAGTTTTCTCAGCACACATTGAGCATAGTGATATCCCCAAAGAATTACGAAGTTGTAAGCATCAGACGAGATCATAGATGTGAAAACCCTTTGAACTCAGCGAAGCCCCACAGAAAGTATATTAAGTTCTAAGTGTATAATTGGGTATTCTGCTACTTAATGGATCCTTTGGGAAGGCAAAAAAGCCTATTGTAAATTCAGGTATTTTATATTCCTATTCAAAGTGGATTACCCATGGATGAGCTGCTTTCTTAGACTTTCAGTCTTCAGTACAAAAGAGCTCTCAACCCAGTGCAGCTTGTGTAGCCAGTTGTAGGCCCCATGCTCCTTTTTGACATCCAGGTAAACCTGGAGTCCCCTGACGTGAGCTTGGTTTGCTTCTTGCTATTTACCTGTCATATTACAGTTTGAATATTTCCTCACAAATAGCCTCTAGATATTTCCAAGAAGTCAAATTCCTTTTTATGTGTACACTGCAAGTTCCTAATAGCAAGTGAATGCTCACAGACATTGTTAAAATTCACTGAGGTCTCTGAGGGAGACAATGCACAGATACTTCTCCATTCCTGGAGTTGTGCAGTCAAGGATAGAGGACAAGCACATACACGTGCAGTGAGAACTTAAAATATCTGCCTGAATGTTATTAAGTGTCCCTGTGAATTGTGGAAATAAGAGGAAATCTAAGAATTGAGAGAGTGATAATAATTCAAGGGTAGGAAAAGGCTAGCACATAAGCAACTTGGCTGCTGCCTGTGTTCTAAGCATGGTCACACCGTTGCTCTGTTAACCAGCCCTCCATGGTTCCCAATTTGCATCAGCAGAAAGCCACAGCAAACCTTTCCAATCTCATTGTCCCTGCCCTCCACACTCCCTACCCTGCAGTTATGTGGAATCACTTACCCCTTTCCAGATACGCCAAGCTCTTGCCTTGTACATCCTCTGATCAGGTGAACTGCTCTCCTTCTCCCCACCCTAGTCCCCGGTCCTCTTCTCTCAGTCCTCCTGATGCCCTAGGCTGTGTGTTTCTTATTGCTGCTGCGTGCTATGCTCACACCTCTCTCAGACCACATTGGGATGTATTGATTTGTCGATACTTCTGTCTACTTTCAGTATATTTTGAAAGCAAAACAGTGGTTTTATTCTCTATGTTACCAGCTTGCTTAGTTCCTGTTATGACAATTGATAAATGAACAAATGAGTGGGTGAATGAATAAATGAGGTAGTTTCTGAAGTATGGCTGCCTAAGTTAGATAACAGCTATAGAAAAAATAATGTGAGTAAAGATTCTTTTTATCTTTTTAACCTTCCATTAGAAAGAACAGTAATGATTACTAGAATTTTACCATCAACCTAATAAATGGTTAGTGTTCTTAATAGCTAGAAGGACAGATCACCCTGGAGAGTCTTAGCTGTAACTTGAGCCCTTACCTGTTAAAGCAGATCTACCCACCAGTCTTCTACCTGTAGGCTCACTGTAATTGAACCTGGGTTGCATACCAATGAAGTAAGCATTACTTCAGCATCAACTCGGTTCATAGTTTAAAGGGTGGCCCATGGAATTAGGGGTGGAAATATATGACCTGCACTCATGCCATGAAAAAATCTAACATTAGGTTCAGAAACCTAACTTAGACAGTTTTACAAACTACACAAAATAGAGAGCTGGGACAAACCTTTGTTAAGAGACCAGTTTATTTACTAGAAGTTAAATTAGCCCTCCCAAGTGGGCCTTTTTAGTCCCATTTTAATGACCGTTAATTAACTTGCCAAGAGCACACAGCCAATTTGTGCCCAAGTCAAGATTTGAACTCCTTATCTCGCGTACTGCCAAAGGAAAGCTTCAGTCATGTCAGAGAAAATCATGAAGAATCTCACCTGACCCTTCCTCTGGGAGCTAGAATCATCAGTTGCAGCACATAGTCCTCTCCCACTGTGATTCTGACTTCTTTCCTTTTTCCATTGATTTAGCTGGACTTTCACACCAATTTCTCTCTCCTTCTTGCCATCTTTTTTTACATTGCACTTTTCATCTTTTTTGTTTTTTTTTTCCTTTTCTAATACTTATTAAAATTCTTTTGGATCTTTTAATATCTTAAAAATAAAATGTAGCATTTTAATTTCATCTTTCTTGAACAAAGAGCTGAACATATTGAACAGGTGGTATCTATAACATCCACATGTGAATAGCTTAATCCAGAGGTTTGATTCTAAAATGTTTTGCTTTTCTAAAATCCTAAATATCTTGGGCTATTAAGTGATCATTTGATTCTGAAACCCCCAAATGTTGCAATTTGTCTACATTATTTTTCTTTTTTGTGCATCAAGAGAAACTTGAGTATAGTTATAGAGCAGGTACGAGCTAAATCTTGAAATAGCTCCTTTTGTTCTATGTACTCTGAAGAAGATACGATTTTGAAAGATACGATCAGCAATGAAAATATTGCTGATACATCACATATTTTCAGCACAGTGTTATGCACTACAGACCATTGTAGGTTACAGAGCAGTGAGTGTGCATTTTCTAGGATTGGTAGGCCTGTTGGAAAATGTCAAGGAAGTACCCAGTCCTATCTTTTTAGAATGAGAAGCTCTGTAGAAATTACCAAGAATTTTGGACAGTTTTCTCATAACCATGAAGTAAATTGTATTTTTACTACTAATTATACAAAAGCTGAATGAAAAATCAGCTATGTTTGGCATAGGTTCTATCCAAATGATGGAAATTTCCATGAATTTTCTAGTCCTGTCTGGAGTTCTCCCTCCATGTGTATTGATTTTCACCCAACTAGGGTAGATTTTGTTAAAATCTAAAATCCAGCATCAGTGCTGTTTTCTTCCTCTAAACACTCTCTGTCCATGTGCATGTGAGTTCAGAGGGTTTTATTGTTTCTTCATTCTTTTTTTTTTTTTGGAGACACAGTCCATCTCTGTTTCTCTTCCAGAGTCATTGCTTTTATTATCACTAAATTACCTGAAGGTTACCAATTACTATAGAACTTTCCCTTCAGGCAAGTCAAGAAAAGGAATGTGTCATTTTTAATACCAATGGATCAACAGGAAAATTATTGTCCAAGAACCCCGGTCCTTGATTGAAATTTTCCCACTTCTTAAAGAGTTGCCCCAAATCTGTTGGTACTTAAAATTTCATCTCTTCAAAATGGAAGTGGTTAGTTGTTTGAGGCCAGAGGGTATGCTGTTGAGTTGTATGAGGGGAATTCAGATATGAAATCTTAGGAAGGGAGACAGAATGGGAAGGAGGAAGGGGAAAAAAAGAATAAGGAAGGGGACAGAAGAGAAAAAACTCTAAAGCAAAAACAGTTTTCATTAAATGATGTAAGTAACAGCAGTAACTGTTAAACAAGATATTGGAACACACTTGTTATTCATCGTCCTCTCCTGTCTCTAATAACATATGCTGAATAAGTGACTTTTTCTTCCTTTTATTTTACAGAGGTCAGAGGTCAACTCCGCTCACCCATGATGGACAGCCAAAAGAAATGCCACAGGCTCCTGTACTTATTTCCTGCGCTGACCAGTGAAGCGCCCTTTCATTGTAAAACATTGTGCTTTACCTACTACCCTAGCCTTGTCTTTACCGAGGGATGCTAGTGAGTCCAAGTGGTGGAAAATATAGACTGCAAACAAGTGCTTGTTGCCCCACACGGCCCAGATTCACTTGAAGCAGAAGTTAGCATCCTGGGCCAGTTTGTTCTCTCAGAACCCAGAATCTTTGAGGGTAAGGTTATCTGTCTGATATTGAGCAGAAACAGAATGATCCTGGAGCTTTGCTTTCTATTGAAGGCTTTTGACGGTAATAGGTGGTAACTTGGTAAAAGGCTGCCTTTACTGTAGCTCATCCAGCATCTCTTTTACCAACCAGAGAGTGTGAAACTAGTTTCATATATTACCTAGTTATTCTTTCAAAACAAAACAAAAAAAAAACAAAAACTGACGCACTGCACTAGTTATTATTAGATATTCTTAGTCTTTTTTGTACATGGAGATTTAAGTTTAAGATGGTTTATATAATAGGTTATACCTACATTTATATTGTAGAATAAATATTAAAAAGCCTGTTCCAGAGACTCCCAAGCAGCCTGGGCAGGCAGATGTACCATTGTTAGTGGTGTATGCTCGGCCTCGTGGTCCATATATTCTGCACTTTTGTATTTGCCACCAGAATGGTAGTTTGCTGGCAAAAAAAAAAAAAAAAAGAGAGAGAGAAAAAATTACAACTCTTACAATCTGAATTTTTTTCTTAGCCTTGAGTGACCAAGAAGAATTTGCTTGAGGCAAATTGTGGCAAATATTTTCCCAGACAGGGGAAGAGTCCTGCAGATTACAGATTACTGGTGTTTTCATGCCTTGAGGATTCTTTTATTTTTACACAGGGGTCTAAGTGACCAATGGATTGTTCATACAAACAAAAAAAAAGACAAAAATATTATTCAGAAGTGACCTTAGTATTACTTCACTATTCTAAACACATTGAAGACACTCACTTCATGTGGACTTGGAGCTACAGACCTTTTACATCCATCACAGATTGACTGGACGGGTTGCAATTGCTATGCACAGCCTGATTGGCACTGCAGGTTTTTAGAGCCATTTTGAGTTTGTGTTGTTTAGGAGGTACTGAGTCAATGATGAGGGAGGTATGCCTGACCAGAGTGGGACTCTCAGTCATAGATCCACCTGCAAGTCTCTGTTTCCTTTTTGTGTTTTGTTGCTTTTGAACATAAAACCAACCATACATATGCCAGCGCCAAGTGGATTAACTGGCTTAGAACATTCAACATATTGACTTAACCACCTGACATTCACAGTGTCTTGTTTCCTAGCAACAGATGCAAAGTGATAAATCAAAATCAGTCTGAGGCTACAGATTTTACAGGGTATTTGTTCTATAGCACAAAGTATTTCCCCACTCTTGCGTCACAGCACAAACTACCAAATTTTAATTATTGGATTCCAGCAATAATTTTTAATGGTTTTCAAACTGGCGGAATTTTGACAGTGCTAGTTCGAGTTTGAAGCTTTTGAATTAGATCTCTAAATGGTGACAGTTTACATGGTTTTATCTAGCTTTCTTATTTATACTTGACTGAATTGTAATGATTTTTTTTCTAATTGTAATTTGACGTAATAGCCATACAAAAAATGACTCTATTCATACTAGGTTTAGCTTCTCATGGTTGTAGATATTACTTCAGTTCCGGTGCTGGAAAATATGTACAACATACTAACAGGATTGAAAAAAAAATAGAGGTTTTTCTTCTTGTTTTTTTTTTCCAAAGCAGGTAAAGAGGGTAGCAAAGCATCGGAATGATGTACTCAAAAATGCATATTCCTGGTGGGGATGGAGGAAGAAGGCATTAGTAAAAGGTTAATCAAACGTTACAGCTTAACCCCATTCATGTAGGAATAAATCAAGTGAGCAGTTCCAGACTTTAGCATAATATTTTTACTATGATGCCGTTTTATTAATATTTTCTAAATTTCAAAACAAAAAGTGAATGTTTGAAATTGCTGGGTCCTGATGTTGGTGGCTGTTGGAGTTTTGGACCACTCGCTAGCAGTGATTTGAAGATGATAATTAGCTAAAATCCAAAACAAAAAACCAACAACAAAAATTGTATGGTGCGGAACATGCACCTTGACAATGGTACTAACTTGTTATTCTATAGAACACGTTAGAATAGATCTATTTTTGCCAGAGCACCCTCCTTCAGTCCTCCGATTACATTTCACTAGAGTTCCTTACGAGATTGCTGTATATTCATGGGACCTTTTTTTAAAAAAAAAAAAGCAAAACAAAAGATTACTTTTTTTCTATGTGATGAATATCTTACTTGATCTGCTTTTCCTAAACCTCAGTGGCTTTTCCCTTAGGCAGGGTTGGGGGTGGGAGGGCAACTTACTGGAGATGACTGTTTTCAGATACTTTAAAACAAACCTTTTTGTAGAAATGCTTAATTTTTAAGCGGTTAGGCACTGAGAGTAGCAGAAATCCTGCAAAGCTTTATAGTTCCTTAGACTCACCTTGTCGATTCTCTGAGTAAAGTCTTGATTTCAATAATTGTGCTTCTCATGCCCTGAATCTGCTGGAGAGGAGTGTTGTTATTTTCAGGTAACAACATTCGTTAGCACAAATATTTCAGACCAGTATTAGTGCTCTCCACCCCACCCCTTGTTATCATTTTCATTTCATTTCTCTCATTCTTTTTTATTTTGGAAAATCATATTGCTATAGTGTGTACTTTAATCTGCCAGCAGATACCATCTACACTAACATTTGTCCCACAGCATCCTCAAGAGAAAAAGTTGTTGCACCTTATATATATCTCAAGCAAACCAAAATATGATGCTCTTCTGCTTTGTTTTATTCTAAATTGTTGTATCATATCTTTCTGAAACCATTCTGAATTTAGTTGAAATTATCAATATTTATGCTTTTAACCTTAATTTCTGGATTCAAGCCTGTATATAAATCTTTTGAAAAAAAATTGTCCTAGCCCTTCTCTGCGATGCTGGAAGTAGAAGATTGCGTCTCAGATGGAGACGCAGTACTGTTCCAGTTTTCTTTAGCCTTTTATTTATTTAGTTATTCTGGGTATTTCCTATGTAATTTTGAAGTGTGTAGAGTATATTATAGTAACTGAAGCTGCAGCTGTAAGAAGCTGAGTGAAAGAAAAAATACTGTAAGACATCCTTAAAGTTTTTCTTTGTTTGGGTACTGTATATGAGATCAGGAAAAAGAAAAATGTCCCACAGCCACATTGGAAATACAGGTTCTTGTCCCCAAATTAGGTTAGTTCCCAGATTTTAGATCAAAACTGTTAATTCATTAAAACCCCTTTTAAAAGGTAAATTCTACTGTTGTAATTCCGATAAGTCTTTTTCCCACAAATATCAGAAATGTATTTATTTAATTCTGTCAGATGAGCTTTCTACCGATGCCATGTCCCAAAGCCATGTTAAAATAATTCCCACGTTATCATTGTGATTCTACTTCCTGCCACCAAAATTGCTGGAGAAACAAAATAATGATGGAACACTATGAACAAAAAGGAGCATCTGAACTGGTCTGGTTATTTAGAATCCAATGTGTTCAAATCCTTTTGTTTTCTTATTAAGTCAGATGCTACTGTAAGTCAGATAAAATTTTGTTTGCACTCTGCAGTCTTTGGCTCAATGTATGGAAATGTTTGCACCTATGTAAAGTCACAAGCTAATTACAAATTGCTACAGAACAGGAGTAAGCTGAAAACTGAATGCCATGTTTTGTTTATAAGGTGGGGAGGGGAGGGAAAATACCAAAAAGCTCTGTTCCAAGTTTGGCATTTGACGTTAATGTGAAGCAGTGGGACCATGCTGCCTGCTAAACTACTGTATGAATCGTAAGTGTTCTGAAGACAAGCAGCTGGAGGCTGGAGGATGGCATTCCATACAGCAAAGGAGAAGCACCCACCACTTCGTCTGGGAAAAGGAAGGAAATTGCAGGAGGCCTGGAGCCATCATTTGTAAAGGGGATGTTGCGGGGTGTGATGCTGTTGAGGAGATTCACCTTCAATTGCACTGCTCCACAGAGCCCTCATATAAGGCCAATCCTAATGGGCTACCTCGGCTTTAAAAGTTAATTTCAGTAAGTCCTGTTTCAAAAGTTTGTCTTTTTTTGCTTCTACCTTCAGTGCCACTATTTTCCACTGCAGTGTTTTGACTTCACAAACTGCCTCCTCCAGAGAGAACAATGTATTGCTGAAAATGGGCAGTAGAAGCAAATGCTGTTGTTACATTTGACCTATAAAGTATTCAGAGTGACTGCTAGGTAGAAATTAAAACTTAGCTTTCCCAAATAGCTCCTTATTTTGCACCTTATAAAAAGTATACTAATTGTTAATTAGATGTTGCTTTTGTTTATACAAGCATTCCCAAAGAACTAGATTTGGATTTTGTTTTGAGTTTTTGGATTTTTAAAAATTATCTTATTTAGATTGACTAACAGCATACTTACAATTTTAAAAGAAGCTGTTGTTCAGTTCATCTTACCAGATGTGTCTGGCGAAGTATTCAGGGTTTGATGGACTGCTTTACTTTCGTTTGGAAGTGATAGCTAAGTTTATTATACTCTATATTAAACAACTTTGTTCATTTCACTGAGGACCTTATCTTCCTTATATTTCAGAACAAAGAAGCAACAAGCGTGAATAAAAAGACAAATGTATTTGACTCCCTCATAATCCCCATCTGTATGTGCTACCCTTCCTTCAAATATATAAATGTGCATCTTTCTTTTTAAAAAAAAAAAAAAAAAGATTCCTCTTCTGGCCAAATTTGATCTATGGTGGTATGATTCATACTGTTAAATTGAGAGAGGAAACCTTGTGGTTAAAAATTGTATGGCTGCTGTTTTCTTTTTGCAGTCAGTGGTCAAAACTGATCATGTGCTTAAATCGATTTTTATGCACAGAACTAGTTATTGTGAACATTACTACTCCCTCCAAAGATTTCCTGATAACTTGGGCCAGAGCTGGTTACTGAGTAACAAGGATCTAATTCAATGCCTCAAAACTCTTCCACCCACAATGCAAATCTTACCTCACAAGCTCTAACCTAAATCATAGAGACATGCATGTTTCATGCATTAACACTGATTTCGCTCTGTGGCCCACCAGAGGGGTGGGCTCATGTCCCCTGACTCCTCACATGAGTGCCTCAGCTCTAAGAGCCGTGGAACGGGGGGTAGGGAAGGTTTGCAATCTGGAGCTCAGCAACTGGCTCAGCAACGTTTTCTCCATTTCATTAGCACTAAACAAGTCTCTTGCTCTCAGGAATTTGTCAGAAAAAAGAATAAAATCACCTGAGACTCCACATACCAGATTATAAACTCTTCTCGTAGGTTTGAATTGCTTACTCACATGTCATAAATTAACCACAGCTTCATTTGACCACCAGGTCTAAAGTCTGTTAGTTTCAGCATGACTGAATCGCTCATTTTTTTTTTTTTTTGCTTTCAGAAATTGGCTTGGTTCTCTTTAGAGTTGGTGTAAACATGCCATGTAATAAATGATTTCCACTTAATGGTACAACAGAATTATTGCTTTCTTAGATGTATGTGTAGTAAAAGTCAATATACACATTTATATAATTTCTTTCTTCAAAATCTTATACCTAATTTGATATTTCTAAAAATTGCACATGTAAGTCATGTGTATAACATGCTAAAGTACTTTAACTGTGATCTTAAAACTGAATAAAAATATTTAATAAAACTTTGAAATATTTTAAAGATATTATTCAAATATATTTCTTTATGTTCACACTACTGGCCATAGAGTATGTGCCTTTAATGTACCATTTTCACTAAAAACAGTAGGAAAAATACTAATAAAAGTAAGATATTTCAACTATTTTAGAACATCGAATGATGTGTCCCCCTAAACTGTGTTTGCCTGTGATTTGCCATTGTCTGGACAGCCTTGGTTGCTTTTCCCAAAAGTGTAGAGTGATGATCAGCCCAATAGAAGAAGAGGATATGCTTCAGTACTCCACTTGGGTGAATGCTTCTGGGGTGCGCTTCTGGGACTAGTGATCAGAACACACCATCTTTCCCTGAACTGGGACAAAACTGTGGAAGCGATTTCATTAAGAGTGTTACCTAAGTATAAACTCACACCTCAGATTTGGTGAATACAATGTTCCTAAGTTGTTTGTTTTTTTTTAATCCTTTGGAAACTATACGCATGCATGCGCACAGTATAATTATCAACAAATAGACTTTGTATTCAGACAGTTCTTCTACCCATGTACCATTGGGTTTTTTTTAACCTCCCTGATTCAGATTTATTGATAGTGATGATACCTCCTCATACCATTGCTGTGGTGAAGAAAAGAGAGTATATATGAAAATGTTGTCATAGGGCCTGTAGCATAAATGCCCATTAAATGGTAATTATTGATTGTATTGTTTTAATTCCAACTCTAAGGTTAGCATTTTTTTAAGTACATTCAAAAGATATGATGAGTATAACTATTCAAGATAAACTTTGATGCTGTAGAGATAAGCTGTTGCAGGAGATTTGATGGTATGGAAAACTCAGAATAGGTAAAAATTTGCACCCATTAACTCATAACTTTTATATGTAGCACTATGTAAGATTTTTCTATAAAATTAGCCTGTCTAATGAATTATACGAGATATTCCAGCACACCTCCTTTCCATTGCTGAGAATAAGATTGTGTGTGTGTGAGGGAGAGAGAGAGAGAACATGGGGTCCATACCAAAGATTAAAATTCTGTTAGGAAAAAAGCGACAGGATATACATAAGTGTAGTTTTATGGTCCTGTGTGTATTACAGAATTGCACCCATCCTTTTGAATAGAACATAAAACCTATTGCAAGGAAAAATTAAGTGATTCTAATCAACAGTCAGCTAAAACATACTACTGACTCCATTCCATACATATTTTAAAAGGATTTATACTGAAGATAAAATTATGAATCATAATTTATCATAAACGTTTTTACCTTTTTGAAATTATAGGAATTTTCAAATACAGTATATGCAGAAGTAGAGAGGTATTTTGAACCCCATATACACATAATCTAGCTTCAACAAATAACATTTTCCCACTCTGGTTTTATCTGTGTCTGTTTTTTCCCTTTTACGTACCCCAGAAGATATGCATATCCCAGAAACATTTCATCTGAGAAAATTATCAGAGAAGACTTTAAAAGTGAATCTTTTGGTACTCACAGATTTTAATTTTTTAAATATTTTCTCCTCATGATCCCAAAAATGTTGTCTAAAGCATAAAGGAACCCATGAACCCAAAGAACGAAAGTGCTGAAGTGAAAGTCATTTGGAATTAGAAGACACTGTTCAGATTTGCTCTCTCTGTATTTACCTTTTTTGATCCACGGTGTCGAGAGAGACTTTTAACTTACTTCATCAAAGAGATCCCTTCTTTATGATGACTTTTTTTAGGGGTTGAGGGGGAGGGTTGTTTATGATTCTTTTTTCCCTAGACGACCTAATGAAAGGCCCAAAGGCTAAAACTTGATTTGTGTCAACTGCATGTCCTTACACTTTTCCCTCCCACACTATTCCCACTGCATTTTTTTCTCCCCTAGACTTGCAAGAGAAAATCTGTTGGAGGGGCAGAGAGAATATTTTAGATGAGCCCTGGAAGGCAAGTTGCCAAAGGTTTTAAAAATCTGAAATGCTAGGTCAGTTGGCCCAAAATTAAAGCATGAAATGAAATCTCTTTCTGGAAGAGAGAAAATGATAGTTTGGCTCACCCCACTTGGAGATTCCTTACCCTGTGGAATTTTACAAAAGGTCATTTTGTTGCAGGGTTGTATGTAGGAGAGTCAGAAGAGAAAAATGTGAGATTGAAAGTCTCTTAAGGGTGATAGAGGATGAAAGGGGGAAAGGGGAAGTTTATGTAAAATAGGTTGTGGATATCTTATGTTTAGAAGTCAGAATGGTTTTAAAGCCAGCATGAAAATATGTCCAAGAAATAAGCTCAAGTACAATGATTTTTTCCTGATCTTTTCTACTGTCGGGCATCATTATCTATGGTGCTTATAAAAGGCCAATTAAACTTCAGATAAAATTTATATCCTCCAGAAATCAACATATGAGGCCCTGAAAAATATGTACAAGCAATATAAATATAATAGATACAAAAACAGGTAATGATTTACCATATACTTTGAAGTATTCAAATATATTTAATAGAAAAGCGAATTTGTAGAATAAAAAAATTTCTCCCAGGTCAAAATATATAATCCTTGAGATAAATACTGGAAAAATTTAGACATTGTTTTATAAAATATTTTCAATTTTCCCATACCATGTATCTTGGCCTGGGTATTTGGTAGTGTGTTAAAAATAAATTTAAAAGCAATATTCTGTACATGAATCTTTGAATACCTTAAACCTTTTAATACATAGGATATGAAGTATTTAACAGGTGAATGCTAGCCTCACCTGCATTAAAAACTGTATTGTTAGAATAAAATTGCTTACAGTTCTTCATTCCATTACTCTGTTTCAAAGCCCATGGAAAATTATTTCATCTCCCATGCTTTGACTTCAGAAGAGTTTTCTGTTACCCACAGCTCATATCATGCACCCATAACAATAATCCATTCAGCAAATCTGCATTGGATGTCTACTGTGTGCAAGTACCAAGAAGACAGTCTAGCAGGGGTTAGAGACAGTCTGTTGAAATGCAGTACAGATGAAGCTGGGGATCAAAGCCTGTCAGGGGAAAATGACATATGAGCTCATGGGAAACTCGATAATCTGCATTTTGAAGACATCAAGAAAAAAAATGGGTATGTGTTACTGTTCTTTAAAATTTTATTTTTAAAACTTTTTCTCACAGAAAAGATCTTAGCGCAAGGACAAAAGGAACTGCTGAGACTAGGCCACAGAGCTCCAAGACTGACAAATATGTGATCAAAGTCTTTGGGGGCAATCCATCATGCTGTGTACCTTTCCTTTCTGAGTGGCTTAGGATAGGGAGCATCTCAGCCAGGCTGGTTCCAGGACTGATGTCACTGTGGGGCTGGGTTGTGCACCAGCTACAGCCTTGACATAGCCTAAGAATATTTGGAAACGTAAGGTCAGGAAGTACACCTCAAACATTTGGCCCAGGAAGGAGGTGGTTCTGTCACCAGATAGTGTGATTCCCCCAACTCTTTTCCTTCTCCCTTTGCCATACCCTTCTTTCCTCACCTTAGTTCCAGCTCTCACATGCTGCTGAAATCTAATTTTTTTCAATCGTTGAATTTTTCTACAGGGATGGCACCCCATGCCCACCAGAGCTATTTTAATTTCCCTTTCTTTTTTACTTTTTTCTTCACTGAGAATAGCTGTAAGGTTTTTATGGCTGAGGGAATGACTCAAGAAATCCTTTGCTCTAGGAGGATTCCTGGAACAAAAAGGAGCTGCTATAAAGGATTCTCATTTTTGATGAGTGCTGCCCCCACTTCGTTTGGGGTCTAAATTGGGCACGTGAGCCCTTGCTAATCCTTATCCTTAAAAAAGGACTTTACTACAGAAGGTACCTATTCTTACAGGACTCCCCGGGATTACTTTTCCTTTGGGAGTAGGGAAGGTTTTGTTTCTACTTTTTAAACATTCACCTTCATGTGACCAAATCAAAATCCCCTTTTCTGGAATTGGTAGTTAAAGGAATTCTTTCTTCTAACTCTGAAAACATCTTTTAAAAAAGCAAAACCATCTCAGGTATGCAAGCTGCACTGTAATTTATGTATGTATGCAGCAAAGTTTTAGAAATTTAGAGTTTAATTTAAAGTTCATCAGGCACCTGTCTGCGGCCCCTGAAGATTCAGTCAATAAAATCTGTGTTGCCAAAGGTTTAACTTGAACTTCCTCTCCCCACTTCCCAAAGATCTGACTTTAAGTGAGTTGGTGACATATGGAGCAACATTTCCTAAGCACCTAATGTGTACAGAGGACTGGCTGACCAACAGGCAGGATGCTTGTCTTCCGACACCTCCACATGCCCACCCGATATGGCACCTAAAATTCTAACCATAGTGCATAGGGGTTGACTCTAATAAGTATGCTACCTTCCTCCTTGGGACACTGAAATTGGAATCAGACCAAGATATTTTCTTTTACATATGGGCATTTATCCATGTAAATTACTTTTTTGGCTTCCTCTTTCACTCCCCTGCCCACACATCCAATATTCCATATGTCTTCTTTTATTTTTATTTTTTATTTATTTTTATTTTTTTATTTTTTTGAGACGGAGTCTTGCTCTGTTGCCAGGCTGGAGTGCAGTGGCGTGATCTCGGCTCACTGCAACCTCCAATTCCCGGGTTCAAGCGATTCTCCAGCCTCAGCCTCCTGAAAGCTGGGACTACAGGCGCGTGCCACCATGCCCAGCTAGTTTTTGTATTTTTAGTAGAAACGGGGTTTCACCATGTTGGCCAGGATAGTCTCGATCTCTTGACCTCGTGATCTGCCCCCACCTAGGCCTCCCAAAGTGCTGGGATTACAGGCGTGAGCCACCATACCCTGCCCATATGTCTCCTTTTAAAACACAAATAGTTTTCTGGTCCAGGTGTACGCTTTTCCTTTTCCGAGTTGCCTTTGTGTGACATTCTAGCCTGCCACCACCACTGCCTGCTCCTCAGCCAAAGATCTATTTTAGATAGAATCCGTCTCAGCTTTTGAGCCTACTGCAGAGAGCAGCAACATCAGTAATTAGTGGTGGCAAGATGAAGCAAGTCATAAATTCACTGATGAATAATATTTTCCGGGGAATAGCAGGGCTTCACCCACATTCAAAAGGAAGGCAGAACCAACCAAGTGGCAAAATTCCACAGCAGGCGGGATGCTGAAAGATACTCCAGTCACTCAGCAGAGAACAGTTTTTCCCCGACAGTTCACCTTGCCCTGCTGAGGAGCACTGTCTGCTGTCATAATTCTCCAAGTTTTAGAACAGAGCCAGAGTTTCCAGGATTACACTGCTGCAGATGAGCAGCACTATTCACACTTCCTAGTACTTCATTTTATTTCCTAGTCAATTTTATTTTGAGGTTAAAACTTTTTCATTCGAATGTTAAACTCAAATTAACTTTTCTTAATTTTACCTTCTAAACGTACAATATACATACACATTTCCGAGTTTGAGCATCAGGCACAAAGGTGGTCCATTGTCGTGTAAACAATGACCTTGTGTTGCCAGCACTCAAAAGCTAAGAAATGGGCACTTGTCCTACCCCTTTGCCTCTGCTTTTTTTTAAATGCAGCTTTTTTTTTTTTTTTTAGCACTTGTGTTGCACTAATTACTCCAGATGTTTACATAGAATTATATGTGCTTCCGAGTCACTCAACAGCCTGATCTACCTTTTCCATTTATGGGTTTTAGGCTGGGTGTGGTGGCTCGAGACTACAATCCTAGTGCTTTGGGAGGCTGAGGCTAGAGCATCACTTGAGGCTAGGGATTCGAGACCTGCCTGGACAACAAAGTGAGATGTCATCTCTACAGAAATTTTAAAAAATTAGCCAGATGTGGTTGTGTGTGCCTGTAGTTCCGGTTACTTGGGAAGTTGAAGCAGGAGGATTGCTTGAGCCCTGGAGTTCGAGGCTGCAGTGAGCCATGATCCTGCCACTGCACTCCAGCCTGGGTGACAAAGCAAGATCCTATCTCTAAAAAAGAAAAAAAAAATTCAAAATAAAGGATATGGGTTTATGCCCTCTGTTGCTCATAAGCTGCTGGTTTTACTGAGCAATTGCTTCTGTAAGGTTGTATAAACCTAACTGTGTTCACTTCTACAGAACCTCCTTTTCTTTATCCATGCCAGATATGTGTGACTCAGTTTGTAAATCATTTGAAGACAGTGTCTCCTCTCAACCTCCTTGTACTTCTTATACCAGAGCTGGGGGACTATTTCTTAGGTATCATCAGAGGCTGAATGTCTGGCTTCTTCCCAGATCAATAGGTGCACTGTCACCCTGTAACAAGGCCTCCAGGAAACCAGAGAGAAAGGAACTGCTAGGCAGCTTCACTTCATTTGTACATTCCACTTGGCTATGATTATCAGCCAGAGAATATTCTCCTGAGATGGCTGAGACCAGGTCTATTTCAAATGACTTGGAAAGGACAATGCTCTCATTGCATACTTGAGAAAAATTGCCGGCTGCACAGAGGAAGAGAAGCGACATTCTGAAATGTGATAGTGAAGCATAACAGTAAAATGGAAAGCAATTTAAATGTATTACTGGACAAAAACCATTAGCCCAATGAACATAAATAACCTGACTGAAGAAGGGCACTGTTCCCAGATAACTTCTTGAGTTTGGAGGAAATTTCTCTCTTACTAGAAAACCATTGAGTGTCATTAGAGTGGTTTGCAACTGAAACATGTTATCAAGGAGTCAGATTTTTCCACTTGTGTAAACAACTCTATTGGAATTACTGTGTGACATTATTGCAGGCAGGGAAGCCAATAACGACTGATATCACCAGATCCAGGCAATTTTGCTTTATAAGAAGGGCTGTCAATTCCTGATTGTTCCTCTCAGATTATCCTCAGCAGATGCTGCCAAATACTTATTGACATCACCCACACCATTAACCACTCCGTGAAAGTCTTTGTGTTGTTAATTCTGTTTTTATTTATTTCAGCAAAAACTAGAAGACAAATCTCTAGACTCTGGAAAGATGCAAAGCTCAGAGACCCCAGTGCTGCTTTAGGTTGGTGGATCCAAGTAGGTGAAGGTTGTGCATGGAAGATGTCATTAGGATTATCCATAGTGCATCGTCATCATAATTTCTTGCTACATTAGTAATGCTCACACTGAAGAAGCCTATTCAGCTTCCCAGTGGTTCATGAATCTCAGGGGGTGTTACCCTCCTCCTGAGACTCTGAAGGTCGTGATCAGCAGCCCCTAATAAATGTGTTCACAACTGATCCAAAATGCAGTATGTCAGTTTGAGAGGTGAAGCCAGCTGGACTTCCTGGGTCGAGTGGGGACTTGGAGAACTTTTCTGTCTTACGAGGGGATTGTAAAATGCAGCAATCAGCACTCTGTAAAAACACACCAATCAGTGCTTTGTAGCTAGCAAGAAGTTTGTACAATGCACCAATCAATGCTCTGTAAAATTGATCAGCGCTCTGTAAAATAGAACAATCAGCGCTCTGTAAAATGGACCAATTAGCAGGATTCTAAACGTAACCAATCAGGAGGATTGAGAAAAGGGCATTCTGATAGGACAGAAACAGGACATGAGAGGGGACAAATAAGAGAATAAAAGCTGGCCACCCCAGCCAGCAGCGGCAACCTGCTCGGGTCCCCTTCCATGCTGTGGAAGCTTTGTTCTTTTGCTCTTCACAATAAATCTTGCTGCTGCTCACTCTTTGGGTCCCTGCCATCTTTAAGAGCTGTAATACTCACCGCAAAGGTCCGGGGCTCAGTTCTTGAAGTCAGCAAGACCATGAACCCACTGGAAGGAACCAACTCCAGACACAAGTTCATAGGGTTTCATTTTTTTTTTCTTTGTTATTGTTTGTTTTGTTTCTGCCAAAGGAGGAGAAAGAGTTTCCAGGACAATCACCTTGGACTCCGAAAAAAGTTTTTTAAATTTCTTGGCTCAAGGTATCTGCCCCCAGTGGGGGCGGGACCACAAGCACTCCAGGATGGCGGCTAAGCATTGGCTGGAGAGCATCAGCCTCATGTAAGTGATGTGGGTGGGAGGCCTGGACACTCTGAAAATCAGAATCTTCCTTAATACAAACCCACAGCCCAGGACAAGCAACAAACATAAATTCCCCAGGAATCAGTCAGGCTGGGAGGAGGGAGCTGGTTTGTACAGCTCTGCAGCACCTAACTAGTGCAGTGCCAACATATCTCTAATGTGGCCATAATAACATCTAGCTCCAGGGGTCATTTGGGGATGCTATATTACATTTGAACAAATTGTGTGAACTCTAAAATGCTATATAAGAATATAATGGTTAAAAAATTAAAAAGCTTTAAGATACGAAAAGAGAAGCCATAGACTGGGAAAAAGAAATATGCGCAAAACACATATCTGATATAGCACTCGTACCCCACATATACAAAGAAGTCTTAAAACTCAACAATTAGGAAACAATCCAATTAAAAGGTGGGCAAAAGATCTGAATAGACACCTCAGGAATGAGAATCTACAGACAGTAAGTAAGCATATGAAAAGATACTCCACATCATATGTCATTAGGGACTTGTAAGTTACCACAATGAGATACCACTATGTCCCTGTTAGAATGGCCCAGATCCCATACACTGATGATATCAAATGCTGGAGAGGATGTAAAACAACTGGAACTCTCATTCATTGCTAGTGGGAATGCCAAACACTACGGCCACTTTGGAACAATTTTGTTGTTTC
The DNA here is from genome assembly GCF_028858775.2 of Pan troglodytes. Taxonomy (NCBI): domain Eukaryota; kingdom Metazoa; phylum Chordata; class Mammalia; order Primates; family Hominidae; genus Pan; species Pan troglodytes. The sequence goes on from NC_086015.1 coordinate 111,165,378, forward strand.
TTACAAAGCTAAACATAGTCCTACCATACAATCCAGCAAATGTCCCTAGATATTTAGCCAAGCGAATGGAAACGTATGTCCACACACACACAAAAATCTGTGCATGAATGCTTATGGCAGCTTTTATCATAATTGTCAAAACTATAAGCAAACAAGATATCTTTCAAGAGGTGAATGAAGAAAGAGTGATACATCCAGATAATTGAATATTATATGAGCTATCAAGACACAAAAAGACATGGAGGAATTTAAATGCAGATTACTAGGTGAAAGAAGCCAATCTGAAAAGGCTGCATACTGCAGGCATTCAACTACTGTATATGATATTCTGGGAATAGCAAAACTATACAGATGGTTAAAGCATTGGTATTTGCCAGGGGTTCCGGTTCAGGGAGGGGTAAATAGGTGAAGGACAGTGGATTTTTAGAGCAGAAAAACTATTCTGTATGATACTGTGATGGTGGATACATAACATTATACATTTGCCAAAAAAAACCCACACAGGCCAGCCATGGTGGTTCATGCCTATAATCCCATCACTTTGGGAGGCCACGGCAGGCAGATTACTTGAGGCCAGGAGTTCAAGACCAGCCTGGCCAACATGGTGAAACCCCTTCTGTACTAAAAATACAAAAAAATTAGGTGGGCATGGTGGTGCACACCTGTAATCCCAGCTACTCGGGAGGCTGAGGCACAAATCGCTTGAACTCAGGAGTCAGAGGTTGCGGTGAGCCAAGATCCCGCCACAGCGCTCTGGCCTGGCAATAGAGCGACTCTGTCTCAAAACAGAAACAAAAACAGAAAAAAAGCACACACAATGTGTGACACAAAAAGTTAACTCTCATGTAAACTATAGACTTTAGCGAATAATAATGTATCCAAATTAGGTCACCAACTGTAAGACACATGTTCCACACTAATGCAAGATGTTAATGATAGGGAAAGTTGGTGGGGGGAGGTGGGAGACAGTTGGAAAAAAGGAGGGGTATGTGGGTATTCTCTGTCCTCTCTGCTCAATTTTTCTGTAAATCTAAAAGCACTCTAAAAAATAAAGTCTGTTAAGTCAATAAAAAATTAGAAAGCCTCCGCCAAGTGTCTACTCGAATATCACCAAAGAGGAACAGCTGAGCGGCTAAAAAGCCATGCTAATTTTCTCAATGACAATTTTCTGTTTAATAAAGTAGGTAAACTAAGTAAAGAAATACATGGCATTTTCCTCCTTTGGGCCTCAACAAAGGCTTTATTTTTCTACTTTGAAAGGAAAAAACAAATCACTGGTAAACTTGTTCTATTCCTGAAATGGCTCATATACAAAAAAAAATTGGTAAACATGGCACCTAAATGAAAATAAAAAGAAATTAATCTCTCTGGAGGACAGCCGTCACATTTTACACAGGTGCTCTGGCTTTATTTGAGATATGAAATAATATATTTACAAGTATGCTCATCAGAAAGTCCTGATGCAGTTCAAAAAGGAGGCAGTTGTGACTTGGGATGTTTGACTAAACCACTTCGGTGTTTCAGGTTTAGAAAAAAATGACTTACAAACGTTGTCACTATTGGGACACCCATTTCATAGCAGGTTTGCTAGTACTACATTGATTAGGGACTGAAAAAATAATCTGAGAAGGAGGAATCTATTTTGAGAGGTGTTGTATTTATCCCTTCTGAGCCCACTGAAAACTGGGGGAGAGGTCATGTTCATGTGGGAGATAGCGGGGAAAGATCTTTTTTCTGCCCTCAACAAAATCACAATCTGTTGGGAGGACAAGAAATGTGATCATTGCAATATAAAATAATAATGCTTTCAGTGCTTTAGGAATGCCGTGGAGGGAGTTGTTCCTTTGCCTGAGGGAGCCAGGAGGCTTCTCAAAGGATATAACTAATTAGCCTGGAATCAGGACGAGCCATCTGAAATCTGTTTCTGACCCAAGGAATCAGGTTTATCACAGGCCAATGCATCTTTCACTGTTGGCGGTAGAGTAGCTCGTTTATCTTCTGCAGGAAGTAGAAAGACCCTGGCATAAAGAGAAAAAGCATGGATGTGTTAAAGCAAACAAACAAAAACACAATTTGTAAATTTAGAAAAAGAGGGGAGACTTAGGGTTACAGCCTTCATGGTGACCATCCCATCCCACAGGCTGGAAAGCAAGACCCTAGCGGAGACCAGAGACAGGCACTTCAAAAAACGAGGGATCGGAGTAGGAGCTTTAGGCTGAACAGGTTGGTTAAGCATACATATTCAACAGGTTACAGGAGGAGCTATGAATATTCATGAAGATGGTCCTAACTCATGGGTATTGAACAAACATGCGTGTTATATCCATGTTCACTTTGGGGTGGAGACTTAACATTTAAATATTAGGCTCTAGGTGTCAGAAGGTCTTTTCAGGACATGAAGGCACGCAAGCGCACAATCTCCATAAACCAGCCAGAACCAGTTGCTGGAAAATTACTGAAATCAGTCTCTTGTCCAATCAAAGCTGTTAGTTGTGGCTAGTGGAACAGGGGGCTAGTTACTCAGCATCCGATCTTGAGCTGCAAATTGTGTTAATATTGCTTATCTCGAGGCCAGTGCTTGTTCAGCTGCCAGAGAAAAAGAAAACCCTTGTGGCAGTTAAGAGCATAGTTTATTCCTTAAGTGTAGGGGGACCGTGACTTAACCCTTGCCCAGCATAGCCTTGGGTCCTGTTTATAATTTAGTATCTTATTGCCATAGTCTGTTCTTTAGGTCTTATGATGTCTATTTTCACATGAATGCTGGTCAGTTGTTGTCTCTAAACCATAAATGGAAGGGGAATATAATGAGGGGTGTCTGACCTCCTGCGCCGTCTTGGCAGGGAACTCAGTCTTAATGTTTTTCTGGGTTCCCATTGGCCACTAGGGAGCCCGCTCATCTGGTGGAGGGACTTAGGATTTTATGTTTAGTTTACAGATGGATTTCCAAGTGAGCACAAAAGTTACAAAATTTGATCCTTTAATCATATTTTCTCCACAATGTTTTAGGTTCTTTACAATGTTTCAGCTGGCAGTGCTGAAACCAAATCATTTTTATTTAATTAGATTTTGGTAATAAAATCATTTATGATCTTCAGTAATACTAAATTAAAAACCATAATCACTCTTTGAATTTTTATTTAAAAAGTACTGATTATTTGGTTTTAAATATTCCCATCCTGGGTTCCTACGCTTGTTGTCAATGGCCATCTGCCCTTGAGTACATCTACAGTGTTTTAATAATAGAGGGCAGATGCTCTTGTTTTGGAAGTTCAAGACCTGTCCTTCTGTACTGCAAACTGGCCCTCACTTGAAGCACTAGATTACCAAGATTAATTCTCAGTATATTCTTAAAGCATCAGCAAGGCTGGGGCACGAAAAGAAACATTTTTGAAATAAGTTGACATGTGCCTGATTTGAATGTGTCATCTGTTTCCTGCTGAGACTTGACTAATGCAATAGCAACAGGGTCCCGTACACACTACTCCAAAATATGGCACCTTGGCATAGTAGGGGAGGAAAAAGCACTTTCTCACTAGGTTCATGGCTCAGGTCCCTATAATAGAAGACATTAACAAGAGAAAAGCATACAAACTTATTTATTAAATAGTATAAATTTTATTTGACATGGGAACCTTTATAAGAAAATGAAGACCCAGATAAATGGTGTACTAGTCCATTCTCACACTGCTATAAAGAACTGCCCAAGACTGGGTAATTTATAAAGAAAAGAGGTTTAATTGACTCACAGTTCAGCATGGCTGGGGAGGGCTCAGGAAACTTACAATCATGGTGGAAGGCACCTCTTCACAGTGCAGCAGGAGAGAGAAGAACCGAGCAAGAGAGGAACTACCAAACACTGATAAAACCATCAGATCTCGTGAGAACTCTCACTATCATGAAAACATCATGGGGGAATTGCCCCTCCCTCCTCAACGCCGTGATCCAATCACCTCCCACCAGGTCTCTCCCTCAACACCCGGAGATTACAATTCAAGATGAGTTTTGGGTGAGGACAAAAAGCCTAATCATATCAAATGGCTAAACCTGTATGTTTTTATGCTAGATTTTATGAAGAGTAGAGTCATGGAGAAATATGATAGGGCAAAAAGGGTATGATTAAATGGTAATAAACTGCGGTGCGGGGGGGCGGGGGGGCACTTACCAAGGCCTGTTTGTCCAGATTCTTCTCTGTGACCCTTGATCTCCAGAGATAAGGATGTTCCTCTCCTCTAGGAGGGGAGGGACCCTTTCTCCTGAGGGTCTATGACCTGCTTCAGGGCAAGGCTAGGAAATCCTTCCTAGGTTTTATGATCTGCTTCAGAGGAGAATGGCAGGGCAAGATAAGAGTGGCCTTTCTGCTTCTGCAGTTTTCTTAAATTCCTTCAGCTTAAAATATTAGCTATGCAAGATGCCATATTTTTGGGTAGTGTGTCCTGAACCCTGTCAATATTGTATTAGTTAAGTCCCAGCAGGAAATAGATGGCACAATTGAATTGGGCAAATTTGCGTTTCATAAAGGAACTATTTACCAAGTTATAGTAGGGAAACCACAAAAGATAGTGCAGGATCTTGGGATTGGTAACAGTGGGCCTGGGACCCTCTCCCCCTAGGCCTGAAAGGTCAAGGTCCTGGGAGGGTGGCCATAACCTCAAGACACAGGGCTGGGTGGGCAGGGCAACAGACAGCCACTGCCAGCCCATGGTGACATTGATGTCACTCTGCTCTCTACTGCTCTGTGCCTGCTCCCTCCCCCAGTGGCCAAACCCAACTGGAAGCTAGAGAGCAATGGAACTAGCTCAGTCTGTTCATTCAGCCGACAGGACACAGAGCAAGGTGGAGAAAAGTGAAGACTGGAACAGGATGGCAAACAGAAAATATCCAGCATGGAATGTATTCATTGGTGGCACCAAAATAGCCTTGACTTATTTCATGTCTTAGTATATTATTTTGAAATATGTGGTTGGAGAGAAGCCACAGTTTTTCCAGGCCTCTAAAAGTCTTCATTGGACCTCCTCATTTGGGATGTCTGACCTGGAAGAATAAGGGTGGTATAATTTGGTCCTCATCAGTCAACTCCAGCCCAGAATATCAAAGGCTCCCAAGGAAGGACCATATGTTCTGTTCAGTCTCAGTACACTGGCTGTGACCTTGACAGGGGCTCTGCTGACATCCTGAAGGGCAGGGAAGAACTGTAACCTGTTAACTAGGCCACACATAGGCTCTGCCACCAGACAGACCCCCACACCCCCACAATCTCTGTGTCTTTCTAGTGACAACAGCATACTTCAAGCCTGTCAGGGTTAGAGAGACACATACTTCAAGAGGCAAGCTGTCCCACTGGAGAGATAAAAAAGCAAACAAGCAAAGCACGGAGTCAACACACAGCCAATTTAGAAAATAATCGGGGTCAGCACACAACACCCCAATGGATTTTTCCAGGGGAAAATGTTTGTGTTATTTAATAATGTTGATATCTCTCACTAGCTCTCAGCAGTGAAAAGCAGCAGAGTGCCTTCATCTGCGCTACGTACCAAAACAGAACATTTATATTTAAATATTTGAGTTAAACGTATCTTGTGTTTGTAGAGCATTAATGCTGTTGACATTGTTCCATAGCTGTACTCTTTAGGGAGTTGGAATCTGTCTTCAATATTAGTCAACAAACCTAAGAAAACACTTTAGTAGCAATCAGGACCGTGAAGGCTACTCAAAGAGGCTCTTGAAATGGAGGAGGGGGATGAACTCTGGCAGGATGGCAACAAAGGCAAGGATTGTAGAGAGACACCGGCTGCTATTCTTGCTCCTGCCAATTTCACTTTAGAGGGCATGCATTTGTCCTTGGTACAGTATGGAGCCTCCACTTCTGGAGAAAGACATGGTTCTTTTCCAGAGCAATGTACCTTCTCCTTTCCCCCTGAATTCCTAGAAAGCTTTTCTCTAGCTTCTTGGCACTGGCTTTACACACTGGAGCCCACTTGCCTCTGCTTAACCTGGCCCCTAATTCAGAAACTATGTTCTGATGTCACAAAAGGAAAAGTAATTTACCAGCTGGGAGCTGAGCCATCGAGCAGGTGAAAGAGGTAATAAATGTTTCTGAGAGGTACCAAACTCTATGTCTCACATGTGCCTCTGTATCTGTCATGTCCCCATCTCATTTGCCCTAATTTGTACCTCTGGGACCCTGTATGCCAGCTGAGGTCTGTGGGTGAGAGATCACCAGTCCCCAGGACAAAGGGAGGGTTGAATTCTCCATCCTCCCTATTCTGACCACGCAGCCCTATGAGCTGTTTCTGTTTTAAGAGCATGAGTTGCAAGAATGCTTTACGTCGTGGGCCTCAGGCAGGTTAGGGAAGAAATTAGAGAGCCAATGGCAAACTCTGAGTTGCCATCAGTGACTGCGGCCTGCCCTGGGGCATCTGGTTTGCAGGAGAAAACTCATGAGATCAGATGCCGGTTACCCAGAGGCACAGAGTGACACAGCACAGTGGAAGGGAAGGCAGTGAGGGCAGATGGCACCTGAGACCCCAGGGAGAGGAGCGATGCCAAACACACCCACTCCACCCCCGCCTGCTCTGCCCAGTCTCCCCTCATCGGCCCCCCAAGAACCTGCTCCCCTCCCACCCAAGCTTTCTCCAGGAAAGGGTGGGCAGGTGCAGTGGGCCTAATTCTCCAGATCACACTGCCCCGCGTAGAGGAGGAGAGGAGGATCTCCTACCTGTCATTGCAGTTTGAGGCCTGGGATCATGGGAAGGTCGGCATGTCCCTAGCAGAACACGTGCATGGCAGCAGTAGCCCCAGTGCCCAGCCAAAACAGAGACAAGGCAAAGGCCATTGTGCTGTTAGGACTTGGGGGTTCCCGGGGAGAGGATATACTCCTGTCAATCAATAGGGCCCAGAAATGTCATCTGGGCATCGTTGTCTAACTCTACTTCCCAGGGAAGAGGTGTGAGCAGCCAGAGTGGGCGCCACGGGCCCACCTCAGTCCATCACTGGGGAGCTGCCCGCAAACCCCACCCATTTCTTTAACAGTCCCCAAGGGTCCCTGACACTCTTTCCAGCCTCAGAAGCCCCCAGGGACCCAAGTAGCCAATTCTCATCTTCCTTGAGCTGTTTCTCCTGGAAGAACATCCACTTCCACAACCACTACTACTGGTTGTGGTTATTAACTACTACTGCGTTAAAAACTCAAACCCCCAAATCTGAAGGTGTGGCCTCAGGGCTCGTTGCCCTTGACCCTCACCCGTTCAACAGTCGACCCCTCTGCCTTCACAGCCTTTTCCTCCTCTGACATTCCCGACCTCCCCGTGGCCTGCCTTCCCCTGTCTCCTTGGCCGAGCCCCCTCTGTCACCTTCACTGTTTCCACTAGGTTATTGAGGCCTTTTGGTCATGAGCTCCTGCCACCAAATCAGTGCCTGAGGCTGCTGCATAACAATCTCCTTCCTTGATTAGAGCATCTTAATTATGCTCCAGGAATTTGCTTAAACAGATTAATCATTCTGGAGGACAGATTTAGAAGGTGTGCTAGCTGAGGGATCTGCTCTGAGTGTCCCCGGGGAGATTCTGGTGACAATCGCCTGTTGGGCCTTTGCCAAGGCCTTGGGTGCCTCAGGGACTCGGACACTGGCTGGAAGCTCTACGCACCCCCGAAGGCTTCTCTTTGCTCCTCTGGGCCTGTAGAGCAGGCTCTGAAACTCTTGGATGTGAAACGTGGCAGGAGTTTGAGAGTAAGGAGGCCCTGGTGTCCCCTTTCCTTTCCAGCGGACTCGCTGCACTCTAAGTAGTGGATTTGTGGGCCCCTCCTCAATAAAGTAAAGCCTTAGTCCACTTACTTGTGGCAACTGGGCACCACAGATATTGGAGCCTCACCTCCAACCAACTTAATCAGGATTTCTGGGGTTGAGCATCTCTAATTTTGCAGGAGCAACTGAAGAGCCCACCAGTTGCTTCTAGTATACACCCAGGTTAAGGAATCACAGCAAAATCTGAGCACTATCAGATGGTTTACTTCTGTACACATCAATGTGGAGAGTCAGCCCCAAAGTCCTTTGGCACTAAGGATAGATCTATCTGGTACTAATGGACAATAATTAGCGTGCCCAAATCTACCCAAAGTAGGTGTTTACAAACGCTTAACACTGGGGAGGCAATGTTTCACGCTGTTTAAAAGCCAGTGCTTTGGATCAGACTATATAGATTTAAGTGCTGTTCCCCCATTTCCTAGCTCTGTGACCTTGGGTAAGTTAACCTCTCTGAGCCTCGATTTTCTCATAGGGACTGTACGCACTTCACAGGATTGTAAAGAAGGGGAATAAGACTGTACATGGAAGGAGCTTAGAGCAGTGCCTGCCATACAGTAAGCTCCCACTTAAAGTTAGCTATCACTACTTGCTCATTCTTCTCCTCAGCATCACCATTTGGCTCAAGGATAGAACAGAATGTTCATAAGAAGCCAGGTCAGGAGGTTTTTCCCAGTGACAACCAATGAGGCTGGACCTGGAGCAAATCAATGACACTAAGCCGGTCCTCTACCAGTCCCCTACCTATGTGAGGACTAACCAGGAAGGAAAACGCATTCCTTTCAGGGCTTAGAGTCATGGGAAGAACCAGATTATTTTTTGGAAATGTTAAGAAATGGTTGGGAAGGGAATCAAAAACAAATAAAGCTGATCTAGCCAAAAGAGTGAATTCAGAAAACAAGTACAGAGAATGGTCCTCAGCACCACACACTTGTTTTTCATGTCATCACTGTCCTGATCGAACCATGCTTTATTCTTGAAATCTTGCCATATAAGGAACTGCTCAAATTCCATAGTTTTGCAGAATGGTGGAAAGAGTATTGCAAGCACAGGGCAGGAGAAGTTGGTGTGGTCTTGGAGAAGGGCACATAGCTCGGTCTGGTTGGATGTGCATGGTGTCTGCAAGATCAAGCAGCCCTGAGCCATGCCAAGGAGTATACAACTGACTCTGGAGGTTAGGGGACTCGTTTAATTATGCAGGGAGAGTAGTATAGAAAGAGTTTGTAAACAGATTTGGAGGAAAGATTGGAAGCAGAGACACTGGTCAGGAAACATGTTTAATCAGAGAAATAGACAAATGCAAAAATATTTAAGCATTTGTTAGAACTGTATTTAAAGCCTTCACATCTTTAGAAAAAAAAAATAAGTGATGCAAGTTTTAAACTAACTAAGACATATCCTTGGCACCAGGAACTGCATGCTATGTAAAATCACATTTGTTTTCAAAAATAGGGAATTACATTTCTGGATTGAGATAATTTTCCTTTTTCTTATATTAATCTTTGTTGCTTTTATAGACAGTAAATTGTCAACAGAAAGATAGATGACCCCTCATTTCACTTCAATAAATGCTTTTTGCACATCTGAATATGTATGATGCCATGGGACACTGCAGACTAAATTAAACATCTTTATAAGGGATGCCAAGGAAGATGCATGTAATTCACCATATAGAGTGTACTGGCATGGGAAGAAAATAAACTGGATATTAAAGTGGAAATTCTAAAAGGTCTTAACAGGCCGGGCGCAGTGGCTCATGCCTGTAATCCCAGCACTTTTGGAGGCCGAGGTGGGTGAATCATCTGAGGTCAAGAGTTCGAGACCAGCCTGGCCAACATGGTAAAACCCCGTGTCCACTAAAAATATAAAAATTAGCCAGGCATGGTGGCATGTGCCTGTGATCCCAGCTACTTGGGAGGCTGAGGCAGGAGAATCACTTGAACTCGGGAGGCAGAGGTTGCAGTGAGCCGAGATCGTGCCATTGCACTCCAGCCTGAGTGACAAGAGTGAAACTCTGTCTCAGAAAAACAAAACAAAACAAAACAAAACAAAACCTTAACAGACTAGGTGTGCCATTGTAGACAAGGTGGAAAAAGAACAAGATTTGGTACAATGTGACCGGAGCTCAAGTTTTATCCCATGGAGGACCAACATTGTGAACTCTGTGCTAGTTTGTTTTGCAGTCTCAGCTTCCTCTTCTATAAGTTGGAGGTAAAATACATGGACTGAGTCACGTTGTTTCAATCTTGTACGTATACAGCGTGTTTCTTAGGCCCCAGTGGAAAACTTTACATTTATCTCTGTAGAATTTCATCATCTTGGTAGCAATTTTCAAACATGTGAAGGGTTAGTATATTTGTGGAGGGATTAGTCCATGTGTCCAGGGGCTAGGAGCAAGACAGATATGGGCAATAGAAAGACAGAGAAAGGGTCAATATGAAAAAGTAATTTTCTAACTTTCAGAACAATCATAGCATGCAGCCTTGGTGTCAGGAGGGGGTGGTTTCACATGATGGAGGTGATCCGGCACAGGTTGGAGACAACTGGATAGGGACATAGCAGAGAGGATTCAAGCATCGGATGATATCTTTTCCAAACACAAAGTAGAATGACAAACAGCTCTAAATGAAATCTCATCCACATGCAGTGAGGGCACGCAGGAGGAGCAGCCTTCTGGTTGAAGACTAATGAGAAGGTTCCATTTAGGAGTCTTACATTGCTGCGAGCTGACTTTGCATCTAATACCTTTTTTCTTACTCTTACTCTTTTTCTGAGTATTCTTTTAAATAATTCTTCTTTTTTTTTTTTTTTTTTTTTTTTTGAGACAGAGTCTCGCTCTGTTGCCCAAGATGGAGTACAGTGGTGCGATCTCAGCTCACTGCAACCTCTGCATCCTAGGTCTAAGCGATTCTCCTGCCTTAGCCTCCCGAGTAGCTGGGATTACAGGCACCCACCACCACTTCTGGCTAATTATTGTATTTTTAGTAGAGACAGGGTTTCACCATGTTGGCCAGGCTGGTCTCAAACTCCTGACCTCAAGTGATCCACCCACCTCAGCCTCCCAAAGCACTGAGATTACAGGCATGAGCCACCGTGCCCAGCCTATTTTAAATAATTCTTTAAATATATTTTATACGGGGTGTAAATATAAGACCTCCTTTCTTTCTGAAAAACGTGATTTCAGTGAAAAGTTATTTAACCCTAAAGTACCCAAGTAAGCTTAAAAATATTAGATAATTTTAAATTTCTATTGACATCTAGGAAGATATATAGATACACACACATTATACACACATATATTTACTCATTTATTCATACATTTATTTTTGTAGAACTTGTAAACTTTTAACTATCATTTACTAAAACAACTGAACTATAGGGAAAATGAAATAGGTCATTTCATAAAAATACATTTAATTACCAAGAATTTAGTATGGGGAATTAATTGCAGAAAGCTTAGCTATAATATCAACTCAAATCAGTATTTTTCCACATGCCTCTTATCAGCCTCTTATAGACTCACTCCTGAGGTGATGAGTTTTGAAATAATTGTTGAAAATGATTTATTGTATTCAATCTGAATGCTTGATGAAGTGGAAGCATTTATTGCTCTGTCATAATTATGTATTTATCTGAATGTTCTTAAAGATAATTACTTGGAATATTTATTTCAATGAAACTTACTAGGTAGAGGTTCATATCAACTATTATGTATGTGAAATTCCAAATTCATCTATCTGGTCTAAAATGCTCTCTATAGAGGCAGGCCTTGAAAATGTCTAACCCTACAGTTGGGTCAAGCACCCTCTGACTAGTGATTCTTGTCACCTGCATCCTGACTAGGAGAAGCAGATCTTGGGTGCCAGGGACATGGGTAATGTCCCATCAAAGGAGGTGGCCACATCTATTCTATTCATTAAGCATGCATGACCTATGCAAGCTATACTGACTAGTTTCTTCACAGAGCTCTATTTGTAGGAGGCAGGTCCCTATAGCTAGAAGTTTTATGTACCTTTCTGTTCCAGCAATTTCTTTCCTGTTTTATGCCTCTGAAGTCATAGAGCAGTACTATCCTAATAATTTTCCACCCTGGATGCATATTTTAATCTTTGGAGGTTAAAAAAATACAAATGTAAGTAGATAGAGCAGCAGTTCTCAAACTCTGCATCAAACTCACCTGGAGAGCTTGTTAGACGCAGGTGGCCGGGCCTCATCCCCATTCCCATCACCATCTCTAGCCCCAGAATTCTGATTCAGTAGGCCTGGGTAGGCCTGAGAATTTGCATTTCTAACAAGTTCCCAGGTAATGCTGAAGTGCCTGGTCCAGGGCCCACAATTTGAGAACCACAGACCTAGAGAACTGGAATTAATTTGTCTTAGATGGGGCCTAGCAGTTAGATTTTAAAAACATCCCAGGTGATTCTAATGTGCAATTAGGGCTGCAAATGACAAATCTGGTGGACTTCTTTCTCTAACATGTACCTTTTTATTTTATATCAAGGTTAAGTGTGATATGAAAAATCTTATGCCAAATACAAAGGTAACATAACACCAACTGCTGAACATTGAGTCTGATGTAATTTTGAATGCACTTACTGATTTAACTATTACACTAGCAGTAACTTGAGTTGTTAGCTCACATTATACTGGTAAGGCTATGAATATCTTCATAAAATAATTCTTACTGCATATTTAAAAAATAAAACATAGGTACATGAATTGCACTCCCAAATATTTTTCAATTTGTTCTACTCAGACCTTCCTAAAGTACTTATAAGAGTCTAACAAGGCCGGGCGCAGTGGCTTACACCTGTAATCCCAGCACTTTGGGAGGCCGAGGTGGGCGGATCATGAGGTCAAGAGATTGAGACCATCCTGGCCAACATGGTGAAACCCCGTCTCTACTAAAAATACAAAAATTAGCTGGGTGTGGTGGCACGTGCCTATAGTCCTAGATACTCGGGATGCTGAGGCAGGAGAATCGCTTGAACCCTGGAGGTGGAGGTTGCAGTGAGCCGAGATTGCGCCACTGCACTCCAGCCTGGTGATAGAGCGAGACTCTGCCTCAAAATAAATAAATAAATAAATAAATAAATAAATAAAATAAGAGTCTAGCAAAATGTTGAACAAACATGGAGAAGCTAAGCAAACAATGTGGTATTGACTATAAATAACATGGGCACAGTATAAAGTATTTTAGATATAACAGACCCATTTCAAATTAATGCCATCACTAAGGAGCCTATAAACCTTGATTTAGAATTAAATCTTATGTTGTTATCATGCATCACTCTGGATCAATAAAGACAGAATAAGCAAATAGATTTGGGAAATTTTGTTGTTGATAAATCATTGAAACAGAGTATTGGAGAGATATTTTTAAAGGTTCACAGATGTGTTTCCCTGCATACACGCCCCAAGATCTTGCATCACCGCTCCCTTTTGAGTACCAGTAGACATTATCCTGGGGAAGATTTTTTTTTACCAGGAGGCTGAAAAGTTCTAGTTAGCACATAGCTTTGCCTGTCAGGGATTATCAGGACTCCAGGGTAATTTGTAATTTCATACAATAGGCATGTGCTGTGAATAGAATTATTTAAGAGAGCTATGATTCAAGTATGGATAAGGGGAACTTTCAAATATTAAGTGGCATTTGAATTTTAAGAGTCTTTTCAAAAAGCAAAAACAAAACCCTGAAGTGAGTATATATACCCACTTGTGAAAGCTTCATTTCTACCTGCCATTACAGAAGGGTTCCTTCAGATGGAACATGATAGGTAATGTTTTCACAGCACTTTACAGTTTTCAAGACACTTCTACATATATTACTCATAGAATCCAGGCTTAGCTTTAAAAAATCACTTTTTAGAAAGGCTGAGACAGGAAAGTAGCAAATAATTTGTCTGCTTTTGTTCAATGACATTTATCCATGAACTCTATTTGCTTGGTAGCAGCTGAACCTGAGGTAGCAGACAAGTCACGAACAAAGCAGGGAGGAGGAGACGAGGAGGGGCTAAGGAACAGAGCTGCCTGCGGGAAAGATACAGTTAGAAACCCACTGCTCTGGGCAGCGCTGTCCAGGAACGCTCAGCTCCAGAGCTGGATGGCTCTGTAAGGCTGCAGATGATCAGGGCAGAATCCCAGGGGACCCTTATCACCCAGAAAGGAATCTAAAACCAGACAGATGAAAGTGGACACCGAGAGAAATTCAAGGTCAAGGACACCATAGCCAGAAGTGGCCAAAATACACAAAACAAAAACAGAACAGAACAGGAAAATGGAGAGAAGGAAAGAACATAGAATTAGGGAACCTAGCGCGGCTGCAGGGGCCAGGCCAGCGCATGGCCGCTCTTTTTCCCCGCGGCGCAGCTGGCATCATCCTCTCACCATTTTCTCCTTTGGGAGGAATCAATGCCACGGTTTCAAGCTTAAACTTCCCCCGTTGACTCTTGTCTTGATTCTGAGAGAAACCATGCCTTGGGTAAAGGTGTCTTTAAAGATCTGTTGCATGCTTTCATATTTTCTTTTATCAAAATAACAGGCCACCGTCTCAGATTAGCTTAATATGCTTGTCGTATCAGTTTATAACATTAAAAAATATTTTTCCATAGTTTTTATGTGGTGGAAAGATGGGTCCGGGTTAATGAATATTCTTTGCTACGGCCAGAGAAAATAAAAAAGAGCCCACGCAGTTCTGAAAGCACATTTTTAATCCCCTTCATTACCAGACTAGAAAGGGTATCAGTTCTCTTCTTCCTAGACATACAATAATGAGTACCAGGCTCTAGTCCTTATCGCCCGCCTTCATTCCTATGCACTAAAACAGCTTACCAAGCCCGATGTTCTCCACGTGACTCGACTCTGCGTTCCATCCACGGAAGAAAGCGCCACGCTGCGTCCTATTTGCAAGGCCTATTCCTTTCACCTTCTAAGTCACATTTGTTATCTCTCTTGTCACAGAAGCTGATTCGACAACACATATTCAGTTATATCCTCCCCTTCATCTCACTCCGCAGCCAGGATGAAGGGACGCACCTGGCATTTAAACCTCGGTGCTGAAATGCCTCTGCTTGTGGCTTAAACCGCTCGCTAAGGATTCCCACTTACATCTTTGCAACAGCCACATTTTGGTAAATGAGTAATCTGTGCTTCTTGAATGGAGAGGCTGGCTATTTCCCTGCAGCCATATTCTCCTTGTGGGCGGTCACTTGAGCCTTCTCCTTTAGTGGTGCTTAGAAGAAGATGCCCAGGGGTTCTGAACACAAGGCCAGATACTAGCATCATTTTTGTGCATTGATGGAATTCTACTGCTGATCACAAGACTAAGAAGAAGCAGGGGGGAATGGGGTGGGGCCAAAGCCTGGGTATTGAGAGGAGGGGCAGGGGGCGGAGTGAGGAGGGGTAATTCCGGGTCTCCAGCGGAGCCGCCCCTCTGTAGAACAATCTTGGGAAGTGGGCCCGGCTGCCAGGAGAGGTTCTGGGAGGTCGGTACGGAGGGTGGGCAAGGGAGGTCCAGGCACAGGGTTCAAATACTAAGCAATCTCGGAGGCAAATAGGCAGTACCTCTGGTAGCAAACGAAGCCATCAGGCACCCTGAAGGATGAGCTGAACCCACCGTGAGATCTCAGGCATCCTCCAAAGGTAGCAGGTGTGGCAGGACCATCATCATGGTCGGGGCAGTGTGCGGGCACACAGGGCCCCGAGCTTGTTTGAGGCTCTGCTGCCGCCATCTTGAAATTTTAAATAATTCTTTCATTACGGGCTTGGCATTTTTATTTTTTAAATTTTATTTCTTTTTTACTGTGCCAGTCCTAAAAAATGCGGCCTGGATTAGGGAGGGGAGGTCAGTGTTTCTTCTAAGCTAATGGGATCCCAGCCAACAATTTAGGGCTTGGAGTAAAATTTCCCCCAACTCCACAATCTGCATCACTCTCTCTGTCCTTCCCCTGCTTGATGTTTCTTTAGAGCAGTCTTCACTTCCTGAATTAAAGTGGTTCTTGTTTACTTTGTTTATTGCCTATCTCCCTTTTGCCTGTAGGAGGCAAGGACTTTGTCCATCTTGTTCACTGCAGTATCCCCAGTCCCTACAACAGTGCCTGGCACATGCAAACATGTGCTGAATGAATGGTTAACTTCAGGCCTTGGGAAAGGTAAGACCCCAGGATCCCAGAGGAATTGCTGGATTCCACGGGATGTGGGCAGCGCCTGGAAGTAACTCAGTCCTATACAGAATCTCAGGAAGAAGAGGAGCTCTGTATCAGGGCAGGAGGATCCTGTGTCTAGGGAGAGATCCGCCATAAGGGTGAGATTGGTGGGTATGTTGCAGGTGGGAGAATCACTAGGGAACTTGAGGCAGGTGAAGGTAGCATAAATAAGATTGGAGGTTGGTGACACTCAATTTTTTTTTTTTTTTTTTTACTACCAAGAGTAATATCCAAACTGGCAAGTGATATGCCAGCTTACGTTGGCTTTTTCTAAAGGTAAAGCTGAAGTGGAAATGTGCTAAGTTGTTATTGCCCCAGCAGAGTAGAAGCAACTTCCAAAGTTTCACAAAAGCATCTACTGATTAGAATTGCCTATGGGGCTTGATTTAAGACCCCCAGTGATGAGGCCACCACCCTGTAACGTTTTAGGATTGTCAGAGCACTAGCTTATGTCAATGCACTTCTTGTTATCTGTCAGTGCACTGTGCTTATGAGGCCCTGGACCCTGAGGTGCAAATGTATGTAGAGGTGACCTGAGCCTGGAGTGTACCTGGGACCCATGAGTGACAGCTCTGAACCTTCGGAACTATTTTCAAAATGTTCCAAATGAAACAGACTTTTCCCTTCCTGATCTGAGCACTTCCAAAATATTTTATCTCAGGAGTAGCCTCCCACCTCCTCCTGACTTGCATGATGGACAAACTGAGGTGCTTTAGCCGTGGTCTTAATAAATGATAAGCTTGTGTCCCTGTGAGCAAACCATAATAAATTTTGGGCTGGGCGCGGTGGCTCATGCCTGTAATCCCAGCACTTTGGGAGGCTGAGGCAGGCGGATCACGAGGTCAAGAGATTGAGACCATACAAAAGTTAGCTGGGCGTGGTGTCGCGTGCTTGTAGTCCCAGCTACTCTGGATGCTGAGGCAGGAGAACTGCTTGAACCCAGGAGGCGGAGGTTGCAGTGAGCCAAGATGATGCCACTGCACTCCAGCTTGGCGACAGAGCAAGATTCCATCTCAAAAAAAAATTTGGAGGCATTGGCATTGAAGAAATATGTTGATTTCCAATTAACCTGAATGACATGTTGGAAAACTAGTTAAAGCAAAAAAACCCTTTAATCACCAAACCTGCTGCTGTGCCCAGTAGGGTCACTCCTCCTGGTCTCAGGTTAGATGAAACTTTCACCTCCACCAGTCAGAGCAGGTGAGCATCAAAGGATGAGACTGTTGGGTTTGTCACTTAGGCATGATGTGAGTTTCATTTAATAAGAAGGAAATTATGTTTTCAAGTGTTTTGTTTTTTCCAGCTTTATTGAGGTATAATTGACAAATAATTGTGTGTTTAAGGCATATGTGATGTTTTCACATATGTATACATTACAAAATGGTTACCACAATCAACCTAATTAATATATCCATCACCTCCCACAGTTGGTTACTTTTGTGTGTGTGGTGAGAACATTTAAAATCTGCTCTCTTAGCAAATTTCTAGTATAGAATACAGTAACTGTAGTCACCATGCTGTATATTAGAGCTCCAGAACTTCTTTTTCCTGACTAACTAAAATGTTGGGCCCTTTGATCCCATCTTTCTACCCCTGCCTCATTCCCCCGGCAACCATTATTCCACTCTCTGCTTCTATGAGTTTGACTTTTTTATTCTATAGAAATGAGATCATCTAGTACTTTTCTTTCTGTGTGTGGCTTATTTCACTTAGCACGTCCTTCAGGCTCATCCATGTTGTCTTAGATGACAGGATTTCCTTGTTTTTTTAAGGCTCAATAATATTCCGTTGTGTATATACACTACATTTTCTTTATCCATTCATCATCACTGGGCATTCAGGTGGTTTCCATATCTTAGCTATTGGGAATAGTGCTGCAATGAATATGGGAGTGCAGATGTCTCTGATGATTATTAAGTATTTTATTTTTGCCTTCTCTACAGCGTAGTGGTTAAGACCAAGGTCACTGAAGCCAACATGCCTGGGTTCAAATCCCAGTTCTGATACTTGTTAGCTGTGTAACCTTTAGCAAATTAACTTCTCTGTGCCTCAGTTTCCTTATGTGAAATATAAATTCCTAACTTCTTGGGGAGGATTCAATGAATTTATACATATAAAACATTTAGAATGGGGCTTGGTGTATCCTAAGAATTCAATGTATGTTGGCTATTCTTGTCATCTCATTATTCTTGTCACCATTTTTTCAGCCCATCTCTTCTAATGGGGAAATCAATGTCTATTCTCTCATTTATCCTATTCCTGTTTGGATTTACAGCTCTTGAGGCAATGGTGTGGATTGAGTTTTATGACATTTCTCATTTATTAATCCATTACTTAGTCAGTAAAGATCTCTGCAGTTTAGAAAAAGGCATAGCATGAACATCTTTAGCGCAGGGAATGGAATGAGTGCTGATTCTGACCTCTGGAGGCCTGACCTAATGATCACAGTGTCACGGCTGAGTTTCCTGCCTGTTAGACACAAGCTGTTTAACGTGGTCACCAAATATATCAGGTGACAGGCAAAGAAAGATGAACTATGGATATGGAGAATATCATTTATGATGTTCATTTAGGGTTCCCTAGAGTCAAATCAAGTCTAAGACTCACTGGAAAGAATAAGAACCAAATCAAACCTGTTATCACAGTGAAACATCTCTTTCCAAGGCACCTTATAACCAGGCATAACTCCAAGTCATGTAATCTGCAAAACAGAGATAATTAGACCTGCCTGCTCTGTGTCGCACAGAGACAGTGTGAGGATTAATTAAATAATGACTGCCAAGAACACCGAGCTCCTTTGAGATAAACGCTCTACAAATGCAATCTTAGATGATTAGTCAAAATTTTATTCTGTAAATATCAGGACAGACCTGCAGCTTATGAGACCAGGTTCATAAAGACCACATCTGCACTGCTGGAATTCCCCCAGAGGATAGAAAGCATGTCTGGAAAATTCCTGACCACCAAACTAATAAATTTCTAGAGAACCTTTGTTTTATATAGTTCCACATAACTAGACACATGCTTTCTTAACTGTTATCAGAGTCTCACACCAGGTGCCTGCATTTGGAGTCGAATCTTCCATAGTGACATTGCTGCCTTCCAAATGAATATCTCTTCTGTGGCTGGGGCCTCATTCAGCTGATTCCACTTTATGTGACTTTATCTTCATCATTGTAGGGTGACCCTCCCAGTTTTCCCAGAATGCAGGACTTTCAGTGCTAAAACTGGGGCTAGTCCTGGGAAATTGGGATCAGCTAGTCAGCCTAACATGGTTTGCAATAATAATGATACTATGTTGCTTTGTAACCTCCTGGAATTTACCTCTGAGTCTTGGTAACCTGTTATATAAAATATTGAGGCCAAAACTGATAATAAGAAATTATTTTGTGCAAGGTGCAGTTCTAAATTATTTATGCTTAATACCACAAGTCCTGAAGGAAGGCATTATCATTACATCCATTTGACAGATGAGGCACATGAAGATAAGGGAATTTGCTTAATGTTACTCAGCTGGCAAATGGGCAGGGCTGGAGTGCCTCGCCAGGTGATGAGGTACCAGGCCCCTTTTCTTAAGCGTCATGCCATACTGCCTCTCTAAGAGAACTTCCAGGGTTCAGAGTTGATAATTTTCATATGAAAAGAAGCCATTTTGTTTCTTTATTTCTATCTATTATAACAACTCAATAAACTAAGGGGACATATCTTCTCTTTTTCTCTGATTAAAAAATGCAAAACAGGGCCGGGCGCGGTGGCTCACGCCTGTAATCCCAGCACTTTGGTAGGCCAAGGCGGGCAGATCACGAGGTCAGGAGATCGAGACCATCCTGGCTAACACAGTGAAACCCCGTCTCTACTAAAAACACAAAAAATTAGCCGGGCGTGGTGGCGGGCGCCTGTAGTCCCAGCTACTCGGGAGGCTGAGGCAGGAGAATGGTGTGAACCCAGGAGGTGGAGCTTGCAGTGAGCCGAGTTCGTGCCACTGTACTCCAGCCTGGGTGACGGAGCAAGACTCCATCTCAAAAAAAAAAAAAAAAAAAAAAAGTGCAAAACAGCTTAGGACTCCCTATGCAGAATGAGCAGCAAATCTGTTCTCTCTCTTTTGATTGCTCCTCTCCCACTGAACTGGCCTATCTCCCTTTTGCCTGTAGGAGGCAAGGACTTTGTCCATCTTGTTCACTGCAGTATCCCCAGTCCCTACAACAGTGCCTGGCACATGCAAACATGTGCTGAATGAACGGTTAACTTCAGGCCTTGGGAAAGGTAAGACCCCAGGATCCCAGAGGAATTGCTGGATTCCACGGGATGTGGGCAGCACCTGGAAGTAACTCAGTCCTATACAGAATCTCAGGAAGAAGAGGAGCTCTGTATCAGGGCAGGAGGATCCTGTGTCTAGGGAGAGATCTGCCTGCCATAAGGGTGAGATTGGTGGGTATGTTGCAGGTGGGAGAATCACTAGGGAACTTGAGGCAGGTGAAGGTAGCATAAATAAGATTGGAGAGATGATGCGCCTTGCTTGACTGGCTGGAGCTGCAGCTCTCTATCCACTGGGTCAGAAGTGGAACAGGCATCCAGCGCCTCATGAATGCAGACCTTTCCCGACTCTACTCCTCAAAAACTCAGGTATCTTGGGGTCAAGCTTCTTTTCCTTTTTCAAACCTCAGATAAAAAGTGCTGGTTACAACTCCTTTCCATTGCAATTGAGTTACCAGCTCACAGTCCAAAGTTTGGTCAAGCAAGGAGCATCATCGCTCCTGTCCTGTGTGGCCTGCAGCACGGGCCGATTCAGTGGGAGAGGAGCACTCGAAAGAGAGAGAACAGATTTGCTGCTCATTCTGCACAGGGAGTGCTCGTTATGCGGCTGCCGTAACAAAACACCGTAGACTGGGTAGTTTAAACAACACACTTATTTTCTCACAGTTCTGGAGTCCGGAGGTTCAAGATCTGGATGCCACCACAGCCAGGTTCTGATGAGGACCCTCTTCCTGGCTGAAGGGTTAGCTGGCTGCCTTCTCAGATGAGTAGGAGTGAGAGGGCGAGCCGGTGAGCTCTAGTGTCTGTCTCCTCCTATAAGGAAACGAATTCCATCATGAGGGGCCCACCGTCATGACCTTATCTAAACCTAATGATCTCCAAAGACCACATCTCCAAATAGCATCACATTAGGAATTAGGGCTTCAGTGATATGAATTTTTTTTTTTTTTTTTGGTGGCAGGGGAAATCACAATTCAGTCCATAGCAAGAGCTAATTGAATATCTTCAGGGTAATCGCTCCCCTCTAATAGGGGGAGAACTAACTCTGGTAACTTAAAGGTTATTTTCTTCCATTATTGTGCCTAAGCCAAAGTGGCTTTCTGATCCCTGTCTTGTTTCTGCATAAAAAGAACAAAAAGTCATTTTAATGTGCAGGAGACATTCTCATTCTACCTGTGAAAAATAGTATCAAAATGATAACTCACTTAGTTTGGGGCTTAGTGCTTTAAGGATGGTAGCTCCAAGAGGCCTTGGCATATAACATTCCTACCCTCGATTTTGAATTCAAAATTCAGATTGAAGTGGCTCAAAGCAAAGTATTATTTTTCTCCATTCTATAATTAGCCATCGCCAATAGCTAGTTGTCTAGCTGTTAATTCCTGTTTATATCCTGTAGTTCTTCAGCACATGCAGAATTGCTCTCACAAATCAGGGAGCGGAAAACAGACATCATGTGAAACAGAGGGGAATGTGATTGGCTTGTTGAGCCAGAAAGTATCAGGCCTCTGAACAAGTGGTCTCTGATTAACTCTGAATTCTGACTGATTGGAGGTGTTTCACACATCAACAAATTCCACTGATGTTTCTATCGTCCACCGTTTGTTTGTTTGCATCACTATGCCCAGCCATCCCACCACTCAAGCTTTGGTTTCATGAAAAAAGCAAAAGATTAAAAAGTTTAAAATGTGTTTCTGCTATCATGCCACCTCCCTGGAAACACCAGTCATTTTCTTAGGAGAGTAAAAACTAGGTTAATTATGGGAGCCTATGCCAGAGGTGACCTGGCAGGAATCCCACCCTCCATGCTTTTTGTTGGTTGTCTTTGTCTTAGGGTTTTTGCAAGAATTAAATAAAATAATTTGCATATGTAAAGCGCTTAACATGGTGCCATGCGCAATGAATATTAGTTCATTTAATTATTTTCATAATCCTGTGGAAAAAGTTATTTTCCCTTTGTATGACATAAGAACAGGCAGCTAAATGAATATTTGTTGAATGAAGATTATCTAGACCAATGGTTTCCGAAATTTCGGATTTCAAGGCTCATTAAAACTAAAAAGGAATTTGGGATTGATGCAGGGCTGCTTTTTATTTTTCTAAGCTGAGGCATGTGAAAATTAATTTCCAGTTACTAGCAACAATATGGTGTTACAAACAAAAGAAGTTGTACATCAGATATAATATAGAATTAAAACAGAATAGATTTAACTTATGGAAAGGCATGTCTTTTCTCCTGTTTTTCTTGATTTGCTGAGGAATGGTGGAAGTAAGGTGGTCTGGCAGAGGACACGAACTCACATTTAGAAATCTCTAATCCCATCCAAACCTTTGCCTCCATAAACCGTCTGAGCCAAGTGGTTGTTGCTCCTAATTTTAGGGATCCTTGGGCATGAAGATTTCACAGTCTTCCTGGCAGCTTCTTCTAAAGTTTAATCATGCTTAAGTTACGTCTGAGCCGCCCAGAGGATTGAATCCAACCAATGAAGAAAAAGCAGCCTGACCTGTCTGCCTTCTGGGCGGGCTGTGCCTTCAGAGGTGTTCACATATATAATCAAATCTCCTTGTGGTCATTCAGATTTGAAGATGAGCCTCACTCAGAGCAAGCACTCCTAGAATTAAAAAGAAAAAAAAGTAAGCAATATGTGACTCTAACTGAAGGCTTTTTGCCCATTCTCTCTGGGAACATATAAGAATTCTGGAATTTGAGTCTATATAATATCATCCTTATGTCAAGTCATGAGATCTTCAACCAGAATAAATATGAAATTACAGTAAATATGAAATCAGAGTAAATATGAAATATGTCATGGTCTGGTATACCTCAACATAAAACCCCACACAGCCATTTGAGCCACTGGGGACATTTTACTTTTCATAGAAATTTCTGGGCCCCATAAAAGGACTTTTCATGTAAAGTAGTTATAATAAAATGAAGTCAGACTCTCTCCCCTTGACATTTGTCACAATCATTGCAATGATATAGTTTGGGTATTTGTCCCCTCCAAATCTGATGTTGAAAATGGATCCCCAAAGTTGGACGTGGGGTCTATTAGGAGGTGTTTGGCCCAGTGGGACGGATCCCTCATGAATGGCTTAGTGGCCTTCTCATGATTAAGTTCTCACTCTTAGTTCTTGTGAGATCTGGTTATTGAAAAGAGTCCGGCACCTCCTTTCTCTCTCTCTCACTTCTGCTCTCACCATGTAACACACTGGCTCCCCTTCCCCTTCTGCCATGATTGGAAGCTTCCTGAAGCTCTTACCAGAAGCAGATGCTAGCACCGTGCTTCTTGTACAGCCTACAGAGCTGTGAGCCAAATAAACCCATTTTCTTTAGAAATTACCTGGCCTTGGGTATTCGCAGGGGTTTCCAATCTTTTGGCTTCCCTGGGCCACACATAAAATACACTAATGGTAGCTGATAAGTGAAAAAAAATTGCAAAAAAAAAAAAAAACTCATAATGTTTTGAGAAAGTTTACGAATTTGTGCTGGGTCGCATTTAAAGCTGTCCCGAGCTGCATGCATCCCACGGGCCGCGAGTTGGACAAGCTTACTTTATTGCAACACAGACTAAGATATGCAAGGATCTGAAGTTTGTTGCTACTCAAAATGTTCAGTAGTAATCTGGGAGGCTATATATTCCCTTTGGGGCAGGGTCAAGTAAAATAGGAGGACTGACTTTATTTGTTAAGAAGATTAATTCATGTTACAGATAAGTTCCACGATGGGGCTGAATTTTCTTTATCCTTTTAAAATAAAAGCACAGTACCAAAAATCCATCATTTTTTTTTTGTTTCTTTTAAGTTGGGTCTATACAAGGCAGCTAGTTACAGAATATGTTTCATTATTTGCACCCATTTGGTGTCTACATACAGCCTGAGAATGGTGAGAAGATTCGAGAGAACACGAATTTAACTTGAAGTAAATTTAGAGGACAATCAAAAGAATTATTCTAAGACTCTTCCTGATATAACAAATCAATAGAAATTTTGAAGTAAAAGTTGGGCTAAGGCTTTCTTACATTTAGTGTCTTTTTAAATCATGTTTTACAGTCATTTACCCTTCAGTCCTTACCTAAGATGACATCTTTTCTGTAGCCTCCAATCAGGCAGATGATTCAACAGAACAGTTGAAATTTTTATTATACGAGAAAGCTTCAACGTGTGGGTTCACTGTATCTGAATGTGAACAGAAAACAACATTATAAAATATCAACCTGTAGTCTCAATCATCAGGATATTTACATATTTTAGTGTTTTTTAAAAAACCACCTTAAAATGAGTCTAATGGATTTCTATACACACATACAGACACAGACATTCATGCCATTAACCAGGGAATTGCCAAAAGCACACTCCCCATTGTGACAAAATGTTACCACTATATTAAAATGTTTTCTAGTTCTGAATCAATAAAGAAAGGTTTATATTTAAAAAAAAATGCTCCCAAGAACCCAGCAGACAGCTGAAAAACAGGAAATATGTTGACTTTAATCAATATACACCATTTTAAGTGAAAGCATCACTCCTCAGAAAAGGGAGTGTGCTTTGGAGAAGGCAGAAAGACATTGTTCTGTGGGGGGATTTCTCTTTATCCAGGTGACTCTTTGCAATAAATTTTGAAAACTAAAATTAAACAGTAAATGTAGATTCCCTCTATGATATGTGGGTGTTTTGAGTAAAGTCCCAATTGTGCCCTTTGTCCTCCTCCCTCAGAAAATACAATCTTTAAATAAACAGGGAAGGGCCCAAGACTGTACGAATTCACTCAATAGTACTCTTGCCAAAAGGAAGATGTATCACTGTTAAAATAGAAATGGCTCTAGTGGGCTTTCACAATCTAATGCCCCTGCTTTTAGCAAATTCAAGAAACTAGGACATTACTGGGTCCATATACTATCAAGGGATTCTCTTTTGAATACAAAGCACAGCCTAGACTGCATGAAGGACATCTGAGAAGGCCACAGAAACACTGAGCAGGGAGAATGGCGGTAGTGTTTAAAGGAAACCTTCACTGGAGTGACTGGAAACCGGGGCCATGTAAGGATAATGCTTTCCAGGATGGTTTAAACAATCATCCTCAAAGGTGCAACTCTCCAAGTGAGTATGGACCATGTCTCCCTAATGCTGTGTCTTTGCTAATGTATTACAGCATTAGTGCTATTTATAATCAACAAAATTACTAACACTGTAATCATGTGAGTTTGGTGATAGTAATTATGACAGAATAAACAGTAGTAATAAACAGCAGTCAGAATGCCTTTGCTGCAGTTCTTGATGTTGATGGCAAACATAGCCAAGGAAGGTTGGTTTTGTTTGTTTTTTCCTTTTTTAGGGAAGCCATCCAAGCGGGCAGAACCTGCAAGTGTTGGCCAGGAGAACGGTTTTATATACCTTTTAAAATTAGGCTTCCTGAAAGGAGATGTCACAAAGATTCATTGGCTAAGATTTATAAATAGTTCACTTATTTTAAAAAATAATCACATATATGTTTCTGTAAATTATACTTGCAAACATATGCTCACCATTCCCCCTCGTGGAAAGGCTGTGGCTAATCCATATTTGGAGCTGACACCCTTTCTGGGTTCCCTCTTTAGCCAGATCACGCACATTTGCTGCTGCCCTACCGAAGCGCCTGCGCATTAGAGTTCCTTCTGTACTACTCTGAGCAGTTCCTTATGCGTCTGCTACCACTGATGTTGGGTAAAAAATAACATCCAGAGGCTTTACTATCTATAATTAAGAGCTCCAGTGCTACTAGTGATATAAGGATTGAGCTGTTTGAGAAACAGACATTTTATCTTCTGGTTGGTTTTATTTCCTTGTGTTAAATTATGAGTGAATGTTTCTCTCGTTTCTTACTTTCCCTATAAGTAGTCTTTTCTACAGCAAAATTACTACTCATTCTTAATAACTACCAGGCAATAAAGTGAGCTGTCTATTTGGGAGACAGTGGGTGTGCATTCCAACTATTCCATTCATCGTGTTTGCAGGACAGCAAGGGGGAGGGATTTCTGGGGCCTCTGGAGAGGGTGGCTTAAAAGACTACAGGAAGTTAGTATCAATGTTTTGCTTCTTGATGGAAGAGAGCTTCATGATAGCTCTGGGATTGAATAGGCAAAGGCAAATAAAATAAAATCAATCGCCTTACAGTTAAGAGCTCTGTTAAACAGAGCACTTGTTTGAGCTTGTTTTTAAAAGTCCATGCCCTTTGACTCAGCAGTGAACATTTCTAGAGATTTATCTTAAGGAAATAACTAGATCCATGGCAGAGATGTGCATTCAAGGATATTGTCCACATCATTGTTTATCATAGTCCCTATCTTGGCTCAGAACAGGAGAAATTAGGACTTGTCTGGATACAGGTAGTTTATTTTCAACATGATCCTGGGAAGCAGGAGGGAGAGAGTAGGGAAGAGGGAAAAGCAAACTTAATGAGGCTGATGCCTTGGGCTGCTGGGACTCGACTCCACAGCGCCCTCTCGCGAAACACTCACAAGGTCTCCTGAAGCATTTATTCACCAGTCCGTCCCCACTGGTTTAAGGTTGTCTAGGAGCAAGGAGAAAGACTCTCCTTTGCCTCAAGGCTCTTTAGCATCGGAAAAGCCCCTTTGCTAGCTTTTCCATGTGAGTCTGAGCTCTCATGACCATGTTCATTGCAGCTATGGCTGAAACCAGAGGCAGGCCAAAGAACACAACCCTGGGAACCCGAGGCGTCCATTATAAGCCGAACTGGAAACACCCAGAAGATCCACTCACTGGAAACTGTTTAAATAATTCTTATAGATACACACAGCAGAGGGTTTTGTCATCGGCAATTATGATGTCTGTATTTATTTATGGACATAAAGAGGCATGTGCCAACAAAAAAAGCATGTTACAAAGCAGGATATATACTATTTTTTAAAATCTATAAATGTACAGATGTACCGCAGGTTATGAAACACACAACAGATACAAAATTGTTTTATGCAAATTGCTCCATAAGGTACATAATTTAATTTTAGAGATGTGGACATTTGTACATCCAGTGCAAGGCTAAATGTGGGAAATGCACTTCAGAGCTCCACAGCCCCTTCCCCATGCCCCTCACTGGATCCTCACCTGTCTCCATTACCTGCTGTGATCTCTGTGTGTCAGCCACGCTAATTCCATGTTGCTTGTGTCATTTCGCCTTTACTGCCTTCTAATTTCAACTGGAAAGTGCTGATAAGGACAGAGGCTAGCAGTCTATTTGAAGGCGTAAAGGGAAAGATACAGCACCCCTAGTACAAAGTTGGTGGCTAGGCATGGGTGGCTCAATAATTTCAAAGACCTTGTCTTTTTTTTTTTTTTTAAATCATTTAAAAAAGGAACTGTAACACCATGAATGGTGATACAAAAAGCCGCAGAAGCAAATCGAAAGCATTTCAATGTATATGAAATATGATTTACTTAAGACCTTTGAAAAACAGATGATTGTATAAATTGCATAAGTTGGAAGATGTCTCTATTCCCTAGGAAAAGTGATTTTCTCTGGATGGTGAAATTTCAAATTATATTTCTTTGTTGGCATTTTCCCAATATTTCTCAAAAATTATGTTAGTTAAGAAAGCATGATGATGACAGAGACAGGGATGAAAGACACAGCATCTTTTTAGTCACTTGCAGTTATTGTGGGAAATTTCCATTAATAAACACGAAGAGGCCGTTCCAGAGCATCTATGTAGGGATCTGTTGGAAGGAACAAGCTGAAGCTGTGTTTCATAGCACTTTAGATGAAACAGAAAATGGCAATTCTGATTGTCTATGTTATCAATGAAGGAGAGTGGCTTATAGAGATTATGGACAAAGCTCCTCCTCGCCACCCCCTTCAATCCCTGACATCTCTTGTAGCCATCCTAAAAGGTGACGCCCAGGTGACCTTGCAAGCAGCAAGTGTCTGGCTGGAATCTCACCTCTTTCCATGATAACACAAAACCAGCCTTTTGACCTCATAGCAGAGCAAGGCCAGGTGGTCTGGAACATGGTTAGCCACAGGCTGACTTTCTAACCAGCCTATTTTTTCCCCCTGACAACACTGGGCAGTTTAGTGAGTCAGATGGTGATTCCCTACATGCGAACTGTTTTTCTATGTAAAATAAATGCCAGCTGTTTCTAGCTGTTGATTATGGATCGTCCTTTAAGAACACTTTCTGGTTACTTTTTAAAACTAGATAGTATCTTACATCTTTAGAATACAATCACAATTATTTCCTAATTATTTTTAAATGATGCTGTTTAAAAAGTGCCATGTAGTTAAAAAATGTGTATGTGCCCTAGCTGAATGCAGCTGTAATAAATCCTGTGAATTGAAGTTAATAAATATTTAGACTTTTCAGTGCATAAAAAATGAAGGTTGATGGGCACTGAGAAGAACGGGGACATTATTTAAATGTTATGCATTTTCATGGAAGAAATAGTTTGGTTGTTGTCCTCCCTTTCTTCAAAGCAATGATTTTCAGGCTTGGATTTTCAACACCCCATGCATTCACCAATTATCCCGAGGGAGGCCACAGAATTGCCATTGCCTTGTGTTCAGCTCATCACATTCATTGATTTAATAGGTCCTCCTGGACATTTTTCAAAGCCAGTAATTGAAAATGTAGCCTGACAGGTTAGCAGGAGTGGCAGGGCCTGGGCGGCAGGGGTGGAGTGGAGGAGGGTAGCTACTTTCTCATCAGCAACTGTAGCAGGTGCATCAAATGCTAGCACCCAAAATGCTGACCCAGGGGCTACCCAGAGACCAGAGGACAGAAGACAGGTGCATCCCTTCTGGGCAGTGACCGGCCTCAGAGGAGAGCTCAGAGGCAGGTGAGTGGTAGGAGACTCATGTCCCAAAATCACCCAGTTTGCCACAAATCCAATAAGGTTCAAAAGCAACAATGTTACAGAGGCCATGTGTTATTTTTTTCCTTTTCTTTTCTTCATTACCTGAAATTCTTTTGCGTGTGTGTGAGATGGACTGTTTCAAGCTCAGCTAATCCAGATCTATTTCTATGCATCCATTATTATTGTTGGTAGCAGTAATGGGATTTTAAAATATTAACGGATGTTTCCACCTCTCTGCAGTGTTTTCTGCGGCTGTCTCCATTCCTTCAGGTATCCAGGCAATTGTGTGCTCATTATCTCAGGAAGGATGTGATTCTGTGGGAAGCAGGGGAGAGAGAAGTGTGAGCAAGCCGAACCTCAGGCCTCAGGGGAAATTGTGAGGGCTTTGAGGAAAAACAAAATATTTGGGAAGAAGGATATTATAAGGGAAGCAAGGCTCCTCTGAGGACTGGAAGGGACTTCCCAGACTGGATGAGGAGGCCAAAGAGCAGAGGACAGGTGTTTCCTTCCTGTTAATATCTAGCTAGCCCTAGAGATGATCTTAGAATGAAGTGACAGATGAGAAAAGCTGACTGAGCCCAGGGACAGGAAGACCCCAGAGAGGGACTTCAGAGAGAATATAGGAAGAGGGGCTGTAGATAGCCTCACAGGAGCCTGTGCACTTCCAAGGAGGCATAGACACAGCAGGGAGGGGGTGGGGCCTAAACGTGCCATTTGGACAGAAAGAAAGGATGTCACTTGCAGCCTGTTGTGGATCAACAACTGAGGGCAAGTGGATGCCCCAGCAGACATCTGTGTGGAGAGATGACCCTGGCAACCAGGTGCCCCCGACTCCTACCACATCCACACCCTGGGACTCTGAACCCCCAGAATTCCACAGGAAGGAAACACAAGAGTGACTGAGATTGAGTTTCCAGGCTTAAAATAGACATTAAGTTTAGTGGTAGAAAGTTTACATTTTTTTGTACATTTGAATTATGAATAAGATTCATGTCACCTAGTGTTATTTGTCCTTACCATATGGTGTGGATGTTAGAATTATGAAACCTATCATTATAGATTTCACTGTTTCAAAACATTTCCATGCACTTTAAAAAAAGTGATCTCCTCCAAAAGTGTGTGAGGTTTGGAGGAAGGCTATTATCCTTACAAGCGAGATGAGGATGCTGGAAGACAGGGAGAGAGGTGAAGGAATTTGTTTAACATCACACAGCTGGTATCCACATCCTGTTTCACGAGACCCTTTTAAATCCATTCTACCACCATCTTCTCCCACCACCTACCACTTCTTGTACCCCTTCCCTACCATAGAAATAACACATTTCACATCCTTTTTAGCATAGCAAATCTTTTTAAAGATTTTGCAGTCTTTTGAAACAAATCAAATGGTGTATTTGAAATAAAACCAAGGCATCAAGGCAATGGAACAAAGCACTGCTTTGCTTTCAAAGCCCGTTTCACCTACCCCCACAGCTCTTAAGTTAGTATTACCACACTAGTAAGTCTCCAGAGATTTTGGAGACCACCTGCTACAGTCCCCTTCCACCTAGAATGAGAAAGGTAGTCATTGTTCAAGGTCACACAGCCAGGCAGGGGCAAACTGAGGGGGTAATAAAACCTGACCTCCTTATCCGCTGTTCAATACTCTTTCCTATACACAAGATTTCAAGTTAGCTTGAGCAAAAATAAGTTCAAACTTTGATGAATTTAGCAATGTTCCCCAAACTCTATTTGTAAAAAATAGCCCTTTAACCAAAAAAAAAAACAAAAAAAAAACAAAAAAAAAATGTTGGCATATAATGCTCTCTTTACTTGAGATGCTTTAAAAATTTCTTCTGTAGAAAAAAGTAGTCACGATAAATTTCTCATATTGAAAATGTCAAGCTCTATTTGTTATATGATGATGTCAGTGACTATAAAATATGAATTTCTGCTTGAGAATAGAAACTCTACAAAGATTTGGATTCTAATATCTGTTGAGATATGAGTGATAACTAGGAAGTTGCTTTGCTTGAGTTGTTTTGAAATAGTTGTTATGACTGTCATTGTTCATTGCGAGTCTGTATATGTGCATGTCTGAAACAGAGATTGCAGTTGCTGATATTTGTACTCATATTTGTCACTGTCACCAAACTCCAAAACGGATATTGCCAAAGGGTTTCATTCTCATGCAAGACCTTGTGGCTGACAATGGGCAGGACAGAAAACTAATATTTGTTGAGTATCTACTATGTGTGGGACCATACCAGGAAGACAGGGAACTTCTACTTCTGTAGAAAATTGGCAGAGCTGAACAAACATTTAAAAAATTGCTCAACATCACTAATGATCAGAGCAATGCACATCAAAACCACAATGTGATACCACCTTTACTCCGGCAAGAATGGCCATAATCAAAAAATCAAAAAATATTATAGACGTTGGTGTGGATGCAGTGAAAAGGGAACACTTCTACATTGCTCGTGGGAATGTAAACTAGTACAATCACTATGGAAAACAGTGTGGAGATTCCTTTAAGAACTAACAGTAGAAGTACTGTTTGATCCAGCAATCCTGCTACTGGGTATCTACCCAGAGGAAAAGAAGTCATTATATGAAAAAGATACTTGCACACGCATGTTTATAGCAGCACAATTCGCAATTGTAAAAATATGAAACCACCCCAAATGCCCATCAATCAAAGAGCGGATAAAGAAATGTGGTATATATATACGATGGAATACTACTCAGCCATAAAAAGGAATGAATTAATGGCATTTGCAGCAACCTGGATGGAACTAGAGGCTAATATTCTAAGTGAAGTAACTCAGGAATGGAAAACCAAACATCATATTTTCTCACTCATAAGTGGGAGCTAAGCTATGAGGATGCAGAGGCATAAGAATGATACAGTGAACTTTGGTGACTCAGAGAGAAAGGGTGGGAAGGCGGTGAGGGATAAAAGACTACAAACTGGGTTCAGTGTATACTGCTTGTGTGATGGGTACACCAAAATCTCACAAATCACTATTAAATAATTTACTCATATAACCAAATACCACTTGTTCCCCCCAAAACCTATGGAAATAAAAAATTAAAAAAAAAAAAAAGAAAATTGGCAGGCCTGCAGTGGCTTGAAGATGCTATGACTAACTCACATGCCATTTATCAATATATCCATTCAACAGATAGTCTGCAAATATGCACTGGGCTCCTAGAATATTACAGGTATTGTTCTAGGTGCTTGGGATACAGCAGTGAACGAGGAGACAAGTTCCAATATCTCCTGGAGGTTACATTCCAGAGAGAAAATAAAAATAAAAAATAAGCAAATAAATGCACAAGCTAACTACTTTCTTTCTGCGTTGTGGTAAGCATCTAATTGCATTGTATGTGGGTGCTACTATATTCATTTAATGTTACAAATGAGTAAAATAAAGGAGAGAGAGGGTAAATAACTTGACCTAAGTTCTCAAAGCTCATGAGAGGCAGAGATGAAATACTAACTCGGGAAATCTTATTTCAGGGCTTATGTTCTTAACCACTATAAAACTGCTGTAGATTAATTGTTTGTGACCTCTTTCCCCCAAATTTATATGTTGAAACCTAATCCCCAATGATATGGTATTAGGAAATGGGGCCTTGGGAGGTGATTAGGTTATGAGGGTGGAAGCCTCATGAATGAGATTAGTACTCTCACGAAGAAGGTCCCAGAGAGTTTCTTTGCTCCTTCTTCCATGGGAGGACACAGCAGAAAGACGGCTGTGTATGAACCAGAAAGAGGGCCCTCGACAGACACCCAATCTGCCAGTGCCTTGCTCTTGGACTTCCCACCTTCCGTGAGAAATAAATTTTTGTTGTTTATAAGCTACACAGTCTATGGTGTTCTGTTATAGAAGCCCAAATGGACTAAGAAAAAAAGTTTATTAAAAAACAACCTACTAAATGGTAGCACAGGTGAGGAAGACAGAAAATGATGATACTATGCAACAGTTAGTACACTTAGGTAAGCAAAGTTAGAGTAGGGGCATATAGGAAGGGCAACTCATCCAGAATAGAGGTGTCTGAAAAGGATTTCTGGAGAAGTTGAAGCCTGATCTGGGCCTTGAAGAATAAATGGAAATTAATGAGGACAGGGAAATGGAAAAGCATTGCAAACCATAGGCAACTTCAATGTCATGCTTCAGGTTGTGGTAGTGCATTGGGGAGCTGTGAGACATGAGTTGAAAAGAAATCAAGAGCTAGATTCAGGAGGGCCTTGGGTACCACTTCAAGGAGGACTTTGGACTTCTCCTCTAAAGATAATGGGAAGCTATTGGCTGATTTTAAGATATGATCCCATTTGCGTTTTAATTTTTTTTTTGAGATAGAGTCTCCCTCTGTTGCCCAGGCTGGAGTGCAGTGGCCTCATCGCAGCTCACCGCAACTTCCATCTCCTGGATTCAAATGTTTCTCTGCCTCAGCCTTTCAAGTAGCTGGGATTACAGGCGTGCATCACGACACCCAGCTAATTTTTGTATTTTTAGTAGAGACAGGGTTTCACCAGGTTGGCTAGGCTGGTCTTGAACTACTGGCTTCAAGTGATCCGCCAGCCTCGGCCTCCCAGAGTATTGGGATTACAGGTGTGAGCCCCTACCCCAGCCCCATTTGCATTTTCAGTAGTTCCCTGTGGGATCCTAATCCACTAGGTATTTGGAAGAGTTAAATATCTTTCTCTCCTACTCCCTAACCCCCAGCTCCCAGGAACAACTTGGGCCAGATCTTTGATATTCACCCCAGACATCCTACCACCAGTAAAACATGCTACTATTGACATAAAGAAAAAGATTTCAGGCAATACTTATGAAATTATTTAAATTCTGGGTAAAAGATGATTAATAGCCATAGTTATTCCTGAGTTTGATCTTGACTTAACGTTTGCTCCTAGTTTCAATTTAGCAAATTTTTATGGAGGGCCTTCTCTGTACCTAACACTTTAAGATGCTGAATGGGCTTCTAAAGAAATACTGCATATAATTTAGTTCCTGTCCTCGACAAGACAGTTTTTCCTCTTTTGACAAAAATATACAAAGCAGCATGTGGGTCTTCACTTACATGTCATAAAACACCAGGACAGGAAGAAATCCCTGGATGAGGTTGTCATGGAGAAGAGGAGCCTCAGATGAACTTGGAAAGATTAGTCTCTCAGGATGTAAGAAGATACCAAAATGAATTATTTTCAGTAATCTCCATTTCTTCATGACTCAGACAGACTCAAATGTTAATTGTACTTTGCACTGGAAAAATTAAACAGTGGATATAAAACCATGCAAACACTAGGACAACTAAATCTTTGTGCTTAACCATTTGTTCCTTGTGAAATCACCTTTTTATAATTAATTGTTATGGGAAACTGGGGGCAGGAACTGGCCTCTGAGAACAGCAAAATAAACTCTCTGAGGTGTGAAAATGAAATCTCCTTCTACTTTTAGCTTTGGAATTGTAGTGGACACAACAGAACTCCCCTGGGTGTTGGCAGAAGCTTGTCATGAGCACTCTTGGGCAAGCTTGAAAAATTAGCTAAGAAGTGTTTTGAGGAAAGTCAGTTTGAATATTCACCATTATGTAGATTATAAATTTGGTAAAGGCTCTTAAACAATTGTCATCTTTACTGACAGCAATGTCTTTTGATTAAAATATATATATATACACACACATATCCACATATATACACACACATACACACATATGTATATTCAAATAGTTTCATAATTTAAAAAACCCAATCATACATTGATAAAACTGACACCAGCTTTCCCAAAGCCACAAATCACCACACAGAGGAACCTTGTTCCCTCCTCACTCTTCCCTGGTTCGTGGGCGCCCACCTTGCTGACCATCTCCATGGAGAGCATCAGCAGGATTGAACCTGAAGGAAATGAGAAATGCAAAGCAGAGAGAACAGGGTTGTGCCTCTGATGGTCACGTCTTTTGTAAAGTGCATTTCTCTCTCTGAACAACAAGAGCTTATCTTTAAGCCTAGAAGCCAAGGGCGATTCCTTCTAATTAGGCCAGTAGTCACCATTCTGATTCCAATAAAATTAATGAAATGACTAATTAGATGCAGAATATTATGCTACCGTTACAGTCCACCAAGGAGTAAAAACGTGACAGTCTCTGCTTAAGAAGCTTATAGCCTAAAGGAAATACAAACAGACCTCAATTTCTTTTTTTCTCACTTGAGTGAATATATCTTACACCGTTCTGTCAAATCAGAAAGGTTCTGTCAGGGAGAATAAGCTCCTTTTAATATGAATGCAGAAAGAAACCTAAAGAGTTAGAGCAGTGAGCACAGCAGAGTCACCTTTTCCAGAGGCTTAGGAAAGTCCTAACAAGAAACAGCCACAGAATAGGTTTCTGGTCCCCTCATTCCCAGTCTTGAATCCAAAGCACGCACTCTCCATCTAAAACAATGCAGAACGTAATTTTTGAAAGACAGAAAATTAATGGTTGTGAACCCTCTAAAAGGATGTTTTATTTTACTCACCTAAATTATTATTTTCATTGCAAAATCATGGTCCTTCGCTCTGCTGACTTAATGCTGTAATGCTTTGTGTACCTGAAGAGACAGGCTTCAGATACCTCAAGAGCTGTCTGTGTCTGATGGATAGACGAATAAGCCCTAATGCTCTTCGTGGAGGGCAACCCTCTAATTTCAGTAAGAATTGAGCTATGTGATGCTTTTATGTGAGTAACCCAGAGTGAAGGTCTGCTGATTCTGAATGGAGGAATTAAAACATTTCTGAGAATAAACACTGATGATACCTACAAGGATGGAAGGATGGTTTTCCCTAAGTCGTATTTGAGTAAAAATTTGGAGGCATCTGTCTAAGAATTCTGTTCAGTTGTTCTCTGTGGGTTCCTACCTTTCTTTCCCCACCATGTGTGAAAGGTGCTGGTGCCAAAATGGAGTCACTTATGTCAAACTGTAACAAAACGGAGTCAGGGGAGGCCATGAAGAAGAAGCCTTTACGCACACATGCCTGTAACAAGCCTTACAGAAGACACTCTAGCACATAGATCAGTAACAGGACCTATCTCAAGAACTTCCTCGAGATGGCAGTATTCTGGATAAGCCACTCACACAAGGACAGGTACTTAGCAACAGTCTCCACCAGCGAACAAACACTAACTGCCATGAGCTTGTGACCTATGAACGTTACTAAAAAGCAACTCACATGGACTTCTCTTTGTCTTTAAAAGCTTCCCCTTTGCCCCGACCCCCTTGGATGTGCGTGTGATCTGTCATGACACACATATCCTGTATTGCCATCCCCTGCTGTTGCAAAATAAACGTATTTGTTCTGGAGGGCCCATCTCTCCGAGTTTCTCCTTAGGCGGACCCATGCCAGTTTCCTGAAGTTAATGACCAACAGCATGTAGCTTGTTTAAGGATCTGCACTCAATTTGTACACATGAAAGAAAGGATGTATAGCAAGAAAAATCCTCACAGATCCTTGTGTTACGCCATGTTAAGTTCAGACCAAGTGACCTTCTGGAAAGCGAAGGTACTCTCAGACCAACGGACCCTAAAACCAACTTGAAAACCTTGAGCTGTTTTGTAAGCCCCTTGGAGCTTGTCCCCTCCCACCTGGACATGATTTGGAGTTTGTTTTGTTGGTCCTTGGATTTTGGCTTCTGCTTTGATTCTGGATCCACCTTTCCTCCAGCCCTCTGCCTCTTTCTTTTTTCTCAAAATCTCTTAATTGGCTGAGGTCAGCCCTTAGTGTCCGGTTTTGTGCCTCAGCTATATACTTTGTGCCTCTTCAATTTTATACTGTAAAAGCCTTCAATTTTGTACTCTGAAAACTTTCCCTTTTATAACTCTAGGGAGAAAATGCAATATCCCTGGGGCGGAGAGCCTGTTGTAGCTTCTAGCATCTCCCAGAGACCTGCTACAGGTTTGTGACAGGTGGGGGCTATTGCTTTTGGGCTCCTGTCAACAGTATTTTTCAGGAAACTGGGCACTCCAGTTGGTATTAACTATTTGGGCTATTAGACAGAGAAAAAGCAGAAAGCAGAATACATGTACCCTGGGAAAAGTACTTGGAAAAAGCATGTGAAAACATCTGAGTTCTGTGTCGAGGTGTGTGATACAAATTGCTCGATTATCGTAAAGGGTGAATGTGACAAAAAATTAAGTGGGACCAACATCTGGCCATTCCCATGTATGGAATTAATGAGGTTTAAAGGCCCTTTTGATCATCAGATACCTCCCCAAGTGGCCTGTCATTTCATCTGAAAACTTACATTTTCCTGTCCAGAAGGCCTCCGTTCAAACACAACCATCTTTTTTTGGAAGGTACACATACAAATTAATCATCATCAATGTATGAGATGGAGCAAGTGATTCTGTGTCCCAGCAGAACAGGCTCTGAAAAACAAAACATGGCAAAAGAACATTTTAAGCACAGAGTGAGTTGAGAATGTTTTGGAGCTATGCTGTTTAAAACGATGGACACTAACCCCACGTGGCTATTTAATCTTAAATTCAAATTTAAATTAATTAAAATAAAATAATTCAGTTCCTCAGTCACATTAGCTACACTTCAAGGGCTCAGTAACCACATGTGGCTAGTGGCCGACATATTGGAGAGTGCAGATACAGAACATTTCTGAATGTGCTGAAAGTTGATTGCACAGCTCTGGTCTAGAGTGTAGGGGACTTAATGGGGAGAGCATGTCTAAATACATTGTTTCTATGTTGTACTTGAAATCCAGAGAACAGCCAAGAAAGTACTAGAAAAAATGTAGGTGGGGGAGGGGAAGAGCTCCAATAGAGAACTAGGATCACATAAAATAAGAGTGGTAGGGAGACCAAAGGCAAGCATTGCCTGTTTCACAGTGTTGCTTGGAGTCTTCTGCTGACATATTCTATGAGGAAAAGGCAGAATTTCCCAGCAAGTTATGCCTAGGTTCAAATCCTGGTTTTGCCAAATATTAGTTGGGTGGTTGTAAGCAAGCCATTTAACTCTTTTTAGTTTTTCCTCATCTGTGAAATAGAGATTTTGATTCCTACCCTGCACCACTGTCGTGAGGATTAAAGAAAATATATGCAAATCTGGTATATCGTAGGTCCCCAATGAATTGGAGCAATTATATTATAACGCCCATTACCCTGCTTTGAACCACTGACTGTCACTCACATCTTTGTATCTGTCTACATGTCCAGCACATAGCAGGCATTCCATAAATAGCTGTTGGATTTAATTGAACTTGAGGACACTGACCTTTCCCCCCCCTCTCTCTCTCTCTGTCCCTCACTCCCTTTCTCTCTCTCTGCCCTCTCCTTCCCCTCTCTCTCCCTGTTTCTCTTTTCTCTTGTTTTCCTTTTTTTGAGACAGGGTCTTGCAGTGTTGCCCAGGTTGGAGTGAAGTGGTGCAATCATAGCTCACTGCAACGTCGGACTCCTGGGCTCAAGAAATCCTCCCACCTCATCCTCCTGAGTAGCTAGAGCTGTTCCAGTAGGTAGTCCAGCAGACACGAGCAGGACAGAAAGGTCCCCACCTCACCCCACTGGAATATCGGCAACCATTAGGTGATGGTCAGGTGGTTGTTAAACTCTCTCTGAAATAATAATTGGTTGTAGGTGGTGCCAGGAAAAGGCAGTCTCCCAATAGGTAGAAACACCGGAAGTTGGTGATTAGTAGCTTCCCAATAAGATCTCAGGAGTTGGGCCAGTGGGCTCAAGCACTAAGGGGCATTCTTCCCTTACCAGGAAAGTATTCCTAGAGGAAGGTCGTATACCAGTTAAACTCTGCTATTTTGCCTCTTAGTTGTCTGATATTCCTTATGGGGGAGGGGGCTTTCCTGCCCTGCTCATGTCTACCTAACTTACTGTAACAGGACTATGGGTGTATACTACCATACCCGGTTAATTTTCTTAATTTTTATTTTTAGTAGAGACAAGATCCCACTGTGTTGCCCAGGCTGGCCTTTCTTTTTGTAAGCTCTCATCTTCACTACAAATGAAGACCCAGTGAAAGAAAGATGCTGTCCAAATGCCAGTGTTATTGGTATTGCAAAAGTAATTAATATGAAATAGGATCAGAAGACAACAGTCCCTTGGAAGCTAATCCTTTTAAGTTAATGGAATTTAAATATTATAATTCATGAAATAGCACTTAAGTAGTACTGCTTGGACAGTTACTGCTTGTTAGCTGTATTTGCTGAATTTAAAAAATTATACCCTTCACAGAATTGCTTGAGGGCACAAGTACAAAGAATTAATATATTAATTATCATAAGTGAATCATTAAACAGCAACAGTAATTAACAGCTTAAGTTAATATCTGTAAAAAACCCACACAAACCAGTAGTCTTAGTGCTCTCCCACTGGGAAAAGAGCTGGAAGAAGAGCTGAATGGTGGAATATCGGATGTGAATGTGTAATCATGCGAGTTCATCTGGTCCCTCCTACTGCCTTCATATTGAACCACTGTGGACAAATAAGCCCTCACTGTAATGGTCTTAATAAGACATTTAATAATCTTTGCCTGGTGCCATGGT
The DNA here is from genome assembly GCF_028858775.2 of Pan troglodytes. Classification (NCBI taxonomy): domain Eukaryota; kingdom Metazoa; phylum Chordata; class Mammalia; order Primates; family Hominidae; genus Pan; species Pan troglodytes. The sequence continues at coordinate 111,205,007 of NC_086015.1, forward strand.
TAATACTGAGTGTCAACTTGATTGAAGGATACAAAGTACTGATCCTGGGTGTGTCTGTGAAGTTGTTGCCAAAGGAGATTAACATTTGAGTCAGTGGGCTGGGAAAGGCAGACACACCCTTAAACTGGGTGAGCACCATCTAATCAGCTGCCAGTGCAGCTAGAATATAAAGCAGGCAGGAAAACATGAAAAGACTAGATGGGCCTAGCCTCCCAGCCTACATCTTTCTCCTGTGCTGGACCCTTCCTCTCCTTGAACATCAGACTCCGGGTTCTTCAGTTTGGGGACTTGGATTGGCTTTCCTTGCTCCTCAGCTTGTAGATGGCCTCTTATGGGACCTTGTGATCGAGTGAGTTAATACTTACATAGTGTGAGTTAATACTACTCCACTTTATATTTATATATATATATCTCTCCTATTAATTCTGTCCCTCTAGAGAATGCTGACTAATACACTAGGCCTGCACTTATTATTGAGACTTCTTTTTCTTTGTATCGTCAGTGTGTATTTTTTCATAGATACCTAACCTGTCAAATGAGATGTTTGAAACTTTCAGAGGAGAAGTTTTAAATGTGGGCTCCAAGGAGTCTAGAACCACTCAGCAACTTGGGGAACGGAAAGCGAGGTAGGATGTATGAGCAGGAACAGATGTGATTTACTCTCTTACCAACCCTAACACTCCCCTCCCAACCTTGATTAAGCTAGCATAACACAAATTTTATATATTTAATTGGCTTGCTTTAATTAGGTTTGAAGAAGAGTCTCCAACACCTTAATATCTTTTCTATATCTTGTATCTTCTTTTTTATATCTTGGTAAATTATTTTGAAAATCACCTAATTTGATCTTCCTAAATTTCCTATTCACTTAAGTCCTTAGTTCTGAACCCTCGCTGACAAATTACATCCACACATATGCTGATTCAGTAAATTTATGCGGGACCCTAACATTTAAAAAAATCTCCCTAGAGGATCCCAACTTGCAGCCAGGGTTGAGATGTATTGTTTAGTCCAACTGCACTGATTTCCTTCCAGGTAGAAATGGGTAGGAGAAGCATTTCATTTTTTTTTTTTTCTGCCAGAGGATAGTTTTCCCAGGAAAATGTGTGTTTATAGAGCTTAGTTTATTCTTTCTTTCCATATTCCTATATAAATCAACATTCCCATTTTGACATCCTTCAAGTAATAGCTGCTATGACTCTCAAACCATTGACTTTATCATTTAATTTTATGAATTTCTATCTGTTATCGAGAAGAGATGGTTTTCATTTAATTAAGATGATGTCTTTTGGCCAGGCGTGGTGGCTCATGCCTATAATCCCACCACTTTGGGAGGCCAAGGCAGGTGGATCACCTGAGGTCAGGAGTTCAAGACCAGTCTGGCCAGCATGGCAAAACCCCGTCTGTACTAAAAATACAAAAAAAAAAAAAAAAAAAAAAAAAATTAGCTGGGTGTTGTGGCATGCACCTGTAATCCCAGCTACTTGGGAGGTTGAGGCAGGAGAATTGCTTGAACCTGGGAGGCAGAGGTTGCAGTGAGCCGAGATCGCACCATTGCACTCCTGCCTGGGTGAGGGAGTGAGAGTCTGTCTCAAAAAAAAAAAAAAAAAAAAAAAGATGGTGTCTTTTAGTAAATCTATAAATGTCCACCAACAAATGTTAGTGTTGAGATTGTTATACAATGTTAGAGCATATTTTTACCTTACATGTGTTTGTTTTGTTTGTTTGGTGTGTGTGTGTGTGTGTGTGTGTGTGTGTTTTGAGACAGGGTCTTGCTCTGTCATCCAGGCTGGAGTGCAGTGGCACAATCACTCACTGCAGCCTTTGCCTCCTGGGCTCACGTGATCCTCCCACCTCAGCCTCCCAAGTAGCTGGGACCAGAGGTGCATGCCACCACGCCTGGCTAATTTTAGTATTTTTGTAGAGACAAGGTTTCATCATGTTGCCCAGGCTGGTCTCAAACTCCTGGGCTCAAGTGATCCTCCTGCCTCAGCCTCCCCAAGTGCTGGGATTACAGGAATGAGCCACCATGCCCAGCCAATGTGTTATTATTATTATTTTTTAATAACAAAAACGTATTATTATTATTGTGTCTTGCACACAGTAGGCTCACACTGAATGATTAATGTCACAATAAGAATCTAGAAATAATTCTACCTATCTGTCACAAAATGTGTAAACATTCAGCTGCTACCATGTACCCGTACTCTGAGCTGAGTGTTTTCCATTAGTGTAGGACCAGGATTAGCTAACAAGGGCAGCATTCCAGGGTTTTTTTTCTTGTCACCACTTTTGTGTTCCAGTTAAGTGGCAACAAATTTGGTAAACAGACAACAGGTGAACTAGAGAACTGGTATGATCTTCTGTTCTGAACAGCTAGATATAGCACTGGTATGAGTGACTGAGTCAGTAGGAATAGACTATGATTCCCTCCCTCCCTTTCTCCCTTCCCTCCCTCCCGTTTCTGAAAATCCAAGGAAGCAGAAAAATATAGAAAATGATATTGCAAATACCTATATATCTGTCACCTGACTTTAAGTCTTACCATTTTTTGATATTTCATCCAATACTTACTAATATGGTTTGGCTCTGTGTCTCCACCCAAATCTCATCTCAAATTGTAATCTCTATTGTGTCAAGGGAGGGACCTGGTGGGAGGTCACTGGATCATGGGGACAGTTTCCCTGGTTTCCCACATGCTGTTCTCGTGAGAGTGAGGGAGTTCTCACGAGATCTGATGGTTTTTAAAGTGGCAGTTTCCCCTGAGTGCTCTCTCTCTCCTGCCACCATGTAAGACCTGCCTTGCTTCCCCTTTGACTTCCTCTATGATTGTAAGTTTCCTGAGCTCTCCCCAGCCGTGTGGAACTGAGAGTCAATTAAACCTGCTTTCTTTATAAATTACTCAGTCTCAGTTATAGCAGTGTGAAAATGGACTAATACACTTAGTTTAAGAAATAGAAATTCACAATTAGAATTGAAGCTACCTTTATAACAACACTGCCCTTAACTCATACTCTTTCCCAGACTTTGCTACACATTAGAATCACTTGGAGAAATTTAAAACTCCCATTTCCCAGGTCTCACCTCCTACCAATTAAACTGGAATGTCTGGGAGAGGCAGCCTTTAGTATTTTGTAAGCTCTGCAGGTAATTATTACATGTGAAAAGTTTGGAAAATACTGTCCTATTTCCCACTCCAAAGGTAACTTCCATCCAATATTTGATGTTTATATTTTTACTACATATGTGTATTTATAAACAAAATACAGTTTTGCATGTTTTAAAATATACACATTGTATAATTTTATATTCTATAATGTGCTTTTTATACTCAACTTGCCTTTTTGTGGTTTATCAATATTTATGCATGTAGTTATAACTTACTCATTTTAATGGCTATATAGCATTCAACTTTTAAATAAACCATGTTATTTGTCCACCTTCCTATTGGCAGATGTTAACAATATGACTTTGTGTTTATGAATTTTGTTCATTTATTCATTTATTTAGGTATTTTATATGTCTTGGTAAAGATCTTGCACATCTTGTGTTGGCATAATTCCTCGATATCTGGAGTTTTTCTGCTATTGCACATGGTATCCTTCAATCATGTATTTGTCACTGGTCCATATGAATAAAATCAGTTTCAGTGAGTTGATTGTGGGTCCAGCAACTTTGCTGAATTTTCTTATTAGCTTAAGGAGATTTGGTGTATATTCTCAGTTTTCATTTGGAGACAATCATATTACCTGTAGTGATAGTTTTCTTTTTTTCTGAGCTTTATAAATTTAGTACCTTTCTTTTATCCTACTGTACTGTTTAGAACCTCCAGCATAATGTTTGGTAAAATCTGTGATAAAAGAAACCCTTAGATTCTTTCTAACTACAAAGGGAATGCTTCTAATGTTTTACTTTTAAGAATTATGTCTGCTATGAGTTTTTTGTGAGTTCCTATTATATATATCCTTTATCAGGTTTAGAAAGTTTTCTTCTTATTTTGCTAAGATTTTTATCATTAAAAGATGCTGAATCTTATCATGTGTTCTTTTTTTCATCTACTCGAAGATTATATGGTTTTTTTCTTTTAATCTGCTAAGAAGATACATTTATATGACTATACCCTGTTTTAAATAATATTATATGAAAGTAATACATACACACACATAGTTTTAAGAATCAAATTGTACCACTAACATTATAATGGAAAGCACTTGGTACCTGGCTCATCATCCAATATCTGAGGCAATCATTTCCAATTATTTAATGTATTTCTTCTGGTATTTTCCTTCCTATTCAAATAATAACAAGTATATACTGACTTATTTTTATTCTGAAGCCTATTTTGCTTAAAATTAATAAAGATACTTCAGTTTTTTAAATTAGCACTAACACATTATGTATTTATCTATCTCTTTCAATTTATCTGGGTTTTTATATTTGAAGTGAGTTTCTTGCTGCAATGTATAATTGGATCTTTTAAAACCCACTTTGACAATCTTTGTCTTTTAGCTGCTGTATTTAGATAATTACATCTAAATACATAATTATATCTAAATATCAACTTATTGATGTTGCTGAATTAATATTTATCATGTTTATAACTTTTCTATCTGTTGCATTTATACTTTCTTTTTTCCTCTTCCATTTCTGCCTTCTTTGCTTTTAATTGAGCATTTTATATTATTTCAAATTTTTCTTCTTCTCTTAGAATATCAATTACACTTTTTTTACACAACTTTTTTAGTAGTTTCCTTTGAGTTTGTTGTATACACCTACAACAAATCCAAGTCTACTTTCAAATAGCCCTATTCTACTTTAGGGGTAGTGCAAGGACCTTACAACAGAATATTTTAAATTCCTTTCTCCTGTGACTTGAGATATTGCTGTCACTGATTTCACTTTTTTTTTTTTTTTTTTTGAGATGGAGTCTTGCTCTGTTGCCCAGGCTGGAGTGCAGTGGCACGACCTTGGCTCAGTGCAAGCTCCGCCTCCCGGGTTCATGCCATTCTCCTGCCTCAGCCTCCCGAGTAGCTGGGACCACAGGTGCCTGCCATCACACCTGGCTAATTTTTTGTATTTTTAGTAGAGACGGGGTTTCACCGTGTTAGCCAGTATGGTCTCGATCTCCTGACCTTGTGATCCGCCCGCCTCGACCTCCCAAAGTGCTGGGATTACAGGTGTAAACCACCGTGCCTAGCCTGATTTCACTTACTGATATGCTATGATTACCCAATAAACTGGTGTAATTATTGTTTTAAATTATCTCTTAGATCAACTGATAAATTGGTATGGTTTATGGTTTACTTTCATCCATTCTTTCTCCGATGATTTTCTTTCTAAAGATCTAAATTTCTAACATGTATTATTTTCCTTCTGCCTGAAGAATATTTGAACATTTCTTGCAGAACAGATGATGAATTTCTTCAGTTTTTGTTTAAGCAATCTTTTTTTCATTCTTAGTTTTGAAGGATAATTTTGCGCATATAGAATGCTGGGATGGTGGGGTTATTTTCCAACATTTTAAGTCTTTTACTTCACTCTCTTTTGCTTGCATGGTGTGCAATCAGAATTTTTTTAATAATTATTATTCTTCGTGTTCTATAGATAAGATTTTTCCCCTGTTTTTTTTCAATATTTTTCTTTTTGTTTTTGGTTTTATACAATTTGAATATGATATGCTTAGTCCATTTTTGGTGTTTGCTTGGTGTTTCTTGAGCATTCAGAATTTGTGGTTTGGTGTCTGTCATTATTTTTGAGAAAATGTCAGCCATTATTACTCCAAGTATTTTTTTCTACTTTACTTTCTTCTTTTTCTTCTTCTAATATTTCATTTACACACGTTATGCCTTTTGCAATTGTTCTACAATTTTTTTGAATGTTCTGTTCTCCTTTTTAAATTATCTTTTCTCAGAAACCATTGTACCAAAAGGATACCTTCACTCATGTTTATCACAATACTATTGACAATACCAAAGTGGAATTGGCCTTAGTGGCCATTAGAAGATGATTGGATAAAGAAAATGTGGTGTGTGTACACACACACACACACACACACACACACTATATAAATACATATGACAGAATACTATGAAGCCATAAAAAAGAAGGAAATGTCTTTTGCAGCAACATGGATGGAATTGGAGGCCATCGTTTTAAGTGCAACAACTGAGAAACAGAAATACCACCTCTTCTCACTTACAAGTGGGAGCTAAATAGCATGTGCACATGGACATGGAGTACAGAATAACAGACAGTAAAGACTTGGAAAAGTGGAGAAGATTGGAAGGGGGTGGATAATAAAAAGTTACTTTGGGTGATGGATACACTAAAAGCCCTGACTTCATCACTATGCAATGTATCCATGTAACGAAATTACATGTCTACCCTATAAATTCATGTAAGAAAAAAAGAAAAAGAGGCAAATGTGAGCACAACTTCTTTCAAAAATACATACATTCTCTTTTCTCATTGCATTTTAGTTTAGGAAGTTTCTGTTGACCTATATTAAGGCTCTCTAATTTTTTCCTTATCTGTGTAACATCTACTGTTGAGCAAATTAAAGGTATTCTTGATTTCTGTTACCAAGTTTTTGATTTCTAATATTTCCTTTTAGTTCTTTCATGGAATTTCCATGTCTCTGCTTACATTTGCCCTCTGTTTTTACACAGTGTATACTCTTTACATTGGAGTCTTTACCATTTTAATCATGGTTATTTAAATTCTGTCTTATAATTTCAACGTTTTCATATCTGAGTTGGATCCTGATGATTGCTTTATTTCTTCAGATTGTATTTTTTTTCCCATTTGGTATGCTTTGTAATCTTTTGTTAAAAGCTGAAAATGTTGTGTCAGGTAATACGGATTGAGGTAAACAAGCCTGTATGAGGATCTGGCTAGGAATTTACCTGTGTTATGGCCTAAATGTTTCTGTTCTCGCCAAATGTTGAATCCTAATCCCTAGTGCAATAGTATTAAGAGATGGGGCTTTTAGGAAGTGATTAGGTCTTGGGGACGGAGCCCTCATGAATGGGATTGGTGCCCTTATAAAAGCGGCCCAATGGAGTTCATTTATCCCTTCTGCCATGTGAAGACGCAGTGAAAAGGCACCATCTTCAAAGCAAAAATGGTTAATACCCAAGCTCTTGCCAGATGCTGAATGGTGAACTCCAGCCTGCAGAGCTGTGAACGAAAAAATTTCCATTGTGTATAAGTTACCCAGTCTAAGGTATTTTGTTACAGTACCCTGAACAGATTAAGACAGATTGTGTTTAATGTTTTCTGTAGCTGTAGGTGCCAGAGGCTTCAAATTCGTCTAGTGTCCTTGCTTTGTCTCCACTCGTGACTTAGGGCTTTCATTATCCTCAGTCTCTGTTTTGCAGCTCCTTTAGCTGTATCCAGTGTTATTCTGGAGCCCCGATTGTGTGGCACTAAGATGTATGGGAGGGAAAATGTTCTATAATCTTCCAATTAAATTAAATCTCAGTCCATTATTGAGTCTATGTTTCAAGTCTTTTACCTTCAGAAATATTTCTCCAATAGTATAGCTTCCCCCGTCCCGCCCCCAGCACCAGTCTCTGACTCTTTTCCTAGCTGCAGGGTTCCCAATCTGCTTCCTCAAACTCTGACTTCTATTCTCCCTCCCCATGCCCCAAGCCCCTTTACAGAAAACAAGAAGATTAAAGGGAGCTAGAGTTGGAGAAATGTACTTTCTCTATCTGGGATAAGGCTCTGGCAAAGTCTTTTCCCCGGGAGATCTCTGGGTGTATTTCACAATGATCTCCTGGCCCACCCCTGCCCTCTTCCCAGCCAGAGTCAGAGTCATCAGGGAATCTCTCTTAGATCTTCACCAGGAGAATCTGGTAGAGTCCCTGGAGGTAATGACCCTGAAAAATGTGCCCCACCTGGGCCCCAAGACTATGTCTTCCAGGAGTTTGTGACCCTTAGGTTATTCCACACTCAGCTTCCAGCAATTCATTAAAATTACCTTTTAAGTGTTCCTAATGGCAGCTTCTATTTCAGGTAATTGGATCTCAGCTGAGGATCTATGGGTGCACCTGCCTTTCCAGATTTCAGGGTAGTGGTTTACTCTGCAAACTCAGCTCTATAGTGAGTCCAAGAAAAGTCATTGATTTTCAGTTTGTCCAGCTTCATTTTGTTGTAAGGGCAATAGCGACAACTTCTAAGCTCTTTACATGTTAGAGAGGAAACACAAAGTCTTGACTCCACACTTTTACAGTCCATTCCAAGAATCCTGGATTCATGTGGAAGAGGAATGGACACAGTTTCAGTCCTCCCTGCCTCATTATGTAAGTCCCAGTTCCTGTTCCTTTATGGGGTTAACACCCAAGCCCCTAGGTAATGGAAGCAGGCACCATTCTATCTCCACAGTTGGCACAGCATCATCTCATGCATTTTCTACTCTGGCTTCCAGTTTCCTTTTTGTTTTTGGCCTTTGGGAATTTTCTTTACTTTCTACTATTCTCAAATGAAAATGTATAAGGATGTGAATTAATGTTCTCTTGGCATTTCTTGGTAGATGGACAATTTTCAGATTATTTAGTCTGTAACATTGCTAAAACTAGCCTCTTACCAATTTTTCTATTCAAATATTTGGTGAGCTGGTGGGTGCTGTGACTCCTGAAATCCCACTGGCCCAGGCAAAGCCCTAGGCAGGGAATTGGGACTCCCTGGTACTGCTTGCTGTTCTGCCCCTGACTACCTGACTACCGTGTCATGGTGCATGGAGAAGCCTCTCAGCACTGTCAAGTCCTGGGCCCAGTGGGAAAGCAGCAATGCTATGGTATTCACAGCAGATTTGCCTGAGCCCAGTGGATGCTGTCTACCCAGCTTCTCCTGTGTGTGATCCTGATAATACTGATCTTCTTGAGTACCACAACTCTCCACTTCTGGGTTTCTTTGGAGTGTGGCTCTGTTGCACTTGCCTCCCTCATCCTAAGCAACACTGAGCAAGATTTTGACAGATTCAGATCAGCTTTTCCACCTCTTCCTCCCCCGTCTGCCTTATCCCAAGACTTCAGTTTATGACTTCTCCTCTAGAGAAGGGATTTTGCAAATCCCATCTCCTTCTTGGTGATATAGCTTGCTCTTTTTCAATATATAGCTTTGACCCAGGGACATATTGCAGCCAAATCTGCATAATTACTTGGAAGAACTGGGATACCCAAGTGATCAATCTTTGGGACTTAATTTGAGTAGGCACCCCAAGCCTTATGGGGTAGGGGAGGTGCATGTGAACAAGAATTAAAGGATTTTGTCAAATATTCTAGTTTAGTTCCTGAAAAAAGGAATGGATGAGCATGGCTCAGCAACTCCCAAGAAAGAAACCCTATTGTGTTGGAGTATAGAAGCCTTAGTATCTGAGTATTTAAAAGGAGCACTTTATTTTTAAGTATCTCCTTTTTCTTGAGATAAGAATATTAAAACCTTAATTTCTGGGCTTCAGGTCAAGCTCCCTTAACAAGCACTGTGGGTGGGATGTTTTCTGGTTCCTCTCAAGGAGCTGCTCATCAAACAGTCTTTTGAAACCGAGCCAGCAGGTAGAGGCTGCAGAGAACAAGCTAAGGTCACCCATGCAAGAGGTTGGTTAATTCAATTATAAATCAAATTGCAAAAGGACAGCAATTTGCTGTAAGTTCTTGAGATGCTCATAATGTGGAATACTTTTTCCCTTAGAAGGACTTAAGCTCACCGGCTTTAAATAAATCCTACAAAACTCAAGTCCATAGGTGCATATTTCTGTGTAAACATTGTGGAGTAGTTAGTGATTAAAAGAGATGTAATCTCTTAGTAGGGAAAAGAGGAGGAAATTAAAAAATGGTGCCATATCCCATGTAGATTTACAATGGTGTTGATATAGGTGATCTTAATTCTCAGGCAGAAACTTTCAAGATTTCATCTATTATTAACTGAGACACAGTCAAAGACCTTGCAAAAACGTTAAAACCCCCATTTTAGAACTAATAGGCTCCTCTATATTCCCTGTTTTCAGGGGCCCCTCGGGATTTCCCCCTTTATAGCTACCTTACTGGCTTTATTAGACCATATAATTCCTGGTTGTCATTTCAGCATCAGATGGACCTCACCTCCCTCAGGAATGTTTCCTGATTTCTTTCCCTACTCCTATTGCCCACTTCAAGGCCCCTGCTCTGGAGCTTCCACACTATCTCTCAGTGATTCACTATTATTTAAAATCTCATCCTTGAATGCCAATCTCCCCTCAAGGCCATGAGCTGCTACAGGGCTCTGTCTTCATACATTATTTTCTTCTGTCACTCAGTACCCAGCACATACAAAATTGTTTGGTTTATTTTTTAATGTAAACTTTTAAATTAACATTACCCAATGTAGAAAATTACACAAGTCATACATGTACAGCTCAGTTGATTTCTGACAGTAAACACACCCATGTAACCAGCACTCTGGATCAAAGAATGGAACATTTGCAGAGCCCTGGAAGCACCCCTTATGTTTTCTTTCAATGCCTCTCACTTGCTTGAAGCTAACACCTATCTTGAGTCCTAATGCCATACATTCATTTTGCCTATTTTTGGGCTTTATGTAAATGGAATAATAAATTTTGCATCCTTTTGTGTTTCCTTGTTTCACAAGCCATTATGTTTGTAAGATTCATCTAAGTATTTTTGGGTGTATGGCTGTAGTTTATTTTCCTAGCTTGATCACTTTCTATTATATAAATGCACCATAATTTATCCAGTCAATTGTTCTTGGACCTCTAGGTTTTTAGTTTGGGACTATTATAAATAGTGTTAATAGCGTTGCTATAAACATTCTGACACATGTTGTTAAAAGATAAATTTAGACACATTAAAATTTTGAAGGGTTTATTTGAGCAGACAACCATTCATGAATTGGGCAGCATCAGAACACAAGCAGTTGGGCTCTACTCACAGGACATAAGGGGAAAACTTTTATAAGGTGTTCTTGGAAGCAACACCAAGAAAATATATTTGACTGGTTAAAGTGGAAAGTCCTTAGTTAGAAGTTAGTTTGGTGGTTTCTGATTAGTTAAGCTTAAGTTTCATTTTACTGTTTACATTGAGTTGGGCTTTTGCTTGCTTATGTAAAAGACCCAAGGCACTCGAGCCAATTCAGCCTAAGGGCCTTCCATCAGTTTTTCTTAACAATGTATTTTGGTGCACGTATATTTGCATTTCTAAGGCAAAAATTGATAAATAATAGGTTTCACATATTTCCAACTTTCATAGAAATCACCAGTTTTCCAAAGTAGGTTGCACCAATTTTTATCCCTAGCAGTTCAACAAATGTGTTTTGAATAAATTAATTTCCTCCCTAAGCTTGACTCTTTAGGGTGACACAATCTCTATAGCTACCTTGAAAAGAAAAAGTCTTCTGTTCCTTCCTTCTTTTTAATTTTCTTCTTATATCTGTTAATAAGTGACTTAAACTAGGGCTAAATGGAAATGTCTATAAATGTTACATATGAGAAAATTCCCAAGTCATTGAAATAACCTATAATGTGGATATTTCCTTTCCTGTCTTTATGTTGTAATTGCTGAACACCATTCTGGGAACAACTAGCTTTGCTGAAATATCAGGTTGTGAATAATTCTGAAAGTATATTTAATTTTTCAGACAAATGTGAATAATATATATCTTCCTTTGTGGGATTGCTTAGTCTCTCGTCTTGCTGTAAACATATCCTAATCAAAAGTAATTGTGAATTTAAACAGTGGAGACCAATTAAAGTGCAGTTACCATTTGTTATGTGAGTTCACCAGTGTAAATGCCCCTCTGTGATGGGATTTTGCTTTCATCTAGGCAGCCACATTACATTATCTGATCTGAGCATCATCGTATCTCAGTGGGTGAGAATTGAGTCAAGGGGAAAAAACTGAGTGTTGCTAAGAGGTAAGGTAATTTATTCAGGAAACATCACTGTTCTCTGAGGATTGATATTTAACTGGCTTTCCTGCTTGAATGTCTATGTAATTTGCTGGAGGGCAGCTTACATTTGAGTGTAGAATCAACACAGGATGGACTTTCTCAGTTCAGTACAATTTTACTTATTCATAGGGTCTCATCTTTCATGCATATCAGGGGAACCAATTGAGTAGCCTCCTGTGCTGGCCCTATGTTGGGACTTACCAAGTATAGTCACGTGTTGCTTAAAGCTAAATGGTATGGCCTATTGGTCCTAGGCTACAAACCTGTATGGCATGTTACTGTACTGAATACTATAGGCAACTAAAACACAATGGTAAGTATTTATGTCTGTAAACATATCTAAACATAGAAAAGGTGCAATAAAAATATGCTATAAAGATTTCAAATGGGTTGGGTGCGATGGCTCACACCTGTAATCCCAGTACTTTGGGAGGCCAAGGCAGGTGGATCACCTGAGGTCAGGAGTTTGAGGCCAGCCTGGCCAACATGGTGAAACCCCGTCTCTACTAAAAATACAAAAATTAGCCAGGCATGGTGGCGGGTGCCTGTAATCCCAGTTGCTCAAGAGGCTGAGTCAGGAGAATCTCCTGAACCCGGGAGGCGGAGGTAGCAGTGAGATGAGATTGCACCATTACACTCCAGCCTGGGCAACAAGAATGAAACTCTGTCTCAAAAAATAAAATAAAATAAAGATTGAAAGTGGTACACCTCTATAGGGCACTTACCATAAATGGAACTTGCAAGACTGGAAGTTGCTTTGGGTGAGTCAGTGAATGACTGATGAGTGAATGTGAAGGCCTAAGACATGATTGTACACTGCTGTACACTTTATCAGCACTATACACTTAGGCTACACTAAATTTATAATAAAAATTCTTTCTTCAATAATAAAATGAGCTTACTCTAACTTCTTAACATTATAAACGTTTTAATTTTTTAAAACTTGACTCTTTTGTAATAACACAGCTTAAAGCATAAACACTTTGTACAGCTGTGCAAATATATTTCTTTATAGCCTTATTATGTAAGCTTTTCTCTATTTTTAAATTTTTTACCTTTTAAACTTTTTTGTTAAAAATTGAGACACAAATACACACACTAGCCTTGGCCTACACAGGGACACGATCTCCAATATTATGGTCTTCCGCCTCCACATCTTGTCTCACTGGAAGGTCTTCAGGGGCAGTAACACACACGGAGCTGTCATCTCCTATGATAACAATGCCTTCTTCTAGAATACCTGACGTGCCTGAGGCTGTTTTACAGTGAACTTTTTTTTTTTTTTTTTTTTGAAACAGAGTTTCACTCTTGTTGCCCAGGCTGGAGTGCAATGGCGCAATCTCGGCTCACTGCAACCTCCGCCTCCCGGGTTCAAGAAATTCTCCTGACTCAGCCTCCCGAGTACTGGGATAACAGGCATGGGCCACCACGCCCAGCTAATTTTATATTTTTAGTAGAGATGGGGTTTCTCCATGTTGGACAGGCTGGTCTTGAACTCCCGACCTCAGGTGATCCTCCCACCTCGGCCTCCCAAAGTGCTGGGATTACAGGCGTGAGCAACTGCGCCCGGCTACAGTTAACTTTTTTTAAATAAGTAGCTGGGCACAGTGGTGCCTGCCTGTCCCGGCTACTCAGAAAGCTGAGGCAGGAGGATTGCTTGAGCCCAGGAGTTCAAGGCTGTTGTTGGCTATGATCTTACCTGTGAATAGCCACTCCACTCCAGCCACTGCACTCCAGACAACATAGTGAGACCCCTTCTCTAAAAAACAACAAAAAAAGCAAAAGTACACTTTAAAGTAACAATAAAAAGTTTAGCACGGTAAATACATAAACCAGTAACATAGCTATTTATTATCCAGTATTATATACTGTACATAATTGTATGTGCTATTAGTACAGTAGGTTTGTTATAAACAAACACCAGCATTACCACAAACACATAAGTAATGTGTTGCGCTATGACATTACAATGGCTACCACATCACTAGGTGATAGGCAATTTTCAGCTCCATTATAAACTTATAGGACCATCATTGTATACCATTGTTGACCGAAACATTTTTATTTGGTGCATGACTGTAATTGTGTTGCTACTACTATAACAGTAATGAGAAAAACCTGTTAGCCCTGCCTCATTTCACTGTCTCTGTAGCTCAGATCCACAGCCTTGCCTGAAAACCTAGTGAAAGTGGGACTGACAAAAGCTCATGATTTACTTTCAAAGATTAGAGGAAATGTAGTGGTTACACGTGAAGGTTTTAAATCATTGGGCTTTCTTTCCTGCCTCAAATGTCCTTAAAACATAGGTCCCCAGCACTTTGGGAGGCCAAGGCAGGCGGATCACCTGAGATCAGGAGTTTGAGGCCAGCCTGGCCAACATGGTGATTATAGATCCATGGTGCCTACTAAAAATACAAAAATTAGCCGGGCGTGGTGGTGGGCGCCAGTAATCCCAGCTACTCGGGAGGCTGAGGCAGGAGAATCGCTTGAACCCAGGAGGCAGAGGTTACAGTGAGCTGAGATCATGCCACTGCACTCCAGCCTGAGTGACAGAGCAAGATTCTGTCTAAATAATAATAATAATAATAATAATAATAATAATAAAATAAATTGGCCCACTCAGGGGCAGGGCAATGGTGTGCCTTTGCCTACTGACATAAATAGCAAAATACTCCATTTCTGAATTGTGGTCTCTAGCACAAGTAGTTCCTGTAAATGGTGAGATGCAAACTAAATTAAGCAGGCCAGAGAGTTTCATTGTCTTTAAATTGGATCTTTGTGGATTAATAGAATTCAATTCAACTGACACTTATTAAAAAGGCACTGTGGAAGAGACAAATAAAAAATTTCTGACTCCATCAAACTTTTAATCTCATACTATATTGACATGAAATAGGCACACTGATCCCTACTGGGTCTGTGCCTGTCTTCTCTGGGAAGTAAGGCTTTTCTACCCCCATGATAGGTCCAGTCAAAAGGACTTCAGGACCTATAATCATGGCCCCTTGGATTAAGATGTCCAGGTAAAGAGGAGATATCAAAGACTATCTTTTAGTCCCTAGGGAAAGTACCGTGATATGGATAAATTTAAAGGTGATTTTCCCTTTCTGGACATAAGGTTGTCATTAGTGAAGCATCAGGAAAGAAAAGCTTTTTCTCTATTCTCTTAGGTTCAGAAACTGGGGGCCTAAATACTAAACTACCAAAAGACATGTTAATAGGAGAAAAAGCACACAATTTGTATTAATATTTTATGTGTACAGGAGATAAAGAAAATAAGTAAAGCTCAGAGAAGTGGTTTGACCAGGAAACTTGTATTCCTTTCTTGACAAAAGAAAGAGAGTTTGGGCTTCAAGGGATGATAAACTGTGGGGAAGTGACTAGGAAATATATGGGGGAACTGACAGAACATAAGAGCTATTTTAGTAAGGTCTGTTTATGCAAACTCATCTTGATATTGACTGCCCATTTTTGATGACAAGATTCCCTTTTCTCTTCCTGGTACAGGGTGGTGGGTGCAGGGTCAGGGTACCTTCCTCAATGGGAAATTTATGCCTTGTCCTTAGTCACATAAGGGAAGGGCAGAGAACTTGTCTAGCATCTGCTGATTCTCAGTTGTCTTCAGCTCAAAATAATCCTGATGCCAAAGAGGCTTCCTTTGAGAAAGCACATTCTGATTCCTTTCAGAAGGAGGCACATTGGTGCCATGTGTGGAACTGTAGTGAGTAGCTTCCTGGTTCATCTCTGGGATACCTTGCCTTAAATCTTCCCTGGTGGCAGCAAAATAGAGAATGTGGAACCCTGAGAAGCACAGACTTTGGGACCATATGCAAACCTTCTCAGATGAGTGGGAGAAGGTCCTTTGAAGCCTAGCAGAGGGAAGAAGCAGCTCCAGAAACAGAAGGTAGGATTGGAGCAGTTGTCAACTGGTGCAAGGAGGTGCCAGAGATGGAGTCGCCAGGAACAGCAGAGCCTGGAGATGATCTGAGCATCAGATCAGAAGACACCCTGCTGGACCAGGCCTCCAAAATTCCCAAAGATAGCGGGAGGAGATTAGGAGGTGGTTGTTGTTGTTTTTTCATGAGAACATTTTCTCAGAACGAGAAAGAGGGAAATTTAATACAGTTGAAACCCCTGGAAAGCTGGGTGAGGATTTAAGCCAGGTAGTGTATGAAGCAAGATCCAACCTCGGATTTATATCAGCAACTGGATCCTTAGAAACTGGGTCAGATATAATGATATGACATAATATAACCATGTCCTTCCATGGGTATTCAGAAACTGAAAGCAATCTTCCCTTTAACTGGGGCAATGAAGATGGGAAGAAAAGGTGATCATTCCATGTAACGTGACTACTCAACAGGCAAATTCCTCATCAAGTTCCTTCTGATATTGGGTAGAATGGAAGGAGATGGTGAAAATGTGTAGCTGATTCTCAAATGACAAAATGTGAAGACAGAGAATAGTCATGATTACTACTGGTTGCTTTTTTCCTCCCTTCTCACATCTCAAAGACCAAAGAAATGATCACTTGATCAGACTATTTGGGTAGAAAAGGAAAAATATCTGAGGGTTTGAATTGGAAGACCTAGGCTGAAGAATATTCTGGCTAGGCCATTTATTAATTATATGACTTGGAGCAATACATTCAACCCTTTTGACTTTAGAGAAAATAATATCTATCTCACACACCAATGGAAACAAAGAGTTTATGTGAAGGTGCTTTGTACAAAAGTTGCAAAATGCATACAAATAAAAGTAAGATAGTATATGAACAATTCAAACTAAAAAATACAATGATTACCACTTCAAACCCTTAAGATTGCTATAAAAAAGACATAGTAAGTGTCGGTGAGGATGTAGAGAAGCTGAAATACCTACACACTGCTGATGTGAGTGTAAATATTATAGCCACTTCGGAAGACAGTCTGGCAGTTTCTGAAAATGTTAAATATAGATTTACCGTTTGATCCAGCAATTCCACTCCTAGGTATATGCCCAAAAGAAATAAACACATATGTCCACACAAAAGCTTGTACATGCATGAATACCATAACAGCATTATTCACAATAATAAAAGGTGAAAACAACCCAAATGTCCATCAACTGATGCGTGAATACACAGAAGCAGTACATCTGTACAATGGAATATTGCTTAGAAATAAAAAGGAATAAAGTACTGATACCTGCTACAACACGAACAAACCTTGAAAACATTATGCTAAGTGAAAGAAGCCAGTCACAAAAGATCACATATTGTATGATTCCATTTACATGTAATGTCTAGAATAGAAGAATTTAGAGAGACAGAAAGTAGGTTAGTGGTTGCCTGGGGCTGGGAGCTGGGTGGGGAGAAATGAAGAGCGACTCGTAATGGGTATGGGGTTTATTTTGGGGGGGAATATAAATGTTCTGAAACTGACTCTGGTGATGGCTGCAAAACTCTGTGAATATATTACAAGCCCCTTAATTGTACACATAAAGAAACTTCAGTGAATTCTAACTTCCTCTGTGAGCAAAACCAGTGCAACACTAAATTTATCAGCAAGAAAAAGAGAATTCAAAATAATATACTTAAATAGACATATTTGAGTATATTTTTTACTGTTTTCATATTGATAAATTTTTGACTTCTGTATTTATATAGACATGAGATTTCTGGGACTGACAGATTGTTAGTTACTCACAGTAACAATCTCCTCAACTGCCCTTTTTCCCAATTCTTCCCCTTGGAGTGATGTGAACAGAGCTGGAGGCCACTCTACATGTAATGGGGTTGGTACTGTCGTGAGGAAGCCCCAAAAATATGAACCTGGGAGCGTGTATAAAATTTCCCCTTCTGAGGATGAGAAGCAAACTGAATCTCCCTAATGTAAACAAATTCTCCTTGAGAAAAAAAGGAGGATTCTGGGTTGCTGCTCTTTGAAATATAAATACATGTCTCCATGAGGAAAGAAGACACAACCATCTCTGAGTTTACAACCTCTGGAATGTCTCAAAGGCTTTGGGTCTCATCCCCCACTTGAAATGAAAACACAAACCTCCTGGAAGGAAAATCTCTTACCATCTAGTCAGTCATCATTTCACTTCCAAGACCTGTCTTTCAACCGGGTCCCAGTAAAATTTGCTCGGAAAGCTCAGCTCTAACCATGCGGAAATATACAAGTATTCACTTTCTGACACACATTGGAAACATCGCTTTTACTCAAATACTTGTTTAAAAGGAACATCGATAGTGTATTCTTCTTTCTAAATCAAAGTATCATTTTGAAAAACATTTGTCTATTTAGATCAGAGTCAGAGATCCCAATATATATTATATTATATATATATTATATTATATTTTGTGGGAAATTTATGAATTTGTAAATCATCTTGATGTCTTCATTTTTTCATTTGCCATTCCTGTAACTTTCACTCTACCTCACAGGGCTGAGGGGCCGTATATTTAGTATTCAGTGCTCCTGAAAATAGGCATCTGACTGGTATGTAATAAAATACCCTCAGTCCTCTAATAACTGAAAGTTGAGATTGCCTTTCATGGCAGATTGTGTTTTCCAGAACTGCAATAATATTTCCAGTCCCACATTCTCCTCCAGAACCCGGCCACATCTGCATCAAGAAGCAGAGCCTGCTCCCCCTCTTTTTGAACCTACCTGGGCCTTTGTGTTTGTCTTGACAGTTAGAGTATGGTGGAAGTGATGCTTTGAGACTTCGGAGGCTGGAGAATGAATGGTAATACAGCTTCAGCCAGGCTCTCTCTCACTTAGGAAACGAGCCTTTGGAGCCCTGGGCCATCCGTAAGATGTTCAGCTACGCTGCTGTTGCTATGCTGAAGAGACCACACAGAGAAAAAGAAGCATTCCTAGGGTCCCTAGAAGTTCCAAATTCCAGCTGTTTGAGTAGTCCCAGCCCACATGCCAGCCACGTGAGCATCAAGCATTCAGAATATTTGAGTCTGACAGCAAGTGTGTGAGACACTCTGAGTGAATACCGCCTAACTGAGCTCAGGCAACTTCCCAAACTTGTGGGAGTTAATAATAAAATGATTGGTGGTATTTTACACCACCAAGTTTGGGAGTGGTTTGTTATGGGGCAATAGGCAACCAAAACACTCTTTGATTGTTAAACTAGCAAAAGCAATCCATGAAAGGATGAGATTATCTGTAGAAGTAACATCAGATGATATCTATTAAGTGTGCATTGGAGGAGACTTGGGAACACCAAATTCAATAAAGGCAAAATCTCAGGGAGGAAGGAACAGAAGTGACGGTCATCATGAAAGCTGATTCTCTCAATGGTAATGTACCAGATCTGCAGAAAGACTAAAGAGTGAGGAACATGAAATCTACATAAAAGAGAGTTACCAACAAGATTATATTGGTTTCTATATCACATTGTTTAATAAAGAAAGACATTGAATCTGGTGAATTATGGGAACAGGAATGATTTGTGGAACTTTTACTATGACCTGGGTTGTGTGTCCTCTAACACTAACTTCTCTCCCTTATTCTGACCCCCTGCCCACCGAGGAAGCTGATTAACGCTCGGCTCCCCTTTAAACCTGCCCACAAGGAAAAAATGTGATGATCACATCAGCGCACAGTACTGTGGTGACCCAAGTGGCAGTTATTCTGTTGAGTGACACATTGTACATCGGGTTTATACATCAGTGCCTTCTAAGATTCGTTAACGTAAATCAGCCTCCTATAACATTATCATCTCAGAGTGCATTGATAAAAATTGATTTTCTAGATGTGCACATCTGACAAGTGGAAAAGCACCCTGATAACTCCTGAAAGGCTTTGTCACTCTGGCGTCTGAGTTGGTATCACACACAGCCCTAATTATTCAGCTTACACCTGATTAACAGAATTGCTATTTGTAATGATTATTACTGTTTAGCAACATTCTACACAAGACATTTTACTTTATTAAATTAAAATATTGAATTTATAGAAT
This sequence comes from Pan troglodytes, assembly GCF_028858775.2. Taxonomy (NCBI): domain Eukaryota; kingdom Metazoa; phylum Chordata; class Mammalia; order Primates; family Hominidae; genus Pan; species Pan troglodytes. The sequence continues at coordinate 111,224,915 of NC_086015.1, forward strand.
CAACGAAAGTTTTGGACCCTTACATTGACTAGATCCTAATCTTGGTTCTATAATAAATGAAACTGTTTCTAATTTATTTTTGTTTTTCTATACTTTTGTCACCTTAGTCAATGGTAACAACACCAACAACAACAACTAACATTAATGTCACTGAGTGCTAGGCACACTGTTCATGAGGATGTTTTTAAAATGTTTAATCAATATATAATGATATCATCAGTGATTTTTTAAAATGTCAGGTTATTAAGGTATAATTTATGTGGAGTAAAATGCACCCTTTTAAGTGTACAGTTCTATGAGTTTTGATGAATATGTGCCATCAAGGAACTAGTACCCAATCAAAATACAGAATATTTTCATCACTCCGAAAAGTTTACTTGTACCCCTTTGTGGTCAGTCTCCTACCTCCACCCCTAGACTCTGGCAACCACTGAACTGTTTTTGGTCCTTCTAGTTTTACCTTTTCCAGAATGCCATATAAGTAGAATCCTAAAATATGTAACCTTTGAGCCTGGCTTCTTTCACTGAGCATGATGCTTTTGATGTTCATTGATGTTGTTGCGTCTATTGGTTGTTTGTTCGTTTTTATTGCTGAGAGGTATTCCATAGTATAGATACATCACATTTTGCTTGGTCATTCAACAGTTGATGAACATTTGGGTTATTTCCAGTGCTTGGCAATAATAAATAAAACTGCTAAAAAATTGTGTACAGGTTTTTGGGTGGCATATGCCTTCATTTCTCTCGGGTAAATACTCCCAAGAGAAATGGGTAAATACTCCTAAATATTTACCCAAGAGAAATGGGTAAATATTTACCCATTTCCTAAGTATTTACCCAAAGAGAAATGGGTATTTACCCAAGAAAAATGAATTGTCAGGCTGTGTGACAGAGCTTGAAATCTATCTATCTATCATCTCTGTCTATCTATCTATCTATCTATCATCTCTATCATCTATCTATCTATCTATCTATCATCTATCTATCTATCTATCGTCATCTTTAAATAGAGATGGGGGTCTCACTATGTTACCTAGGCTGGTCTTGAACTCCTGGGCTCAAGCGATCCTCCTGCCTTGGCCTCCCAAAGTGCTGGGATTATAGGCATGAGCCACCATACCCAGCCAAAGAGCTTAAAATATATTATGTTACTTAATTCTCACCAGCAGTCATCTGTGGAAAACATACTATTGTTAGTTTTTTGGTTTTTTTTTTCAGGAATCAAAGCTAAGACTTACAGAGGTTAGGTATGCCTAAAATTACATGGCTAGTGCAGATAAACCCAGGCGGTTTTTCTTTTTTTTTCTTTTCTTTTTTTTTTTTTGAGAAGGAGTCTCACTCTGTCGCCCAGGCTGGAGTGCAGGGACACGATCTTGGCTCACTGCAAGCTCCGCCTCCCGGGTTCACGCCATTCTCCTGTCTTCAGCCTCCCGAGTAGCTGAGACTACCTGCACCCACCACCACGCCTGTCTAATTTTTTGTATTTTTAGTACAGATGGGGTTTCACCGTGTTAGCCAGGCTGGTCTCAGTCTCCTGACCTCATGATCCACCCGCCTCGGCCTACCAAAGTGCTGGGATTACAGGCATGAGCCACCAGGCCTGGCCCAGGCTGTTTTACTGTAGAGAAGGAGGCCTTAACTGTTACCTCTTCTGTAGTTACTACTAACTTTACCCAGGTAATGGCTAACCACCATGAAAATAAAAGTAAAAAGTATAGCCTCATCACCCCTGTGATCAAATGTGGTAGACTTGGTTTCAGATGGAGAAATGAAAAGATTCGAGTATAACATGAAAAGGCTATATAGAATCAATATGGAAAAACCGATGTGGGTCACAAAGTGACAAATATATGGAGATGAAAGTCAATTCAAAGCTCAGTTCAAAGATGTGTCCTGACCTTTACCTTTTTATCCAGTTCAAATAGTATAGGATTGTGCCAAGCTGTAGCATTAAAATAGAGCTCTGGTCAATGTTTTCTTATAAGGCTTCTCTGCTGTTGACACTTACTAAATATGTTAGCATCAAACGCAAGCATAAACAGTATATCCCCTTAAAACATACACAAACATTTGTGAATTTCTAACATTCCTTTGTCACAAAAATAATAGTAATAACTTGAGTATAAGAATAATTTACATCTTTAATAGCTGCATTTTCTATTCAAATAATCTATTGCCTTGGATTCCAAAATGATATTTGTGATATGAACAAAAGAGAAATTATAGTAAGATTAACCTCTAAAAATGTATTGTGAAGATTATGCAGCTGTTCTGTAGAATTGGAAATAATGGAAAATTGACAGTGAAATATAAAAGTAGATCATGAATAGTTAATACCCAATTTTTCCATGATGAAGGAATTAAAATAACGACTAAGTAGTCACCACAGTGACAATTTAAGACAAATTTGTCATCTCCCAGCGCCTAGCACAAGGTCTTGCATTTATTATGAGCTGAATAAACATTTGCTGGTCTAAATTTAATCTTTCCAGGATGAATGTTTATAGGCATAGTAAGGTAATAGTGCAACTATTCTGTATAAAGTCTACCGGTTTGGTATTAATAAAGGCAATACATTTTTGTCTTACTAACAAAACAAAATGGAATACAAGTGTTTTAAGTACGGTAACCAGCTTCCCCAAAGAAGTTAAAACTGAGAGTGATTGTTGACGGTTGTGACTGATGCTTGTTCTTGCCCCAAATGTTTCAGCACTAGTGCATTCTTTACTCACAGAATTTAGGTTCTGAGGAAAACCCCCATATGTCTTTCTGAGGATCATACACAGGAGACTTTAGCAGAACTAAAGCAAACACAAAAGAATCCAGAATCTGGAATCTTCTGCATGTGATGCCACAGGTGACATTCTCCCACTCTGGGATGAAATAGACAGTTTCTCCCCTGCTTCTCCTGAAACCAGTACATTGGCTCAAGCTGTAGGCTCTGCCTGCAGGATGCACCAGCTCGTGTTTGAATTAAATACAGTGACTTGAAGAAGGAAGAACTCTACAGAGTCTACTCTGGCAAGACCGGGAACAGAAGCAACAGGACATTCAGCTTCCAGAAACTGCAGCGGTGCAGTTCCAATGGTTTCTGGCCTCTACAGCCTGTATTCTTAGTGGTTTATGCTCCAATTTCTATACACATTGTTAGTAGCAGCGGTGTCTTCATGAGACTAATTCCGTGGTGTGATATTGTTTGAGGATGCTTATGTTCGTAGTCATGGAAATTTAGTGATTGCCTCCCCAGCATTCATTCTCTCTGTTCCCTTTCTGATGGGGACATGCAGATTGGTTGGGACTAATCTCACAGCAGCTCCAGGGATGGGCCCTAGTTACAGTGGTTGGGATGGCATTATGATCCAAACTTTGTCAAAAAGAGAGAAGATGTTTGATGGGGAGCATCTGGAGAATAAAATTATTCTGTCTTTCATGGATGCTAAAAAAAGATGCTCCCTTCATCCACTGGTTGTGAATCAGGAAGCAACCACCCCAGTTGGTCTGGTAACTATGTTGATATGGTGAAGCTATCAAAATAGTTTTAGGGCTATTCTGCCACTGGGGAAGGCTGAGTAGAGACACAGAAAGGAAGTCGGTCCTGGGACATCATTAAACTGCTGGAGCAAGCTTACCTGAAGGGTCATCTGGTAAGCAGATATGGAGATGGAATTACCAGTGTCCAAGCTTTATTGAGGTAATGTTTGTGAAAGATAAAAGCAAGGCACAGGAAATATATGGGCAGCAAAACCCTTCAGACCTTGATCCAGGCCTGACACCTATGAAAACAAAGGGAAAGCCCACAGGATTGGGCAGGAAGGGCCTCAAACTGTGATGCAGATTTCATAAAGTCTCCGCCAGCACCAAAGGGAAATCTAGAGCAAAAGCTGCTTGTTGGAAGAGTATGACAATGGGCGGAAATACCCAGACACTAGTACTCCCACTGTACTTATTCGCCAGGGCTGTCGAGAAAGCTCAACACTGTTGTTCCAACTCAACACTGTAGAGGACCCTTAATGCCCACTGGCTGGCGGCTGTCAGTTACCGGCATCCTGCATGCATGGATAGTTTGTTCTTTTTTGAAGGGAGATCCAAGTAAGTAGTATACCTCCTTCCATTTCTGGGTTTCTTAAATTACTTGAACCACAAAATCTTTATATTATTACTGTTGTTGCTGTTATTATGATTTAAACAGTTAGACCGATTTTCTGTTACCTGTGAGCAAAGGAACTGTGATTGGTATGTGAAGTAATATTTTTAGATTTAAAAAGATTGTCAGTTCAGTTTAACATATACTTAAGAGGCAAGATACTTTAGTTATATTATCTCTGACCTTCAAAAACAAACAAATGAACAAACTCACAAATGCAGAGCTTATCACAGAATTGTTATGTGGTTGGAACTAATAAATGATAGCTATGATGATTTATCTCCATTTCAGTTATATTGCTCTTCAGTGTTTAATAATGGTAATTGGGTTTTTAGTTCCCAAAATTTGACTTTTTTTCTTGCACAGAAGTTAATGCTGATAGTTTCTTATGATTGTGTTAATGTTGAACTGACAAAAGGTATAAATTTTATAACTTAGTTTTTATAAGCCTTTACTTTTAACTCACAAATCTTGTTGCTATATTTGCAAATCTAATAATGTTGTAAGAATTTTAAGCACTTAACTTCATTTGTTATTTAATTAATGCTCAATTAGTTTATAAATTTTATGGATCAGATCTCTCAAATGTTAACAGTATATAGAAACTTTATTAACTAGATATTTTTAGACATTTCAAACAATTATTACCAATTTGAAAACCAGTTCTCCCAAATAATTCAAACACCTATTAAGCAAACTTACAAGTCTAACATGCAAGATATTTGCAATCTTTATGAAAGTCTAATAAATTTAATAAATTAGACAAATTTAATAAAGCAGATTCTCTTATCCATTTCAAACATCTTAAAGCAGATAAAGCATATATGAAGCAACACAATGACTATAAAATAGCTTACACATGCAAAAATCAATTCCACTTAAATCTATACTTCCTGGAGTTGGACACTTAGTTACCCAACTAAGAGGATGGTTACCCAAGTAACCATCATCAAGGGCCTGCTGTGGTTACTTGTGTAAAACTTGGGATCATCAGAAGGTTACCAACTCAGGTTGGGGTAGGGACTGTGGCCTGGGGACACTACCTAGGTGTTACTTAAAGAATGGTACTTCCTAAGCCACCAAATAATACCTTCCAAGTCTCCTCCTATAATCTGGTTTTAGTTGCTTCATCCCTGGCAGACTCCAAGCTTGTAGATCTCAACTGGGATACAATTTAGTTTCACAACTCAATTTATCATGTGTCTCTCAAGTTTCATCTTTACCTACATTTTCAACTTTGTATTATTCGATTTCCATAGATGGAATCTGAATTCTCTAGCTATATTGTAACTTACATCTTTGCTGCCTGATTTGACATAAGAAATTCAGCACCCTCTTTTTTTTGTGTGTCTCAGCTCTATCCCAAAGTAATTTTTGGAGAACAAAAACATCTTTTCTGCTCTTAAGTTGTTATCATTCTAGTAGAGAGAGCCAAGACATATACAAAAATCACCTACACTAAAAGGCAAAAATGAAGAAGACCATAAAAGTGTTGTAAGCAAATTTCTGTAAGATCACTGTGATAGAATTCTAAGATGGTCCCAATGAACGTTGCCCCCTGGTGTTACTCCTGAAATTATGTTACCTCACGTGGCAAAAAAAGGATTTTCCAGAGTAACTGAGGTTAGTAATTAGTTGACCTGAAGACAGGAAAGCTTTCCAGATGGACCTAACCTAAACACATGAGCCCTTTAAAAGAAGGGAGTTTTCTTTGGCTGGTAGCAGAAGAGGAAGTCAGAGAGTAAAGCAAGAGAGAGAAGGAATGTGCAGGAAGCTGTCTGTTGTTGAGATGGAGACAGCCCCAGGGGAAGGAGCTGAGAGTGGCCTCTAAGGGCTGAGAGTGGTTCCCTAAGTGACAGCCTCCAGGGAAATGGAGAGCTCCGTCATAACCACAAGGAATGGAATTATGCCAACAGTATGAATGAGTTTGGAAGGAATTCTTCCCCAGAGGCTCCAAAGAAGAGCCTAAACTGACACTTTGATTTTAGCTTTAGGAAACCCTAAGCAGAGAACTCAATTGGGCCTGCCCAGACTTCTGACCTACAGAACTCTGAGCTCATAAATGGATGTTGGTTAAAGTTGCTATGTTTGCAGTAATTTTTTATGCAAAAATAAAAAAAAATACAATCACAGAAAATTTCTACTTTGGCTTAAAGACTCAGTTTATTAAATTTTAACACGTGCGTGTGTGTGTGTGTGTGTGTGTTTATATGAAAGCATCTTTTCAGGTAGGGAGATCTCAGACTCTAACATCTAGTGTTTTCACGTGGAACTAGTTGATGAGACTAAAAAGTCGAGATTTCGTTGAATTAGGGAGGGTTTAGGAATCTGAGTAAGAAAGTTTAATTGAAAAAAATTTCAAACAAAGCTACGGAATTTTCCTCTTTTGGCCTTGTTATTTTCTTTTTGGCATAAGCCATTAAAATGAAATGTCTTCTAGGTTGGATAACACATTTTGCTATTATCAGTGAGAGACATATTTGGCTTATATGATTTATCCATTTGGCAAGTTACTTAGCAAGACTAAGAGAATGGAGTTCAGGGTAGGTTAATGCTGCTAGGGAAAGACAGGAATAGAGAAGACAAAGACATAGAGGTGTTCTTGGGAGACAGGTACAGGTGGGATCTACAAAGAGAAGCTTTCGCACCATGCAGAGGCAGAGGGTACAACACAAAAGGGAAGTATAAGTGCAGAAAATATGATAAAGGAGGACAAGGATGTGTGACTACACTGTCACTTTTGTACAGAGCTTGCTTGCACCTAAACATGAGAACAAACCCCACGTGCCTTTTATTTTCCTCATGAAATCCCATGTACAAAGAAATGGAAAAAAAGTTATAAAACAACTACTTTTATGTTGTATATACCTTCCCCCCCTTATCCTTTCTAGGAAGCTGTAATGATCAGCAATGTCTTTAACTCATGAGCACTTTTAACTTTTTCAAAGCATAGCCTGTACAAAGATTTTTCATTTCCTGACTGGTCATGAGGATGAAGTTTATTGTCTTTTTATTGCTACTATTTGGACATTTTTATACAGTTTTCTCTACATAGCGTAGAACATGTTACCCCCTGTAATTGCTTTTATATACTACTTGACTTAAAGATTGTTTCAAACTTTCTTACTCCTAAATCATTTTTATTTTTAGGCAGTTAGAACAAGGGCTAGATGGTTCTTGGAAAGTACCAGAGTATTAAAGTGGAGGGTGTTTTTTATTCCTTTCTTATGTTCATCTACCTAAAATAAAATTGGTGCTTTTCAAAGGAATGGGATGAAAAATATTTTGAGCCTTTACCCTATTTAAGCCCAGTTGTTATTATAAGTAATACTTGTATATGTATATTAAACTTTCTGGCAGATGAATATAATTAACTTTCATGTACTTTGCTTTTATATTAGTTAATACTTTTTATTTTACTAAGATTTAGATTGGACAGTATTCTGATGATCTCATCACTGGTACTTTTATGGGTGATAATAACCATTACCATCTGTGAGATGTCCTTAGGGTACCAAGAGTTTTATGGAACCTATAACATGGCAAATTCCTACTCACAGTCTTATTCAAAAACATATTATTCTATACCCTATCACTTTTAATGGTGAAACAATAACTCAATTTCGCAAAATATTTTATCCCCAACTCTTTACCTTTGTCATCCACTAAGGTTTTTAGTTTTTAAAATTAATGACTTCAATCTTTATTTTAATAACATTTTTATTATAAAAACTCTAACTCCGAGAAATGGTTATAAACTTACACTTTTCCTAATAGGAATGTAAGTTTCTCATCAAGCACCAGGCACTCAAGTTACTGGAACCTCAGTGTGCAGGCATAATTTCTCAGGTCCACAGTCCCTGTTCTCAAGGGCTCAAACTGAAAAAAAAAAAAAAGGTATGCAAATAAATAAAGGTAGGTAAATAAGCTTTGGACTGTATATTCATTATATTGCCAATGATTATGTGCATTCATCTATACAAATATCTATATTGAAAGACAATATGTAAAGGGTTTCATGAATAGAATAAGCCAAGTTCTGTAAGAATGTGGGAGAGGGAGGGTTTGGGTAAGGAGGAAAGAATGGAGTCATTGCCTTAAGATTGTGGGACTTGGCTGGGCCCAGTGGCTCATGCCTGTAATCCCAGCACTTTGGGAGGCCGAGGCGGGCAGATCACTTGAGGTCAGGAGTTCGAGACAAGCCTGGCCAGCATGGTGAAACCCTGTCTCTAGTAAAAATACAAAAATTAGCCGAGCATGGTGGTAATCCCAGCTACTTGGGAGGCTGAAGCAGGAGAATCACTTGAACCCAGGAGATGGAGGTTGCAGTGAGCCAAGATCATGCCATTGCACTCCAGCCTGGGTGACAGAGGGACTCAGTCTCAAAAAAAAAAAAAAAAAAAAGATTATGGGACTTGTCCTGACCCTGACTCTTATTAAAGAGACTTTGGACATATTGTTTCATAACATTTCTGGGCTTCAGTTTCCCCATTTCTAATTATAATTATTGTAATAACAATAACAACAATTATTTTTTATGAGGAAGTTAAGAATAAAAGCTCCTGATATATACAAATTGATCAATAAGTATTATTTTATATTTTCCTCATTTGTTGTCTATAATGTCTCTAAAATAAAAATTAATATTAAGCTTCCTTATAAAAAAGATTCTTAGTCCCAAACAGGTTTTGATCCACATATCACATAAGGTGACAATGTGAATGGAGAGAAAGGAACTTGCAGGAAATCTCTTCCAAAAAATATTTTGATGACTTACTGATTAACCAAAATTTACATTGATATTTTCTAAACCAAAAACTAAAACAAAATTTTTGACCTATGGTTATATCTCAATTTCAAATGACCTGGGCTGCAAACAGCAATACTTAATCAATACAGATATTTAATTATTTTACGTGTCAGTGTGTTGGTAGTAGGTAGGCAGTTCCAGCTTTGATCCAGTGACTCAGTGACCATAGTAGGGACTCAGGTTCTTTCCATCTATTCACTTCAACATTCTCAACACAGTCACATTTTATCTTCAAGTTGTCACACAACTGCCACCATAGTCTGTGCATAATGTCCAGATTGCAGAAATCCTTTTCACTACACATTAGGAGAAAAGAAAATCCTACCCTCAGAGCTATTTAATATAATACTCGGTGATTATGATTAAAGAAATTACAGGTCAGTTCCCTGGGATTAATGACACCTGTGCAACAGAGCAAGCATGTCAGAAGAACAATGAGATATAGGATTTGTGTTTTTTTCTACCCTGACATTATGCTTCCTGTTGCTTTTAATCATATTACGCATGCAGTTATTTAGCTCTCTGCATTTGTAAGTCAGAAGCACTGTACTAACATTAGCTTAATAGCTGTAAAAGCCTCAAATTGAGAGGCTATTTTAAATGTAAGTGGAAGCCATGGGTCCTCCACCTCTTTAATTCTGAAGAAAGTTTACATTTTCTAAGTGAAGAAGTTTGAGTGACAGGAGGGAATAATGCCACAGTATTGTGGTTCTCTACCTGTCTTTGCCCTGAAGCTCGTGCTATTCTGTGATGCTTGGCTGTGGCTGTTGGTTGGGGGACAACTACTTTCCTCTTTGTGGGGCTTTGTGTATGTCCACAACCAAAACACGGTTACCTATTATCAACACACAGTGAGCACTGACTGTGCACAGTTTCCTCATCTCTAGGAAAGCATTCATCCCATATGGAACGTGATGAACTAGACTCAGTTATAATGCATCCCTGGAAAGTTTAAGGTTAAGGGATGCAGGCTGCACAAACATCACAGCAGCCATCAGCCTAACAAGTAGGGCTAGATGTTCTCTGGGATTTTAACCATGGTTTCTGAAATCAGTTAGGTAAGCCAAGAAGCTGCAAATTCTCATCTGAAAGTGTAGAAGCATAATTGCTTTTTAACCTTTGGAAACAGCCAGGTTCTGCTCTAGCATTCATATTATTCTATAAATAGCCATAGAATGGGATCATACATGACTTTCATCTCTACGGCATCTCACTTACCAGGTGCTAAGTGAGAATCACCTGGAAGACTTAAGATGCAGATTGCCGGGCTGTCCCCCAGAGTTTCTGATTCAGGAGGTCTAGAGTGGGTTTTTTTCATTCCTTTATTCTTTTCTATTTTTTTAAATTGACAAATAAAAAATCATATGTATTGGGTATGTACTATATGTTTTGGAGTATGTACACTGGAGAATTTGTATTTCTTATAAGTTCCCAGTTAATGCCAATGCTGCTAGTCCAGGGACTACACTCTGAGAGCTACTATCATAAGGAAATGATTTAGAATTCTGGTTCTCCCCATATCCTGCTTTTTTGGGTGAGTCTCATTTATCCAAGTGTAAGTTGGATTTTTTAGATGACAGTGGGTCTAAATTATTCAAACACTTTAATTGTGAGTCAGCACTGGGAAGAGAGCACTGGCAGTGACATTGGTCTTGCTGAAATTGGAGTCCGTTTGTGCCCTTAATGCAATCTGGCTAAGCCAAGGCATGGAGGCCTGAAGCTAGAGAGGCTGCAGGTGTGCAGCCCATGTGTGTAATTCAGTTAGGGAATGACAGCAGTGTCACACAAATCCCCGCCTTGGCTCCAGATAGGAAAACACATTTCCCCTGCTCAGTGGCAGGGTTTTTCATACCTCTTTGTTTGGGGTTTGTAGAAGTGGCAGGCTCCCAGGGAGGTGTTGCTGTCTGCGAGCTCTCAATGGTGCAGCAAATTTTATCTTTCCATAGGTTAGATCGACTTGACCTGAGGGGGGCTGCATTTCCAGGAGAAGCGCTGTGTCTTCCTGGGGCACAGAAACGGCTCCACACACCTACCACTGTTCTTTTATGAGAGGAGATTGATTTCCCTGTGAGTGTATGGATGTGTGTGTGTGTATTTAAGAAAAACCTCCAACACCTTAATTGCAGGTTCCTTAATAGCACTGTATGAAAACAGTCGTAGCCTACAGGCATTTATATAATCTGCGTCCTTAGAGTATCTCTTACACAGCTTTTTGATCTTTGAGGGTTTTTTTTTTCCTCATCTACTCTGCTTAACTTAGATGAAATTTGTTTTCCATCTGTGCCACAAATTTCCTGTTAAAATGTCTAAAAATTTCTGTATGGGAAAAGCAGGATGAGCCTCTAGGTTTTTGACTATACTGATGCTCTGTGATCTCTACTTTTCCTTTGTGTGTCTGGAGTGCTATGTGGAGAGGAAATGCCTTGTTCTCTGAAAATGAAAGGAGCTTCTCTTGATGCTCCAGATAAAAGGTTAGGCTTATTATTTAGGCATCTGTGAGTGATCAACTCAAAAACCTTAACTATGCGGGGATAACTAATACTCTCCTAATTCTGTACTTCACAGCCCAGGTCTCTCCCAGACGAAAGTGTGGTTAGAAGGAAGTCATGTATGTCTGTCATTACATCAAACTCAGAGGGCTACAGAGGGTCTTGTTGGCACATACATGTTATTCATGTATGTCAAAGCATCTCTATTCCACATATGTAGTTAATGTTTGAATTCCTTCAATCAGCCTCTGCTTGGACACAGGGAAAAGGAACTTCCAGCTTCCTGGGACAGCCCAATATATTTGAAGAGAACTTCAATTAGGTGTATTTCATTCATGTATTTGTTCATTCATTCAACTGTCACAAAGCACATACAATGTGTCAAACAATCCTAAGTCTTTGGTATACAAAGATGGGTAAGACATGATTTCTATTTTGAAGAGAGAAAAATCTAACAGGAGAGAAATGCATGTAAAAAAAGAGTAATCAACTACTGTGAGAGGGTCGTTGTACATACTTCAGGTAGGAGGAAGGAGCTAGGGGCCACAGCACAGGTAGGGAGCAACTCTTCCCTGGATGGCAGCTGGGTAGATAGAAGGTGAGAGAAGGATTGGAGGAAGCTTGACAGAAGAAGTAATCTGAGCTAAACCTTGAACGATAAAAAGGGCACTAAGGAAAGGAGGAGTCAGGAGATTCCAGAGACCCAGGGCATGTGCGAATGTACAGAGTCATGAAGCTATGTGGATCCATTGAAGAAACACCACGTGCCATGGCCTTGGTGGAGTAAGCATGGAGGAATGAAACAGGGGCTGGAAAGGCATTCTGTTGCCACTTATAAAGGGTCTTGTACATTACGCTATGGAGTTTGGACTTCATTACCAGTAGTCTCCAAAGTGAGATAAATCAGTCTACACAGAGTTATCTACTAGGCTGAGAAAGAAAATATGAGAACTTGTATTGATAATTATTTTTTTCAACAAATAAGAAAGAAATTAAGCTTTGCTAATCTGTACTTTATGAACTGAAGGTTGGTACATTAGGCAAAAGCATTTTCCCTAACATATATTTCTGTTGGGGAATATAGTACGGACACTTCTAAGATAAAATGGACAGAACTTGATGACTGAGTAGTTATAGAAGTGATGACTCAGAGTTTTCAGTTTTGTTTGAGTGATAAGGAGATGGCGGGACTGCTTACCACCAACAGTTGTTCCATCTGTGTCCTTCACAATGATACCCAGCAGAGGGGGTGGGAAAGCTAAAGTCTTCTCCGAGCACCACTGTCCTCTCTGGTGCTGGGGTGAAGCAGGCTAGAGAAGTGCTGTCTTTTGTTAATTCATCCAAAACCCAATGTGTGCCCGTAAAGTCTCTGGTAGTGGTTCCATCCAGTGGCACAGAGATTGAGGAGGAGTGGGTTGAGGGTGTAGGGAGACTCAGGTTTGATTTTAGGCATGCTGTCTCTGTACTTATTAAGGACTTTCAGCTGGGATGTCTAGTTGACAATCAAAAATACGGATCTAGAGCTCAGAGGAGGGCTGGGGTCCAGAGAAGAGAGCAGGATTGTGAAACTCATCAGAGAACAGGTGGTAATTCAAGTCATGAGCATGATTAGGATCATAGGTGGGCATGTAGAGTGAGAAGAGGCAGGCATGACCTAACTGAGGGGGCAAGTAGATGGTAAGGAGCCATTTGTGGGACAAGAAATAATCTAAGGCAGAAAGCAAACCAGGGAGGGTGGCACCACAGGAGCTATGGAAGAAGAGAACTTTAAGAAGGGAATGGCCAATGGAGAAAGAGCAAATCAATGAGAAGAAAAGTTCTCTATGGGATTTGGAGTTAGGAAATTGTTAATTCCCTTAGAAAATTACTTCATTGGAGCAATGAGTGCAGATACTTGATTAAATGATTAAAGACTGAAATGGAGGGAAGAAAATCAAAATTGGAAATGTAAAAGATACACATTATTAAGAAGTTTGCATAAGAAGGGAAGGATAGAGATTAAGGTCATATGAACCTTCTCAGAAGCCCTTGAAATGTCATTGAACAGATATTGATTTCTTCTTAGCCCAGTGTTAAGATCTGTGTCTCCCCTTATGTGTGAATCAGGCTCTCTGACCTCCCAGGATATTTTCCCTATTCAGTCGCTTCGCTACATTTCATGTCCAAAATTGAACCAGTTTTCCAGATATGCACACACCACGATTTTGTCTAAAAGTTAAAGACATTTTCCAATTTGTTTCTGGTTCTCACTCTAATGATAACTAGAGCTTAGTGTCCCTTTTGGCTTTAGCAACACATTGGCCCCACATCTTCAGGATACTTTGTAAAGCAATGTTGCCCTGCTCCAGAATTTGCATACATGTACCTTGCACATAAAAAGCACTGAATATTTGTTAATTGAACCAATTATGTCAGAGACTATAATTTTGGAAGCAATTTTTCCTCTGAGTGACCCATCTTGAAGCTCTCATGTCATATTGTACTCCATACAGACTCAATTGATTCCTTCAGTTACCATTAAACCACCTAGAAACATCTACTGTCTTTGCAACCCTGAAGGTATTCCTTCTCCTGTATTCCCTCTTCCTGATCATTTATAAAATATATTAAGTGGCACTTTTTTCCAGAGATGCTACTTTGTATGCTTCTTTCTCCAGAAAAACACTTATTCAGCCCTAAACTTTGACTTGTTTCAAAATCTCTTAATGAACATTCCCCCCAGTAAGTCCCAACCCCAACTCAGGCTGACAATGTTTTAAATTACTTTTGAAATAAAGCCTTGTTTAAGGTTTTGAAACATGGAAATAAATTGAGTTTCCTGGAATCTCATATTTTCACGCCTACCACCTCCAAGCAGTCTGGTGGCTCTATCAGGAATAATTTCCTCTTATAAAAATTGTAATGCTTTATTTGTGATACATGCTGAAATGTTTAGTGATTCTATGGTTTATGGTATTATAATTTTGCTCAGTTTTCCTGAGGTCTGTCTGCCAGGGACCTCATCGACTGTGGCAGGATGCCTGTTTTGATCAATATGTACACAATTCTGGCTATAAATTCCCTCAAAATGCTTGGGTGGGTGCCCATGATTTATTTATTTCCGTTTGCCAATTAGGTCTAGAGAGCCTTCCTAATAGACTCACTGGAAAAAACAGAAAGAAATCTTGGAAGGAAAGAGCTGAACTGAAAAAGAAAAACCTTTCTGCTCTCTAAATTTAGAATAAATCCATCACCATTTTTGTTTTACCTCAATTAACTTTATCCCGCTGAATTCATCTAGTCTCCAAAGAAATCTTACAGCCTGGAGAGTTCCTCCATTCGTCTGGACTTTTAAAAGTTCTTGTGAAATGTATAGTCCATGTGATCAGGAAATCTGAGTATACTGGTAGTTCATTATTATGATGGCACTTGTGGGCGTCAGGAACGATAATGTCTGTATTTAATGGTATTTGTGGCTTGCCCCTGGCTTGCAATTACCTGCCAAGTGTAGTGGCTGGATTGAAAGCATGATTGCAACAGCCCATTTTCTCTTAGAAATCCTACTGGCTCCTTGATGATAATTTGACCTAAAGCATTGTGAGTGTGAGAGTGTGAGTGTGTGTGTGTGTATGTGTGGTGCTATCACTTCCTCATTCCTCCTGTGCAATAAAAGGAAAGTTCCCAGGGAATTGAACAATTCAAATAATAAATTTTTTCAGTATTGGCCTTGCTCAGCCAGCTGAATATTCTTGATAAAACAGCAGTTGCCTGTCCTGAACCCACACCTTAGGCAAGAGACACCTGGTATGTGGAGAATGTGCTGAGTTCACATGTGGCCATGACAGCACAAGGCTGTGACCGAAGTGTCTGGTCTCAGGAGAGGTTTATTGTCCACAGGTCTTAGGGTCTGCCAGGAGCTGCTGATGATTCAGCCATTTTGTATTCATTTGTCTATTATGAGTGGGACAGTAGCTGTTACTGTTTTATACTCTTAAAATAAAAAAAAAAACAACACTGCACAGTTTAGACAACTATACAAGATGACCCCCACTGCTAAAAGTTGAAATACTGATGTTGCATTTACACAGAGTTGGCTGTGAAAAAACAGAATGCAAGGCAGGACTTCGGATTCCCACTGCTGTGCAAAAGGAGAGATAAAAATAATAGCAGCAAAAACTCATGCAAATACATCAACCTCAAGGCTAAGAAACTTAATGCTCCTGAGTGGAACAGTAGAAAGCTTATGACCATTATTCTCTATTTGATGTATTGCTTGGACAGTTTTAATTATTTTATTCCCATTTAAAATAAAGGTTAATTAAAATGTCTACCAGCTATTAATAGTTCACATGTTAAAAAGAACTTTTTTCTATGTTTTATACGTTTTTCTTGTAAAATCAATGTACAATCACTATAGACAATTAGGGGCAAGAATAAGCAAAATAAAAGAACATGAATGTCTAACAATTATATTCCTCTTACAGCATGCCTGGCAAAATTGTAAATGATTTTTACATATAAGCTCATTTAATTGTCAAAGCAACCTTATGAGGTAGGTTTTTACCTATCCCTATTTTACAGAAAAGGAAACTGAGGCACAGAGAGGTTAAACAACTTGCCCAGAGTCCAAAAAACAGCCTGGCTCCAAAGTCAGCACTGCTCACCACACTGTTGTACTTCTCTCTATGACCATCCACAGTGGCCCTCCCTCAGGTATAACTTACAGTTAAGCTTAGCATATAGCTTTCCAGATCTTTTCTTATTAATAAACAAGTAAATATATGGTACACTTGCATATCATGCATCAATATATTGTCTATGTATGTTACATTAATTTCCTAGTCTGACTCTCAAAATAGTCTTTTTAATTTTTCTGACCTTATGAATGAGGAAACAAGCTTAGAGGGGCCGAGTGACTTGCCCCAAATCTCATAGTTGTGGTGGAAGAGAAACCTTTTCCCAGGTCAGCTACCTCCATCAAAGGGATTCTTTTCTCTGCACTAAGCTGCCTCATGGTCTTTTAATTTTGACTGTGATGAAAGCACACAATTTCATCGTGGTGGGATGCATCACCAGGTTGAAGGTGATTAGGTGCTGTAGTGGGGGCTCTCAGTGCCCTGCTAGCTCTGCCTTACCAGCTGGTGCACCTGTCTCCCAGCGGCTGCAATGCTGGCTAGTAACCATGCCTAGCTGTCCTCCTCTATAGAGAATCGCCTTTGGTCACTTCACCCCTTGCAGGGTCTCATCTAGAAAACTGGACTTGGGACAAGTGGTGTTTGATAACATGACTCCCCTCTGGGGAACAAAAACCAGCACCCACATTGAGGCAAGGGCTGCCTTTTGGAGTCCTACAACAGTTTTCATAATTTTTAGCCATAGTTTGCCTTGAGTCAGTAGGGCTTTTTTCTTTCAAAAAGTCCAGTGACTATTTTTTCAAAATGTTTTATTTAAATATTTTGTTAAGGTGACTTACATAGACCAATGAAAGCCCTAAAAACCATTTCAAACACGTTTAATTCAGGGTCATTTCTCATGTTTCCATATTTCTAAGCTTTAATGCTTTTCTATTTCAAATCAATTACTTTCTATTCATTCTTTAAGCACACATATTTCAGAGTTATAACAGAAGAATAGCTATGAATAACTACCCTGCCTCCTTTAATTTCACAGTACTCCCATCTGCCTTCCATCTCCCTTGCTGAAAATTTTCTCTGCTCCATCACCACAATTTCACTGTTAGCTTTCTCCTACCAACTTCTGGTACATCTCACTATTGAAGTTTTCTCTGTTATAGCCATCCTGTGTGCCCTCTTCTAAATGAACACTTCACTTCTGCCTTAACTGTCCTTTTGAAATCATATCTAGGCACAAAGTCCACAAATTTTTAATTGATTCTTTAATCTAGTTACCATCATGGTTTTATAAACCCGACTTTCTGAGGTTTGCCAATAGAACTATCATGTAGAAGCAGATCTGGAATATTTGGGCAATACTGTAATTTTTCAGAAGTGGAGATTATACTGCCATGCAATTTAGTGGTGTTTGAATTTTCCTGAATTTCTGTTTCTATCCCCATCCCAGCTGACTCATAATTTATTTATTTACATTATTGCAAGAGCCTCTGAGCTGAGCTTCCTGTCTCCCTTCCCAATCCAATCAATCCATCCTCTATAGAGCTACAAAAGAAACCTTCCTAACTCTTTTTCTCACCATGGTACTTCCGTGTTCAAAAACCCATCCCTGGCTCCCCATTGCCTAGGGAATGCTGTATTAAAAACATTTTAGGCCATCAGACATTGGTATAACATTTGTAGGACTGCAATAAAAATACAAATAGGGTCTCTGACTCACCCCTCTTCTCTCTCAATTCCACAAGGGGCCAAATAGGCATGTGTGTGAATAGCCACCCTACAGTCAAATGCTGTCCATAACCCTCCAGCCTCCACCTGCAAACGGTCACCTCTTGGCCATTCTTGGATTTAGGGATGTATGCTGGTGGTGTGGTCTATCCTTAAGAGGATGGACTAGAAGAAGAGGCTTGTTCAGGACCTGGAAGTGGGGTAAGGCCATGGAGGCAGCAAATTCCAGGGTCCTGAACATGAGAATGAGCATGGTCTAGAGGGGGAGGACAGTGCTGGGAGAAGGTGGACATGGTCCCTTATCCCTGTGGATTACTAATCCTGTGTAGAGGGGTATGGCTGGAGGAGGGTCAGAGCAGGACCTTCTCAAACACGAGGCTAAGGGAAAGACTCTCTTGCAAGATTTAAGGGCAATTCTGAGTCTGGCATGGAAGACTTTTCATGATCTGATCCCAACTTACTTTTTCAACATCATTTCATACTACTCCCAGGTGTGACCCATCCACAGTGACCAGTTTAGTCCACTTACATGTCTTTGGGGCATGATCTTCCTCATCCACCCATGTGACTTTCCTCATGCTATATACCAGATCCCAAGTTCACAGGGACAGGTTAAATAAATGAGTGTCATAGGCCAAGTGGGGCCCACAGAATGCTAGAGAGAGCAAGCCTCATCTAAATGGCGGTGCCAATTTTCAACTCCAGTCAACTGGTAGCATGAAAGACTGTGCACCCAGTATTGTCAGGTCAGTCTTCTATTAGGTCAGAAATACAGATTTTTCATAAGAAATCTCTTGATTTTGAAATATTGACAACTAATTAAAATTAAACAAGAAAAACACTCTGCTGTCCAAATCAAGCTCCACTGTGGCTCCAATTTGGCCTGTGTATGTTCTGTAACCTGATATTGTCTGTATGCTTCCCTCCAACTCTGTGAATCTTTCCTTTCTTCAATCATCAACTCAAATTCTACCTCGTCCTTGAAGCTTTCCTGGATCACTCCAACCCATAGAACTTTCTTTTTTATCTTAAATGTTCTAGTACTTATAATCCAGCCCACTAATTTGACACCATTTGAAATCCTCTTTTTATATCTCGAATTTAATTGAGATTAGAGAGTAACAGTCACGCCTTTTTTTTTTGTTTATCTCATAGGGTCTAAGAGTTCCAGTCTCATGGTATTTGTTAAATCACCAATGAATAAAAACAAAATTGTACTATGCTTTAAAGAGTATATACTTTAGACCAAGGAATTTAGCTTCTGAGAATTTCAGTTAGGGAAAAAACATAAATTTGTGCAAAGATGTATGCATGTAACAGGATATTTGTCATAGTCTTAGTTGTTAAAATAAAAATTTGGACAAACTAGGTATCCAGCAAAACAGCTTGAATAAATTAAAATTGTAGTATACAGTGTAATTGCTTGAATGTCTCTTAAGTCTCCTTTTCATCTATAATTTTCTCCTCCATTTCTGTAGTGTGTGTTTACTTGATAGTTTTTTTGTTTGCTTGTTTTTTTGCTGTGAAGAAGCTCTAGTTTAGTTAGGTTTCACTCATCAATTTTTTTTGTCACAATTACTTTAGAGGACATAGCCATAAATTCTTTATCAAGGCCAATATCTACAATAGTAGTCCCTAGCTTTTCTTCTAGGATTTTCTTAGTTCGAGGCTTTACATTTAAAACTTTAATCCATCTTGAGTTGCTTTTTGTATATGGTATAAGGAAGGGGTCCAATTTCTTCTACATATGGTTAGCCAGTTATCCCAGCATCATTTATTAAATAGGGAGTCCTTTGCTCATTGCCTATTTTTGTCAGTTTTGTTGAAGAGCAGATTGTTGTAGGTGTGTGGCCTTATTTCTGGGTTCTCTATTATGTTCCATTGGTCTATGGGTCTACTTTTGTACCAGTATCATGCTGTTTTGATTACTGTAGCCTTATAGTAAGGTTTATAGTCAGGTAATGTGATTTCACCAGCTTTGTTCTTTTTGCTTAGGATTGCTTTGGTGATTCAGGCTCTTTTTTGGTTCCATATGAATTTTAGATTTTTTTTTCTAATTCTGTGAAAATGATGTTGGCAGTTTGATGGAATAGCATTGAATCTTCATCTTGCTTTGGGCAGGATGGCCATTTTAACAACATTGAGTTTTCCAATCCATGAGCATAGAATGTTTTCCCATCTGTTTGTATCATCTATGATTTCTTTCAGCAGTGTTTTGTAGTTCTCCTTGTAGCGATCTTTCACCTCATCGGTTACATGAATTCCTAGGTATTTCATTATTTTGTGGCTATTGTAAATGGGATTGTGTTCTTGATTTGGCTCCCAGCTCAAATGTTATTGGTGTATAGAAATGCTAGTAAATTTTCTACATTGATTTTGTATCCTGAAACTTTACTAAAGTCATTCATCAGTTCTAGGAGCCTTTTGGTGGGCTCTTTAGGGTTTCCTATGTTTATACTCATATCATCTGTGAAAAGAGATCATTTGACTTATTCTTTTTCCTATTTGGATGCCTTTCTTTCTTTCTCTTGCTTGATTGCTCTGGCTAGGACTTCCAGTACTATGTTGAATAGAAGTGGTGAAAGTGGGAATCCTTGGTCTTACTCCAGTTCTTAAGGAGAATGCTTCCAGCTTTTGCCTGTTCAGTATGATGCTTGCTGTGGATTTGTCATAGACAGCTCTTATTATTTTGAGGTATGTTCCTTTGATGCCTAGTTTATTGAGCATTTCTCTCATGAAAGGATGTTGGAATTTAGTAAAAGGTTTTTCTGCATCTATTGAGACGATCGTGTGGTTCTTTGAAAGGATAAACAAGATTGATAGATGGCTAGCTACATTAACAAAGAAAAAAAAGAGAGAAGATCCAAATAAACACAATCAGAAACAACAAGGGTGACATCATAACCAATCCCACAGAAATACGAACGATCCTCAGAGACCATTGTGATCACCTCTATGCATACAAACTAGAAAATATCGAGGAAATTAAATTTCTGGGAACAGACAACCTTCCAAGATTGAATCAGGAAGAAATGGAAACCCTGAACAATTGGTTAAAAAACCAATATTGAGCTCCAAAATTGAATTAGTAATAAAAAACCTACCAACCAACCTGTGAACCAGATGGATTCACAGCTGAATTCTACAAAACGTACAAAGAAGAGCTGGTACAAATTCTGCTGAAACTATTCCAAAAAATTGAGGAGAATGGATTCCTCCCTAATTTAGTCTATGAAGCCAAAATCTGGCAAAGACATGACAAGAAAAGAAAACTATGGGTCAATATCCCTGATGAACATAGATACAAAAATCCTCAACAAAATACTAGCAAACTGAATCCAGCAGCACATCGAATAGTTAATTCTCTGTGATCAAGCGGGCTTATTCTGGGATGCAAATCAATAAATGTGATTCATCACATATACAGAATTAAAACCAAAAACCTGAATCATTTGGACTTCACCCTAATATTCCTGCACACGTTCTTTGCTTTCTAATATATGATGTTTCAGGCTTATCTTGTTCTTTTCTTGCCCCAGACCTGGAATCCAACATTTCTTCAATTAATCCTATTTTCTTTTAGTGAAAAATGGTATTTGGAGTCTATAATGTTGGCATTAGAGGTGTTCTTTGCTCCTGGGTTAGTCATTGTCTCTAGGCTTTTTCAATATGCAGAGCTTAAAAAAATACAGTTTTTGTTTCAGATAAAATGTATTGTGAGTTCATATTAATACTTTCAATTTAAACTCAGAGTTTTGGCCTAATCTCTAAACATCAAAAATCTGATCCTGGTTCAAACAGTTAAAAAATGATATGACAATCGGGAAAAAGTAAGCAGCATATTTATATTTCATGATACTAAGAAATTAATTTTAATTTTTAAGTGTGATCATTTTAATTCTATTCCTTAGAAGAATCCCGTGTCTTACAGAGATACATACATATTGAAATATTTGTAGATAAAATTCCCTCATGTCTGAGATTTGCTTCAAGATAATCTAAGGAGTTGAGTAGGAGAAAGTAGATAAGTGTATGGATGAAAGAAAATTGGCCATGAGTTGATAATTGTTGAATTTGAGTGATAGGAACACGAGGGTTATTATTTTGGTGTCTCTCTATTTTCATATGTTTGAATTTTTAATTGGACATTTTAAAGAAAGATATGCTAGAATATTTCATGACATAGATAATGTTCGTATATAATGAAGTAAAAACCTAGTGTTGTAGGACAAAACTGGATTCTTGTCACACGACCAGGAAAGATTTGGCTCACAGCCACTTTGAAGGGTGAGGGGGAATGGAATGTATTGGGCGAAAAGGATAAAAGGAAAAACAGCTCAGCAAAGTGAGATGGAGTCCTGCTAACAGGCTGTCCACCTCACTGACTGAATCCCAGGTTACCACACAGGAACAAGAGGATCCAGACTCCTCCCTGCTGCAAATGGCATGAACTTCCCCAGGCTCCACCCCATCCCCCCAGTGTGCAGGCCAGTAGGAGATCCTCCGGTGACCCCTTTTTACTTGGCTGTCTCATTAGCTGTACTACTTTCATAAAATAAGCTCAAATTTCTAGAAGAAATGTAAATAGATATAGATGAGGCTAAAAGGACTTACCCTAAATGATGAATGTTCCTCTATGTGTTACAGATTATTTTCATTTTAGTCTTTGTGTCTTTCTGCATATTCCAATTTTTCAATATGAAAATGTACTACTTTCATAATCAGACAAAAATATAAATGTTATTGACTAAGTGACTTTAAAACAATGAACACTACTCTATTTCCTTGTTTGTATGCTTTTATGATAACGGCATTTTCCATTTTCAAGCTATTACCAAATGCTTCCACACTGTAGCTGCTTGAAAGCCTGTATGCCCCCTTCTCCTCTGTCATTTTCCTCCTCGCTCCATCTTCCCTGCCACAGGAGGTTCTCATCTTTCTTCCGCTGTTGAGTGCCCAGAGTCAGAAAGTCAGGACCTTAACTCAAAGTGAAAAAGAATCTAACTTTACTCCTCTCTGCTCAGTGTTTCTTCTCTGTTCTCAGGCTTAATTTTATTTTTCTGTCTCTAGTTTTTCTTCCTTATAGCTTATGATTTTTATCAGTAATATGAATAAGAGTACATGGTATTTATAGCTTTTGCTAAGTACTAGACAGTTTGCTAATTAGTTGACATATATGAACTTTCTAAGTCCTCAAAGCAGTCTTAGGATGGAAGAATTACTCCTAATCCTCACAACAACTCTACGACATAACGATTTCTAGCCAAGCTGAATGGGTGCAGCTCACAGAGACCTTATGCAACTTCTCCAGCCACACTTCAGGAGTGAGACAGAATTGGTTTGAATTCATGTGTGTCCGGGTCCATAGCTCATAGTTTTTTTCATTGTGACTTGCTGCCTTTTTTTAAAAAGAAAAGAAGGGAAAAAAAATCTCAAATTATTCTAAAGCAGAGATCTGCTTTAAACAGATAGGGTAATCTTATACAAAATTTTAAAAAGGATTATGTTATATTTGTTTAATTGTTATGTGTCCTATGTGTATTTCACATCAGCTCTTTCATTCTCATAAAAGTAGAATTCAAAATGCACAATAATAAAATTTCGGGTTAAACGAAGTCTTATTAGGAAGGATACAGGGAGCCAGCAATCTAGGGGTGCTCTGTGCAGAAGGGAGAAGAGCCCCAAGGCCAAGGAGAGCACTCCCAGGGAGGCTGGAATGAGAAGGGGAAAGGAATTCAACCCCAGTACGAAAGGAAACCCTTGAGCCCTGGGGCTGTGCCTGTCTCGGGGATTCTAAAAGCAAGCAAAGGAATGAAAACACATCCTTTTCAAGGCAATGTCTGCACCTCAACTTTAACATTCTGAGTAACATTATCTTGGGCACAGTTCTCCTTAATGAAAACATGTTCTTCTAAGCTGTAAAAAATATAAAGTCCCTAAAACATAAAGCATGCCTTTTAGAAATGAATTCCAAAACTAAACAGTAGATCTCATTGAAGGCCCTTTGCTAACAAGTTGAGTTCATCTTTGGTGTTTCTCTCTTCACCCTTTGGAACAGTCTGTCCCCACTCTTCCTTGTCTGATGGCCCAGTACTGCCATGATCCCAGCACAGAGTATCATGCATGGACAGCCCCCTTCCTTGGGCTGTTAGGGCCTGCTGGGCAGAAGGATTTTTCTTCTTATCGAACCACACTTCTTCTTCCTTCACAGACTAATTTGGTGCCCTTGAGAGCCTGCTGCCACACTGTGTCAAGGAGGAATCTAACAAACCATGGAGATGTTACCCATGAGTCAACTTTCCTAGGGGAGATCACCTGTATTTGTACAGGAGTCTTTAGGAGAAGATGCCTTGAGCCAGAGGAGACTGTTTAATCATGGAAATTTCAGACTTTGGGAGAAGCTAAAATAGATGATGTTTAGGGGCAGATATAGCCATATGCACCCATCAAATCACACTGTATATGAAGCAAGACAAGTGGACATGAACTCTAAACAGAAAACAGTTCAGGGCACAGATGTCTGTGGACATTTTTATTATATTGAAAGAGAGAGATAGGGCAGTAGGGGTAAAGTAGGAAAGGAGAGAGAGGAAGAGGATACTGATAATAAACAGTACAATATAGGAAATATGCACCTAGTAAATGACTTCTAAGTAGTGGGGGAACTACTGGGTTAAATTCATCTGGAAGTTTTTCTCTTCCCACGGAAAGCCAGGAGAGTCCACAAACCCATCCCATCATAGCAGGGCAAGTGGAAGAGGCATTCTCAGGAAGCTACAACAGACATTTTTAAGAACTACAGAAGAGCTATCCCTCTTGAAGATGAGAAGTGTGCCCGAATCTATGCAGTAGCACAAACAGAAATAGCTAGATATAGGGGAACATATTTAAAAATACTAAAAAAAAAGAGAGAGAGAGAGATTTGAAAAACCTTCAACTGTAAACAAACGCACACACATTCTCTGAAATTTTATCTTCCCCCCTCATAAGGTTCTGACTTATTCAGCATGAATTATGGTGGGACATCGGAAAATATGGTCAAGTACAAATTAGAAAGGGGTCAGAAGACAATGCAGAATCAGATCCCCAGCCAAAACCAGAATCAAACCAGACCTTCAAGGCAATTTTGGCTAATTAGTTTTCTTACAAAGAATGTTTAAGAGTCTTTACTATGTTCCAGACGCTCTGTTTTATTCAGATGAATTCAATTTTACAAAACACTTCAAAGTAGGTACTATTTTTATCTCCATTTTATAGATAAGTCCTTTGTGACTAAGAAACAGATAAGATAATTAAATTGGATCAAAGTCATGCGACTAGGATGGTAGAGCTAGGATTCAAACCCAGAGAGTCTTAGCTCCAGAGTCAGTGCTCCACTGACAGCTACTAGTGACAACAGTTTATTCTATATCAATTAATCGACTGTGGAAAACAGGACTACATCCTAGTGTTCTAGGCCCCAAACACAGAAGCATGAAACTGATTATATATTCCTCCCACCCCCTTCCCCAGAAGTCTCTTTCGTTGATGGACACTGACATCTTTACCCTTGGCCCAGCCCTTCTTGTGAATGGCCACAGTATTCCTTTCCTTGCCCTACTTCCTCAGTGGGGCATCTTTGTCCATGTACTTGGACATTTAATATTACTCTTCCTTCTGGAAATGCAGAGTCTATTCTGTCCTTTCACTTCTGGGACAGCCTCTCTTCTTTACTTTGCTCAAGATCAATGACTCATTTCTTAAATGCTTTCCTATATGTTTCTCCTCTACCAGGCAGCCACCAGCCTTCCAGGAAGCTAAGCAGTATTGAAAGGAAGTTGAAGAAGAGGAACCCGAGTCTCCTTCCAATATCTGGAAGGTCAGGATCTTTCTAACAGGATGCATGGGAAGTACACCAGGCTATAACTCTATTATTTAGAGCTTGTTGTGTACTTAGTAAATTGTGGATAATTCATTTCACTGTATTGGCTCAACCACTCTCAGTTTTCCTTTTTGTTATTTTCACTGAGTTCCATGGAAGAACGTCTTCAGCTACAACAAAGGTAATAGATAGCTACTACAAAGGAGGTCCCCCCTCAACTCTTTTTTGCAATAAAAATTCTGGGGCCCAGAGTGTGCAGAGAAGATATACACCAGCATCCCTCCCCTGGAGTGGAACATCCCTACCCTGGAGTGGAATAACAGGCTTATTCCTAGTCAGATGCCCTATGCATCTATCACTTATGGAGCATATGACGAAGTAGGGCAGGACAAACCCTGTTACTGTTTCTTAAACCACTCTCACATCTCCACATCAGCAAGGTGTCCGAGTCTACTCAGGTAATGGTGTTTTGACTGAGGGGGCCTCAGTTTGTGCCCTGAGAATCTAAGAGGAATGGAGAACTTGGCCTAGCCTGTTGGGCTGACTGCCCTTACTTGCTAACTGACAAGGGAATGGGAGCAACGTAGCAGAATATTTATCTTGGCTTCCACATATAAAGGCTGGTGTCCAGGGCCAATTGTTGGCAAAAGAGAGTAGTGGGAAGATGTTTCCCCCATCTAAGATTCTCAGCACCCTTATTCTAATCCCTTGTCCTCTTTATCCCACACCAAGTTCCCCAAGCCTTCTCTTTTTCCTTTACTTTATCCATATCTGAACTCCAAAATGATCTGCGATCATTCACCATATAGCAGATGTGGCTGGCAATGTTATAAAAACAAACTGGGATCCGCTTGCCCGGCACAGCAGAGACAAACACTGACATCAGGATAGCAGCAAAAGAAAGCCAGGCATTTATTTGCAGGGCACCAAGCAATGAGGACCAGGCAGCTAACACTAAAATCCTGACCTCCCCAGTGGCTTGCAGGCAAGTGTTTTTCAAGGCAGGGGAAAATTTCAGGACAGCGGATGTTATAGGTAAAATCATAAATCAATACATGGAGGTTACACACTGGTTTTGGCCTAAAAGGGAGAGATTATCTTGAAGTGGGGCCTTGTGAGTCATGGGTAGATTCAAAGATTTTCTGATTTGCAATTGGTTAAGGAGGAGCTTTGTTTAAAAATTTAGGGTTGGCTGGGCGCGGTGGCTCACATCCGTAATCCCAGCACTTTGGGAGGCCGAGGCGGGCGGATCACTTGAGATCAGGAGTTCGAGACCAGCCTGGCCAACATGGTGAAACCCTGTCTCTACTAAAAATATAAAAATTAGTTAGGCATGGTGGCAGATGTCCTTAATTCCAGCTACTCGGGAGGCTGAGGCAGGAGAATCGCTTGAACCAGGGAGGCAGAGGTTGCAGTGAGCCGAGATCCTGCCATTGCACTCCAGCCTGGGTGACAGAGCAAGACTCTGTCTAAATAAATAAATAACAAAAATTTAGGATTGGCAGAACAAATGTTAGCTCCCTGAGTGTGACTTTTCTCCAGGCCCCTCAGGAAGAAATTTAGGACGAAGAATGATAGGTAGAGTTCGGTATTCAGTTCCCCCTTATCTGAGGTCTATGTGCTGGAGGATCCATTTGGTGCAGGTCCAGGTTTCTAAAAAAACAACTCAGAGATATATGTTAAGATGTTGTCTTTAGTTTCTATAGGGGAACCAAACATCCTGTGAATCTAGCTTCCTTGGCTACTGTTTGTAGGCTACTATTACCTTCTAGCTTAACAAGTTGCTTATTTACTTCTCAGGGCTAGCTAGGTGCCTGGAATTTCCCTTGGAGAAGCTCAAGATTTTCCTCTATTTTTCTGCTTAGGGAGACCACAAGCCTCTTAGAGAGGGGTCCCTGCTCCAATTCAGCAATAGAGCAAATCTCCTATTTTCTTCCTGAAGGCTGTGATTCTCAGGCTGGCTAGAAAATGCAGATTCTGAGGTTGCCGCTCTTCTGCCTATCCCACTCCCCAGGAATCTAGTTGTGAAGAAGATCCCACAGAGGATTGTAATGTTGGGTGTCGCAGGGGAAAAACTGACTGAAGGTTAGAGGTAAAAAACCCTAAGGATATTACTGCAAAAAGGAGTGGTCGTGCCGGGCTTGCGGGGAGACCTGAGGAAGTTAGACCTCCGGAGTCCACCGCCCCCCTTTCACTACCTGTTATGGGTTTAAATTGTGTCCTCCCCCAGAAGATAGGCTGAACTCTTAACTTCTGGAACTTCTCAATATGACCTTATTTGGAAATAGGGTCTTTGCAGACATAATCAAGTCTAGATGAGGTCACACAGGAGTAGAGTGAGCCCTGATCCAGTATGACTGGTGTTCTTATAAGAAGAGAAGAGGCACATAGAGGGAAGGCAATGTGAAGACACACAGGGAGAGTGCCATGTGATGTCACAGGCAGCATGGAGTGCTGCACACAAATGACAGAAGGAAGGGTTTTCCCCTACAGGTTTCAGATGAGCACGGCCCTGCCAACACCTGGATTTCAGTCTTTCAGCCTCCAGAGCTGTGAGGCAATACATTTCTGCTGTTTTAAGCCATCTAGGTTGTGGTACTTTGTTGTGGTGGCCCCAGCAAAATAATATACTCTCTCTAAGTCCCACCCCCGCCCCCTTCCTCCCAGGTTGTAGGATGCAGGCAGCTGCCTCTCCCACACCTACTAATGCCAGCCTTGTTGGGGTGAGCACTACAGATTGTCTTCTTGGCTTCCTCATGCCTCAGTCCCCGGTCTGGCCTCCTGAGGGTCATGGAGTCCACGGGCTTCTGTTGCTTCTTGATCTTTCAGAGAAAGATGAACAGGATGTGGACTTATTAGGGCACTTTCAGGATGAAACCAAAGGCCCACTGGCTGTGAGGGGAACTGGAAGAGAAACCAAGTGAAGCTCCCACTTCAATCCTAAATTGTCTGTTTCTCTGGAGCTAGAGAAAATGAACTTTTTGAGTAAAAGCAGGACCCAGCCATGCTGTTGCATGTCTAGGAATTCCCTGTGGTTCTGAGCTTTCATTGCATTTGTTCCAGGGGTGTCTGCAATTTGTCACAGAGGTCCCTGACTTTCTAGGCAGAGGGAGAAAAGGAAAGGGAGTGGGGTGGTGACTGTGGAAGGGCTCTCTAAACATCTCCAGGGCCATGCAAACTGTCAACATTAAGGGAGGTGAGGTGGTGACCATAGTGGTTATTCCAGAATGCCTGTGGTCTGTCTTCTCTCACCTCACTCTCTGACACTCTTACTCTTGGAGTAGGTAGCTGTGTAGTGTCCTGGCAATAAGAATAACAGTCATGAAAACTGTCATTTATCAAATGCCATATGCTGGATGGCTATTATTTCATATCCTCATTGTAACTCTGCAAGACACAGGAAACCTCCATTTTACAGGTTAGGCTCAGACAGAGTACAGAATTTGTTCAAGTTCACAGAACTGTGGGTGGCTGAGCTAGCAATCAAGGCCAGGCATGACCATCTTTCCACTAGGCTGCACCACTTGTCCACAAAGACAAGCACACCTTCTGCTAGCCTCGGGCAACAGAATTCTTAGTCACATCATCCTTGTGTTAGGATAGCTATCTGGAGGCTTAGCCCTTTCTTTATTGCTCTCATAATCATTCTCAGTAGTCTGTACATTTTTGTGGAGAAATAGTACAGAGAAGAAAAGAAAGTAAATTAGTGCTTACCCACATTAAGCAGAAAGAACAAAAAGTTTTCTAATCACTTCATAGTTTTGCAATAGTTGCATTCATCAAAACCCAGTTTGCATTTTAGTGTGGAAGACCTTGCTATACCTGTGGTATCCCTGCCACACAGACTGCCCAAAGCATTTCTGAAAATTGACACAGTGTTCAGAATTTAGGGGAGCAGAAAAATGGGAATGATCCGAACCCCATGACGTAGCTAGGTATGGCTCACTTCTTTAAATGTTCAAGGGCCTCTGGTTAAGGAGAAAATTAACTTTACTCCTAAGTTTTTGAATAATATGTGATTAACGTTTTAGCCTTCTTCATACATACTTTTAACCTGTGAACCTGTTTAACAATTAAGCACATGTGGGAATTGTAAATTTTGGTTCCAGGTAAAAGAGAGAAGGTTAAATCAAGGGGATTAGATAAACAAGGTTACCTCATTTTAAGAGTGGGTATTTAAGACTTCTCATACGAAGGTTATTTGTAGAGATGGCATTGTGGGTGGTTCTCTATTTTTCAGTGAGGCTCTAACTGAAGAGAATGACCCCACTTTGTTGTGCAAGATTTCAGCTAGTCATGAAATAGAGCAGTGTGGTCTGCCGGGCGCGGTGGCTCACGCCTGTAATCCCAGCATTTTGGGAGGCTGAGGCGGGCGGATCACGAGGTCAGGAGATCGAGACCATCCTGGCTAACACGGTGAAACCCCGTCTCTACTAAAAAATACAAAAAATTAGCCGGGCGTAGTGGCGGGCGCCTGTAGTCCCAGCTACTCGGAGGCTGAGGCAGGTGAATGGCATGAACCCGGGAGGCGGAGCTTGCAGTGAGCCGAGATCGCGCCACTGCACTCCAGCCTGGGCGACAGAGCGAGACTCCGCCTAAAATAAAATAAAATAAAATAAAATAAATGAATAAAAACAAAAAAAAGAAATAGAGCAGTGGTCAGCAACCTTTTTCTGTAAAGGGCCAGAGAGTAAATATTTCAGCCTTTTTAACTCCTCAGCTCTGTCAGCCTGAAAGCAGGCATAAACACAAATCAATGCATGGCTGTGTTCCAATAAAACTTTATTTGCAAAAACAGTCCGTGGTCTGGTTTCAGCCTGCCGGCTAGCGTTTGATGACCACAGATATAGAGCATCCATAGGAAAACGTTATTTAAACATTGGAACCGTTGGCTGAAATGCTCTGCTGTTGGAGGTTTTTTTGTTTTTGTTTTTGTTTGAGACGGAGTCTCGCTCTGTCCCCCGGGCTGGAGTGCAGTGGCGCTATCTCGACTCACTGCAACCTCCGCCTCTCGGGTTCACGCCATTCTCCTGCCTCAGCCTCCCGAGTAGCTGGGACTACAGGCGCCCGCCACCATGCCCGGTTAATTTTTTTGTATTTTTAGTAGAGACGGGGTTTCACCGTGTTAGTCAGGATGGTCTCCATCTCCTGACCTCGTGATCCGCGCGCCTCGGCCTCCCAAAGTGCTGGGATTACAGGCGTGAGCCACCGCGCCCCGCCTGTTGGATGTTTTTAAAAACAGATTGGGCAGTTACTTGTTTGGGTTGGCTTTCATATGCTAATTCCTCCTTTAACACATTGGTGCTTCTGACATGCAGAATCTTCTACTCAATATTGTCACAGGACTACCAGTCACCTAATCCTCTTTTTCTATGAACTTCACTTAAGTTACAGGGAAATTTTTCTCTACAGGTCTTGCCCAATGTCTTCTAAACAAAAGATTGTGTCTGAATGCTAAGAGGGTCATGGCCACAGAGAGTGGGAGGATTTGAGCCCTTCAAGCACTTGGGTAGGAGAAAAGGAAATTAACTCATCAAATCTTTTCTCTCAAATAGCAAAAATGCAATAGATTCTTGCACAATGAAGAATCCTCTGCCAGTAGGCTAAAAGTCCACCTTCCTGTTTCCCTCTGTGTTCTATCTGATTCATGATCCAGAAGGGCTTATGCATTAATGTGATGTTCACAGCATTTCCACATGGTAGCTGAGAAACACTTTGCAATGCTAAAAAGTTTGAATTACTCTTAAATGTGTATATATGCATAAATGTATATATGTAGGTCTAGACATAACATGCAAGAATCAAGATACTGATTCTTAACATTGGCAACTAGATAAACATCAAATGTTAGAATTATGAATATTTTATTATACATGCATTTTTAAAAGGTAATTACATTTTAAAAATAAAGTAATAAATTTTAGTTTCATATACTTTTTAAATTTAAAATGTATTGTCATATAATTCATATTCTGCCTTTTAATTTTAATAGATAAAAATATATTTTTTGGGAAACGTAAAATTTTTTTATTTGCCAATATAAAGTTTTACATTAACTTTTTTACATTTTTATTAATCTATATTGAAGATTTTAATCAATTAGTTCATTACTGTCAATTGTATAAATCTGATTATAACAACATAATTTGTATTTTTATATTGAGAAGAGAAATATTCAATTTTATGGAGCAAGCAAATAATAATTCATAAATTATATATGTCCTTATTTTATTACTCACCCTTTCAGGATACCCAGTCATATAAAAAAAATCAAATGCAGTCATCTTTTTAAAATTTCTCATTATGAAGGTATCCTTAAAAAGGTAGACAGACAGGACATATTTATTAAACAATTTGTTAGCTTATGGTATGAGGGTCCCCATTTGAGACAGCCAAGTAAAAAGGGCTCACCGGAGAATCTCCTATTGGCCTGTGCTCTGGGAGGACGGGGTGGAACCTTGAGAAGTTCTCACCATTTGTAGAGGGGAGGTGCCTGGCCTTTCCTGTTCCTGGTTGGGGACCTGGGATTCTATCGTTGAGGTGGAGAGACTGTTACTGGACTGTATTTTATTTTGCTGAGTTGTTTCTCCTTTTTCCTTTTCACCCAAAAAATTTCACTCCTAACCCTTCTATGTGTCCATGAGCCTAATCTTTCCTGGTCATGTGACAAGAAACCATTTTTTTTCTACAACACATTTACGTTCTTGCTCCAGCCCCCACAAATATTAGTGAAGAGCCTATCTCAAATGACTATCTTTCATAGAAATGAAGATGTTTTGACTGATGCACAATTTTTATTAATTGATACAAGACCCAAAACTCCTTTTAGGTTTAATTCTTTTGTTGAAATTTTTTTCAAACATAACTCAGTTTGACAACTTCTTACCTGAATTTTCAAAATCCCCAAATCTCTAGAAATAAAACTTTTCTCTTTTAAAAAATGTATTTTGTGCCATCGTCATTTGGTGGCAAAACCTAACTGGTTTGACAGGAGATTATGTATAGCCCTTATGCATACTATTTATATTCAAATATTCATTTAGAGATATTAATGAGTTTGATTATGGGATCTGTCCCAGATCCTGCTTGGGGGGTTATGTAATGTACTATTCATGCATTATGTTACCTTTCAAAAATCTGAAAATGTCTGGATTTCTAACATGTCTTGTTTAAAGGTTTCCCTGCCTCAGTAAAAGAGCAAACTAGAAACAATGTCACGTTTTCTTTAATGACTCGGTAGATTACCTTAGAACAGAGGCACAGTATAATAATCAATAATTCCTATTGTACAAAGATTGTACAATAAGATATAGTTAAATGGCAGAGGACTTTTTGCTGAAAGTGTACTGACAACCATGATCATTTTTTAAGGTAAGTCCTGAGTCAACTTGTTTCCATCTTGCTTCAGTTTCTAAATAGTAGCTAAGCTTGCAAAACAATTATAGTCAAATGATACTATTGATTAACTGATTTGAATTCACTCAATTTTCATCATTTTGAATTTATTTTTTAGGATTAGGTCATACTCTAGTTCATGGGTGTATAATTAAATGTGGGTGTACAATTTTAAAAATCCAGAAATCATTGCACCAAACCATAAGCTTATGGAGAAAAGAGAAGTACTTTTTGATCTTTCTTCCTTCATAATGCCTTGCCTACACATAGTAGTCATTCAGTTGGTGTGGAAATGAATATTTTAGCCTACTGTTATATTTTGAGAAAATGCCACTGAAATCTCCGTCATCAGAAACGATTTAAAACTGCCAGAACTTTAGTGTCAACATTCCTCTTGCTCTAGACTGTGAGTGGCTACACATCTATCTCCACACATGAGCTTCTTTTCTGTTTTAAGCCTAAAAACAGCAGCCATATTTGACATTGAGTTTTTTCAATGTCATATAAAATAATCATGCTCACTTCAGCTCAGATTTTATTGAAGCCATTATTGAAGCTTAAGTCTTTTGTGGACTCACTTTTGAATTCAACATTTCTTCAAGTGTCTCACAGCCATTCCGTCCACACTGTTGGTCATCCGAGGAGAAGGAACAAACCCTGGGGACACTTTCCTCCTTTGAGACTAGTGGACCTTGAGGCAAAACGACACCCACAATTGTAGTCTGAGCACCGGGAATTCCATGTAAAGAACATTTTAAAAATATTTCAGTGATGTCCTGATTAGCCTCATCCAAGTAACCAGAACAATTCTTTATACTCGCACTCCCTTCCACCCGCCCTCCTCCCTCCACTAGCCACGGGCTGGGAGAAAATATTTGCAAC
Organism: Pan troglodytes; assembly: GCF_028858775.2. Lineage (NCBI taxonomy): Eukaryota > Metazoa > Chordata > Mammalia > Primates > Hominidae > Pan > Pan troglodytes. The sequence continues at coordinate 111,258,834 of NC_086015.1, forward strand.
ACACATATCAGATATAGAATATGTATCCAGAATCAAAAACAAAACAAAACCCAAAACACTCCTTATAATTCCACCATGAAAAGATAAACAATCCAATTTACAAATAGACAACAGATACCTTAGTAAAAATAATCACACTCAGAACGTATTTCTATGTTTCTTTTAACATTCTCCAATAAAAGAACTGTGGCTCCTAAGACAAATGGTTGGTCTCAGGGCTGGGGCAAGGGCTATACTATATGAGCCTGGCTTATCTTGTAGTTTCAGAATGTGAGGAAGGGCTTGAGAAAACACAATGATGGGGATATATCAGATGGATACAGGAACTAAGTAAAGAATCTCCCAATGGCCAAAGCTGAAACAATGTGAGCAACAAAATCAATAATGAAATATTGATTTATAATCCATCCAAAGTGGAAAATAAATACTGAGTGCATACTCTCCATAGGATATAAAAAATCATTGGATTTTAAAAATCTAGTTAAATAGAGCAACCTACAGTACAGAAGTATTACAAATAATTTATTCATACATTCCATTTTGAGAAGGTGGAGTATTACTCCCCATCATGTAAGTGTGGGCACTGCATAGCGACTTCCTTCCAAAGAGTATGGTATGGGAAAGGAAAACACAAGAGTAACTTTAGAATGGAGAAGCCTGACAAACACAACCTTTGCCGTGTAATCAAGGTTAGCATCAGTAGTGATAAGTCAGGCTGATAGCACATTGCCGAGACCAGCTCGGTAGGGGAGACCCTAACGCAGTGGCGCTAGAGGAATTAAAGACACACACACAGAAATATAGAGGTGTAAAGTGAGAAATCAGGGGTCTCACAGCCTTCAGAGCTGAGAGCCTTGAACAGAGAAATTTACCCACGTATTTATTAACAGCAAGCCAGTGATTAGCATTGTTTCTATAGATGTTAAATTTAAAGTATCCCTTATGGGAAACGAAGGGATGGGCTGAAATAAAAGGGGTGGGTCTGGCTAGCTGTCTGCAGCAGGAACATGCCCTTAAGGCACGGATTGCTCATGCTATTTTTTGTGGTTTAAGAACGCCTTTAAACGGTTTTCCGCCCTGGGCGGGCCAAGTGTTCCTTGCCCTCATTCCGGTAAACCTACAACCTTCCAGCGTGGGTGTTATGGCCATCACGAACATGTCACAGTGCTGCAGAGATTTTGTTTATGGCCAGTTTTGGGGCCAGTTTATGGCCAGATTTTGGGGGACCTGTTCCCAACAGCACATACCCTTGATATGATGGGAGGAGAATGGCACTTTACTTCTGTGGTCTTCTTCCACAAAACCCACAACCCTAGTAGAGTCACATGAAAGCTATCACAGACTCCAATTGAGGGACCTTCTATAAAATGCCTAGCCTGTACTTCTCAAAAGTGTCAAAGTCATCAAAAGCAAAGAAAGTCTGAGAAACAGATGTCTAAAGGAGCCTAAAAAGATATAGCAACCATTTTTAATGTACTATCCTGGATGGGATCCTGGGAGAGGTAGGGAATGACACTAGGTAAGAAAGGAAAGGAAGACACAGAATATACTATGAACTTTAATAATAATATATCAGTATTGGCTTGTTCATTGTGACAAATGTACCATACTAATGTAAGATGTTAACAGTAGAAGAAACTGGGTGTGTGGCATATGGGAACTCTTTGCACAATCTTTGCAACTTTTCTGTAAATCAAAAACTCTTCTAAAATAAAAAGTTTATTTTAAAAAAAATGAACAACAGGTTTGAACAGATGCCCCACCAACAAACACATACAAGTTGCTAAGAAGCACTTTAAGGATGCTTGACGTAACTAATCATCAGGGGAATGAAATTAAAACCATAATGAGATTTACTATAAACCCACTAGACTAAAATTATAAAGACTGACAAAAACAAGTGTTGGCAAGGATGTGGAGGAACAGGAATTTTTATACACCTCCAATAGGGATAAAAAATAGTACAACTAACTACTTCGGAAAACAGTTTGGCAGTTTCATAAAGTTATATATACACTATCATATGACCCAGTCACTCTAATCTTAGATATTTACCCAACAGAAATTAAAGCACAAATCCACATAAATAAAGACTTGTACATAGATGTTTATAGCCCCCCCTCAGAAAAACAACCCAAATATCCATCAGTCAGTGAATGGATAAACAAACTGTCACATATCCATATAATGGGACCCAACTTGACAATGAAATGTAACAAACTACAGCAACATCATGATAAAATCTCAGCGACATCATGCTTAGCCACATGCAAGAATGTACATGCTGTGTTATGCTACTTACATGCAATGCTAGCAAGTGTGCACTATATTTCAAGGGACAGAAAGAAGACCAGCGGTGCATAGGATAGGAGAGCCGGTATTGACTTGACAAGGGTAAGAGGGGACTTTGTGGACAGATAAAAATGTTCCATATCTTGATTGTGGTGCTTACATAAGTGTATGCATTTGTTAATGCTCATCAAACTGTACATTTATAATGGTGCATTTCATCTTATGTAATACAATTTAATACAGTTGATTTGTTTAAAAAAATAGAGGGAGTATTTGAAGGGATTCTGAGGGTGGCTCTCTGGGATCCCTCAGGGATGACAAATTGTCCTTCTCTGCTCCATGGTCCTTCCACCATCCCATGTCATCCCACTCCTCCCACCACCACCCCAGAAAGTAAGGGAGCTGTTTGACATGCATCTCTTTGACAGTGAAGGTTCCTGCTGCATGCAATTTCAGAAGGTAGAAGGCTTGATGGCATAACGTATGCCAGTGGGGCTTGAAGAGATCCTTTAGTGTGCCTGGAAGAGGAAGGAGGAAGGAGGAAGTGGACATACCTTCCCCTGTTCTCTGTGACTTTCAGGCACAGAAGAGGACCCCGATGTCTGCTGGAAGGACAGAGCTTTGTAGAGAGATCACAGGTGTACAGCAACCTGAGTGGGGGCCGAAGGGACACGCAGCTGCCCCTCTAGGGCAAAAGAGTCCCATGAGGGAGCTGGCATGAAGCTGAACATGGCCTCAGGAAACCATGCATACAGCTACAGCAAGATAGCAGATGCCACGGAACAAAGTGCCACCAGATCAGGACACAGGAACCTCCTACTACTGAGGCTGCTGCTCCCAGGCACAAGAAGAGGAGTTCTCTCTCCTCCCCGCTGGGGTTGGAGTCGGTGAAGCTGGGATAGACAGTATTAGTTCAGGGAGAAAAAGCTTGTACCTATGAGTAAGGACAGCTAATGATATTGAATTTTGACAGAATTGTCAACAGAGAAAGCCTAAGACTTTAACAAGAATAGATTACAAAAATCAGTGGACTAGACTAAGATTTAAACAAAAATAGGACAAAAAATAAGACATATGCTCTGGGTAGATTTTAAGGTTCAAAGAAGTTTTGAGAATATAGAAAGCTTCATTAAAAAAAATTTGCATGGATCTACTTCAGTCCAACTGTTACACTTACATTCAAATAGGATTGTTATGATACACTCTTTTGCAACCTGCCATTTTCACTGGGTTATATATCGTGAACATTTGTCCATGTCAATATATAGTCTTCTACAACATGGTTTTTAATGTCTGTGCAGCATCTACCACATAAATGTATGTGTTTTATTTAAATGGTAGCTTATTGTTAAACACTAAGGCTGTTCCAATTTTTCAGTATTATAAATAAGTTTGATGAAGAATCTTACACATGTATCTTTTCACACATCTCTGATTGTGCCCATTAGATAAATTCACAGTTAAGGAATTGCTGGTGCATGGGGTATTTGTATTTTAAGGCTCTTAACACCCTGTAGAAGGTTTGTGTTGATTTACACTTCCACTAGAAATAATTTTAAAGGCTAATTTTCTATTTATCTGTATCTCATTCTGACTCAACAATAAATTGAACTGGCTGAAGGATGCTCATATATCCATCTTTCTTTCATTATTATGTTATAGTTAGGGTGAGTTTAGAACTTAAAATTAGCAACACTAGCAGTGTTTTTTATCCTCAGTTTAGCCACAAAAATGGCCGTGTTGGTGTAATGAGAGTAATAATAATGGAGTTAACCTTTAAGGAGAACTTACTGTATGGCAAGTAGCATTCACAGTACTTTACAGGTATTAACAGTCCTGTGATGTAAGTACTATTATCCTTGTCATTTTAAAGAAGAGGAAACTGAGTAACCAAAAGGGTAAGTGCCTTGATCAATGTAGCTTTTCAATATTAATATGTATCATTCTTATCTGGATTGTTTCAGTATTTCTGTACATGGTGATTCTTTAATTTGCATCAGGTCTTAAAGAATTAAGTTCTTTCTGTTATACAGACTAAACACCGACTCACCACGGACAAAGACACTTCTGCTCTGAATATGAAATCCTGTGGTTGGATGGTCTTGGGGCCCCCTGTGGCAAAATTCTATAGACCCTGTCCCACACTCTGTCATGAAAATGGGACTATATTACAGTTCTAATTCCCAAGTACAGCGCTGTCACATACTGCCCCAGTCAGTTGTAGAGTTTGCCACAAGTAATTTGTTATAAGTAATTAAGTTCTGAAGTTTGCAAATGGAGCATTTTTCATGTAAATTGGAGTGGATGTGAGATTATCCTTGCCTAAGGTCACCTCACTCCCACACATTTCCATGTGCTCTCAGAGTAGGAGAGAAGTGGGTGAAGCCTTTGCAAGGTTGTGGAGGAGTGTTACCAGCCTGCAGCCCATCCTGCCTCTGCACCCGGGGAGTGGGTGGCACTTGCATATATGTGGATCTCTGCAGGAAAAGCATGGGGAACTACAACTCCAAATGGAAGGAATAAAAGGAGAGGAAACAATTAAAACAACTGAAGAGTAGGAAAAGGTGTTTCTGCCTCAACACAACTGAAAACAAAAATTAGACATTTTCATTCCCAGTCTTCTTTCCTTGATTAGCATCAGGAAGACAGATTTAGTTTCCTACCAACAACAACAAAACAAAACAAACAAACAAAAAAGCTATGTGTGCCCAGTAGGGAGAGATGATGAAAGCACCATGTTTCTGTGTTTATGTTTCAGCATGTCAAAGGGTATCAAGATGGCCATGAAAAGAATGGAACCTCCTAAAATCTTTGTTGTTAAAGAAATGTTTTCCCTTCAATGAACAGCTTGCCAAGGCCAGATAAGCAGCATGAAAAGCAGAAAAAAAAATGCTTCTGTTTGCTTATTTAGAGAGTTGTTCTTAAAAATTCATCTGCTTACAATCTCCAGAAAGAAATTGCCATCCCTTGCCCATTGGCTGATTGGGAAAGGTCTCTTACAGTGTTAAATTGTCCTTTTTCTTCATTAATCTTTGCACCTTATGTTAAGAATGTTCTTGCATGCGAGTGAGCAGTTAGGGCCACTGTCTGCTAACGAGGTCAAGGTTAAGGACTATAAACCTAATTAGGATCATTAACTGATTGTATTTTATAGTTAGAAACTGGACACCTAATCCCAAACAGACATCTTCCAATTTAATGTCTATGTTCCGGGCCAGCACCAGCCTAGCCTCTTCTGGAGAAATAACTCAAAGCAGTGTCATTTTGGTGTATCTTGGTATGTGAATGGTAAATCACTGTTATTCTCCAATATCAAAGAATAAACATGTTTTTCCCATTTAAGGGCAGCCTCATCAATAGTATTTACAACTCTTAAACTCTTCCTATGGTTTTCAGGGATGTCCAATCTTTTGGCTTCCTCAAGCCACATTGGAAGAAGAAGAATTGTCTTATGCCACACATAAAATACACTAACACTAACAATAGCTGATGAACTTTTTAAAAAATCGCGAAAAAATCTCATAATGTTTTAAGAAAGTTTACGAATTTGTGTTGGGCCCTATTCAAAGCCATCCTGGGCCACATGTGGCCCTTGGGCTGCAGGTTGGACAAGCTTGATTTATATGGCAGACCCTCCCTGCTTTTGCAGGCATCTTGCCCCCAATGACTTTTGTTGGGGATTAATATCAAAGAAGCATCTACCTTTTACTCAATAATCCTCTAAATTTTGAGGTGGTCTTTCCAATGCAGGATACATTTCAAAAAATGTTTTTGCTTTTTTTTCTCTTGAAAAAGGTAACATATTTGCATTATAGAAAGCTTTAAAATGCAGAAAAATATAAATAAAAATATTAAATCTCCCATGGACAAGGTGGGAAGAATTCTTGAAAAGAACTATGACTGAGTGATGAGGCAACTTTTTGCACTTAAGTAATTTGATTAAATTATTGACAGACCCCAGTGATTGAATTCTACACTGCAGGAATGACTCCTAACTATCTCTCTGTGCCATTGTTTTTACGTAGTTTTTTAATTTAAAAACTGTTTTGACTGTTTTCTGTTACATAAATGCCAATCTCTGCTGAGAAATGCCATCAGATGCTTTTCTGTAAATCATAGCACAGAATGTATCCTTCTTTCCAAAACTACTGCCATTAAATATTACTGTCCTTGTAATAGAAGAGAGGGTGATAATTCTAGAAATGAAATATTTCAGAATAATCATGAATGAATGAACAGTAGTATTTACTACTTGAAGAGACAAAAATAAATTAATGAATTTGGGGATATAGGACTGTTCGTATCTAACATCTAAGATCCATAACCTCCACAAATCATAGCTGTAGAAAACCTTATTTCAAAACGGTGTGATGGATAAATAGACTTAAACCATTTTCATCTTTCTTGATTTACCTTGGTAGTGGCAAAATTTAATTATGTTGCCACTCTTAATAAGTCAAAGTCCTGGGACAACTGATTTGATCTCATGTTTCTACACATATCAGGAAGAAGAAACAGACATTTCTATGACTCTAAAGCAGAGATGCTTCTTTAGTACAGAATAATGATTTCTAGTTCCACTCCAATTCTAAAATTTTCAAAGAATGGAAGGCGAGAAAAGGAATGAGCAAGAAGGAAAGGAGCAACCAGTCTTTATGATAACTTAGGAGAGCTCAGTAGGTAAAGGGTCTGATGCATAGCAGGTGATCAACTCTTCCTTCATGATTGGCAGGCTCCCACAGGCAAGAGCACATCCTACTGGACCTGAGGAAGAAAATGATCTGTCCATACCCACTGCCTGGAGAATGATCTGTTGCCAGAAGCTGGATGACTTCGGGCCTAGCCAAATGCCAAGCTATGCTAAGGGAAGTTGGGGTTCTTGTCCTGGAAAATTGCAGAATGGTGAGGAGAATGTATTGTCTAGACACTTGCATTTCTCAGAGGTTGAATGAAAGTGTATTCCCAGGTTTAATAATAGCCTGGCATCCTGTCCTTATGAATAAGGCATATGTGTCTAACAGAGAAATTCTTAACCCTTGAGAGGCAGGGTGGCATAAGAAAGAACCAGAGACCTATTTGCTGACCCCCGCTTTTGTTCACTTACATACTTTTTGTGTGACCCTGGACAAATCACTTCATCTCTGTGTCTTTGGTTTCCTAATGAGTGTAATGAGATTCTTTCCAGTTCTAACTTTCTGTGATTCTCCTCATATGTAGGGCTATAAACCACAATGCTGCTTACCAGTCCTGCAAGTGACATACAGGTAAAGAGTTGCTGCTTGTTGTTTTTTTCAGTTTGGCTGCCACAGACTCCAGGTTTTGTAACAAAAGTATATTAGTCCTTTCTTGCACTACTATAGAGAAATACCCGAAACCGGGTAATTTATAAAGAAAAGAGATTTAATTGGCTCATGATTCCACAGGCTGTACAGGAAGCATGGTGCTGCATCTGCTTCTGGGGAGGCCTCAGGAAGCTTTTACTCATGGTAGAGAGCAAAGCCGGAGCAGGCATCTTACATGGTTAGGAGCAGGACCAAGTGTCGGGAGGAGATGCTACACATTTTCAAACAACCAGATCTCACAATAACTCACTCGCTCAGGATCAGGAGAACAGCGCTGGGGGGCTTGTGCTAAACCATTCATGAGAACTCTGTCCCCACGATCCCATCGCCTCCTACCAGGCCCCATTTCCAATATTGGGGATTACAACTGAACATGAGATTTGGGTAAGGACATAGATCCAAAACATATCAAAAAGCAAATACATATACCATAGCTTTCTTGTTTTCTTCTTCCACTTCACACATAGCAATACTAAAGCTGAGCTTTTTGACAGTGGTGGCAATGATAAGAACAATGACAAATAGGTCACTTCAATAAAGAAATGATAATGAGGTGGGAGAGTTCTCTGGCCCCCCTTGCAGGGTGTGTGACAAGGGGTGCAGCTCTCTGTTCGACCTCCATGAGCTCAAACCCCTTACGGGAGGGGGAGCATGCAGACAGGCAGGCGCAGGAATTGGGGCGAGCACTTTTGGGCTCTGGCCCCACAGCAGCGTCTAGGGGTGGGTGCCTGCAACCCTAGTGTTACAATGCTGTTTTAGCTCTGCCATCCACAGATGGCTTAAGTGTTAACCAGCTCATTGGCCCCTTGGTACCCAGGCATCCCAAAAGAATTGGGTCACACACAGACTTGAAGGATGAATGCAGGGGTTTTATTGAGTGGTAGAGGTGGCTCTCAGCAGGATGGATGGGGAGCTGAAAGTGGCAAGGGAATGGGAAGATGATCTTACCCTGGATTTTGGCCATCCAGTTGCCAAACTCCTCTCTGACTGTCCCCAGCCAAACTCATCTCAGCCTTCAGATGCTCCTTCTCTTCTCTCTTTCTCTGCCTCACCTTTCCGCCATTCATCTGTGTGTCTCCTCATCTCCTAGTCTGCCTCTGGAGCCTGGGGTTTGGGGTTTATATGGGTACAGGTTAGGGGGTATGGTGGGCCAAAGGGCAACTTTTTGGGAGCAAAAACAAGAATGCCTGTCCTCATTTAGGGCCGTGGGTATCCAGGCTTGAGGGTGGGGCCTTTGCTGGGGAATCGCCCTCTTCTACCCAGTATTTCCCTGTCTTCTGTCCGTATCAGTAAGTCACTCAAACCTTACTTTTGAAGTCTCTTTTCTGTCTGGATGGTCAGCAGCCTTCACTCTTCAAATAGGAAAGGCCCAAACCAAGGGTTCCCCAACTTGCTCCTCTTTTCATGTCATCTGGATTAGTAAATGATGCCTCATTCAATCCAGTGCCTCAAGCCAGAAACTGGGAGAGATCCTTGACCTCGCTCTGTCCATCAGTCATCCTGTCCAATCCATCACCAAACTGCAAATAGCTTATCCACTTCTCTCAATTTCCACTATGGCAGGCCTTGTCCAAACCTTTGTCAACCCTCACAAGTTGAGCTAGTGCACAAACTTCCTGAAGTCTCTCCACACTCACTCCCTCATCCTACCTCCTATCCATTCTCCCCACTGCAAACAAAGCAATCTTTCTAAAATACAATTTGGATCACTTTATTCTCATTCTTGAATCTCTTAAGGGGGTATTCCCATTGCACTTAACATGATGTCACCAATCTTTACTCTGGTTTATCAGATCCCACGTGAGCTCTCCAGCTTCCTCTCCCACTCATTCCCCAACACCATTTCCTCCTCAAGGCTTCCTCATATCTCTCCATATTATGCCCAGGCCCATCCTGGACCCGGCTAACCCTTACTCATGCTGTATCTGTCTGTGTAAATGGCATTTCCTCGGACAGGCTTTCTTGACTCCCTCCTCCGAAGTATACCAGGCCCCTTTGTAATCATCACAAATTACAATTATGTGTTTGATTGTTCACTTAGTTATAACCCCTTTCTCTCACGAGGTTCCATGAGGGGATAGAGCACTTCTGTCTTCTTCATTACCATACTTCAGTGCCAACCACAATGGCCAGTCCACTGTATGCAAATGTTTGTGGAATGAATAGCCAGGTGAGGTCCCCTTAATGGAAGTTTCCTTCTTCTGGTTACTTTATTTCCATCCTATAAGCTATTATCAGGAGCAACACTGAGGATGATCATTTCTTTGTACGTTTTTCACTTTTGCAAGAGCTCTCCCTATGAAGAGCTTTTCCATTTCAGCCTAGATAGGCCTTATTTGAAAGTGGCCATCTCTCTTCACACGCACCCTCCTTTGCTTAGAGATGCAGAGAGTTTAAGACTTTGCCAAGGGAGGTATGTCGTCAAGACACTCGACATGGTGATGTGGAGCAAGGCTCTGGGTCAGTCTCTACCGAGGTTTGAATCTTGGTTTTGTCCCTTTCCAGCTAATCGACTTTGTGCAACTAACTTGCCTCAGTTTTTTTCAACTCTAAAATATGGATAATAATATAATCTAACCAATAGGTTGTCTTGAGGATTTAATGAAGTAACAAATATAAAACGGTTAGTACAATGCCTGGGACATAGCAAGTGCCTGATAAACATTGACTCCTATTAATATGTTTCACTGAATCCCAGAGGAAAGTTTGTTCACGTGCTGAGTTCTAGGGCTGGAGAATTTCAGGGGAGGCATCTTTCTTTGTCTTCTGTCTCCCTTTCCCTCTCATTTACTTTACCCTATACCCCCATCCTGATGTGCTGTGGTCCCAAAAGGCGGCAAGCAAAACTATGATAGACTGTAATTCCCTACCTTAATAATTTGAAGTCATAAGCGGATTTGAAATTTACAAGCCAGCAGTATAAAATTGCTGATGACCATTGCTTAAACTTTGGCAAGATGAATTATGTCTAGAAATAATTAGTAATATGTTAGTCAAGTCACTCCTAGACAATGTTGTTGCACTGCCATTTAGTGACAGTTCAGGAGAGCGCCCTTACAAGAGGATCTGTAGGCAGAGAGTAGGTGACATTAACCTTCTAAACAGAAGCCGCTGCACACCGAGTGCCAGAGTACCAAGAAGAATTTAACATTCCACTCCTACCGCCGTCTCCCACTTCCCGGCTTCGGCAAGGTGGTTTTAAAATGAGAAGCACATCCCGAGTACTCTGTGTAGGTGGTGGAGTGGGAGGAGGTGAAATGCAAGCTTTATTTTCCCGGCTGCCTGTCATCCGATTCCCCGCTTTCCTCCGACTTTCATGAGTGATGAGGTCATCCCGGTGCAGGAAAATCAAACTCCTATTTTTCAAACCCAATAAAGGCCAGCATTGTACGTCTGCGTAAACAGAGAGGCCAGACGGGCAGGGTGGCGGGAGGACCAGTGGCCCGCCCTCTGGCGGCCGCGAGAGACAGCGTGCCCCGCGCTCCACCAAGCCGCGACAGGGAGGCGGGGAGGGTGCGTGCGAACATGTAAGTTAAAATTAGATCAATAGTCAGCTTAGCGGCCTCAATCAATGCTTCGCAGGGAGAGCATGCAACCATCTATTTATAAGCTAACCCCGGCATTATCTTCCTCTTTTAGGACGCAGAGATCCATTACTGCGCGCGGCGGGGAAGAGGACGCCGCCGGGAGCTGGTGCGTGACACACTGCAGCCTCGCGGGCTGCCCGGGACTTCATCAAGCCCGGGTCGGCTCGGGGCGGGCAGGGGGAGGATCCACACCGCCGAACTGCGGCCCCGCTGCTCGCAGCCGCTCTCCCGGGAGCGCCCGCTTAGGACTCACTCCCGCCCATTCCTTACCTCGATGGAATCCTTAGCCCTTAGAGAGAGGGCTAAAAAACAAATAAACAAACAACAGACAAACAAAAAAAACCACCAAATTCCAAATGGCCCCCGGACCCTCCCGCAGATGCAGGGGGCACACTGGCCAGTTCTAACCATAGACTTGACTGCATGTCGACAAGTGTTTCCAACCTAGCTTCCCCGAGGTACTGCATGAATCAATCCTTGCTCAGATGGTGGTTGCTGTAAATAGCTGCAATTTCCCTCCTTCCGTCTCAAAGCACGGATGGGAATGGATTTGCAGCAGGGACTCTGCATTATATTTAAGGTCTTGGTGAGATGGACGCGGGCTCCATCAGCTCCAGACTTCCTGGGACATCTCGGCATTTCCAGGTCCGTTTGCCCCAATGGTGGAAGTCACCGCCCATATATGAGGAAATAAATGTCCACACTTAGCATTTGTGATAACGTGGCTAAATTGTTTTCAGTTTTTGAAAGATGCTGCAGAAAAAGAGGCAAAACCTGATACAGCACAGCAGCATGCCCCTCCCGCCCCCAAATACAAGATCGAATCACATTTTTAAGGGAAAAAACAGGCATTCTCATCTTAGATATGTATGTAGCATATTTTACAATATATATTTTTATCTAAAAATTATGCTTTTCTGTATTTTACAACTTTCTTTATTAAGCATTTTTATTTTGTGCTATTTTTTACAGTAAAAACTCTGAAGACCCAAAGAAATTTAATATTAGCTTAAATGTACATTAGATATATTTATAGAATCAATTTATTAGCTGCTATATTGTTTGACATAAAAGGCTTTTGAACTAAAGATAGAAACGGAAGCATTCTTCATTTAGAAACAACCTTTCTCCTCTTCTTCCAACTCTTGTTGGCTTACCTCCAAAATATATCCTGCATCTGTCTCTTTCTCACCACCTAGACTGCTCCTAGTTTAGTTACTGGTCACCCTTCATCATCATTCACCTGGATTGCAAAAATAGCCTCTTGTCTGGTTTTCCTAAATTCATTTTCTCCCCACTGCAGTCCTCACTTGCCACATAGCATTTTAAAAGATTGCTCTTTTAAAATGGAAATCAAATCCTATCTCTTCTCTTTTTAGAACCTTCAGTGCCTTCCCATGGCACCTTGATTAGACCCCAAGTTCTTCACCATAGCCAAAATGTAATGTGCCATCTGCCCCATCCACCCTCGCTCATCGCTCCTCATCTCATATCACTTTCTCACTTGTCACAGCATGCTTTTACATATCCCTTCTTTCAGATCCAAAGCCCCACAAGCTCATTTCTGTCTCCTAATCCCAGCTCTTGCTATTCATTCAGTGTGGAAGATCTCCTTCATAAATTCTTCGCAAATCTACTTCATTCTTATTCCAGCCTCAGCTTAGGTATCAGAGCTGACCACCTTCTGTCCCACCCCTCAACTGTACTCATTATCACATTACCCTATTCTATTTCAACACAGTAATTAATTGACATTATTTTATATATCCATGGCATTACCAGGGTGTTCTCTGTCTCCACACACTAGAATGTAAGCCCCATGAAAACAGGCTCCTTGTCTTTCTTGTACACCGTGATCTGTCTGGGTTCTAGAATAGTGCCTGGTCCATAGTTGGAAATCAGTAAGTATTGATTAAATAAATTATTGAGTGTGATTTCCTAGTGTCTTGTTTGTAAAATGCCACTAATAGCATTCTGCCTACTCTGCCATGAGTTTTATAGTTATTTTTATGCCCATATGCTTCCTCCTCTCTAGTGTGAACTCTACGAGGCAGGATCATATTTAGTTCATTTTATTCTCCATGTCCTTATGGAGTCTGGCACATTACAGATGTTTAATATATTTTCTGGACTGAGTTGCAATGAGTAAATGGGTAATAAGATGATATAGTATGACTTTACACCAAGTCTAACCTTTCACCTGGGGACATGCAAAATTATTATGTATCCAGAGGAACAGGTTGTTGCTTTGACCCCTATAACATTGCATACACATACACATGGACACACATACACTTGTTCTCGATATTTTCAAAGACTGTTCATATCCATTATTTTATTTGATCTCCAAGCTGGTATGTATAAGCAGAAGCTCAGAGGCATTAATTGACCTGCTCAAGCTTACACAGCTAATATAAAGCAGAGACAGGGATAGAGCTTACTACTTTCAAACACCCACAAATATGCACACACAAACACACACACACATGTTTCCACATTTGCCATTGTGGCTTAGTTCAAATGGGATCATAAATGCAAAGTACTTTGAATGGAATCTGGTATGACAGCCTTCCAATACACAGCCATTCCTTTCTCTTGGCCATGCTACAGTTGCCATAATCTTCCTATTCCTAGAAAGAAGAATGCTTCTATCTTCACTTTGTTCTTTTTCTTACCAGTCTGATCTCCAGGGTCATCCTTATTGTGAAATTTTAATGCATAATATTAATTGGACATGTTCACAGACATGAGCAATAGTAAATGGATTTTTGCTAACTAGCAACCTATTGCTTTTCTAACTTTTATTCTGAATACAAACCAAAGAAAAACAGTTGTGAATACCTACTAGCACACAGCTTAGCTTAAGTCATATAGTGCAGTGTCAATGAGGAAAGCTTGTCATCCACAAACAAACACTAAACATAGCACAGCCAGCGCGGACAAACAATGTGCAAAATTAGTTTTATTATAGGCAAAAAAAAGAATGAGAGCCCATTTTGATCATTCATTCATTGTTGCATTCATTTTATGTGCCAAGCACACTGTACAAAATTTGGAGCGGCAAGCAAAAATAAATGAGATCTCTACTGATACAGGTCATGTGGAAAAGAAAGACTTAAACCAAAGAATCACAAAACAGAGATCAATGCTGTGAGTGGGTAAAACAGGAGGAATGGACATAGTCAGAGAATTCAGGGGAGAAGTCCTTGAGGAAGTGACGACTAGGCTTAGCTATGTTTTGAATTCAGTTATGGCCCAATGTCTCCAACGGTTACTAAAGAAAGAAGAAATGACCAAAGAAATAAATAATAATGGTGACTACCTTTAAAATTCTTTCATTTAATAAGTACTTCTTGAGTACCTACTATCTACCAGGTAGTCGTCAAAGTGCTAGGAGTTTTAACAGTGATCAGAGACAAAAATTCCTGCCCTTATGGCTTTACACTGTTATGGAGGACAGCATACAGTAAACTCACACATAATTTTCATGGAAAAGAATGTTAACTGTTGATTTCCCCTAAGCAGAAAAATAAACTGAGGAAGTAAGATAGGGAAGTGGAGTTGGTGGGGCAGTGAGATACCATTTTATTTAGGAAAGTCCTGTATGCCCTCACTGAATAATACATTTGAGCAAGACCCAACAGTGCTAAAGCAGCCAGCTATGTTGATCTGAGGGGCAGGTGTGGGTGGTCACAGAGGGAAGAACCTTAATGAAAGCTTCAAGGGCAATGACCCTGAGATTACAGCATGACTGACTTGCCATGAATCTGAAGGAAGTGCAAGGAGGCCAGTATGTCTAAAGTAACTGGAATAAGCAAGGGGGTGACTAGTTACATGAGTAAAGAGAGGTAACTAGGACATGAGTTCAAAGAGGCAATAGATCTTGAAGTATCTTGTAGGTAGGTGTAAAGATTTTCACTTTTCCTGTAAGTACAATGGAACTTTAGAAACTTTAGTAAAATGGAACAATAGAAACTTTTGAACAAATGATTGACATGATCTTATTTATTTATTTATTTTTGAGACCAAGTTTCACTCTTGTTGCCCAGGCTAGAGTGCAATGGTATGATCTCAGCTCACTGCAACCTCCGCTTCCCAGGTTCAAGCAATTCTCCTGCCTCAGCCTCCTGAGTAGCCGGGATTACAGGTGCCCACCACCATGCCCAGCTTATTTTTGCATTTTTAGTAGAGATGGGGTTTTACCATGTTGGCCAGGCTGGTCTCAAACTCCTGACCTCAGGTGATCTGCCCACTTCAGCCTCCCAAAGTGCTGGGATTACAAGGGTGAGCCACTGCGGCTGGCCCTGACTTATGTTTTAATAGTTACTCTGGCTACCATGTAGAGGGTACTCATTATGTTCCAGGAAATGTACTAAGTGTCTAGCAGAGGACCTCATTTTACTTTCATAATTCTGAGAAGTACTCATTTTACAGGTGAGAAAACCAAGGTGTAGGGAGTTTTAACAACTCACTCAAGGTTGCATGGCTAGTAACTGATAGAGATGGAATTAAAAGTCAAGTAATGTAATTCTATCACCCTGGTTATTAATCAAAATGTAAGAGTGCCTCCCTAAGAGAGACTGGGATGGGGAGGTGTTGGTGCTGAGAGTGAAAATAATATCTATCATTTATTGAGGGTCTACCAGTCACTGCCCTAGATTTTCTCATTAATTTTATTTCATTCTGACATCAACCCTGTTAGATATATATTATTGTTCTTTTATTATAGATGAGGAAACTAAAACTCAGAGAAGTTATGTAACTAACTAAAGTTTGAACAGTTAATAATTAGAAGTTAAAATTCAAACCCAGAGTGCTTCATCGCCAAAGCTATGGCTTATTGCTTCTCAGATAAGAATGTTAAACTTCAAAATATATTTCTTATAAAGAACCTATAATTGAGTCTTCTGTTTTTAAAATATCTACTATATCTTTCTTTTTGGAGTGCTTAGTGTACTTACTTATATAATGACTGAAATAGTTGCTTTAATTCTACCTACCTGCTATTTTTTTTCTATTTATCGTATCTGTTCTTCGTTCCTTTATTCCTCCTTCTCTACTTGGTTTGAATTAAGTATATTGTATTCATTCCACTTATCTCCTCTATTAGTTATATATTCCTGACATTATTAGCTCTTATGCGGGAAATTAATATGCCTTCCTAGCTTCTCAATATATATTTTTTAAATTCATATTTTACGCTTCACAAACAATGCAAAAAGCTTACCACAGTTTAACCTCATTAAGGCCCTCCAGTTTGTTTGTGATATTGTTAGTTTTATTTCCACATTGTTATGTTCCTCCAACTCTTTCCTTATTTTTGTTTTAAAAAGTCAATATCCTTTTAATATTTACACACAGACTTTTCCTTTACTGTGCCCTTTGTTCTTTCCTAAAGTTTAATATATCCACCTGGGATTATTTTCCTTCAGCCTGAAACATTTCCTTGAGTAAAACTTATAGTGCCATTCTCTAGATACTCTAAACTTGGGAGCTCATTGGATGAGCTTAAGAGCATGTGGGACACAACATATTAACTCAAAGACGAGATCATTTTTTAAAAATGCCTGAACTGAAACACAAAAGTGGAAAAAAGTTAAAACTTGCTCAAGGTTTATTTGTCTGAAAATATATTTATTTTGACTTAACTTTTGAGTATATTTTTACTTGGTATAAAATTCTAAGTTGGCAATATTTTTCTTTTAGCTCTTTAAGGATGTTAAGACATTGTCTTCTGGCTTCCATAGTTTCTACTGAAAAATCATCCATCAATTTTGTTGTTACTTTGAAAGTAATGTGTCCCCCTTCCTCCACCTCTGCTTTGATTTGTCTCATATTTTTTCTTTGTCTTTAATTTTTAGCACTTTGAATATTATGTGCCTAAATAGGGTTTTCATTGTTTTTATTCTTCTTGATATTCCCTGTTCTTGGATCTGTGGGTTGATATCCTCGATTTGTTTTGGAAAATTCTGTTGTTTTCTCTGCAACAATTTCTTCTTTAGTCCCTCTTTTCTCTCATTCTGGGACTTCGGTTATGCATGTATTAGATCTTCTGACTGTGTAGTCAATGTCTGTAATGTTTTTTTCCATTCTTTCTATTCTATCTTAGTTCTCACATTTGTATTTCAGTTTGGTCATTTTTAAAAACTGATCTTGTCTTTGAGTTAAATATGCTATGTCCCACATGCTATTAAATTCATGCAATAAGTTCCTAAGTTTAGATATTATATTTTCCAAATTCCATAATACCCATATGGCTTTCTTAGCCATTTTTATTCTCTTTGAAACTCTTAACCTTTAATACATATCTAGTTCCTTTGTATCCATTAACATAATAATCTTTATTATTTTAAAGTCATTTTCTGCTAATTTTTATATTTGTGAGTCTGCTTCTATTGTTTGATTTTTTCTCTTGATTATAAATCATACCTTCAATTTTCTTTTCATGTTAGTAATTTTTAGTTATCTTACAGATATTGGGTATTAAAAATAACCCCAAACAAAACAAAATAATGACAACAACAAAACAAAATGTTCAGATGAAATGTCTACCAGCAAGGGTTCCTCCTATACTCTGATGGGCAGACAGGCAGAGATTGTGCTGGATAGGAGGTTGAGTTGCAGTTTTTAGCAAATCCCAGCTCACCTTTTATTTGTCCCTGATTTTTGCAGAGGTCAATTTTGGGCTTTTGATGAGAAGCCTAGCAGCTACCTGTCTCCACAGTTCTAAATAGTCTGCTCTTCAGAGATTTAGAGGCTGTATCTTAGATATCCATGCCACAAAGGTTCAAATCTGGCAAATGGGTTATGAGGAAAAATTATTGGACATTTATTGTAAACCCGTATTTCTAATAAGATGTTGTTTCTCAAGCACTGCAGACTACAGCAGATTTTATTTTCTCTTTCTGGTTCTGCCCCTTTAAGACTTCCCCACCATTCCAAAACATATGGAAATGAGCCTTGCATTTTGCACTCTTCTATTTTCCCATCTATTATGCCAATCCCATTCATTCACCAAAACTTCTGCTGATTTTTCTTTTACCCAGTAAAGTCCTTCTCTTTGGCCGAAATCTCATCTTCAGCCTTTACCTGCAATGAGCAAATGCTCCTTGGGAAGCAAACAGCTGGTGATTATAAGCTCATGTAGGAACTTGAGTTTATCTAGTTCCTGTTGCTTCCAACAAGATAGTGTCTTTAATGACGCTTTCAGTTTACCTGTTTTTTTTCTTATTGCAACAGTGTGTGTGTTAGCCTGCTGTGACCATCTACTTCTTTTTTTTTAAATTAAAAAAAAATTTTTTTTGTATTTTTAGTAGAGATGGGGTTTCACTGTGTTAGCCAGGATGGTCTCCATCTCCTGACCTCGTGATCTGCCCGCCTCAGCCTCCCAAAGTGCTGGGATTATAGGCTTCAGCCACCGGGCCCGGCCCATCTACTTCTTATCTAGAAATGAAAGTCCCTCTCAGATGTATAAGGGGGCAGAAATTTTGGAGCTTGAACGGACTTTGGCATGTGCTCAGAATTGTAAAGTGATGTATTCAAGGCAAAAAACAAACAAACAAATCCAAAAAAACGATAAAGCTAGAAATTGGACCTGAGGTAAACTTGAGGGAGGTCTTCTGATCCCATCTATTATTCAAGAGGACAGGGAGCAGAGAAAGAGAGGAAGAGAGAAGATATTGTGGAAGGCTCTACCTGAAACAGAGAGCAATTCTGAAGTTTTTGCTCCAATACTGGAGTTCAGAAGTGACCTACCCTCAGAAACACTGGAAAACACACTTTGGTCTTTTGAGCCAATTATTACATCTAACATTTGCCTATTATTATTGTTGTTGTTGTTCTACCTGGTTTGAAAACAGGATTTAAAATAATTTGCCAATGATGAGAGCTCCTCTGGGGAAGGTTACAGATGAGGCAAATAGGATAATAATATAGAGGGTAAGAAAGGCTGTTATTAGAAAGCTGAGAATATTACTTTTGGCAGGGGTACACTGGTAGTTGAAGGAATTTCAGGACTAGGTGATGTGGGCTCATGAATTACTCCACTCAACAGAGCAAATGAGACAAGACTGGGTTCCTGTCCTTTGAAAACATAAAAAGGAAATGTTTCGATCCTTTTCTACAGGGAAAGTTGATCACTGTCACTTTTCACCCCTCTATGATTGTTGAGCTAGTCCAGAGTGCCAAAGTAAGGGAAGAAAAAGTACAAGATTAATGACAAGATGGGATTCTGGAACTGAGAGCAGAGAGACCCATCCCTTCCCGAGATGCTCCTCACCCTTCCACTCACACACTGAGCTACTGAAGCCAAACTTCACCTCTTATATGGGGAAGGAAAAACATTTGAATTTGCAGAAAGTCAAAGTCATGAGAAGATAAAAGAAATGTGATTAAAAATAAATGTGATTTTTATGTTTTATCTTTAATGTGGCAGTAGTATATTTATTTAAGTTTTGTGGTATTTTGTCCTGCTCTTGATTGAAATTGTATGTCTCTAGTCAAGCCTAAAAAAGAGGTTGCTAAGCAATTTAACAATGTAAACAAGTAAGGGGGGGGGAAATGTTCAGGATCAACGGGAAGCAGTATGTTTTTATTTTCTTAGAAGAACAAACTGAACAAACTGTATTTAAGAATGTTATCACACTATTGTCTACATGCAAATGTGTGCTGCTATTTGTAAACGAATCACATCCCTTTATTAAGGAAGGATGTCTATTTGTCATCTTTGCAGCAATTCCAGTAATAAAAAAAATGCCCATTTCTTTAAAATTATGCGCTATTGATGGCAGCTAACATTTCTGGAGTACTTATTATGAACCAGGCTGCTAAACAAGGATCACTTCATACAAGCTATTGCATTTAATCTTCACAATTGTTTTATGAGGTAGTTACTAATATTATCCTCCTTTTTAACACGTAAGAAAATGGAGACTTAGCAAGGTTAAGTAACTTGCCCAAGGACATATAATAAAGGGCAGAGCCCAGTTCAATTTGATTCAAAAGCCTATGTGCTAATCATTTTGCAATAATCAGAACGGTCTTTCAATAGCTCCAAACCTGTGGTGCAAAACTTTCCATTGGAATGATGGCCAATCCAGTGGCTTGGTTTCTAAACAACTCCATTCCTCCTTTCTGTTCTACTCAGCCAGTCACCTTGATGACCAGTCTTCTCTCTCAGTCCACAGTGGTCAAGTTGTGTTGCCTAAAGCATGAAAAAGGGAAATGAACAGTTTGAGAAAGCAAGATTGACTTGGTATCTTATTGCTGCCCTCTTGCTGGGTCCCAGCATATCACCTTACTAATTGTATAGCCTATGGCAATAAACTTTATAATTCTCACCTCTGAAATTAGGATTATATTACCAATCTTGCAAAGTTGCTATAGGAAAATGAAATACTGCATGAAAAGTGCCTAATTCAATGCAGACACATGATAGTGTTTGTCATATATGAGTTTTCTTCCCCTTCCTAATTCTATCTTTAATGCATCCTTATGCTATATCTTTCTTCAAAGTCAGAACCTTGTCTAGGAGATTTTTAAGCACTGTGTTAATATCTAGACTTTGCATATAACTCACAGAAGATTGTGAGATGACTAATGTGAAGACATCTTTGGACAAGCAATTATCAACTTCCTACCTGATATATTCTCATAATGTGAATACTTGCTTTAAAAGTACTTCTCCAAGGTGTGTATGTGTCACATTTTCTTAACCCAGTCTATCATTGATGGACATTTGGGTTGGTTCCAAGTCTTTGCTATTGTGACTAGTGCTGCAATAAACATATGTCATGGAATACTATGCAGCCATGAAAAAGGATGAGTTCATGTCCTTGGTAGGGACATGGATGAAGCTGGAAACCATCATTCTCAGCAAACTATCGCAAGGACAAAAAACCAACCACCGCATGTTCTCACTCATAGGTGGGAATTGAACAATGAGAACACATGGACACAGGAAGGGGAACATCACACACCAGGGCCTGTCATGGGGTGGGGGGAGGGGGGAGGGATAGCATTAGGAGATATACCTAATGTAAAAGTTAATGGGTGCAGCACACCAACATGGCACATGTATACATATGTAACAAACCTGCACGTTGTGCACATGTACCCTAGAACTTAAAGTATAATAAAATAAATAAAATCAATAAATAAAATTAAAAAGATAAAAGTACTTCTCCACTTTAAACACTTCTCAATTATCTATTGGCATAAAGATTGCCCGCCCTCTACTCCACACCACAACAAATAAATCCCATGATAACATACCCAAGAAGCAGAATTCAGGATCCCTTCTCTTCATTTGGAGTCTTCTGGAGTTGAACAGCTCTTGAGTAGGGGGCACTTTTTTGCTGTAATAAATTTGTCTTTGTGACAAACTGAAGCCACTGGCCTCCAGGTGGAGCTGCATGAAAGAAAGAGAGAAGTGAAAAGAGGGAAAAATAGGTTGGTGTTCCAGAGAAGTAGATAGCCTGAGAAAGACTCAACAAAACCAAGATGGTACATGGTCCTCAGGGGATTTTCTAGGAAAAGAAGTGACATGCAAACTGATTCAACCAGTTTAATTCCACAAGAATTTGAAGAGACTGCCAATGTGCTCAGCCAGCCCCAGTGTCTGATGCAAGAAAAATGAGACATGGTCCCCAGGAAGCTGGCAGTCTTTGGGAGTGGCAGCACATAGGCACGGAAGAAGAACATCAGGAGACCATGTGTAATTCAATGGTAAAACGGTCATGCAGCTTAGGACATGGTTTCAGAGGTGAGAGAAAAGCTATTGTGTGTGTGTGTGTGTGTGTGTGTGTGTGTGTGTGTGTGCACGCGCTACTACGTTCCAGGCACTAAATTTGATGGGTTACATAAATTATCTCATTTAATTAATCCTAAAAACAAACCTTTGACATGAGCCCATTTTAATGGCAAGGAAATGGAAGCACAAAGATTAAATAACCTGCCCAGGAGCCAACAGCAAGCGAGCTGTAGGATTAAAAGTTAAACCTGTCTGAATTCAACACCTATGGTCTTGAAAGGCCTGAGCCATTTGCTAGCCATATAACTAAACCCTCTTGACTCTTCTGTGCCTGTTTTTTTTAATGGGACAAATGAATATCATATTGCTGTATTTGAATTGTTTGGGGGTAATCCTTTGCTTCTGCCCTCTTCTTCAGCAATATGACCTTCACTTTGGCCCTGATAATTGGACACCTCTTGCTTTAACCATGTGATCCTGCCTCCAAATGGAGGCTGCTGAGACCAAGGTGGGCACTTGACTCAAGGGAGGTGGGGTGGAAGGAGAGACTGACAGGTCCCAGAACCATGGCAACTTTGTCTGTCCTGAAGCCTGATGGTTCAGTCAGCTTTTCCTAGATTCTGTGAGACTACGCTATAACTGTACAGTCATCTCCCCAACCCCTATTCTTCTGTTTTCTTGAGCTGAATTGAGCTTCTGTTACCACAACCAACAGATCCCCGACTAGAACAAATACTTTCCATGGAGTTATTGTGAGGAATCCATGAGATAAAGTAAATTAGAAAGGACAAGATCAAGGAGACCATAGCTATTTATCTTAGTGAGTAAAATAGCAATTTGGCCTTTATAATTGGATCCCAAGATTTTCAGTTTATGAAATGTTTCATTATGTCAAAAGCAGGATATGCACAATTTTCATTTTTACTTTTCCTGCCAGGAGAAATCAAAGTGGCTGATAGTCATGTTAAACTAAAGACGCAGCCCCAAGGTTCTCTGTATTGTGGACAGAGAGGCCCCAGGCTGGTCATCTGGTAACCACTTTAAATTAGGTTTCCACTGGAGCCACACTGTACCCTGAGGACTCTTCCATAGGAGATGCAGATATCCTGACTGAATGATGGACCGCCTGACTGGCCGGCCAGCCATGCTGCAATCTTCACCTGTGTGAACGTTCTGAGAGAAGTGCGCCACTCAGATCCAACAAGCTGTTTGACCAAGGACACTTCTTATTTGATTTGGTTCAATTGCATCGACTGCCCGTGTCACTGAAAATGATCAAAGCAATTGCATATAGACTCAGCCTGAGAATACAAAGCTGCTTCTTTAAAACAAAAAAGCAAACAAACTTCACACTGGACATTTTAAGACTGGGTTATTTAGTATCATGGACGCTTTGCCTTTGGGATGTTGATTTAGTAGGTTTGAAAAGATGGCCAGAGACAGCATACTTTTTGCTGGCATCTGATTTGTCACATGGTTCATGTTACTTTATTTATCATGGACCACAGGGTGCCAAGGCTTTCTTTGCTTCTTGATAATTTCAGTACTTCTCAGGTTAAAGTGGAGCCTTTGGATCTGGCTCTCCTCCCTAACCCCTTCCTTATGCACCGCACATTCTCTTACTTTCTCTGGGGATCACACGGCTTCTTGCATTCTCCAACTGCAGTCAGGCAGCAGAGGAAGCAACATTTTTGTTAGTGAGTTTTTCCCCCGTGGCTGCTTTATTACTTAGACCATGTAAATCTCGGTTGGAGGGTGGCCTTTGTGTGAACCTCATTCTGAATCTCAATTGACTCGTGCAAAGACAGTCTGTATATTTTCCTGCTACTTTTTCACTACTTTCATCTTTCTCAGCTTTTGCCTATTAGGATCAGTTATGGTTTTTTTTTTAAATAAAGTATCTTTTGTTGACAGTATTAGAGCTTTCCACTCCAAGACACTGCAGGTTAGGGCTTGCTTCCTGCAGGAGAATTTTGGAAGAGGTTCATGGGAAAGGATCAGATGACATATAGATACTGTGATGCCTTTAATCCATATGATTTTTTGGGAGAGAATGCTGAATCATGATGGGTGTTTGGTGTCCTTTAATTACCAATGTTATCAGGAAAAGAAAGTGTACCACAATCTCATACTGATGGATTACATTGCAGGCACTGGAAAGAAATCTTTTTCTAGAACAGCCTTTGTCATGGTGGAGGTGGGGGTAGGGGGCTGGCACTTCCCATTTGCCCATTCTGTGTACTAGAATCTTAGTGGCAAAGGTCAGGTAGGGTTTAGCCAAGTCCGATATCTATCTACAATTATATCTGGATTCGTTAACCTAGGACTTGATGAATTTAACAATAAATGTCCATTAAACCTGTATATGATAAATACATCAAGTATAAAACAATGGCAAACATTTTTCAAGTACTTACCACATGCCAGGCAAGAATTCTATCTCATCTTTTCCTCTAAGCAACTCTACGAGGTCATAATAACAGCTAAGATTTATTCAGCTCTCACTCTGTGCCAGGAACTATTCCAACTGCCATGCATGCCCTTATTTACTTATTTCATTCTCCCAGTAATACTGTGGGTTATTTAGTATCATGTGGTGTGGGCACGATTTTTCAACCCATTTTATAAATAAGGAAACTGAAGTACACGCAGAGAGGTTAGGGAACTTGCCCCAGGTTGTAAAGCTGACAGTGAGTGAAGCTGGGATTCACACCCAGCTGTCTGATTTCGAATCCCATGTGATAAATGATAACCATCCCTCAAAAAATACATGGTGAATGTGGACTAGTGAAAAGCTCCAGTTTCTTCTGTGACTAAAGGAGTCATTGCTGCTTATAAATGAGCAGGACTTGTCCACTATCAGATTCTGCTGGTCCTTGTGGCTCCTCCGCTGTTTTGGTGATGGGCAGCCAGTGCTAGAATGGTGGCAGCTCTTTGTGGAACTTTGATGCTATCTGGAGCTTATTCTCCATCTCTGCTATTTCTTAGATTTTGCTTTAAATACATTCTTTGTCTGTTGATTTCTACAGATTGGCTCCCGCCAATACTTTCTGCAAAATAACCTGCCTCTAATTGCCCAGAAATGCCTCTCTCTGGGTTTGTTTACATGGCACTGTGACTCTGTCTGCTCAGAACTGTGCCCTCCATGCCCTGTCTGTGTTTCTCTCCTCTATTAGCATTCTCTGCCATATTAAGGCTGTGAAGAGAGCCACATTTCCCTGCCTTTGCTAAAAAGAAACGTTAATATTGGGATTTCAGCTAAAAAGTGAATATTCCATTGGATACCTCTATGATACAATTAAAGAGATTTAACCCCAGTAATAATACCTCCAGAGTGTTCTGGTTTGTTTTAAGCATTTTATACCCACTATCAAGTTGGTTACATAAGACAGAGTTAAGACAGAGTAGGAAAGAGGAATGAGCATGGGCTTTGAAGTCAAGCAAGTCTGGGTGTACAACCCAGTTCCAGCACACACTGACTGTGCGGCCTTACGCACTGGACCTCTCTGAGCTTTCTTCTTCCAGAAAACAGAGATAATAACTTATAGAACTTTCTGAGGCTCACAAATGACGCAGATGTGATATTCCTGGTATAGACTAGGTCTCCAAAAGTTTTTCTTTCCTTTCATCAAATTTCCTGTTCTGCCAATGTTTGGCTTTTACATTTGACGTCTCTGGAACTCATTTTCCTAATTTTCAAAATGAGGTGTGAAGATCAGTCAATTGTCAGGACCTCTTCTAGGTCAAAGTGTTTCCTACATCAACCTTTGTAAATGTGCAAAGTGCTTTCCTTACATTATCTCATTTGATCCTCTGAACAACCCTTTAGGTTAAGTTCTGTTATGATTCATATTTTACAGAGGAAACAGACTCAGAGAATGAGTAACTGGCTACTCCCTGATCTAATTTCCCACCTCTCACACGTCGTGGGTTTAGAAACCACCTAAACAAACTCGTTGGAACTGTGCTTCAAATAAGAGTAGGTATGCACTGAGGAGGGCTTGAGCCGCTCTAGCTCTTGGAGAAGCATGAGGGCTTGGAGACTGTGACAATTCAGTTTCATCAGAGAGAAGGAAAAGCCATTCAAAATAATTCGAAGCCCATCAAATGTTTATACTAATTTGCACACGTAAATACATAAATGTTTGTGTTGGCTACACCCACATTGTGCTTAAATGTTCTGTTCCTTAGATTTACCAATTTCCACTGCAAATTCAAATACAAGTTGTAGCAACATTCAACTTTCCTACGTAAATTGCCTAAAACACCAGGGAATCCTGGTGATTCTACTGCCATACCTCTCAGGTACCCACAATCGTCGTTACTATTATCTGTTGATAGAGAGCTGATACCCATTTTTCTGGGCTTTGTAACCTTTTTTCTTCTGCAGATATGTTGGGTTATAGTTTAACAATATCGCAGATGCACTCAGGTGCTTAAGTGAATCTCATGCTATAGTTTCCTTAACTTATTAAATAAAAAGTCATCCATCAGCAGTGTTTCAGATCCAATTGAATTTTATTTCACTTTAAACCTCAACAAACACTAGGAAATTGTGCTGTAAGACTCTGAGTGACAGCCAACACCTTTCATCAAATAAATTCTACCACTTTCCAAACATGAATTAAACCGTACCACGTTGTAGCCTAGACATAGGCTAAATTTTTTCTTTTCTTCTTCTTCTTTTTTTTTTTTAATCAATACAAGCAAGTAGGTGACAGATGTACAAGGCAGGGGAAAATGAAAACTTTGGAAAGAAACAGATTTGAGTTCTCAAGTACCAAGGGCATCTACTTTCCCTTAATAAAATGATATTGCCAGTTCCTGATCACATTCAGCTGCTCATATTCTTACGTAGAGAGCTGTTGATCAAATCTTCCTTTGTAAAAGTTATATTCTCTTGGCGCAGAAACATTTGCTTCTTGGTTTTATTGCAATCAGATGTGGTAAGGTTGTGGCCTGCAGGGAAACTTTCACAGTTTCCAAGATGACAAAAAAGTTGGAAACTCTCCTGGGGTCAGACCTTGTATACAAGGTCAGCTGGGAACAGAATTCTAAGCCAGGCTGAGTCCCTTGGAAATAGCAGGATCTGTGGAATCAGAGTTAGAGAGCTAAGGCCTGGCTCAGAGCTTTGAGTTGCACCTGAAGGTTGTGCAAGGAACCATGTCATGCCAGGACCCTATTAATTTCAGAGGGATGGTACCATGTTTGAGAGGCCAAAGAAGAGACCTAGAGCCAGCAAACAAGATACAGGGTTTATGGAGGGGACTTAGATACAGGGCAACTGAGTGGCAGTGGGCCGGACAGAATCACAACCACTTGTAAAAAACATGCAGCTTATTTTCACTTAACATCCTTCCCCTAGCAGCCTTTGCTGGCAAATTTTAACCCAGAACAAAGGGCCTCAATCGCCTGCACGCCCTGTGTTCCATGGGATGGGCTGAGGGTTCAGATGTTCCTCATTGATGAGGAATGAATCTCTGGGTTGGCCACTCCCAGATTCCTTAGCTGAGAACTCCAAACACATATTCTTCTTAAGCCATAGGGTCACTCTCAGAGTATGCTTAAGTTATTGCTGTTGGGTGCATCTGCCATATAAACCAAGAGGAACCTGGCACAGATAGGGGATGGGATACAGGCAAACATGGGCTCTCCCAGCCCCTCCCATGATTGCTTACTTCTCCAACCCTCCTCCAGAAAGAGAGCAAAATTGCTAAGCTTCAAACTGCAGAGTTCTTTCCCCCAAAGTCCTCTGACTCATCCAAGCTGCAGCAACCTTAATGCAGAAGTTGGCTGCCAGTTTGCTAGAATTTTTGACTAGCCTTGAGTCTGGTTTTATCGTTCCAATCCTCATTTCTCTACACACACCAAATCATGCCTCTTGGTATCTTACAGTTTCCATGCATATTGGACTCAGTATTTTGAATATGTCTTCCCCACCAATTATTATTTTTTGCATGGAGCCTAATACTACCATATAAATTAGTTGCTGCAATTGTTGTTATTTTTATTATAGATGTCCTTGAAACTATGGTAGTTTATCAGCCATCTTAAAGAATTAGGCACCATATACAACAATAATAAAAATACCCTTCATTTTAAAGACACTTTTACAACCATTATCATCTCATGTCTTGGATTCATTTCTTTATTTGCTCATTTATTCACTCATTCAAGAAAGAGACTTCATGGTCTCACTGAAGATAAAATGATTATAAAATATGCTTCCTGGTTTCAAGGAGCTGACAGTGCAGAGGGGAGAGAGTAGGCATGTAAACAGATGTTGAGAAGACAAGCACTGTGCTACACTCGATCCTCACATTGTCTTATTTACCCACAAGAAAAAAAAAAGACCAAAAAAGACCTTCTCAAGGTCACACAGCTTGATGAATAAAAGCTAAAATGCAGACCTCTGGTTATTAAGCCAATAGATTTTGGCCAGTTCTGTTATTATGTTTCCTTTGGAGCAGAAGCTCTCAAAAGTGTGGTCCAAAGACCCGTTGTCAATACCTGGGAACCTCCTGGGAACTTGTTAGAAATGCAAATTCTCAGAGTCTACCTCAGACCTGCTGGATCAGAAATGATGAGGGTGGGCCCAGCAACCTGTGTTTTAACAAGCCCTTGAGGGGATTCTGAGACACACTAAAGTTTGATAAACCATCACTTGGGGAACTTGTTAAAATGCAGATTTTCATTCAGTAGGTCTGGGGAAGGTTTTCTGAGTCTACATTTCTAACAAGCTCCCTGGCTAGGCTTGTGCTTCCAGGCCTTGAGTCCTTGCATAGTAGCAAGAATATAGAGGGAATTCACACCAACAGAGACCATTGGTTAAGCCCAGCTAATGAGTAATGCTGGGATGTCAAGTGAATTCAATAAAATTGTTCCCTGTCATTTAAGAGCTTAAATGCTAGCACAGATAATGCTCATATAGGTAAATTTTTAAGGACACAAAAACTATCAGATAACTCCTGATTATATGTGTATGTCTGTGTGTGTGTGTGTGTGCATATGCATGAGCATGTACAGGCATGCATACACACAAACAGAATGGGCAAATATTGAAAGAGACAACATTGTATAGCTGTACCTCTCTGATTAAGAGATCACTTGAATATACAAGTACTACACCAAACACAATCCAGAACCAGGAGCCCAGAAACATTTCTGTGATGGAGCAGTCAAAATAAATGTAACCAAGTCCATCATTTTTACTAATAAATTAGTCCTTCAAATCATTCTTTAGAGTCATTTTTTATTTTAGACAAAATTCTAACATAGGCATATTAAAAACAGATTAGCAGCAGTAAATTGTGTAGACAAAGGTCAAGATGTTGACAGGCATTCTGACAGTAAAGCAGTGCCAGCTGGCAAGAAGAGAAAGTGTGTGCGTGTGTGTGTGTACACATGCTTATATGCATACTGATATATTCATTTATATATTCCAAAAACTGTGTGGATTGGAAAAATGTAATACAGGGGAAACACATCAGTAAGAATCAATAAAGAGCATTGTATAGGAAGCACAAGGTAGTAATCACAACAACATGCAGAAAATATAAAAATTATAAAATGTTCAAGGTAACGATAAAGCATGGAAAACATTTTAGATGTTTCCAAACAAAATGGGGTTCCTAGATTTAGCAAATGAAAATGTTTTATCTGGCAACCCTAAAAATGCTTAAAAATCAGAGGGCTTTGATAATCTCCAGGAATTTCATTTACGTGGATTACCAGTGTCTCGGACAACGCCTGCCAAACATTCATGTAAGGGAAGGTGATGGAGTGGTTTTGATGGTTAATTTGATGTCAAACTGGACTATAGGGGGCCCAGATATTTGGACAAAGGTTATTCTGGGTATGTTTGTGTATTAGTCCATTCTCATGGACTGGGAAGACCTCAGAAACTTGCAATCATGGCAGAAGGGGAAGAGGCACGTCTTACATGGTGGCAGGTGATAAAGAGAGAGAGCACGCAACAGCGGGGTGCACTGCCTTATAAAACCGTCAGATCTTGGGAGAACTCATTATCATGAGAACAGCACAGGGAAAGACGCCTTCATGATCCAATCACCTCCCACCTTGTCCCTCCCTTGACACTTGGGGACTGTGGGGATTACAATTCGAGATGAGATTTGGATGGGAACACAGAGCCAACCATAGCAGTTTGTGTGGGTGTTTCTAATTGAGATTAATATTTGAATTGGAAGACTGAGTAAAGCAGATGTCCTCTAATGTGAGGACATTATATATTATATATATTATATATTACAATGTAATAATAATAGAAATTAAGTGCACAATAAATGTAATGCACCTGGATCATCCTGAAACCATCCCCCCAACCCCGGTCCATGGAAAAATTGTCTTTCATAAAACCGGACCCAATGATGCCAAAAATGTGGGGGACCACTGCCTTAAAGGATGAGTAAGACTTCACCAACTGAAGCAGCAGGCATTGAGTACCTCAGGACTCTGCATCATCGGAGAACTTTTAAATTGTCTTGAAAAGACATATATGGCTGCATCAGAGAGATTGACTCACCTGTTTTATAAAGAAAATTTTTAAAGAAAAAAAGTAGATGAAATAAGAAGTTTTCTTGAATGCTGCCTTGGTGTTCTGCTTTAATCTGGACTCAATTATCCAGAAAACATCAGCCCTTCAAGTCTTTTGAAATAATTGACCTTTCGTCTGCATCCTAAAGCATTTTTCTTGTCATGGTGTATTTTGTGAACATTTTCTTCCTTTTCTGTTCCCTGCAGATATTCTGAGTTGCCCAATTTTGTTCATTTTTTTTTCCATAGGTAAAAAGGTGGTAGTCTCTTATTTTACCTCCATCTTAGCAACAAGGTTTGGAATTATTCTTCTCTGTCTTAATATTTGTATGTTGGGGGAAAAAAGCTAAAAGAAATGATGAACAAAATCGAGAAAAGAGGTTAAGAACATGTCGCTCCAGACTCTGGGAGCAGTCAAATCAAGCTGCCAGCTGCAACAAGAATCTCTCTAATAAGGAAATTAGAGCATGATCATTTCTGGCTATGTGACTCTGATTCTAAATAGGTTTTACAAATAGATTGTGATTGAACTTGGAAACATAAACAAATTGGCTTTGCAGAATAAAGGCTGAACTACATTTTCGTTAGAGAATTAAAATGCTTTTATGGGAGGCACTCTGGGAGAATGGACAGCTATTTTAATGACAGCATATGCATTTCTGAAACACGCTGGCTTTGTTGACTTCCCTTTGGAGAGTTGGGTTTGATAAGCTCAAAAGAAAGTTTCCCAAAAGGGTCCCTAAGAGGACAACTGATGAAGGCAGGGGATGGGGTACTGTATGTTTGAAATTCCCCATTCAATGGCTGGGAGGAGAGGTGCCATTTAAAAATAATAGGTTTAAAAATATCCAAAGCTTAAAAAAATTCAGTCAGCTGTCTTCCTTGGACAATTCTTTTGTCTCTTGGAGGGCTGGGGATAGAAGTTCTTTAAGCTCTTCTGACACATTTTTACTTATAAATATTCATGCAATGTTCCAGTGCCTCTCCCACTGATTCTGTGCAGCCTCCCCACCCTAGCAAGAGAGTCAGTGCCTAATTTCTCCTAAGGCCCTGGTTCAGCCCCAGCCAAGCCAGAGCCATTTGAAAACACAGAAGACTTTTCAGTGAAGATAAAAGGTTATACATGTCTGTGTGTCCAAGCTCATATTCCACATGAGAGGATTAGTCTCACTCTCTGCAAACTCTCCCAGTTGTTATAAGTAGTCATGGTTTTGTGTGTTTTGTGCTTCACACAGTGAGAAAACAGATCTGCCAATTGGAAAGATGCTCTTTTTAATTTTCCTTTTGCTAAATCCACTGGTTACTTGCTAAGGCCTCATCCATTATTGAGTCCAAGTCAGCAGAATCTCTTTGCCAGTAATAGGTTCGTACATTTAGAAACATAAAATGTGAGACCTAGCAGGGACTACAAAGGTCATTGACCTGTTGGGTAGGAATTTGGATATGGGTCATGTGGAGTATATTCCATTATCTCAAAATGCTCGCATAATGGAATCTTTTCCTGTGTGCTAACCCTACATCCTTGTGTGCTGTTTTCCCCACATCCTAGGTATGTGGGCGGGAAGTGCATGAAGTCTAGAGCTCCATATACACACTCTCCCTTCTTATTTGGATGTGGGTGTAATGGTTAATTTATATGTCTACTTGACTGGGTTAAGGGATGCCCAGATAGCTAATAAAATGTTATTTCTGGGTGTGTCTGTGGGGGCCGGGGTTGGCACCGTGGCCGGCGGGGGCGGGGAGTCTGGAAGAGATTGGCATTTAAATCAGTAGACTGAATAAAGAATACCTGCCCTCATCAATGTGAACAGGCATCATCCAATTAACTGAAAGACTGAATAGAACAAAAAGGTAGAGGAAGGGTAAATTCAGTCTCTCTCCTCTTGAGCTAGGTCATCTGTCTTCTCCTGCCCATGGATGTTGGAGCTTCAGACTCCAGGACTTACACCAGTGCCCACTCCTCCTCAGCCTCCTGACTGAATCACACCACCGACTTTCCTGTTTCTTCAGCTTGCAGATGGCATATCGTGGGACTTCTCAGCCTCCACAATCATGTGAGCCAATTCCCATAATAAACTCTCCTCTTATGTATCTATGCACTGTATATTCTATTGGTTCTGTGTCTCTGGAGATCCCTAACTAAGACAGTGAGGTCTCTCACATCCCCAGGGCCTAAATTCCCCCATGAAGTGCTTTCTGGGCCCAGGCAAATGAGGATGCACAGCTTATTTCTACACGTAGGGCTATGGCTTCATTAAAAAAAAAAAGCTTCTTAAATTGTATAGGGCAACCAAATATTTTGCTAAAAGATGCTTACATTGAAAACCTATGAAGTCTTATGTTTTTATTTCAGAGATACTTTATTTTCATTAATGATTCAGCCTTAAATGGGTATTTAGCTCTAACAGTTCAGTCCCCTGCTGATACTTTTTCTGTCAAGCATATAGAAATTTATAAATGAATTACCAAGCGAACTCCTTATTTAAAAGGAACACTTAAATTAATTCATTGTGAAAATAAAATTTCTGCTCTCCTTAACTCACCCACTCAACATAAACAGTTTATTTTCTTTATAGCATGTTTTATTAAACAACAAAACACAGAGAACTGGGCATCCTGTGACCTAGATTCTAGACACAGTTCTTCCATAAATAGGTGAATTTGGACAAGTCATACATAAAAGGATGGATTAATGCCAAGTACATTGCAGGGTGAGCTTCTCAAACTTTACCATGTGTACTCGTCAGAACTCCCCAGAGAAACTGAAGCAATAGGAAGTGTATTGGAACCTTCCTCAAATCCAAAGTGAACTAGTAGACTTTTTCACAGAACCTGAGACAGAGCGAGAGAGAGAGAGAAAGAATGAGAGAGAGAGAGAGAGAGATTTATTTTAGGGAATTGGAATTTATTTTATGAAATTTTAAGGAATTGGAGTGTCATGTAATTGTGGGGATAGGCAAGTCTGAAATCTGTAGGGTAGACTGCAGATCCAGGGAAGAGTTGCAGTTAGAATCCAAAGGGAAGGTCAATCTTTTTTCTATTAAGGCCTTTAACTGACTGGATGAGGCCCACCCACATTATGGAGGGCAATCTATTTTGCTCAAGGTCCAACTGATTTAAATGTTGATCTTATTTGAAGAATTTCTTCATAGAAAATTCTAGAATAATGTTTGAACAAATATCCCGGTACTGTAGCTTAGCCAAACTGACACATTAAATTACCCAACCACCATGCCGAAGAAGCACCTGGGGAGCTGATTTCTGGGCTCCATCCTCAAGACTCAGATTCTATTTTTCAATTCTAAGGAACTCCCCAGTGATGCTGAGGCAGCGCTTCCAGGAGTTATTCTCTGAGAAGCATGGTTTTGGTCTGCTATTGTATGATCAAGAGCTAGGCTCTTCTACAGGTGAGGAAACTGAAGCCCAGAGTTAAGAAGGAGCTTGTCCACGGGAGCTTGGATAGTTGCATATTATGACCCAAGTCTTCAAATCTTAGTTAGGCTCTTTCCACTTAACACACTGCCTGCCATGTAGTGCAAATGAACTTCCTTAAAATACAGCCTTGTAATTGAACCTCCCTCAAATCCAAAGTGAACTAGTGAAACTTTCCACAGAACTTGACAACCTGGTCCTAACATTCATGTGTAAGAGAAAACGGCCAGGAATAATCAAGGAAATTTAGAAGAAGAATAAGGAGGGAAGACTCATACTACCACATCAACAGGTGTGTTATAAAGCTACAGAAAATATAACAGTATGTTATTGATAAATAGACCATTGGAGTAGAATTGAGACTCCGTTGTCAAAACATAAATATTTGGGGAGTCCATGGCAGAGGTAGCATTATGAGAAAAAGTTAAGCTATCAATAAATACTGCTAAAAAGTGGCTATTCATGTGAGAAAAAAATAGACTTCCTACCCATACTACACTTAAAAATAAATTCCAGATGGATCCATGTAGAAGCAAAATTTTAAAACTTTTAATAGAAAATTTAAGAAAAATGTTTTTATATCAGGGAAGATAAGTGTTTCTTAAATGAGACATAAAAAGTATAAACCATAAAGTAAAATAATAATAAGCCAATATTTATTAAGCTATTCTATGTACTATACAATATTCTGAATATATAATCTAACTAACTCTTGTAATTCTCATGAAAACCTATGAAGCAGTTATTATTATAATCTTCATAAAAGACAGAGGCCTAGAGAGACTATTATCTTCCATATCTTGTGTGGTAAGTGGTAGAGGTGTCAGTTGAACCCAGGCATTCTGGCTCTATACTACCTCTCAAGATAGAAAAATTGATTACATTCAAGTTAAAATAATACATATTAAATGAACTAATTAAAAATACAACCCAAATACAAGGAGAAAATCTTTTCAATGCATGCAACCATCAAAAGAATATATATATATATATATATATATATATATATATATATATATATATATATATATATTTGCAAATCACTATGAAACAATCCAATAGGAAAACGGGCACAGACTATGAAAAGCCAACTCGTCAAAAAGGCACATAGGCAAAATTACATGAAAATATGCATGTTAGTAAACAGATAAATCAGTATAATCACTTTGGAGGGCAATTTGGCAATATCTACTAAAGTAGAAGATATACATTCCCTATAATCTAGGAAACCCTTTGTGTATATAAAGGTAGTGTTGGCAGAGTTGCTATAGCAAAACACTGAAGGAAATAACTCAGTAAAGAAATGGTTCAATAAATTGTGAGATAATTACATTTTGGAATGCATCTAATACATCTAGATGTGTCTGAACAGATAAAGTTCAAAAAGAAATGTTGAGTGAAAAACAGGTAATTTGAACAGGATGTATACCGCATGACAGCACTTGGACAGATCCCAAAATCTCATAAAATCTTACTATCTATTGTTATGGGCACATAACATTGCCATGCATAGATCAGCTTCAGAATAATGGTAATTCTTGGGAGATAGGGGAGTAGGGAGGTGTCGTGCCAAACCCCTATCAACCTCAGTAGGGATGGCACCAGATTCAAGAGGCTGAAGAAGAGACTGGGAGCCAGCAAACAAGACATGGGGTTTTACTGGAGGCTTACATACAAAACATGGGGTTTTACTGGAGGCTTACATACAAAACATGGGGTTTTATTGGAGGCTTACATACTGTCAAGTGGTGGTGGGCTGGACAGGAAAACCACAACCACTTGCAAACAGCATGCAGCTGATACGGCATTTTCACTTAATACCCTCCCCCTAACGACCTTTATCTGGCAACCTTCATTTAACCCAAAACTCAGGGCCTCAATTCCCTAACAGCCCGTGTTCCATGGGACAGGCAGGGGGCTCAGATGTTCCTCATAGACAAGGAATGAATCTCTGGGCTGGTCACTCCTGGATTCTCTAACTCAGAGCACACATTCAGGTGCATCTGCCAGATAGGGTCATTCTAAGGGTACGCTTAAATTAATGCTATTAGATGTGTTTACAGGAGGAAATAGACAGGAAGAGAGGTTTAGCTTTATCTTATTTTCTTTATTTATGAAAAAAAAAAAAGAAAAAGAAAACCTTAAGGAGACATGGCAAAATGTTAAGATGTGTTAAATCTGGGTAGTGGGTGCCTGAGTGTTTTTTTTTTAATTTTCTATATATTTGTAATTGTTCATAATTACATGTTTTTGAAGAAATAAAAATATGATCACCACTTTCATTATTTTTAATACACTATTGTAGTTCTTTTTCCTGGTGATTAAAATGCATGGGCTTTCTCCTTTCTGCATATTATTTTTTTAGGTATCCTTTCTACCCATTTTTTATAAAATCCTAGAATAGGAAGGAGATGTAGAGAACATTTGTTCAAATCTACTGCTTAACAAAGGCACTTCTGAATTCAAGTTGGTGTTCCAGGTAAAAACCCTTGCTAGAATTTTCCTTTATGCTTAATAATCTGGAAGATATGGTTTTGGTTAACTATTTTGTTTCAACTAAGTCAATGTCCATGGATAATGAGTTTTTTTTTTAATGTAGACCATAATCAATTACACCTAACATTGATACTATGCTGAAAACACAGTTTTATCTGTAATGACACAGTGACTGCGAAGAATCTCAGTGTTATCATCATAGTCTTCAGTTATTATTTTGGTTATATGTGAAAGCACCAATTGAAAGAGAACTGATTGGCAAAATGTCAGATAACCTGGAGTAAGGAGAATACAGGAAGAGGCGAGAATTACCCTTTATTGAGGTATTGTAGGTGTGAAAGTTATCAGAATCAGAATGGAGTCAGTTATGTTAAAAAACCAACACACAAACAAAAAACCCTAACATATATAGCTGGAGAAGGCTATGAAGAGAGGGTTCTCATGCTCGTATGCCCAAAAATAAAACCACCACAAAAGACTCTGCAAAAACCACAACTTTGTGCAAAAGCCACCATAACCTTACACAAAAAATACTTCTGCAAGGACATCTGCCCAGCAACTGCCTGTCAACCTCAGACAGGCGCCACCTTGTTATTGATTTTTGTAGCCAAGGATAATTGCCTCAAAACAATTCTGTAATAGTCCTCCTCATTTTTTCTTTAAAAACCCTTGTCTCCCTTTACTTCCCTTAATACGCATATAATTTACTATGGCACGTGTATTCCCATTGCAATACTCGATTCCCAAATAAACATAATTTTCTTTTAGAGAGCCTCTCTCTGCTATTTAGGTTGACATGGGAGGTGCTTTAGATATACGATTTTCTGCTAATCTTGCAGCAACCTGTAAGGTAGATGTTGTTATATTCTTTTTTCAGAGGTTCAGAGAGATGAAGTAATTTGCCCTACCTCCTGTTGAAAAACATTACCTCAAACCTGAAAATAGGCAAAAAGATGCCTATATATCCTTTCAATATCAAACTGGGCCCAGGGGATTATTAATTCTATTGGAGACTACACCTTTGTTTGATTTACTGTTTACTATTGATTAGGACGAGAGTCTATGAATCTGTGGTTAGCTGGTAGATTTTTGTTTGATAAAAATGCAAATGATTTCTGTTCAATAAAAAGTATAATGTCAGAGGACATTGTCTATCTATCTACCTATTTATCTATCTGTAAATATACATTTAGTCTTTTTGATTCTGGAATCAATTTTAAAATCCTAATGCTTCCCTCATTAATCATAAAATTTTACGTGTATCTTTGTATTTTTCTACGACAAAGTTTTGACTTACTATAATTTATACACTGAAGATCTTACAGCTTATAACTGGGAAAGCCAGTATGCAAGCCAGGGCTTTAGCTCTAGAGCTGATGCTTTTGCTCCCACATCCACTCTTTCTGGCCATATGTAGTATACTGCATTACTGAAAGCTTATGTTGAACTAAAAAGCTAGTCCTCCAACGTAGGGGTAGGGAAAAATCTCATTATCAGAAAAACAGTCCGATTTTTCATTTATCTGAGAGGAATGAGATGGAGAAATCCTATCTCTGGATATGAATCTCCTAATATATAAAGACCTTATCACTTGGACCCATACAGTTGCTCCCTCCTGTAAGTTTCTTCCCCCTCCCTGTCCAATAAATAAAGGAATAGAATAGATTATCCACAATTCTGTACTTCGTATACCCCTTCATAGTCTGGGTTATATTGAATGCGTACTGTAAATGACTAGTCACTGTTTCCACCCTCAGCTTCTATCACCATCCCTACTCAACCAATTTCCAGCTCTATACCAAATCCCTATAACCTAAGGCATTTTACAAAAATAGCTATATTCTATAAACTCCAGGAACATACACTCACAAACAGATATGGTAAAATCACACTTGTTCAGTTTAATCAAGAAAGTTTGGACTGAAGTAGTGAAAATATGGAATTGTGGAGTATTTTTAAAGAACTGAAGTAGTATTAATTTCAAGTATCTATATGATGGTATTTCAGTTATAAAACTATACATGGTATTTGTCCTTGGGGACTTAATTAATGGAAAGATAAAAGTGGTATGTAATCAGCTTATCAACAGAAGGAAGAAATGTGAGCATTTCTTAAGTGATTGCAAAGTTTGTTCTCTTAAGCAGGTTAAACAACTCCCAGTTTCCTTGTAACCCTTTCCAGATTCAAATTAATGCAGAGTATCGTGTCTTCATAAAAAATATCGACTGAGCTCTTTCAAATCCAAAGCAAGGATGTGTGAACTAAAGAGGTTTTATTGCTTCTACATTTTTTCCTGTAAGTTCCTTCAATTAAAGGAGCTAATTACTTAGTCCACATCCCTGGTAACACCATCTTGAAACAAAATGTTGGACAAGGTCTCCTGACAACCAGTGGCCACCACCCTTTTGCTCAGAAAATGGGGGCTACTGTTGTACCAGCCGGAGCCCAGAGGACACAGGCAGGCAGCTGGCAGCACTGCCTGCTCATGCTAATGATCCCAGTCCAGCGCTTCCCTTCTAGGGAAGAAGGAGGACAGAAGTGGATGCCAAGTTCTTGCACAAGGTCAAATGTTTCTGGAGGAAAGGAGCCAAGGTTAGATTAGCAGTGAGAATGACATAGGAAGCTGGGTGGAGAAAAACACCGGCTGAGGGGGAAAAGTCTGGAAACACAAATGGAGACAGCAGTAAAAAGTAATTACTAACACATTTCCCAACTTGGAAAGCCAGCCACATCCCACACCAGGGCCAGACTCAGAGCTCTTCTGTTCCAAGGAGGTTGGAGCGGGCTCAGGGACAGGAAAGGATTTTGCAAGCCAGCCGCCTCCCTCTCACTGGCTTTGGAACTGTGCGCCCTGAAAAGTGGAATTCATCTTGAAAGAGAAAGCAGAGGACATTTCTGCCTAAATTCTCCATTAAGATACACATTTTCCATACATACAGTGTAGCCATCCTTTCAGTACTACTCAATAGCAAAAGATAATCAACATCGAAACAAAGGAAAGGGAAATCTTTGAGGAGAATGTAAGCTTTTGCAAACCTAAAATATCTCCCTTCTCTGCCTTTTATCAACATCACTGGAGAAGAGAAACTGTTTGTGGGAGGGACAGACCCAAGGAAAGGAGGAGGAGGAGGGAAGAAAGGGGGAGGGAGAAGAGAAGCAATGCTCTCTGGTGTTAGGGAGAAATTCACGACTGGATTGACTGTTTTGACAGTTGATTTTTACTTTTTTTTCCCTCCAACTTCAGAACCATGACAGACAATTGCTGAACATCAAACTGAGGAGTGAACACTTCATCAGATCTGCTTGCCTTAACAACAAAAATAGCCAAAATGTTAAGACAGTCAAACTAGATTGATTGTTTTTGATACAATCTGTGAGTGGTTGACCCAAGAATTCTCAATCTAATCACGCCTATAAATACAGAGACTGTATCCACAGATGCAAAAGCAGCCAGAAGACAAGTGAGAAATTCGTCAGTCACCTGGATGCCTCATCTCTACAATGGCACTGAACAGCATGTGGAGAGACACCTGCAAGGGTCTGTGAGTGGCTTCTGGGCGCTGGGTCTCACAGGAAGCATCTACTTTAAAAGCTGGGATCGCTGATCCTTTCAGTTTCTATCAAGAAGACAAAGTCTGGCTTATAATAGAAAAACAGATTCCCCCAAATCATTGTCTAGAGGTGCTGAATCACACATGAATGTCAGCAAATGATGCCAACTATGGATCACTTTCCTGGGGACTTTATCTGGTGTGAACCAAGAGAATCCTACTTCATGCATTTTTTTAAACATCCACAGATAACTGTTGTGCTGTGTCATAGACCAAAAGGGAAATTACATTTTTCTCATAATTGGATTTGGTACTTGTAGGCTTTCCTGAAGACAAGGAAAAGGAAATTTATTTTAGATTCTTAAAAAATCTTGAACTAAAAAATTTCAATCAGCATATCAGGTGCCTATCTGAATTCAACCACCACTGTGGCAGAGATGGATGACTTTGTGTACCGGTACAGGAGAAAAAGGTTCCTGAAGCTTCATTCTTGTTTGTTTGGTTGGTTGGGCTTTTTCTTTTCATTCTGAGTTCTAAAAAAATTATTACTTGATAGCTTGGTGGCAATGCAGTCTGTGTTGAGAAAATAGGAATTGATTAAGAAGTGAGAGACTGTGAGAGACTGAAAATGAGTAAGAAAAAAAAAAGCCTACAAAGCATTTACAGTGTAATTTTCCAATACAGATTTGAGTAGATACTGCATGTACTTAGAAACAGATGCATTGTCAAGCCTTTATTATTGAACAAAGAATAATTTTTGAGTTTCCCCTTTTTAAAAAGAACCCAAGAAAATACAATGCTAAAATCTATATATTAGCACAGCATTCATTTGAATGCCTAATTGCTTGAGACTTGCAAGATTCAGTCTCAACTGGTGGAGGTCCTGACATAGCTAGCATATGGCTGGATGCTAAGGAAGAATGGTTGCAATGATCATTTGTGGAAACAAAACATTAATCTATAAATATCAATTTGCTGGGCTAATTACCAAGGATGTTAACTTGATGTATTGATTATTACAAAATAAATCTGTGGATACATTTAAATGTATGTTTGTCATAGTCTGTTTTGCATTGCTATAACAGAATACAACAGACTGGGTAATTTATTTTAAAAAATATATTTTATACATCTCTGGAGTCTGGGAAGCCTAGGGTCTAAAAGCCACATCTGATGAGGGCCTTCTTGCTGGCTGGGACTCTCTGCAGGCCTCGAGGTGGCACAGGGCATCACATGGCAAGAGGGCTCGTGAGAGACAGCCAAGAAGGCATTTATAGCAAACCGACTCTCATGATAACTAGCCCACTCCCCCAATAGCCCATTGATTCATTAATTCATTAATCCACTAATGGATTAACCCATTCATGATGACCTAATTACCCCCAAATGATTCCACCTTTAAAACTGTTGCACTGGGGACCAAATTGCCAACACATGAACTTTTTGGGAACACATTTAAACCACAGCAGTGTTTAAAACCTGGCATCACATCTCCTTAATATGTTTTGTATTTTATAGTACCTCCTACTTTCCTTATTTAAATTGATCCACACCACAGTCCTTTGAGGTAGACATTTCCACTGGGCTATGCTGGTTAATATACATTAGTATGGTGGCATGCCTGTATTTCCTTACATCTTGAATTGCTAAAAGCTAAGCTTTTCTTTACACAAGAGTGGTTGCT
This sequence comes from Pan troglodytes, assembly GCF_028858775.2. Lineage (NCBI taxonomy): Eukaryota > Metazoa > Chordata > Mammalia > Primates > Hominidae > Pan > Pan troglodytes. The sequence continues at coordinate 111,300,521 of NC_086015.1, forward strand.
AAATGAACAGGAAAAGGATGTGACCCAAACTCAATCCACTCTGAGGCCAGCAAATTATCCCTTTCCTGAGAATTTGAACCAAGAAATTCCCAAAGAGTAAGAGAGTGGTGAGAGCTGATGTTGAAACGTCTTAATGTAGAGAGATGTGGCAGAGGCCATGATGCTAGCTGAAGTTCTAAGAGCAAAAACTATGAGTCAGCAGAAGTGATAAGGAAGAGACATAGAGACAGCAGAAGGTGATTAGGGAGTAGGAGGGAGAAAATGAAAGGTAGAGAATAGCCAAGTCAGATAAGATCCAAGAGCACTAGAGTGAGATTCCATGACCTCCTACTGTTAAGGTCATGAAGATCCACCTCCAGTTCTGGGACAGCTGTAGTTCCTGCTTTTAGTCTGTTTTTTTTTTCTGGCAACCCTTGGTAATATGAATGAGTCTCTATTCCTTGCATTCAAAGGAGTTTTACTAAAAAGCATTGTCTTCCTCCACATCGCTATTGAGAAAACTAAAGCAAAAACAGATTATAGGTCATAACCACACAAGCAGAAAGTGGTAGAGCCAAGACACATGCCAAGATTTTTCTAGAATTGGTGCTGATTCCAGTGTATCATACTATAGCAGTTTCCAAAAATGGCCCCCAAATCCTTTGACCCTCCATTCATCAGAAAGTGGTGCCTATGTCCCCCACCCAGGGGTCTGAGTGGGGTCTGTGACATCTCCAACCAATGGAGAATGGTAGAGGTAATGCTGCATGATTTTTGAGGCTAGGTTAGAAAAGACCAAGCAACTTCAACCCTGCCTTCTGGGAATGTTTGTTTTTGAAACCCAGCTACTATGTCATGAGGAAGCCCAACCTAGTCCATGTGGAGAGACTATCTGGAGAGATCCTGAGACTACAGTGGGGAGGGAGAGAGAAAGGAAGGGGGAAAGCGGGAGGGGACTCTGGCCAGTTCTCAGCGGCTCCAGTCTTCCTTTCCTCTCTCTGGCTGTCTTCTTTCCTCTCCCACTATTTTAAGTCCAACAAGTGTTTGACTGCAAGTACACAAGAGACTCAAACCAGATTCACTTGAATGACACCTTCCTGAATTCCTGGATTCCCACAGAAACTACCAATAAAATGATTATTGTTTTAAGCTATGTTTTGAACATAGCAATGAACACTCGGTCTGAGCACTGTTACCAAGTATGTAATATGCTACATCCAGAACCTAAAGAGGCCCACCAGGCATTATGCTTCCTCCTTAGTGGTGGGAGGGGTAATATACAATACTTTGTTCTTTGCCTTGAGAGGGTTGTCATGGCATGCCCAAACCACTAGACCCCATCAAGAAATTTCCTTGATATTTCAGGGCCCTCAATCTTCATTAGATGTATTTTCTACATTCTGCAATTCATGTGTCTCACCAAGGCCTCCAAAATGCTTGTGACTTCCTGCTTAAAGTGGAGAAATGTACGGTTCTCAGGAGCTACTGGTCTGGTCACTATACTAGGAGAGAGGGAAAGAGTTAACACAGTCCTGGGGCAAGATCATAAGTATATATTGCTGTTCATTTCAGTGCAGATCAATGGCTCCATGCCATGTGTGGTGTATAGGAGAAAACCAAACCAAAGGGCTTTTTCTATTCTCCCACTCAACAATCAACAACAGATCCCATAGGATGAGGGCTCAGTCCCACAAGACTGCCCCACACTTCAGATGGTAATCACAAGCTCAAGGTTGTCTGACCTCTGCTTCTGACCTACTGTCTGTAAATCAGGGCTCCTGTGACCACCTCCTTGAGTTCAATTAATTTGTTAGGGTAGCTCACAAAACTCAGGGAAATACTTACTTATGCTATCTGGTTTACTATAAAGGATATTACAAAGAAACAGGCGGATGGAAGATGTACACAGGGCAAGGAATGGGAGAGGAGGAGCTTCCATGCCCTCTCTGGGCACACCATCCTCCAGGGATCTCCATGTGTTCTGCTATCTGTATGCCCACTCAAACCCTGTCCTTTTGGGTTTTTATAGAGGCTTCATTACACAGGCATAATTGATTATATCATTGACCATTAGTGATGAACTCAACTTTCAGCCACTCTCCTTTCCCTGGAGGTCAGGGGCTGGGGCTGAAACTTCCAACCTTCTAATCCCATAGTTGGTTCCCTGATAACTGGCTCTTATCTTGAGGCTATGCAAAAGCCCACCAAGAGTCACCTTATTAGAGCAAAAGAAGCTCCTGTCACCCAGAAAATGCCAAAGGACTTAGGAGCGCTGGGTCAGGATCTAGAGTCAAAGACCAAATATTAAAATAAAAGATGCTTGTAGCACCCCTATTCATCAGGAAATTATGAAGGCTTGAGGAGCTCTGTGCCAAGGACTGCTGGCAGAAACCAATATGTGTATTTCTTATCAGTTTCACAGCATGTATTAGACACCATGTTAACTTGCTCTAGCAAAGGCACCACAATTTGTACAGCAGATACAATTGAGGCTGCTACTTGGTAGAATTGTCGGTTGCCCAAAAATTCATACCAAGAAGCCACATGGCTTTTATAGATGTAAGACTGGTCAATTAAATAGGGATAGGGTGTGGCTTCTAACCCTGCATCCTTTTGATCTTCAAGATGGACTCTAATCTCTGTCACTTCCTCCAGGATGCAATATTGTTTTTGATTTAATGTGTTGTCCAGAGTTGATGGAGTAGTATCAGAGGCTTCTTTGGGCTTTCCCATTATAATTCTTATCTTATAGGCCAGAAAACCAATAGAGGGGTTCTGTCAATTGCTTCTTCCAATTAGGTATTCAGAAACTAGGGAAATGACCACTGGTTGGGCCCATACACGTAGTTGATCTACTATGAGCCAATTTTTATCCAGAGTCCCCATTTGCACCCTTTAAAATAGGTGTGTTTGTGTGTGTGTATGTGTGTACCTGATGATGCTTTGGGCCCCCAAGTGTTAATGTTAACACTCAGTTCTTGAAAGGCTTAAGTGTTCCCCTTTCCCCAGTACATTGTTACCTAAGTAGATGATTGTAGGTCCTTTTGGAGAAGGACAGGAAGAATCATTAAAAATTAAAACTTGCCATGATTTTGCAGTCTCTTTCTGATGAGACACAGCCTTTCCTTCAGTCATGTGGGCTCAGGGTTGAGAACAGGACCAGGTACAGAAACTCAGCAAGAAACTGTGACATTTTATTGGGACAGCAGCCCTCAGCCTTTGTCTCTTTTTGTTGTGTAGATTGAGAAATAACCACGTTGCCTGTTCATTGTATCTTGACCCTGGAAACGCTGTTTTCTATTAACTGTCTCTATAGCACTATGTGAGTCATACCACCCTCCCCCAGCCTGGCCACTCTTTACAGTGATTGAGCTCACCTTGCTTTTGATAGCTAAGTGCTACCATCTGTTCTCTATTTTTTTTAGGCATCTATCAGTGCTTTGCTATCTGAAAGCCCATTTTGGGGACAGCATCTTCCAAAATCAATCCTGGTCTACAGAGGTCAGCCACGACCAAGATTCTTAACAATACTGGTCTCCCTAGTGCATCCCATTTAACTTTGGTAAATGGAATGTCCTCTGAACTCTGTCGCAGAACATAATCAGCTAACAGGTTTTCTGACATTGCAAAATATACCTGCTTCAATATGCTCACTTTCCATCCTTTTCTTCATCATTTGCCCCAATAATGTTGGTATGTCTCTTGAGGTTTTTGCCAGGGTCAGAAATTCTGTACTAAAGATGACTGCACCAATAATAAAGTATCCTTAATCCAACATTATATTCTACCTCCTTTAATCTAGCACCTCCAAGAAGCCAGTCCATTTATATTCTGTTGGCCTTTGCCAGTAAATTTTGGCTAGGTCCTTCAGCTCCTTAGTGTACAATCCCTTTCTTTGCTTTGCAATCCCAGCACTTCCTCAACCGAGTTATGTTGTGGCTTGACCCTACATTGTTATTCTGGTGATTAGCAGGGAAGATGGGGTAAATTCTTAGGGTTGCATGTTGTCTTGCAAGGCAGAGGCTTCTGCAACAACTTCAAGTAAGGAGGAGGCACTAGCATTTAACAGAAAAGAAGGTGCTTTTCTTTTTACTAGTCCCAGAGAACCCAGCAAAATCTGAGATTTTAGATTCCTCAGCCTAAATCTCATGGTCCCACTCTTTCCCACTTGACTTTGGTGCAGCCAACCTGTCGAGCTGAGATTTCAACCTCCAGGAAGCTCTGCTACTCTTCCACTTAAATCGTGGTCCTGACCCTCAGCTTTTTCTGTCTTCCTGCTGCAGAAGAGTCTTGAAATACTGCCAAGGAGGTCCTCTGGCTTCCATACTTGGTTTCCCCTGTTGGTTAGTTGTCTTCAGCTTTTCATTGATTTTCTCTAATCCATGGATGGCCCCTAGCAAATCTTCCAAATCCAAAGTCCTAATAGTTTTATTTACCACAAAGTTCTCTGATGCCAGAAATACTGCACTTGCTACTGTATTCCCTTCCACCAATATCCCATCCCAGTTCACCCCATAAACTTAACAATTGTACTGCAAGTACATGCCAAGGGCTATTCATGCTTCATATCCCGCCAATGGTGGAGTCATCATTTCCAGGAGGCCCAAGTCTGCTCTCTCAAGCCACTTTTGGTACCATCTTTGACAGGTCAAGTTTTCAAGGAGACAGACTCTGATAGTATTAGATTTCCATGCAGAAGGTTTATTGAGAGCATACTTTTGAGAATAATAGCCATAAGAGGTAAGGGAAAAGTATTGGGCCTAGTAAGAAATGGAACTGTAATGCAATTACAACAAAGGCCTCAGCCAAGCTTATGAGGACTTCTGGAAGAGATGGTCTGTCAGAGCTGTTCTGCCCTGAGGCAGAGGTGTTGGACTTCTCCTTTAGCCAAACATTCTTCTGCCAGAGAGGGGAGGATGATCTTGGTGGAGGCAACTATCTGGCTGTTGCCAGTTGCTAGAGAGGAACTCAGCCAAGAGTGCTCAGAATCTAGGGAAGTGGGAACTTTGGTTCGAAAGAGGGATCTGATTGGCACACCATAACTTCCATTATAAGGATCCACAAGATAAAAACGATTTTCCAACTCTGATTTAGGCCTACAAAACACTCCTGACAGATGGACCGTGTACCCCATTTTAGACATGGCAGAGCAACAGAATGGGCAGAATTAGAGAGTGGCAATACCGTGAGACAAACACTCTCAATAAGAATTCTAGGTCCTGACTTCCTATCTTCCATTAGGTGATTCTGAACATTTGGCATTACGTGATCCCACAGCACAGGGGAAGTGGTGCTCTAGGCTTTCCAGGAGGTTCTCACATCAGACTAGATACATTGCTCAAGTCCAAATGCTCTGTGAAGTAAAGGAAAGCCTACCAAAGCAACAAGGTTTGGACTTTTATCATCATTTGGGCCACAGTCATAGGTGGCATCAGGGTGTTGTGGGGAAATCCACTGCCCTTGAACCAGAAGATAAAGATATTTGGAGTCCAGCCCTGGCTTTGCCGTTCGTTAGCTAAGTTGTGGTGAGCAAGTCACTTAATCTCTCTGCATCTCAATTTTCCAATTGTGAAACAAACATAATATGCCAAAGTTATGTTACACTCATTTTACACATGGCTGTAACAGCCAGAGGAGCAACGTTTATGAAATAGGAAACATTATTATTGTTTTGGTTAAAAGGGGAATTTCTTCAAGGATTGTAACAAGGGCTCTAAATTGACTTTATTTTTGTACTTCACTAGCTTTGTATTCCTAATGGGCAAATATTTCCAAATTATACTTACTATTTTACATTAAAATGGTTGTTTTCTCCTCTCTACAGGATGCTAAAGGTAAACCCAAAAGAAACCTTGCCAGCTGTGCCTCACTGAAAATCAGTCTAGGATGCTTTGGTTTGGAAACCTCCCCCGTGATGGTATAGAAAGGACCAACTTCAAACAAATCACTTAATAATAGGAGATGGCCACTTTCCACAATAGCAACCGTAAGTAAAACCATGCATAATGCTCACTGAGTTTCCCAGGAAGGCAATCCTTTAAAAGAGAGGGTGGAAACAGGAGGGGTAAGAGAGTGAAGAGGAAGTCAGGCGGGACTGACAATGATACTTTATATTCATATAGATTTTTCCCTCCATTGATTCCCAAGCATTTGGCAAACTTTAATTGGCTAATCCTCACATATCCCTTTGAGGTTAAGTAGGCAGCAAGTATTATCTCTAATTTTCAAATGGAGGAATGAAGGTACATAGAGCTTAAGTGCCTTGCCTAAGGTCACAAACATGAGCTAGTGAGAAAGCTGAGAACCAATAAGACTTACAGGGCCCCTAACTCCTAATCCATAGCCTGAACTCTGAGGCCTCACCCTGCAGAATCGTTTGGTCTTTTCTTGATCTTTCTGAAGCAAAATCCTTGACAATTCATTTTACTAAAGGCGGAAGATATGGCATCTTTATTCCAATATAGCACTTGCTTTGGATCAAAGGAAAGATACATATCTTCAGGCGTGATGAACTTTTCCACAGTTACGCAATGCTCAATGCAGGCAGAAAAGAAGACACGTGTGTGTGTGTGTGTGTGTGCGTGTGTGTTTCATTTTCAAGAAGGACATTGATGTCCTTTTCTGGTGCTGCACATTCTTTGAATCCAGCAGCAAGGCAGGGCCTGTGAACAAAACCCTTTCTATTCACTTCAAACTGAAGTATCTTTGCTAGACATTCTTCAGAGAATTCTCAGCTTTGTCTAACAGATTACCAAGGCTTCTCTTCAACTACCCGGCTGACCCCTGTTCATCTAGTAGCCTTAGTGTTGCCAGGAGAAACAGATTGTCCTCACAGGATTAAAGCTTGCTGTGGGGTGTAAGACAGTTTTGTATCTTAAAAAATATATACCCTGGCAAGAATTGCAAAAAGTCTTTAGGTATACATGCAAGCAGAAAATCTATGAGTCAACAATAACAGAATTATTTCACCTTATCGAGACTCATAGAACACTGGACACTTTAGAGCCCAGTCTTTGTGTGAAGAAAATGAAATTTTCACCCAGGTGTGGTTAAGTGCAGTGTTGTGTTCAGGAAACCCTGCTCTTACTGCGGCCCTGAGCCTCATCACAGTCCTGAGGCCCTCGGCTCAAGGCCCACAACACAGGTGATGCTAGCACGTCCTCCTAAGGAAGTAAAAACCTGAGTTCCTCTGAATTGGAAGTGCAGAGGGAGAAAGGATAGGGGGATATTTTGGAGGGAAGAAGGGAAGAGAAAAGGCAAATTGAAAAAGGACAATTTGTGCCATAACAAATTGATAACTATCCCCAAGCCCCATATTTAAGCCAAATTACACCCAATTTCCGATGTGAGAGTGAACATGTAGTTAGTCCAAGGCTCACTTCTCTTGATCCCAGAGGTCCCAGGTTGAGGGCAACTCTGACAATCACTATATCCAAGGCCTTGGGTCACATTTTTGATATTTATGGGTCTTAGTTTCCTCATAAATCCCACAAGGGAACGAGGGAGTCTGAAGGCTCTCTCTCTTAGTCTCTGAGTGACCAGCAACCAAAACAATCCCTCAGTCCTCCTTTCCTCTTCACTTCCTTGCTTCTGATTGGCTGGTGGCCTGTGCTAAGGCCCGGATACTATTCAGATGGGTTACCTGGCCATTTTGTTTCTTGCCTTCTAGGAATCTCTTCTTCCCTCCGTTGGCTGCTTAGAGCTGTTTAGGTCCGTCTCCTGGGAAAGAGGGAGAGAGAGCACTTGGGGGAAAGGCAGGAAACTGTCTGTGTTGTTGCTCATGCCTGTGGAGCAGGCCCTTTGCGTATCTAAGTTCGTGGTACAGATGAGGAAACTGAAAGTCAGAGGAGAGAAAATTATTTCTGAGATCATGCAGTCATAGAATAGAGTTAGGACTGACAATGTAAATTGTGGGGCCGAGTGCAAAAGAAAATTGTGAGGCCCCTTGTTCAGACATTATTATTTTTATTTATTTATCTATTTATTTATTTATTTTTTCTATTCGAGACAGGGCCTTCCTCCATCACCCAGGCTGGAGTGCAGTGGCATGTCACAGCTCACTGTAGCCTCGAACTCCTGAGCTCACGAGATCCTCCCGCCTTAGCTTCCCACAGTGTTGCGAAGCATGCACCGCCACACCCAGTCTCAGATATTATTAAAAATTTCAAGACATGACAGCAGAGCATGAAACCAAGGACAGGAACCTTCTGCGTTCAGGCCCTCTGTGAGTGCTCAGGGTGTAAGCCACCCGGAGTAGATTCAAAACATGAACCCTGCTGTCTCCTGTGGACATGGTGTCAGGATTTCCTCCACTTGCTGCTCCTAATCCACTCCCCACACTCCTCTACCTTGCTCTGTGCCCAGGAAGTTGGCCTCTTGGACTTGGCCTCTGGCTTCTGGTTGGCTTGGCTGGAGGGTGGGGAAAGTGGGAGCTTTCTCACCCCTGGGCTGCTGTTTAGTGGTTGCTGTGTTCTCTCTCTCTCCAGCTCAGGGACCAAGCTGACAGTCAAGGCTCCTGTAGATTTAGGTAATGACTCCCCTCCCTTACCTCTTCAGGCCTAAGAGTCCTCTGTTCCTAGTCCCAATGCTCTTCTCCGTCCTTCCACGCTGTCCACGCTGTTGCAAATAGTCCTCTTTTAAGAGTGACATCTGTTTTCTTACAGGGTATCCCACTGGGCTTTCCCAATGACTCTTCCCTTTTCTTTGGGAAACTGTACACTGCTTTTTCTTGGGAGAGCTCCTGTTCTGCCCCCAGGTACCCTGAGGTCACAGGACTTGAGCCTGGTCAATCAGCATCCCTGGTCTCCCTTGCCACATTGACTCTTCAGGGAGGACTCCTCTCTCCCAGGGAAGTTTCTGTTAGAATTGATGGAGGAGGTAAGGGACTGTCTCTTACCTTCTAGGAGTCAGCAACTTTTTTCTATAAAGGGCCAGATAGTAAATATTTCAGGCTTTGCAGGCCATATGGTCCTGTCTCATAGCCTTCATTGTTTGTTTGCTTTTTCACAACCTTATAAAAATTTAATATCATTTTAACTTGCCAGGTGTGGGAGTGGGGGGTATACAGAAACAGGCTACCAGGCCAGTAGGTTGCTGACCCCTTAGGGTCATATGAGAGAAAAAATGAGACAAAGAAAGACTCATAGCCCTCTTCTCTGGTAGAATAAAGGAAGCCAGCACCCCACCATTTAATGAGGTTTCATTATAACCAAATACATGCAAACATGTAGGTATGTAGGTGTGATATAGATCCATAGATACACACACACAGCAAGGAGAGAAACTCCTGGAAACATTAAGATCCCCATTACAATTCATAAGTTTCTGGTTCTATAACTCTTTCTTCTACCTGTGAGCCACCCAGCATTCTTCCTAGTTACCAAGCCAATCTGAGCTGGTTTGAGTTGGTTTTGTATTACTTGGAAATGACCAAATCCCTGCTATCATATCATACTATCTCCAGAACCCACAGTCAGCCCCTCCTTTGATTCTAGTGGTTGCCAGAGCAATTCCATGCAGCCCATGAACTGTATAGTTCTTGGTCAAGGCTACTTGATGAGGCCCACTCTGGCTAAAAGTTTCATACCGTGAACATATATATCTCCTAGAATGGAAAATCGGAAAAATAGAAAATCATTACAAAAAATGAATGTGGACTGAACTTCCTTTGCACAAACATTTAGAGTGATAGCTCACAGTTCAGGGGGCATCGTTGCTTCCAAACAGGGTCTCCATGGCATCGCATGTGGGAACCAGAGGCCTGGGACCAGGAAACCAAGACTTTAGCAGCAGCAGCTGTCTCTGCCTCTAATTCAGTCAGTCCTGATGAAGTGGTAGCTCTCTGGCAAGTATGCATTGCAAGTCATGTTCAGAAATTGCTGTTGCAAATAGCCTGGTGTCCTGCCCACGCAGCCGAAATAAAGGGGCATCAAAAAGGCAGGGCCTGTGGCATTCACTGAAGAGGGGACGCCAGGCGTTACCTGGACCAGCTCCATCAGTGCAGGGACTGATCTCCAGCAGAAGGCAGATTCCCATGGTGTGTCTGCTGGGGAATCTTTTTTCCTTAGAAGAAATGTTTAGGCAGAGAAATGCATAAAAAGCTAACATATAGCCTCACCCATGACTAGAATAAAAGGGGCTGGAGTGGTGAGCTGTTTAAAATAATTCTTCCCCTTTTTCAGAAATAGGAAAGCAAAATGGTTATGAGACAGGAGTTAAACATAGTGATAGTGAAACTCAATGTCAAATATTCTATCTCATTGTTTCCATTAGATGAATTCATATTTGATTTGGCTATGTGCCAAGATTTGGGTTGTAGAAAAAAATGTTGAACATAGGAGAGATTGTCCTGAAAAAAGCATTGTGACTGGGTGGGTTGGCCCTTCCAGGAAGCCAGGGAGTGTTGACTAGACTGCAGCACTTCCCAAACGTGAATGTGTAGGAACTTCCCGGAGATCTTGCTAAAATGCAGATTCTGACGCATTTCTAACAAGCTCCCTGTGATGCAGAAGCAGCTGATCTGTGGGTACATTATGAGTAGCAAGGGACTAGAGGATAATAGTGTCTTAATGCTGGTGGCATTTGTCACTAATAAATGTTAACAATAGCTACCATGTACTGCGTGCCAACTATGAGACATGAAGTCACAGAGCTAGTAAGGAAGGTTGCTAGAAACTGTCTCTGAAATGTATGCTCTTGCCACCACTCCAAGCCGGCTCACTGCAGGGTACTGGGGTGAGTAGGAATGCTCTAGCCCTCACAATCCAACTCGAGACCCAGACCCCTTGCAGCCCGGGAGCCGGTAGTCCAGGGGTAGCACCTGGAACTCCCCTCTGGGCAGACACTTGGCCAAGTTCAGTGAAAAACATTCCAGGCTTAAAAAAAATAGTACATCTGGCATTTCCAGACACGGATGAACAAGCTAGCCTTTCTGCTCAGCCAATCTGACTGATTGTGCAGAAGTAGGGTATTAGGATGAATGAAAGTAGGAAAATCTTGATCTGATTGAAAAATGGTTGTTTGTGTACAAAATACAGTCAAATGATGAACTGCTCCTCCAGGGCAAATGCAGGATGTCTTTGTCCTATCCACAGAGGATAGAAGTTGGTACTGAGTCCTGCCTTTGTTTCTCCACTCGACAGTTAAGAAAACATAGGGCCATGATGAACAAATTATCCAGATGGAAATTGTATTATTTGTCCCTGAAAAGAAGCCTGGATCCCAGAAACTTTTGTGATGTGAGTTTATTGTCTCAGTCTTTGTGCTGATTGGACTCTGGACCGGAATGATTAGGAAGAAATACAATCAGCTTTTCAGAAATGTGTACCCCTGGAAAACCTCACAAAGGAGTTTATTTTCTCCCCTCTCTCTTTGGCCTCCTTTCTGAACAGCTTTTCTTGTAGAGCTCCAGGCAGAAGCAGCTCCAGGCAAATTGGGACTCGAGGGAAATTTCTCTCTGACATTTTCCCACCTCTTCCCATCTGGGTTCTTTCTTCCTACCCTCCACCCCCTCCAGCCTCCTCTACTTCCAATACTGCATCCCATCCACTGGCACAAGGTGTGCATACATTTGCAGGGGGTGGAAGGGATGGGAACAACTACTTGGGTATTGTAGTGATTCATATTTATTTTCTATTTTGATGAAAAATTACCCATTATTTCTTTTTCAGAAGTAGAATCATGACTTATGTTCTATAATTTATCTAACTGATTTCATGTGCAAATTTTAATCAGATTTCTGACAGTTACGTATCACTTTCCTCTTCTGGAAGGATGACGGTGCATGTCTCCCGCTTCTGCCCACCTGTAGCCATCTCTGGGCTTGTAGTTCCACATTGTTCCTCCCTGGGTAGTAATTAGGTACCTGAAGTATTTACTGATGAGAATTCAGGCTGTCCAGACTCCAAAGGCCATAAGGCCTGTGAGGTACTGTCCTGGTGGAAAGGCCTTGAAAGACAGTTAAAGTGGATGGCCCACGTCATTTGTGTCTCTGCTCCATCAGCACAGGGCAGTGTGGGACACCATGTGAAGATTGATGATCAAAAGCCTCGAGGGTTTAAAGAGTAAGTTGAGGCTCCCTTCTACCAAGGAAGAGAGAACTGTCTGTGATGAGCACACTCATTCAGCAACAAACTTCACTGAATGGCAAATAACTGGAAATATTTATCAATGGTGGGGGCAGGGCTGGCCAAAAATTATGAAACTAGTCAATAAATCATGGTATTGCCATGACAATAAAGCCATTAAAATAATACGTTAGAGCTGCATGAGCTGTTAGGCAGAGGTCTCTAAGCATATTGTCGAATGAAAAAGGTAAAATATGCGTAATTTGCTGCCAATTGCTCTTCAAAAACCATAAGTATATCATACATATATTTATGTATGCATATAACATTTCTGGAGTAATACATAAGAAAATATTAATAATGATTATCATTGATAAGGGAAGCTAGTGTTTTTTATAATACTCTTGCTATTATTAATAATAATATTAGTTGATATTTATTGAGTACTTACCCTGTAGCAGACAGTGTTCTAAGTACTTGGCATGTATCACCTCATTTAAACATCCAAAATCCCACAGGACAAATTTTAATTTACCTTTCCATAAACTTTAGTTCATCTTTACCTTACCTTTGTATAAATGTGGGTACAGAGATGCCAAGTGACTTGCCCAAGGTCACACAGGTAGCTGTTCCAACTACTTGGGAGGCTGAGGAAGGAGAATAGCTTGGGCCCAGGAGGTGGAGGCTGCAGTGAGCTGTGATTGTGCCACTGCACTCCAGCCTGGGCAACAGAGAGAGACCCTGTCTGAAAAAAAAAAGAGAGAGAGAGAGAGAGATAATACTGCCAGATCCCAACCTCCTTTGATAACCATGAGATAAAAGATTCTTGTGGGTGTTTAGGAATGAGGACTTTACCAAAAGGCAATAGGAGACATGGAAGAAGAAGAGCATCATCAAATTTGTGTTTCAGAAAAATGTCCCTGATTGAAGGATTCCACAGGCTTTGGAGATGTGAGAAAACTAGAGGCAGAGAAAATAATTAGGAGGTTGTTACTAGAATGCCAGTAACAAATTATGAGAATTTAGAAGAGAGCAGTGGGGAGGTAGAAAGGAGATTAAACACCATGAAGGAGATATTATTAACATATGTGTCTATCAACTGAGACGGAGGATTTAAGAGAGAACAGCTACGAATGTTCCCTTGGGTAGAATTTGGTGACTTTGGATAATGGAGGCACTTGCCACAGGAATATAGAATGAGCAGGTCTGAAGTGGGGAACAATGATGTCATTTTGGACATCACAGATTTGGGGTACATTTGTCACATCCAAATGAGGATGTCTGATAGGTCAGAAGAGAAGCTGAATTGGAGATGCATATTTGAGAATTATCCAGGCATGTGCAGTAGTTGAAGTCAAGGGCATCCAATAAGTCTAGCTGACTTAGGCAACTGATGTGCACCTCACATTGCCTCCTTGGGCAAAAAGAATCGTTAGGTGAATCATCTGAAATTGCCAATATTTAACTGCTTTTTGACCAATGAGAAAGGAATTTCAAATCATTCAAACTAAAAGTAGTCCCATCTTTATGCCTTATTACTTTATATCTTATATTACTTTCATTCTCACCATCTGCAAATAGGGATTTAGATCATCGATCTCCTGCTTGAGTAGAGGGAGGAATGGAAGAGGCAGGTGGGCTGTGGGGTGGAAACTGGGAAGTAAGACATCATCCTTAAAATATGAGGGTCTTGGCAGGGTCAGCCAGGAGAAGGTCAACCCACAGTGAGACAGGGAGCTGTCAATGAACCGTTCCGCTATGCAGTTAAGGAGGGATTCATTTTTGGGATAGAGTTCCTACAAACCTTAAGGAGAAACAGACCCTTCTATCTTCTTTATAGGAAAACCCAGAGAGATAGGAAGAGAGTTGTTAGCAAAACAGCAGTGTGCAGGTAGGTCAAAAGCATTTTGGCTCAAAGAAGCTAGGTGATGAGCCGATATTTTCCAGGCCTGAGCTTACCTTATTAGGAATGGTCCAGCCTCTCTCTTTAGGCAAAGAAGAAGAATTCAGCAAGCCAGCTACACCTTGGAGCAAACAAATGTGCCCTTGCAATCCAAGTATAAGGCTTCTCTGCATAAAGATTTGCATCCTTCTAGAGTACTTTGAGAAAGAGGGAGTTTATCCAATGTTTTCTACTGAGCTATCTGCTGGGCAGATGTTCCTTCACATTATGTGTTCTTTATTGCTGTTCTTCCGACCACAATTCACATTACTGATGGTCACAGCCTCAAACACCTGGACTCCAGGCTCCCTTAATAGAAAGCTGCTTTCCACATGTGGTCAGTAATAAAAGGATAAATGTGGAAGTTAGCCACACTTCCCTTTACTGTCCTTACTTCTAGCGTCCAAAATGCTACTATATGGGAGGGGCAGCATCATTATACAAAATGTTCCTTAAGGATTGTGTATAACTAAAAGGACGTTGTGCTGGGGGACAGGGATTTTTATTTTGCCTACATGTTTTTTAGGGAAGAGAATGTTCTATGAATATCTTACATTTCTTCAAATTCAGGGTCCTCTGAACAAAGATATTTACAGCCAAATTGAGAACACTTGTATAAGGAGATATTCCAAGATAGTAAACCTTAGAGAGGTTTCCCTCTCTGGAGATGTTTCAAGGTAGTATAGATAAAAGCCTACATGTCCGTCACCCAAAGAAGGGCAGCTTAAATTTCAGAGTAAAGATAATACTTTTGTTTCTCTGGATAGTATGATGTGCAGGTTACTCACGGCTCTATATAAGACGAGAGTTTCCTAATTGTGGGGTTTCTCTCCAATAACATACCCCACTGTGCATATAGGTGCCATTTGGCCTTCACTGCATAGCTCTGTGGGGGATATTACTCTAACCTGCTGATTTTGCTAAGAGTAATAAAAGATCTTTGCCTCTGACCCAGAGATCTCATATTTTATGTATGTGTGTGTATACATATATATCTATGTATTTATATATATATATGTTTATTTATCTGTGTGTATGCATATCAATCTGTTAAATTTATATATTGTATATATATGTGTTTGGGCATCACAAATTTGGGGTACGTTTGTCACATCCAAATGAGGATGTCTGATAGGTCAGAAGAGAAGCTGAATTGGAGATGCATATTTAAGAATTATCCAGGCGTGTGCAGTAGTTGAAGTCAAGGGCATCCAATGAGTCTAGCTGACTTGGGCAACTGATGTGAGGTCACATTGCCTCCTTAGGCAAAAAGAACCATTAGGTGAAAACTGACCAGCTAACTTGTTAGCTTGGAAGTAAAACAAAATCTCTGACCCTTCGCAAATTCTCACTTAACAATTTTATATGTAGATCCCCTCCAAGCAAATCTGCTCCCCAGCTAGAAGGAGTACCCTGACCTAGAATCCATCCCACCCTTCCCTCAGGAAACAGTGGGGATAGGGACTTTTAGGATACTTCAGAAAGCATTTTTTGCACTCCAAGTCCAGGACTATTTGTGGTGTTTCCTATAGGATGAAGTACAGATTGTCTCCTCACTATGCAAGGTCATCCAATAGGTTGTCACTGAATCAAGTGCATCATATTCTTGCAGGTAGATAAGGTCCTAGAGAAATCATTAATTATCAGAGACAGAAATTTCTGAATCTTAACTGAGGAGGAGACACTCTTTCTAACGGCAGCACTAATTTTGCACAACTAACTCTTCCTCTAGCAACCTTAGCACTTGACATCTACCTGCAAAACAGACTTCAGCAACCCTTTGTTCCTCTTCCAGTTCCAGACCATGCCTCAGGGCCTGCAGATGCCAAAGAAAGGACCACTCCTCAGGCACCACCACATCATGGCAACATCTCAGCAGCTCAAAGACATGGCAGCTGTGTGTGTGCTTGTACAGAAAAGCTTCAGCAGCTTTGAAATTACTGTGTGCTTGTACAGAAATGCTTTCTAATTACAGCCCGGCTTCCCCTCCCCACCTAGAACATTCTGCAACTCCCAACAATTCTCACTACTCAGAGGTTCAAGCAGTTGAGGGACTTTAAGCTCTATTAACTTTATAGAAAATCTATGTCTGTTTGTATGTCTTTCTTTTGCTGAGGCTGTTTCATTGAAGTCCCCCCACACTTTCGAAATTTAAAAGGAAGCAATGCTAACAGGAAGTAATGCTTTGTAAGTAGGTCATCATATTTCTGATCAGGGCGCACTTAAAAAATTTTATTTTGTAGAGGCAGGTTCTTGCTGTGTTGCCCAGGCTGATCTCAAACTCCTTGCCTCAAGCGATCCTCCTGCCTTGGCCTCCAAAAATGCTGGGCATGAGCCACTGCCTGGCATCAGGGTCCACTTTTGATGCACTCAAATTATTACCTCTCCAATCCCCACCCCCTCACCGCCTCACATCCCCACATATACATACTTGCTTATCTCCATCTAACAAAGCCAGCCTGCACTGTGCATGAGATAGTGATCTATATGGAAGATTCCAGACTTGCCTTTATGGAGACAGCAAGACTGTTCTGATGACCACCTCCATATTTATTTTTCCTCCAGGATGAAATTTACTCTAACTTCCCAGTTGTCTGCCCTGTCATCCACTAATAGAAAAGATCTTGTGTTAATCCTACCTTTTCCGTCCAGGAAGGAAAAAAAGAGCTCATCCCAGCCTGTTGTGCAGCACACCTGCCCGTTTGTCCATAGCCAAGCAATGATGGATCTGTGCTAGAGGGATGAATGGGAATTGTGTTTATTTTATGAGCTGCAGAAAGTTGGCTAGGGAACCCAGCAGGAGGCTTAACTGGAAAAAAAATGATTTTATCTTATGCTGTGTATCTGCTGTCTAGAAAAATATATGGCATTATCCTGGCTTGAAATTGGGGAAGAAAATAAAGGATGATGGACTTTTTTTTTTTTTTCCAAATACTGGATTTGAGGGATTAACTTCAGATAGGTCTTTCTCTGTTTTTGGGGATGACCTGCTCAAACCGAGGGCCCTCTGCTCAAACTGGGTGGTGGCAGGAAGAGAGTGTGAGCCACGCAGGGACAGGGGCCTGGCAGAGGGTCCCCAGGCCAGTGCTCAGTGACCTGGAGAGAGTCCCACACTATTTGCAACCTTTTGGATGAGGGGAGGGTGCAGCTGTCCTCAAGAATTGAGAGTTTTTCTCATGGCAATATTATGATTTGTTTTCTCTTGGAAGTCACCACACTTACCTTCATGAGAATTTACCTAAACAATTTAATATGGAACTGCTTTAGAGGATGTTATAAAGAAAAGCTCATTGTTGAAGCCTGTACTTTAAAATTTGATCGATTGATTGATCCATTGATTGGTCACAGTGTCTGAGTTGCTTTCTTGCTAAAGCAGTTCCCCTAAGTTTTACTTTGCACAAGGTCCAGATTGACTCAGGTTGTGAGAAGAGGGTTTTGGTGTGGACATTTGAAATATATCTCACTTGCAATTCCTGGCTGGAAAACTACTGGGAAGGGGGACATAGTGAGAAAAGGATCTTATTGATGAAAAGAAACAGCGCCAACAGAGTCAAGGCCAGATGGGATTTCGTTCTTAATGTAGTAACTGTATGTCTTGTTTCTCACTCTCTTTACGCCATATGAGAGGAGACAGATACGGCAGAAAAATACAGAGGGCAATGGCAGTAGCGTGGGAACATTAGAAAGACAAGTAAAAATCGTGCCTTTAAGTTGCTCTTGCAGCCCAAGCAGTGGTCCTTGACCATGACGGAAGAGCTGAGGACCCCTGCTAACCCTGGTAGCATCTTTATACAAATTAGAAAATGTCCCCTTTCCTCCAGGAGGTCAGGCAGGGTGAGAGAGGAAGGGCTGAATTTCAGCCTCTCTGCAGTCCCTTGGGAAAATGCCCTTGTGCAGTAACAGCCTGTAGACCTAGGAGAGAAGCCCCCAGTGGCTGAGGAAAGACTCATGAACTTGAATGTCTTCCCTGGGATCAGTCTTCCTGGGAGTCCCAGCCCTCCTGGCTGGAACACAGCTCCAGGACTTCTGGGCAACCCAATTAGATGAGGGCAAATATCACAGCCACAGAATATCTTTTTATTTTTTTCTTCAGTAAGAAGCCCTTTCCCCTCAGAGGCCACTGTAATTAACCCAAGAGAGAATAAGCCATGCTTCCAGCCCAAGAAGCAGCTGCCATCAGGGTTTGACATATTTAAACTGAAAATCTGTTTTCGGGGCTCACCCAATGTATATGTCCTTCCATGTGAAAACCTTATAGTTGGTGTTTAAAAAGAAAGAAAGAAAAGAAAAGCCACATTTGTAGTCCATCTGCCTTTATCCCCTTCCTCCTAGATCCACACCAAGTCTAACCATACAATATTCTATATGAGGGAGTTTCTCTGCTCATTAAGGAATTAGACAATGACAATCCTATTGCCTGTACCAGGGTGGGCACCGGCTGCAAGCTCCTTTGTCTAAATGCCACAAATTGTTACAGTTTTGCTCTGCACTTTGGGTGTTGGCGTCATCACCCTTTAATTGGCCAGACGACTCTGCTGTAACATTCAAAAGGAATAACAACATTCTCAGTCCCCGTCCAGTTTTCAATATAATTATTTGTCAGAATCATATTAACCTGCTGTATGACAAACCCATAAAATAGATTCATTTAGGTCTCCAGGAGTCCTCCCTCATTAACTCTGATATTTATAGCCATGGCTTCAGTGCTACAGTTCTTCCTCCTGTGAAACACTGAGCAAGGATGTCAGATTCCTCTGGCGCTATTAGAGGAGTTGTTTGTTTTCCAGTGTTGCAAAGAGGAACAGAAGAAACCTAGCCATGGGTCCAGGCCCCTGCGAACCATGATTGGCTCTTCTGCCCATTCCTCTCTTTTTAGGGAAGGGGAAGAGAGCTAAAACTAGATGCTTGCACACAAATCCTACACATTTAATAACTTGCCCAAGGTAATGAGGTAGAACTAATTAGACTGAGTTATTCAGAAAGCTGGTTCTGATGCGACTTCCTGGGATCAAAGTCTGGCTTTACCACTTCCTAGCTTGGGTAAATTGCTATATTTCCTTTGACTTTGGCTTCCTCATCTTAAGAGAGGGGTAATAATAGTTCCTAACTCATGGGGTTGTTGTGGGGGGTTCAATAAATTAAAGTTATTAGAATAATCTGTGGCACATAATAAGTGAAAAATAAGTGTAACTTAAAAGTGTGACTATAATTAATAACATTACTGTGAGCCACAGCTAAGCCAAGTTTTCACCTGCAGGTGTATGCTCTAGGCCAGTTGGCTTCACATTGTGTTTTAGGGATCCCTGGGATTGGGTGGAGATGGCTCAGGCTCCCCAAAGATAGAGGTCTCTTAGCTGTGGACAGCGTAGTGGGTAAAAACTCATCAGAAAGGACGCCCCCATCCTCTAGCCAGAGCCTTGGCATTTTTATCCATTCAATGTATTGGAATTCTAGATAAGTTCTCATTTAAAGAATGGGTTCTAAGCTCACAACAAATGGAAAACTGTGGCTCCAGATATTTGTGACCTGTGCAAGTTCCCCAGCTTATTTTAGTGGCCCTGTGAGCACCTGTCCCTGCTGCTTGCCAGGAGTTCCTCATGGAACTGTGACCATGAGGCCCAGGGAAGTTTCTCTTACTTCTAAATCTTGGGGACTCGCATGGCTACAACTTTGATTTCCTGGCATTGCCAAAGGCTAAGCGTGCTTCTAAGGGGTGTAAATGGCTGTGTTGGAAATGTTGTCCAGGACAACCATGAAAACATGAGCTTTGTTCCATCAGGATTGACAAAGATGGGCTATTAATAATGACAGGGTCTGATTTCATTGAGGTATTTCTCATGTTGCATTCTTCATGGCTGAGCTTGTTCCAGAAATCCAGGGACCATTGTGTTCTCAGATAGTCCACCTGTCTCCCGGAAACCAAGCGTGAGGCATTTGCAATCAGCTCACATTCCTGGCGAGGGCCTTGTTTGACTCCCACAAAGCCCTTCAGGATTGATTCATTAATTCTGAACAATAATGAGAATGCAATGAAGCTCTGTCCACCGATACCAAACAATCTAAGTAAAATACCAATTTCATCCTGTCATTCATTTCCTCAGAATTTTAGTTTCTCCTCCATACGTGTGTTGGATAAAGCCCAAACCTTCAGCCTGGCTTTCAGGCTGACCTAACCAACATTCTTTCTCCCTGCTCCCCCAAAACAAACTTTCTGATAAAGCAAATTGGTTTCATCCCCACCATCCAAATCATCTTTTCTCCATCCTCTCCATCTTTCCAGAATAGATTCATTTTCTTAAAACCCATCCCTGGCCCCTTTTTGTTTCTGAGACTCCCTTGACTATTGAAAACAAAATAATTAGTTCCGTCTTTGATCTACAACTGTGCATCCTATCTGCTTTGCTTATTTGGGCCCTTATTCTGTGATGCCAATTGCAGGAGTAAACGGATGATGAACTGGACCAAGGGTCTGACAGGGTCTGATTTCATTGAGGTATTTCAAGGAAGATTGGTTGCAGTTACCAAGACAGGATCCCAAAGAGTGGCAGCTGACCAGGGGACATGGAAGGAGGCTAACCCAATAATCCAGACACCAAAATGTAAATCAGAATGCTCATTATGAAGAGACACAGACCATTCATATCAGCAGAGTGCCGGGTCCCCTGTCCAGGCTCCTTTCTCCTTGCATCAAAATGTCAGGGAAGCTTAATTGGTCATTAGGAGGTTGAGTAGATGTTTTTAGCAAAGAAGGCAAATAGTCCTGTAAACTATGATATGGGTTACAGTGAGAGCTGGTTACATACTTCTGCTCCCTAGCAGCAATGAAGACCCTAATGACCAAATGCTCCAGTCTCCCAAATTCAGTGTCTCTCTCCGGTGAATAGTGTCATATCAACAATAAAAGTATCTGTCTCTCTGTTTTGACATTTTTCTAAGCCCCCAAGACTTTTTCCCTCCTGTGACTCATTAATTTTATTCTTTTATTCAAGAAATATTTGTTGAACATCACCTACTATGTGCCAAGTGCTGGGAATACAAAGGTGAACAATACCCTAGATGCTTTCACGCCACTGGTTTTACTATGGCTGAGTTTTGCTGTAGATTTAAAAGCCATTCTTTCTTTCTAAGGTGATTTTGGTGTATCTGATCTGATCCATTTAGGCTTCAATATTGATATCCAGCATAGCACTATTACCTAACTTTCCTGAGTGAAAATCTTATTGCTTCAACAATAGTTTAAGCTCCTAGAAGGCAGAGAACAACACTCTTTCTCATGGATCCCTTGTGGTATCTAGGATAACGTTGGGTACATAATAGCAGCTAAATATGAGTCTCTTTATAAGAGACATCGTGTTTCTTACCAGCTGTAAAAAAGGGAGGCAGTCTTATATGATTTTATTTTAGATTCCCAAACCAATGGTACATAGGTTAAATCCAGCCAGCAGATATGTTGTATTTGGTCTACACAGTGTTTTTGTAATTGAGCCAACATTTTAAACAGTTAGATTTCATATACACACATGTGAGTGTGTGCACATGCAAGAATTCCAAGCTTCTCTGGATTTTCAGCTTTCCTTAAGAAACTGGAAGACCTGCAACCCTTGGCCTTATACCTGATAAGCAAAAATGCTGGCATGAAACTATGCCTGACCACTTCAGGGAGCAAGCCTTCCCAGTATGTTGCAGTCCCTGTCACTCCGTGTCTCATCACACTTAGCCTGCCTCACTTACATAACAGCCTCATCCTGAGGCACTTGAATCTGTGACCTCTGTTGTACACAAAGCCAGGGATATAGGGAAAGGGGAGAGGAAATATCCTCCTCAACACACTGCAAAAGAACAACTCTGCACTGCTGCTGTGTTTCCTGGCACACTGGAGGTGAGGACAGGCTCGCAAGCTGTGCAGTGCACCTTGGCCAGGGGCGATGCTTACAGTGAGCCTTCTCTGGAATGTTGGTTATTCCTGCCGGGCAACATACTGGGGCTCCAAATGGCCTGTCTCCTCTTATCCAAATGATTCCAACCTGCCTCCCAGGCCTTTTGCCAACTTCCCCGAACCCCGTCTCAGCAGCTTCTGGCTCATTGCTCGCTGACATGGCCACCTCTGCTTCTGCCAAGGAAATCTGCTGGCCTTTGCTTCCCCTCCCCACCTCCATCTCACTCAGTTCCTCCTCAGGCCACAGGCATGCCTGAGTGGCAAATGGCAGCAAAGAGGAAGGTGAAAAAGGCAGGAAGAATGGGAGGAAGGGAGCCCGAGAGAAAACATTCAGAGGAGGGAGTTTATGTACATTATCCAAATGGATGTCAGGTCCCTGTCGACAAAGATTTTAATTGTGTGTGGGTATGTCTGTGTGTTGTGTGGGTATGTAGGATGTGTGTGGTAGTTTATGGGGAGAGGGAATAAAAGGAATAGTACAAATATATTCACAATTATTATTCAAACTAGGGGGAAAAAAGCTATAAAGATAATGAGCTTGTGACACAGGAGGCAAACATCATATACAGGTGGAGCTGTTTCCCTGTCAAGACACCAAATATATATATATGTGTGTGCATGCCTGTTTATGTAGAAATACACACACACGTATGCATTTCTTTTTTAGATTATAGGTTATTTGCTTATTATAGAAACTTGAGAAACAGAATATTTTAAAAAGTAAACATAATGGAATAAAAATCAGAGACCTTTATCACTCAGAGATATAATTTTTAATCTATTTCCCATTTCTATGTATACTGCATATTATTTTATACGGCTGAGAATTTATATTGAATATTAAATTTTGCTAGCTTGCTTTTTTCCTTTTAAAATTATATCAGACCTCAATGATATTAAAAAAACTATAACCATCATTTTAATAGTTCCATTACATCCATAATGTGGATTTTCATAATTTACTTAATCTCCAATGTTTAAGCATTTAGATTGATAGCACTTTTCGACTTTTATAAGTATCATGCTAGTGAACTATGATCAAGTCACTGCACTCCAGCCTGGGCGAAGGAGTGAGACCCTGTCTTTTAAAAAAAGGAAAATAACACACTAATAATAAACATCGTTAGGCATCGATCTTTGCATTTAGCATTCTTTCTTTCAGATAAGTTTCTAAAAATGGAATTACTGGACAAAGAGTAAAAGTGCCTTTAAATTCATGGGGTATGTATTGGTAAATTGCTTTCCTAAAGGTGATACTACTTTATCTTCCCAACATCCTTATATAAAGGTGGACACTAGAAGGATTGCTGAAATTTTCTAGTGGACACACCTAGCTAAGACATCTAACCATCTACAAGAAGGGGTTATTTTATCATATAATTTATACATGACAACAGAATATGTCATTTAAGAATAATCCAAGTCACTAGCTCGAGTTTGCCTATTCCACACCTGCAAATCAGTCTTTCTAAGAGATATATAAGAAACTCCTGGGTTTGTTCTCAGATACAGCTCTAGGGTCTTCACTACTCCCTAATTCCATCTTTGGTCCCAGCACAAACCCATAGCATGTCACACAATTGCTTGTGGAAGAAGTAGCACTGTCTCTGCCACTGCCAAAGATGGCTGCCTTCCTACCATCCTAGTGGCCAGAGCGGGAAGTCCGTCACTGCCACAGAAGTGCCTTGCAGAGCCTGTGGGGCCCCATTTTATTTCTACTGCCAGTTTCATTACCAAATCTCTCCCAGTCTTCTTCCAATGTGTGATCATTGTTTCCCCTCCTTTCCATACCAAACATCTCTCTCTGAAATGGAAGAGAAGAAATATCCCTTCAAGTTTACCATAAGTAAAGTAGTGCTGTCTTGTGCCTTCAGATTTTTTTGTATGTTTATTACTGCTGTTATTATATTTTGCTCTGTATCATATAGCCCTTTCTCCTTATAACTTATGGAACTGGTCCAAATGAGGCTGACTTGGTAGCCAATCTGGCATCCGCTATTGAACCTGCATACCTAAGGAAGTTATTGCTTAACTCAACTCTCCTGCTCCTGCCTGGAGGGAACACTGCCCATCCTGTACACTGCCGGAGGCTGGGTGAGGGGAGGGTGTTTAGAGGTAAACTTTGTTTTCCTCTGGCTTAGGCATTTTAGAGCCAGGGTTCAGTGGTCATCCTCAAAATGCCCAGTCAATTTTCCATGCCGCGAGGCCCCTTGGTATCCGAATGATGGCTTGAAGTTTGCCCACAGGCCTAGTAGACATCCCTGAAGTTTCAACTTGTATAGACCGTAAGCCCTTCCTGGAGACTCAGTTATGGACCATTCAATATAAAATATGCAGTGTGGTTTTGATGTTTAAACCCAATCCCTTCCTCCTAAGAAATAGTAAAACATCTCTTTTCCTATCTTTTCTTAGGGATTGTCATCCTGATTCTCTATCTTTTGCTAATCCTTTTGTATTTTCATTCAGTTTGTTTCAAATTGGTCATTTCCATTGGTCAATTCCAGGAATTTATATTATATATAAAATAAATATGTTTATATATATATATTTTTTTACATTCACCATTTTACTATAAAGGATGCTACAAAGATACACATGAAGAGATGCATAGGGCGAGGTACAGGGAAGGGGTGTGGAGCTTCCATGCCTTCCCTGGGTCCACCACCTGCCAGGAACCTCCACATATTCAGCTATCCAGAAGCTCTAGGAATTTTTATATTAATTGCAAAAAGTTCTCAGTCTCTCTGTCTCTGAGCTTCAGCTATCTGAATTTGGCAACATGTGAAAGGTTTTGATACCTCCTCCTTCACTGGCCAGAAGAGAGCAACTTGAAGGCCGAATACAGTCTGAAAAGAATTCCCTATTGTTTAAAAATCATGGCCCTATGATGAACTCTAAGTCATAACATCAATCATTTCTCTAGGATGCAGCTCCCTAAAGATTTTACTGTCTAACTGAGCGAATTGTCAGGGAGATGTTCCCTACACCCCAGTCTTAGAAATTCTGGGTCTGGAGTGATGACAATTCAGCTGATAACACAAATTGTTGTGATGTCCCTTTTGGGTTTTCAGTTTTCTATTTTTTTTTTAAAGCCCATCCATGAAGGTAACCCATGTAGGTCTCTTTCTTGTTAACTTAAAGACCCTACCTAATAGACTTGAGGATTAAATTAAGTTTATCTGTTTTTAATTTTTTCCTCATGTTATAATTCAGATCTATTACAAGAAATTTAAAAAAATCAGTTAGCAAAAAATAAAATCAATAAAAAATTGCCTGCAATTTACCAAGATAATTTTTTGCATATATTCTGCCAGACATTACATATATATGTGTGTATATATGTATATATGTATATATATGTGTATATATGTATATATATGTGTATATATGTATATATATGTATATATATGTGTATATATATGTGTGTGTGTATATATATATATTTAAATGAAAATAGGATCCTACAGTTTGGTAATCCTTTTTCTTTTGTGTAAAGAATAATGTCTGCTTTGGATTAACATTAAACTTGAAAGTGACAATTCTTCAATTTTCCCCATAGTGAATAGATTTTTCTGAAAGTCAGCTAAGAACAAACCAAAAATAAATGCAATAGCTTATAGCATCTCTAGGTTGTGTGCATGTTGCACTTCTTCTCCTCCTCATTTTTATAGTACTGGTAAATGTAGAGATGAGATGACAGGGAAGAAAGGAAACTATACCCTGTCAGGTCATCATGCTACCTCTACCTCTCTCTACACTGGGTCTTGGCTTATTTATTTTTGACCAACAAAGGAGCCTCCTCTGGGTAGCATGACAGGCCTTTTGTAGCTTTGGGATCTTAGGCAGGCACCAGTTAATCATCACATAATAACAGGAAGTGGGTCCTACGGCTGCCTCATGTCAGGCTGTCTCGTTTTCACTCAACTGGGTGTGGTTACGACATGGAAGTGATGACCAGAAGCTCCCACCAGAGTGAGGGGTCCACCCTCTTGATTCCCTGACACAAATACTTCACCCACTTTCTCTGTATGTTGGAGTCCAAGGCTTGACAGACCCTTTTTATTAAATATTTCAGTTATTTTACTGAGTGTTCTCTACCATCATTTTAGGTGGTTTATAGAGGTGAACTTGCTACAACTTCCTACTTCATAATCATCACAATCCATATTAAAAAATATTTCTGCAGCTGTATTGCATGAGACACAGCTTACACATACTTTAAACACTAATATTTTTGGGTAGTTTAAATTGTGACACTCAGACAAATATAAAATGAATAAATGTTATTCATTTATTCATTTTATATTTATATTTATAAATAAGGTTTTATTTATTTGACTCTAGCTAATGAGGAAGCAGTAAGATGTTACAGCTGGTTCCAAGAAGAAGCATATATATATGCAGGAATGCTGAAATGAATAGGTGAAAAACTGATGAATATCCTCAGAGCAATAATCAATTGCATTTCAGCAGACACAATTCACTGCTTTCCTTTCTATGGATAAGAATATTTTGCATGATCAGTTTTCCATAACTTACAGAGTTGTAAAATAGCTCAGAGACAATGAAAGTTAGACATGACCCCTAGACAAGACACTCAGTGATCCTTTTTACCCATTTAAAAATCTTTCATATTTCTAATTGGAGTTTGTGCGCCCCTGCCTTTGCTGCAAGATTCTTTTCAGTGTAGCTATTTGCCATTAAGCAACGTGGACGCAAGCAAGGGAGTAAATAGTACCCAGTGGAGAAGCTGCTCTCATGCAAAAGTGTATGGCCACACCCTCTTGATCACCAACTGGTCCCTAAGAGATTGGGAAGAAAAAACAGTAAGAGGCTGGCTTGCTTAAGTGAATTCCCTTAATGCCAGTGAAGTATCTGAGCAACCAATGGGATTCCAGATAACACAGGGAATAGAAGCCTAACTTGTCCCATCAGATCATCCTGTTCCAAGAACCTCATTTTCATCAGGGTCAGAATCACTTTCGATGGAGTGAAGCTGTGAGGTCAGGTTGCCCTATTAGACTGAGCCAGAGGGTGACTACAGAGTGAAATCAACCAAATTCACACAATTTTTAAAATACACATTTTCTTACAACCTAAACAATTTAAATGTTTAAATCATTCCCATCAGCATCAGCTTCACTGGGATTGTTATTAATACATCTTCCAATTCTACTACTGCCATTAAAATAACCTTCAAACAGGCCGCCAATGCTCAACTTAAATCATCTCTTTAAAAATGTGTGTTTATAGAACTACCCAGAGTAATGTGTGGCCTCTGGAAACCATCAAGGGGAAGCATTATGAAATTTTCTATTGTAAGCAGCAGACCAGCTCTCCAAGGGATTTCCCAGACTGCCCGATAAAATCAGGCCTCCTGGACAGGAGGTGAAGTCCTCACAAAGTACAGTAGATACTTGTTTTGGCGACAATCCAGATACTCACCATTAATAGCTTCTTCTAAGTTTGATTATAGCTTGATTGGGAGAAAACACCCTCCCTGTCTACTTTGCCTACATGAAAGGCATGAAAGAGGTGGGGCAGAGGAGAGGCCTTCTATCATTCTCTAAGACCTAGAAATCTACTTTCACCGGAAGGCACAGACTTCACAGAAGAATTGAGCAAGAGCCAGCGTGGAAATATTGGACAGCTTCCCGGCAACTCTTGAGTCAGGTCATTATTGTGCAGTTTCATCACTTTGTTTGAAGGGAATTCCCAGGACTTCAGGCATATTCAGGTTCATATGTTATGCAGAAATGCATTCCAAAATCAAAAATACGGTTACTGTGATTTGGGACTTTCTACCCCTCTACTTCCTGCTATTCACTAATATAATTATGCATGTTTTATAATTAGAGTATGTTAGGATACACATTTGCATCTTGTATGTGGTTGGGAATACATTCTCAAATCTATTTGTGGGCCCAATAAGCCATGTGACCATGGCAAGTTTCCTCATGGCTCTGTATGTCAATGTACTCATCTGTGAGCTAGAGGCAGGGGTACCAGATGGTCTTTCAACTCCCTTTGACTCTACACATACATTTCCATCTACAAACTAAGTCTGAATTCCTTTAGAAAAGGTGTCAAGAGATTTGTGCCTGGCCAAGACCTTGAAGGATGATGGTGTTGCACTTCGTCTAGTTATTCAGGTAAAAGTAACGACTACTTATATATCTTTTTAGGGTCCCTCTGCTAAGGTTAAGCTTCATGAAGCAGACATGACATCTTTCTTGCTCAGCACTGTCTCCCCAGTGCCTAACACAGTGCCTGGCACATACAAAGCCCTTGGTAATTATATGTTGAATGAATGAAGGTCACCAGGAGCCTGGATTCTTATCTGCTCAACCTAGGTGGTGAAGAAGCCTGGTGAGACTAGGATTGGGAAAGTTCCCCCAGCTGCTCTGACCTTAAAGGCAGCAGAAGACTCCAGACAATGGTGACCACCTTCTGGGGCCTCTTCTAGCAGCTGAGGCTGCAGAATCTGCAATGCCCAATCCCTAAACCTTCCTAGCCATGTCCTCACACTCCAGGACTGACAATATTAACACATCCCCTGCAGCTCTATGCTTGCCTGGGCTCTACCTGCAGAGATGCTGGGTGGGACAACGTATGTCAATGCTTAGGGGATTCCTACATGATTTTGATGCTACCTCTCACCTCTGCACTTTGAACCAGGCCTGCCAGACCAACTCCAGTTCCACTCACAGTGCTCCACATGCATCGCTGCAGCCCTGGGCACTCTCCTGCCAATCCCAATGCAACTCTGGCAAGTCCAAATCACTGTAAGGATCACTGCAAGGACGCTCAAGACAAGGGAACAAGTGGGGCCTGGAACGGTGCCCAAATTCCCCTCACTAGCAGTGAGCCCTGCCTGGCATAAAGTTTTGCTCAGCAAAAGGAAAGGCAAACACGGAAGGGTGGGGTTAGAAAAAGCCATAATCCAGATGAGTCACTTTTAATACTTTGCATAAAGGCAGCCCTGCCAGAAGCATCTTTTTTTGGTTTTTCTTTTTAAAAAAATTCTAAATAGTTAAGTGTCCAATATATGCTGGTCAGTCAATACATTTTATATAAAAGTGCAGGATTTGAGCATTTATGTAAAGTGCAGAGCTTACTCTGTTTACCACTGCCATGTGTAAGCAGGGCTGGCCCATTCCCCCTTAGTTAGTTACGCTTAAAATTTCCTCTTCCAGACTCAACTCAGAGAAGGAGAAGCTGCAAGAAAGCTCTGCTTTCCCCTGTATCTTGGGGCAGCCCTTTTTGCCTCACAGACAGAGAAGAACCGAGCCCTATATGATATTTTCACCTAATACGAAGCTGAACTTTGGTAACAGTATTAAGCTTTACAATGTTCCTTATGGTCTCCACATTTTGTTTCACTCTTTTGAAATCTGTGATCTCCACTAGAGACCTCTAAATATAATATTCAGAATTTGGAATATCAGCAATTGGAGGTCACACTAGCATTGTGATTGCATTGGGGCTGGGTGGCAGACAGAGAGTTCAGTTGTACTTTGGCAGGCTCTCCGCTTGTCTATAGGGCTTTAAAGTTTCCCAGGACTAAACCATTTGATTAGCATATGATTTTTCCGTAAACATTGTCCACAGATTATGATCAAAAGTAGTGTGCACTTAAACAAAGACGTGTTAGAATGAACACATTTTCTTTCTTTCCTTTGCTGAGTCTTTCCTTAGGCTCACAATCCTAAGTCTTGGGGGATGTTTGACGATGTCAACATCCATTGTCAAATGTCCAGCAACTTCTACATGTCATCCAGATGGGATGAAAATTAACAAAATGCATCTGTTTTGCAAACTGCTGAATGGAAGATTTGTAATTATAGGATATCTGAAGTTTACGGTTTTGTTTTTTTTTTTTAATTTACTAAAAGTCTACAGGGAAAGGAAAACATTGAATTTTAAGTGTGTGTGCATGTTGTCTGTGTATGTGTATGTAAATTGTGCAAAGGATAGGGGAGGGCGAAAGAACCAGTGATGGCAGAAAGTGCTTCCCTTTTAATAATAAGAAACAAATGGAGATGATTTGGTCTGGGAAGCCTCACTGTACTTCTGCAAAGTCATTTGTATATTGGCTAGGTGATTTGCACACTGCTGGGGCTACCGGCTCCCTGAACTGCATTCCCCCAGGCCTCTCTTTTTGCTCCTGCTCCTGCCTTCTTCTTTCCACTAGGAATACGGTAATAATTAAGCTAGCAAGGAAACACGAGAACAAAAGACTCAGTGGCAGGTGCTCAAAGTCACCTCTTACTTTTAACTCCATAAAGATCTGGGGACAGATCTGCCCTGTCAGCTTCTCAGGAGAAGAGTCAGACATTAATTTCTCTCTTCTAGAAAGGAAACCCATTCGAGGGATTATGAATGTTACTCTGTGTCTGGGTCTGAAGTTTAAATCTTTTCAAGCATGCAGTTATTAAGATGCCAAGTTGCCTCACTTAATTACAACCTTTATTATAGTATCGAATACTTTAAATGCACTATTTATCACACCTGAAGAGAAGAGCAGTTCTGCTTTAATGGACCACACTCAGTGGGCCATCTATTGATTATCTTCTCTACTGAATTAATTCCTAGTAATCGCCTAGTGAGCAGTCATTAAAGGAACGTCTTCCTGGGCATACAGGGTTGGGGTGGATGCGGTCTGATGGGCCTTTCAGACGGCAGCAGCTTTTGTCCCCCCTTACTGCAATTTCAGCCATGTCCTTATTGAACTCAGTTCTTGAGACCAACATGGTGTCTTCACTGTAGAAAGGCTTTGTTTATAGGGAGCCACCAGACAGAGCAGGACAAACCAGTTCCTTCCCTATGAGCGGCTTTTAATCAAGCGAACTGCACTTCCCTTGCTCCCCACTGAAGATCCCTTCTGATGTCAAAGCAAGAGACTATTCTGTTGAAGAAAAGTCCAGATCCAGCAGAAGGATAGCGCTTCAGGAGTTTTCATCATGAGATGGGTGTTACATGACATACACGCTCTCATTTCACTGAATTTAATTCAATCATTGAATGAATTTCTTGTTCAGAATGTAAACTTCCAAGTATGTATGATGAGTCCAGTTTTTAGTTGAGCTACCTGAGGTCCAGAGAGGTTATATATGTTGTCCAAACAAAATAGGTGGTAGGTGGCAGCCCTGTCCAATTTCAAGGAGGAAACAGATTTAGAAAAGCAGCATGCCGAGTTTCAAGAGGGACAAGGAAACGAAATCCAGAGCTGTGATTTTGCCTTTCCCTTGGGGAGGAAAGAGGTCCCCGCAGACCCATTATCTCCCAGGTGACCTCGGTTCTCTTGTCCTTTTATAAATCCCATTCAAGAGTCACTTTATAGCACTCAGCAGAGCCTGCTTGTCACAGGCACTTCAGCCTTTTACAAATGAACTGTCTTCTCTAATTTAATTCCACTGCAGTGCCCAGCGGCCAGTGTAGAGGTAGATTTGCAAAGCCAAATAATGAATAGTCTGGTTGCCTTTCTCTTTTCAGACTTCCCATCCCTGTACTGGACCCTAGGCCACCTGCTCCCCTCCCTGACCTCCTCTTCCTGAGCCAGGCCACAGAGGGTGGCAGAATAGGGACTGAGATGATTTTAGGCAAACCACCAAGTCAGGGACTCTGGGCTCCCACAGGCGCCACACTCAGCCTAACACAGAAGTTGGTGGAGCTAGATTTGGGCAACCTAGAATGACTCTAAGTTTGTGTTCATGACCTCCAATCTACTTCCATGCATCCTTTACTTTCCTTGTGATATCTTACAATAGCAACAATAATGATAATTTTTCAAAATACCATTATTAAATGCTTATTGAGAACCAAGCACTACGCTTAATGCATTACATGTATGACTTCATTTAATTCTGACAACAACCTAATGAGTTAGACATGGTTGTCTCATTACTAATGAGAGTCTATGACTGTCAGCCCTCGCTGTACTTTATAATCACCCAAGGAGTTTTTTAAAATGTGGACTCCCAGGCCTGCCCCATAGAGGCTGTTTTAGTTGCATGGGGGTAGAGCCTAAGAATAAATGCAGCTCCTAACAGGGGCTGAATATTGGAAACAACAGGAGAGCTTTAGAAACATACTGATCCCTGATCCCACTCCCACATATTCTGATTTGGTTGAGCTGAGATGAGGTTCAGGCACTGGGATTTTTAACGTTTCCCCAGGTGTGTTTCATATATGGTCAACGTGGAGCTCCACTGTACTGGGTTGAATAATTGGCCTAAGATCTACAGACTTTGGGGAGTGAAGCTGGGATTAAGACTGGCCAGCCCCAATTTGTGTGTGATACCTGTCCCTTTCACTCATCATTCCAATACCTATTATTACACCTCTACACCGATGAGTTCTGGTACCATCTTAAACCCCTACACCCCTTTCCTATTTGTAGAAGGAAACCACTATACTCCATGGAAATTATTTAAGGATCCTGGAAGCTGGCAGAAGCATTTTGGAGGTTAGAGGGAGCAGGAGCCCTGCCCACTAAGTTTCCACACCTGCCTTTATGCGTAACATCAACGCCATGCATCCTAAGGGTCACTGTGCTCAGTGGCTGCTAGGACCAGAGCAGAGACTATGTGTGCTTCAAGTCCAGGCAAAAACGTCCTCTGAGACCACCCTCCTACTCCTCTCCTCCTGACATGATAGTTGCTCTCACTTTGCAACTTAATTCTCACTCAAGGGGTAAACAATTTTTTAAAAATTCTAATAGAGTGGGCCAGGCACAGTGGCTCACGCCTATAATTCCAGCACTTTCGGAGGCTGAGGCAGGCGGATCACAAGGTCAAGTGATCAAGACCATCCTGGCCAACATGGTGAATCCCGTCTCCACTAAAAATACAAAAAATTAGCCGGGCGTGGTGGCACGCACCTGTAGTCCCAGCTACTTGGGAGGCTGAGGCAGAAGAATTGCTTGAACCTGGGAGGTAAACGTTGCAGTGAGCCGAGATCGTGCCACTGCACTGCAGCCTGGTGACAGAGCAAGACTCCATAAAAAATAAAAATAAAAAAAAATTGAATAGAGTTAAACTTAAAAAAAAGTTGAAAAACTCTCATCTCAATGTTTTAACCCTTTGAAGTCTCCCACCTTTGATGTGGATCTCCACTGTTGTTTTTGTACCAAATTTAGCATATAGCACTTGTCACTCTGGCCATACTTGGGGCTGTCCCAGCTGGGCATGGGCTGCCAATCCTATTCCAAGGTCTGATGGGATGACAGGTTCTCCGGAAGCCACTGTTTAATGGGAGACCTACACAGCCCCTGCTGCAGGCGTGGTTCCCACCAGGCATTTCTGGGAGTTTCCAGCAACTGTCCTGCATTTCCTCACAAAGGAACTCTGTCCAACCTGTTTTTCTTCTCCCCAGCCCTGTCCTTCTCTGTGCACACCCGGAAGCCCCCAATAGGGTGGCGGGAGAGGATGAGGTACAGGCACTGGGACTCCCAGGCAGTGCCATGGCTAGGTTCTGCTCAGGGCGGGGGCCCTATAGAAATTTTAAAGAACACTGCTCTCTTTCAGGTGTTATTCACATCATTCTTTCTCCCTGGGACCCAGACAAAAGTCAGTGGAGCTCTGGGCTGGGGACAAACCCAGGGGCCAGGAGCTGCCTGTGCCAACTCAGCAAGTTCCCCACCCCTTCTGTTACTAATGACTAAGTAGTCATCAGTCTGGTGACTCTTACTCTCTTTTCCCTTGGGGAAAGTTCTCTTCTGGGAAACGCTTCAGTTCCTCAGACAGACTCCTAGGGCCCCACGCCCCAGCCTTTGCCCCCCTCACCCTGTGACTTGGGTGCACCAATTTGCCCAGGCTCATACTGATTTCAGCTTAGACGTGCCCAGGGCCAGACCCCAGAGACACTTTTTTTTTTTAATACTTTAAGTTCTGGGGTACATGTGCAGAATGCGCAGGTTTGTTACGTAGGTATACACATGCCATGGCACACTTTTGAAATTGCCCTGTGACTGAGAAAGACCCTGCCTGCATATTGGTTCACCGAAGCTGTATCTTCATGACTCCCAGAAAACTAATAGCTGAGAAGTTTACTGAAAGAAGAAATTAGATAAAACTCAGCACATCAGCTGCATTCTTCCAGTTGCTCATGATGAAAAACCTTGGCATTACCCTTCACTCCTCTCCCACCCCACATTCCACGGGCCAGCAAAACCTCAGAGTTGGTCCTTCAAATCACATCCAGAGTCTGACCATTTCTCACCACCTCCACTGCTTCCAACTTGGTCCAAAACACTATCTTCTCTTTCAACAGCTTCCAACATCTCCCTTCTTGCTCCACATTTGCTGCTCTGTGGTCTAATCAATGCAGTAAATTGATGCTGCCAAAATTAAATCAGATCATGCCACTCCTCTGTTTAAAACCCTCCCATCAATGGCTTTGCAACTTGGTGGAGTAAAGTCAAGTCTTTACAATGAACAACTGGCTACAAGGCCCTGTAAGATCTGGCCCTCTGGAACCTCTCTGAACTCCTCTTCTGCTACTCTTCTCTAGCTCATTACATTTCAACCACAGGGCCTCTGCACTGTTTGCTCTGCCTGCAATGATCCTCCCCAAAGTACAGATATGACTCACTGCCTACTGGGCTTTATTCAAATAATTGCTCCATTGCATTGCATTGAATTCTAAATCCAGGTATTTGACTTTAAGCTTTTGTTTCTCATTAATCAATTAAACCTGCGTAAAAGACAGAGGAAAACTGCCCATAAATCTGCACAGGTAACTCCTCTCCTCCCCCACACTCCTTTTTAAAGATGTTGTATTTGCCCACATGTGGTTTATATATTATGGCACATAGAAGAAATAGGTCCACTTGATAATAAGAATATCTCAAGGGAATATCTAGATGAACCCTGGGCAAGTTCTGACAACCATTTATGACCAACAAGAACTAACTGAAGTGTGAATTTATTTTGAAAAATGGCTATTAGCAATGAAAATGTCAAGGAAATTCTGACTTTCTATAACTGGACTAGATGGATTCACCTTTTTACAAAGCTTCAGCATGCAAAACAGGTTCTGATCTTTCACAAGGATTAAAAACCTATTCAAGGCTATGGCTGGAAGCCCATGGCAGCAGTAGGAATTTAATGGTTTTTAAATTATGGTTTTGGATGCCTCTAAATTATTCTTAGAACCTGGGTAAGGCCAGCCTGACCACTTGAATGTATTCATTTTCAAGTTAGAATATTTCACAGATTGGCTGCAACATGGAGATACAAAATTCATACACATATGCGAAGTAAAGAATTCTGTGCCATCTCAATTTGTAACTGTCTATATTATATATGGTTAATCTATGATTAAGCAAGAAGAAATTTAGAAAATGCTGGCTCAATGCCAGCTTGAATTATAGACTCCAAGTTAAGACAGAGTTTAAAACTCAAAGTGTCTTGGACCCATCGTTCCACTCATTAGTTGAGTATTTCTGCATATTTCCTCAAAATCTATACTCTAAGTCTTCAGAATCTGGCACCAGAATTTGAATCTATGATGGTTTCCTTTTATGTACCAGCTGAAATTCTTAAAACTAACAGTCTCAATTATAACCTGAGGCAATGAATAAACACTTGACTTCATTTATATTTACATAATGGTACCCTATAGTTAACCATGTAATTAATCAGTCTTACAGAACAGTACATTCAAAAGGAAGAAAATGGAACAGTTTTCCACATTTGTTTCATACCCTACCTACCACACAGACAATGTCCTCCTTTGATACAGCAGTCACGCTGCCAACAGAGAGTAGTTTGAGGAGGAAGGCATGCCGTCCTCTTTAGGATAAACTATGTCGAATGAAACGACCAGCTGCTTGCCTCTGGCTGGGTTGAAGAGAGGCGAAGTTTAAATTGTAGTTATTTTTCTAGCTTCATCTATCTCTCACCTCTTCTTTTTGTTCTTTATTTTTACCTTTCCCCTCTTCCAAATGGGCATAAAAACTGGAAAGGCTTGAAATTAGCTGGAAAATCAAAAGTCTTGAAAAGCTGAAACATCAAAAGAAAGGAGATTCTACATGTCAGTACTGCCTTTGAGGTTATTTCTAAGTTATCTCTATGTCCATCTACTTGCTTTTCCTTCAAATTCAATTAGTACCATCATTTCTTTCACCTACCATGTGCTAGGCCTAATGCCAGTCACTGGAGATGTTCCAAAAACTGAGACAGGACCAAGAGACGCATCATGATACAGGGACACACATGTGAGCAATCATGACATCATGGTAAATCACCGAAGACACGCAAAACTCAAAATCAGTCAAATTCCCATAGTTTTAAAAACATTATATAGGAAGAGGTAAAGTGGGCATTTCAACCCACTACTGAGAATTAAACATCCTCAACAGTTCCAGAAGATTTCCTGTGCATATGTATAAATAAAGCCATGTGTTCATGTGTTGGGGGTCCCCAAGATCACTGCCAGGTTCTCTTGATTTGCTAGAAGGACTCAAAGACTCAGCATATAGTTTCACTCCTGGTAAGATTTATTACAGTGAAAGGATATAGAGTGAGATCAACAAAGGGAAAAAGTGCGTGGGGCAAAGGCTGGGAGAAACCAGGCACAAGCTTCCAAGGGTCCTTGCCCAGTGGATTCGCATGGAACATGTTTAATTCCCCAGGCAAGGAGTTGTGACATGTGTGAAATGTCTACTAGGGAAGCTCCTTAGAAACTCAATGTTCAGCATTTTACTGGGGGCTGGTCACACAGGCCGCCTCTAACAGGTATATATCAAAATTTCACACTGTGCCACAGGAAAGCAGATGTTCAGCACAAACCACATGGTTCCTATAAACAGTTTCGGTGCAGTGAGCCACTCTTACCAGTTGGTAATGGCAAGAACTCTCCTAAGTTCTTGGATGCCAGATGCCAGCCAAGAACCTTTCAGATGCCATTCCCAGATGCCAGCCAAGAACCTTTCAAAGGATAGCAGTCAGGCCTCTTGTGTTAAATCTTTCTTGCACAATTTATCTGTACATTTTATACGAAATGCCATTTTGCTCTGTCTGCAAATTTTCTTTTAAAGATGACACAGATATTTTTCCATGTTAGTTCATATAGACCTACCTAATTCTTTGTCATAGTTACATAATACTCCATTCATAGGCAATTTAACCATTCTTTCATAGGTAGATATTTGGTTTGTTTCCAATTCTTAAGCTACAAATTATGATGCAATGAGCATCATTAGACATATATTCTTCATGTAGTCATGCTTATTGTTTCTGTTACATAGGCTTCTAGAAGTGATATTCCTGATGTCATTCAATTTGTAAAGGAAGGCCACCATATTGAAATTTTAGCATTGAAATTTTAGGCCAGGCACAGTGGCTCATGCCTGTAATTCCAGAACTTTGGGAGGCCAAGGTGGGTGGATTATTTGAAGTCAGGAGTTTGAGACCAGCCTGGCCAACATGGTGAAACCCTGTCTTTACTAAAAATACAAAAATCAGATGGGCATGGTGGTGTGCACCTGCAATCCCAGCTACTCGGGAAGCTGAGGCAGGAGAATCACTTGAGCTGAGGAGGTGGAGGTTGCCATGAGCCGAGATTGTGCCACTGCACTCCAGTCTGGGCGATAGAGTGAGATCCTGTCTTAAAATAAAATAAAAATAAAAAAACAAAAATAGAAATTTTAGCATATGTATTAGATGTAGAGAGAATGTCAGAAAAGAAGACAGTGAGGAGGCCATTGAAATAATTCGGTGACAGTTGATCAGGGCCAACAGAAAGCTGTGGCGAGGAGCATGGTGAGGAGCAGAAACAGTGTAGACTTAGAAGGCAATATAACAGCCCCTGCTAATGGATGGGAAGAGGAGAGTGAACAAGGATGAATTAAGGGTGACTCCTAGTTATATCGTCTGGTGGACAGCAGCTAGGTGGAATGCAAGGAGAGCAATTATGAAGCAATTGTAATAATTTAGAGAAGAAATGGCAGGGGCTAAGATTAATTCCTCTTTGCTCACTCTCCTCTTCCTGTCCATCATCAGGGGCTGTTGTATTGCCTTCTAACTAAGTCTACAGCATTTCTGCTTCTCCCCATGGTCCTTGCCACAGCTTAGTTCAGGCTCTGATCAACTGTCACCCAGATTATTTCAATTGTTCATTCATTCACCCATCCATTCATAATATGGAACATCTGTTATGTGTCAGCCACTCAGTTCCTTATCATTGGTGCAATTTTTTTTCTTTTTTCTATTCTTCTTGCCAAAAACATAGAAATTGATGCAATATAGATTCCAAATAACTTCCAACTAATTTGGCCATTAATTAACTTCACTGCTATTCTGTTGTGAATGGCACAAAGTTTAACAAAAGCTGCAGTGAGTGATGGTGCATTAGGTCCCAGATGCTTGAATAATTTGCACACACTTTGGAGTAAAAATATGAGAAGGGAGAGAAAAGAAATCATGAAAGCAAATAAAATCTCTTTTGTGTCTAGGTTTGAAGACAGACTCCCTCCCACACACGCATTTCAAGCAAATGCCCTTAGCAAACGTAAGTAGGTGATCCTCCTCCTTACTTCCACCAAAGAGTCTTCTCTCCTGCACAGTTCCAAGTACCACTTGTGTGGGCCTTCAGTGTGATGTGAAAGAGAGAAGCCACAAAGCAGTTCTCTTTATTTTTATTTTTTTTAACTGACTTGCTGTGCCCATCACATTTGCCCTCCTTTTTATCCCGTGAGCCTGAACTGCAACTTCCCATCATTTGAAGCCCAGAGGCATAAAATTGCAATTTGAATGATAAGGAGAGTTTTATTTTTATAGGGTTTTATGTCATGTTTAATAGAAATTCATGTGCTTTAATGCATTTTATTTCACTGCTTGTTTGAGTTTACATTGGAATCTGCCTTCTGATAAGTTTATTTGACTAGGCAGAGAAGTCCCAATCTGCATTCGTTCCTACCCAATTTATGTAAGGAATGTGATCTCACACATTCTTTACAAATCTTTTTTTCATAATTTCTGAGGCCCCAATGGAATCACTTTTTTCCCCTTCTTACAGACTTAAATTTCTTTATTCTTTTTTTAATTCATGTAAAAAGTCAAGTTACATTCTCCCAAGAAGATATATAAATGGCCAATAAGCACATAAAAAGATGTTCAATGTCACTAATCATTAGGGAAATGCAAATCAAAACTACAATGAGACACAACTTCATACCCATTAGAATGGCTATTATTTAAAAAGCAGAAAACAACACGTGTTGGCGAGGATGTGGAGAAATTGGAATCCTTGTGCATTGCTGGCGGGAATGTAAAATAGCACAGGTGCTATGGAAAGCAGTATGATAGTTCCTCAACAATTAAACCTAGAATTACCATGTGATTCAGCAATTCCACTTTCATGTAGAATTTTTCTACCCAAAAGAATTGAAATCAGAGACTTGAAAATATAATTGTACATTAATGATCATAGTGTTACCAAACAGAACCTGGATCTGCCTGCCTGGTGCAGTAGAGCCAAACATCCACATGGAGGTTTGCAGCGAGAGGAAGGAGGGCATTCATTTGCAGGGCACCATGCCGAGAGAATTGGGAATGTTTAAGACCTGACCTCCCTCATAGCTTACAAGCAAGGGTTTTTAAAGACAGGGCTACATTTCAGAAAAGCAAAAGTCACAGGCAGAATTGTAAATCAATACACGATGGTTCTGTGTTGGTTTGGCCCAGGAAAGCAGGCTGTCTTGATGTGAGGGCTTACAGGTCATAGGTAGATTCAGAGATTATTTGATTTTCAATTGGTTAAGCAAATAAAGCCTTGTCTAAAACTTTGGGTCAGCAGAAAGGAATGTTGAGGTTTGGCCTGTGGGCATGACTCTCCAGGCCTGTTCTCTCCAAGGAGAAATTTAGAACAAAAAAGTGGCACTCAGAGTTCAGTCCTCAGTGCCCTCTTACCTGAGGTTTATGTGACCGTGCTCAGCATTTTCCATCTGGCAGTCCGGCTTTCTGAAAAACAACTCGGGGACACATGTCAAGATACTATAGTTGGCTGGGCACGGTGGCTCACGCCTGTAATCCCAGCACTTTGGGAGGCTGAGCCGGGCAGATCACAAGGTCAGGAGATCGAGACCATCCTGGCTAACATGGTGAAACCCTGCCTCTACTAAAAAATACAAAAAATTAGCCGGGCGTGGTGGTGGGCGCCTGTAGTCCCAGCTACTCGGGAGGCTGAGGCAGGAGAATGGCGTGAACCCGGGAGGCGGAGCTTGCAGTGAGCCGAGATGGCGCCCCTGCACTCCAGCCTGGTCGACAGAGGGAGACTCCGCCTAAAAAAAAAAAAAAAAAAAAAAAAAGATATTATAGTTAGTTTCTATAAGGAACCAAACAGCTTGTGGCTCTAACCTTTTTGGGTGGCTACTGTTTTATTATTAACCTTCATGCACATCAAGTTGCTCATTCCCTTCACAAGGCTAGCTAGGTCCCTGGAATTTCTCTTGAAGAAACTCAAGATTTTCCTTTATTTCCATCCTTGGGGTTGAGGAGGCGGTGGCTGGCAGGGCCCAAAGAGAGGTCCCTGCTCCGTCTCAATAGTGGCATTATTCACAATAACCCAAAAGATGGAAGCAATTCAACTGTCCATCGACGAAAGAATAGAGAGACAAAATATGGTATAAATATACAATGGATTATTATGCAGCCTTAAAAAGGAATGAAATTCTGACACACACTACAATATGGATGAATCTGGAGGACATTATGCTAAGTGAAATAAGCCAGACGCAAAAGGACAAATATTGTATGATTCCACTAATATCATGTTCCTAGACTAATTAAATTCATAGAGACAGACAGTGGAATGGTGGTTGTCAGGGGCTAGGGGGAGGGGAAAATGAGGAGTTACTGTATAAATGATGAAGAATTTCAGTTTGGAAATACGTTAAAGTTTTGGGGATGGATGGTGGTGATGGTTGTACAATATGAATGTGCATAACGCTATTGAACTATATACTTAAAATGGTGAAAATAACAAATTCTATGTTACGTATATTTTACAAAAATTTAAAACATAAAGAAAAGTTAAATTATAGTTAGAGCTGCCTGGGCAGGCCTGCACTTTTCTCTACTGATACTTTTTCCTCAAGCTGAGGGCTTTTCTCTCTTTACTGTTTCGCATTACAGCTTCCTCCTCCTACCCTGTTGCTTTTAGCACCCTGTACCTTCTTCCCCCTTGACACAGAAAACCTTCTCTAAGGACAGACTCTGATACAATCAAATGATCCCCTGTAAGTATCTGAGCAAATATGATAGCTATCCCCGGCACATTTTCATGTTAAGGCTTATCTCTAATTGAGAATGTAAGATTGTATTTTCTGGTGAAGATGACCTTCTAGAGCCCCTAAAATCTCTATGCCATGGCCTCTGTGCTTTGCAGAGGACTGATGGATTGGTTATAGATTCATTCAAGAAAATAAAAGTCTCTCTAGGTATATTTCAAGCAAGGAGGGATTGAATATAAGGAGTGAAGCTCCCAAGTTGTTATAAGGAAAGGAGGAACACAAATGGGAGTGAGGGTAGTATTGCTGCCTGGAGATCAGGCCTGCAATTTACCTGTTTGATCCCTGTGTGAAGTCACTTGCCCCTGAGCTCATGGGACTCTGCATTCCTGCTGCCTGCTTAGCTGCTTCAGAAGCCAGCCATCATCAGCCACGGCCTGGAGAATCACGCTGCTGCCACCACCCCCTCTGCAGGAGCTGGCATTAGACTGTCGCTGCCCAGGCTGCAGCCAGAATGAGAATCCCTCTATCTGCCTCCTGCTTTCATGCCGTAGGCATAATCTAAACTGAAACCCTCTAGCAGAGAGGTCTGAGAAATGTAGTTTGCAGGTTTCTAGCCCTTGTGACTGGAGGAGAATGCAGAAAAATAGGGGTTTATACATGGCAGGTAATTTCCTGTACAAACCAGTGTTGTGTGGCAGTGGAAATGAGCACCTTCTCAGAGATAGTCTGAGCCCTGCATGCTGAGTCAGCCTCAGGCTCTAGAAGGATCACAGTTCCCAAGGCAGACAGGCTTGTCTTACCGGCCCTATAATCTTGGGCAATAACAGCAATAGCCACTTCTCAAGCCCTGCCAGGGAGCCAAGTGCTCTGTGAAGTGCTGTGAACTTTACACCAACAAGCTTGTGACATAGGTTTTACAATTTCCATTTTACAGACAAGGAAACTGGAATCAGAGAGAAGAGGTCACATAGCAACTAAGTGGTGGAACTAGGGTTTGAACCAGGGTCTCATCAACTCCTCTGCCATTTAACTCTCTGATCTTCAATTTCCAACTCACAAGGGGTGTGATGAGATCCTGGATATCCATCTACAGTTTTACGTTTCTGCTTCCTTATCCCTAGGAGTGTTGCACTTAACTCTTTCCACTGGCTTCTGATTTCAGCAAGCACCTCCATCCAGAGCATGCACTGTGTGGTCTCCTTCTCCTCTGTGACTCGGCACTGTCCTCTGCACAGATCAAGCACCAGACAATACCATCACCTTCCTGGTCTGATAAATGGACCCAGTCCTGGACTTAAGAAAAGTCGTAAGATTCAGAGTTGCTTCTGCCACTGGGCAACTTCTTCGCATGACCACCTGTATTAGTTTCCAGTGGCTTCTGTAATAAATTACCATAAACTTAGTGGCTTTACACAAAATCAGTGTGATTTTCTCCCAGTTCTGGAGGCCAGAAGTCCAGAATCCAGGTGTGAGCATGGCCATATTCCCTCCAGAGGCTCTCGGGGAGAATCCTGCCTTGTCTCTTCCAGCTTCTGGTGACTCCAGCATTCCTTGGAGGTTTTACCTCCATCTTCACATCGCTGGCTCCTTCTTTGTGTCTGTCTAATCTCCCCCCGCCTTACTCTTCAAAGGCTACCAGTGATGGTTTTTAGACCCTTTCCCCAAATAAGATACCCTTCACAGCTTTCAGGGATTAAGAGGTGGTCGTGTCTGTGTGGATCCCATTCTGCCCACGCCACCTTCTTGGGACCTGGAAGAAAAGAAAAGTTTTGTGTTTTCTCCTCCTCCAGGAGCACCTCTTTAGATCTGGGTCTTTCCCCTTCATTCTGTAGCTTCTTTCCTTCAGTATCCTCCGGGCAGTGCCCCTGCAAAAATTAGAAACTGAGGCACACACTAAAAAGGTGGTTATTTACCAACGCGGGTGTGTTGTCCTCTTTAGTTGGGCGAAGTTAATGAACTCAGTACTGCATTGTTTCCAATTCAGGCCAGACAACACTTCCAGAAGCTCCCTGATCTTGTGTCAGAAATCCCTACATGGTCCTCATCTCGGAGAAACTACCCAAATTAATCTTTCTTCTTTCTGGCACTCTGCTCCGGACAAAAATACGAGAGAAGCATCTCCAACTAACTTATTTCCCTCTGGCTTCTTCATTCTAGACTCTATTTCACTAAAAAGTGTTTCAGTGTTTTCTCGTCAGTTTCTGAACTGTGTGACCGTCATCCTGCATGGACCCCCATATTCCAACTTCCTGTTTCCTCCCTCCTGCGTCTCCATCCCCAGCTCCCAGTAGCAGGAAGCATTCACCACATTTTCACTTCTTGTTCTTTTCCTAGGCTGTCATTAATAAAAGTGTGAAACACAAGCTTTGGGCTACTCAGCGATATTTTCTTGGCCCAGGAAGAACAGGGTGATTACTTTGGTTTCTCATGCAGGATTTGAGAGAAAGGGTTTCCACTCTGAAACCTCAGTGGCAAAATGACCGGCAGGTTCATCTCTCTGCTGTCTCTGCCCAGAAAAAGTAGCCAGAACCACGAGGGTCACCTCTCCCTATATGGGGTCAATTCTATAAGAAATGAGATTTGCAGGTCCTCACACAATGTGGCTCCTAATCTGAGGCAGGGTTCCTCTGGGCTCCCTTTACCACTTGGTAGATGTTCCCATTGGCTGTGACCTGGAGGCCAGGCCTTTTGATTCTCAATCTATCCACATGACTTATATAGACACAGCTCCTGTAAACACCACTGAAGGCTGAGTGTGGTGGCTCACACCTGTAATCCCAGCACTCTGGGAGGCTGAGGCAGGCAGATCATTTGAGCTCAGGAGTTCAAGACCAGCCTGGGCAACATGGTGAAACCTCATCCCTACTGAAAATACAAAAATTAGCCAGGCGTGCTGGTGCACACCTGTAGTCCCAGCTACTTGGGAAGCTGAGGTGAGAGACTCACTTGAGCCCAGAGAGGCTGAGGCCCAAAGAGCTGTAATCATGCCACTGCACGTCAGCCTAAGTAAAAGAGCAAGAGCCTGTCTCAAAAATAAATAAATTAATTAATTAATTAAATTATTTTTTTAAAACACCGTTGAATAATA
This sequence comes from Pan troglodytes, assembly GCF_028858775.2. Lineage (NCBI taxonomy): Eukaryota > Metazoa > Chordata > Mammalia > Primates > Hominidae > Pan > Pan troglodytes. Next base: position 111,344,768 of record NC_086015.1, read on the forward strand.
GCTTCCATTTGCAGGCATTTTCACATATATTTTTATTTGATTCTGGAAACAAACCAGTGAAGCAGTTGGCTGGATCTCACTGATAGAAGAGCGGGGCGGTCAGGGAAGAGAAAGGCGGGTCCCTGGCTAGGGCTCCACCCTTGGGCCTGTGCCCTTGGACCTAGGTGAAGACAGGCACTCCTGCTTTCGTGCCCAAATGTTGCATTTTCCAAGACCACCCTGGCCCGCTACACCCCCATCATGTGCCTATAAAAACCCTGAGACCCCAGCGGGCAGACACACAAGCAGCTGGATGTGGAGAGAAACAAACGCAGCGGCAGAAGAAGGCACAAGTGGCTGGACGTCAAGAGGGGCGCGGCTGCGTAAGAGCACACAGACAGACACACACAGATGCAGGCAGGCCGGCAGGCCATCCACCGGCAGAATGAGCCAGAATTTGGACGGTGCGGTCAGAGAAGACCCCAGGCCGCTGAGCAGCGTGACTCCAGGGGAAAACCACCTTTTTACTCCATCTCCTTTCTGGCTCCCGCATCTGCTGAGAGCTACTTCCACTCAGTAAAACCTTGCAGTCATTCTCCAAGCCCACGTGTGAGCCGATTCTTCCCATACACCAGGGCAAGAAAGCCTGGGATACAGAAAGCCTTCTGTCCTTGTGATAAGGCAGGGGGTCTAATTGAGTTGATAAACATAAGCGGCCTACGGACGGCTAAGCTAAAAGAGCACCCTGTAACACATGCCCACTGGGGCCTCAGGAGCTGTGAGCATTGAGCCCCAGACCCTGCCGTGGGATCGGAGCCCCATAACTTGCCCGACTGTCTTCTTCCCCTAGCGGTTTTGAGCAGCGGGGCACCAAAGAAGCAACCACACCCCCATCACATGCCCTGCGAGGGGGATAAGGGAACTCTTCCCATTTCATTACTAACCTCATTTTACAGATTAAGAAACTGTGGTTATATGATTTGTACCACAAATCACAAGTCACCAGCCTGTGTGTGGCAGAGCTGAGGCCCCAGTGCAGGAATTCCGGTTACACAGGCAGCTTGCTTTCTGCTCCTGGACTTGTCTTCTTGTTCCCTTTTTTTCTTTCTCTTTTCATTTTCTCTTTGCCCCCCAGACTCAGTTTCCTACCATGCAATCTTCCTCTCTATTCTAATTCTTTCTGCTATCATCCTATACTGGCTTCATTACTTACTAACTGTGTGACCTTGGGCACATTTCTTTTTTTCTTTCTTTCTTTCTTTCTTTCTTTTTTTTTTTTTTTTTGTGACGGAGTCTCGCTCTATTGCCCAGGCTGGAGTGCAGTGGCGCGATCTCGGCTCACTGCAAGCTCTGCCTCCCGGGTTCACGCCATTCTCCTGCCTCAGCCTCCCGAGTAGCTGGGACTACAGGCGCCCACTACCACGCCAGGCTAATTTTTTGTATTTTTAGTAGAGACGGGGTTTCACCGTGTTAGACAGGATGGTCTCGATCTCCTGACCTCATGATCCACCCGTCTCGGCCTCCCAAAGTGCTGGGATTACAGACGTGAGCCACCGTGCCCAGGATCTTGGGCACATTTCTTAACTTCACTGAGCTTCAGTCTCCTCATCTTAAAACAGGAATAATGCTGGCTTCTTCATAGGGTTGTGGTGGAGGTTTAATAAGATTATATACAGAAGGCCTGGTGCAGTGGCTCATGTCTCTAATCTCAGCACTTTGGGAGGCTGAGGGGAGCAGATCGCTTGAGCTCAGCAGTTTGAGACCAGCCTCAGCAACATGGCAAAGCCCCGTTTCTACAAAAAATACAAAAATCGGTGAGGTATGGTGATGCACACCTGCAGTCCCAGCTATTCAAAAGGCTGAGATGGGAGGATGGCTTGAGTCCAGGAGGTAGAGGCTGCAGTGAGCCGAGATTGTGCCACTGCACTCCAGCCTGGACAATAGAGCCAGACCTTGGCTCAAAAAAAAAAAAAATATATATATATATATATATATTTTATGTATATAGAGAGATAAAAAGAATAAGATAGAAATGAGAGAGAGAAAGAGACAGAGAGAGTAATTAATAGTCTCTGGCACTTGGTTAACAGTGCGCAGAAATTTTCTTCCTCAAGTTTTTTAATAGCATGGACTCGTGGCTACGACTATGCTTTTGCCCTTCATTCACCTGTGTCATCCTTATCATAGAACTGTTGGATTTGATTTATCAGGAGACCCTGGTTGTGCCTCTGTGACTATGAGCCGTGGCCAAATGAGAGAAGCCTGATAGATGTGGTCGGAGTGATTAATAGCAGCCTGTCTCCAGTGCTAAAAGAGTGGCGAGTGAGACGCATTGCCCTGACTCCACTTCTAATTCTGTGTTGTTATATGCGGCTGTTTGGCCAAGCGGAGGCACCACACCCACAGCACGGTATCTGGCTGCAAGCCCTGGATTTCCTGGGTCACCAAGATAAGATTCTTTCAGTGGAAAAGAAAATGATCTGGAGCAGTGGTATTTACCCAGAGCAGGGTGTGAGCACAGGGTGCATGTGCAGCTGCACTTCCATCCCTGACTGATTTCATCACTGGACAAAGTGTAAGCTGGAGAAGGCACAGCAAAGGCGTGTTGGTGCAGGTTTCACCCCTATTCCTGCAATGCCATTATCTGGTGCTCTCCCAGTGAGAAATTCATCAGTAGGACAGGATGCCCAGGAATGTGAGAGCTGAGTCCAGGGAAGTGGTGTCTGTTTTTAGACACTGTAGTTGCTAAGCTTCACCGTCTCCTGCAAATAAAATAGCATTACTTTGCAAAGCCAGGTACTTTCCTACTTCTGTTCTGCAGATATCTAAATGCCCTAGCATAAGAAGGATTAAACAGAAAAAAATCTCCGGATATATCATTGTGACTTACTAATGTTAGGATTTTCTTCCCCCAACAACATGTCTTCAACATTGTCAGAGCATTTACTGATTGCAGTCAAGAGAAAAAGCAATGGTGACTATATCTTCTTTCTCAAGCCAGTTCCTAAATTCTTAAACAGAGCTTCTGGAACTGTCATCTGTCAGGAAAGGGGAAATTGAGGTCCTGGTCTGCTGGGCCGCTGGCCCTGATCTGAGCCTAGCAGTGGAATTGGAGAAAACACCACAGTTCCTATTTGAAATTATACAGTTGGATGATGTTTCTCTTGGCTTCAACTATAAAAGCTGGTGCCCAGAGCCAATTTTTGGCAAAACTGAGAAGGATGAAGGTTTTTTCCTTCGAACATTCCCAGCATCCTTCTTTAGCACTTTTTGTCTTGATCCTCCTCCAACTTCCCCAAGACTTCCTTCTTCCTTTACCTCATCCACATGTGAACAGCGAAGGCTCAGAAACATATTGTCTCTATCTGTAAGTGGTTGATAAAATCTAGAGCAGTGCTTCACGACTGGAATGTAGGTATGAACCTCCTACTTTTTTTGTTTGTTTTTGTTATTTGTTTTTTTGAGATGGAGTCTTGCTCTGTCACCCAGGCTGGAGTGCAGTGGCGTGATCTTGGCTCACTGCAAGCTCTGCCTCTCAGGTTCAAGCTATTCTCCAGCCTCAGCCTCCCAAGTAGCTGGGACTACAGGCGCATGCCACCATGCCCAGCTAATGTTTTTTTGTTTTGTTTTGTATTTTTCATAGAGACGGGGTTTCACCATGTTGGTCAGGTTGGTCTTGAACTGGTGACCTCAAGTGATCAACCCGCCTCGGCCTCCCAACATGCTGGGATTACAGGCATGAGTCACTGTGTCTAGCCCCTACATTTTTAAAATGCAAGTTCAGATCCAGGGGTTCTGGAGTGGGGTCTGACTGAAGGTCTGCCTTTCTAACCAGCTCCCAAGTGATGCTGATGTTGCTGGTTTGTGGACAACACTTTGAGTAGCAAAGCTTTAAACCAATCCTAAGGGGAAAAAATGGGAATGGGGAAAGGTCCCTCTGTGGTTTAGGGAAATGTGTGTGTGTGTGTGTGTGTGTGGTGTGACTTTTTATCCTAGTGACTAGTTATATCCTTGTTCTGTCTCTAGATCACACGGTATAATTGGTTTGCTTGATCAAAATTTTAAATTAATTGCTTAGGTTTCAGTTCTCATTGCTGTGATAAATACAAATGATCACTTTTTAGAAATGTGTTTTCCCTTGAAGAGAGACAAATCAAGAGATCTCAGACTTTAAAAGTTTCTTACAAACCTTGTTTTCCTACTCTGTGTTTGGGGGCAGAGATGAGTAGAGAGGGGTCCCTGGCTAAGGGTGAAAGGAGATGGCCCAGTTGATGACTGAGCTTATGGACCGCTGCCATTCAATGCATCTAGTGAACTGCCAGAAGAAATAATTTGCCTGAGACACTGAAGAGCCTTCAGATGGAACTCATTTTGGAAAGCAGAAAGAATCCAGCCCACAAACCTGATCTAGGACCAAAGCCACAGTCCTCAGTGACACAGATGGGTCCTCATCCCAGCCTGACTGACTCAATTATGCTGTCGCAGGGAGAGAAAAGCCTGTGAGCCAATACAAAAAGTTTATTTTCATGATGATTCTGGCTTTAGTGCCCTTTTAACAGGATGTAATGCATAAAAGAAGGAGGTCAACCTTAGACAGAGCCTCCCCATGTCCACGGCTGTAGCAGGGATACTCACTGCAGAGGGTGGCAGCAGACGTGCCCAGCAAAAGCAGTAGCAATGCCTGTTGGATTTAGGAGCATAGACTCCACCCTGCATGGAGTCGAGAGGGTGACAAAGGCCGGGAGATGGTGCTGTGTGGGGAGCTGGCCAATTTCATTCATGATCATAGGTGAGAAATTCTCTGGAGCCTTCCAGGAAGATTCGGGAAGAGGTGGCAGTGAAGGGGGATTTCGCAGGGACAGAGACCCCCATATTCGCTATTAGGAATTAAAGCCTAGGGCTATGAACCCAATGTATTCAAAATCCCAGGCGATGTATAAAACCAGAACATAGGCTGAAATCAGTGGTTTGAAGTCTACATATATGCTTCAGTCAGAGCAGCTCCGTTCTTTCTTATGGGACTTCCATGTATGATTCATTTGCGGAAAGCATTCCTAGGCTAAATACCCTGAGCAGGATGCTCTCAAATGGTCCGTCCACCACTAGGACTCTATGACTCTCTTCCTCTATAAGTAAGGAAGCAGTGGGCTTGTCAGAGCCAGGGAACCAGGCCAGGAGAGATTGTAGTTAAAGAGGGGATTCCCAGGGTCTGTGTTCAAAGAAGCATTTTGTGGTCAAAGAGGAGATTCCAGAAGTCTGAGCCTTTCATAGCTCAACAGCTCTAAGTGCCAGTGAAGTCCAATCCCCAGTAGACACAGAAGCACCCAGGACCATTGTGGCACCATTTCAGACAGGGAGAGAATCTCCAGGACAGGGGCCCAAATCCCTGGAAACAATGGTGATGGGCAAGGCCCCAGACCTTGCAGGCTATTTTAAGCCAGGAATTAAGAAGCTATGGCTCATACTCCTAGCTTTGCAGTATTCAAATTCAGGCCCCATCACCAGCTGGCTTCAGCAGCTCTGAATGTCCCCAGGGAGAGAGGCCATTTCTAAATTAACCAGGACCCAGATCAGAGACCTCATTCTACTGTGATTGAAATGTTCCAACTAATGAGATTTTTAATAAATCAGTTATTCATCATGGAAGAGGTATTATAGATAAATACCATACCTTATTGCTATTCCAATCTGTCTACCAACCATCTCTTTTAAGAAGAAAAATAGAAGAATTAATGTGGTTCTGAACAGTGATCTGCTTAATGATTTCAAGGTTTTTATCTGGAGAGGATTTCAATAAACTACTTTAAAAGAAGTGGAATGCAAAAAAAATGTGTGAAGGGATTGTATAATTGCTGAAATGTTGGTTCTCTAGGGCTAGAAATCAACAAAAAGGGTGAATGTTATGGAGAGATTTTTAAGTACTTATTCAGGAGAAACTAAATAGAAAATCAATCAGGAAAATAAAAAATTCATAAATCCAATTGCTTCTAATTGGCTCAGAACATAGTACAGAATTCAAAATGTTTGGCTGTGAACAGCTCAGTCTCTTGAAATTATGACTCTTATCATAGGAGAGTACATTTGGGTTACATTTTTTTTTTTAATCAAAGAAAACTCATCAAGGCCAGAGCAATCCTACAAATGGATTGCTCAAGCTGAAAAACTCTTCATCTTGACTATTTATGGAGAAATTTCTACTAAAGATTTACTCAAACCAGGGGAGAACATATTTTCATTTCAAGTCTTTAAACATTGATTAAGCCCCTATCATGTACATAGCACTAGGCTGGGCCCTGTGGAAGGTACACAAACTAATGAGCTATGATTCCTGAGATTTCACAATTTAGAAGGGAAAATGAATGGGCAAGTGCCTAATTAGCCTTAGGTAGGACGAGAACAAATGCAATCAGCCTTAATAATAGACATATCACCATATAACATGAGAAGAGAGAGGGGGCACAGACTATTTCTGACTAAGGGGATCTGAGACGTTTTCTTGGAGGAGGTAAAATCTATTTCAAGGGGTAAGAAGATATTCCACATGGAGAAAAGACTTTGAGCAAATGTTCAGTGGAAACGTGAACTAGGCTTAGGGAATTCAGAATATTTTATAATAACTTAAAATAGTTGGTACAAGGTGAAATCCTGAAGAATGTGACATTTATATTTAGCACTGTAATCTCTGCCTCTCCATCTCCAACTTTTGTGGGCATTTATAATTTGTGTACTGCGTTTATTTCTCTTGTTGGGATGAAAATATCCCAGTAAACATATACACCCTTAAGTGTTACTGACTCAATAGGTCACCCCTCCCAAGTAGTATTTGCTTTTTACAATCAAAAAGGTTTTTAAATGTATTAGTTTAAGGTAAAGAAGATTCAAGATATAAAAGTATTCATAATTTAAACAGTAAGGACAGCTTTAAGAAGCTGCTGGTCCTGTTTTCTTTATTGTAAGCATTTTCAACATTTCGAAGCTTGCCCAGTGTTTGTTTTGGTAATTACAACAGGGGCATGGGAAAAGAACATGCTATTTTCTTCTTTTTTCTTTTTATTTTTAGTTTAAGTTCTGGTATACATGTGCAGAATGTGCAGGTTTGTTATATAGGTATACATGTGCCATGGTGGTTCGCTGCACCTATCAACCCGTCATCTAGGTTTTAAGCCCCACACACATTAGGTATTTGTCCTAATGCTCTCCCTCTCCTTGCCCCCAACCCCCAACAGGCCCTGGTGTGTGATGTTCGCCTCCCTGTGTCCATGTGTTCTCACTGTTCAACTCCCACTTATGAGTGAGAACATGCGGTGTTTGGTTTCTGTTCCTGTGTTAGCTTGCTGAGAATGATGGCTCCCAGCTTCATCCATGTCCCTACAAAGGACAGGAACTCATTCTTTGTTATGGCTGCATAGTATTCCATGGCATATATGTGCCACATTTTCTTTATCCAGTCTATCACTGACAGGCATTTGGGTTGGTTCCAAGTCTTTGCTATTGTAAATAGTGCTGCAATAAACATATGCGTGTATGCGTCTTTACAGTAGAATGATTTATAATCCTTTGGGTATATACCCAGTAATGGGATTGCTGGGTCAGACGGTATTCCTGAACTATGTTATTTTCTAAGACCTAACCTTTCTCTGGTGGAAGGGTTGCAGTCACCTGTGTAAAGATGATATTTTCAGGCAGGAAGGTTTGCCTAAGAAAACCTCTAGGAGTTACCTTAGTCTTGTGGGAAAAGCACACGTTTTAGAGACAGACAATCCTGGGTTCTAATTCCAGCTCTGCCTCTCAGAGTGTTGAGTCTGGGGCAAGTTGCTTTGCTTCTCAGAGACTAGACCTCCACGTGTGCAAACTGGAAGTGGTCACAGATGACCAAGCCCAGAGTGTGGCACAAAATCCTCTCAACTCACAGCAGGACGTGGCAGCTGATTTCATCTCTAAGCAAAGCCACCCCTAGCACAGATGTAGTAGAAGAGATTTTCCAGAAGTGCTCAGGGCCACAGGCATCCCCCAGAGCAGTTGCAGGTTGAGGCCAGGAGCACTTTCTGCTGCTTGAGTGCAAAAGAGTTCCCATACTCTTCTCCCACTGCCCTTGCTGGCCCCCACACTCCCTCTTCCTAGCCTGTTTCTCCTAGCTGAACTGCTCATTTTTCAGATCTCCAGGGATAATTATTTCTTCCAGGGGAACTTCTCTCATCCTGCAGAAATGGGTTCGGTCTTATCTCTTCTTACTCCCATGGCAACTTCTAATTTACTAACATTCAATGTCTGTGTTCCTAGCTAGATTGTAAGATTCACAAGAGTAAGTACCAACTCAATATGGTTTACTGCCTGGCCTGTGGTAGACAGCCTTAAATATCCTTGAGTGAATTAATAAAGGAAGACAGAAATGAAGAAAGAAAGAGAGAGAAAGAGTAAAGGAGGGAAGGAGGGAAGAGGAGAGGAAGGAGGAAGGACCGTGTTAAAATTCATTCCATCATAACCAAATAGACCATCCAGAGAACTGAAGGGTGGTGTGTTCAGAGTGATGTGGCAGCCGCCAAGGAACAATCAGAAGTCATTCCGATTAGTATGCTATGATCTTTCTGAAAGAACAAAAAGGCAGCACCGGGGCCCACTCATTCTTATATATGTCAGCTTTGCTTTCAGCGCTCTTCTTGCTAAGGTTTAAATGCCAACATCATGACCCTGAGGCCCTAGGAACTCCATACAATAAATTCCCACGAACTGACACTCTTCTACTGTTTAAGAGTGAGCCTCAAAATATCGTTCACCTGCTTTGCAAATCGACCTTCTTTTACTAATTAGGGTAGATGAATATTTTAAAATAGTCTTTCAGGAAAATATAGCAGAGTATTCCATCAGAGAACATTCTGCTTCCGTTTGCAATTCAAAATATTTGATGGGATCTGGGAATACAGAATTTGGATTGTTCTTTTCATTCTTATCTTGACTTCAGATAAGAAGTTCTCGCAAGGGGGAGAGTGAGGTTAGAGAAAGGTGAGGATGAGGTGATAGGAGATTAGCAATGGGATTTAGCATTCAATTCAATGCAAGGAACATCTATTAAGTGCTTACTGGGTTGAGTGGATTAAAATAATTCCAAGTGTCAGGCACAGTGTTAATAATAAAAATGTTTTACGCAATTATGGTGCCAGGTAATAAATGATCTCATTTAATCCTATCAGCTCTGTAGTTGGTATGGCACTACTGTTATCCCAACTTCCAGATGAGAAACCAGACACAGAGATTAATTTCAAAAGTGCAGAAAAAGCCCACAAAACTCCAGAACAACCTAACAAACAAAAAACACCATTTCCAGGGACTCTTACTTATTAAATGGTGAGGCTGAGAATCCAATGTGGGCATCCGATCCAGCCTGTGTCCTTGGCCACTGCGGGGAGGGGCAGGGCAGATGGAAGGGGAGGGCAAAGGAATATGGATGTGAAAGGAAAGACAGACAGAGAAGGAAGAAGGAGTGAGCAAGGCTAGACAGAAACACGTTGTCTAGTGCTGCAGTCTGATGGTTTAGCACCCTTTAAAACTTTGTTCTTTAAATATTTATCCAACATTTGTTTAAATGAGAGGCTGAGCTCTGCCTGGGAAAAGGGCAGAAGACAAGCAGCGCTCATTTGTGCCACTGTTCTAATTTAGCTCCGACCTCAAACATCATGGCCAACTCAGCAAAACAGAAGGTCTATGGGACATAGGATCTACCACCTCTAAGTTGTCCCTCTTAACCTACCTCGCGCCTCACTCCAGCCACCATCTATTGTTCCTCCAGCATACCCCTGGAGGGTCTCATCCCCTCACCCATCCCCAAGTGTCTTAAGCTTTCCAAAAACATGCAGTAATCTCTGAGAGGAGATATTTCTCTGCTAACAATTTGATGCCAGGTTACATTTGGTGTTTCTCGGAGAGGCTGCTCCAATGGAATGGCTCCAAGCCTGCTCTTGACCTACTTCTGAGATGAGGACGGGGAATTGCAGAGGGTCAAGTTCAAAATCACACAGGGCATTGGTAGCCATTGAAGGATTTAAATGGAAGTGATCTGGAGACAGTTCACAGAATCCTGCATGGGGCATGACTGGTAGGTCTGGAGACCTGAGGGCAAGAGAAATGGAAAGAACAATATTAGTATCTCCCAATCTCAAGTCTGCATAAGTGCCTGACTCCTTTTCTAAAATAGTAATAATTTTTGTCGTTGTGGTCACCACCATCATCATAATTTTCAGGGCTCAGTACAAAATGAAAATGCAGGCCCCCTAAGAATTTCAAGCCAGCGACAGTAAGTGGGGGCATTGCTCAGCCCAGGTCACATGCCCATGAAGCCAGTCCTTCTATGAGTCATATTTTCTCTGTCCTAGAATTTTCTTTCTTTCTTTTTTTTGAGACTGAGTCTCTGTCACCCAGGCTGGAGGGCGATGGTGCGATCTCAGCTTACTACAAACTCTGGCTCCAGGTTCAAGTGATTCTCCTGCCTCAGCCTCCTGAGTAGCTGGGATTACAGGCATGTGCAACCATGCCCAGCTAATTTTTGTATTTTTAGTAGAGACGGGGTTTCACCATGTTGGCCAGGCTGGTCTCGAACTCCTGACCTCAAGTGATCCACCCACCTTGGCCTCCCAAAGTGCTGGGATTATAGGCGTGAGCCACCGCACCTGGCCAGAATTTTCTATAGTAACTCAGCCACTCCCTGTTTCAATTTCTTGTTTCACTGTTTGTCGACTTTACTCTGCTTTTTTCTGCTTTATAGTTTCTGCTCACTGCCTTCTTTCTGTATGTCACCTGGCCTCTGGCCTTGCTACTGACTGATGATTGTCTCCGAGTATCTCATTTTCAGACTCCATATAAAAGAGGGTCTGATACATTGAAATAGATCTCTAATCTAGTGGAGATCATTTTTCTTGGTAAGAGCTCTAGCAATACTTAATCTCAAGGTCATCACAGACTGACCTTGACTAAGGTGTCCACTCTTGGCCAGACTGGCACGGCACCTGGGAAGATGGAGGTCCCAGGTAGGGCAGGCGCAATTGTAGGAGTCTCTTCTCCAGTGAAAAATATAGGAGTGAGTCCTCTTCCAGGCTCTAGAGCTATAAAGAACAAGAAGAAACGTGGGGGCTGGGTGTGGTGGCTCAGGCCTGTAATCCTAAAACTGAGTACCCTATTTTGAAGGTTTCTTGTTTCCTTTTCCTTCTGCAGCTCTTTGTATTAACCTTTTAGTAATGCAAATGTAATCTCTAACCTCCTTTCTTTCCACCAGGTACTCCCCTGCAAGGACTGCTAGCTTATCTAATTATACGTTTGCTTAGAAGTTCCAGGGACCGAATCTTAAGACAAATGAGGTACATTCAAAATTATCCCCCACCAGGAGACTGCCTCAAGACAATGATTAATTTACAACCTGGTCATGCCCACAATGGTGCCAGCCAGACCACCAGATGGCCTATTGCTCAAGATAAGTCCTCAGAGCAAGTCTTCTAGGCGCCACACCTCCATGCCCCTCCTGCATGCCCTGTGTACCAAAATTTCCCTTCTTAAGACCCTGCTTTCTGCCCAGAAATCTGAAGTGGTTCCTTTAGAGGTGAGTCTGGTCACCTCCCCACTGCTAAGCTCTGGAATAAAGTAACTTTCATTTTACTGAATCTCATCCTTGCCATTTGCTTGCAAAGCTGCAAGTGGCGAGCAGCCAAGCCTGCCCTTCATAACAATCCTAGCGCTTTGGGAGGCTGAGGAGGGAGGACCACTTGAGGCCAGGAGTTCAACAGTATTGCTCACTAGACAACAGACAACAGATAACAGAGTGAGACCCCGTCTCTACAAAATATAGAAAAGAACGAAAGAATTAGCTGGGCATGGTGGCTCATACCTGTAGTTCTAGCTACTCGGGAGGCTGAGGTAGGAGGATCGCTTGAGTCTGGGAGTAAGAGGCTGCAGTGAGCTATGATCGCACCACTGCACTCCACAAGCCTGGGTGACAGAGAGAGACCCAGTCAAAAAAAAAAAAAAAGGAAGGAAGGAAGGAAAAGAAAAAGAAAAGAAACATTACAGTCTTTCTTCCTGCACTCACAGGGCTTATACCCTTATTGGGGAGAAGGGGCATAACCTAAATCTTGCTAGGAGGCATCAGGCAGGACTGAAATGAGAAATAAGAAATGCCGCTTTCTGGTTATCCCCGGCCATGAGGCCATCCCCTCTCTTCCTGTGATGGATTAGGAAGTCAGACAGCCCGTGCCGCCGCATTCCCGCCCCACCACTTGATTGTGCTGTGTCTTGGGCATGTTCTTTCACTTTCCTGTGCCTTAGTGTTCTCATTTATGCAATATAAAATTAGGATATTAAGAGTACAGTCCTGATCTCACAGAGTTTTGTGAGGTTAAATGAGATAATCAGTTCCTAACTCAGTAAGTGATTAGACCTAGTGTTTTCTACCATAAGCCATTCTCTCTTCCTCTATTCCTTTCTCCCGCTCCTCTTGAATGGGCATATCTTACCTTTTTCCAACCAGAAGGTCGATGCTCCTTCCTGTTCCTGGGATTCTGCTTAGGGTATTTCTACCACCTAGAATATCCTCCCTTCTCTCAGCCCCCTGTTTAAGCATGATCTGTCTTCGCAGCTCGATTTAAGTCCCAAGACTTTCATGAAAGTTTCCTTGATTGTTTCAACCCACATACAGAGACTCACGGAGCAGGACGGGGTATTGAAAGCACTGAGATATCAGGGCATAGCTCCCCCTTTATAGCTCAGGAAATGGAGGCTGACAGCCTCACCTCTCTCTCTCCTAATCTCCTGCTTCCATCACTCATCTGTATCACCCATCATGGCATTTAATCATCCGTTGCCTCGCTTCCTCCTTCTTCCTGTCATAAAAGCTTCTCATCTTAGGCATTAGGCCTCAACTCAAATGACTCTCAACTAAGTCTCCCTCTCCCCAGAATAGATCAATATTACCAGTTATTCTTTCTCATCACTACCTATTTTTCCCCTCAGCAGACTTCATTAAAGGTGATTTAGGAATTACTGCTGTAATTAGTTGCCTAAGCTTTTGTTGTTGTTGTTTAAAAAATCAAACATTTACCAGATGCCTAGGTGCCCACTATGTGTGTGGCAGTGTGCCAACTGTGGGGATTTGATGGTGAACTGGACAGATCTGGTCCCTGCATTAATGGATTTTACATATAGCTATGAAATTAAGAAGTGAGAATGAGCTCATAAACCTTTTGGGAACCCTCATGGACTAGAAGGAGCTTTAAAAAAAAAAAAAAGGCCAGGCACGGTGGCTCACACCTGTAATCCCAGCACTTTGGGGGGCTGAGGCAGGTGGATCACGAGGTCAGGAGATCAAGACCATCCTGGCTAACACGGTGAAACCCCATCTCTACTAAAAATACAAAAAATTAGCCAGGCGTGGTGGTGGGCGCCTGTAGTCCCAGCTACTCGGGAGGCTGAGGCAGGGGAATGGCATGAACCCAGGAGGTGGAGCTTGCAGTGACCAGAGATTGCACCACTGCACTCCAGCCTGGGTGGCAGAGCTAGACTCCATCTCAAAAAAAAAAAAAAAAAAAAGATAGTACTGGGAATTTCCTCCACACTAAATTGAAGCAAAGAAGTAAAGTAGTGAAGTGATTTCTACAGTCAAACATAAGCTGATAGAAATATCAAGTGTTCCATGTAGCATAATAAAGAAAATGAAATACCATCTTCCTTAGTCTAGGGTCCTCTTTCAAAGGGCAAGAGTCAACATTTGTTTTAGTCTTACTTGTCTGCACTGATGTAACACTTTGTTTTTTCCAGTTATTTTTTTCACAAGAAACAACCTAGGTCTTCATTATGAAGGTGGCGTGACCGCTGAACACCCAAGCAGTTGTCTTCCTTTGTTAACTAATCTGAGTGCAAAAAAAGCCCTTCATTTGAAGGTCAAGAGTTTCTTTTGCCCTTTATTTAAAGGAACCAACTTCTTGTGAAATGGCACTAAATTATAAGCACCCGGTCCACTTAGTGTGAGACTAGTAATTTTATAGGCTCCAAATTGTCAACTTATGGGGACCTCCACCTTCTGCTAGCCTGTTTGAAAATACCCTCCTTAGAGATTACAATGCATCCTTCAAATATTATGAGGTTCCAATTGCCTAAAGGGCATTTCTGCTTAGCAATCTCCACAGGCAATTCAATAACATTTCTCAAATAAAGTATGATCTTGTTACTCTCTTTTTATTCTTAATATCTGTTAATGAAACCTCCCAACTAGCAATCCGAGATGCACTCTTGACTCCTTATTCAAATACAAAATCCTGCTGTTTTTACCTGAACATCTCTCACCTCCTAGCCCCTAAACCTCCCAGCCCCTTCCTTTCATCACTCTTTCCCCTCCTGCCGTCCCTCCTTCCCCTGCCCTGGCTGAGACTGTATTATTTCCATTATCCTTGAAAGTACTTGAACTGTGGCTTCCTAATTTTTCTCAAGCCTTCACTCCTGTCTCTCCATTCTCACACTCCCATTGCATCCGAATGATCTGTTCGCAGTTCCTGTCTTGTCACTTCTCTCTTTAAACCCCTTCAGTGGTTCCAATCATCACCCAGCAGTTTTTCTCAAGGGAATGGAGCTCTTTTATAATTTGGGGAGGGACAAGAACATCTTGCTTATGCTGGACTGTCCGTCACACTGAAAGACAGTAAGCTTCCCTGGCTGCAAGGCCACTAAATGCCGACACACAAATTTCCAAAGATGCCCTATGCCACCTCAGCTGATAATAATCTCTAAGGGAAAAGTACGTACTTCCGAATACAGCTTGCAAAGCCCTCCAACACCTGGCCCTTGTCTCAACTTCCAGCCTTCCTCACTGTTGCCTCACACTGATTCTCTGTGAACAGTGGACTGCTGTGCTGTTCTCCCTGCCTGATGCCTCGTCCAGCCTCCTCCCCTAGATGATGTCTTCTCATTCTTCAAGACTCAGTTCTTGGTCTCCTTGAACAGGCTCCCTTTCCTTGTCTCCACGACTGCCCTTCCTCCCCCTACCTGATCACCGATTAGACAAGTGTGTCTCCCAGCTCATGCTACCTTCTAAATGCTTCTAAAGGTTCATGTTAACTAAACTCATAAGGCATTAATAAATATAAATCTGCATCGCTGTTTGTTAATTTTCATGAGAATGAACATGAGAAACACCCCTCATGTCAAGTGACAATGCCCTGTTTATGCCTGATAGGTCCATGGGTATTTCTGAGGAAAGTGTGGCAGAGGCAGATGCATCTTTCAGGCACGGCATCAAGGAGGCACTTGCTGTCTGTATTAGCTTCCTAGGGCTTCCATAATAAATTAAAACAACTATAATGTATTCTGTACAGTTCCAGAGACCAGAAGTTTGAAATCAGTGTTCAGCAGGGCTGCGTTTCCTTTAAAGGCTCTAAGGGAGCATCCTCCCTTGCCTCTCCCAGCTTCGGTGGCTCCAGGCGTTCCTTGGTTTGTGGCTCTACAAATCCGATCTCTGTCTCCATATGACCTTCTTGCCTTCTGTGGGTCTTTTTTTCTTCTGTTTCTTATAAAGACATGTGTCACTGGATTTAGGGCCCACCCTGATGATGATCTCAACTCCAGATCCTTAATTATATCTGAAAGGACCTTTTTTCCAAATAAGGTCACCACCACAAGTTCTGAGGGGTAGGAGGTGTATCTATCTTTTTTGAGGGGCACTATCCAATCCACTACAATCTCCAACTCCAAGACATTTGTGGGATCCTCTTCATAGCAGAGCTCTGTTAGACCAGGTGACCTGAATATTGGCTTGAATGTTGGGATGGGTCACTGAGAATTAGGCTACCTTGTCACCTGGCAATGATTGGAAATACCCGTGGCCAAGCTCTTTGTCTTTTACTTTAATTTCCCTATACTGGCACAGCTCACTTTCTCTCTGAGTATCCTTTGATGTTAATTTATGGAGAGTCTTTTAAGCCTCTCACTGAATGAGATGTTGAGGTTGCTACAGAGGAAGCCTAATGGATTTCCTCATCTTCCTGGGGCCAATCTCCCTCATAAGAAAGACGATGATTACTTGTTATAATGAATGGTAAAGAAAAGTGGTGGCTTCAGAAAGAGAGCATGGTTAGGCTCTGTCAGGCTCAATTTCCTGAGCTGTAAAGGGAGGCCGCACCCTGAAGTCTACATGTTTTCAACACTGGGTACTTCTCTGCAAGTCTCTCTGTGTGAATTGAAACAATCAAGGAAAAATTTTGTGAAAGCCTTGGGTCTTAAGCTGAGCCATAGAGTTAGATCAGGCTTCAATAGGGAAGAAAGACAAGGAAAGACAGTCCATCCAGCCTGAACAAACACATGGGGGCGGGAGGGGGAGGGGTATCTAGAGGAAAGGAATAGAATTCATCTGCTCTAGAGGAGGAGGCAGAACTAGTTTGGGAACAGAGGAGCAGGGTTAGGGTATGAAACAGTAGGAGATAAGGATGGAAAAAACCACAGATGCGCAGGGCTTCGAGGCCAGTCTGCTGCAAATGTGGAGTCATAGAGCCATTGAAAGAGTTTCCAAATAGGAGGAGAAATAGGGGTTGAGGTTAATAAAGTGGTATTTGTTTCTTCAAAAAAATATTTAAGGCACAAAGAAAAGGTGACACCAGGAACGAGAAGCCAATGCAAGATACTGTGACAGTTGCCCAGGTGTATGACAGGGTGGGACTTGGAATAAGGTAGTGATAAGGCTAGAAACCTATATCACTTGTTGGTTTATTAATTGGTCTCTTTAAAGAGAGAGAAATCTCAACTCGTGAGTTAGGAGGCTGAGGGACACCTAGAAATCAGGACATTTGGGAGTTGAGATTGAATGTGTTGAGTTGTGGTAATGTCAGGACATTCAAATAGAAATGTCCAGCTGTTTGTTAGAGATGGCTCATTGCTGCCCTATCACTGCCACAGCAGTGTCCTGTCACAGTCTGTCCTGATGGGCTGTCTCTCCATTGCTCCTGGGAAGACAGCCTCCTGTTAACTCCACGAAGGCATTCTCTGTCTTATCTTCAATGTGACCTTTCCCTCAATTTATAATAGTGGCTCCTGAATCTTTTGTTGTGTTAGCATCCATTCTCCACTCTCTAGTCATTGAAAAAGAGGTAAAAGGAGAGGTCAGGGCAGCGTCCATTTATCTATTTGTTCAGCAGATATTTATTGAGTACTTACTTTGTCCCAGGCACTATGATAATCATTGGGCATCTAAGAGTCAGTAAAACCAACTTGGCCCCCTTCAAGATGGGGCAGATAGATGGCAAATGAGGGTGAAAAGCGCAAGAAAGGAAAGTGCAGGATACTTAGAGCATAAAACAAGGAAGCCAAATAACTCTGTCGGGGGGGCTCTTCACTCTGCAGGTGCCTGCAAAGGAAGCAGAATTTAAGTGGAGCCCTATGGAGTTATTCAGGGCAGGGCTGCAGGGTGGCACAACTCCAGGGGGCGCCTCTTACATCATACTCTGTCAATGGGCCCCTGGAGATGTGCAAGAAAATGGCCCAGAATGAGGGCTGGGAAATAAGGTGGGGCATGGGGCAGGGTTGGACTTTTTTGGCCAGAGGAGAATCTTGGGGAACTCATTGCAGCTCAGGTCTTACAGAGACCTCTAAGCTGATCAGAGTTGATACCAACTCATGCTAACTAAACTCATAAGGCATTAATAAATATAAATCTGCATAGCTGTTTGTGAATTTTCATGAGAAATTAGAGTATATCTGTCATGCAGACCAGAGATTGACAGCTTTGAGGTGCTGACTCATACTAACTAAACTCCCAACACATGAATATATGCAAGCCAGCATGCTGGCTTGTTAATTTTCTATGAGAAACAGAGTCTATCTGTCAAGTAGACCAGAGATTGACAGCCCATCCTCTCCTGTGTGAGGGGCTCCCTGGGAAGTCCAATTATCCCAGGGTTTCGTTGTGAGCCTGAAATCAGAGGAAAGAGCAGTTATTACACCACCTGAAGATTTACAGACCTCAGGTTCTGTGTCTGATGTATTCGCCACCTGCTGGGGACAGGCTCAGGGGGCTTGTCGGGGAAAGAGGCAATGTGGGGTCTCTGCCCATGGGAACCTCTTTGTGCCTCTCTGTGCCAAAGCTCATTCACTCTCCTGATTCTCATACTCTTGAGACAGAGTAGGAACAAGGCTTGGCTTTGTTACTGGTGGTGAATCTGACTGCTCTGCAGCAAACTCGATCCTCGCCTCCTCAGAGGAAAGAATTTGGCCAAGGGGCGGAAGTAGGTTTAAGGCAGAGGGAGAGACTGAGGCAAGTTTTATAGTAGGAGTGCAAGTTTATTAAAGAGTTTAAGGGCAGGAACCAAAAGAAATAAAGTACACTTGGAAGAGGGCCAAGTGGGTAACTTGAGGGGTCCAAGTTCCATGTTTGGCCCTGACTTGGGGATTCATACATTGACATGGTTCCAGGGTTTTCATTTCTCCTCCCTTGATTTTTCCCTTGGGGTGGGCTGTCTGCCTATGCAGAGGCCTGTCAGCACTTGGGAGGTGCCGCACCTGCAGTGTGTTTACTGACATGCCCACTCGAAGTGTTTTTTCCCTTAGCAGCTGAGCATTCCTAGAGGAAGGTCATAGACCAGTTAAATTCTGCCATTGTGCCTCTTAGTGCACATGCTTGAGCCCACTTGACCAACTCGTGAGATCTTAGCAGGAAGCTGCTGATTGTGAGCATCAGGTATTTTCTATCGGGAGACTGTCTTTTCCTGGCACCAACTGCCTGACCATCACCTGATGATCACCTGACATTCCTTGGGGTGGGGGCCTCTCCTGCCCTGCTCATGTCTGCCTACCTACCTAGTCTAACAGCTTCAGGTCATTTCCACTAGAGCATTCTTTCATGCATTCCCACTGATCACAAGCCCTACACCATTACCTCACTGACATCATTAGGTTTAACCCTGCCTTTTACTTAAAGATGTCTAGGAACTGGCCTTAGGAAATCCAGATATACAAACCAAGGTTGTGTAATGTTTCACCTCAGAAAGGAATGCTGAACAACTTATTTACAGCCTTGTTGCTACTGGTCAGACCATTGGGAGGCCCATTACTCAAGATAACCACTGAAACCGAATATGCTGACCTGCATACCCTACCCCTCAGTGCTTTGCCCTTCCAAGTACAGCCTGCATACTCTACTCCTGATGTCAATTCCTGTGTTTTGCCTAATAAAAAAGCCCAATCATCTTGGAGAGCCAAAGAATTTTCTCTCTCCTGTGCTGCCACCCTTATGTCCAGACACAAACTCCAATGAAGTCTTGTCTGAGAAAACTCTTTTGGCTTCATGTCAATTAGTGCACTGAGAGCCCAAAAACCCTCAGTAACACTCTTCTTTTCAATGTGTGAATGCTAACTGGAGCCTGGGATTAGCCTATTGACCACACAACTTTATAAAATCAATGTTTGTGTTGATTTTAAGAATTTAAAATTAACAGGGCAACTCATTGTTCAGGTTCTTGGTGGCACCTTCCTGCTGTCCTCAGTCCTACCCACACTTACAAGCTAATTTGGTATCATGGGTTGTCAGTAACAGCTTTATGGTTTTAGGGAATGCTGAATGCAAATCAGCCTGTAACCAGGTAAAACACAGGGTAGCTTTGGCCATTGTGTAAGTCATTTTTCTAGGATTAGAACTCACACCTACAGACTTCCTGCCCCACTCTGCTGGTGCTGTGAAGGCCTGACTAAACACTACCCTACTACTGTGGGGGCAGGTGCCTAGGCTCTGGCCTGATCTTCACTGTTCCCTCCTCAATCTGGATACTCAGTGTGGTCACAGAATAACAGCCCCCTAAAGACCTCCACATCTTAATATGAACCTTACATGGCAAAAAGATCTTGCAGATGTCATTAGATTAATCATGTCTTGAGATGGGGAGATGATTGTGGATTATTTGGACCCAATGTAATCTCAAGCATCCTTATAAGGGAAAGAAGGAGTTTAGAAGAATGAAAGAATGAGATGTGAGGGTGGATGTAGAGGTCAGAGGTTTGAAGATGCTATTCTGCTGGCTCTGAAGATGGAAGAAGGGGCCATGAGCCAAGGAACGTGGCAGCCTCTAGAAGCTGGAAAAGGCAAGGATATAGATTTTCCTCTAGGGCCCCCAGAAGAGACACCGCCCTTCTGATGTCTTGATTTTAGAACTTCTGACATACAGAACTGCCAGATAATGAATTTGTGTGGTTTTTACCCCCCTCTCAACAATCGGAAACAGATACAGTTGGCTTCTCCTGTCTTCAGGACTTACCTAGCAATGTTCACCTCGCTCTTGAGAGCCCCGTCCCTCCATACACATGACAGTCTGTTGGTGGGAGACAAGTCACCAGAGTTTGTGCAGGGTGGAGAGTCATATTTCTCACAAGCTGTGCAGTGTTAAATGCCCCAGCTCATTGCTCCTCATGCATAAGTGGTGATTCCATGCCCTGGGCCAAAAATACAGTTCCATTGTCACTGCCTGTGTCCGACACAGCTCTCCTGGGGTGCTGATGAAGATGTAGGCTTCCTTTGAAGCTAGTCATTCAGATCAGCTCTACAGGGGCCATATGCAAGATGAGAAATAGATCCAAGATCCTCATCATAATGCAGGTTTTGTATCAAAATGCACAATGAACTGACTGGAACAGGAAATAATTAATCAGGACATTACAGAGCAGTTAAGTATAATTAATTCATACAAAAGAATGTGAGTGTGCAGTTTTAGCTGCTAGAGTGATTTTATTTCCCTGCAAATTTAGTTCAAGATAAACAAACATCAGAATAGTCTTTTCAGGTTTTTCATGACTCATGGGTTATTTCCTCCTTTCTAGTTACCAAAAATATTATTAAACTTATACACTAGCACCGCCAAGTTGATCATATTTTAGAAGAAAACTCCCTGCTCATAGTAAATGGGAAATTAACTCTATCATAGAAGTCACTTTCCACATATGTTAATAACCGTGTGAGTGTGTGTGCGTGAGGCAGAAACCTAGCACTTAATGCAGAATAAAAACTGGAGAGAAATTTTGATTTCTGACCAAATATCTTAAAATCTAAGCAGAATGCATAAAAAGTTATGTTGTGAAAACACCATCTGAGAATGTGACTTAATCTCAAGGGTAAACTTTATTGATATTGTGTGGGTTTTCCTTTCCTCTTATCTTTTTTTTCTCTTCTTGGGGCTGGGAGCTCTTTATAAGAAAAGAGGTGAAAAATGTCAGGCAATATGGGTTGGTGATGGTAGCAGCATTATTGGTCTTCTACCAGTTCTCCTCTCATAGTCGGGACACTCAAAAAGCCTAAAAGACATGCCCTGTGAGCAGAGCTTAATGTAGAGGTGGAAAAATTCATCACGCAGGAGTGCTGGAGGGAATATTTTCTTCTCTTTGTGGCTCCAGAGAGCACAGTGTGTTCTGTCGAGCTAGAAAAATAGAATTGGGCTGGTGTGATGGATGATGAGTGTTTGGAAGAGCCAATCCATCAAGGCCACAATAGAAAAGGCAGGGCTCCTGGATGGCTTTCATCAGGCCAGTGTGCTTCTCTCCTCCAATGGATCACTGTAGGATATTGATTCACTTCCAAGATTAACCTGATCACACATTACAACCAAAGGGCTGTTTGACTACCTATGTCACATAATGTTTTATTAGGTAACAAATATAGACATGCTCCAATTTCTGATCTAATTCACAGTGTAATGATGCTCCAGTTTCTTCAGCCATAATTCTTGTATTTGGAATCAGTCTAGTTCCCAAGAACTTCAGTTTGATGCTCTTCAAGTTCTACCTTCACTATAGGATGTGGTTTTCAAGATGAAAGTTACGACCCACCAATGGGTTTTGAAATAAATTTAGTAGGCCACAACCAGTATTTTTTTTTAACAAAGGAATCGAATAGAAAAGAAAGTATCAGGATATATAACACATGGCAAGGATGATAATATGTAAAACTTTGGTTTCAAAGATAATATGTGTGTCTATTTATATATCTATTTCACACCATATATGCTGACCTACACACCTACATGTTTGTGTGTACTTGGTTATGATAAAAATTCATTAAATGATGGTAAAAAAAGTTTGAAAAAACAAATAATTCAATCTAAAAATGAGAAAAGAATCTCAATAGACATCTCTCAAAAGAAGGCCTACAAATGGTCAACAAGAATATGAAAACACGTTCAACATCTCTATTAGGGAAATGTAAATTAAAATCACATGAAATATCATCAAACTCCCATTAGAATGGCTGCCATCAGAAAAACAAAATAACAACAGCCACAACAACAAAAAACAAATGTTGGTAAGGATGTGGAGAAAAGGAAATTCTTATATTACATTCTTGGTAAGAATGTAAATTAGTACAGCCATTATAGAAAACAATATGGAGGTTTCTCAAAAACCTAAAAATATAACTACCATATGATTCAGCAATCCCACTACTTCCCCAAAGGGAAGGAAATCAATATATGGAAAAGACATCTGCACTCCCATGTTTATTCCAGCACTATTCACAATAGCCAAGGTATGGAGTCAACCTAAATGTCCATCAACAGAAGAATGAATAAAGAAAATGTGGCATGTATACACAGTGGAGTACTATTCAGCCATATAAAAGGAACGAAATTGGTTGGTGGGGGGCATGGTGGCTTACACCTGTAATAGCAGCACTTTGGGAGGCCGAGGTGGGAGGATCACCTGAGGTCAGGAGTTCAAGACTAACCTGACCAACATGGAGAAACCCCATCTCTACTAAAAATACACAATTAGCCAGGCGTGGTGGTGCATGCCTGTAAACCCAGCTACTCGGGAGGCTGAGGCAGGAGAATCACTTGAACCTGGGAGGCAGAGGTTGCGGTGAGCCGAGATCACACCATTGCACTCCAGCCTGGGCGACAAGAGCGAAACTCCGTCTCAGAAAAAAAAAAGGAATGAAATCCTGAATCCCGTCATTTGTGACAACATGGATGAGATTGGAGGACATTATGTTAAGTGAAATAAACCAGGAACAGAAAATAAATACTGCATGTTCTCTCTCATACATGAAAGCTAAAAAAAAGTTGGTGTCTAAGAAGCAGAGAGTAGACTAGTGGTTATTAGAGGCTGGGAAGCATAGTGGAGAGGTTGGTTAACAGACTTAACAGACACAAAATTACAGATAGATAGGGGAATAAGTTCTAAGTGTTCTATAGAACTGTAGAGTGAATATAGTTAACAATATTTTATTGTATATTTTTAAAAATCTAGAAGAGAGGATTTTGAACATTCCCAACACAAAGAAAAGATGAATGTTTGAGGTAATAGATACGTCAATTACCCTGATTTGGTTATTATGCATTATATACATGTATTCAAATAGTGCTCTGTATCCCATAACATGTACAATTATTATATGTCAACTAAAAATAAAAGAAAAAACATTTGAAGGCTTGTGCTGTATGTTTTGAGCCATTCTAATGCCTGAATCACTTACAAAGAGATGCAGAGCGTGATGAAGCTAGTCTGTACTGGGAAAAGAAATGGCTAGAGCCAAAAAAAGAAAGGGACTTATAGAAGCAAACTCACAGTGGCTACTCTGCTCCCTACCATTGCCTCTGACGAGTTGAGGTCCCCAGGAGGTCTCCTCATACACATCGTTCTTCCCTGATTGCCTTTGAGATAACTCTTTCCTTTCTTTCCTATCTGTATACACAGCATGAGTTTCCATAAGCTAAATGGGACATAACATGATTGATTAACTAGGGGACATGTGTAGACCCTCTTCTGACCCATACAGAAGTAGAGTGTGTGGGCAGAGAGAAAGGCCTGTTGCGTAAGTGCCACAGCCTCTTTGTTGTGCTAAAAGCAATGGAAATGTCTAAGAAGTATTGTGATGGCCTAAGACGTCATTCTTGAGCAAGAGCTAGATGGAATCACATGCCATATTTTTACGTTTACAATTTCAGTGTTCTAGCTACATACTTAAAACTATAAACAATGCTTTTGTTATAGAGATTCCTGCAGTCCCCATGCCCCTCTTTTTTTTGTTAACTGAAACAAAAGTATGTATAATGCTGTTTTTGTTAAGGTAAGGTTGCCTGGGCACACCACCCTCACATCACTGCAGAACGCACTAAACTAGAGCCTGCCGTCGTTTGGGCCAACCCAACAGAATTGCTCTCCCTTGTAATCATAAGGATCTAAAACTGAACAGGTAACATACCCAACATCTCAGATTCATTATTTTTAATGTATTTTTTTTTGGTAGCTTTGGTATGGGACAGTCACATCAAAGGTGCTTGTTATGACCTAAGCAATCATCATCAATAGCTGATAACATCCAAAGAGAGAGACAACCAGACATTATGCACCTCTTGATCATAGTACAAAAGAATGCAAACTAAGTCTGCACAACCTCCAGCTCTAAGTACCAATGCCAAGGAAACACAGGAGAAAAGGAAACGTACTAAACCATGTTATTATTGGAATGCCATTAACCAAAGCCAACATGTGGGAGACTACCAGACAAGAAGATTTAGTTCTTTAACAGCATCAACAACACAGCAAACAGGGAAAAAGAGGATGGAGTTTTCATGCCTCAGGGATACTGAGGCAAATAAACGGTCAGTAAAGAAAAGAGAGCAAGGTAGAAAGAGGCTATTTATAGGAGAATCAGGAAAATGTAAATACTAAATGAATATCTGATACTATTACAGAATTATTAATATTGGTTTTTAGGGAGCTGTGATGATTCTTAGGGAGGTGTCCTGATGCTGTCATAGTTGCTTTTAAAAAGGGCACTCTTTGTCTTTTACAGATCCACACTGAAACGTTTACTGATGAAATGCTCTCTAACATCTGGGATTTCCTTCAAAATTATCCGGGGCAGAGAGGGAGTGGGTAGGGGCAGAGGAAATAACATAGGACATAAGTTGAAAATACTGAAGCTGAGTGAAGGGAGTTCATTGTAATACACTCCACACTTTGGTATATGTTTGAAATTTTGCCTAATAAAAAAAAATTCAGTGTCTATTTTACAGATGTATTTGTCATTTCAACAAACATATATTGAAATCATGTTGCACATTAGGGATTGGAGACATATACATAAATTAGCATTCCGGCCAGACTGCTTATCATTACTTCTTATTTCCTGTTTGTAAGATGCCATTCGTCTGGGCAAGGTAGCACATGCTTGTAATCCCAGATTTTTGGGAGGCTGCAGTGGGACCATCACTAGAGGTTAGCACTTGGAGACCAGCCTGGGCAACATAGGGAGACATCATCTCTACAAAAATAAAAGTAAAAAAAATTAGCCAGGTGTGGTATCATGTGTCTATAGACCCAGCTACTCAGGAGGATGAGGTGGGAGGGTCCCTTGAGCCCAGGAGTTCAAGGCTGCAGTGAGCTAAGAAGATGCCAGTGCGCTCCTCCCTGGGTGGCAGAGCGAGACCCTGTCTCTATAAAATAAAATAATAAAATAAAATATCATTTATTTTAAGACACACAATTATATTAATTGCAGCTTTTGAAGTATCCCGAAGGTCAATGCTCACTTGGAGTGGGAGAGGGGAAAAAAAGCCCACCATATTAAAATTAAACATTGATTTTGAGACACATTCTAATTTCAGACTATCCAAACTATATATCTTTAGATCAAGGAAGAATGGTGATTCTTACTTTCTTTTGGCTCTATAGTAAGTATCTGGTTGTAAAGTCTGAGGGCATCCTAAGGGAAAATATTGTGTTCAGTGTAACTGTGGTTTTGATCCTATAGTTTTTTCTTTCTTTTTTTTTTTCTTCAGTGTGTCAGAATCTAGCTATCAAGTTGAAATAGGTTAATCTGATCTTATCACCAGCAGACGCATCTCAGTCATCTGGAAGAAAGTGCTGTTACAAGAAGTAACTCTGGGTATGCGCTTCAGGAATGCAGTTGTGGAAACCATGTTTGCAGCTGCTTTAAACTGTTTCCCAGGAGTCAAGGAAAATTCAACAATCTGAGACCAAAAAGGTATCTTCGGCACAGTCTTCCTTGGCACAGCCGTGGAGAACAGAGCCAGGGCTTTGAGTCAGGGGAACTGGGTTGAAACCTGCCTGTATTGGTTGCCAACCTGGTGACCTTGGATATCCTTTTTATTCTCTGAGCCTTATATTCCCCCTGGATAAAATATATCTGATGAAACCTGCTGTTGCATGTTCTGGGATTTAAATGAATAACACCGTACCTAAAGCATTTGGTGCAGGGTTAGGATGTGTAGAAGCTTAAGTTGTTATTCTTCTTCTTAACATTTTCCTGGAACTCGGGTGAGGCTCCCCGAGCATGTGACTTTTTAGCTCCGTCTGACGACTGGTCCCTGCAGTTAACTGATCATTCTACAAAGCCACCATTTGCTGAATTCATTGCCAAAGAATCGATACAGGTGATATCTCAGCCCAAGCTGCTATATCAAAATACTATTGACTGAGTGGCTTAAGCCACAGACATTTATTTCTTACAGTTGTGGAGGCTGGGAAGCCCAAGATGAAAGTGCTGGCAGATCCTGTGTCTAGTGAGGGCTGTCTTCCTGGTTGGCAGATAGCCGTCTTCTTGCTGTATCCTCACATAGTGGAGAGAGAGATCTCATGTTTCTCCATTTCTTTAATGAGGGCATTCATCCCATCATGAGGGCCCCACCCTCACCCTCATGACTTAATCTAACCCAGCCCCTACCTCCAAGTACCATGAGAGTTAGGGTTTCAGTATATGAATTGAGGGGAGGAAGACACAAACACTTAGTCTATAGCGGGTGAATTGGCTGCTTCCATCTTGGCTTGGAACTTCAGACATAGAAGCCTTGGGACTTTCTCAGGACTTTCTCCAGATCTGACTCATGCTCAGCAAACAAGCATCTCTGTGGATCACATGACCTTAGCCAGGGATGTTGGTGAAACTGTGTGTTGGTCTAGGTACCTAGCCCATGCTAGGTGCTCATCGAATAGCTTTAGTGGGTGACTGTGACTGAAGAGGCATCCTGGGCTGTGCTTTCACACCACCAGTGCCAATGCTATGCATTTGCTCTTTTTCTAGGATTTTTTTTTTTTTTTTTTTTTTTTTGAGATGGAATCTTGCTCTGTCTCCCAGGCTGGAGTGCAGTGGCATGATCTTGGCTCACTGCAACCTCTGCCTCCCAGGTTCAAGCAATTCTCCTGCCTCAGTCTCCCAAGTAGCTGGGATTACAGATGTGCACTACCATGCCCTGCTAATTTTTGTACTTTTAGTAGAGACGGGGTTTCATCGTGTTGGCCAGGCTGGTCTTGAACTCCCGACCTCAGGTGATCCACCCACCTCGGCCTCCCAAAGTGCTGGGATTACAGGCATGAGCCACCGTGCCTGGCCTTTAGGATGTTTATATGCTCTCTATGCACCATGATATTGCGCCCTGGCGGAGCAGTCTCAGTTCCACTTCTGAGCTGGGGTGAGTATTTAGCTCCTTCCCCATCTGATGTGACCTAGGCAACACTACAGAGCCAGAGGCAGAAAACAGGAGGGCTTCTCACCTGTCCTTGTCCATGAATAGCCAGTGCTCTGCTGAGGACTCCAGGAACCCACTCTTCATGATCAGCCTCAATTGGCGGTGGCCATCTCCTCTGGCAGCAAGCACAAGTGGACTTCTCTTCCTGCCCACATCTGCTAGATGAGGGTGACCCTCTGGAGAGAGGCTGGGAGAAGCTAGCCAGCCTGTAACCAGTGGGCTAGTGTGTGTGCATATTGTATGCATGCTGGGGGACGGAAGAGGGTGTGGGGAAGGGCACCTTGCTTTCCCCAGGTGAAGGAATAAGGAAATGTTTCCTTCCCAACCTTCTTTCTAGACCAGCTAATACTCCAGTTTCACCTTTTGGGCAAGTCATTTATCTGTCTGAGCCTGAACTTCCTCATGTATATGAAAGATGGAGAAGACCATTGTAGAAATTCATGTTATTAGTATTCCAAGCAAAAGAGCTAAAGGTTGGTCTCTCAAATTCCTACCCCTTTGAAGACCGATGGATAAGATTCTTTAAGTTTGCTGCAGGTGATTAAGCATGCAAGGGCTAAAGACAGCAGAACTCTTGCCAAAGTAGCGTGCCACGGTAATTCTGCCATGACCTATGTAAGCGGAAATGGGTGGATAAATAGTTGCAGACTATCTACAGATTTCCGTCCTCCAAGTCTTCCAGGCAGAGGCTACAAAATAAAATACCCTTAAGAGCCAGGCAGGTAATGAGAATGAGTGGTGCATGCCGGGGGTTTGCATAGTAAATATTAGCACTATTCCTTGCTTCCACAAAGGCGCTTTCTGCACTTGCTGGTAAAACACACAGTCCTCTGGGTATATGTTTTGTTTTCTCACATTTTGTAGATTCATGAGCACAGAGAAATATTTCTCCACTACAAGCAAAACACTAAAATATAGGCTGAAGTAGCAACAGTGGAAGGAGCCCTGGAGAATTGGGAAGCATGTACTCTACCCAAAGAGGACCTAAGCTGTGCAACTCCAGCTCACCGTTCAGGGAGGGGAGTAATGTGGGCCCAGTGTAGCCAGAACCTCTACTTCTTTATTTAAAAGAAGCTGGAAATCCAGATTTTTAAAAACGTAGAGTCTCCTGCTTTTGCTGTTTTTCTTTTTCTTCTTTTTCCCTTTTAATGGTGCACATGTATTTTTTAAAACTTTGTGCACACCAAATAAAACCCACCTGCTGGTGGCCTGTCTGCCTCTTACCTTCCACATACCACACTGAATTTTGAAGGGTTCTCGCTGAATTGCTCCGAATCTGACATTCTGGGTAACCCTCCTCATGCAGCTGGGAGCCTTTGGAATCTTCACAACCAGGAGGGCTGTGTCTTTGACCTTGATTTAGGCCTTGTGTCTTCAGGGCATGCCAAGGGGCCGGTGCAGGCTGGACAGAGGTGTGATCTCCTTTTCTCAGCATAATTTCCTTCCTGGGGTCTTCATATCACCCTGAGGCAGGAGCTGGGGTGCTGGCTCCTTCTGAAGGTCGCTTTTCTGGCCTTTGCCTGGGTGGAGATTAGAGAAGAAAGGTGATCCTGGAAACCTGACCAGCTTCCCGAGAGAGATGATAGGAGAGTAGCACTGGGTGAGCCGTTGAGACATCTGGGCCAAGTCCTTCATTTTACAGACAAACAAGCTGAGATGCAGGAAGCCACAGCATCTTATCTGGGTCCCCAGTTCATCAGCAACAGCTAAGGGGTGAGATCCCATGTTTCCCACCCCACCACCCGATGCTTCATCCACTGTGCTTTTTGGCCTCTGCCTCCACCAAGTACACTCAGCCCCTCCCAGCCACCTCTGGAGTTTAGTTGGGATTTGAACTGACTGAATGATGGGACTTTAGCACTAAGCCTGGGGACCTAGGCAAGGCCAGAGGAAAAGCTGACGAAGGGAGAGGAAGAATCGGAAACACTCATTTTCCTCTGGCTGTGAGCAGAATTCACCTGAGATCCACCCGGAAACGGGTCTGTTGCTTATTTTGTCACCAGGGTCTGGGGTTGCCCATGTCCGCAGAGCCTATCAGGTCATGAGGGACAGACCTGGCAGTGGCATTTCCATGGCTCTCTACCAATTTTCACTGGTCCGTTGCTTGATATTCAAATGAGCACCTTTCTCACTGCCAGTGAAGGGGCTGCTCCCCTGTGGAAGGTATCCTGACAGGGAAAGCTTGGCTTAAAGAATTGCTTGTCCTGTGAGTTCTGACCTATGATTTGCTATTTAATCCTAAGTAGCTA
This sequence comes from Pan troglodytes, assembly GCF_028858775.2. Classification (NCBI taxonomy): domain Eukaryota; kingdom Metazoa; phylum Chordata; class Mammalia; order Primates; family Hominidae; genus Pan; species Pan troglodytes. The sequence continues at coordinate 111,374,481 of NC_086015.1, forward strand.
TTTTTTTAATCAAAAGTTTCAAGTTTCTCCCAACACCACCCTTAAAAAAAACTGTTAAGAAATGGGGAAATGTGTGGATTTAATTTTTTTTGTTTTCCTGCTTATGACTGGGGGGGAAAAATGTATAACATTTGTTGAGCTTCTAGTTATATTCCGCTAGGCCCTTTTATATACATTATTTTATGTAGTCCTCAAAACATTTCCAGAGCCAGGCATGGTGGCTCACACCTGTAATGCCAGCAGTTTGGGAGGCCAAGGCAGGAGGATTGCTAGAGCCCAGGAGTTTGAGGCCAGCATGGGCTACATAGTAAAACCCGGTCTCTATGTCTCTGCAAAAAGTTTTTAAAAAATTAGCCAGTGTGCTGGTGCATGCCTGTAGTCCCAGCTACTTGGGAGGCTGAGGCAGGAGGATTGCTTGAGCCCAAGAGATCAAGGCTGCAGTGAGTCGTGATCATGCTATTGCCCTCCAGCCCTGGTGACACAGCACTACCCTGTTTTAGGAAAAACAAATGCAGGATGTATGTATTACTATTTTTAAAAATGTCCTATGTAATAAATGAGGGGATCAAGGTTCAGAGAAAGTAAGAAATTTACTAAATTTATATACCCCATCTTGGAGGGACTGTGTCTGATCCTGACTGTATTCTTCGGCCTTGCATAGCGCCCAACACAGAAGAAATGCTCAATAAATAGCTTCTGATAATGTTATTTCCAGGGTAAGAGAGCCAGTAAATGACGAGCCTTTCATGAAAGATTTTTAAAAAAACACACCAAAAAAATCTTGTGAGATGAAGAAAAGAAAGACATTTGCATCATTAATAGTGAAAGAAGAAATTACTTTGATTTGTAGACCATCGCATCTTTCTTTCAAGGATTTGGCTTTATTTGGCGTGGTATCTCACTTGTCTTTTCACCAGTCCTGGCAACGTTCCTGACAAGTGAGAGGAAGTGAGACAAGAAATGATACAGTAAGGGCCAAGTACGCAACTCCAGGGCCAGGCATAGTCATTGCCTGCTTGGGCCCCACTTCCTTCCTGCACCCCGGGGGTCATCAAAGCACACTCTCTCTTCAGATTCCTCTGGAGACAGGGGTTTCTGCCTCTTACCCCATCCCCTTCACCTAGGAGAGAACTGTCACTAAACTCAGCAAGGAAGACTTTCTCACCTTGGGTTTTTAGTTAATGGGGGTAGACACAAAACAACTAAGGACATTGACTGCAGTAAGGTATTTAGACAAAGCAGGTAGAAACAACCCCTGCCCCCCAATCTATCTTCCCCACATCTGACCTTTAATGTGTACTAAACAAATTTAGTTGAAAAGAAGCAAAACCTTAAGTAAACATTTTGCTGCACATTTATGTATTGCTTTTATTGTCAGAAAAAAAATAACACCACATTGATACTTTTAGCTATAGTTCTAGATACAAGCTTTGCTTATATTAACCCAAAATGGTATCTTTTCATCAGAATCACAGAGTAAGAGTTATAGAAGTGGCTTTACAGTCACAATTCTTCTAGAAGATTTCTGTACTCCAACTGGAGATCTATAGACCTGTCCACTGCAGGGCAATGGGAAGTTTGCATGAGACTCCTAAACACACACCCCTACCGCTACCCATCTTGAAAGCTTGTGTGAGACACGGAAGTCTTGATTAAATGCAGATGACAGTGTCCTGAGTTGATTTTTCTCATTTAACATTAGACTGTCTCGATTTAAGTAGCTCAGTAAGAAGTGAGACATAATTGGGTTTTGCTTTTAATTAAACATAGACATATATTTATTTATTTACTAGTACCATTGAGATACTGCTTAATTTTCATTAATGCTGTTGACTTTTTCTCTCCTTAGAACAACATTCTTGTTAATCGTGCGGCTGCAATTAGTTGTCCTGTGTTTATCTTTCCGGCTCCACAGCTAATTCCAGTGTAGAACCAATTTATTTATAGTTTTCACTGCTCAGAACATCCTACCCACTGAAAATTCACTGATAATGCCATAACTCAGAGTGTCCTTTTATTTCTGGGTGGAAGGAAGCAAGGGATTGGTTTGGAGGCAGAAGCGAGAGGGAGGTGTCAATAAGATCCTCTTCATTTGGTAGCATAGGACGGCAATGTTCCTAATGAAGGACACAAACATACGCTTTCTGATAGAATCATGGTGCTGGGATTGGCTCTCTGCATCACTTTCAGTTCCCTCAGAGGCAGACGACACCCTAAGAAAGAACTCTAGTATAGTTATTACATTTCTAAACACCAAACAAACAGAAACAGGGAAGCATCTTTTAATGGAATGTGACATACTGATTCACCACACATCTCTGGCCAAGTTGGGAGTCAGGAGCTAAACTGCCCACATATTAGGACAGTTTAGGTTCCCTTTCTATGGAAAATGTATACTTCTGTAAGCATTAAAGGCTTAATAGAAAACCATGCCTTAAAATGGACTTGGGGCCTTTAATCAGGCTCTCTTAAAGCAAGTTTCTGCGCTCCACTCGAAGGACTTAGGCCAGTTAGCCTCGCGTGGTGTTTTATTCCTGCTTGAACTGGGCACCATCCATGGCCATATGAGTAGGTGGAGAAGAGGTAAATAGAAGCCACTTCCAATTCACAGCATGTCACCAGCTGCCTTTTCTGCGTTCCGCAGCCACTCAGGAGGACTGATGGAACAAGGACTCTAATCATTTTAGAGAAGAGAGCAGGCTGATTACAGTATAAACCTAAGCCTTATCAAAACCCCCGACTGAAATACTTCCATTTGCTAAATAATATTTACTAGGCCTCAATATTTTCAACAACCATCTTCACTCCCAAATACTTGGATTTAGTTTCTGCTGGTTATTAGCCTAAAGACAGCTCTAAGTTCTTAATCATATTCTTTCTGGTGTGATTGGAAAATATGCTCTTAACATATTTTCAGAGGTCTTGAGAATCTGTCACTGACGTGAATAAATAAATGAATGAGCTGAGTGATGTTGACAGGAGGCACGGGGTCCCAAAGCCTCTGTGTGTGCTACAGGAGTGGGATCCTTTCCTTCCACCTTCTTTGCATTCCAGCAAAGGGCAAATAGGATTACCCCATGCCAAATGTCACCTTCTGTCCTCTGCTTTCACTAAGGGAAACGGAGGGTGGCCTAACATGAATATTGTGCTTGGAATGAACATGTCTGCAACTTAGCTGCACTTGTTATATTATTTTATATTCTTAGTCATTTTGTGTCCTGTTTGCTTCTTTGCCAATAACTCAGCATAGGAAAATACATATTCCAGCATATGTTATGTTCATCGCTAGACTGTGTCATGGTAAGCTTTTTCCACCTTGGCCAAAGTATAATAAGAGGAAAAAGATAAACAGCTTACACATATTGAGAACTTACATTGAGCCAGGCACCATGCTACCCACCTGACATGCTTTCTCTCATTTAATCTCCATTTTACACATGAAGACATTGAGGCACAGAGAAGTCAGGTTACGTGCACAAGGTCACACAGGTGGGGAAGTGCAGGCTGGGGCACTCGGCTCTGTGCACATTGCCTCTCTTCTAAGTGCCTGCACTGACAGCCAATGCTTTTCATCAGGTGCTCAGAAGAGATGAAACCTAGGAGCACAGGAAGCACCTCTACTCCATGGAAAAAGAAGCAATTATCAGAAAACATCGAAGCTTCTATGGCTGTCTTTCAAGGGCAAGAATAAATGCGGTGAACTATCCTTGAAGGCACTAATAACTGGGCTGCTGAACACCACCACGGCGATTATTGTTTTCCGGGCTGACACTTGGCCGGTTTTTTCTCCTTTTTACTTTCAGGCTAATAATTAGATTTAAATCCGTGACAGGACTCTAACCATCACCTCAGGGGGTTCTAGATTTCTTTACTATTGCTTGCAAAGATTTCATTTTAAAAAAGCCCTTTGAAACTATAAGTAAGTTACACTAGCAACAGCTTTTAAAAAAATCTATTATCTTATTGAGTCTTTTGAAGAACATATGCTGCTCTCTCCCTCCTAACCTTGAGAGACCAACCCTTATTTTTATCTCCAATTTGAAGAATAAAAAATGCCCAGGAGGATGAGTGAAGGCAGACTCACAAAATGTGGTTTTCAACAGCACTGATGTCACTGCCAGATTGATTTGGACAGCCCTCGGAATGTGTTGAATCAGGAATTTCATTTCGTTTTTTGATTACAAAAATTTTTTCCTATATATAGTGAAAATTATTATGGTGGCTTTGCTTCTCAGGGGTTGAGAAAGAACTGTTCTTTATATGAGTAAATGACGCTCTCGACCTCTGTGGCGGGTTGCTTTGAGCAAGGCAGTTAGAGGCGAGGTTTCGCGGAGCGCATTTTACCCACCACGGCCCTGCTCTCCTCGGATGCCCATGCCGATGGGCGAGTGCACTCACCTGGCTGTGACCGTGGAATGCTGCTTTTCTCAGTGTGAAGACACCTGGCCCAAACAGGGCACTTTAAACCCTTTGAGGAATAAGATGGAGTCATATAAATAAGTAACTGGCTCAGGTGAGGACCCATTGGCAACCTGGCCTCATTAGCACTGTTAAAGCAACAGAGTCGTCTCCCTGGAGGCTCTGTCACACACGAAACATCTGTTCTGGGGCCTTTCTGTCACCTTATGACTGCTCTGGAGAATCCCAGTTGCTTCTGAGGAGAAGACAGAGAGCCTATTGGTCTCTGTACTGAGTCTGATCTATCCACACAATAAAGAAAAACGATTCTACCCAGAGGCCCTAGGATGAGCTGTGGGAAACTAGTCTAGCCAAGCCCTTCAGCAAAGGTTTTTCTGGGAGAATGTATTTAATACTTTTCCAGAGATATAAAAAGAATACAAGAATATTTAATTTTACTTGGCTGGGTGCGGTGGCTTACACCTGTAATCCCAGCACTTTGGGAGGCCCAGGCAGGTGGATCACCTGAGGTCAGGAGTTCAAGACCAGCCTGGCCAACATGGTGAAACCCTGTCTCTACTAAAAATGCAAAAATTAGCCGGGCATGGTGGCAGGCACCTGTAATCCCAGCTACTCAGGAGGCTGACGCAGGAGAATCGCTTGAACCTGGGAGGCAGAGGTTGCAGTGAGCTGAGATCCTGCTATTGCACTCCAGCCTGGGGGACAAGAGTGAGATTTCATCTCAAAAAAATAAATAAATAAATAAAAATTTAATTTTACTATAGTGTTTTTGAAAAAACTAAAAAAATTTTTTTCAGTATAACTTCAAGGATAATTCTTTTAGGCAATTAATAAATGCCCCATCTTCTATCATCATCAACTTAAAGCAGAAAGGTTCCATAATCTTCTGACAACTTTCCTTGAGCAGAAATGAGAAAAACTGATTTTTGTGGATGCTTTCAAACATATTCCCGCACAGGATCCATGGTAATCTTTTCTGTTCCATGGAGTAATAGTCGTTAGCAGACAATTCCCACTGATAGCTAGGCATATAGCTAAAGACAGGAAGAGACATGGGCTCTACTGAATCCATGATAATCAAATTTAAAAACCTAAGATATGTACCTAACCAATTCAATTGTGAGAAGTGAATACTTGATAGTAGTGCAATAAACAAAGGTTTACTCGGGTTACCAAACATATACAACTTGCACAAGTGACACTTATAAACATCACATTCCAAAAACGTTTGGTTGAGCTGTGGATGGAAACTTCCCAGGGAATAAGGAGCATTCCTAGAATGAGCTGCCTGGGATGCAGGGGCTGGAGGCAGCCGCCACAGGGCTCTCATCCCATGTGGTGGGGCCGCTAGTCCTACAACTGCTGGAGGAGGAGGCTGCAATGGTAGGGAGAGCAAAGGTTCCAGTTGTTCCCAGTTAGCATGCCAGAGACATATTTCCCCACAGAATCTGTGACATATATGATGACTGGTAGAGACACAGGACACAGGTCCACTCTGCCCACAGTGCAGCTTAACTACAACACCCTCCACAAACATTATTTTTAATAAAAATGAGCAAAACTTAGAGAGCTCCATGAAAGACATATTCCATGCTTTGTTATTTTAATTATTATTTTTTGAGACCGGGTCTCGCTCTGTCTCCCAGGCTGGAGTGCAGTGCTGTGATCATGGCTTCCTGCAGCCTCTATCCAGGGCTCAAGCGATCCTTCCACCTCAGCCTCTCAAGTAACTGAGACTATGGGTGCCCACCAGCACCTCCAGCTATTTTTTGTATTTTTTGTAGAGACAGGATTTTGCCACATTGCCCAGGCTGGTCTCAAATTCCTGGCTTCTTGCCCAGGCTGGTCTCAAATTCCTGGCTTCAAGCAATCCACCCACCTTGGCCTCCCTAAGTGCTGGGATTATAGGCGTGAGGAAGTGTCTGGCATGTGTTATAAACAATACATTTAAATTTTTCAAATAATCCATTGGTTTAGAAAGTCAAACCACTTACAGGCTGTTAGTTTAATCTTGAAGAATTTCTTAGGCAACCCAGAGAAAATTAGGAAGCAACATTATAGTTTTGTTTTTTATTAAGGGAGGCCTATGATCAGATAAGATTATTTTCAGTAGAGGCTTCCAGAAAGCCTGTCCATTAAGTGAGCAATGGTAGCAACCTTGCAGTCTGGCTTCAAAACTGACATAAGATTGCCGTCTTTAGACTTACAAATCACTTCTGTCCAAACTGGACTTCTTACCAAGCATTTCTCATCATCCAGATTTGGAAAATATGCCTAGTCTTTCACAACTGGCTATCATCAGAGCTGAAAAGTTGCTGCCTGCTATTCAAGTGATTAAATAAATACTTGCTAAGTATATAAGAGTTCTAATCATTAAGTCCATTATTCTATATAGTCATAGATACATAAAATAACCAGGCCAAGTATCCATAACTTAGGGGTAAATACTTCATTTCCCTCTGATTTGGTGAATGGGTACTTAGTATGAAGCTTACAAAAAATAAAGATTACTTCTAACACCAAACACTGCCAATTGTGCTTAAATCTCTGAGCCACTGGTAAAACCATGTCTTACCTGCATAGTGTTACCATATCCATTATTTTCTAAAGCTATCAAAGCTAAGGCCTTGAGGCAGAAAGGTGCTGCACCAAAATGAAATTCAGTTGCGTTTGGAAGCCTACCCCTCCGTGGGAGTTCAATCAGGCTGAGTACAGTTCTGTGCTGCACAGAGCAGCTTTCAGTGCAGGAGGCAGGCCATTAAATGCTTTCTGAACTCCATTAGTTACCCCTGCTGAGAGTGAAAAGTTCTCATAAGTGCATAAAATTTAAATTGCCTATGAGGTAAGAACGAGACGGTATTTTGCTGCCAAATATTATTTTCTGTTCAAATGGTCTACGATCACACATATAATGCAGAATCATAGAGTACAGACCTGAAGGAATGAAGCGTTGACTAGGAATACTGTGCCCCAAATCAAATGACATCTCATCATCTGGAAAGACCCCCAGAGTTTTCTTCAGGTGAACTTCCCCTCTGCCTGGCACCTCCAGCCAGGTACATGTGCTCAGATGGAGCCCAGCACCTCCACTCCAGTCTAGACTCGGGACTCAGCCAGGCCCGATCAGAGCGCCAGAGACACTTGGCCTCAGTGACTGAAGGAGGCATGGCACGTGACCCAGTCAGAGCACCGAGGTGAGGTGCAACCCAAGGTGGACAGGACTATTAAGAGAGAGACATGCGCTCTTTTTTACCCCTCTACTCTCCCTGAACCTGGAAGAAAATGGGTTTGGGATTGCAGCTTGCCATTTGCCATCACAGGAACCTGGGAGAGTAAAGCCACACGAAGGACAGTGAAGCTGAGAGCTGGCAAGACATTGTGTCCTTATGACACTTCTTGGAGGCCCAGGATCCAGCTGTGTGTCTGAATTTTCAGGTTATGTTAGCCAATAGATCCCATTTTTCTTAGATTTAAGTTTTCTTTCACTTGTAATCAATAGTCCTAACTGATAATTAAAATGGAGAACCATACATTTCAGTCTTGAAGAGACTTATCTCATTCTACAGGCAGAGACGGACACTGAGATCCAGGGAAGTAGCTTTCCCAGGTCCTCTGCTAGCTGGTAGTGTAGCCAGGACTAGCACCCAGGTCTCCCGCTTTCTCATGTGATGTTTTCACTGCACCATGGAGAAAATTAAAAAATAATTATGAAACACATTGGACTGATTTAAAACTTTTAATTAAAACTCTGCTCTAATTAAAAGCTTATTGGGTATTATACTCAAAAAATTCATAATATTTTAAATCATTCTTTACATTGTTACCTAGAATATAAGCAACTTAAAAATACATTAATAAATTAAATTTTTCAGAAATGTGCTTGTGGTCTGCTGTAGCAGCAATAGAAATAGCCCAACAAAATAGCTTAAAATGTTTTATTAAGTATATATAATATTACAGGGTAATATTTACAAAGTTATGTTTTTTTTAAATAAAAAAGTACCTTGGCAAAGATTGCAGATATTCAAAGCTTTAAACAGTGATAAATTGATTTAATACATATATAAAAAAAAACCTTTAACGGTAACACAGCTGTAAAACAACTTTGGTCTTCAAATCACTGCAAAAAAATGGCTACTGACAAATAGCACACCTTTAATTGCTATGCAAAAAAGCTCCAAGAGAGGATCTTGCACATAGCAACACTGGAGTTCTCTTTATTTAGAATGGTTAATAGATATTTATACGATGTGGGATCTAATTCTCAACAATGGCTTTTTGTAAATAATGCTCCATTTAATAAAAACAAAATGTTTTCTTCTCTCACCAGTCATGATAACAACACTTTTAAGATTTAAGATGTTGTCTTACAGAGGAGCTTAGTACAAATGCTTTCTTTTTTTCAAAAAGAGAAATTTATGAGAAAGCTGGTCTTCAATGATCTTAATTAAGAACTGTCAAAGCTTAAGGCAGAAAAACTGCCTGGTCACTCACTGCTCATCTCTTCAAAGTTACCTGGATTATCCCTATTAGTCACTGAAAATGACCTAACAAAGGACCCCAGCAGGTGATGGCAGTTAGTAATTTTAAAATATGACACAAGTAAAACTGTTTATAAAAAAATCCCTCAACCAAATAAAATACAATAAAAGATAAACGGTTGCCCGACAATCATTTCTCCAGTTTCCAACAACAGGTAAATTAAGGAGTATGTGTTTCCATACATACACCACAGATCCCCCTTTTTGAATACCCATTTTAAGACAAGAGAAACCTAGAAGGTTGATTACAGCTTAATTTTTATTACTGAGATGGAGGAGTAAACTTATCGTGTTTTGAGCTTTGTTAGTGCAAATAACAATTTGGTGGTCACTTACTAAATTGACTATAGCATCCTGAAAAAAGAAATATTTCCAATTACGGGATAGCCCTGTTATTTTAATTCTGACATTCTTAGGGATTTAAACAGAATGGACCTGGAGTTTCCAGGAGAAAAATAATCACTTTTGAAGGTTTTTAGAGCATGTGAAATTAGTCAAAAAAAAAAAAAAAAAAAAAAAAACCAGAAAGAAAGAAAACTCTCAAGCTCACCCTACTAAAAAGTGATAAATCTAAATACAGCCAACTCTCAATCATTTAACTTATGTACCTAGCTTCTGATGTATGCAAAACACTGCAGGAAGAGAGAATGGAAGAAAGAAAAGCTCTAGCTATAGAAGGAATTTTAAAATCAAGGGAGAAGAGCAAGACCAAAAAACTAATAGAACTAAGCAGAGATACATAAAGTACTATAGGAATGGTAAGTTAAGAGACAAAAGAGCAGCTACACAGATGAAGAGGAACTGCAAAGGAGAGTGTTTTGAAGGAGAAGACAAATAGAATTCGGCAAAAGTAGCTGGAAAGGTTGTTGCAGAAAAGGACAAATGGTGTCACTGTGAGAACACACAATAAACAAAACTGAATGGAAGAGTCAACAGCAGAAACTGGGATCAGGGAGTAAAAAGCATATTATGGGACAAAACAGATACATGATGTGCAAAACACTGTCTGCAATTTAAATGTGATGTGATGGAATTTGGGAGCCATTACAAATCTGATTTAAAGAGAAGGAACTGGCCCAATGATGCCCAAGCAGGAAGACTCCTGCTTCTGTGGTCCCTTATCCAGAGAAGCTGACAACTAGTGAGAGCAAGAGTTGGTTTCATCTGGCATTTCCCTCACTATCTCTGGTGGCATTGTCTAGGGCAGTGAATGCCTCAAAAGGCAGGCAGCATTAAAGAGAACACAATGGATGGATGAGATTCAAGAGCGAACCCCAAATAAATGAGAGTTTACTACATATTAAAAGGTACAACTTTAGTTTATAAAAAATTTTACTATAAAGATTTTCATACCTTTTCTAATAGGAGCTTGGATCTTTTTCAAGTCCATCTGCTTTTCCCTCCTTTCATCAAAACTGATTTTTAAAGTAACAAACTAGGTTAGCAAAATGTAAATATTTTCAGAAGGAAAAAGTGCTGCAGGAGCCATCAGATTTGTATAAAGGAATACAGCTCCCTCTATATATGTTATTATTTTGGACAGCTACACAATCAAGGAAGAATATACATGTGTGTATATACATACGTATTTATAGATATACGTATATATTTGTGTATAATTTTTTTTTTCAAGAAGAGCTGTCTTGCTAGTATGTTCAGTTTTCTGAGAGGCCTCAGCAGGTCATAAATTTAGGTTTGCCATGGGCAAACTACTTGGTCCCAACATGAAATATGACAATTTGGCATAAAAGAGGCACACGGGAACATCTGATGGACTAAGAAATAACTATTATTAATGCAACTACAAATATGAATATCTTATTACACAAACAGGAAGAATTATGTATTTTTACAGGGTATTGGTGAGCAGTCAAAAAGCGTGGCGAATTACCTAGAAGTTTTAAAAGTTTTAAGTGATCAAATATTTGCATCAAATATAATTCCACCCAATAAAGAACTTTGTATTTAAATGTTTTTACTAAAAGCACAAAATTAACCTTTGCTCTCCTGTAGGTACCCCACCTTTGTCCATACAGAAGATGCATGTGCCTATCTCATACGTATGCACATACAAACACACATCCACAAACAGGTAAAAAACGAATGCTAAAAATCTAAAAGTACTCCAGGCGATCACAACTGTCAGAACGTTAATTTTCTTCTAACCAGGATAGGAAATGTGGGTTTTATTTACTTTTCAATCATAGGGGAAGGGGAGTACGAGGCAGGACTACAGGAGGAAGGTGATGAATGTTTATCATGCAACATAGATACAACAGTAATAAATCCCCATTCAAGGGCTGGCCTGTTGGCCTGATGGTGACACACATTTTGTTGCCATGCAGGAGACTCATAGTTCAAATTTCAATCTTGCTTTTTTCATGCCCCAGATCAGAAAAGAAGTGAAGAAACACTGTAGATTTTTGCCTTCAAATCAGAGGAAGGGAATACATATGTTACAACCATAGCTATTTTTGCTGAAAAGTGTGAACACAGTGCTCTGAGAACAAGTCTGGCTCCTTCCTGCAACTGGTGCTACCGTGTCACTAGACCATGTTCAAAGAGGAGAAAAGGTGCTACATCTTGTACAGCAGAAGCAAGTTAACAGGAGGACAAGACAGGGTTTCAAGGGGTTATGTGAATAAAAGGAAAACATATCCATCAATAAAAGTACCCTAAATCTGGGAAGGACCTGTTACACTGTTTGTTGAAGGGGGAATGTGGGAATGGCAACCCCCAAGAATGAGGACCACTATCTCCATCAATATCACATCATACGGAGATCATACAAGATGCTCCCAACCAAATTCCTGCCTGTACTTAATTTATTATTCCGTTGACCCAGAAATGGCAGACACCTCTCAGCTAATGCCATACTGCCATAACTGCCCAAAGCTGCTGTGAACCTGAGTTGGCAAAGGTTTGATGGAAGCCACTGGTTTTCATAGATATCTCTGGGTAATCACCAGGGCAGTGCTAAGTAGTTATCACCCTGAACCAATTTAAACTGGTTACCTAGAGGCCGGAGGCCCTAGGACCTGAAAGGCATCATTCTTGGAAATTGTCCATTCTACTATTGCCCCTAATTGATTAAAAATAACAACAAAAAACTGGATCTCAATTGGGCAAACAACATAGATCATAATTATTTTATTAACTAAATTACAGCTGCTTTGAATAAAAACTTAACTAACAATCACGTAAGGGTCTCATAGGTGACAACCAGTTACTTTTCTTGTTTCTTCTCCCCAACAGTGAATCATCAAGGCCATGGTGCTTAAACACAAGTGTATTCCTTTCACGTCTTACTACTCTCCAAATCGGAGTCCATCACTTCACTTCAGTTATTCTGGAAAATTGAAAAATGAACACATAATCACTATTCGTGTCTATTTTCTATCCATTAAAAAGTTGACACATTAAAAAAAGTTTCAGATATATAGTATCTAAAAATTAAGAAAATAGATCTGCAAAGGTCAGAGACAGAAACCAGGCAAATCATTAGCCTTTTTAATTTCAGTAAGAAAAAGGCCAATGCCAAATGAAAGTAAAAAATCAACAGAGTCTGATAATCTCTGTTTGCTGGGTTGGCTGAGGAAAAGCCAAGAGATGTTGATTTTTCAAAGCAAAAGACGTTGATCCTAGAATAATATTCTATAATATTCACTTTGGATCTCCACCATTCATTTAATGTAAGTAAAATAAACATCTGATCAGCTGTAGATGAAAGAGAAAAATGGTACTGACTCTGATCCCTAGGAAGCACCCTGAACCTCATTCATTGACAAGGCAGACATACTGTAAGCAATAAGCAGTTGGCAGTGGGAAGTACCCACCAGCCAGACATTTTAAAAACAAATTCTGATCAGCTGAATATTAGCAAAATTAAGAGAATCTTGAAGATCATCGCAGATTTCATCACAAATATTCAAGGCAAAACTGTTTTACAATATTTCCTGATGCAGTAGTTTAAAAAAGTCACATCTTAAGAGAAATTAACAAAGGAAGAGGCACTCAAGATTCTTAGATTGCTTTCCTGAAAATGGAGAAAAGTTTAGTTTCTTCATACAACTACAGAACAATGACACCACCAAGGAAAAGGAAAGGACATATAAATTTAAAAAAATATAGGACATCAGAATGTAAACATGAACAAACCATGCCACAATTCCTGGAACAAACCATGCCATGCCACAGTTACTGGAACAAACCATGGCCACAATTCCTGGTACTAGTCATTTTATGTTTTGTTATGTCTTTTAATTTATTCCTGTGAACTATAGTCTTTTTTAGGAGGCTAATGGCTTATATAACAAAACATGCTTTTAAAGGCTGTGACACAAACATACAAAAGTAGGATCATTCTGTGACTCCATGCTGAATACACATTGTTTTAAACTTTGTTCACCAATGCATGACTGGAGTGTTTTTAATCTTATGCAAATATTAATGACACTTGGGGGAATATAGCTTCCTGAGTTAAATGCTGTACTTTGCTACAGAAGAGGGCAGGTAAGGTCACAGACTTTAAAACAGTAAAATATAAAGCAAACTATTTACATGACCGAGGAGTGATTATAAATATCAAAGGTAAGAAGACATTTTTTGATAAGATAAAAACATAAACATAATTACTAAATGCCAACAAAACTGAGGAATCATAATATGCTAAGGTAAAACCAAAATAAATGCTTGTAGCACTCAATATCTGAAACCTATGTATCTTTAAGAACAAATATATTTCTTTGAAATATTCCATAAAGATTAGAAGTTATTAGCCCAGAGTTCTTAAAAAAAAAAAAATGGAAGCAAAAGCTGAGGACGAAACATCTCTCTCTCTCTCTCTCTCTCTCAACCTCTCTCTTTAATCATCTCCTAAAAGGTAAGAACCAAGCTCCTGATTGGAAAAGCAGAGATGTTAAGTCCCCATGGGTTAAATGCAACAAAATCACCAACACAAGCATAAAAGAAACTCTGTCAAAATGATAAAGATTTGTGCCAGATTATTTATGTGCCTTATAAAAGGCATTTTAAAGTTACAGTCACCAGACACGGAATCTGAAAAACATTTTACAAAAAGTGGTAATTTCTCTTTGCTGGGAGCCATATGACTGGAGTCTGATTCGTGACACCCTACAGTTTTTACAGTAGTAGTTTTGCAATTTTTAGCAGAGTAGATTTAAGTTGTATACATCAAGAAATGTGAACCTTTATCATCTGACAGTGTCCCTTTTACTAAAAAAGAGCCACATTTTCAAGAAGCTTTTTTGTTTTCCAAAGTCCATGTTTTAACTGATCTATAATTATTAAGTGCATTTTATACTTACCATCATTCATCATTCCTTTTGATTCTTTGAATGCTAGGATTAGTAACAAGCCAAGCAGGCAGTTAGTGAGGTTCCACAATTGGAAATCATTTCTAAATAAACAAATATGCAATGATATGCTAACTAGTCTACAACTCTACAGCCAAATTAATTGTAAAGCTATCACTTTATTATGTAGCCTTTCTGTGGATCATACCCACAGCATTCACAAAGGAAACAGACTTAGTTGGGAAATCAGATCTAGGTTTACAAAGAAAGAAAATGAGATGTTTTGGTCTATCTCTGTGGCAATAGCCTGTATCTTTCTAAAATGTGTACATCAGAAATTGGAAGTAATTGGGATCCTTCTCTACTAGGGGGTGCCATGCTTCGTCTCAACCAGTAGCAAAAGGCAACGATCCCCTTGCCCAAATATCACTTGGTTAAGGTAAGCAGCTACTTAGACACAGAATAGTGCATTTTTCCCAGTGGTGAGAATATTATAAAAGTAATATTCATAATTCTTTTTTATTTTTTTTGAGACGGAGTCTCACTCTGTCACCAGGCTGGAGTGCAGTGGCATGATCTCAACTCACTGCAACCTCCGCCTTCCAAGTTCAAGCAATTCTCCTGCCTCAGCCTCCCGAGTAGCTGGGACTGCAGGTACACACCACCATGCCCAGGTAATTTTTGTATTTTCAGTAGAGACAGGGTTTCAACATGTTGGCCAGGATGGTCTCAATCTCTTGACCTCGTGATCTGCCCGCCTCGGCCTCCCAAGGTGCCGGGATCGCAAGCATGAGCCACCGCACCCAGCCCATAATTCTTGATGAATAATCAAGAGTAGAGATGCCAAGGAAAGAAAAAAAGAGGAAAAAAACCTAGATTCTTCCTAAGGCATAGACAGGGCATTCTAACTGTTTTGCGGGCCAGTTCAAATTATGATCTGGTAAGGGATTAAGAGTGAAATAACCACATACCATTAAGGGGTTCCTCTACAGCTTTCTGAAAAATATTTAAAATATATTTACATAAAAATATAATTTATGTCATGTCATTTTATAGTAAAACTAATATATGCTAATATTTAAATTATGTAGTAAGCAGTAAATCCTACAGTCAAAAAAAAACAAAACAAAACAAAACAACGAAATAAGCCTGTAAATGTTAAAGCAAAGCTTGCCAAGTCGGGTTAATAGTTTAATAATAACTGTATTATTCTCTTAATATTATTTTTCTAAACAGAATTTCCCACTTCACCACTCTCAGCTCAAGAAATTCTAACTTCTAAAAATATGAAAGTGCAAGCATAAATAGCAACAACAGAATAAATAACACAGTGAAGAGGTGGAAGCAAAACAGAATCATCTTTAAGTATCGCAAATTGAACTCAGTAACTGGGAAAGAAAATGTGTTAGGATTTACAGGTCCAGTTAAGTTGCTGGCCTCTTGTGACCAACATAGCTATGGCACCAATCTTTCTAGAATATACCCCTGTGGTAGACACACATACCCGCCCCACCTGCCCTTTAGGCACACTGAGGCTTGTCAGACTTAGAAGCATATGTGACCTCTACCTCCGGCCACAGACAGAAGACTCTCTTTGGCATTCCAGATACATCTATCATCACTCCATTATAGGAAGCTAAGTACAATATAATCATTTCCAGAGCTTATCTCCACAAAATAGCACTTGGGCCTGTCACTGTGATAAGTCTATGTTTATAAATATGCTTTTCTCTTCATTTATGCCCTCCTAAAATTACTCCTTTCTTGGAATTTTCTCAAATGGCTTAATAAGGTATCTAAGGTACAATGAAACCTTAAGCACAGTTTTAAGGGAAAAAATGTTTATAAAACATTTGTATGGGAGAGGATCGAATCATAACTCCGAATAGATGTTTTCAGCAATATTTACATTTATTTTATAGATTATAATTATCAATGATGTCAACTTAGTATAGATTTCTCCTCATTTTTAAGCCTGAAATTGTCATTCTGTGTATGCACATCCAATGAATCCAACAGGTGAGGTGATATATTGGAATCAGCTTCCTTCTGATTGCAGAGATAATATAGCCATTATTCCTACTTTCCAGTTTTGGGTGTGAGAAGTCAGTACAATCTTAAGAAATCATTTATTCCATCCCATTGACACTAAAATGACCAAACACAGGTTTTAAAATAGAACTGGACCCATTCATGCAAAGGTCATGCAATGACTTCAACATTCTCTTAATTTGACGTGAGACAAAACAGATAGCAAAATATCTCAATTACCAAGTTCCTCAGTCTAATCCCTCAAATGATCATTCACAATTCATTTAATAAACTTTAACTTACCCTAGGAGGTTGTATAGTCTTCTGATTGGAAGCTGATATAAATAACAAATAAGAATATAAATTTAATAAATGAAATAAACTAAGGCATTTGGTAATGTTTAATTTTAAGATAAAATGTTCAGGGCTAAAACTAAAGGTGCCAGAGATGTTAATGAAAGAGTTCCAGCTCTGACAGTCTATTCAAACATGCTGAATATTCTTGATTATATACACTGATTTGAAAAATGAAGCAAATAACCCATCTACATCAAATAGTAAACACATTCTCTCATTTGTTTATGCTATCTTTCCCCCAAATCAGCCACTTGTTACACTGGCTGGTGGGAAAATGCTGTCACCAACATAGCCCCACCATGGGTGCTCCATCCTCCCTCCTCTATCTACCCAGAGTGTAGACAGAATGTGCCAGAATTTGTCCCCACTACTCCATCTCCCTTAGCTCACTGCTCCTGTGTCTTACAAGCTCAGTCTCTTTCTCCACACCACTCCCTGGGTCTTTCCAGTTTCAAAGCTCCGAAGAGCTAACAAACTAAAGAAAATACTCAGATAGCTCTAAGTATTCCTCTATCTATTTCTTCTTAGCTTTCTGAGTTGCCTTTTTCACTGCTTCCAAATGGATTCATTAATGAAGTTGAAGGAATACAGTACATGAGCAAAGTGATGAAAGGGAAAAGAATACCCTAGTTGGGGAGGGAAGAAGAGATAGCTTCCTTATAAAGAAACAAATGAGAAGGCTGGCCGTGGTGGCTCATGCCTGTAATCCCAGCACTTTGGGAGGCCAAGGCAAATAGATTGCTTGAGCTCAGGCATTCAAGACCAGCCTGGGCAACATGATGCAACCCTGTCTCTACCAAAAATACAAAAATTAGCTGGCCTGGTGGTGCATGCCTGTGGTGCATGCCTGTAGTCCCAGCTACGTGGAAGGCTGAGGTGGGAGGATCTCCCTCGTCCTGGGAGGCAGAGGCTGCAGCGAGCTGGGGTCATGCCACTGCACTCCAGCCTGGGTGACAGAGCGAGACTCCATCTCAAAAAATAAAAAAACCCAAAAAACCAAATAAATACAGAATAAGAATCCTACAGATGGAAAAGCGTTGAACAGAAACATGCCATGAACCACTCAGCAGGAGGGGGATCCTACTGAACAGAGAGGCCTATTCCGCTGGGACCTGGGCTGGATGACAGCACTGGATTTTCTCATCAGCAGATGGAGGCACGCCTCCAGGACTGCTCTGTGTTCCTTACTATTTATTTACCACCACTGCACACTCGAACTCTGTCAAGCTTCCAAAGCTGGCAGGGAAAAGGGTGGGTCCTGACCCAAGGAAAGCCAATCTGTGAGCCAGCCAAAAGCTGGTGAGTCTTTCTCAAACAGGAAAAATGGCAACAGACTGGACTGACAAGTTTCTCCCTGCCACTGGACTCTAAGAAGAAACAGAAAAAAACCCAGAAAGTTGGTGATGGGAAGGGAAAGTGAAAAAGAAACAGAAAGGAGACAAGGATGAGTTCAAAGCTGTAGGTAAGAAAAGCTGTCTGTGAGAAGGCATGAATAGGATAAAAAACAGTGGCATAAAGAAGAGGGTGAGCTAGCTGGCTAATAGGCAAAGAATCAAAGACAGAGGAACTCAGGAACTATAACTGACAGGGGCATCACCTTACTCTTGCTGCTGAGAGGACAACACGATGCTTCAGTTCTTTGATATGGAATGGATCCTTCCAATTCCTAGACTACATACTGTCCCACCCCTGTGAGGCCCAGTTATGTATCTGAGCTCATAGGAGTCCAGTTTCTGTTAGTGCCATGGGCGGCTTTAAATAGGCCTCCCTTACTGTGGAGGAACCTGGGGGAGTGACTTGGTCCTTGTATCCAAACAAGAAGCCAACCTCTTTTTAAAGTAGAACAGGGTAAAATGGGTTGGGATGCACTACATTTAGCAGCCTCCCCAATAAACCAAGCAGAAATACAGAGCTTTATTTGGGAACATCAGGATAGTTACATGTATATACAACTGACTTCAATGAAACCATGCCTTATATCTATGTTCTACAAAGAAAAAGAGAACTAAACAGCTATCTAAATTTCTGATGGTAATATGAAAGTTCAGAGATAAGGTTTTAGAGTTACATTTTTGAGCTCATAAATGTATTTATCAGAATAAACACTGCCAGGTGTAGTGGCACATGCCTGTAGTCCCAGCTACTTGGGAGGCTGAGGTGGGAGCATTGCTTGAGCCCAGGAGCTCGAGGCCAGCCTGGTCAACATAATGAGACCCTGTCTCTAAAAACAAAACAAAACAAAATAGAATATTGCTAACTGCCAAGTAACTCCTTTTCTTCCCTAATAATGTAGAAAGAATAGTTTCTAGTTCTAAATCTCAGATCCAAGGGATGTCACATTTGGCTGGCCCATTCTGAAAAAAGAGATTTATGAAGAATGGTACTTCAAAGGGACATCAGTCAGTTGTGATCCCTCTAAATATTATAAAACCAAACAGTGTACAAGTTAATTTCACCTGAGTTAATTCTCTCCAATATGGATATAACCCATGTGACAAAAGAATTATTACGATTTCTGCTGCTACCATGAGCCTAAGACATTGACAGCCATATATATATATTTTTTAACCACAAGCCTTAAGCATTCCATATGAGCATACTTGCAATGCTTCTTGATTTGTTCTTCTCTCCCTGAAACATCTGACTCCATGCCATAAATATATTTCCAGGGTTTAAATTTTTCAGAAACATTTTTTCTATTGATACCAAATTTACCTCTCCTTAAATTGAACAAGAAAATATCTGAATTTGTATCTATACATAGATAAAAATTCTACGTATATATTCTGCATCTGCATCATTCTAAAATATCTGGGATGTTGTGGTAAATATGGTTCTTACTGCTACCAGATTGATTTGTATCAAAACACTATATGCCCTTATATTGAACTAACTGGTAATGGCTTTAAAAATGAGAAAGTATTGATCCTTATAATTATATAAACGTTCTCTACAAACAACAAGCCCAACTTTAGTGAGTTTGGTTAGTTTCTTGTAATCTTTTCTATGCTTTCACATTAAGTTATTGTGCCCAGTCCTTTTTCTCATCTTATAAAATTAAAATGCTTCCAATAAAAGAAAAAAAATACAACACAGTTAAAAAAGTTAAAAAATAGAAAGTGAAAGTCCCTTTCACAGAAAGTTGTAGAAAGTGAAAGTGAAAGGCCTACTCTTTAAAATAGCAAATTAAGGCTACAAATTTAAAGTTGGAAATAATAAAAATTATAAAAGTTAAAAATCTCATAGCAACATTAACTTCTTCTTGAAGAGAAAGCTTGGATTTTTAACTATCTGAGGATTTTATTGCATTTAAATCAAAACACAATCATTAGGCTTTTCTAAAACAGAACACGTGCAATGAGTAAAAATTATTTTGGAGACACTTAAAATTTTAACTTCCTAATATAAACGCTCAAATTTGCAACCTTAATGTTACCTAGATTCAGATTTACACAGTCAGATTATATAAGCAAACCATATTAATGTTCCTCCTAGTCTACCACGTTATCTAAAGAGCAACTTTCCTGTACCTTGTCTCTTCTTGCCTTTTAACTGACCATAGGTCTCCCTCTGAACGCTGGCATCAGACAAGTTGATTTAAAAAGTTATTTTAGGATACTATCAATAAAATTAGGACACTATCAATAAAATTGCACTAAATTTTAAACATATAGCATAAATTTTAGCATATAGTATACTTATATGCTAACCTATGACAAAGAAAAAATAATTTGGGGTACTTGTCAAGATTTAAGTCATTTTAATTTAAATGTCAGAACAGTGACAGGTATAGTACAGTGGTTTCACAGGCTTGGAGGAACGTAAGTGATGGAGAAGGCAGGAGAGTGAAGTTAAGGAAGTGGCAGATAGACAATGCTTAGTTCCACTTGAGACATTGTCACCAGACCTGCTGGCAACTGTACTGAAGATCATTCTATGCTAGATATGGAAGGCATGGGGTGGCATGGGAGTAAAAGGGAGGACAACCCAGATAGTGAGGAAAAAATAAGAGCGTGCTGCCCGTCAGCCAAAGGTATCTAATACTACTTCACCAGAGTTGTATGGATACTGCAAATCACACACTATTCTCAGGCATTTGTGGGGAGCAACAAAACCAGGAGTGTCATCTTCCAGAACCAGACACATGGTGATTGGAAGATGTAACAAAAATAGAATATGCACCAACATTCAAGATGTTCACTGTAGCTACCACATGAATTCCATTCTGCTTTAGATGCCTCCATTGTATTTTATGGCATTATGTGGTATAAAATTAGAAAATTTCATTGAGCAACAACTAAGGCTTATGAACTCATATGCTAAGGATAGGTAGATTTTGGTTAAGTATTTTAATTATTTATCTAATAAGCATTAATTAAAGAAAGACACAGAATATATGACAGAATTGAATTCAATTAACAATCATCAAGAACCAAAGTTCAGAAATAAAGGTAAAAGTTTTTTGAAACTATTATGTGAGTCATATGAGAAATTATTTGACTATAACAATTCAAGTTTTGTATTAAGTTTTAGAAACACACACAGCAAAGTTTACCTAAAGCAAAGCAGAAACACTATTTTTTTACTCCATTAATTTATAACTTTTGATTATTTTGATAGGTGGTTAAGAGTATGTTTTATTTCATAAAAATATAATTTTTTTAAAAAACGGAAACTAATATAAATTACATTATTGGGAACATCTTGAGCTTAGGTAAGATAACATTAGTTTCAGGCACAATTGAAAATATCTCTCTGTGTACATATATCTCAATAAAAAATAAGAATTTATGCAGAAATGTTACTTGAAAATTGGCGGATTAAATATACAAGTTAGAAACAATGAAGTAAATTCCATACTTATTAATAATTGATTTTAAAAGGAGTAAAAGCCTATATCTTGAAACTCAATGTTTTCATTATATTGATTTTACCTAGAACTGTTTTAAAGTCATGCATTAGAGGTCACTGCTCTTTAAATGAACAAAATTGATAGATTGTGAATTTTAATTCCTGTCTGGGGTGTCTATGTCTGCAAGAAAAAGAGCAAGTGACAAACAAACAGGTCTGTGCAGGACAGCTCTATCACAGAAACACTGGAACAATTAAAAATCCTATTCTATTACTTAAAATGGATCCTCAAAGATCTCTCCCCTTTTACTTAGTATAAAAAGGTACACATTCTAATAGATAAAGCCATTTTCCTTTAAACTACTTTGGAAACCAAATTTTCATTAATCCTATATGTCTTCTACCCTCTTTAATTACCCTCAAATCATTCCAATTGTATTTTCTGACTTCTGGTCTTAAACTGGAAGAACCAACTAAAAATCTTATATGTCTTCTACCCTCTTTAATTATCCTCGAATCACTCCAATTGCATTTTCTCATTTTTGGTCCTAAACTGGAAGAACAAACTAAAAAGCATTTTCTAAGTGATATATCTGAAATTATTGGCATAGGTTAATGAAAATAAGATTGACTTACCCACAAATTTCATATAAACTAGTCCAAGTAATTGTGCTAGAGCTAAGATACTCAAACCTGAAATCAGAAGAGGGCCATGCATTGGTATACACGCTGTAAAAACAAATAAAATTCTGTATTAGAAAAGCATATGAAATAACTTATTAAAAAACAGTAATAATCCCAAGTTTTAAGAGAGTTATTCTAATGATCAAAAAACAAAAATTATCCATATATGTTTATTAACTTAACCAGTAAAATGACTCAAAATTATTAGAAGAACAAAGCCCTCCTTTGCATAACACATACCTTATCATATCAAGAAATGGGAACTGGTGTTTCAAGTCTAAGGCTCCAACCAATTTTAGCCCAGTTATTTTAAAAGCTCTTCCACAAATACAGGCATATCAGTTTGGGTGCTAGAACAATCAGCCACCAAGCCATATATACAGCTAATATCTTTGTAGCGAGGAGGAAAGCACTATTACCACTGGGGTAAATTGGAAGTTTAAAAAGAAAAGCTCAGAATGCTAAATGCTGTCAAGTATACGAATAAACAAAAACTCTTATTTATTGGTGGTGATAATACAAAATGGTACAGCTATTTTGATACAGAGAGTTTGGCAGTTTATTTCAACATACTCTTTACAGTCCCGTAATTGCACTCCCGTATTTGCCCAAATGGAATTGAAAACTTATGTCCACATAAAAATATGCATGTGAATGTACTTTCCACTCAATTTTGCCATGAACCAAAAACTGCACTAAAAAAAAAAAAAAATCAAGTCTATATATTTTTAAAAAGAGAGAAAGAAAAAGAAAAAGGAAGAAGAGCTCTGTCCAAGAGTAACCCAAATTAGGTCTACAGAAAGATGACTCTTACCCGCAATACAGAGACTCAGTCCAACCACAGCGAGGATATAGGCTATCACCTGAATAACCAATATGGCAATGACGAAGGAGGTTAATCCAATCGCTGGAGGAAGGAAAAGGATGTAACAGAAGCATGTCAAGAGTATTTAAAAAGCAATCACTTCCACTTGCATTTGGTATAATCAAGGATCTCCTAAGACCAAAGACTGACTCTGGAGTTCATTGTTTGACGGTAGATGTTAACTCAGTGATCTAACCCTTCCACACAAGTAGTCAGCTCCAAATTCACACATTCGGCAGCCTTTAATTTTCACAGTCAGCTAAGCTGGACTGGAAGTTTTTACCCTAAATCTTAGAACAATGCTGCTTTTACCACACTTGTGCATTTTACAATATGAATGGCTATTATGAATGTCTTCTCCACATGCACATGGAATTGCTCTTGCTGAGGGAACCATTATGCAAATATGTGACTGTAAACATCATGCTCTCTATCTCTAGATCTGTCATTTTATAACAAACTAATACCTTTCCAATGTACAACGAGCCAGAGATAGGCTCTAAGACCAAGTGTTAAATGTGACTCTTTAATAGTAATAACTAAATATGGTAGTGATCTACTTTCAAAATGCAGTGAAAATGATACTGATTATAGTTTGGATTTCCATACCATCTTTTAAAACTACAGTATTAAGGTTTGCTAATAATTAAAACAAATATGTTTCTACTATTTGTGATTCATAATTCCATTTTATAGAACCAGTCTTCTTAATGCAGAAGCAGAAGCTTAGCAAAAGAAGAAAAAGACTGCATTTAACATCCACTTATAACTTCAAAAAACTGAAATTAGAATATGAAAATAATCATTAAGAAATTATACGGCATAATTTAAAATTATGCTGATTGGCATCAAATACATATGAAAATCACTTTTTACAAAATAGCTAACCTAGAATAACCTTAAAATTAATATGAATGGGAAAATGTCACTAAGAATAGCATGAAAAATCTTTTAATAAACCTACTCTTATTGAGTTGTAAAAAAATTATATGAATATTTTCACCAAAACTGCTGTTTTGTAAATGAAAAAGGTAGACAAAATCATACTGTAACAATGAAAACTCACCTGTACTAAACACATAGTAGTGAAGTAATATTAATATCCCTGTAGAAGTCACAATTAAACCAAGGCCAGTAGCATTCTTTAATGAATATTCACCTGTCAATAAATAAAAACATTTAAAATATTTTCCTACATACTTTTTAAATGTACTAATCTAAATTCTGTGCTTGACAACTGTGAAAATTTTAAAAATATACATTTCCCTGAAAACCTCACACAAAATTAGTGACTATTTTTTGATTAAGACCAAACTTAAGACATCTAAATCTCAACATTTAAGTTTCAACATGCTGAAACCTTGAATTGGCTCTGCCTCCTTCTTAACTAGTTTACAGAATTCCAGTGAGAAACTGTGTATTCATCTTTTACTGTTCCCTTCATCTGCTGTATTCAGTATGTCCCAAAGTCAAATCAATTGTTCTTTCAAGTTGTCTTCTGAATTCACCTCCTTCTTCCTGCTGTCTTCACTAACTTCAGATACCAATAGAGCTGCCAAGCCCACGTTCCTAAATATTACACCTGCACTGCATTCTTCTCCAGAAACGATGGTGTGCTATAGTTACTAGGTTGAGTCCCAGCCTTCCTTTGCTTTTCTTTACATGTGCTACATATCCTCATTTCCCACTCACATTCCCATCCTCCAAATGCAACTGCCAATTTCCACAGACTTGGTTCCCACATTCATTCTACTTTCATGTCTTGGCCAATGAAGTTTGCCTCTGTAGTGAGTTGAATGATAGCCCTAAAATTATTTCTACCTCCTAATCCCTAAAACCTGTGAATATTACCTAATACAGCAAAAGAGTGAATACTGCATTATATGGCAAAAGATATGATGAAGTTAAGGATCTGAAAGGAGGAGCTTACCCTGGATTATATGAGTGGGCTCTAATTCCAATGACAAATGTGCTCATAAGAGAGAGGCTGAGGGAGATTTAACAAAAACACAGAGGCAAAGACATAGAGGAAGGAGGAGGCAATGTGACCAGAGAGGCAGAGGGTGGAGTTTGCTGTGGCAAACTAAGGAATGATAAACACTGTCATTCTTCAGCAAATTCCAGAAGCTAGAAGAGCCAAGAAATGGATTCTTCCATACAGCCTTGAGAGGGAGTGTGGCCCTGAGGACATCCTGATTTCAGACTTTTGGCCTCCAGCATGGAAAGGGAATTGCTATTGTTTAAGCCACCCAGTTTGTGGTCATCTGTTCCAACAGCCCTAGGAAACTAATGCAGCCCTCCTCACCTTGGAATACACTCATCTACCTCCTGCGTTCCTGCCTAGGAACTGCACGTCTTACCTGGGACGAAAAGAATGGCTCCAACAATGACAATGACAGTGACCATTAGTCCAGCAACAAGTAAAGCAATTGTTTTCTCATCCATACCACCGGATCTATATTTAAGTGCTTAAAAAAGAAAAACAAAGAATTATATGAACTCAATCACAAGTGAAGCCATTTTAATAACTTATAAGGTACAGAGACAAACTGACAGAAGTACTATAATGTAATAACTTCTGAGGAACAACTCCTTAATATCATCAAGTCACCTCACATCTCTTTCATAAGCAAATGGATAATGTCATGGCAGTATAAATATGGATGGTGAATTTATAGGTGACACCTTGTTTTCCTACACTAACAAATGAGGTTCTATACATCGGTCTTTCTCGGTTGATGTATTACTAATAAATTGAGCTAGATAAGTTTTTGGGGGGAGGGGGGACACTGCTCTGCATAATATAGAATGTTTAGGAGCATCCCTGGCCTCTACATACTAGATGCTAGTAACTAGATGCCAGTTATGTTAATCAAACTGTTTTCAGACATTGTCAATGCCCCCGATGAGCAAAACCACTCCAACTGACAACACAATACTGATGTACATAATACTAATGGGAAATAATGGGTTAATTAACAATATTGAGAAAAAGAGAATTTTGTTCTACCTTATATAAAATTAGTAAACCATCTGGAAATCTATTTTGTTTTGAAAAAAACGACAGAATAAAACTGGGCAGATTACACCCTTGTGAAATCCTGATGAAGAAAAAAAGCTTAAATTGTTCAATTAAAATATTTTAATAAAAATAAACTGCAAAGACTCAATGGGATTCATCATACATGTTATTGTTTCTGCTGCTAGCTCCACTGTCAAGTATCTCATACCTTCTCTGAAAGAATGGAATGGGTCAATCTGCGAATATTAGTTCTTTTACTATATATGAATCTTTTAAATTTTGGTTAATATTGAAGTTGATTTTTTCACCAAGGAAGTTGTTTAAGGCAACCTAAAAGCAAACTGAGTAGCGGAAAGAAACAGCGAGTGATTGAAATGCTGCTGTGTGTCATCCACATAGAGATAGTCTCCATGACAGTAATCAATTGGTGACTGTCATGAAGGGGAAAATATTTTAAATGTTATATTTAGCATTTAGTTTTTTTTTCTTCTACAGTGACAAACATTAAATAAAGTAAAAGCAATAAATAAGCCCCTAAATGACTGTGATAAAAATCTATGTTTAAGGTATATGACAGGTACCTAAATATTTCTGGAATTTCTATCTACCCATACTTTATAACCTCAATTTTAGTCTCTCTATGGGGAGATAAGTCCTAAGCAATAAATAACCAATTTATTAATGTGGATTTCAGTTACGCAGTTGAGTAACTGAAATCCACATTAATCAGAGAAGAGAAACCCATATTAATCAGAAAACATCCTATGGCAAGTTCCCCAAGTTTTTATTTGATTCATTACTTCCGCCCAGCCCTGGACTTATGTGCCTAATACTCAGTCATAGCCTTGCCTTCTTATAAGGCACAGAGTTTTCATAACTTTCCTATTTTCTAGGCTCAAATTCTGGCTAGAATGAAACTGAGTGTATAAGTCACAAAAGGCACATACACAGAAAAAGGAACTTTCTCTAGACATATGTCACATTTTCCATTTTAATCCCATATATATTGTTATCTAAATAGAGCTTGAAAGTTCTGCAAAGGGTTATAAAGTAGAAGCTGTTTCAAATGCACCTCACAATCAATCAAACATTCATAAGAAACTCTTCCAGGTTTAAGTCAATGCATAAAAAAGCTACTAAGATCAAGCAACAAGAATTTGCCTTAGAGTACAGTATAATTTCATGGGAAAAGGTTGACTTATGTTCTTCTATATTTTTCTTTTTCTTTTTCTTTTCTTTTCTTTTTTTTTTTTTTTGGAGACAGAGTCTCTCACTCCGTTACCCAGGCTGGAGTGCAGTGGCACAATCTCGGCTCACTGCAACCTCTGCCTCCCAGGTTCAATGATTCTCCTGCCTCAGCCTCCCGAGTAGCTGGGACTACAGGCATGTGCCACCAGGCCTGGCTAATTTTTGAATTATTATTATTTTTTTTTTTTTAGTAGAGACGGGGTTTCACCATGTTGGCCAGGCTGATCTTGAGCTCCTTACCTCATGATCCACCTGCCACGGCCTCCCAAAGTGCTGGGATTACAGGTGTGAGCCACCATGCCTGGTGACTTACATCCTTCTTAACAAAAATAAGAGTTTGAATCTCATATAAAATTTATCCTCTTTAGGCTTAGAAGAGCTGTTATAGGAGAAAACAGTGCAAACAATAGCAACAAAAATAAAACATCACAAAATACTACCATAGACAGGGTTCCACCATAAAATGGTCTGTCTCTCTTTGAGTATAAGTACACTATATATTGAAAGTAGTTTTGGTTCCTGTTGATTAGTTCAACTACTACTTATTTTCCAGGCCACCTTAAACTTTTCCTTAAATTAAGTAGCCATTTCCAACAAATACACATGTTGAGGATCCCAAGTGTGAAAAAATCTGAAATCCAAAACACTTCTGGTCCCAGGCATTCTGGATAACGGACACTCCACCTTTCTCTGTGGGGTCTATTAATGAAAGAGTATCTCCAGGTTTTCTTCAGTGAATCTTCAGAAAGAGTTTCTTTTGGCTCATTTTCTTTGCTCACATGGTCACATTTCAGCAGGTACCACAGCTAATGTGGGGTAGGTATCTTGTTGCTAGCCCAGTCGTCAAATTTCTCAGTATAGTGAAAGGGCAAGGAATTTGATATAATAGATGCCATAGAACCCAATAACCTCAAGGATCTCTTATCGATCTTTTCTTGTCCTTCAGTAAGTGGATTTATCCTTATTTATTGAATGTATCAAAACATTAAATGCAGCAAAAAATAAATTCAAGTAATTCTCCACTTAGCATTAAGATAAAAATAACTCAATGTGTTGTTAACAGCAGGCTCTTATCAAATTTTCTAGTATGACTTTCAGACGGCTTGGCAAAGGCAATCTATGTAATTTTTAAAATCTGCATGCTCTTAAGGATTACCTTCAGCTACAACTACTGAAATCAATACATAAAATAAAGTACATGAGAAATAATAGTAATTACATGCTTAACAAAAAATGTATAACTTTAGTGCTCAGCCTGACACAGGAATACCAAGTATCAGGGGAGACAATATAACATTTTTGTGAACAAATTAGGTATTCTAAAATTTTCTTTTATATGTTCTATAAAATAATTAGTAACCAAAAGCAGGCTACTTCTAAGAAATCCGTTGGGTTGGTTCATTCATCTGTTCTACAAATATTTACTGTGTACCTACAATGTACCAGCCCCTTTTGCTAGTCTAAATCAAGGAACAAGTAGATTACTTTATTTGACAATAATTGATTGAGCACTATCCATCTGTATGACTATCACTATTCTAAATGCTGACAGTGAACACGAAAAGCAAACACAAGGCCTGCCTCAAGGCCCTTACATTCTAATGGGTGAGCGTGTGTGTTTCAGGGGAGGGGGGTGTGAGTGATGAGTATGTTACTCCCAAAACTTCTTTCCCAGTTAAAGAGATGGTGAAGGCCTACTCTACTCTAAGAAAATTCCTTTATGCATTTAATCTTTCAAATTCATGCAGATGAAGCAATGACATGTCCCTCTAGCCACCTGAAAAAACAGCTAATGTTATGAATGGACAAGAAGGTTTTCTGCTTTTGTGACCAATAGACAGCACATACAAGATAAAATGCAGGTTGTGACTGATGAAATCTAATGAAATTACCAAGTCAACTTGGGGATAAAATCAAGTCTATCATGTTAAGTTTCCACGACACCCCAAAGACTGGATGTGACACACCCATATAGGCTCACACAGACTGCAGTCCATCCAACAAAACCCAAAACCCAAGAATTTAATGCCTGCCCAAAGACATGACATTTGGAGTGATTGGTAAGTAAGCAGAGAGACAGGAAGGCTTACCAGGCTGATGCGTATCAGACTAAGAATAAATCATAAAGAAAGATGGGTTTGATTTCATTATTACAGTGCTGTTTTCTGATAACTCTAGGAAAGTAATTTTAGAATATTTTTGGTATCTGTTGAGCTGTAAATGAATATTGTTTTCAGTGCAGAATAAAGCACATCAGACACCTTTACACATAAAATTACAATTTCATTTTTTAAATTGTTTAAATTTAAATTACTATTTTTCAAGTATCTAATACGTTTATTTAACACACACATGCATACACAAATGTAAGCTTCTGAAACTGGTACTGGAAAAAAATGAACATTAATACCAATTACAAAATTACTTGACAGAAGACAAGTTAAATCATTTTATAATAAACTCCATACACTATCCAACTTGCTCTAATGAAACAATTTTGTCACAATGAATACTGACTAGACATCAGTCTATAGGACAGAGATAAAAGAGCCCAGGCTTTGTGCATCAAGTACTTTGAACATAAAAGATGAAAGAAGAGGATGTCCAACAGACCAAACTTCCTTTTTTTCATTATCAACTTTCCCTGCCTTGTGGATTTCACAATTTTAGAGTATATGGAGAAGGTTGTGATGTCTGGATTTGGAAAGGGTCAAGGGATTTCTACAAAAGAGTAAAATGCTGAGCTATAGATTTGTTCAACTCCTCCTACAATAAAATCAGCACATAAGCACATTATTTAATAACAGAATGTGATCATTATATGGACAGGACCAAGGGAAAGCACTGGGAGTTCAAGATTATTGAATAGAATTCACTGTAAGGGGCCATGCATGGCGGCTAATGCCTGTAATCTCAGCACTTTGGGAGGCCGAGACAGACGGATCACGAGGTCAGGAGTTCGAGACCAGCCTGGCCAATATGGTGAAACCCCATCACTACTAAAAATACAAAAATTACCCAGGCATGGTGGTGCACGCCAGTAGCCTGTAGCTACTCGGGAGGCTGAGACAGAAGAATCGCTTGAACCTGGGAGGCGGAGGTTGCAGTGAGCCGAGATCACGCCACTGCACTCCAGCCTGGGCAACAGAGCGAGACTCTGTCTCAAAAAAAAAAAAAAAGAATTCACAGTAAACTTAATAACAAAGTCTTATTACCAGGGGCCATCAACCAGGTCACAGAATGATTCTTTGTGATAATATTTATTGTATATTTTACTTTCTTGGATGGAAATTTCCTAGTCCAAGATAGGCTATGTCTTCACTTTTTCAGAATAATTTTTCTAATCTATGAAGAAATTTCCTGTTCCATTACTTATTTTAAATATGCTTTCATGGCTGAATTACTTTCATTATTAAGCTGTCCTCAAGTCAAAACTCAAGGACTTGGTAGGATCTCAAGGTAGTGTAATGAGAACTTTTTTCCTTGAATTTTCTAACAATGATTTCTACAGGAACATCTACTCAAAGACATCTGAGCCATAACCAAAATCTCTGTGGAGTAATTTTGAGCAGGGAGGGGAAAGTTGAAAAAAAAAATTAAAGATGCCTAGAATACAGTTTTAAATTTGGAATCAAGTACTGCAGTCCTCACTTTGCACTATTCTGATATGAATTCCAGTTACCATGGTTTAATCAAATAAATCCCTCATAAACAGTCCAAATTTCAATTACCACAATATATTAACTGAGTAACTGCATAAAGTACAACTTCACTGCTATTTCTTCAGTTCAGAAATAACTATGTAAATAGCAGATGTCCCATCATGATCAGTGATCAACCATGTCACTTCTTTTGAAGACTGTTGGTGACTAGTCACTGTACATCTGATATTTAGGTCATGCACAGACAGCAAAGTATGGAGTTTTGTTACCTCCTTGTTTCCCAGTGATAAACCCATGTGACATTTTATAATGGATAAATCAAAAGAGAAAACTAGGCAAGAAAGATGAAAGAGTAAAGAAATAAAAACTGACAAATGCTAGGAGTGAAATTTGAATAGACCATAAATGGAGTAAGAGAAGAAATAGCTGATTGTGGGAATGTTGACATTACTGCAATGCAAGAAACTCTAGAGATGAAGCCAGAAGAACTCAGCGAAGGTGGACTTACTGATATAAATGAGGAAAGTGAGGAGGATGTAACAAAAAGAATAAAGATGTCCCAGAGGAAGTGACTGGCAATAAAATAAACTTTAAACATTCAAAAAAACATTAAAGGAATTATTTCATGACATTGAGAGTGCAAAGGATAAAACGGTAGAAACCGATCCAAACTTAGAAAGGGGTATGACAATTCACCAAGCCATACAGAAGACGCTTGCTCTGTATCCAAAGTTATACAAGAAGAACACACAAGTGTTGTTCAAACGACTCTTGATAACACACTTTCATTCTCGATGTTTCTAATGATTTAATTTACCACATACTAAATACTAGCTTTACTATTTTTCATTTCCCAATGCCGTTGTTATTGATAATAACAGAGTTTTTAAGGTTTTAACAACAAAAAAAAATTTTAAAGGTCATGGAACAATATAATAATAGTTTTTCCCATTCATCATGAAGATTGTTTTGCAGAGTTTCAGCTTACATGGTCATGTTTATGGTCTTGCAGTTTTGTGCGAAGCCAGTATTGCCTGTATAAAACAAAGTTACAAAGGCAAAGAAAGAACAGATAGGCCTATCTCAAAGAATTTCAAAATGTTAGCCAGTTCTTTACATACAGTTGGACCTTAATCCTGCAGGAACTGGAGGACTAGGTGGACAGCACTTAAAATGATATCAGAGTGAGAAAGAAGAATCCTGAAAATCAGCCAGGAACTTAATTGTCAGTAGAGTGGCAAACTGTGAGTTGGTGTAGTTTTCAGAACACAAAGCATCCGAAATTCAATACTATCAGTTAAGCCTTGGTGTTTGATTCTAGCAATCTCTGAGCTGTTTGCTAAGCATAGAGATTCTGCTTAAAAGTTCCTAAGTTAAAGCTAAGCTAAAGGTGAAGGTATTTAGGAACATTTCCCTGTAAGAGGTCTTTATCTTTGAAACGTGGTCCAGGGCTCACCAAGTCCTGGCTGGGCTCTGGGAGTTTAAGAGTCTTCTCGGGCTTCTTCCTCAGTAGGACCAATGGCATCCTGAGACATCTTTCAAGATACAGCTCTGGTATAAAGAAACTCTTTCTCCTCAGAGTGAGCAAATGAGGGCACAACCTGCTGTCTTTACAGAAAGTTTAGCCTGGTAAAGGTCCAGGTTTGTCTTGGACCACAAAGACTCACATGCAGAGCTGGAAAAACCACTGAGAGAAATCCCCTGTAGCCAAGTACAGACCATAAATGGTAATCAGGAAAAGTTAAGCAGAACTAGAAATCTATAAAATAAAAGTCATGGGTCTGAGTTATTATGAATGCTTTAGAAGATTTACCATACTGGATTCTAAAAAATAAACATCTAAGCAGGTGGAGAATAGAGGTGCTTTCTATTTCTATTTGGTGGAATGCTCAGGCCATCAACAGAGGCACTAACAGAAAAGTTAGATTTGGATCCATGACTATCTCAAAGATGTGACAAGGCACGGGATGCACATACATTCATGTCTCCCTGGCTTAAATGTGGGTGCTACAAAACCAGGGCAATATGCACATCACACCCACATTTCAGGCATGTAGCTTGGTGTCCAGCAATCGGTAGGCACCCTGTCACTAGGTATTTGCAGAATAAGTAAACAAATCAGGTCAACATTCTGCTCTCCTAATAAGTTTTAGCTACTCAGTATTATGTGCTTAGATATAGGTTCACCCTTCATGGAAATAAAATCCTCAAAATAAATGCAAAACGGGGAGGCAGTACAGTGCAGTGGTAAACAGTACTAGTTCAAATCCCAGTACTACCAGGAAACGGCTGGGTGATTGCGGGCAAATTGCCTAATCTATCTGTGCCTGTTTCTTATCTACAAAATGGGAATAACAACAGTGTCTATGCCCATAGAGTTTCTGGGAGAAATAAATGTCATTTCAGATATAGAGTACTTTGCACAGAACCTGTCATGCAGAGCAAGAGCTCCACAAATGGTTAGCTACTATTATCATCAACACCTTTAAATGTGAGTGCAGGCTGGGTGAATCATGTATAGACATACCTCTTCCATGCACATACACACACATCTACCTGTTTCAAGATGAGCCAAAACAAAAAATTCCCACCAAAATATTTCTTTAGGTTTATAAGCACGTTCCTTAAAATATGACCAGTACAAAAAATATAAAAAAGAACATTCCACCTTACTAACACAAAAATTACAATTACAATAAGATGCTTTTTCACCCATCAAATTTGCAGAGATTTTAGCGTTATAATATCAGAATTATAACTGAGGTGAAAGACAGGTATTCTCATCTGCAATAGTAGTTGATACAAACGTTTCTGGAAAACATTTTGCCAGTATGTATCTAGAGTCTTAAAATATCTCTGCCATTTCCAGGCTTCATATCTTTAGCAGAGTTATTTTCATAGTATCAAAAAAATTGGAAACATCCTTAAAATCCATCAAGATGAGAGTTAAGTAAATTATAGTGCATCCACAAAAGTAGAACACAGGCAGCTATAACAAGATTTCTGAAGACACGGGGGAAAATCAGAATGTACAAGCATATAAGCTGTACGAGTCCATTTATGGTTACCTTTTTTTAAAAAAAAGATAACAAAAATGAATAGAAAAAGACAGAAAGGGAAACAGGAAATTCACTAGAATATACCAATAGTTTATTTCTAGGTTTGGGGACTACAGATGAGTTGTTTTTTTTTTTTTTTAAATAACTCCCTACTTTGTACGAGGTGTTCTAAAGTGATATGTATTACTTTTTTAAGTCAGAAAAAATATTGTAAAGCTCATTTTGTAAAAATACAGCCAACAGTGAACAAACTGATTCCTGGTTCATTTCACTAAAAATAATGTCACCAATGATAACATCTGGATCAGCAAACATCCATCAAGCCAAACTCAAAAAATCGCACTATGTGAAATAATTTCATGATCTTTAAAAAAGGCTGTTCCCTGCCCAAGTCATATGACTTAGCCCTTAAAGTCTGGCTCTGCCAATATGGTTAAAAGCTTTCCCTAATATCACTGATGCCAGAATAGGTCTTAATGCTACACCAGTCCTTTTCTTGATATAAAAAACTAAGAGATTATAAGAAAATTTCCAAAAGAAGTCTAGACACTATCTTGAAAGTAAAAGTTATAAAATGTCTTGACAGTTGCCACTGCCACCCCTTTCTTCCCCCTTTTTTCCTTTCAGACAAAAGTTGAGAACATTTCTGAAATCACTAAGCATTTCCAGAATGCCATACACTGAGAAAAGCGCTTAAAACATATAATCAATCAGTCATCTCCCTTCCATGTTTATACATCACCATAGATATAGACAGCTTAAACTGCTGAGTAAAAGTAAAATTCATAAAATATACAACAGGGCAATCCACTGCAATAGTTTACTAGCTTTTGTGTGTTTAAAGGTTGCAGAATAAATTAAATAAGCAGTATTTATTCCTTGCCTATATAAATGTTTACTGGTCTTCAGGATGCTACAAGGAAAGAAGGAATAAATCTTGTATTTAAAAAGCTTAAAAGTTTAGACTGTCACCTCAGAACTTCATTAATTTTGTAAATTTTCTTTACCAAATATGAAAATATGGTTGATTAAACATTAACCATAATGCATATTACCTATTTGCCTAGTAATGACAATTCTGTGTTGTTGAAGCTAAATCTAATGCAGCATTAAGATCTGCCCTCAGAAGTCTGGTTACGTTACTATTATAGGAAAGCAAGATCAAAGAACATAACTCTCTGGTGGCTGCTTCTTTAGAGGCTGCAGAACTGCACGCAGAGGATGACAAAACATGGTTCCGACTGGACTTTTCCAAGGGTGAACACATGTACACAGAGAAAATCAAACTGGGAAAATAAAAAGAGGGGAATCTAAATGCTCCAAAGTATAACGTCCTATCTTAAAACTAATGCAGGCTGTCACCACCTGTTTACCTAATAACATAATGTGTGTGTAGATGTTCTGTGAATATTAAAATGTGACATGAGTTTAAGGTGTTGGTACTAATATTCCTACTATTCATTCTTAAGAGATTAAAAAAACACCAAGTGAAAACAACCTTCTTAGGAATTAAAAGTGAACTGCGGCAAAATGTGGGCGACAACATATACTTCAAGGAGACTAGTAGTATTCAAATTACGTACTCATATTTATCATAATAGCACTTTTCCTAGTACAACTTTAAATATTTCACTGACAATGTCTCATAGAAATAACTATATCATCACTGAAACATAAATGAAAAGTAGAAATAATACTTACTTTTAATACCAAACTGTCCCCAGAACAGGAGTATAGCAAAAATTGGGAAAATAACAATGAGAATATTTTCATTTGGAGAAAACCATGAAACTGGGGAAGAAGAAAACAAAAGTCACAATTAATATTACTATAACACTTTAAATTCTGCTAATGGTCTATAATACATGCTTTATTATAGAGATGGAAAAAAATTAAAACTGTGGCCTTATTTTTACATGTATTTATTTATACATACACACATATACATAAAACAAATTACACATAATGTACTTATGTAAATTTTATTTATGAATAAAAACTACACTTACTTAAGCATTTCTCACATTTTTCTTATGTTTCACGGGAGGAGGTAGTGCAGTGCAGTGGCTGAGAACAAGGCTCTGTGGCCACACTGCCAGGGTTTGAACCCAACTCTAACTTAACACTCTATGGAACTGTGACCACGTGTCAACACCTCTTTGTTCTTCAGTGTCCTCAACTGTCACACTAGTATAACACAGTACCTGTATCTTGAAGGATTGTTGTAACTATTAACAAAGTTAATAAACTACATGCAAAGGGCTTAAAACAAAGCTTAGCACTCACTAAGTACTCAGTTAACTAAAATAAGTATGTATTCATGTGTTGAGTGGCTGGGTGTGTAAAGTTCCAAGAATGTACCTTCAAGTAACAATGAAGTATTCCTGTAAAGACAGACTCAGGGAACCTAACCGAGGAAGATGCACCACTAGGTACTCTCTTCTCACTGTGGTTAAAATGGAGAGAGATGTGCCCGGTTGGTCTTTTCCCAAACTCACTCTGCAATTATCCATGCATAATTAGGCTTCAGAAGGACTGTTTATATGTAAAGTAAGATGAGTGGCTTTAGGATATTAACGAAGCTGTTATTAAGTTGGTCACATGTTACTTTTATCATAAAAATATATCCACATATCCTATATAAAGGAAATTAAGATATTAAGACTTCAAATAAGATTTGTGAGAACTTTTAAAAATTAAGTTGAATTGCATCTTATAAACCCCTAAGACCATAATTTTAGCTGTGAAATTTCTGCTCTAACAATAAAGCCAAGTAAATGTACTGAAAGTATTCCGGAGTTTGCCTGTACAAGGGGCTGTGTGATTGGAAGAGTTCTTCTGAATACTGCCCTAAGCAAGCACTAGCATTCCTCTGAAATCAACACTTCTTTCAAATTTTACCACGCACTATCTCTCGGGTCAGCAGGTGAGGAATTTTCCAGCCTTTCACTCCATAATGATAGCCATATATTTCTTGTGTTAAGCTTATAATGCTATAATAAGTCCTGGTAAAATGCTTACATCAATCCCCAGAATATAACAACATTATAAACTCTGTTTTACAGATATTAGCTTTTCAGAATCTAGCATTTTGCTCCATATGTAGTAGAGACTCCATATGTTTGCTGTTGAGGGTTGCAATGGTCATAAGACAGCTTTGCGAGTGAATGGAAGACTTTTTTTTATGCTTCTTTGGTTGTGGATCTCTACTGAGAGATGTTTTTGGATACTCCAAATCAATACCTTTATTTCCAACTGTATAACTGAATATCTTCTTATACCAAAGAAAAGTCACTTCAGTATAGCCTAAAACCCTACCAGGAAAAAATTTTGGAGATCATGCTTGGATTTTTGTATCTAATCCCCAATGGATTTGGTAAAGCTGTATGGTCTAATAGCCATGCTTAATTGATGTATTTTTCCTTACTTCCCCTGTGCTTTTGTTTTTAATTGTGTACCTCAACTTCTCAAATCCTCACAATTATGATGTGAGAAATTATTAACCCCTCCTTATAGTTGTAGAAACTGAGGAACAGTGAATTCAGGCTCTTCAGTTATCTTAACTATTCATGTTCCACAATGAATCCTGATATTTTCATCACCCCATCCCCCACTAAACTCCCCCTCTCATTTTCCTCATTTCAGTCGTGGTGACCCCATTTCTTCAGTTGCTTGAGGCTGAAAACCTTGGAGTTATACCTGACTCCCTGATTTCTCCCACATCCCACTCTAGTTAAACAGCAAATCCTGCTGACTCTACCTTCAAAATATAGCCAATATCTGATCTCATAGTCAAGATGAGCTGACAATGAACTGTTCTTTCATTGGTCCCTGCCCCTATACACAACAAAATTTTAGGATATATTAATAGAATATTAATATATTAATATTAATTTGAATATATTAACAAAAGTAAGAGGTGCATTCGATCCTGGTGTGACCACTCATTTTTCACTTATTCCACAAACACTTATTGAAAGCCCACCATGGGGAGGAACTCCTCTAGGCTCTTGAAGGCCAGCAGTGAACAATGCAGAGGACCCTGAGTGTGCAGAGTGGGAGAAGCTGAGGCAGTAAGGAAAGGCCTCTAGGGAGAGGAACGAAACTAAGCCTAGGATGGGAAGGAGCCTACATTGTGAAGACAGGGAGGAAGAGATGCCAAAGGAACGGCAACTTTGAGAAACCAAAGGATGGCCATTGTGACTGGAATTCAGTGACGAGATCAGATGGGAAGAGTTTGCTGGGGCAAGACTATGTAGAGTCTTAAAAGCTTGTTGGGAGAGTTTGGATTTTATTCTAAGAGCAATGACAAGTGGCTGGAAGGCTTTAAATAGGGAAGAAAAATAACCTGACTTATTTCAAATCTTCTTTGGCAGCCACATGGAGAATGGATTACAGGGCAGCAGGACCTGTCAGAAAGTTACAGCAGCAGTAATTTGGAAGGGAGAAGGGTGTGACCAACAAATGCAGTCCTGAGCTCAGTTTTACTCATCACATTTGAAGATCTAACAGGGAATTGCTCCAAAGGAAGATGACTAGAATGGGGATCCCGAAACCATGAGCAATGGCTAAAAGAACAGAGATTTTCATCACAGAGAGGTATAAATTTGAGAGAAATACTACAGCCCTCCCAGTGAGTGAGAATAGTAGCAAGTTTTAGCTTGATTTCAGGAAGAACTGAAATTGCCTGATAACAGACCAAGATCCTCTGGGAAGTAATAATGTCTCATCATGTCAAGCTTTCAGTAAAAAATCTGAATCGCCAGCTACTTGGGGTGTGATAGAAATAATTCGTAAATTAGATGATGAGATAGACTAGATGACTACTTGATGACTCCCAGATTCTATGTGAAACAAGAAATATGAAACATTTCAATGACAGAAAGAGAGGAAGATTACAAAACAAAAAATACTGTCTAAGTGATTCTTTTTTTTTTTTTTTTTTTTTGAGATGGAGTCTCGCTCTGTTGCCCAGGCTGGAGTCCAGTGGTGTGGTCTCAGCTCACTGCAACCTCCACCTCCCAGGTTCAAGCAATTCTCCTGTCTCAGCCTCCCAAGTAGCTGGGATTATAGGCAGGCGCCACCATGCCCAGCTAATTTTTGTAATTTTGGTAGAGACAGGGTTTTATCATGTTGGCCAGGCTGGTCTCAAATTCCTGACCTCAGGTGATCCACCTGCCTCAGCCTCCCAAAGTGCTGGTATTACAGGCGTGGGCTGCCACACCTGGCCTGTCTAAGTGATTCTTAACTGGAACTTATCAGTTTGTCACTCTCCCTTCTCATTATTGTGCCAGGATTTTAAATTGTTCCCTGGTATGTGGGGTGGGTGGGTGGGGGGGCACGCAATGGAGAAGGGCATCCAGGATTCTCTCAGTTTGAAATCACTGCTGCACATTTCTGCTGTATTTGATCTACAGTCACTGATGAACGTGTTCCTCCTCTCTCTAATTTGTTACAGTGGGAAAAGTTTGAGGATCATGGATTAGATATTTAAGAACCAATTGAGATGCTGGGGGAAAAAACCCAACATTTTATATAAAGCCACTTATATGCCTATTAAGCTATTGATTTGTTATGGTAGTACTGTCAGATGACGTTAACTCTTGTTCCTCAAGGGGAGAGTGAGACATGATACTTCTTTCAGCTCTGAATTTCTATGCCACTAAGAACATAAATTAAGCTTAAAATGGACTAAGAACAATGTCAGATATTTTTCCATCACAAGATTAATAAAGATAAGCCAAGGACATTCACATCCTTATTCTATCCAAGCTATGGCTGACAACTGTGTCTGTCACTTTCCTCCAATTCCTGGACAGGCAGAATGGCTTCCACGAAAATGAACTTCTTGCTAGTGGAAAGGCAAAGAAGTGATATTACAAGGGTGTAGACTATGAATAAGTGTTTAATTTTTGCTTTCAAGCTTAAGTGTTATTAAAACCCAGGACCTCATTTGTCTTATCACTGTGCAAAAATGAGACAACCTAAAAAAGTGAAGACACCATTCCTATCAACAAAGTGTCTCCTTCAAACTCCCACAAACATAGGGAATACCAGGTTACACACACACACACACGCACACACCACAGTAACATTTACAATCCTAAAATGCAAACCAAATTTTTACTTGATGTTTCAGGATTGTGATGGCCTTTTTGATGTGTCGACTTGCTAGGCTACAGTCCCATTATTTATTTAATCAAACCCAGAATTCTAAGGTGGTCCCAAGACCCCTGCCCTAGCCATGCATCTTTTATAATTCCCTCCCCTTGTGTGTGGGAGACTGGGACTGTGAATGTATTGGATTTCATTTTCATGATTATATCACCCAGCAAAAGGGAGTTTGCTGATGTAATTAAGATCCCAAATCAGCTGACTTTAAGAAAGAGAGATTATTTTTGAGGGAGAGAGAGCTGACCTAATCAAGTGGTCTCTTAAAAGGGTCTGGGTTCTTCCTGGCAAAATAAACTCAATATGTGAGAGGGATTGAACAAGAGGAAGATTCTCCTTTGCTGGCTTTAAATATGCAAGGGGCCATGGGGCAAGAAATGAGGGCAATCTCTAGGAGCTGCTACAATTCCTTGGCAGATACTTAGCAAAGAAACAGGGACCCCAGTCTTACAATCACAAGGAATTGAATTCTGTCACAATTATGTGAGCCTAGAACAAGACCCCAAACTCCAAATGAAAGTATGCCCTGGGCAACACCTTGATTTTAGTCTTTTAAGACTTTGATCAGAGAACCCAGTCATGCCATGACCAGGCTTGCCACCTACAAAACTTTGAGCTAAAAAATGGGTATTGTTTTAAGCTGCTATATTTGTAGTTGTTATGCAGCACTAGAAAACTAATACAAAGATCTTGCAATGCCTTCATGTCTTCATTATGAACAGACCATATGTCCTGTTGATAATAATGGAATTGGCAACACTGCGGAACTTGAACTGACCTTTCTAAACAAAACTCTAATAGCTTAGAGAAAAATAAACTTTAAGTTTTCAAGTTTTTGTATTGCTAATAGAACAGAAATATTAATGATAAATTTTATGATTACTATTATTTGCATTCCGTATTTAGTTATTTACAAGGTGTTTTCACATGAACCACATATTATGGTGGTAAAAATACTGGGTTTTGATGCCAAAGAGATCTAGGTTTAATTCTTGGCTATTACTCTGACCTTGAACAATACCTTGAATCTCTTTCGCTTCCCTATTTGTTAAATGGTAAGAACTCCATCTAACTCCTAGAGTTCTTGAGAGGATAACAGGACACGACTTACATAAAGTATGTGGCACATGTGCAAATAAATGTTAGGTCACTTCACTCTTCATATTTGTACTGCAACCACTTCCTTGAAATCAACAATAATGTCTTATTCATCACAGAATCTGTGATGCCTAGCATGGTGCCTGACACATGGTAGGCACTTAGTAAAATTTTGTTAAGTAAGAGAGGTATTATTTATATCTCAAACATTTCCATGATGGTGATGCCATCTTTATTGTACTAAGAAGAATTTGAGGGCCAGATAGGTTGAGTTTTTTATCCAACTTTTCTTAAGCTATTAAACAGTGAAGTCTAGAAAACAGCTTTCTACATTCAAGTCCAGTGCTCCTTCTAATGGACTATATCATACATAGGCACAGGGGTATATAAAACTATATCTTATAGTGTTTCCATGTATTCAGTCCTAGTCCTCCAAAAAATTTAAAAAGGCACAAAGAATGGTCACTATTATCTGCATTCTATTAAGTAGAATTCACTTCTCTATTGAGCAAATTCTGTTTCTCATTTATGCCTGTATTTGCAAAAATCACAACATAGTAAAAATGGTTTCTAATGCCTAAATCCTCAAAGTCCGTAACAAGTTAAGTATTCTTATTAGAAAAAAACTTATACTCCATAGTAAGAGTCCTGCCCCATTTAACCTTTTTGTGCAGATAACTTTTTAACTGGTTTTTGTTTTTTTTTTCAGTTAAAAATGGTTACAACATAGTGGCACCAGATACTGGTGAGGATGTGGAGAAACCAGATCACTCTTACATTGTTGATGGAAATGTAAAATGAAATAGCCACTCTGGAAAAGTCTGGCAGTTTCTTTAAAAACTAAGCATATACTTACCATACAGCCCAGTAACCATACTTCTGAGCATTTATCCCAGAGAAATGAAAACTGTGTCTACACAAGAACCTGTACACAATTGTTCAGAGCAGTTTCATTTGTAACAGCCCAAACTTGGAAACAACCAAAATGTCCTACTATAGGTAAGTGGTTAAACAAACTGTGATATATTCATACTATGGACTACTACTCAGCAAAAAAAAAAAAGTAAGGAAAAAAGAACTATTGATAGATGCAACAACTTGGATAGATCTCAAGGGCATTGTGCTGAGTGAAAAAGCCCTTCTCAAAAGGTCACATCTTGTATCATTCCATTTATATAGCATTGTTGAAATGACAAAATAATAGATATGGAGGACAAATTGGTGCTTGCCAGGTTAGGGACAGTGGGAGGTGGCGGTATGACTAGTAAGAATAAGCATGAGGGAGATGTTTGTGATGATGGATAGGTCTATGTCCTGATTGTGTAGGTAGTTACGCAAATATACACGTGATAAAATGAGAGCGAACCATTAACACACACTGCACCATTGTGAACTTCCTGATTTTCATATTGTGTCACATAAGAGGAAACCATTGGGGGGACGGGGTGAAGGGCACATGGAAGCTCTCTATCTTTGAATCGTCCTGTAAATCAATAATTATTTCAAAAAATTAAAATGGATGCAAAGCCAAATGTCTCAAACCTCTGGTAGAATTTTCTACATTCTCTATAATAAAACAATACTGTCTCCTTTTAATGGCCCCCAAAATAAGTCTAGTTTTTATTTTTATAGGGTATTTTGAAAACAAAGATAAAACAGTCTTTCAATCACACGCAAAATAATAAACTGTTTTTATCTCAGATCCTGGCATTCCTTTCTCTTCCATCTTCATTTCATCTTCTGGCCTTTCAAATCTCATATCTTGAGTTTTCCAGTTTACCTCTCAGTGACCTACATTACCCCCCAAAAGTTACTGTTCCCCCATGTCTTATTCTTTCATTTCCACAAAATTGTACATTACCTCAGAAAAATTTCAACTAGGTATTAGATGGTCTAATACCAGTTAGTTGCAGTGGATATGACTGACTGATTACACCCTTCGTTAAAGGTATACTTAACAACAACAAAAAAAGCTCCTTTGCCCAAATTAATATCAATAGTAAAAGCTACAATGTAAGAGAGATTTCTGAGCAGAAAGACCTTGCCTACTCGGAGCCATCCCCTGCCCATTCCTCACTGCACACAAATCCCTCTCACAATGCTCTAGGCTAACTTCAACAACTTGATACTTTACTTCATAAAATAAACATCCCAGGAAAACAACTAACATTTACAACACACTTTGGTTTACAAAAAAACATGTTCACCTGGGATCTCATTTGATGCTCATTAGACTGTAGAATACATAAAAGCAAGTATCTATTGTCATCTCCATTTCGGACATGAGGTAACTTGGACTCGGTTAAGCACCTTCTCAAGATCACACAGGTGAATAGTAAGTTGCTGAACAGGGGCTGTAACTCAGACCTCCTGATTCTCAATCCTAAGTAATGTGCAAACATTTCATCAAACCAAACACCCCATTCCTAATCTGGTAGTAGATTATTTTATAAAAGCTAGGCAAATAGTTGATCCAA
Organism: Pan troglodytes; assembly: GCF_028858775.2. Taxonomy (NCBI): domain Eukaryota; kingdom Metazoa; phylum Chordata; class Mammalia; order Primates; family Hominidae; genus Pan; species Pan troglodytes. The sequence goes on from NC_086015.1 coordinate 111,418,281, forward strand.
CCGAACAGAACTGAACCTATCTAGAGTTAAGGTTCTCAAAATGTGGTTAAGCCATGATCGGTAATATGACAGGTAATTCTAAATAGAGATTTCAAAACAGAAAGAACATACTCATATGGGGTTGAAGAACTCAGCTAGCACAGCAGGAAACAGCAAAGAGAGGAGACTATTTACTTCAGCTAATTTTACTACCTTCTACACCTCAGCAACCCAAGTTTGTGACAAAAAGGGCAGAATCATGGTGCTATAATCAAGTCTGAATTTGAATAAATTAATTTGAATCTCTAGTTCTCTCATATTTTGGCCAACAAAAAGATCAAAGTAAGGCTAAGCACAGAAAATCTGAAGAAATCATCCATGATAATGTGATTTAATCTCCTGACTCTATTCTCTCCAGAGGAAGCATGGCTGGGACTTGTCATCCCTTGGTCAAAGTGTAAGGTTAAAAAAAAAACAAAAAAAAAAAAACACAAAAAACAGAAGGCTGAATAATTGGAAAGAGACTTGAAAATTAGTCACAGGAAAGAAAGCACTTGGATGGCAGCAAACAGAAATGAAGAGGACATTACCCCAGGACCAATCACCCAAATAAAATGGTCCTTAGACCAAAAGTTTGAGAACCACACAATATACAAATTAACAAGTAATACAAATTAAATAGTAGATGTGTTTTACTGTGAAGAGTAGATTAACAAATAGGATAGAAATCACAATCTTAAACTTGCTAAACATTACATCAACATTTATTAATAACAGCCTGCTTTTTGATTCAAAGGAGTACCTATCCCCATTTAGCCTCCTCTCGAAAGAGGATCAGGTTGTATCAGGACAAATAAAAAAAGGAGCTTTCATAGAAGTCTCACCAACACGATATTTTAGCTCGATGATCGTTTCACCTTCTCTGGTTAATTCTGTTACTTCACAAGTGTAGTTTCCTGTATGTGAGACAGCATCACTCTTATCCATCTTCAAAGAGGCATCTCCTTTTAGTAATTGTGAGACTTCAATTTTTGCACTACTAAAGTCAGTGGGGACAGTGGACTTGTTTAGAGCTCCATCAAAGGTGTAAATATCTCTTCCTTTAAATTTCCACTTTACGTATACTTCAGTAGTGTTTTGTGCCTCCATATTAGTAACAAAGCATGGAATGACGACAGTGTCATTACAAAACGTGAATTCTACAGATTTTGTTTTATTAAATAGTAGCTGAGCTGATCCTGGAAAGGAAAAAGAAAAATGTTTCATTAATTATAGAAGTCTGTACTGTAAGATCTTAGGCATGTTACAAATCCTTAAGATAAACAGCAACATTTCCATTGTTCACTTAAGTAAACAGTATAGCAATGAAGAAGACCTATTAGGTGAAATATGCAAACAAATTATATTTTAATATTAACTTGCACAGCTGGAAGGCATCATTATGACTTTTCTTTATTCATTCTCAATAATACAAAGTATACATTACATGCATCTTGGTAATAAATTCAGCAACTATGTTGGAACATGCAGGTGTAGTATCTGGCTTTGGAAGCTTTGAAGTAATCATTACTGCCTACTGATATATGTAGAAAAATATTGTCCTTATCAAGGTAAAATTTTGAACAGAAAACCAAACCAAATATTTTATTCAGTCTCAACTTCAATACACTGCTAAATAGAACTGATATGAAATTTATCTTTATCCTTATGCTGCATTTCCAAAAAAAGTGGCAGGTTCTACTGTACTTTAATATACAAAGTAGATAGGATGAATCAAATCACATCTTTCCACTAGGATGGAAAATCTTAAAATACTAATGAGGAAAAAAAAACCATTATCTGTGGCTACTTTCCCATAGCAAAATATAGGCAGCAATAGACATTTTGTATGGGAGTCTTGAATGACATTTTCCCACCCCCACATTTCATTGACACTACAGAACAACAGTCTCCAAATGTATATTACGGGTATTCTTCCTCCAAGAAACCACAAAACGGTGAAAAAGCTAAGTAAGATGCAAGTTGAAACCAAGAGCAGTTACTGCTAATAAGCATCCTATCTACGCTTCTCAATAGGATAAACTACCAGTTGTTGCCTTATAGAAGAGGCACTGGGTAAATAAATGTAATCACTCATTGTTCAACTAAAATGTACAAGAATGTGTAGGAATTGTAGTTGTCTTCCATATTCTTCAGCCACTCAGCAACTCTTTTACCTAAGTAGCTACTTGGCCTTCCCCTCAAAACATAAACAAAAACAAAACACAAATTACTAACAAATATAAATAAAATATCAACTTTGTTAATAGTTCACACTTAAGATTTACTTCTACATAAACTGGAATAAAAATCAGAGGCATAGAATGTTTCTATTTTAAGAACACTATGTTTACTCAATAAATACTCCATGAATTGAATGCAAGGATGCATAGTGGAATATATGTACTGGACAATGTTCAAAACACCTGAGTAAAAATCCTATTTCTGCCCCTTTTTAATATGCTGCCTTAAGCAACTCACTTTTCTATGCCTTGGTTTACTCTCTAAAATAGGAGGATCTCTTAAGTAGGGGGATGAAAAACAAACACCGGGCTACTTCACAGAACTGTGTTGAGCATTAACATGGAAAACACAGCGGCAAGTGCTCTCTAAACAATACTATGCTGTAAAAATGTAGGGTGATACTACAAAAACTAGATAATCTGGCATTTTAATGTAATGATATGGGCCTTCTTTGACTAGTCCAAATTGTTATATTTCTGGGAAACTGCAGTCTGAACCTATATTGTGGGCATCCACAGCTCACCTCTTCCCAGTTTTCTACATTTCTAGCCACCCAAATACTAGGAAGCCCAAGGCAAAACCTGGACTTCCGCTGCATTCTTTAAAACTTTGGAATTGTGAATTATTTCCCCTGAGAGAGAAACACTGAGGGAGAGAGGACATAGTATACCAGAGAAGAATAAAGGGGTGAAGATGTTCAAATTATAAAGGAAGGAAAGTATCAGAAAATATGGCGAAGATTTTGAAAGGGATACAAAGACTACTGGGTATCCTTTCAGTCAAGTGCTGGGCAATGTCTAACAGACCCTTTGGAATTATCTGACTCTATAGAAGCCTGTGCCTTTCACTGACTTTGACTGGGCTGTTTTACAGTTTCATAAGTTGTAGAAAACTGATAGTAATTCAAATGGATTGGTGTCCATAGAGATAAAAATAAATCTTGTTCTGCAATTGATTTCCACCTGGTGGAAGAGAGGATTCCAAAAGACTACATTTTACTGCCCTGAGGATACTGACCAATTTGGCATTTATTAGCAAATTCATTTAGGCATTCTTGATTGCCTATAAATGTGTCTGTTTTTCCAATTTTCTTTTAAAAGGGTTTTGCCTTCTTGCTGGTTTGCTTGTTAAATTAATTAGTGAAATAAAATCTTTGACACATGTTCATTTTATATTTGTATGAATCATGGTTTGACTTTTAAGAGATTATTCTTAAAAAAAAGAGGTACGAATGAAGAACTCAGTCTTCCTATGAAACTTTTTGCAAAGGCTTTAATTAAGTAAGTAAGAAGTAGTTGGTGAACAATCCACCATTTCATAACATATGTTTAGAGAATGAATTTTCAAAGGAATACAGAAAGCAATAATTATACTGCATTATTTGTTACAATAAAAACATTTTATAGCTGAAGCAATTTAAGTAGAATAAATGCTATTAGTAAAAATAACAGTAAAATTGACCTGGATAAACGACAATTTGAATAACCTTTGCACTAGTAATTAATAAATAAGGGCAGGCCAAAAATATCACTCTAGCTGTTAACTACAACTTCAATCTCTATAAAGATGCATTAAAAAACTATTAAGTAGTAAAACTGTTTGATTTGGGGTTTTTTCCTTTTGCCTACTCCCTTCTCATAAAACAGCAAAGTGAAGAAACTATTTAAAATGTAGAGAGCAAATAAAGAAACACAGATAATTAACATGAATAAGAAAACTCTGAATAAACAAGATATGCTTATAGCAGTCTAAATCAGATAGCAGCAGACAAATGTAACCAACAGTAATGCCAGAGTTATAGATAAATTAGCAAATAAAATGGGGAAATGATTTTATATCAAATGCCAAAAGTATTAGACTTGAAACCTTCATTGGAACTGTACAAGTATTGGTGAATATAGACTATCAGCCCAAACCATCTCATATCATAGTCTAGAAAAGAGCTTTGTAGTGGCAGAGAAGACTCAATCCATGGAGGTCACAGCACACAAGTTCAGGTTAGAAATTTTAAAAATGCAATGAACATTTGTCGAGAATTACCTGTGATGAAATATTGTGATAGGATGTGGGGATATAGTGATGAAAAAATACAGTTATTATCTTTTAGGAGCTTACAATTCTCATATGGGCGATGATAAGTACTTTATATAATACATGGTTACAAGTGTTATCTTTTCTGCATGGACAACGTCCTTATGGATGGGCAGAAGAGTAATTGGTCTTACAGATTTCTAAGAAAATTCGTGTTGCTAATAGGCAAAAACAGAAGAATGTCATAGTCCCTGCTCCTCCGGGCCTTCAATCTTTACCCTTTTACATGTTTCATGTAAATTTTCGCTTCTTTTTAACAACTCTTAAATTACTCCCTTTTGCCCTTTATCCCATACTCTCCAACAGTCCTCTCTCCCTATTTCTTAATACAAACTGAAACCTTCAGAGGAGAATCCTGAAGCTTCCAATACTCCTTCCCTATAAACCTACCTGTAACCCCAACTATCCACACCTTTTTTTTTTTTTTTGCTTCCTTTTCAGAAATGAATCCCATCACCTGAAAGCTAGTTTCCATTTCTGCCTCCATACCCATCAGTCTCCTCAAGGACTTTCCTTAGTTGATTATCAGCCTCCCACATCCCCCATTCCATTTACAAGGTGTTGTTTTTGTGTGTGTCTTTAAAAATTGCTTGAATATTTGCCAACTTAAAAAAAATCCCTCATACTTTCTCTCTCCCTAGCATCCCAAATTAACAATCTATAAGCATTTCCTCACTTCCAATTCACTCCTTAAATCTGTTACGTGGCCTCCACCCATTCACCCCTATTTCTTCATTACTACAGCTCTTGCCAAAGTCACCACCAATCCCTTGTGAAAAATCAAATATGCATGGTTCACTTTCTGTCTTGACTTTTCCACAGTTCTTGAGCCAGTGGGCAGTCTCTTTCTTGCTCTTCTCTCTTGGCCTCCATGGTATCTCCTGATTACGAATTTCCTCTTGCTTTGTCCACCCCATCCTAGTTTGCTTTCTTTGTTGAAATCTATTCCCTGACTCACACTAAATGTTAGTGTCCCTAAGGGCTTCAGATTCAGCACCCTCTGCCCCCTAGTATTTTCCCTGACTCCCATGGTTTTCTTCACCCGCAAACTTTTAAATAAAAAACTGAATCATGCACTGCCTTTCTTCTAAACTGCAGATGTTGGACAGCCAACTGTCTGCTGTGCACTTCCACTTGGATGTAATACAGTTACTTCAAAGTCAGTATGTCCAAAAACTTACGTACCCCCACTTCTTACCCTCAGCCTAAATCACTTTGCTAAAGTATTTTCTATCATCTACCAGTGAACCAGACCTGGACCTAAGAATCACATTAGATTACTCCCTCTCCTTAGCCATGGAGAATTCTTAGTAGGTTCAACCTAATTAATAGTTCCTAAATCCAATGTCTGTTGAATGAATGAATTAGACACTCATCCTCCCCCTCGAACTACTGCCATATCCTCCTAACCAGCTCCCTGCCTCCATCCTCAAGGTTTCTCCATCCTGGCCCTGATGTATTTTCTACAGTTCCCAAAATAACTGTTCTAAATGCAAATGTGCACTCCTTTGCCTAAGATACTTTAACAACACCCTCAACCCTTTTCAGGCTAAATTCTAAGTACATTAGCATGGAATACAAACGAGGTCCCTCAAGATCCTTTCCAGCCCCACCTCCTGTACTCCCTCATTTTCACACTAAACTCCAATCATAATGACGTTATTGCAATTCCATGACTATGCAAATGCACTCTCATCCCCATGCCTTAGCACATACTGTTCCTCAAACCTAAATAGCCTCTTAACTGTTATACACTATTACCCCACTGAGTACACAGGGTGTATAATAGTTAAGAGCACACATTTAGGGGTCAGACCCTAGTTTAAGATTCAGCTCATGTACTTCTTAGCTGTATAACCTTAGGCAAGTTACTTACCTCTGCTCCTCAGTTTCCTCATCTATAAAATGTGCATAGTGATGGTATATACCTCATAGAGATATTGTTAAGATTTAATAAGATAACATGTTCTTGTATCACCTTTCACATATACAGCAAGTACTCAATAAATGGCAGCTACAGTTTGCTAACTTTTGCTCTTCCTACTAAAGCACAGTTGAGTCGTTCAATCTTGTTCCCCTTCCTTACCATTACTCAATTGTATTCTTCCCCTCCTTATTGCTCCCATTGCCTTGTGTTCAAATGTTGTCACTGTACCTACTACTGTGTAATTACTATTTTACTTAACTGATCTCTCCAGGCTCAGAAAGTAAGACACTGTCTTCATTTGGTATCCTAAGAATCTAACACAGGGTCCAGAAAGTAGGATTCAATACATTCCTTGTGAATGTAAAAAGTTTAAAGTATAAATTCCATAGAAGAAAAATCTAAAAGTCATGTGGGAGAAGATAGATTTTTCTTCTGTATTTCAAGAGAACCTGCCACTGCTTCTCACTTGTATAGACTTGATTATGAAATCATGAAGCTGCATATTTTCATGGAAAATCTCAAGTCACTTGTATGGTTGGATAGAAAAGTTCCTTAAAAATCACAAGAATGTGTCTATGAATGATCTTCCTAGAGGGTGATGTTTAAACTGGGTCTTAAAGGATGAGTAAGAATGTTATGGGAAAGAAGGGGCTTTCTAGGCAGAGTAACATGTACAGCCAGATAAAGAAAGTGAAGAACTGAAAGCAGAGAATTATTTAGGTGAGCTCTAGGAAATGAGGTTGGAAAAGATGAATAAGAAAACTTCTAAAGGGCTTCCTTGAATGTCATGCTGAGTTTAGACTTGATAACATAAACAATCGTAAACCACTCAGATTTAATTTCATTAAAAAAAAAAACATTGACAGCAGTGTAAAGGAAGGACTGAGGGCAGCAAGGGAAAAGAGAAAGGGAGATCCGTTAACAGACTACTGCAATAGTCCAGGTAAAGAACAACTGGAGAGAAGACCTAAAACTTACAGTAATCAACAGAAGTTAGTTGTGGGAGGCAGGGGAGATAAAGAGGGGAAAATTAAAATTGTGAACCAAAATACTATGCGTAGCTAGTTAGATGGTAGGTTAATTATAGAGAAAAGAGGCTTAAATATTTGGGGAGAATATCTTTCTATCTGTCAATGGACTAGTGAGATCTGATGCACACTATGTTTGAGAAATGAGAGAGAAACAAGATGGCTTTATCAAGCACTTAAAATATATTAAGTGGCAGTGATTCTTTTGCAATAAATTTGGCAGTGTAAGAAAGCAGAGAAGGCAACAACTGACAATGTGCAGGCAGGAACAAGGGCAAGGACATTTTGGTTCTTGAGGTTTTTTGTTTTATTTTTTAATATGGGGTAAAATTTGATCATGTGTGCAAGCTACGGGGAAGGAGTCAATGGAGAGGGAAAGATCTAAGATGCAAGACTGAAGAATTAAGCTGACTGAGCAGGTCTCCAAGATGGTAGAAGTGAAAAGGTGGTAGACAGGTTGTCCTTTCCTTGGAAAAGTGAGTAGGTTTTCTTCTGAAGCTGGATGACGGAAGAGAATGAGATGAAGGTTATCTAAGATGTTATAGATCAGTTTAGTAATGGTGGGAGGGAAGCAGAGGGAGTCCAAACCACACACCACTATTTTTTGCAGTAGAGTAGGAAGTTAATTATCTGCTGGGAATGGATGTTCAGGAATGGAGTAAGAAGTCTCAGCAGCCTCTTAGGTAAAGAAGCAAAGATCATCAGTAAAGACACACGCCAGAAAGGAATCCTACCTACTTTTGCCCCTTAGAACTAGTGTCTGGCTTGAAGAACTGGAGTCTCTAGCTACACTGGGTTATGTACAAAAAGGATGAAGTCAGATCTCTCCTCAATGGACACTAAAATAAAGGTCTGGGGTAGAGTGGGGTGTCCACAAGTTGTACTTAGTTCTGACCCAAAGCAATCCCCCTAATGAATTTAAAAGTGGCCTTATAAGAATGGAAGAGGCCAACTTAGAATTAAAAAGGGCAGGGCAGTTTAAAGTCAATAACATCCAGAATTATGGCCTTAACAAGCACCTAAGTACCATGAGGGGATAAAAACAAGATATCCCTACTGTCTATATACTACATCTTAAGTCATTAAGAGACATACTGACATACTGTCTGAAATTTGTCTATATGCCAAAGAGGGCGTTGCAAACTGCTTGGTGTGTAGTATAGGCTCATACTTGCTTGAAATGGAAAAAAGGTGGTTTTGACAGACCTTGAACTTGCCAAACCCCTTGCTTTACCTTTTAACCTACAAGTGTGATATATATTCAAATATGCACATTAATTCTCCTAATCTGAATCTCAAACCATGAGATTGACCAGATTCTGAGTCTTATGCAACTGCTCCATGGATTTGGAATGAAATATTCAGAGGTGGGTGTAGCTTGATTTCTGTTTCAACACTGTATAATCATAAAGAGGAAAAACCCAGATTCTATTGTCTTAGTCTAGGTATATCAGAATCAAATTTCCTGGGTGCTCTGTATTTTCTACTTTAGTACTACAATGAATTTAACAAAACTGATCCTACACTATTATTCTTGTTCTTTTTATCACAGAAGAAATATCTACACTAGTATACAAAGTGAAAGTAACTTTATGATAACCCAAGACGATATTATTAAAATCAGACTGAGAGATAAGATATGAAAATAGAAATGTTTATCTTGTACAAAAAGGTAGGCAGAAACCTAAGACAGGGAAAGTGATTGAAAATTATGCCACAAAAAGAACATTACTATATTAAAAGCAATGCCTATATACTAGCTATAGCTGAATTCATACTATGAAATGCAAATCTAGTTTTGCGAATATGCGTGATTATTTTGGATTTAGAATATGTATCAATTTGGGGGTAAAGTCATCTATCTCTCATCTTTAGAACTTGGCCTTTCAAATCTCCATGAACAACTCAGTGGCAAAGATAAAACATCTGCCAAAACACAGATGACAGCATGAGCAAGTGTCCTAATGGTAGGCATTTAGTGTAATGCTTTAAAAAACACTGCCTCTAGACTGCTGGGGCGGCCCCATAAATACGTACTTTTAAATAGGCATTTACTTCCTTAAAATGGCAACTTGTAATTAAAAATAATATATTCTTTAAGAGAAAACATTTTTATTTAAACAAGCCAAATTACTACTAGACTTAGACGATGGAAAAAATGTTATTTAATCATATGTACCCTGATTTAAAAAAAAAAAACACCTCATTTTGAACAAAGAGGAATCATTCAACCACTAAAAAGACAGTTCACAACACCATCATTATTTAAGGTTTTATTTGCTAGCTAATAAATACCACTGAAACTATGCACTTTTAAACAAAGTATAATTGTACATGAGTGGGGGCAGAGTGGAATGCAACATAGTAATTCATTTCACATCTTGCATACCATTAAGGTGCCTTCCAGTTTGCCTGTAATTGCATGAAATGAGTATCTGAGATAACTTCTTTTACCACAAAGGCCACTAACACTGTAGAGGGTGCCAGGAAAGGTCCCTGATTCCCGGAGCTTAATTAACGAAACTGAAAGCAAAATCAAACTTCAATACAAATGAATGTACAGATTCATCACTTTCTTACTCATTCTAGATTCTAAAGTCAGTCTCTCAAACCCTTGGTTTATAACTACCTATGTGCTGAGACATCTTTCTTCATATATGTCCTTTTGAAGCTATATATTAAACACATACAAAAACATATTTTATAACAAATACTATCCTGTTTTACAGTCCACACTTAACACAACTCAATTGCATAATGCCTGTATTTTGCTTTTTTTTAGGTTAATATTAACTAAGTAAAATAAAATACTATAAATTCTGAATTCGATGACTCTAGGGATTCGAACACATTAAAATTGTGTGTAAACGAGTGCTAATTACATGATATTAACTATTACTAAAGAAGGCCTAACATAAATCCTATCACTCAAAGTACCATTCCAACAGTTCTAAACTACGTGATTTAAATCTAACCTACCTGTTTTAAAAATAGTATATGGTTTATACTTTTTACTTTTTAGGCAGTTTGAATAAATGATACTGTATCACTTCATATCTGGTTCAATATGAAGGCGTTCTGAAATTATTATGCGATTATACAACACATCTCTGAAAGCAGTATTATTTTAGCTAAAATGATAGTAAAGGCAACAAGCATACTAAACGTGATGACAGGAAACACTAACATCAACCATTTAGATAACGGAGATCTGGATTCACAGTCCCAACATCCAGGATGCTTGGGGAGGGAGGAAAGTGGTAAGCAGAGACTTAAGGGCATCTTGGAAATACCTAAAGTCACAAGCCTTTAGGAACGGCACACCAAGGCTAATAATCAGTTTAAAATCGAATTAATTTAGCATTCTAGAATAAATGTAACAATTGCTGTCACTGGTGCTCAAGCTGAATTCTGAATCTTATAAAAGTTCACAAAAGGCTCTATGGATGTGAAGTGTGACAGGCACTCACTGTAGAGCTACGAATGTTTCTATTCCTTGCTCAGTTTTTACAGACGAAGCACACGTTTTACAAAAGCGAAATGGATTCCAAAAGCTCGGGGTGGGGGTGGGGGGGTGGAGGTTCTTTGGCGTCGAAAAACACCAAATCCCATTCTGTTGCACATGTTTTGACTGGAGGTTACTGTCTTCCTATTTCAGGCGAAAACCAGATTACTTTTAAAACGGTTCCCCCAAATAAAGTGGGAAAAACTTCAACGTACAATTTAGAATGTATGCAAGTGGCTGATGGGGCGTGAGGGTCACGAGAAAGAAAGAGTTTCCAGCAAGCTTATTTTTAGGATTAAAAACGACAGCAAAAATTACACGGCCGGAAGATTCTTCTGATTGAATGCTGAGTTGAAAATGAAACTTAATTGTGTCCTTTACGTCCTCTTCGCTCCTATGTTCATGTGGGAGGCAAACGGCAGAAACCCCTTCTCACCGACTTCGCCAAAATGCGCACTTCCATCGCAAGAGGCCCGGGCCCTCCCACTCTCCCTCCCTCAACCCCAAATGCGTCTAAGCACTGAGAAGGGAGAGGGGTGCGAAAGAAGGGGATCCCTAGCAGCTGCAGCCCCTCACCTCTGATCGCGCCCTTTCTTGCTAGTTAATTTTTGCGCGAGGTGCGCGGTTTGGAGTCCTCTGTGTGTGCATTTGGAGATGGAGAACCGGGTGGAGGAGATGAGCCCCGCTCTCACCCAGGGGGAAGAAGACGACCAGGGAAAGGAAGGGAGGAAGAAGGGGGGCGCCCGATTCCCCGTGGGGCCCTCCCACGTCTGCACTTCGGGCGCTCAGGGCCCGAGTGTTCTGCGCCCCGGCCACCCTCTTCAGGGCGCCGCCGGGCTGGCTGGGGCGCAGCCCACACGCCCGCGGGGGCGAAGCGACAGCAGCCGCAGGGCTGGGAGCGAGGAGCCACTCACCGCAGCACGCCGAGCCCAGCAACAGCGCCGCTACCAGGGGCCACATCTCCGCGCCCGCCGCGGGGTCGCCGCCGCCGCCGCAGGTGTCTGGAGCAGCAGCCGCCGCCGCCGTTACAGGCAGGACCGACCGCCGCCGCCGCCCGTCACAGGCAGGACCCACTGCCCAGGCTGCACGGCCGCGCGCACGCGCGCTCCCACTGCTTCCCGCCCGCTCCCCCGCCTGCTCCCCGCCCGCGAGAGCCGCGCACGCGCACTCGGCCCCGCCCCGCAACCGCTGCTGTTGACGCGGCGCCCTCCCTAGTCGCAGGCTCCAGACCCGGGGCCCGCCTGCCCGCTCCACGGAGGCCGGATGCCTGCTCCAGGGCGGTGGCACGCGCCGCGCTTCCAGGTCACGTCCTGTCTCACCCGCCCGCCCCTGGGGTCCGCGTGCTCGCCCGCCGCAGGAGGCTGAACCCTGTGTTCCCATGCTCGCCGGGGACCTCGTTGCACCCGTTCCTGTCCGCGGGTCGGTTCCTGCCTTTCGCGCGGCGCTGGGCCCCACTGCCCTCTCTCTCTACTTTTCTCCTCTTTGCTTTCACTCCCACCCTCGCGCTTCAGGGGCCGGGTCCCGCCCCGCCCCGCCCCGCCCCGCCCCAGCCCGCGTCTCTCCCTGTACCCGACGTCCGGCTGCGCGCGTGGAGCAGGACACCTAGGCTTTCACCAGCGCCCGTTTCCCCCGGACGCGGCCGTCTAGCGCCGAAGCGCACCCCGCGTGGGGGCGTCTCGCAGCTTCCAGCGGTCCCTGAGCCCGAGGCCGCCACGCCCAGGGCGGGGCGGAGGCCGGGTACCTGCCCGCAGGGAGCTTCCACTCGCCCCTCGCGGGCTCTGCGTTCGGCTCGTCTGCTCGCTCTGCTCTTCCCTATGCGGTTCTCTTCCCTCTTTCTCACTTGGTTCTTTAGTGGTTTCATCCTCTGATCAGGGTTAATCAAACAAGTTCCATTCACGGTGGTAAACATTGTTACCTGTGAACACCGCCACCACCGGGACTAGCGAGCATTGTCGCAAACAGGCATTAGCAGCGTGTCCAAAACATCCCCACCAGCAAGATTATTGAGCTTGGTTTGTGACTGCCCCACGTGCAGCCCTCTGCGCTGCGCTTGGGTTTAACATGCTTGAAAAATGGGTTCGAAATGTGGCCGCAAGCCACAATAGGGACAAGGCTTTTGAATTTATCGCTGAATCACACAGGCCACATCATTCATCCTGAAGCAAAAGTCTTTTAAAGATACTTTTAACCGTTATCCTAACTGATGTACTCTCTTATCAGAAAGTCAGGCTCTGGTGGCTGCTGTAATGGAGTGCACATCCTGTCCACCTCCTTGATTGTTTTCCTCCTACCTGCTGGGAAAGAAAGCAATTTCCCACCACAATACCCCACTTCTCCAAATCCTCTACACAGTGCGGCTCCTCCCAAGCATCCCATTGCCATAGAAATAAAATCCAGCATATGAAAGTGGCACTGTCTATGACACTCTGTACCAGTGTATTGTATACTATCGAGCTTCTTCCTGTAATTGCTTTTTTGTTAAATCCGAGAGCATTTTAAGTATTCCCTCCTCCAAGACTTTCCATTGAGCTCGGCAAACAGAAGGGGTTTAATAAATGTGTTGATGCGGCGTGAGGCAGGCATTGCTCTAGTGAAATTTGATTGCTTTTTTAATGATTGAAAAATAAAAACAATTGCCTGGCAGACATCTCACTAAAACAATGGTTAATAATTATGGTGGTAATGATTTGAATGGCAGCCTTGACACCCCGAGGCAACCAAAGGGACTCATCGATTCTCCTCCAACTGCTGCTTATGTGGATACAAAAGAATCATCCACCAGACTTTGAGCATTAGGGACATTGTGTATCACAGAGCAGCTGGTTGGCTAAATAAGGCTGTCAGCTGTCCCTGATACCGACCAACCCCCCTAAAGCTGAAGAGTGACTAGAAAGGACTGTCCCCAACCTTCAGAGGTGGAGATCGGGTGATGTTCTGTTTTACACTGGGAGCTACTTAGCTATATGCTTAATGTCTTTTTGTGCAGAAAATGGAATGAGAGGCCACCTGGGTGACCACTGCTGCTCTTGGGAATCTAGCTGGGGTATGTTTTGGTGGTGGGACAAAAGCAGGCGTATCCCAGGAGAGACAGTCCAAAGCAGCCTGCCTAGGTTTGATTATCCTCTCTCTGAGATAACCTTAAGCTCTTTTCAGTATTTAATCATTTTAAAGGTTTGCCTTTTAACTTTTCAAAGCATTTTAATTTGGATGTTGAGCTCATCTTATCTGTATGTAAGGAGTTTCTTGGGTAGAGAGGGAGGGGATAATACATATTAGAATCTTTTGAACACAGGAAGTACACATTAGCTATATCACCTAAGTTAATCTTCATAACAACCTCAGAAAGGATAAATGTTATGATCTCCCTTTTTGAGATGGGGAAACAAAGGGAAAGAGGAATGGTGAGCACTTTGCCCACAGTTATAAGTGACACTGCTCTCTCTCTTGTCTCTCTCCCTTATTCTGGTTTTCATCCTTTTTTCTTTTTACCCTATAATATCAAAGTTGCTACAGTTTCCCCTTTACAGATAAATAAACTTTAAAAAATCACTCTTGTCACCTTTATAGATAAGGAAAGTGAGGCTTGGTCACAAGCTCAGGGAGGGACTGTGGTTGGACTGAAGTCTCCCTGACTCCATGGCCAGCGAAAAAATTCACAAACTTCCTCTCTCAGTGCATAAAAAATTTCCCTTGCCCTCATTTCTGTCTCAACAATACATTTACTTTTATCTTCCTCCCCACACAACATCAAGATCCTGCCACATAGTAGGTATTGATATGATAGTATCTTTAAATGTTTATGTAGATACAATTGTATCCTTATTGTAACTTCATTCAGCAAATGTTTTGCCCCATGGTGGTGTGTCATGCAACGACATGAGACAGTGCTGTCTCCTGGTACCCCAAGGGGTTGGCTTAGAACTGTATGTGCCTACCTACTCATAGTCTGTGCTTTGTGTAGGGCCAGATGCATCTGTCAACGTAAGGGAACATAACAGCAAAGGATCCCACAGTAAATCAAGGCCCATGATAATGGCAGTATAAGTTAAGTGCACTTCTCTGTGTTTTAGTCTTACTTTGGTGCATATCAGTTACCATCTTTTATTGAAATTATGTTTATATAGCTGTCTTCATGTTCAGTAATAACTGTTTCCTATACTGTAAGCTCAATGAAGGGAGGGACCATATGAGTCTTCTTTACTGCTAGCCCCTTTGCCTGACACATAGTATGTACTCAACAAATGGTTGTTAAAAGAATAAATAGAATGAGTGAATAAATGAATGACTGAATGAGTAAATAAACCTCTCAGGGTCAGGAACTATATCTTCCATCAGTGTCTGACAAAGCACCTAGCATAAAAGGGTGTTGTGTAAACATGTTTTTTTTTTTTATTTTTTGTTTGTTTGTTTGTTTTGAGGCGGAGTCTCGCTCTGTCGGCCAGGCTGGAGTGCAGTGGCATGATCTCGGCTCACTGCAAGCTCCGCCTCCCAGGTCATGCCATTCTCCTGCCTCAGCCTCCCGAGTAGCTGGGACTACAGGTGCCCACCACTACGCACGGCTAATTTTTTGTATTTTTAGTAGAGATGGGGTTTCACCGTGTTAGCCAGGATGGTCTCGATCTCCTGACCTCATGATCCACCCGCCTTGGCCTCCCAAAGTGCTGGGATTTACAGGCGTGAGCCACCGCGCCCGGCCAACATATGTGAATGAAACTATTGAACTAACCTTGGAGCTGACCTGACATATTAGAGGTTCTTAGCATCATTAAATTCCTAATTTTGACTTATCAGTCATCAGCTGGTTGTAGTTTCGGAGTATTATCTCTTTCTTCTTAGTGTCTCTGAATATGTGCTTTTTTTGTAATTAAGATTCTTCACTTGTTAATACTTCTGGCCAATGGAATGCAAACTAACATCTGTTGCATGGTCAGGCAACACTAGCAACACTGGATTATTCCATGCCTGGACTATGCTACTTTCAGGCTTTTGTGCTTCAATTACGCTGTTTGCTCTGCTTCTCATAATTCTCCCTCATGTTTTCTTCTTTGCTCCTCAACTCAGAGAATTCTAGCTCGTTCTTCAAGGCCAAGATCAAATATCACTTCCTCCAAGAAGCCTTTCTCAACCCTACTTTTCCTCTTTGCCATGATTCTCCATCATTTCATAGGTCTAGTTATCTCTCCCATGATGCTTTGTTCATACTGCTAACAAAATGTGTCAGTAGATATTTGTTTGTACATAATAGTTTCCTCTTCTGTCACATTAGCTTGGAGAAAATGAAATTTGTCCTGAGTATATTTGCATGTCTGTATTAGGGTTCTCTAGAGAGACAGAACTAATAGGATAGAGAGGTAGGTGGATTGGCTCATGTGATTAAAGAGGCTGAGACGTTCCTCGATAGACCATCTGTAAGCCTGGAGACACAGGGATGCCAGTAGCATGGTTGTCCAAACTGGAGGGCCTCAGAACCAGGGAAGCCCTTGGTGCACCTCTCACTCGAAGGCTGAAGACCTAAGAAGCCAGGAGGCCACTGGTGCAAGTCTCAGAGTTCAAAGGCTGGAGAACCTAGAGTTCTGATGGCCAAGGACAGGACGAGAAGGGTGTCTCAGCTCCAGGAGAGAGAGTAAGAGAGCCTTTCCTCTGCCTTTTTACTCTATCCAGACCCCCAGCCGGTTAGGTGGTGCCCACCCACATTGAAGGAGGATCTCCCCAATTCAGTCCACTAACTCACATGCCAATATCCTCTGGAAATACCCTCATAGACACACTCAGAAATAATGATTTAGCACCCATCTCTTAATCCAGTCAAGTTAATACCTAAAATTAACCATCACAATCTCCAAAGTCAAACATAGTGCCTGGTGGAGACCTACGTGTGTCGAATCAATCAAGAAAATTTACAGTATGGTATGTAGTATACAGAGTCACTTTAGCCTAGGTCTGAGTTATAGGTCAAGCCACTTACTACCTGTTAACCTTGGACACATTATTTAAACTTTCTGAGCACTTGTTTTCTCATTTGTAAAGCAAAGATGTTAAAAATAATATAAATTAACTTTTGAACATGGCTTGAGAATGTAATAAGTTAACACCTTTACAGTTATGTAGAGCAGTGCCTGAGGCACAGTAGGCACACAATAAATATTAGCCCTTATTATAATAATCATCTTATATAGTGAGATTGGTCTCCTAGAAGGGCAGTGAAAATATTATCAAAAGAATCACCAATTGCTGCTCAGGAGCGTTGAAGGAGCACCTTAAGTTGGAGAAGTGTCAACAATTTTGATTGAAGCTAGATGAGCGTGTCTATGCCTAGTGGGTAGGCCTTAATTTGCTGCTTCTTCACATTTCATTGGCGATTAAATGCTGAGGGACCCATGTCTCTGATACCTGGCTTGGAGCCCAGTCTCCTAGGGTGCTATTTCAACTTGACCCAGCTATAAAAGCATAGGAACCCCAGTCATCAGATAAAGCAGTAGAGCAACGAAGGTCTGTGCTGTCTAGTCAAGGGTTAGATTTGGATGGTTAGGGAGCTGGAAGATATTGGTATGGGATTGTGGCGTTGGAGAGATGGATTTGGCTTAGGAGAACAGAAGGAAGGCTCCAGCAGCAGGAAATCATTTTCTTGCTAGCCTGTGTTCCAATTAGGGGCAAATATTAGAAGCAGGAACTGCCTCAAGGTAGGAGGATAATAGGACTGAGGGTTTTAGGTAAGGGATATCCTGCCACAGAGATGACAATGTGATCTGGTATGCGTTTTCCTCTGCATGTCAAATGAATAACAAGGATTAATTTGCTTCCGCCACAAGATGCACAACATTCTCTACTCCTCCCTCTGCTGTTGCTGCTGGAGGCCACTCATGTAGGGCACCCATATTCATGACAGCTTGAAAGCACTAGAGAAGGCCAGCTTCTACATTACATTGCAAAATTGCAGCAGGCTTATTTCTTTGAGAACACATACTGTTTTGAGTCCTGAGAAGACCCTTTTGTATCTTGCCTACCTCTCCTTTTTGAGAGCCTGTAACATACGTGCAGTGGGCATAAACCACGCACCAAGACCTCGCTGTGCTAGTGGATTTACTTTCGATTGCTACTACTACAAATTACTACAAATTTAGGGGCTTAAAACAACACCCATTTATTATCTCACAGTTCTGTAGGTCAGAAGTCCAGTAGGCGCAGCTGGTTTCTCTGTTTCAAGTCTCACAAGACTGAAATCAAGGCATTCGCTGAGCTGCTTTCCCTTCCGGAGGCTCTAGGGGAGAGTCCATTTCCAGGTTCATCCAGGTAGTCGGCAGAAATCAATGTCTATAGAACTGAGGTCTGTTTCCTTTGCTGGCTGCCATCTGGGCATCTCCCTTGGTATTTAGAGGCCTCTTTTGAGTCACTGTAGGTAGTCTCTGCACACCCAAAACTAGGAATGGCATATTAAATTCTTCTGACCCTGGATCTCTTCTGTCTCCGCTTCTTGTGCTGCATCTCTATGACCAACTCTTCTGCCTTCCACTTCTGCTTTTAAGTGATTAGATGGGCCCCCTTGGTAATCCAAGATAATCTTCCTATTTTAAGGTCTGTAATCTCAATCACATCCACACTGTCTCTTTTGCCATGTAAAGTAACATATTCACAAGTTCCCAGAGATTAGGGCTTGGAAATCTTTGGGGGACATTATTCTGCCTACCACAGGTAGGTTATTTTCGTATTTTTCTCCCTTAATCCATGTAACAGCCTCGTAAAGAAAGCATTGTTATACTCATCATATACGAATAGTAACTGAGGTTCAGAGAGGTTCCTATTACAGCTGATAAACGGGGGAGCCGGGGTTTGAATCTTGCTTCAGAGCTCACACTCCTTCCTCTGCCAGAGATGGAGGGGTGGAAGAAAAGCCATCATGTGACCTGCCACTCTCATTGCATTTCCCACCATTGTTTCACTAGGGCTGCTTCTCAATTTAGCAAGGTCGTCACTCTGTCCACCAAAGATTTCTAACTCTCCTCCTGGGTATGTGGTATGTGTGTCTCCTGGGTCTCAGCAGAACACACATGGCACGCTCAAATGAAGTTATTGAGAAGAGATTAAGAAAAGGACTGTTTACAAGGTTGTGAGTGGGGCAATGTAAAACCAACAAGGAATGACAGAGCATGTTGGCTAACAACAGCTATTGCACCCCACTCCTGGAGGAGTATAGGGAAGAAACAGTTACTAGAACCCCAAGAGAAAGGAGAAACTGAAGGAGGGGATGCCTGGCTGGAGCTGTGGCCTTCAATAGTGGAACACCGCTACAACCAGCCTGGCAGGGAGGTAGGTGGCAAACTAGATGACTTCACTCTCCTCCCTCCCTCTGAACTCCCACTATTGGCAAATCTTAACGAGGAGCCAGAGGAAAGGGGAGTCTGTTTATGCAGTTCTTGAATTTTAACTTTCCAGGCTCAGAGCAGAGTATAGAAAGGTAGAGGGTGGATCTGAGAGAGACTATCCAGCACTGTGAGACTGTCCTTCCCTGTGTCGTTGAAATCGGGTATGGCGCTGGGATTCGCTTGGGCCAGTGTGTTAGTTTCCTAGGACGACCATAGCAGATTACCATAAACAGGAGGCTTAAAACAAGAGAAGCTTATTCTCTCACTATTCTGAGGGCCACGCTCTCTCTGAAGGCTCCTGAGAAGAATCCTTCCTTCCTAGCCTGGCAGCCTTTGGCATTCCTTAACTTGAGCTGCATCACTTCAGGCTCTGCCGCTGTCTTCACAGGGTCTTCTCTGTCTCTGTGTGCTCTCCTCTTCATATAAGGACATCCATCATTAGATTTAGGGACCAACCTAGATATCATCTTGAGCTCCTTAACTAAATATACCTGCAAAGACCCTATTTCCAAATAAAGATCACATTATGAAGTTTGGGGTGGACATGAATTTGTGGAGGGAGGCGGTGTGGATAATATTCAACTCACGAGGCCAGGCATGGTGGCTCACGCCTGTAATCTCAGCACTTTGGGAGGCTGAGGCAGGCAGATCACAAGGTCAAGAGATCGAGACCATCCTGGCCAACATGGTGAAACCCTGTCTCTACTAAAAATACACAAATTAGCTGGGCGTGGTGGTGCATGCCTGTAGTCCCAGCTACTCGGGAAGTACTGTAGTACTCAGCTACTGAGGCAGGAGAATCGCTTGAACCCGGGAGACAGAGGTTGCAGTGAGCCGAGATGGCGCCACTGCACTCCAGCCCAGCGCTAGAGTGAGAGACTCTGTCTCGAAAAAAAAAAAAAAAAAATTCTGCTTATGATAACCACGTACATCTGGACCAAAGTTTCTAGGCCTAGCATGCAATTTTTTCTTTTTTCTTTCCTTCTGCCATGGCAATCAGCAATGCTCAGACAGCAGCTGCCCCCTCAGCCTGGGTCCTGGAGTGAGATGAGGCAGAGCAGAGCCCTAGCTGACCTACAAAGGAAACATAACATAAATAGAAATAAATGTGTCATCTCTTCTGAAGTATGCTGTGTACGGTAGTTAATGACCACAGCCCATCCCTTCAGAGATAGTGCCAGCAGCCATAGTAACTCCCTAGTTCCTTCCTTTCACACAAACACCCTTGAATTGACCGAAACCATTCTACAGACTCATTGTTTCTTTTAATCCCAACCCCATTGGCAACATTTTACTGCACCGTAATTCCTCTCTGGGGCCAAGGTATAGAAAGAAATAGATCTCCAAAGACTGCCTTTTGTATCCTTAGAGGGACAAGTTTTGTAGGAAAAAGAAAATGAAGGCTAGAGCACATGGGTGTTCTCTGAAATGAGCTGCAGAGTAGCTGTCTGCATTTCAGACTGACAATTTCAAATGAATCCTCCACCAGAAGCAGCCAGGAATGTCTGCTGAGAAAACTGTTTTCTGCCTACACAGGGCTCTCTAGGTGCACCCTTCCCTGTCCTGCTATGACCACTTGTGCAAAACCACTTGAGAAACGGCACCTCATGAAGTTTGTTTATTGAGGCTACTACATGAGCTCTCTGAGTCCATCTGCCAATCTTCTTTTCTCTAACACTGATCTCATTGCTATGGGTGTGGGCCAATGGACTCAAACTATCTTTAGGGGGGCCTTAAAAGCGAAATGGATAAACTAGGTTCAAACTGTCAGACAAGACAGACAGACATGTCTGGACTCATGAGAAAGATTGCCCGATTCCAGGCCCCGCCCACCTCATTAATCCATCTTGAACAGCCCCTGGGTTTGACTGCTCCCACATGCTGACTGCTGCTGCAGAAGCTGCAACTTCCCTCATCTCTTCCGCAACCACAAGCCCTGGGAACCGCAACGGTAGCAAGAAAGAAAAATGTTATACCAACACTGAACTTAGAGGGGTGGTTCTCAAAGGATGCTACTGGGGTTTACAGCATCTGCAGCACTGAGAAACTTGGAAATGCAAATTCTTGGGCCCAGCCCTAAACCTACTAAAGGAGACACACTGGAGTGGGGCCCAGCAATCTGTGTTTTATCGAGTGTTCCAGGTGATTCTGGGGCATGCTAAAGTTTGTGAGCCACTGACTTAGTGTCTGACCTCAGAAGACAAGTGGCCTGCCTGTTACATGATTTATCTTGGTAAAAGTATCACCAGTTCCTCTGTCACCTTTGCTTGGTCAGGAGGAATCCACCTGTAGTAGAGTGGAGAATCCCTGTGAACCCAAGTTGTATCCTGGCCTCCTGGGTGTTTTGTATTAGCTTCAGGTCACAAGTGCCAGTCGGCGTTGTGCAGCACCCAGGAGACAGAAGCAAGTCAGGTACAAGTGAAGCCTCTCATGTGGACAGCAGGGTCTCTAACATCTCCTGTTAAAGCAGCACATATTCTACCTTTGTTCTGATAGAAACCAATGTGTACTTCAAAGTGGCTTGAGGATCTCTCTAGTTCTATAGTTTTGGTGAGTTTAGAAATACTTTAAGAAACTGGTTTCACTGTAGTTTACAAAATGCCCTTTTTGTGTGTCCATCAAAGTACTTTGTATCTGACATCTGTGCTAATCTCTTGTGAGTTTCCATTTATAAGATGCCATTTTGATAAAATGCAGAAAGTGTCCATATGGTTACACAATTGTGTCTCTCTGTCTGGAGAATGAAGGAAATGAAACTGGGGGATCCCCTAGAGGAATGACAGATCAATAACCATTTCACCAGGTGGCAAATTCAGTGGGTCCTATGAAGCAGTGTGTACAGAGGGGAAAAATGAGTCATACTCTCTCATAATTCAAAAGAAAATGATATGTTCATTTGTGACAGCCACCTGGGCTAGACCACCTGGAGCTGTTTCTGGCACACTAAAGTAAAGAGCTCATCCTAACCTACCCTGTCCTCGAAAGTAGCATTCTCTACATAAGGCTTGCATAAGTGCTGCATCGGGCTCCTGATAGACAAATCAGTCAGACCTAACCGATGAACTCCACTTCTTCAGTAGTTTGCATAATTCTCTTAATTTTGTCTGATAGTACTGAATTGCCTGAGAAAACCCACTGGTTTCTTGCACAGTACAGTCTGTGAATCAGGATTATTTTTTGTGGTTTTTATGTGAAAAATTTGTACTTTTTAATCTTTTCCTCCTCTCCACCTTCAGAGCTCTCAGTGTGTTTTGGAGTGTGGTATGGCCCCAGAAGGCCAATAGAATCCTGTGATTTGTGCTCTAGTAATCTGTATCCTGCCTGCCTTTTTGGGGTCTATTAGTCCATTTTCACACTGCTATAAAGACATACCCAAGACTGGGTAATTTATAAAGAAAAGAGGTTTAATTAACTCACAGTTCTGCATAGCTGGGGAGGCCTCAGGAAACTTAAAATCATGGCAGAAAGGGTAGAGGCACATCTAACATGGCAGCAGGCGAGAGAGGCAAAAGTGAGTAGTGAAGAGGGAAGAGCCTCTTATAAAACCATCAAATCTTGTGAGAACTAACTCATTATCATGAGAAATCATGGAGAAACCACTCCCATGATCCAATCACCTCCCACCAGGTCTCTCCCTAGACATGTGGGGATTATGGGGATTACAAGATGAGATCTGGGTGGGACACAGCCAAACCCTATCAGGGTCTGAGCCTTATGCCTATCTGGCCTCATTTTTCTTCCAAGAAATGCTTTGTGCTAGTGGGACTGTAAGCTAGACAAAAAGGTATCAAAGTGCTAAGGGAAAGAATATATGTAAGTGGCATGCATATCACAAGTGACAGCTTTTTTCCATGGAAGTTAAGATGGTCT
The DNA here is from genome assembly GCF_028858775.2 of Pan troglodytes. Lineage (NCBI taxonomy): Eukaryota > Metazoa > Chordata > Mammalia > Primates > Hominidae > Pan > Pan troglodytes. The sequence goes on from NC_086015.1 coordinate 111,441,324, forward strand.
CAGTGTCCCTAATTGGCACCTGCATATCTGTGTGCATGCACACTCTGAGGGTGTCATACATGCCTGAACCCACCCTGCAGAGACAGAGTGGACAGCTGTCCATGGGCTGTGATTGGATTTTGCTTCAGGGACCTCTCGACAACTACCCCAGCTGGTCCAGGACAACTGCCTGCTGGAAATTCTCACAATCACTTATCTCTTTGGACTTAGGCATTGAAAGTTGTTTAAATGCAAATTATTTTCCACAAGGTAGAGACATTATCATTCATTAATATTTGGGCTTTAATGAGTCTATCAACTTAGAATGCGCCAGGGTCCTCTTTTGGTAATGGAAGCCAAAAAGCCAAACAGATGTGTTTTAATAACGACAGGTCGAAGAGGAAAGAGTAAGTTCTGAAATGTTGTAGAAACTAAAGCCACAGACTTAAGGAATAGCATGATGACACCGGTGATATGGTAAGACATGAAATGAAAAAAGGGAAGTGGGAGAGTGGAAGATAAAATGCCTTTATAAGTCCACAGGTCATTTCTGCCTATGGCTCCTAGTGACTATCCTGAGCACAACTGTTTGTGGAGACTCTTGCTGAGACACTGACACATTTTACCTCTGCTGTAGCATTATTGCTTCAAAGGATTTATTCATTTATTAAACACCTGGAGCATGCCTATACACCGTGGGCATATCAGGAAAACAAAACAGGCAAAACCCTCTGCCCTCATGGAGCTTGCATTTTAGTGGTGAGATGGGGAGAGACAACAGACACAATAAATAAGGAAAATATGGTATTAAATGGTGTTAGATGCTGTGGAGAAAAGTAAAGCAGTGAGGGGGTGCTGTTTTAAATAAGGTGGTCAGAGAAAGCTCACTAGATGATAGCATTTGAGTATAAAATGAGGAAAGGGTGGGCAAGCCAGGCAGATGTCAATGTAGAGATCGTTTCAGGCAGAGGGGAAGGCCCATGCAAGTCCCTGCAACAGGAGCATGCCTGGTTTTTACAGGAAGATCGGGGATCAGGGAGTAGTCAGTGTGGCCAGCCCAAAGTGAGAAAGAGGAGAACAGCAGCGGATGAGATCAGAGAGATCATGGGGCAGGGACTGGAAGGGAGGCGGGGATGGGGAAGTTCAGTTCACACAGGGCCTCAGAAGACTTTAACGCTGAGTGAGTTTTGAGCAGGACAATAATATTATTCAACTTGCAATTTAAATAGGCTATCACAGGGGTTAGCAAACTTTTTCTGTAAAAGAGAAGAGATGGTAAATATTTTTTCAGTCCGTGAGGTCTCTTGCAACTCCCTGTCTCTGCCATTATAGCATGAAAGAGTCACAGACAAGGTAAACTAATGAGTAGGGCTGTGTTCCAGTACAACTTTATTTACCAAAGCAGTTCATAGGACAGATTTTGCCCATGTTGACCCTTAGGCTATTGCAATAATCTGGAGGAGAGATGAAGGTGTTTTGGATCAGAATTGTAATAGTAGTGGAAGCAAGAAGGGGTCAGATACTGGCTATATTTTGAAGGTAGAGTCAGCAGGATTTGCTGTCAGACCAAATATTCCACGATTTTTGGTCTGAGCAGCTAGAGTCACACTGTTGAAATGGGGAAAACCAAAAGGGGAGGGAGGTAGGAGAAGAGGTATAAGGAATCCATTTGGGACATGAAAATTTGAGATTCCTTTAGGTAAAGGAATTGGATTCAATGTTCCCTAACTCCCCTTCTAGCTCTAATATTCTATGACTCTGCAACTGTGAGAGAATGACGCCTACCCCAGTGGCTTCTGCTGTGATCATGTTCTTCAGGGAGACCTTCCACACTGCGTTACTCCATCCTTCCCAAATGCAATTGGTGATTATGTTGGCTAGAGATAAGTTGCTGGAAGGAAGAAATGCTGAAAGGGAGGCAACTGCCAGCTGAAACTAGCAGGGGGACTTGGAAGAGTGTCATAAACAGTATATGTGCCGGAGGAGGCTTTGAGGGCTGGAGGCAAATTCCTGTGTATATTAGTTTCTGGGAGGTTACTAGTAATAAGTGGAGCAGGCTAATTTTTAACGTGTTTTCAGAGAAGAGCAATGCAACTTCTTAAACTTCACATTTACTCCATGGTCAAAATGGCCACACTTCCATTGTGCTCACCCTCTGTAGAGATGCCCTGGAGCCCCACATGGATTCCGATGGCCTCTATATGTCTGCAGGACACAGCCATGGTTTTTGTCACTAGCTTCCACAAGCAATTTCCTCTGTCTTCTCTCTCATCTCTCATCACTGGGAGATATGTCTTCTGTCTGCCCAAATTCTTTCCACCCAAAATGTGGCTGTGTGCCAGTGGGATTGTTTGCTCTATGGAGAGCCGGCAAACCACTTTGGGAGTGAGCTGATAGCAATATATTTAAAATATGAGCATTTATCAGAAGCAGCAGATGGAGGCAGCAGAGTGGAGCTTCCAGAACTGAGGGCAGGGAGTGTTTCATTCAAGTGTAAAGGCGCACCATCTAGACTCAGCTGGCACCAGCTCATGAAACCAGTGAAGAGAAGGAGGGAAAAAAAAGGCCACCTTTGTGCTAGGTTCGGAAGGTCACAGCGTTCCCTGACCTTAAGTCCTCAGTGCCTCAAAGACAGCATTCACTCTACGACTGGAAAAAACAAAAACCTTCCCGGTTGCTCTCTTTATTATTTTTTACTTCCTTAAAGCCTAGTAAATAGAAAAAAAATTCTGAAGCTCAGAACAAATGGAAATATAGCCCATTTCATTTATGTATGCATGCATTAATTCATTCGACAAATGTTTGTTACATGGCTCAGACATGGCAGAATCTATGGAATACTCTGGGGCAGAAAACAATGAGGCAGAGAGATATGTTGTAATTATTAAAGATTAAACATGTTGAAAGTATTTTAATTTTAATTTTTTATCACTGTCTCCTAACCCACCCCTAAAAATAAAAAATATATTCACAGCCTCTTCTACTATTTGATCTAAAAGAAGTATATGTTTTAGTGGTAAATTTCCTCAGGGTACAAGTAACAAACTCAATGCATTAGTGGGAAAAGGACAACAATATTAACTTCAAATCACCAGTTTGAGAAGAGTACCATGATGGTAGCATCCATTTGGAAAGATCAGTTTTAACAGCTGATGGGTGTCCAGTATGACAGGTGTCCTTATAAGAAGAGGACAGACAGAGATGAGGAAAAAATGTCATGTGAAGACAGAGGAATAGAGTGATGCATCTACAAGCCAAGGAATACCTGAGATCACCAAAAGCTGAGAGAGGCATGGAACCACAGCTTCTTCCCTAGAGCCTTCAGAGGGAACGTGGCCCTGCCAGTACCTTGATTTCAGACTTCTGGCCTCCACAACTGCGAGACAACAAATTTCTCTCTTTTCAAGCCAGAGAGAGGGAGACTCTTGCTCTGCTAACAGCTGAGTACACTAAAAAGGACTGGGTTAGAACTACATTTAGGGGAGGTGAGAGAGCACCATGGAAGGAAAGAACCAGGAAATCACCAGGGATGGAGAGGGAAACTGTGTCACTCAATTGACTTCCTTCCTTCCAATGAGGCTTGAAGGAAGCTTTAGAGTGTATCAGGCTGTCTTAGTTCATTTGTGTTGCTATAAAGGAATACCCAAGGCTGGGTAAATTATAAAGACATGAATTTTATTTGGTTCATGGTTCTGCAGGCTGTATAAGAAGCATGGTGCCAGCATCTGCTTCTGGTGAAGGCTTCAAGCCACTTGCACTCATGGCGGAAGGCAAAGGGGAGCTGATGTGTGCAGAGATCACATGGCAAAAGGGAGGAAGCAAGAGGGAGGATACAAGAGAGAGGGGAGGGAGATACCAGGCTCTTTTTAATAACCAGCTCTCTCAGGAACTTATAGCAAGAGCTCACTTACCCCTCCTCCCCTAGGAAGGCCATTCATCTGTTCATCAGGAATGAGCCCCTATGACGCAAATAATTACCAGTAAGCCCCACTTCCAACACTGGGGATCAGATTTCAACATGAGGTTTAGAGGGTCAAATATCCAAACTATAGGCAGACCAATATTCTCAGTAGGAAAGGCATTGGCCTCTCCGGGAGTTTGGAAATTTTAGCGATCATTACTAGTGATGACATCACTGATGGCAGGACAGCTCTGGCATTTGGTGGATGAAGTCCAGATATGCTAGATGTCCTGCTGTGCTATGGTTTAATCTTATACAACAAAGAATCATCCTGCATCCAGCATGATGTTTGAATGTCTCGCAAGATATCCATGTAGGTGAAAATGTGGTTATAATTATCTGAACCTAAAACCTAACTTATGTCACATATACACCCAAAGCATACTTTACACAATTTTAATGAAAGCTGCATTTTCCAGAAATATGAATGCCTTATGAATCAAAGGAATATTTTGTTTAGCTATCTTTGGAACTTTGCCAAAAGCAGTTCACCATCTTGGAAAATCACATCACTGACTATCTCATTGCTCATGTATTTGTGTGCCCAATGTAATACACCTGAATCAGTCTTGTATCTGTCAATCCCCAGTGATCCTAAGCAAACATCTCATTACTTTGTTATGTCTTTGAGTATAGTTGTACCAACACATTTAAATAAAGAAATAGGGAGGGAGAGCAGTAGGACAAATACCTAACACATGCAGGGCTTAAAACCTAGATGACAGGTTGATGTGTGCAGCAAACCACCATGGCACATATATACCTATGTAACAAACCTGCATGTTCTGCACATGTATCCTAGAACGTAAAGTATAGTTAAAAATAAATAAATAGATATTTTATTTCACATTACTTGTCTTTTTAAATATTATAGTGAAAGCATTATATTGAATTTTTTAAGTTATGAGTATAGATGGTATAAGTTATCCATAACATTTATTCCAAGATTGTAAAGGGCAGGTTAATGTTATTTAATATATGCCAAGGGGAGCAATGGGTCTATAAGGATGAGAACCAGTGAGATGGGCAAAGTAGGAAGGAAGAACATTTTAGGCAGCACTTTAAAACTTTAACATGTACATGAATTACCAGGGGATTTTGTTCAAATGTGGCTACTGCTTCAGTGGTTCTGGGGTGAGGCCTGACAGTCTGCATTTCCAACAAGCCCCCAGGTGACACTGATGCTGCTGGCCCATGGGTCACATTTTCAGTAGCAAAGTTCTAGACAGAGGGGATCGAAGGTGCAAAGGTTTGAAGGTTTGGAAGAGTTTTTCTGGGAAAAATCAGTGACTTGGTATAATCAGAGCACAAAATGCAAAGCATTACATGATGGTTGATGAGACAGTCAAGGGAGGCAGGGTCAGAGCATGCAGGACCTGATTCCTGTGTTTGGGCTTCATTTTGTAGACAATGGAGGACCCTGAAATGATTATAAGCAGAGTTCTATAATTTAGATCTCTCTGCCACCATGTGGGATGGCTCTGCTGGACACAGGGAGTCCAGTGAAGATGCTTTTCCAATTATGTTGCCAAGAAGTAATAAGGACCTGAACTGAGGAAGCCACGGTAAGAAAGGAAGGAAGAAGACAAGCTTGTTTTTCTAGAGTTAGATTTCCTGAGCCTTGGTGATTGAGTGTGAACTGTGAAGAGGAGGGAGGTCAAGGATGACTTGTAAGATCCTGACTTGTGCTCTGGGTGTATAATGATGCCATTGGCCAGCACAGGGAGCACAGAAGGAGATGCAAGCTGGGGAGACAAAGTTCGGGGAGACTGGCTTTCAGACACATGAATTTGAGATCCTGTCTTATCAAAAACCAGAAAGATATCTGTTTGAACTTTGATGTTAAGACTTTTATTAAAAGTGTATTGATTTCATTATAACAGGCATCACTCACATAGGTGTGTTCATTTGCCAGGCTTCTGTGGATTTCTGAGAGAGCGGAGGAGGAGCATGTACAATCACCACAAGCTCCATGGCTGACCAGCACAGGCATTAGGGTGAGAAGAAAAGGGGCAGTACTAACTTTTACGTACGTTAAGTATTCACTTGGGGAAGCAGAGGCGGGCGGATCACCTGAGGTCAGGAATTCCAAACTAGCCTGGCCAACATGGTGAAACCCTGTGTCTACTAAAAATACAAAAATTAGCTGAGTGTGGTGGCTCATGCCTGTAATCCCAGCTACTTGGATGGCTGAGGCAGGAGAATTGCTTGAACCTGGAAGGCGGAGCTTGCAGTGAGCCGAGATTGCGCCACTGCACTCCAGCCTGGGTGACAGAGCGAGACTCCGTCTCAAAAAAAAAAAAAAAAAGAAAGAAAGAAAGAAAGAAAAAAATACATTAAGTACATAATCACGTAACCAGCTGGTGTCAGAAAGTAGGAGACACAGTTGGAATAAATTTCCTGCTTCCCAGGGTTGATCTTTCTATCTCTGTCTTTTTGTCTGTCTTACTCACACAACATACACCCTGCCTACACTGCTATCTTTACTATACCACTGGTTCACAGATGTTTGCAGGGTGGTGAATTTGAGGTGGTCCTATGAGACAATAGGCCTGGTGTCCCCATTTCATGTACTTAACCATGTCAAACTCCACCAACACCATGCTGCTAGACTTCAGTGAGTGCTAGGGGCCAGGTCTTTGTCCATAATCATAAACAACATAGCTCTAGGAAGAAACTTTATAAATAAGGAAATGGAAGCTTATAGAGACCAGATAATTTGCCTCAGGTCACAGAGAGAGAAGAGAAGGTGAATCTAGCCTGATCCCATTTCTTTTCTCACTGAGGCTACAATTCATTTCCTCTAACCTCTCCCAGTCCTACCGAAGTAAAGCTGTCTCTCAAACAGCATGCCGGTTCACATCTCTGCACCTCAGAGTACTTCTGCTTGCAATCCTCCTCTCTGATATTTAACTGTCAAAGTCCTACCTAGTAATCTGTCAAAATCCTACCCAGTGATCACCACATCTGTGAAGACTCTTGTAAGCCTCCTGACTTGATGCCCAGTACATATTTCCCATCTTGCACGTATCGTGCTGCACTGTAACTGTGTGTTTACAAGTCCCTTTCTCTCTCAAGGCTGTGGGCTCCATCGCTGTGTCTGGTCCAATAAAGACTTTTGAAGTGAACTGGTGTGCATAGTCATTAGCGGGTTCTCTGTAAATTTCATGGATTGTAATAATGCCTGGAAAGTATAAGCCAGTTTCTAAAGAAAGTAGATGTTAGCAATGGACAAAAAAAGTGGCTTGGAAAATCATAATCTTTTAACACATTATTTACATATACAACTTTTTATTAAAAATGGGTTTCACAATGGACTCTCCCTCCTCCCTGTCATCCCTCACCAGTAACATTAGGCTTAATTATTTAAATTAATTTAGTGGGAGTCAGTATTTAATTTAAAGTCTAATTCTTATTAGGATTTTAATAAATAACATTTAATAACTACCAATTACACTTCAGCATATAAAACGCTTAATTCTTAACATTATTAATTTTTAAATAGAATCTAATGGAAACAATTACTCCACATGGAAGTCTACACCTTGACCAAGTTTAAATTCTAAGTCTTAGCCTTGGTTCTCTTTGTATTGCTCATGCCTGCTGCTTTCTCTCTCTGTTTTCCTATTCTTGAGCAGGTTTTATGTGAAAGAAGATGGACTTCCTTCAGGCCTACAATAAAGTAAAGTGACACTGACTTAAGAAAAACAAAATATCATTTCTTTTTATACACAAGAAGATATAAAATTTCTACGAATGAGCAGATTTGGGTTTGAACATTAAACTCCATCATTCACATGCTGCATTGTTCAGTAGCATGTGTTTAATTTTATCATAAATTATCAAGTACTTTAAAAAACATGTAAAATCCTGTTTTCTGACTTTTGTAATTCAGATAACATTCTGGAATGGGACACACACACACACACACACACACACACTTATATCTCCCTAAAACCACTGCATTAGTTAGGATCTTCAGGGAACAGTCACCCAGATAACCTAAAGTAATATAAGTTTATTGTAAGATCATATGTCTCAAACCGAGGTAGCCATATCTCAAGGGATTACATGGCATTAGCCAAAAATTATGGGAAGTAACTGAAACAAAAAATATGCCATGTCTCTCTAAATTATCCATTTTAAATGAATACAACATTTTTAATAAAAAATAATACCAATCTCTCAAGGAGGAAAATGTAGATGGAATTTTGAAGATGAAAACAACATGAGATGGCAAAGAAATGCTAAGCTCGTGATAAGCCTCTTGGGCTATGCCCCAGACTGCTAGTAGTACTAGCACCTTCTTTTCTTTTCTTTCATTTAGCAGAAAAGTCAGAAAAGTGTTGTATAAGATTCACATAGAAATAAGGACAAGAACAAGAACTGCACAAGAGTTGACATTGGAGACTGGAATGCTACTCAAAGAACAGAATTCCCCCAAACATCCAAGATGACCCCTAGCAACTGAATTATCTTGACATCACCTCAGCAGTAGAGTGCTGTTAGGTAACTCTGGCAAGGGTATACATATACTCTGCTTCAGCAGTCCTTATTCCCACCAACCAACTATTCCTGCCCTTTATTTATCTTTTGGTTACAGCTTCCTTATACTTTTGCCCACTTCTAATTTCAATATACCCAATGGCTTTTCACAACATCTACAGTTGACTTTCTCTCTGGGTATCTTCTGCTCCTGCTCCATCTTCCAAATGCTCAAACTAATTTGTGCATTAAATGTAAAAAAAAAAAAAAATCACCCAAAGAGGGCATATCATTCCTTCAATTAATCACCAGCATCCCTGTTTTGACACAGATTTTGTGCCATGCTGTCCATATCGCACCGGCCAGTCTACATGTTATTTGACTTTGAGTTCACTTCCCACTTTTGGCAAGCCTGGCTGTTGTTCTGTAGCAGGGTAACACAGGCTAAGAATTGAGATATGTCAACTTAAGGATTCACCGTGGTCAAGTTTCCTCTGCAGAAGACCATGGAAGTGTGTCATGGGCATTCTGACTCTTGCCTTCTTCAAAATAGCCCCACTAACAGATGTCAGCAACTGATTCCTTTGGAAGGATAAACAAATGGTATAACCAGATAAGGCTTTGAAGGCTTTGCAATGGACCCCAAATTATAACTAGTTACACAGAAATTTAAAGAATGGAATCTCTGTTTGGATAGATGTCCTATATAATGCAGGTATCCTTTCTTATTTATTTTCCTTTCCTTTTTTTTAAGTTTTGTATTTCAGCTACAATGGTTTCAGTTAAACATACTTCTTAGTTCCTATTCCACCGTTACTACTGGTTCATCACCTCTTTAGTCCTTTAGTGCTACTGTAACAAAATATCCATGGCTAGGTAATTTATAAAGAACAGAATTTTATTTCTCTCAGTTCTGGAGGCTGGGAGTCCAGGATACAGATGCCAGCAGGTTTGGTGTCTGGTAAGAACCTGGACTCTGTTTCCAAGACGGTGCCTGTTGCTTTATCCTCTGGAGGGGGGTAATGCAGTGTCCTCACGTGGTGGAAGGGATGGGAGGGCAAAAGGGTGCTTCCTCCAGCCTTGAGGTCTAAAGGGCCTAATGCTAATACCATTTTTTAGGATGAAGCCCTGGTGACTTAACTACCTCTTAAAGGCTACACCTGTCAATACTGTTGCATTGAGGGGGCGAAAACATTTAAGCCCTAGCACCTCCGTTGATTGGAATTGATTGGAATCCTTTTCACAATCTCTGATAGAGATTTTAACATACTTCTGGAACTTACTATCTCATAAGGGCAACAGCCTATTTCATATATTGAACTTGCTAATTCTTAGGTAATTCTTTCATACATTAAACCAAAAATAACTTTCCCTTAACTTTGCCCTAATGTCCTCAGTTCTTTCTTGCAGAACCATATAGAAAATGTCTATTTCTTCCCCCAACACAATAGCCTTTCAACCCTATAAGGTTGGCTATTAAAGAAAGTTTTCACTTTTCTATGTGAAACATAGTCTGTTCTTTCATTAATTCTTCATATGATGTGGGTTTAAGGCACTTTACTACCTAGTCACTTTCCCTTGGACACACTCTAGTTTGATAATGTCTTTTTAAAAAATATGTATATATTTAAATATTTAAAAATAGATATGCTCTGCCATTGCAGAACATGATGGGTACAACCTTGCCCCTCCCTTCTCTAGTTTTGGTTTTTATTAATGCATCCTAAAATTTGTATCAGTCTTTTTTGGAAATAATATCACATTTTTGACTCTCATTGAACTTTAAATCTTTTTCAAGTGAACTGCTGTCAATTCAAAGCTTTCCTACCTTGTATTTAAGTAGTTGATTCTTTGAACTTAGATGCAGAATTTAACATTTAACCCTATTAAATTGTATATTGTTAATTTCATTCCATCCTTCTCCTTTTCCAAGGTCTTTTTCAAATTTGATTCTTTAATATTGTCTATCAGCTTTACCTCCAACTTTCAGCCATCTACAAGCTTGATAGGCAAAGTTTTTATTGAAATTCACCCAATTCACTGATTAAAACGTTTACAATTTCAGAATAGAAGACAAAGAATCACTTTTAGTAGTGGTTCTAAAATTTTAGTGTGCAAAATAATAACCCAGGACATTTGCTAAATGTGCAGATCCCCAAGTCCCATTTCCAGAAATTTTGATTTAATAAGTCTGGGATGTGATTCCAGGAATGTGCATTTTTAACTAGCACCACATTTGATTCTGATGCTTTTTGTCCTAGGCCACGCCTTTAGACAGATCTTCAAAATTTTCCTTTTGGTCTAAATTGACATTAACATGTTCATTAATTTTTAATAGGGTGCTTTTTTTTAGTACAGTGTTGGACACATGATTAATACTGAATGAATGACTGAACAAAAGAAAGAATGAAGGGTGGAAGCAGTGCTCAGCTAATAATTCAGCTATATTTCTTCATTTTAGTCACAAAGCCAGTACGATCAGTTTTTTCAAATGCTTTGTTGTAATTGAATTATATTATGTCTTTGATGTTCCACACCCAGGGAAAAAAAATTTATTTTGCATGACCTTTTCTTAATGAACATATGTTGTCTCTTAGTGATCATTGCTTTCCTTTCTAAGTGCTCGCAAATCATATATTTAACTCTTCTGTCTAGAATTTCATTGAAAATTAAAAGGCGTGTTATATTTAAACCTGGAAATCTCCCGTTACGAGTTCTTGCTTTACTTTTAAGAAATTAGGGCATAGGTGTAGTGTTTTACTTATTTGCTATGCTTTAGGCCATGTTAGTTGTCTTTTATGTCTTAATATGTTTGCAGATAAAGAAGAACTCAAGTACTGGACACTTCGACAAAAAGAAATGTCTTACTTTTTCCTAGAATTCATATTTACAAAAACTTTCAAAATCTACAGGAAGGCTCAAATAATATTACAATGTTCTTAATCTAGAGCAACAATTGTTAGCATTTTGCTCTATTTGTTTTTTCATATCTAGCAAGATATATAGCTAGCTAGATTTTCCCTTCCCCGCCTCCTGAACCAATTGACTGCCATGTAGTTTAGTCTCCTTCAGTCTAGAACAATTTCTCTGCACTGCTTTCTGCCTTTCAGAATGCATGCCTGAATTCTCTGATTATACTTCTTGGTTTTCTCTGTTTGTTTAGTTGAGTTTTGGCTTTTGAGCCATGTAAAGTTTTATATTTTCAAAAAATAAAATTAAAGAGGATTAAAAATAGCAAATTTTAAAATTGTTCCTAAATGGGAACTAGAGTGACACATCACAGTGTTCATCATCAATTTTAGGGAAGCCAGAGAAGGCTGATCCAAAGTACAGAAGAGAGGGAAGGAAGGCTGGGCAGAAGAATACTAGACCGCTGTGAAGGTTCGGGAACATTCAGCAAGGTCATCGGGGATTTCTCCAGATAAAAATCAGCTATCAGATCAGTCCCCTGCTCCCAGCAAGGGGCCTGCCTCAGTATCCCCGCTGGCTCTGTTATCTGCGGGGAGCATCCAGGACAAGGCGCGGCCTACGCGGTGCAATGCAGCCGTGGATTTCAGATCTCAGCCCCGGGGGCTGTGGGAGGAAACCTGAGGTGACTCTCAGGGTTGCCAAGGCAAGGCCCAGCCCCTTTCGCGGGGTGGCTGGGTGATTGACTGCAGGGGTATCAAGGACCCATCTCTAGCCCCAAGTCAGGAAAGATGTGGTGGTCCCCACTGAGGCTCTGTCAAGATTTCATCGCAGCTCGACCTTTTGCTCTGCTCTGCTCAATCCTGCTTCCTTCCCTTTGCTGTCCCTGGGGCTGATTTTAAGTGCACCCCCTAATAAGCCGCCTGCGTGCCCATCGGCAAGCACTGCTCCCAGCTCTTATTACCCTGTTAACACATATGCAATCCTCACAACGCTGAGGTGGGTGCCGTTAGCATCTTCAGTTTATGCATGAGGAAACTAAGGAACAGAGACTGGCTAAGTGGCTGCCCAAAGGAATTCATGCGCCTGGGAGGTAGCGAAGACTTGCCTCAAACATAGACATGCTGACTCCCTGCCGCCCCCTTATCTGCCACTCACTGCTCTTCTCTGTGACATAGAGATTGCTGTTAGCATACCCAGTATCGTAGTCTTATTATATTTCCCAGATGCTTTCCTAAGCAGAAATGTAGAAAAACTTCCTGGGGATTTAGCGTAGGTGGAGATTTGCCCGGATTGTGTGAAGGCAGTTCCAACCTGAATCTATTCACCCCCAGGGCTTTAGCTCCAACCTGGAGAACTAGCTTCACCCGGTAAGCTGCATTCCCTAGCACTCAGTTTTCCTCTGGCAGCGTGATACACCTGCCACTCCCATTCTGCAAAAGGAAAGACTATGTACAGCACAAATACCGAAATGGGAGATAAATACTCTTCTTTTCCCTAAGACAAGAGCTGGTTCTTGTTTCCTGACCCATTTGACTGCACATTCAGAGCTTGTATAACGCAGCTAAACTAGCCTATTTAGCATTTATGCAATCTGCTCTGTTTTCCACAAGCTCTTTAAGATATGAGTTTAAAAAATCTTCATAACGGCAAGGTCGCAATAGCCATTTCTATAGGGAGACTGAGGAATGATCAAGACTATGGTTGATTTAGGGTGGGGAAATCTTTCCACTCCGATAAGCTTCTCAGGCGTTGGAAGGATGATCAATTGTCCCAGTTTTCCTTGGGGCTGACAGATTTCCCAGGACATGGGACTCTTCCTGTCTGAAACTGGGAGAGTCACAGGTAAACTGCGAAAATTGGTCACCCTACAATGGACACTTTATGGCCTAGCATTGCTATGTTACAGGAATATCTGCCCCTCTACTGTAACTACTTTGCATTATTTCAAAAAACACTGATTTTTTTATTATTAACCTAGGAAATTCCCTATGGAAACTATGGAGATAAACAAAGAAAAAACTAAAAACCATTCAGTAGCTCATTATGCAGAGGTCACTGTTTAAATCTTTCAACATCTTCTGTGTTTTTCTTTGCGTGTGTGTGTACACACATATTTTATACATCTAAAATTGTGCAGTAAGAACAATTCTGTATGCTGATTTTCACTTAGTATAAACATTTTCCCATATCTCTAAGTATTTTTTGAAAACACCATTGCTATTGCTTGCATAATTTCCATCGAGGATGTACTACACTTTAACCATTCTCTTATTGTTCAGCATTTAAACTAATTTTTGCTGTTAACGATAATTTTACTGTGAACATCTTTAGGTTTCTAATGGTTTCTTTTGGAGAGGTTTCTAGGACCTTACTGGATGAAAAGTTATGGGCTTAGTTAAAGCTGCTGAATCCTATTTCTAAAATGCTTCTAGAAAAGGTGGTAAGTAAGCAGTGTTAATGCCCCCTCCACTGAACTCCTGCCAACACTGAGAATTTTTTCAATCTTCACTAATCTTACAGATTTTTTCAAAAAAGTTATACTAGACAATCTTCATTTCTTTGTTTACTAATGGAGTCCAAACCTCTTTCATATCTTTCTCATTTGAATTTTCCTGGGAAATTGTTTGTGCATATATTTTTCCAGATCCTTTATTGAGTTTTAATGTCTTCCTTCTCAATTTATATGAACTCTTTGCAAACTAACTACAAAAAATCTTTTTAGGTCATAATTGTTTCAAATACATTTTTGACTCACTGTTTGACAGATGTCTTAAAATGCCCTAAAAACGTTTAGATGTTTATGATCTTTAAGCAGTATTTTAAGCCCTGCACTCATATACACACGCACTTGGTGAAGGTTTATGCTTTCCTTTAAAAGTCTCTTTTTTATTTTTTTTTTCATTTTTAGCCCATCTGTGCTGACTTAAAATTATTTGGTAATATTTGAAAAGAATATGTGTAATGCATATGTAATCATAAAGAGAAAAGGTAAAACAAAATTACATGAATCCACCACCCAACTTAAGGACTAGAACATACCTAGTTCATACACTAGAACATACACCTTGTGTTCCTCCCCAATCTCAGATCCCTAACTTTCCCAATATGGAATTATCATCCTGCTTTTGCCTTTGTTATTTGATTGCTTTTAAAAAACTAGTTTTATTATATATATGTTTGTGCCTCTAAGCATACGTTTAGTTTTAATATTTTTGAGCTTTACAAAACTAGATTCTTCTTTTATCCCTTCATCTCAGTCTTGCTTTTTTTCAGTAAGTACTATGTATGTTTATCCATATTTTATGAGAAGATGTAGTTCATTCATCTTCAGCACTGGATAATATTTTATTTCATTTCTCATCTATATGTCGGTATGTATTCATGGTGCATATATACAAGAATTTCTTCTAGAGAAATAATATATCATATTATATTCTTATTATGTATATTATGTGTGAGTGGGATTGCTGGGTTGAAGTGGATGTACATGTTCAATTTTACAAGCCATTGCTAAATTGTTTTCCTGAATGGCTGTACTAATTACATTCCCAACTGTAGAATATAAGATTCCTGTTGCTTGACTTTCTTGCCAATACTTTGATATTTTCAAGTATTGAAATCTGGTAGCCATTTTTCACCCAGTAGAGTTGCACTCACTTTTAAGGCTTATTGGTACAAGTTCTTAAAGACTGAAAAGGAGTTCTCAGAAACAAACCAAACCCATTTTTATTTGGGCTTCTCATTCCTCCTTGGGGTCAGACACTTAACAAGCTGTTCATAATATGTCATGCTGGGCCTAATGTTCAGCCCTTAGAAGAAAAGGCCATATCAGCTGAGACAAGTGAACGGCAGACAGAGTTAGGAATTAGGAAGCTTGGGCTCTAACCTGTTTCTGTCACTGAAGGTTTGCAGGGCCCACGTATGAGTCATGTCCCTGCTCCGCATCCTATCTGCTCACTAGGCATAACAGAACTGACCTTCCTCCCAGCCCCGTCGTGAGGATGAAATCCTGTGTGGAGCACTTCGAAATCTTTGGATGAAAAGCACGACAGAAGTGCCAAGTATGATTGTTACCCGTGCCAGCCACACTAGAAGACAGCATAAAAATAGGAAGCAAAGAAAATTTCATTTTACAAAAGCTTCAGTGAGAAAATTGGCTGGTCAGAATGTCATTCCCTAGTTTTGGTTCACATACGCATTGTCTTTTATAAAATTAAAGGAAAAAAATAATTGTACACGTTTTTGTCTTTGCCGGGAAGAAGCCCTTTGATCATCACCATCCCTGCGACGCCAGGTGAGTCCCTGCTGCAGAAGGAAGATCGATACATGAGGAGACCGTGTGGAATCAGTTATTTGTAGTTGCTCCCCAATTTCTGTTTTTCATTGCAAGGAATCGAAGCCATAAAGTCTGAGGGGGTGTTACAGGTTGAGGATTAGAGAGTGTCTAAACCTTGACATCGTCACAACATAGGATCCGAGATACCTCCAGCTAAAACAGAGACTGTGCTTTCAGAACTGGCCCCGCACCCAGCCTCTACTCCAGTGCTCTCAGGTCCTGTCCTTAATAGGAGAACATGAGAGCTGCAGATTTAAAAACCCAAGAGGGAACCTTTGCAACAACCTTTGTCATATTAGGAATCCCAAAATAAGGTGAGTCATGCCCGTTAGTGTGCACCTTCATCCTAAAAATGACTTAGCTGTAGTTTTAATAGCTTATGTCCATCTTGGTATAATGCTGTAAGTGAGTTGTGATGAGCTGTAATCACCTTTGCTTATAAATTTGGTAGACTGTGGAAACGGTTCCAAACCACAGAAGAGACATTTCAAACTCTGAGCTTGCTGCCTGATATGACACACAGAGAATTTAGAATAGGAGTTTTGATGCTGTTGCCACGTCTTTACAGCCTGTCTTTTATACTGGAGTTTTAAAAAGTCAAAACCCGACAGGGTGGTTTGGTTGCTGCATCCCGCTGAGAAGTTGAGAAAGTAAAAGGTAAGGGGGTGTAGCCATGGGCTTGTCAGGGGGACGTGAGTGACACGAGTCCACCCACAGCAACTGTTCCATGAAGTTATGAATCATATTGTACTCGGCTTGTAATTTCCACCCAGGAAGGGAAAGCTACTGAGCACTATTGAAATGTTTTGTTCAGAAGTTTCTCAGAGGGAGGGTCTTCATAGTGTTTTATGGAATAATTTGCATTCTAATCGGCATAATTGAATTATTGCCATAGAATTTGCATGGTATGGCTCCAGTAGAAATACTTTCCATTAAGAAATAAATACTCCTTAGAGGGGAAAAAATGTCCATCCACTGTAGTATCCAGTCACATGACAATCTCTATTCAGTCCTCTTCATAACTCCATGAGAAGGGTCATCCTCACTGGAGTTTCAATTTCTTAACCAAAGAAATTAGTTGAAAAGTGGAAATCCAACCTGCTGATAGTTTCTTTATCTGTCCACACCTAATAATGAGTTTGACTGATTCTTCTATTTAAATTGACAGATTATTTACACCTCTGTGAATTACAGTGTTGCTATGGTCTTTCTTTCCTTTGCATTTGTGTGTGTGTGTGTGTGTGTGTGGTTAGAACGTCTATAGTCAGGCTAAAATTCAGATCCCATCTTTATAATTCTTGTTTGTGTAATATGAATTTATCACAATGGCAGGAGAGTGAATTATCATACAGCCTTGAAATATCACACTGATTAAGACAGTGGAGAGCCATAGGGAAATGATGGCATGTTAAGCGAAAAAGAGTAGGAAATTATATCTTTGCCATGTTTTCAAGTACTTAAATTGTACATGTAGAAGCATGGGCTGAAAAAGAAATATGGAAAAAAGAAACAAATGGTTGGTTGAAATTATGGGATTATGAGAGTTCCCTCTCCACCTTTTTATTCTTTTGTTTTCCATTAACACTCTTACAACATTGCTTGTGTAATAAACATGATTGTAAAATTATTCAGCTGGGTGATTAACAATAGCCAAGATATGCAATCTGCTTAAGTGTCCATCAACAGATGAATGGATAAAGAACATGTGGTATATATACACAATGGAATATTATTCAGCCATAAAAAAGAATGAAACCTGTCATTTGCAGTAACATGAATGAGCCTGGGGGGGCATTATGTTAAGTGAAATAAACCAGGCACAGAAAGACAAATAACCGCATTATCTCACTCATATGTGGAATCCAAAAAGTAAAAGGTAAGGGGATGTAGCCATGGGCTTGTCAGGGGGACGTGAGTGACACGAGTCCACCCACAGCAACTGGAAGTTGCTGGAAGTAGAGTAGACTAGTGGTTACCAGAGGCTGGGAAGGGTGGGGTGGGGAATGGGGAGAAGCTGGTGAAAGGGTACAAAGTTACAGTTAGGCAGGAGGAAGTTAGATAAGAGCAAGATAGCAGTTGTGGTCTGGGCATAGTGGCTCACACCTATAATCCTAGAACTTCAGGTGGCTGAGGTGGGCAGATGGCGTGAGCCCAGGAGTTTGAGACCAGCCTGGGCAACATAGCAAAACCCCATCTGTACAAAAATTAAAAAAATTAGCCAAGCATGGTGGCAAGTGCCTGTAGTCCCAACTACTCAGGTGGCTGAGGTGGGAGGATCACCCGAGCCTGGGAAGGTCCAGGCTGCAGTGAGCCATGATCACACACTGTACTCCAGGCTGGGTGACAGGCTTAAACATTTTTGAAACCCCATCTCAAAAAAATAAAAAATAAGAATAGTTACAGTTAGATAAGTTCTAGTGTTCCATTGCACAGTAGGATGACTATCGTTAATAAAAATTTATTGTGTTTTTCAAAGCAGCTAGAAGAGAGGAATTTGAATGTTCTCAACACAAATGATAAATGTTTGAGATGACGGATATGCTAAATACACTTATTTGATCATTAAACATCATATACAGGTATGGAAATATCACTTGTACCCCGTATGTATATATAATTATTATGTATCGATTAAAAATAAAAGAATAAAATTATATTTCAAAAATACTTGGTTACAAGAGAAGATCTATCATAAAGTGAATAAAGTTTAATAAATAAAGGACCTGAGTTACAGGTCCTTTCCCATGCAGGGCCCCTGTGAGAGCCTGGGTTGCTAAGAGTGATAGAGTTCCAGGTGGAGAGAGGAAGCTGGGTTACAATCAGGAAACATTTCTATGTCAGCATTTTGGGTAAATTGCTTAAAGGGATCTCAGAAGAAAAGGAACTAATTCTCCAGCACTCCTGTAATTTGTCATGATATAATTTCTCATTCTAAGTAAATATTCGCTTTCATGCCTAATTTTGTATGTGCAATTTTGCATTCTTCTTCTTAAAGAGGGCTCCCATAATTGTATAAGCCTCATGCCTCACAAAACCTGAAGGTGCCTTTGGTGAGGAGGATCATCAGAACACCAGCAGAGTACCTCAAAGTGTGAAATCTAGCACTGGATTCCATCCCTGACTTTTCCTAAGAATCACTGTGAATGCTCTGGACAAATTGCTGCTGCGCTGGGTGCTCCCTGTGTCATCACACTTCCTAATTGTACTTCTGGGTCCTCTGAAGCTGTTCCTAGTGCTTAATCGTAAGAAAAGAAGCTCCAAATACTAGTTCAGAAACTCAGGTAGAAAGAGACCTTAAATGTCATGTCCAGCCACTCTTCTGATGCTTGAGTCTTCTCTTCAGGAGGCATCTGGGCCTGGGCTTGGACCCCTTGCCTCAGTCAACCCATTAGAAGTGTCTTTCCTTGTCTTGAGTCAAAACCAGTCCACTGCTACTGGCATTGCTCTATACTTCCAGGCTGTACAGAAGATGTCTAACCTTTCAGATGAGAATGGCAGAGGAAAGCAAGAAGAAAGAAACTTTAGTTGTTCCTCAACTTCCCAATTAGGCACACCATTAGGGGTTTTTAATATGGTTCTTGATTTAATCTTCTCATTAACTTTCTGATGTAAGTATTATTATTTTATTCTAGGGTTCCCAGATGTAGCAAATAAAAATAGAGGATATCCAGTTATATCTGAATTTCAGATCAAAACAAATGATTTTTAAATAAAACATACACTCCCCAAAGTGTGAAATTAATTTGTCCTTGGACAAGAGATATGGAAATGTCATGTATTTTACCTGGAAATCCTGTTATTATGCCCATTTTTGGAGCTGAGGAAACTAAAGGTAGAAGCCTAGGTAAGTAGTGGAGCTGGAATCTAAGCCCAGGTCCTTGATTTCAAAGCACCACCCCATGCCCCACAATATCATACACTGATTTAGTATCTGCCTCCTACCTACCCTCAAGAAAAATGTGAAATTAATTTGTCTTTAGAAAGGAGCTACCAAAGCTATAAAAACTAAACAAATGTATTTGCAGCTAAGAGAAGGCAATCTCCAGGAAACTACTGCTTCATTTATTTGACACTGGGCAGAATTTTTGGTGAGAAATCAGCAAGATCATAGCCTGGAGTGAACACTGGAGGCATGAGATGTCCTTGAGAAAGAGGCTAGAACAGAGGGTGGAACGCCCCTTCTATTAAAGCAGTTGTTTTCCAGGGTCTCTGGAAAGCTCCTTCCTTTGTCGTGGCGGTGGTGGGGAAGGGGAGGCTGGGACCCTAATGCATGACTTTCCACCTGGGTGTTACTGGCACCTGATGTCCTAATCATATTTCCCTGTAACCTCTCAGTGCTGATTTACTTTCTCCTCCCATTCTACATGCTGCAGAACTAATTGCCTGCCTAATTGCCAAAACTAATTGCTGTGACATTCATTGTTCATCTGCTCCTTTCTCCGGCTTGAGCTCAGGCAGGTGGCTCCCATGAAGGCAAGGGTGGAATTATTCCTGATTTAGGGCCAGGATGCTTCAGAGTGATGGCCCAACAATTATCTTCCTCACGGAGGCGGACCAAGGAATCACCTTCCTCACTGAGCAGGGGACAATAATTCTTGGCAAGGGTTCCCCTTCTTCTGCTGTAAGATTGGGTAGCTTTGACAGGTTGTGAGTCAGTTAAATTGTACTTTTCAGGGAGTTCCTCTCTCCCATTTGGAGATTAGGATTAGATTTGTTGGTTAAGAAATTGACCCAGGAAGGAGAGACAGCTCCTTGCTGGCCATATAGCTCATTCATGGTGAAGTTGAATCTGGGGCTCAGATATCCCAATTCATAGCCCAGAATGATTTCTACTGCACCACACCACACCTGTTGCAGTTGCACTAATTATAGTTTTATATTTCCTTATAAACTTTTATTAAACCCCTATCAAATAGTATGTCCTCATTGGTAGCAAGAATAATAAATATTTATTGAGTTGTTATGAATATTAAACCTACTTTTTTTTCATGTAATCCTGAAAAAAGGCAACATGACAGAGATGCTCTCAGTATCCTTATTTTATATCCGGGAAAGTGGAGGCAGAGGGAGGTTAATAACTTGCCCAGGTCTGACACCAGATCCCATCCTCTTACCCCCACAAGTCCATGTGCAGATTCCTCCTGACAGCTTCTGGATTCTGATACACGAAAGAACTTATGAAGATGACTTGAAGGTTGGAGCTGGAGCAACATGAAACTAATCAACCAGATTATGCAAATTATTATGTAAACTCCTATTATTGAGCCAGGATTCATGACAGCCCCTTTCTTCCAACGCTGCTGAGATAAAAGCAAATGGATTGCAACACTAGCTTGGGATGAATTCAGGGAGCTTGGAAAGAATTCCTGGGATTTTCTGGGCAGTGGAAAAGACAGTGGGTTGGGAGTCAAGAACCTGAAGTTTAGTTCTGGATCTGGCATTAGGTAGCTGCATGGCCCTGGGAGGACCTATGTGCCTCAGTTTCTTCAACTGTGAAACGAGATAAGACTCCATGCTCTGGAAGACCCCTGCCATTCTAGGCATCTCGGATGGCATGTCCAAGATGGAAGCACACAATGGCAGAGGCTTGTAGCGACCTTCAGGACAGCTTTCCAGTAGCTGTAAATAAAAGTCTTATTGTTTGGTTCTTGGTCTTTCCCCCCTCTCAGTGACAGGAAGAATAATAAAAGCAATGGCACTATTGTGTGAAATAAGTGTTTTCTCATCCAAAAGAAAACATGACATATACAATAGCAAACCATTTGCAAGCTGAAAAAGTAATTAATTGTATAATTCACTGAACATGATAGGAAAAGTGAATTATGATAAAGGAGAAGGACTGAGAGTTAACACATGAAAATTTTATTTAAAAGTTTTAAAATTTTGTTTTTTTTAAAAAAGGAGAGCATTGAAAGGTGATTAATCTACAGAAAGAAAGAACTATTTCAAACACATTTAAAAAGGCACAATTAGAAGAATACCGCAAAAATAAAAAGAAAAATTCAGTTTGATCTGAGGGGGAAAAGAAAAAGCTGTTTTCATGAAAAACAGATTTTGAAGTACTTTTGTCATCAGCTTCCTTTCAATTCTTCTGGTTAATTTCATGAAGGCTGTGCGACCTTTCAACTTCCAAATGTTTGCAGGAGGGAAGGGTGGTAACGTGTGAGTGGAAAAACAATTAATTTTCAAGGTATGGGATTTTATAGTAGAGACTTCCTTAGCAGAATGGACCGTGACAGGGTGTTAGTGATGGAGACCTTAGGAGGAGAGGGCAGAAGATATGGGTTTGAGGCCCTGATGTACTCTGCCTGCTGTGTGATCTTGAACAAGTTCCAACCCCTCTCAGGGGTTCAACATCTTCCTACCTACATGAAGTGATGGGATCAAACACCTCTGTGGCCCTCTCTAGTCTATATGTTTGCATTTCTAACTGTAGAGCATGATAAAAAAATAAATCAGAAGTCAGTGATCTTTAGGTTACTAGTCAGGATGAAACTCAAAAGATCTATTTTTAAAATTATGAGTATTGGGTGTGGTGAAAATATTCATATTTGGGGTCAGAGAGTTTTTCTAATAGAATCAATTCTAGAGCATTCAGACTTGTTCTCACCCCAAAGAGGAAGTGAATGAAAGCTCTTCTTTCTCCTCTGCTGCTTTCTTTGTTCATGGGAGTATGCAAATTTTTCTGGCAACACGGAAGACTGAACACAGGAAGCCTGAACCCCATGAAGCCATAAGGCTTAGCATGGGCGTGGAGGGTGATCAACCCCTCATCTGTCATTCAGAACTCCATGCTGCAACACAGAGGGGGAATAAAACCTTCTGCTCCCTGTTTCAACCTCAAGGGCAGAGAACACAGGCCGAGTTGCTGTTCTTGTCTCACAATCTGGAGGCCAGAAGTCTGAAATCAAGGTGTCGGCAGGGTTGGCTCCTTCTGGGAGCTGCGAGGGAAGTATCTGTTCCAGGCCTCTCTCCTTGGCTTACAGATGGCTGTTGATACGGTTTGGCTGTGTCCTCACCCAAACCCCATCTTGAATTGTAGTTCCCATAATCCCCACATGTCATGGAAGGGACCCGGGGGGAGGTAATTGAATCATGGGGGCAGTTACCTTCACGCTGTTCTCGTGACAGTGAGTGAGTTCTCAGGAGATCTGATAAGGGGACTTTCCTCATTTTACTCACTCAGTTCTCTTCCTGCCACCACTTGAAGAAGGACGTGTTTGCTTCCCCTTCTGCCATGATTGTAAGTTTCCTGAGGCCTCCCCAGCCATGCTGAACTGTGAGTTAATTAAACCTCTTGCCTTTATAAATTACCCAGTCTTGGGTATGTCCTTTTAGCAGCATGAGAATGGAAATACAGCCATCTTCTCCATGTGTCTCTTTACATTGTCTTCCCTCTGTAAGTGTCCGTTTCTGTTATAAGACACTAGTCTTATTGGATTAGAGACTGTAATGACCTCATTTAAATTTGATTACCTCGGTAAACACACTATCTCCAAATAAGGTCACATTCTGAAATATTCAGGGTTGGGACTCCAGTAATATCTTTTTGTGGGGAGACACACTTCAATCCATAACATACTATAACAGAAGGGAGCGCTTACCACTGTCCATTACCTGGAATCAGTTCAGACAACCATCATCTTCCTACATGCGATGGAGAAAACAGTTCACCTGGGCATTTTTGCTATGACAGGAGGAAACGTCAATATCAAACCATTGGAGAAGGTAGCTGAGTCATTCATTTGTGGCAGCAACCACCTTTCCTCCCCGCACCCCCTGGCTAGGCTGCTCCATGTAGGGAGGCGGTGTGTTCAGTACAGCCACAGTGAGCTAAGTGAGGGCTTCAGCTGCAGGCTGGAGTGACCCAGGGAGGAACTGCCACCTATCAAAAGGAAACACCTGCCACAGAAGGTTCACTGAAGCCTGAGAAAATAAACGTCAAGGGCTCTGGGCTGTGCCACCACCAGTCTCCACCACTATTCTGAGGCAGAATGCACCTATTGGCTCACAATGCTGTGAAAGAAAACAAGAAAGTCGTGATGGTGAGCACAGCCCTGCAGAGATAATGAGCCACTGGAGTAGTTCTGAGGCAGGAGCCAGAGGAGCTGTGACACAGAGGCAGTCAGGGAGTGGGACTGGGGTCACAGGAGGGGCTGGACCCAGTGGTCTAGTGCCTCATCTCATTCCAGATATGTGACCTAAGATCTGCATGTGTGTACCTGTGCATGTGTGTGCCTATGTGTATGTGGATATGTGGCAACATATATGTGCCTGCTTGTAAGTGAGTACGCATGCATGTGCATGTGGTGGGGTGTGGGTGACTGGATAGAGGGAGCATGGGGAAAGGGAGGGAAAAGAGGGTTAAAACCGTGACAGGATAATAAGCATCTGAAATACTTAACTACAGCAAAATGTTCTGAGGCTTTGTACAGCCTTATTTTCCAAACTGCAGGTTGTGGCTCAGCAGTCAGCTGGGAAATCAATTTACCCATGCAGAGATTCTTAACCTGGGGTCTGTGGACACTGCCCTCTCCCCACAAGAGGCCCAAGGATAGAATTGTATTTCAATATCATTGATTTCCTTTGTAAGCCTAAGAGTTTTGCTTTATGCATTTAAAAACACTGCAAGAAAGGATCCATAGGCTTCATCACATGGGGTAGAAATGGCACGCGCACATATGCATACACACACACACATACACACAAACAGATACACATACACACACACACACACAAACACATATACACACACACACACAAGGTTAAAAATCTCTAGGTCAAAACCAGCATTTTAAAAAGTTATTAAGATAACTAGATTATAAAGAAATTAAAGAATTTGAGCTATGCATGTAATGAGGGTACTGTTTTGTGAAACTTGTTTTAGATATACAAATACTTGTGTATATAAAATATACATATGTATATGTGTGTACATATTTATGCACACACATTTATTTATTTGTTTATTTTGTGATGGAGTCTCGTTCTGTCACCCAGGCTGGAGTGCAGTGGCATGATCTCAGCTCACTGCAACCTCTGTTTCCCGGGTTCAAGCAATTCTCCTGCCTCAGCTTCCTGAGTAGCTGGAACTACAGGCACGCCACCATGCCCGGTTAATTTTTTTGTATTTTTAGTAGAGACGGGGTTTCACCATGTTGGCCAGGATGGCCTCGATCTCCTGACCTTGTGATCTGCCCGCCTCAGCCTCCCAAAGTGCTGGGATTACAGGCGTGAGCCACCCTGCCTGGCCATTTATTTCTAACTGTAGAGCATAGGGCAAAAAATTGATAGCCAGTGTTCAATAGCCTACTGGACATTAGGGTAAAAGATTTTTTAAAAATTTTTTTAAAAATTATGAGTGAGGAATGTAGTGGGCCATTTGTGTTTCGGACCGGAGGGCTCTGCTATTAGGCAGACATTTGACTTTTCACTCGGCACAGCCACATTCCAGCCAGTCTCCCAGTGAATGGTGATAAGCTCGCCCTGACCATGCCTGTATGGCTACATCCCTCTCTGCCTTGTTGAGGCCTGAGTTAATTTGAAGTGTTGCAGAGACATGTGTTGATTCCTGTGGCTACAAGGCTCCCGGAAGTGTCAGAGGCAGAGGTATTGTTTCCTGGGAGGGGTGTCTTCCTGTGTACCGCTGGTGTACCACTGGTGTATGCCTGCCCAGAAGTTTGTTCTTTCACACCCACAGGGCCACCTGAAGAAACAGAGGTAGGGTCTCCCACAGAATGGGGCAGTAAAAGAAGTAAAGCAAAAGTGAAGAAAAGAGAAATAGGGGGCAGAGAGGGGAGATGCAGCAAGTGTTCAGGAAAAGGGGGGTCAGATAGGAGAGAGAAGCAAAGAGAAAAATCAAAGTGTATAAAGCAAGTGGCGGGACTCGCTGAGCTGTAGGTGTAGTAAGAAGCTATCACACCAGCCTGTTAGCTCCCTGCAGGATTCACAGCATCAAGGATGGTGAAACCGAAAGAAAGAAAAGGTAGTTCAGCAGGAAAGATCAACAAAGACGAATCCTGGGACGAATCCAAGCTGCTATTAGAATCGAACCAAGCAAAGATATGACCACCTATGTTAGCGACCTGTTGCTTAGTTTATTTTAAATGAAACTCATATTTACTTGATTAATTTAGAAAATCTGAGATTCACTAGAGCAGGAACTTTGCCTTCCTCAGTTCCTAGACCAGTACCAGTTACATGGTGAAGGCTTAATAAATATTTATAAAGGAATGTTAATTAATCAGCTGGTAATTGATATGTAAAAGTGCTTGAAATTATAAAATAATAGTGACAACTAAAAGTAATACAGTGCATAATAGTTTAGAAATCAACTTCATGATTATCTCATTTAATCCTCACACAGTCCCATCAGGTATCACCATGATCATCCTCACCTTAAGAATAAGACACTAGGCCGGGCGGGGTGGCTCACGCCTGTAATCCCAGCACTTTGGGAGGCCGAGGCGGGCGGATCACGAGGTCAGGAGATCGAGACCATCCTGGCTAACACGGTGAAACCCCGTCTCTACTAAAAACACAAAAAATTAGCCGGGCGTGGTAGCGGGCGCCTGTAGTCCCAGCTACTCGGGAGGCTGAGGCAGGAGAATGGCGTGAACCCGGGAGGCGGAGCTTGCAGTGAGCCGAGATCGCGCCACTGCACTCCAGCCTGGGCGACAGAGCGAGACTCCGTCTCAAAAAAAAAAAAAAAAAAAAAAGAATAAGACACTAGTTCGAAGCCACTCGATGATTTGTGCCTGGGATTTTAATCAATATTCTCTGATGCAAAAGCCAACCTAGCACTTTGCCTCTTTGGGCATGTTGTATATGCCCACTCATGATAAGTGCTTGGTATATTTAAGTAGTCATATCCATAGTAGGTATAGGTATCAGTTTGGATTCTCCAGGAAGCAGAATTACAAGTGTATGAGGAGGAGGGGGTCACACCTGGGAAAGATAAAGGGAGACTGATCAAGGTGGGGCAATGTATTAGTCCATTTTCACACCGCTATAAAAAAATACCTGAGCCTGGGCAATTTGTAAAGGAAAGAGGTTTAATTGATTCACATTTCCACATTGCTGGGGGAGCCTCATACTTAGAATCATGGCAGCAGACAAAGAGAAACCAACGACCTTCTTCACATAGTGGCAGGGAGAGAAGAGCCAGTGAGTGAGGAAGTGCCACTCTTTTAAAATGATCAGATCTCATGAGAACTTCCTTACTACCATGAGAACAGCTTGAGGGAAACCTTCCCCATTATCCAATCATTTCCCACTAGGTTCCTACCTTAACACCTGGGGATTACAACTCAAGATGAGATTTGGGTAGGGGCACAAAGCTCAACCATATCAGACAGGGATGCTGATGTGCCACTTATGAAAGGAGAGGCAGAAGGAAGCAGGATGGAGCTGGGAGTGTCTCAGTCCATGATGTAGATCTGACGAAGTCTTAGCCAATATAATGGAAGTCCCATAGCAAAGACTGCCTGCAAGAGAGTCCCACACTGGATAGAAATGGCCTGGCCTGGCCATGAACCTCCATGCCCAGGCACTGTCTGGGTCTGCCTAGGATGTGCATGGCCTTGGCTTGAAAGTTAAGGTGGATTCTACAGACGGTGTAGCTGGATGCTGTCGGCTAACTGCACATCTTGCAACCCGACAGCAAGTTATTCCTTGAAGGGAAAAGCAAGTGGTGCACCTCATGACTATATATGTTTACATTTTTAAAGACATGACATTTTAATATAGTTCCCACTTAAATACTTTAGCTGGCTATTGTTTTCTTTACTATACCCTGACTTTCTAGTTAGTGAACTATAGCCAACATAGAGACCAAATGTCCCAGTTTGAAAATACTAAATTCCTACCTACAGGGTTGAGAGAAGAGAAGGGATTATGCTAGATTGAGCAATTAAAATTTGATACACTGGATCAGGTCAACTGTTACAAAAACACAGGTGCTGCCAGTCCATTTTTCACATCCCTGGCAGACCTGGCCGATTGATCACAGCACTCTTCCTTATGAGTTGTGTTGTCTGCCTCAAAATTATTTTCAACATTGTGATCCAGACAGCCATTCCCAATCTATCACCATTGGCGCCTAAGATGAAACCAATTTATCATCCCATCACTAGGTAATAGGGGAAAACACAGGTCTTGGAGCAGGTGTGTGTGCTCAAATGCTTGTGAGGGTGCTAATGAGAGTGTGAGATTGAGGGAGAGGTGATGAAAATACACACTTGAAATTATTTATCAATTAGAAGGTTATGTTTTAATTTTTTAATTAATAAATCTGTTTAAACCCAGAATACCTTTTTCCCAGAGGCAATATTACAAATAAGGATTATATACAAAAGTCAGCATCTAAATCCGTACCTATCTATATATAAGTATTACTGCATTTGCTTTTGGATCCTAACAATAAACTCAGTGCTCATTGAGCTTAACAAACAGGGTTTTATTCTTTCTCCCATAAAAAGAAATCTGTAGGTAGGCAACTATCAGCATAGGTTCAGGGTTTTAGTAACAGATCTTTGTGATTCTCTTGCTACTTTCCTCGTAGTTACAGAATGGCTGTTGTTCCAGGCGTTGTCTTCAATATTATTTGGAGGTAATTCATCAGGAAATATAAAACTCTCTAAGTAGTCTCCCCCAGAAGAATTCCATGTACATTTCATGGGCCAGACAGGATGACATGACTGTCCCTAGCTTCAAGAAAGATGGGCAAACCACATATTTTATGTTCCAGCCTCTGTGCTGGGAGGCAGCAAGGAAGAAGGGGTTAGACATAGCTTTTAGGTAGCTTGCCAATAATGAATGGTACTTAGACCTAAAAGATAGCAGTACTAGTTTTCTAGAGGTTAAAATAATACTCGATGTTCTCAAGCTTGAGCAGAAATATCCTGCATTCACTCCTCTGCTACTCACTTCTGCTTTCTAATAAAAAGAATTTGATAAATATAATGAGCATCTCAGTATATTTGCCGGGTGAGTGTGGATTCTACACGTTTGTGCTTTAGCAAAATAAATTACTACTTTGAATTTTAATAGACT
Source organism: Pan troglodytes (assembly GCF_028858775.2). NCBI lineage: Eukaryota > Metazoa > Chordata > Mammalia > Primates > Hominidae > Pan > Pan troglodytes. The sequence continues at coordinate 111,470,048 of NC_086015.1, forward strand.
TATGTCTTAAAATCCAGTCATTGGATAGATTTAAGGTGAAATGCTGTTGATACATTACTATTCATTGTAGGATTAACCCAACAATCCACCACAATTTAAATGAGAATTTAAAAATCAAATTAACAGTGAGTTATAATGAAAGGTAAGAATGGCAGAAATGGAAATCTCCAGCCCACTGATGATAACAACACTCAAAATGTATAGCCTATTTACTAAAAATTACAGAAGTTCCAAACTATCTCCTTGTCTCTAAGTGAGTCACATGCCAGAATTAACAGTTCTTTGGTGCTATGCAATCTTCTTAGTATAGCACAGAATTAAGTCATTGGTAAACTGTAATAATGTGCTAATTTTAGATCATTATGCCATAATGTAGTAATCCTTAGTAAATACTTAGTAAGTTACTAGAAAGTAGCTCTTCATCATATGCAAAAAATAAAACTGAAGACATTGCATGTCATTGGCTTCCAAGAATTGGAGAAAGGAAATTTTAGAGTCAGTTTTTGGTTCATCTATAGGACAGTATGTTGGATCATATTGTAAAGAATTGAGATGCATAGATGAGAGCACTAGTTTGAAATCAACAGCTGGATTTGACTCCATTCCACCTCTGACAACTTAGGACAAGTGTCTTAAGCCCTGCATAGCCCAGTTTCCTCATTATTAGACTGGCAACTACTAACACAGAAACTATTCTACTTACAATATGGTTGTAATTGAATCTGTTTGTTGGAAATTCCAAAGTGACTAAGCTTGCTGTCACAAATGCTCTTCCAGGAATAGGAGCATGAATCAGTTTCTCAAAGCTTTTAATAAAAGCTGGTGTTCTTGTTTATGCATGTTCAATGCCATGTCTGCCTAGGTGATAAAATAATGTTTGGTGCATAGAAGGCACTAAAAATATAGCTTTTGAATGAGTGAAGGACATTTTCCCCAAAATTATTGTCATTTGTCATTTGTCTCTGCTGGAAGTCTGTGGGGGCAGATAACTGTTCTTGGGGATCTCCCAAGTGTCCTGAGGAGGCCCTTAGGAGCCACAGCCTGCGTTCTCGTCGCCTCGCCCCTCATGTGGATGTGAACCAGACTGGAAGAGGCATCCCTTTGCCTTGAGGCAACAGTTTCAAGAGCAGAGTCTCTTTGGCCAGCTCTTAAACTTCTCCCATGTTAGCCCTCCCCGGAATGAACAGGAGGCTCCTCTGCCCATCTAGTGTCAAGGTGCCGACTCAAGAAAAGTCATCCTTTGTCTTCCTCTTCCATTCTCTTGCTAATATTGTCCACGGGCACAGGCACAGCACTTTTGTATGTTGCACGATTTGCTCTTTGCCCTTTATAATCATTTCTACTATTGAATAATTCATCCTATATTCGTGTGAAGAGTTCCTCTTTTTCTCATCACTTCTAGTTTTTAAAAATCTCTTCTGTTTCCATGGTAATTGTATATATCAACAAGGACTTTGAACACTCTCCATTTTCTTGGATTTATTGAACCTGATGTGGTTAATAATGCTTGGGAAAACTTCTCAAAAAAAACTCTCACAAACACAGCAAATGCATTGATGGTGAACAGCAGTTTTTGAGTTCAAAAGGCAGCAGTATACATTCCATATCATCTGCTGGTACCATGTAGTACGTTCTCACAGGAGAGCTTGGGATTTTATCTGTGAATATCCATAGGTTGAAAGTTGGTAAGCCAAAGAACATCTGTAACTAACCTACTCTTTTTCTGCAGGTTTGTTGTTGGGATAAAAGTTAACGTGCTCTAGTGCACTGTAGCCTATAAAATGTTATCCTTTCTGTGACGCATGCCCCATTTCCACAGTGCCACGTGGGGACACAAGGAACAGATCTTTGTCCACAGGAAAAGTGGAAAGTCAGAGTTGAATTTCCTCTTCACTCCAAAACATGACTATGCATGCACACACATGCGCACACACACACATGCACACAAACTCCTAAGAGCTGGAGGCAGGGATCCTGGCTCAGAGTTAGAGCTCTCACAACAGGAAGGATAGAGACAAAATTCCTAGTTGCTGATCACTTGCTAACTCTCTTCATTTTCAGAAGAAAACACCTCCTGGCATTTGCTTAATGGAAGGCACCTTTCTAGTCAGTCACTTGACAAGTGTTCTGAATTGGATTTTAAAAGGACGGAGGTTGAGATTAGGGTTAGGGATTTTTATTACATCTCAAAGTGCCTGTATAAATTACACAGTGGGGATTTTCAGTTGAACGCTTTTCCAGTTAATAAACAGGAGACTCATGTATCGGCATTTTTGTAATGCTGTAAGAATGGGGAAGTGTAGGTTCTGGCATGTATTCATGTAAACAAAAAGTGAGTGACGAATTTTTACCTTGAGTTTTAGAATCACACTCTTATAAATAATTTACATACAAGGAGAGATCATAGAGATAACCTGTAGAAAAACAGAAAGATGAATTTTTTCCAGCTAAACTTGTCTTGGTGCAGAACTATCTTGGGCATATCAGATTTTATAAAGATACTTTTCCTCTTACATTTCACACTTCACTTTCACTATCCAGAAGCCAAGTGGAGGCATTTTCCCTGATGAGTGGGAGTTGTAAGGACTAGCTCAAGAGTAGAATAGGCTTAGGCAAAACTATAATGTAGGGGAAATCATCCATGTAACCTGAATCCTATTTTAGTGTCTTGAGCCTAAGCCCTATCTTAATCCCCAGAACCCCAAAGTTCTGCAGACAAAAATTCCCCATAGAAGTGGCCTCCTGATCTTTAAACAGAGCCATGGGCTTAATCTTCCTTTTGCTGCCATCTAAAATTTAATAATTCTAATATTCATTTCCTCAGGGCCTCAGCTTGTGGACAAACTAATGTATGCCAACATACCCAGAGTTCTTATGATCTAAAAGTGTTATTCTCCTGGGTAAGTGGTAAGTAGTTTGCATTTCAAAAAGGATAAATAAATGCCTTGGTTCAAAAGAATGACAGGATAGGGTTGTTAAAAATATTACTTCCTCCGGGAAGCTTCTGCCTCCCTCTACCCTCATGGATTAGAAGTTCCCAGGAAGGCTCCTAAGTAAAGCATGCTTCTCCTGTCATGGTACTTGGCACCCATCATTGACAACACTTGTTTAATAAGCTCTGTGGGTACAGCCCCATGTATATTCATATACATATACTGTTGTATTAATTCCCACCACCCGGCTCCCTGATGGAACACTTGAAGGACATTAATAAATACTGTCTATTGAAGAATGAACAAAGCTAAGGGTTTCAGGAACTCTAGAAAGATAATAGAGTGAGGGAGAGACAAGCAGTATTTGAAGGCCAGATGGCTTTCACTGATGCTTCCTACTTGGTTATTTTATAACTGCCAAACCTCTGAAAATGCCACTTAAAAGTAATAGTTTTCAGTATCACTTTAAGTGCTTTAGAATCACACTCAGCATTGGATGTAAATGGTTAAGGAGGGTAGCCTTGATCTGCTACTGCCATAGATACCTTTAATATACAGAAATTACACAGAAAGTGTCATGGCATTCTTGTTTTACCCAGTGAGAAAATCCACTGTTCAAATCGAAACCAATATGGAAATTACTCCTTCCATCAAAAGGAGCAGAGGACGAAAACAAAAACAAAAACGAAAACAAAAACAAAAACAAAAACAAAAACAAAATCTCCTCAGCTCCACAGTGATGACATACAAAGTTCAGATAAGAAAGAGAAAGAAGGCTTTGGGAAAACAAAAATAAGAAAGTATTTCAATGGCATTCCAAGTAAATAGTGGCTAGAGTTTTGGCTCAATGTACTAGCAACACAGTGATAAGGGCTCTTCTCAAAGTAAAGTGAACTTGGAGCAAGTGAATGAGGAAACACTGAAAACGGGTGGGCTGAGAAAAATGCACCCTCTCAGAGCATGCAGTGAAGGCTCAGCTGAATTAATACAAGGAAAGGAAATTTTACCCCAGACTATAGATCACTCGTTTAACCTTTCTCTTGGGAGTCTTCTTCAGTTGTTAGTGAGGGGGAATTGTAGATTTATATTAGACCTGCATTGTAATATAACAGAGTTTAGCAATGCACTGTGACTAAGACAGCTATATAACCAACTGGATGTAGTTCTTAGTGATACCACACTCAGTCATTTTCAGTTCTGCTTTTCTTTCATTTTCCTTTTTTCCTACTCATTTTCTCTCTCTCTTTCTATCATACATCAAGTTAAAGAATGTCTTTATATGCTGCCATAGACAAATATATATGAACCAGGTAGACCAAGAAACTAAGTAGTACACAAAGTGGCCAAACCCAGTAAAAGCCTATAACTTCTACACGTTTTACACATACACACACACACCACACTCATTTAATTCCCTCAAAACCTCTACTCTATAAAAATTTTATGCCTCCCCTTTTTTTGGTTTAGTAAACAAATTCAGGTAGGCTCAGTCATTTGACCAATGACAAACAACTAGAATATGGAGCATGAATTTGAAGAATCAGAGTCTGTACCCTTTTCTCTGAATATTTTGGGAGATAATTGGTACAAAGTAAATAAAAATCAATATTGTCATTATTGTCTACTTAGATAACAATGCAGTGTCTTCATTCATAATGGATTGCGGTTCCCCACTCAGGAAGAGGACATTTTTTTTTAAACTACATGATACAACTGAGAGCTTGGAAGCTATCCATGCATAAGTTTTAAAACCCAGCAGCTTCATGGTTTCCTCCTTCTGTTGGCCTGGCCAGTGGACACAGTGGTCACGTTCCTGGCATGGAGATGTCATTCATGGTAGGTGTTCTTGAATTGGAGCCTAAGGCTCCAGGACTTTTGTGGGTTCCTCCAGAATCCTACATCCTTATACACTCCCATGGGGTGCCTGCCCAGGTGAGTGGCATGCTTCATGGTATCCTTTCAGACTCTATCACTCCTACTTCTCCAACCCTGACTTACAATATGACCTGGGGAAGGATTAGAATGTTGGTATATTTTAATTTGCTCCTATGCCAAATCACAGTGCTTATATTTGCAACTCTGAGAATTGATGGGGACAATACATAGATTTAGAATTCACATGTGTGAGCACCATGAAGTACTTTGAACTTCACTAAATGGGGAAAATACAAGACACTACATTTAGAAATTGTTTAGGAGCAGCAAATGGAGAGAAGCAACATTTTTGCTTTAAAAAAAAAAACAACATCACAACCCCTTGATTATGTGCAGCACACAATTTAACAGGTGTGTGATTTATTCATTTATTCACAGACTCATGGACCAACCATTCCATCACAGCACTATTGTCTGTGAAGCAAAACACATTTACAACAAACTGTATCAGCTCCTCAGAGAGACTGAATTAGCCCATCTAAAAATCCTTTGCTTCCGATTGAAAAAGAGGGTTAATATCATCGAAATGATGAACATAAATAAACTTTACCTCAGTAAAGTTCTTTCCATCTTTGGATTTCTGGGTCATCTCTAACCAGTGCTTGATATGAAAGGGGGAAAAATAAAACTTGTGTATTATTTTTAGTGAATAAATGGAATATAATTGTTTCTCCATGTGTATCTAGAATTATGGCCTTCTTGGGGAAAGTACTACAGCCCCTCCCTTCCCTGCTCACTCATCTCTTTTCTTGGGAGAAAGATGGTTTTTCTGATTGGTGAGACTGGGGAAAACTTGATACCCACTCTGCCAGGTTTCTTTACCTGACGAAGTTAAGTGTTCATGAGTCATTTCTCTTTTTCTCTAGGTCTCTCAGACCCAAGTGTTACCGGTGAAGGGTGTCCAGGTTCTTGGCGCTTTGGACAAAGAATTGGACAAAACTCACAAACAAAGCAAGAAAAGAACGAAGCAACAAAAGCAGAGATGTATTGAAAATGAAAACACACTCCACAGGGTGGGAGCAGGCCGAGCAAGCAGCTCAAGGGCCCAGTTACAGAACTTTCTGGGGTTTAAATACCCTTTAGAAGTTTCCATTGGTTACTTGGTGTACACCCTATGTATATGAAGTAGTGGCCTGTGATCAGTCTGATTGGTTGGAAGGGACCAATCAGAATGCAAACGTCTGATTAGTTGTGGAAAGTGACCAATTAGAGGCTGAAGTGAAGTTACAAAGTAATACTCCCACGCAAATGAAGACTTGGCCCACAACCAACCTGATTGGTTGTGAGAGGGGACCAATCAGAGGGACTTTCAGTTTTTCACCTGCAATGCAGAAAAAGGGTGGCAGGTGAGGGGTGTTGCAAAGGGAGTAGCCTCTGGTCCTCTTGTTACTTGGGCACTTGGGTGTGGAAAGTGGGGGTTTTCCTTTTGATTTAGTTCTAGGAAGTCGGCGTGAATTGGCCTTAGATTCCCTGCCTCCAGACCCTATTCTCCTGCCTCACAAGTGCTCCTAGGAGCTGTACATGCCTGTCTTTGTCCCCATGTAGTCAGCTCGCTACAGGTGGGTCCTTCTGGGTCTCTCGTTCTTGCCTCTACTTCAAGATGGCTAATAAGTCCTGGTCCAGTGAGTCCCCAGTGCAGACATAGAGCAGAAGGGAAGTAGGTCCAGTTGCATTTCCTGCAGTTTAATAAAGAACCCTGTGCTCTCTGGCCCATTACCTAAAGCTGATATTGTGCTTGGAACGTGTAGTGTTATCCAATCCAGCTTTACCACTGCTAAAGCTGATACCACGCTTTGATCCTCTGCTTGCTCATTTTGCCAACTTCTTAACTGCATGGAATTGGAAGGTGAGGGCTGGATGATTGATTTTTCACCCTGCCCCCAAACTCCAACAACTGAAACCAAGGGTTCCTGAAGAGAGAGGGGCAGGGCAGCAAGAGGGAGACTGAAAGGGGGGGGGGGTGGCGGGGGGAGGGGGGCAGACGGAATGTTTTTGAAGTGTGTGTTTGCCTAAGGTGTGTGTAGAAAGGTAGCTACTTTTCAGTCTCTGCCTGCCTTTAATCCATTACAATGTCCTAATTAAAAACATTTAAAAAGCTACATTGGAAAATGATCCCTGAGGCTAGAACGCTGTTGGCACAGTGAAAAAGACGCAATCAATAAGTAAACAGGCAATGTCAGCCCGGAGAGCTTTCAGAACAACATGCCTACTCGGGGGAAAAAAAATTACAAGTCGCTTTAGCCTATTTAAATATTTTCCAAGATCTTTGTTAAATTTCAGGTAATAATATTTCTTCCTTTGAACAAGCGTTGTATGTTTGCCTTTGACTGAGAATGGCCTAGGCTAGAGACCATTTGGTATTCAACTTGTGACTATTTTAGTATGGGGCTGGACCCCAAAAATTCATGCTCAATGAAATGATTTTCACTTACTGAGATGAATTTACTTTTTGCTTCCTTCAGCAATTCATCAATCTAATGGAAGAAACAGTAGCATCATCATAATGAGAATAGACTTCTAGGAGTATGAGTCAATGTCAATACTTTATTTAATAATGCAAATTCTATTACTATATATTTGGTCTCAATCCAAATTTGCTTTAAATTGAGTTTTCTTGCCATTGCACACTCCTATCTCTCTGAACACACACACCCCCCCACACACACACCACACACACTTGTTTCATTGCGCTTCATTTTATTGCACTTCTCAAAGAATGTGTTTTTTACAAATTGAAGATTTGTGGCAACTTTTCATCAAGTGAGTCTATTGGCATCATTTTTCCAAGAGCATATGCTCACTTCCTGCCTCTGTGACAGCATTTTTTAGCAATAACATATTTTTAATGAAGGTATGTACATTGTTTTTTAGACATAATGCTATTGCACACTTGACTAAAATGTAGCCTAAGTATAATTTTTATATGCCATGGGAAACTAAAAAAAGTGACTTACTTTATTGTAATATTTGCTTTATTACTTTGGTCTGGAACTGCCTCACACTATCTCTGAAGTATGCATGTATAGCTTTTCATAACACAGATATCACATTTGACCAGATCCTATTGTTACTGAACAATGTTGATGCTAACATTGATGATATCAATCACTATTACTGGTATCATTATCAACATATCAATAAATATTTTTAGAACATTTTGAAATTGTCAGCTGGGTTTTGGTTAAATACTTCTTGTCTGATATATTATATCCCAAAACAATAACAGTAGCTGAAAATACCAGAGAAGATATACTTTTTAAAGTAACATATTGTCATAACGTATATCAAAATTTCATACTGCAGCATGACTGACATAAAGAACACTTTGTTGTTGTTGTTGTTTTGTTGTTTGTTTGTTTTGAGATGGAGTCTCGCTCTGTCACCAAGGCTGGAGTGCAGTGGCACAATCTTGGCTCACTGCAACCTCCACCTCTCTGGTTCAAGCAATTCCCCTGCCTCAGCCTCCAGAGTAGCTGGGATTACAGGCGCATGCCACCACGCCTGGCTAACTTTTTTGTATTTTTAGTAGAGATGGGGGGGTTTCACCATGTTGGCCAGACTGGGCTCGAACTCCTGACCTCAGGCAATCCGCCCATTTTGGCCTCCCAAAGTGCTAGGATTACAAGTGTGAGGCACCACGCCCAGCCACAGAACACTTTTAAACCACTGAACTGATAAAGGGGCTATAAAACTCTCGTATTTCATTCTTTTTTTTTTTTTTTGAGACGGAGTCTTGCTCTGTCATCCAGGCTGGAGTGCAGGGTCACAATCTCAGCTCACTGCAACTTCCGTATTCCAGGTTCAAGCAATACTTGTGCCTCAGCCTCCTGAGTAGCTGGGATTACAGGTGTACGCCACCAAGCCCAGCTAATTTTTGTACTTTTAGTAGAGACGGAGGTTTTGCCATGTTGGCCAGGCTGGTCTCGAACTCCAGACCTCAAGTAATCTGCCTGCCTTGGCCTCGTAAGTGCTAGGATTTCAGGCATGAGCGACTGCACCTGGTCTATTTCATTCTTTGTAAGCAGAAAACTCTAAATACTTCTAGGGTAGGTGGTTCTGAGCAGTAGGCATCTATGTATTTAAGAATATTATGGAATCTTCTGGTTTCTCCAATCCTGTCCACCTATCTTCATTAGGATGTCCTGGGCATCTCATGTGTTAGCAGTGCCGTTGACCCTTGAACAACACGGGTTTCAACTGCACTGGTCCACTTATACATGGGTTTTCTTTTGCCTCTGCTATTCCTGCTAAACAAACCCCCTCCTCTTCCGCCTACTCAACATGAAGATGATGAGAATGAAGACCTTGATGACTGATCCACTTCCACTTAATGAATAATAACTATATTTGTTGTAATTTTCTTAATAACATTCTCTTTTTTCTAGCTTACTTCATTGTAAGAACACAGTATATAATACATATAATATACAGAATATGTGTTAACTGACTGTTAATGTTATTGGCAAGGCTTTGGGCCATCAGTGGGGTATTAGTAGTTAAGTTCTTGAGGATCAAAAGTTCTACTTGGATTTTCAACTGCATGAGGGGCTGGTGCCCCTAACCTCCACATTGTTCAAGGGTCAACTGTAATTTCCCAGCTCCTGTTTCTCTGGTTTCTGACCTGCTACTGACCTGCTTCCAGCTTGGCTTTGTAGTCTCCTACTTCATATCCCCCTTTATTCCTTGAACCAGGCCTTTGACTTTGGGATCCCTTCAAGAACACTTGGCTCCTTCCCTCCTGGCTACACATACACATTGTTACGACGGATAAGCACCCTAGCAGGCTCTAGATGCAGCTGCTGTCCTAGTTTCTCTTGTGGGTGGATTTGGGACAGCAGGGATTCAGACCATAATGTGGTTGTTCCTCATCCTTCTTTACCTAAATATTAAGCATTGGATTTCTTCAAGGCTTAGTCCTAGGGAAGCCTACTTACTAACCCTGTACGCTCTCTGAAAGAAGAAAAATCTACATTTATTGAGTAGTTAATTGAGTGGTTACTAAATACTGAGAACCATGCTAAAAGTTTCAAATGCAACAAGCCATTTTAATACTCCCAACAGCATTATAAGGTAGGAAATAGTATATTCTCTGTTTTAAAATATATGGGAAATTCAGAGTATTTGAGTAATTTCTTCATAGTTGCACAGCTAGGAAGTAGCAGAGCTGGGCTGCAAACTGAGATGGCTTCATTCCAGGACTCCTGCTCTGAACCACTACCCTGTATTGGCATTGGTTTCTATGGAAATCTTTAAGTTATCTCATCCACACTTTTGAGTTCAATTGCCATCAAAGCATTGATGACTCCCAAACTTCAGTTGCCTACTCAACATCTCCATTTGAATGTCTCAAGAACACTTCAAACTAACCGCATTGAAAAGTGAACTCAGGTACCCCAACCCCTTCAAACCCAATCTTCTTACATGTTTTCTTCATCAGTGAAAGGAAATCATCTTCCATTAGTGGGATGAGCCAGATACCTCGGTGTCATCATTGGCTCATCACTCTGCTTTAATTCTGTACCCAATCCATTATTAAGTCCAGTGATTAACACCTCTGAAATATGTTTCAAAGCAGTCCTCTTCTCTCTGTCTTCACAGCAACCACCTTTGTCCAAGACACATTATCTTTCATCCAATCTAGTGGATAACGCTGTGCTAGTTAGGGTTCTTCAGAGAAACAGGAACAATAGGCTATATAGACAGTCCTTGACTTTGGGTGGTTCAACTTAAGATTTTTTGGGCTTACAATGGCGTGAACCTGTCTCAGTTTTGACATAATATAGTACAGTATTCAATAAATGACATGAGATGTACAACACCTTATTATAAAACGGGCTTTTTGTGGCTGGGCCCGGTGGCTCACGCCTGTAATCCCAGCACTTTGGGAGGCTGAGGTGGGCAGATCACAAGGTCAGGAGATCAAGACCATCCTGGCTAACACAGTGAAACCCCGTCTCTACTAAAAACACCAAAAACTAGCCAGGCGTCGTGGCGGGCGCCTGTAGTCCCAGCTACTCGGAAGGCTGAGGCAGGAGAATGGCGTGAACACAGGAGGCGGAGGTTGCAGTGAGCCGAGACCACGCCACTGCACTCCAGCCCGGGCAACAGTGCAAGACTCCGTCTCAAAAAAACAAAACAAAACAAAACAAAAAAACAGGCTTTCTGTTTGATGTAGCCTACAGCCTCAACTGTAGGGTAATGTAAATGTTCTGAGCATGTTTAAGGTAGCCTGGGCTAAGCTGTGATGTTTGAGAGGCTATGTGTGTTAAATGCATTTTCAACTTATAATATTTTCAATTTATGAAGATTTATGGGAACATGACCTCATCATAACCTGAGGATCCTCTCTATATATAGATGTATAAAAAGAGATTTATGAGGGATTGGCTCATGTGATTGTGGAGGCTAAGTCCCACAGTCTGAAATCTGCAAGCTGGAGGCCCAAGTCAGCCAGTGGCCAAAAGGCCTGAGAACCAGGCCAATGGTTTAAGTCCCAGTCTGAATCTGAAGGCCCAATAACTGGGAGCACCAATTTATGAGGACAAGAAAAGATGGATGTTACAACTCAAGCAGAGAGAGTGAATTTGTTTTTTCTCTGCCTTTTTGTTCTAATGGGGATCTCAAAAAATTAGATGATGCCCATCTATGTTGGTGAGGTGATCTTCTTTATTCAGTCTACCCACTTAAATGATCTTTTCTTTTGGAAATGCCCTCAAAGATACACCAAGAAATAATGTTTTCCCAGCTATCTGGACAGCTTTTAGCTGAGACAAAGTGACACATAAAATTAACCATCACAATCCCTGGCTGGTCTCCTCCTATACAGCCTTGTTCCTCTTCATCTGCTCTTTACACGTAGTCTAAGTGATCTTTTTAAGATGCAAATCTGACTATATCAACTCCTGCTTCAACTCTTTAATGATTCTCATTGTTCTTAGAGAACAACCTGCTTAGCATGAGACCTTGCAAAGTCTGGCCTCTGCCTGGAACTCCAAACCCATCCAAATCTGTTCTCCCTTGCTCTGCGCTCAGGCACAGTTGCCTTCTGTCATTTGGACCTCTTCAAACCACTGCAGAACCTTTGCACATGCTATCGCCCCCACTGTTTGGAAGGCTCTCTACCCCTGAGTTGGGTTAACTTTCACTAATTCTTCAGTTTTTAGATCATATATCAATTCTTTATGGACATATTTCCTGGCCCCCTCCCAGACCGGGTTAGGTTTTCCTGTCATATACCCTTACAACACCATGAACCTCACTGTCATAAAACCTAGTACAGTTTATAATTATGCTTTTATTTATGTGATTATGCAATGGCTGTCTTCTCCAATGGAATATAAACCCCATATGGGCAGGGACCAGGTCAATGTCAGCTGAGCAGTATATACCCTGTAGGCATTGGATAAATATTCATTGAATGTATTACTTTAAAAACACAACAAAGTTAATTTAATTTTTTTGAGACAGGGTCTCACTCTGTCACCCGCACTCAAGTGCAGTGACATGATCATAGCTCACTGCAACCTTGAACTCCTGGGCTCAAGCAATCCTTCCACCTCCACCTCCCGAATAGCTGGGACTACAGGCATGCCCTACCATGCCTGGCTAATTTTTTTAAAATTTATTTTTTTGTAGATATGGCATCTCACTATGTTGCGCAGGCTGGACTCAAACTCCTGGCCTCAAGTGATCTTCCTGCCTCAGCCTCCCAAAGTGCTGGGATTACAGGAGTGAGTCACTGTGCCTGGCAGTTAATTTTAAATATAACAGATTAAAGAGTAAAAACTAAATCTATGGTGAATGATAGATAATATACTAAATTTTAAGTCAGTTAAAATGTTTCTCCATTCTTCTATTGTGAGCTTCTTAACATACTCTGAATATCTCATTGTATAATCCTTTTAATTTTCTCAGCGGCATGTGACAGAAGAACATGATCTGGTCTTTCCCATCCCTGGGTCCTGAGACTTGTCCCCACTCTGATGTGTGGAGGGAGAGCAGGCTGCCCCAGGACACTGGCTGGCTGCCCGCTTTCCATCACACTCAGGACACTTCCCTGCATCTCCACCTTCTGGGGTTCCCAGCTTCCTGCCTTGATGTCAGAACCTACTTGACTGGGGCAACTCCTCAAACTCTTTTTTTTTTTTTTTCAATTTTGTGTTCCTATAGGTTCAGCAGAAGTCGGGAGCTGGGGGTTGGTGGGGGCAAAGGGATGGTGGTGCTAATACTGGTGGCTGGGCTAATTCTTGGGTCCTGGCAGTAGGAGAATTTGTGAAGCACTGACCTGAAATCCAAACCGTCTAGAAGAAAGGACAGGAAATGATGGGATTTGCATGGAAGAATGAGATGCTGGTAGGAATCACTATTTTCAGTGTGTTTCGGGGGAAATGATTAAGTGCTAGGCCTACCAACTCTCATACTCTGAGACTAGCCCAGAAATCTGCATCTTAATATGCAGCCCAAGTAATTCTGAGGCATTTGGTCCCTGTTTTGCAGTTTGAAAAAATACTGGCATTCAGATACCTTTGTCTGGGCATGGTGGCTCACACTGGTAATCCCAGCATTCTGGGAGGCTGAGGCAGGTGGATCGCTTGAGCCTAGGAGTTTGAGACCAGCCTGGGCAACACGGTGAAACCCTGTCTCTATGAGAAATACAAAAAATTTAGCCCGGTGTGGTGGTGTGCACCTGTAGTCTCAGCTACTCGCCACAGCACTCCAGCCTGGATGACAGAGCAAGACCTTGTCTCAAAAAAAGAAAAAAAAAAAAAGAGAGATACCTTTTATTCAAAACAACATTAACCCTTATTCTTAAAACAAAAAAGCCCTACTATATTCTCATTTCTAATGACTTGCTTGGAACAACATACACAGATACCATCACAGGGGCTGATCCACAGTTCCCTTCCATTACAGTATCATTACAGCACAGTAATGGGTATCATTGTATTTTTGTGCTAAGAAGCATACAGGAGCAATTACCTGTTTTTCTTTGTGAGTCTCAAGAACACCTGCAGACTAACACCTGGTGTTCTCTGTAACAGGTGTATGCTAGAGATAGCAATGGTAAAAGAATTATATGATGTTAGCCTACATTATAATTTGCAGCCTGTCTCTTCTGCCAAGTGGGTCAGTTGCGATGGAGACCACAATTTTAGCAGATGTGTATTAATGATTAAGGGAAGCATAACAATTTAAGAGTATAAGAATATGGAAGTAATGGGAAAGGCAATTTTCAACAGTCCAGGAAATTCATTTTCTTCCTTTCCCTCTATAAGTTTTCATCCCCTGCTCTACTTATCCACAAAGCTTTAGCTCCTCCCAAAGACTTTCTGAAGGAGATGAAATTAAGAAAGTTGTTTGAACAAGGAAAGCAGTTGCATAAATGATGGAGACGCATCAGAGTTGGAAGGACCTCAGATAATCTCGTTCAAACTCTCCATTATATAATGAGGAAATGAAGGCCCAGGGATATTATGTGACTAAGCCAGGAGATAGGCAACATTATCTTTTATTCTGTTTGGAACTCAAAGCAAGACTGGAGTCCAGGTGTCAGATATATTTCATTATTCTTTCCACAGTACCACAACACATTAACTCAAAGAGCTCTAGGTAAGGGAAATGGTCAATGATATTCTCTCTACTATGATGGAAGTTGTATAACAACAGACACCTTGCCTATCTGGTTCTCCACTGTAACCTTAGCATTTAAAATAGGGTTATGCACACTTTTAGTGCTTAATAAGTCTTAAGAAGGCCTGTGCAGCTTCCACTTTTGTGCTTCTGAGAAACTTGAACTGCTTGTAAGTTCTCTCTCTGATGGAGAGTCCATGTAGAGACCACATGGAGAGGTGCACTGAGCTGAATAGTGTCCCTCCAAAATTCATGCTCACCCAGAACCTGTGAATGTGCCCTTATTTGAAAACATGGTCTTTACTGATATAATCAAGTTAAAATGAAAGCATACTGGTTTAGATAAAACCTAAATCCAGTGGCTGGTGTCCTTATGACCTGGCTATCTGAAGACACAGACACACAGAGAGAAGGCCATGTGATGACAGCAACAGAGATTGGAGTAACATAGCTGCGAGCCAGGAACATCAAGGATTGTCAACAACCACCTAAAAAGAGGCAAGTGGGGATTCTTCTCTAGAACCTTCAGAAGTAGCATGGCCCTTCTGATACCTTGACTTTAGACTCCTAGCCCCCAGAACTGTGACAGAACAAATATCTGTTGTTTTAAGTCACCCAGTTTGTGGCATTTTGCTATGGCAACCCTAGGAAACTAATCCAAGAGAAGAAGGGAAGAAGACTAGCTATCCCAGCATTCTGGTTAACCTTTCAGTTGACTCTAGCACTAGCTGCTGTCTGACTACAACCATATATGCTTGGTAAGTCTTGATATGTGAGACCTCACAGAGGCAAACTAAACTCTCAAGGACTGAGGGAATTCCAGTATGCAGAACTTTCAAGGGGGCCTCAGATACATGAGTGTGCTGGCATGAGACATCTTAG
The DNA here is from genome assembly GCF_028858775.2 of Pan troglodytes. Lineage (NCBI taxonomy): Eukaryota > Metazoa > Chordata > Mammalia > Primates > Hominidae > Pan > Pan troglodytes. Next base: position 111,485,428 of record NC_086015.1, read on the forward strand.
ACATTCCAGCCCGGAGAGCCCCCAGATGACTGCAGTCACACCTATCATCATGTGAAATAGAAGAACCACCCTGCGGAGCCCAGCCGACCCACCAATTGTGATGTCAATTATTGTGAGAAATAATTAAAAAGTTGTTTTGATCACTATATTTCACAGTTGTTTATCACACAGCAATAGATTACCAAGCCATTTGGGGTCTCCAGAAGCAGGTTCTGAGATAAGGAAGTGATTTGTTAGGACCTGTCCCCAGGGAAAACCAGAAGCATCATGGAGTATTGGGACAATAAAGTGAAGCAAACCAAACAAGTGTGTTATCAAGCAAAGTTCTGGGGAGGGTAACTTTGATTTAATCCTACAGGGAGTTTTGGAGACAGTGTAAGTCATAACTCAGCATTACCCAATCAGGTCAAAGGCACTAGAGTACCTAAACTCCTTTAACTGTCAGTCATTGGTTAAGGGCTATGTCAGGGATACAAAAACTCGCAGTCACTTCAGAGAAGTGTATCCCTGGGGAACAGTCCCCATGACCCACTCACTGGGGGAGCAAACACAGGGGCATTTGGCAGCCTAAAGGAAGTCCTCTGACAAGGAGACACCGGTGCCAGTCTTTGGGAGTGAAGGCACACCCAGAGGCAGTCTGTGTGACAACAGTAAGCTTGGGTGACCAATTTGTTTTGGTTTCCCTAGGACTGTCCATGTTTAAAACAGAAAGTTCTGCATCCTGGAACTTCCCTCAGTCCTGAGCAAACTGAACAGTTGGCCACTCTAGAAATGGATCCCAGGGGTCACGGGCACAGCCTGATAGTATCTTCTACAGCGAATGCATGAGTATCTCCAAACTAGAGTAAGTGGGGACCACAGGATCCTCCAGAGGCGGGTCTGTAAGAGGCCAAGGATGTGGGAGGTTAACAAGCAGGCAATAACTCTTTTAATGATAAGAGCCTATGATCTGTGACAGGGATAAGCAGTTTCACACTGTGTCAAACACTGCAGCAGAGCTAAGGATGATCTGAGTGGGGAAATGTCCTTTTAGTTTGGCAATTAGAGGCATGGGTGAGAAAAGAGGCGTGTTGGTGCTACTAGGAGCTGGGCTGGAATAGGAATCTCAACAATGGACACATGGACACAGCATCATCCTCAGACAAGGATATAAAGGGAGTCAGAGCTGGGCTGAAAACTGGGGCTAGAGGAAGGATGGGGGACAGGAAGAGGTGAATTTATTGTTAGGATTTTGAAATAATTTTCTGTGCTTCAAAAGTATCATTTTTGGATGTTTTCTGAGAGAAAGGAGTTCATGGATAAAAATGTAGGTAAAAGGTAGTCCTGGGGTAGTGAGGCTGGCGGCTTTTGTAGAAGGAAGAAATGGAGTCCTAGTCACCTCAATTACAAACAAAGATGGTTTCATTTACATTAAAGTTTATGGAACTAACAGTATGGAAATTATGAATTTGTTAGCAGGAATCAGAACTCTTCTGTGAGAGAAGACAAAGGTAACAGGGAGTTTTCTTTAAGGTTTATAGGTGTATTAGTCAGGGTTCTCTTAAAGGGACAGAACTAATAGGATATATATATTTATTTCGTATCCCTGGCACAGCACTTTGTATATCTTTATGTAAAGCGGAGTTTATTAAGTATTAACTTACACGATCACAAGGCCCTACAATAAGCTGTCTGCAAGCTGAGGAGCAAGGAGAACCAGTCTGAGTCCCCAGACTGAAGAACTTGGAGTCCAATGTTCGAGGGCAGGAAGCATCCAGCACAGGAGAAAGATGTAGGCTGGGAGGCTAGCCCAGTCTCACCTCTTCACGTTTTTCTGCCTGCTTTATATTTGCTGGTGACTGATTAGCTGGTGCCCACCCAATTAAGGGTGTATCTGCCTTCCCCAGCCCACTGACTCAAATGTTAATCTGTTTTGGTCAATACCCTCACAGACACACCCAGGATTAATACTTTGTATCCCTCAATCCAATCAAACTGACACTCAGTATTAACCATCACAATAGGTTAATGGATGGTTCAAGGACAACAAACAAGAATTTGTTCATTTAACCTCAGAATATTGATGAAAGGGGTGTTTTGAAATTAAGAAAGACATTTCTGTAAGAGAAACAAAAAGAATACCATTTTATTTAAATTCCACAAGTAAATATATGGAAAAGGCTCTGCTAACAAGGCATAACACTTAAGGTAAACGATAAAGGGGTTCAAGACAGGTTTGGATAAATTAATGAGTGCAGATCAGTACCAGATTAACAAAGAAAGGTGCTTAATCTTTACCTGTTAATGAGAACAGATGGACACAGGGAGGGGAACATCATACACTGGGGCCTGTTGGAGGGTTGGGTGCCAGGGGAAGGATAGCATTAGGAGAAATACCTAATGTAAATGATAGTTTGATGGGTGTAGCAAACCACCATAACACTTGTATACCTATGTAACAAACCTGCACATTCTGCACATTTATCCCTGAACTTAAAGTATACTTAAAAATTTTTTTTTAAATTACCTGTTAATTTTTTCATTTGTATTTTATTTAGTTTAAATATTTAAGAAACATAAAAGTCTACACAGTGGCAACCTGCTGTCTCGCATTTGTCCCACATCTGCACAGTCCCTGCCTCCCCAAATAGAAATTACTGATATGGGTTTCTTGTGTATTGTTTCAAAGATTTTTAAACATGCATATAAAAGCAAATAGAATAACCTTTTTGAAGACACGATGTTAGAACTGTTTTCTCCACTGTCATATCCCTGGTAGTTAGAATGGTCCCTGAGACACAGAAGGTATTCAGTAAATATATGTCAAATGGTTAAAAATATTTAACCCCACAATTTTAAACAATTAATATCATCTGACATAGTTTGGATGTGTGTCCCTGCCTGAATCTCATATTCAAATGTAACCCCCAATGTTGGAGGTGGACAAGGTGGGAGGTGATTGGATCATGGGGGTGGATCTGTAATGAATGGTTTAGCACCATCTTCCCTGGTACTGTCCTCCTGAGAGTGAGTGAGATCTAGTAATTTAAAACTGTGTAACACCCCTCTGTCCCTCTGCCCCCTTGCTCCTGCTTTTGCTGTGTGATGCACCTGCTCTCCTTTTGCCTTCTGCCATAACTGGAAGCTTTCTTAGGCCTCCTCAGAAGCGGATGCCGCTATGCTTCCTCTACAGCCTGCAGAACCATGAGCCTCTTTTCTTTATAAATTACCCAGTTTCAGGTATTTCTTTGTAGCAATGTTAGAACAGACTAATACAGCATCCTATACACACTTGAGTGTGTGCATCTTGCTTTATTTACTTACCATTATATCCTTGAGATTGTTCTTTATTGATACATAATTTTATTTATTCTTTTTTTTTAGAGCTGAGTTATATTCCATTGTATACGTACCACAACTTATTCAACCAATCCCTTATTCAGGGCTGCTTAGTCCATTCCCAGGTTTTTTTGCTATTATAAACATCACTGCAATGAATTTTCTTATGTGATTTTTGTATTTGTAGGATAAAGTTTTCAGAAGTGCAACACTAGTTTTTAGGAAGTCATGCTATCCCACGAATGTCTCAGATAATGGTGACAGAATTCTTGATCAAATGGACCACTGATCTACCCAGTATGACACTGCGTATGCTCTTTCAGTGGTTATTGGGATTGCTAATGCCAGGAGTCTTTGGCCTGCTTTTTTAAAAATGCAGAGAGATTTTGCAGAATGAGAAATAGTGAGAAGCGATGGAAGCAGTGAAATTGACACATAGATGCTCACAGTGATGCTGAATGATCAGAGCAGAATCAAATCTAAAATCCCAGCTCTTGTGTGGCCATGGCTTGGATCTCTAAGATGGCCGTTTTAACTGTGAAGTTTAGGTTTTAATTGCCATAGTATAATAATACATATCTGTGTTTTAGATATTTTTCTAAGAACATTTGAGTACCCAGGCCTACGCATAATGGCTTCTTTGCCAATCTCCCTTTATCACGGACTTTCATTTTCATCATAGCCTTAGGGCTTTGATCTTATTACTTTTGGTCAGACTCTGATACTGGGGACATCAGGCTGAAATGACAGCACCCCACGTGGTTTATCTCAGCGTTGTTCCTTACGGGGGAGGGCAAAGACAAATCAGACACGGGCGATGGTGCTAAAAGCAAAGAGTCTCCAATTCCTGAACCCAGACACACAGGGCTCTGCTTCTTCTCACTGCCTATTTCCATGTGAAACGTGAAGCTAATGATACACGCCCCACACCCTTTGCGGTTGTGGTGGTGAATATTAATTAGATAAGCTTCAAAATGCAGTTTGAGCCTTCAGGCCCGAGGTCCTTGATAAAAATTGGGTTATAGAATTAGTGAGATAAAGGAGCACATTCAAACCATGACCATTTTGCATTAAAGACTACCTTGACAACTGCTTTAAGCCTCTAACTCCAATACAATACCTAGGAACTTTCACTACGGTGCAAATGTATTTGTAATAATCTGCTTTATCTTCTTATGTACTAACTGCCAAAGACAGTGGGTAGTTTATCCATTTAGCAGATATGTTTTAAATGTTCACCTAATTCTGATGGAGTCATTGGTCTCAGAGAGAGCCTTGGGCTGCCAGCAAGGAAGTCTGCTTTTCTCTGGCTCCACCTCAACCATCTGAATGGCCTTGAGCACTTTACCTGAGCCTCGGTTTCCTTTTCAGTATATCAAGGTAGTCATAACTTCTGCCCCAAGCATCTTTGTGGATGAATGGGAAATTCAATGAGAATGGATGTACAAGGTTGCTCAGTAGAATAAGGTCCATTAAAGATTAATATTACTATGAGCAACTATACAGGTTACTTTTCAAGTTGAAAAGAAAACTGAGATGTTGGGAAACAAGCCCAGTATACTCTAGGCAAGGGCTTCCTATCAACTGAACCACAGACCAGTAACATACCTAAATTTTCTACTGTAATATAGCAAAATCATGTAGGCCTATTATACATGCATAAAATGTGTATAAAAGATATATATAAAATATGCACATATGGATATAAAATATAGGGATAATAGTTCAGTAATAACAACAACAACAACAAAAATCTTTTCAGTCAGTGCACATTGAACTGGCCTCTGCGGGGACTGGCAGAGTTAGGAAATGTCAAACCCAGAGCCTTGCCAGCATGCATTGCATCCTTCAGGGTAGTCCCGTGGCCTTTGGTTGGTCTTGGGAGCCTAGTACAGAGTTTTATTATGAGAGCTCTAGGGACTCAATGAGAGGAAAACCACCGGTTGATCTTTTATTTTTCCCCCTGAAAGTGGATGGCTACATGGAAGCTGGTGGTGCTGGTAGCTAAGGTGATGATTAGAGTCCAGTGGGCAGCGGGGAGAAATGGAATCTCTAGATTCCATTTGAATGCCACCTGGGCTAAGTAGATAATGCAGAAGAGTAAAGCAGGAGAGATAAGAATTCTTATAATCCAGGGTCATTATATTTAGTATTCAGAACTGCTACTGATGGTCTCATTTCAGGAAGAGAGTAGAGAGTGGTGAGGACTGAGGTACAATGGAGAGCAGTGTTCTGCTTGAACTGATTGTCACAAGTGGGAATGCAGGCTTTGCATTGTAGCATCTTTTGTTTTTTAGGATATCTTCAATCTGGATTTTTACATGAAAGTCTTTTTTGAATGTTGGTGTGTGTATACACATACTCATACCTTTACAACCACAGATCATGACATGAGGCAAACTGGAGTGGTCTCCTTGGGGACCCTTGGGTCCTCTGGTGGTTGGTGGGGAGAGGGTGGTACCAGGCCAGGAGTGGGAGATGTGATTTTAGCTTAGCACTGCAGCAACATGATCCTGAGTTCCTAATTCCCCTGCTCTCCTGGAGCTCAGCCCAACCTCCAGGGTGGAAGCAGAGAGGCTTCTGGGCCCAGATGTAAAAATGTGTCACCTTCCTAGGGACTGGCAGCTGAGGAACACTGCTTTAGAACTGTTTCAGATTTCCCATTTGGTGTGTCCAGTATCACGGGTCCTCTTGGCCATAGGGAGTTAACATGTGGATAATGGAATTATGCTTTGGAAGCCATGTGAGTTTCTAAGATAGACTATATGAGCTGTATTACAGGAAAGGTGGGTCCATGAAGCGGAACTAATGGTGACTCCAGTAAACATAAACACCAGCTACTTCTGATAAGGGGGAGGGTAACAGGCCAATGATTATCACCTTTGCACTTATAAAATGCAGTGCTGGGGTGTAATAGCTAAGCAACAGACATCTTACCACATGATTCTGGGGAACTGGCTTGCTCCAGGATTGGAAGGATAAGCAGTATTAAATGATTCATTATCTTGCTTATTTCCACTTCTTGGAATGTCCCAAATGGTAAGCAATGGGCAGGAACGTGTTGGCCAGGGCACAGACTACAACTATGAATTTGGAGAAGGCACTTCTGCTCAGCCGATTATTTCAATTTTCTCACCCATAAAAGGGTATAGCCAAAGAGCACCTTCTCAATACACTGTGAAAGCTGATTTGAAAACCAAAGACTTGCTTCATTTTTTTTCTCTCACTGTTAAGCCTGTATGTAGAAATCAGTCGCACCCAGTTTAATCAGACTTGTTTCTGTTTAGATGATAAGAGCAAAGGACTAATAAACAAAGGCACGTTAACCCCCGGGAAGGAGAGAGTGGGCAGTGATGCTGGGGTGGTGAGAATTAATACACATTTGATTGAGAACCAAATAGGTGCAGATACCTACATTATCCCATTGAATTCTCACAACTTCCCCACGAGGGAGGCATCATTACCTTCATTTTCCAGAGAGGGCAGTTTTCTTTTTGAAGGTTTGTTCCAATTACAGATCAAAACTAAAAATAAATGGGATACACAGGAAATGAGGGAAGAAGAGAGAGGGAACGTTGGAAGCTACATTCTTCTCCGTTGCCTTTAACTTCTCTGATGAATCTTCCTTAGTTTCCTTCCTCTGATCAGTCCTTAAGGGGAAGCATTTCCAAGCCTTGGTCCTTTTCTCAGCCTCTATTGCTGACCGATCTTATCCACTCTGGGATTGAAGCACAGCTTCCAGGTAGATGATTTCCATTTCTAGCTCTGATTCTACCCCAAGTGCCAGAACCGTGCCAGCCTGGCCCCCTCCCGGAAGGCTACCTGAACACATAAATGAGCGGGCTTAATTGTTCATGAGCAACCGGTGTTGTCAGGCAAGTCCCTCTGGCCTCTCCAGAATCCCAGTAAGTTTAAGACTAAATAGCATCTGCTGAAATTAAAATGTCATGAACACGACTGAAGGGGGCACCTCTGGATCAGCACGCCTTTTGTAAAGCTTGTGGGCTGCTGAATGGTTTCTGAGAGCCACATAGAGTTTTATGATGTCTCAGACTTCTTGGATCCCTTCCAAAAGTAGGGGGAATCTCACTCAGTGTCCTTACCCACTTGCTAGTTCCCTACCAGCCTCAGGCGCTAGGAAGACCATATCTTCCTCTCATTCTCTACGACCTGGCATTACTCAAAGTTTAGTATTTGATATCCTACCAGCTCTTCTGCCCTGATCCCTGGTTTGCTTACCCCAGATTGAAACTCTAGGACTGCCACTTCTTCATTCCTAACTAGACGAAATCATGGCATCCCTGGACAGACTTGGTTTTTGCCCTGCTGGCCTCCTCCGAAGGAATGGAAGCTTGGCCCATTGCTTCACATTTCGTTATAGTTTCTGGTCCAGTTGCCCCACCATTGCTTATTATAAGATATTCCCTTACCAAATATTGTCTGATGCTATTTGCAGCTGACTCATTGAGCACATCCATCTGGACGTTTCCAATATGCTTCAAATTCAACAAAATTCAAATCTAGTAGGGTCTCCTTCTTGACCCCGAATCAGGATCTTTTTCTGTTTGCATTATGTAAGAAGGGTCAGTGGCAGTAGGCATAGAATAGTGTAGTAGTCATCCATAGCTTCCGAAACTTCTTTGCTGTTTTTCCTCTGATACCGCTCTGAAAAGTCATGACTGGAGTCCTCTCTCCCTCCCCTCACCAGATCCCTCTGCCCTTTTCATGTGGGAGAAATTTCTAGCTTTGCTACTGACTAGGTGACTTTGGTCAATTTTTTCTTCAAGCTATTGATTTAATACACATATAAAGTTCCCTGCAAAATAGTAACTGCTCAATAAAGGGTATTTACAATTTAAAAAATTTTACATGTTAACCATCTTGACTTACTGTTGTCCTCATGTATCATGTATCATTACATTTCTCAGATTGAAGGTTTTATGGCATAATGGGTTGATATAAAGTCCACTATTATGTGGCCTTGGGCATGTTACTTATCTTCTCTGGATCTCAGTTTTATATCAGTAGAATGGAAATTATGTCTCCCTCAACTGCAAAATAAAAGGTGATCATATAGGTAGGATGCTCAGCACAGTGCCTGACACACATAGTGATAATAAATGATCATCAGTACTATCCCAGTGCCTTTGCTCATGTTAGTTCCTCTTTCTGCTGCTTCTCTTTTCCATTTTGAAAAATTCTAAAAGACCTGGCTCAACATATTTTCTCAACTGTGCTCCACTGTGCATAGTTTTGTTATCATATTTTATTATTTTATGCCTATTTGCTTTGCCCACTTTTCCTGCTTGACTCCTTAGCCTAGCATTCAAAACCCTCCACTTTGTTCTTCTTTTTCCCCCAGTGGTCTTCTAATTCTTCCCCTCCACCACCTGATCCCTTGATGCCCTTCCAGACCTCAGGACGTTGTGTCTTTTTCTCTGCCCAGAATGGTCCTTCCCATTTTTCTTTGCTACCAGGATCTTACTCATCCTTCAAGGACCAACTCTATTAATTCTTTCTTTACTCCATGTTAGAATTCCTTCTTCACCCCCATTTCAATAATACTGTGTTTATATCTCTATTATTAAACTCACCATTATAACATTTTAATTATGTACACAAATATTTCCCATTAGACTATGAGTGTGTGGAGGGAGGGATTGTGCCTTGTTCATTTTTGTTTCCCTCAGTACCCATTACTGTGTTCGAAATATAGTGGGGAGCCATCAAATGTTTGTTGTATTTGCACGACATGGATATACCATGTCACATCTGCCTAAACCAAGAGGCCAGAAATGTGATTAAAAGTGACACTTCTGGGTCCACAGCCCCCTCTGTAATGCTTGTAGGCCACTGAATGTTTTCCAAGTTCCAAATGAAAAGATGGTCTAAAATTTAACACAATCTCTATTTGAAATAAAATATCTAGTCACAGCCGGGTGTGTTGGCACATGCCTATAATCCCAGTACTTTGGGAGGCTGAGGCAGGCTCATCACCTGAGGTCAGGAGATCGAGACCAGCGTGGCCAACGTGGTGAAACCCTGTCTCTACAAAAAATACAAAAAATTAGCCAGGTGTGGTGGCACACGCCTGTAATCCCAGCTATTCAGGAGGCTGAGGCAGGAGAATTGCCTGAACTCAGGAGATGGAGGTTGCAGTGAGCCGAGATTGTGCCACTGCACTCCAGCCTGGACGACAAGAGCAAAACTCCATCTCAAAATAAATAAATAAATAAATAGTCATGAACGTAAGTACAGGCTAACACTTAATGACTAATGAAATCCAGGAAGCATAAGAGAAATTGGGTCACATACAAGGTAAATAGGTCAGTAAAACAAAGAAAAAACTAATAAACTCTGGCTATGATATCTAGTCCCTGGGTATTAGATAGAATCCTTATTGAAATTTATGGTTGTGGAAAACTGGCCAGTTTCATTTTCAGCATGGTTGGGTCAGGGACATTTCCTCTTATCAATAGGAAGCTGCTATACAATTAAATGGATCAATGATGCAGTGAGCTGAATTAGTCTTTTTATGGTCATATAATGGGACTAGTGTGCATTCTACATTATTTCAGTTGTACAAACATGATATTTGAATCTATCTTATAGGAAGATGCTTGGGCTGCTTTAGCCTATTGATTTGAGGAACAGTAAAAGGAACTGGTGATAGGAAGGCAGTAAAGTAATATCAATAAAATTGTGCAGGGGATTCACATTTGACACACTGAATAGCTTTATGTAGACTTAATGATTTTTTAGAACAATTTACAAATCTGCCCTAATTCAATTAGTACTATAATAATCTACCTTAAAATATGGTGGGGTATTCTGTTATGTATTTACTGCGTCTGGTTCTGGTCTGTGGAACATTATAACACTTGTTATCAGTGGTATGCTGGTAAACTGGCTCTATGTTTTGTTTTGCTTTTTAAAGCCTTGATTTCTAGTGTTTTCCAATTTCCATGATATAAATACAGTACTCTCGTAAGGGGCTGGTTTTAAGATACCAAAAGTTTAACATCCAGCTTTTGAGGTTTCTGAATATGTGACAGTTTGCTTTTTGGAGATGGTTAAGAGTGGCCTCCAGCACACCACTGAAAGCTATCGTAAATAATAAAGATAGTCTGCTAACAGTTTAAAATCCTGAAAGTTTAGGACTAAAAGCACTCAGAATATTGTAGTCCTACCCCTAACTTTGTAGGAAAAAAAGATTAAACTGAAAAATAGTGACGTCCTAAAAGTCATGCAGAAAGTTACTAGCTATGATATTGTGATGTAAGAAATATTTGGTCTTTGTTTCAGGTTGCTGGTACAAAACTCCTAAAACCCTTGTAATTTCCTGAGTGATAGGGATTAAAGGAGCATCAGCTGTTATTCATAATAAGCCCCTTTCAAGCATACTTGAGTTCAGGCTGATGAGGTATCTCTTGGAGGATAGCGGGTTGAAGAACCATGTGATTAGACAGTAGGAACTTCTACCCTACCCTCTGACCTCTGGGGAGAGCTGAGGGCCTGGAGATTGAGTTCAATCATCAAAGGCCAATAATTTAATCAATCATCCCTATGTCATGGATCCTCCGCAAAAGCTAAAGGGGTTCAGAGAGCTTTCAGGATGGTGAACACATGGAAGTGCTGGGACAGTGGCATGGAAACTCCATATCCCTTCTAATACCTTCCCCCATGTCCCTCTCATCTGGCTCTTCATTTGTATCATATAAACTGTCAAACACAGGTGAAGTGTTTTCCTGAGTTCTATGAGCTGTTATAGCAAATGCTCAAACCTGAGGAGGTCATGGGAATCCCCAGCTTACAGCCAGTTGTTCAGAAGTGTAGGAGGCCTTGACTTGTGATTGGCATCTAAAGTGGGAGCAGTCTTGCAGGATTGAGCTCTTAATCAGTCGGGTCTGTGCTAACACTGGATGTTTAGTATCAGAAATGAATTGAATTGTTGGACACTCAGCTGGCGTTCAAAGAGCTGGAGAATTAGTTGTTGGTGTGAAAAAACGCACACATTTGGTGTCAGAAGTGCTGTGAGTACAAAAAATGTGTTTCTTTTTTTTTCCTTTTACTAGCAAATTTGGGATTGGAATCAAGGTGTCTGGATTCCCAGTGTATTCTATACACAAATCTTCACATAGGGAGGATAAAAGTCACTGGGCATGAATGAAAACATGACTGTATAATCTTGACTTGAAATATGGGACAAGGTAGGTGACAGGAGCTATAGTCATGAAGCTCTCACAGGGCTGCTCCAAACTACACTGAAAACCATTTAGGAAACCATGAAATTGGCTACCTTGCTCTTTGGTTTTCTGATTTTTTTTAAGTGATAGTTTTTAATATCAATATGTCTTAAAGTCCAGTGTGTATTAAGTCATCTAGGGTATTTATTAAAAATCTCCAAGCCAGGGCTAATATTAAGGCAATCCACAGGCCACACTGAGAATCACTAGTTTAGATCCTATTTAAAGACCCCTTCTGAGCTAAGATGCTTTGTTTACACACAGCCAGGGAAAAATTCTAGATTGGTGGCTCCCTAAAGTGCTTCCTAAATAAGCTGCATCAAAGGCACATGAGCAGCTTTTTAAAATTTCTGACCCCACCCCCCTCATTCCTACCCAAGCCGACTAAATAAAAATTGAGGGGAAGGGAGCTGAGAAATTGTATATGAGGGACTTGAGCATACATGCATTTCAGTATCCTCCGGGGGTCCTGGAACCAATCTCCCAAGGACACTGAGAGGTGACTGTATATATTTGTAAAAAATAATGGGACATTTGCTGATCGCAGATTCACAGTGTAGACAGGAAATTGTGAAGAAAATGAAACAATTCTCAAATTTCCCTGATTACACAAATTTTGTTTTTGCATAAAACTCATGGGAAGTGCTGACCTAGATAAATTAGAGGGCAGTAGAAAAATACTTCCTTAGAATTGTCAAAAAATTGTTTTACTTGGCCAGCAAACCAGACTATAAAATTATTAAAGTTGCGTTCAATGGACCACAGAATTTTGAGAGTGAAATACTATTTCAACAAATTGATTAGCTATTTGATTCAGAGAGAGACTGACTTCGATATAGAGCGCATAATCTTTAAGAACTATCATTTTAAAACTATTATTTTGAAATAATTTCAGATTATAGAAAAGTTTTAAAAAGTACAATTGAGTTCAGTATTTCCTGCTCCCACATTCCCAAAATGTTAGCAATTTCCTACATTTTTTTCACTATCCTCTCTGTATATGTATGAATATACAAACACACATACCTTTTTTTTCCTGAACCATTTGAGAGTAAGTTGGTGACAGGGTGCCTCTTTAGAATCAAATACATGTGTGTATTGTTAAAAGTATATTATCTTATGTACAGCATAAATATCAAGAAATTAACATTAATACTATTATCCAATCCACAGGTCTTCAAAATTTTCCTGTTGCACCAATAATATCCTTTATAACAGGGGTCCCCAACTCCTGAGGCCATGGACCAGTCCCAGTCCCATTCCCAGTCCCTGGCCTGTTAGGAATTGGACCACACAGCAGGAGGTGAGCAGCGGGCCAGTGAGCAATACCGCCTGAGCTCTTCCTCCTGTCAGATCAGCAGCATTAGATGATTAGATTCTCATAGGACCGGGAATCTTATTGTGAACTGCACATGCGAGGAATCCAGCTTGCGTGCTCCTTATGAGAATCTGACTAATGCCTGATGATCTAAGGTGGAACAGTTTCATCCCAGAATCATCCCCGCCCTCTTGCCCCTGGTCAGTGGAAAAATGGTCTTGCACAACAGGGGTCCCTGGTGCCAAAAAAGTTGGGGATGACTGCTTTTATATATTTTTTATATATATGTGTGTGTGTGTGTGTGTGTGTGCGTGCACATATATATGCTATATATTATATATATACACATATGCAGACACACTAAAAATATTCATATTTTTTCCTTTCCTGGCCCAGGGTCCAATCTGGAATCTCCTGTTGCATCTAGCTGTCTTATCTCTTTAGTCTCCTTTGCTCTGGAACTGTTCCTTAGAACTTTTCATGACATTATTTTTGAGGAATATAGGCTATTTTATACAAATCCCTCAGTTTGGATTCATCTGATATTTCATGAGTAGATTCAGGTTATGCATTTTCAGCAGGAACCATGTAAGTGTGTGCTCTTCTCAGCAGGCCTATGGTCTCTATTTGTCCCATTACTAGTGGTGTTAACTATTATCACCTAAAGTGGTATCTACCAGGTTTCTATACTGTAAACAACTTTTTCCTTGTAAAATGTCTTACATAATTCAAGACTATGTAAATATCCTGTTTCTATCAAACTTTCACCTACCAATTTTAGCATCCATTGATGAGTCTTGCCCAAACAATTACTACCATGGTAGATGCCATGTGGTGATTTTCTAAATCCAGCGTTCCTTTTACATGAGCAGGAAGACCTTTCTCACCTCTCCATTTATTCTTTCATTCATTTATATCTGTGTGGACTTGTGGTTTCTTATTCCATGTGTTATTATTTATTACTATGACGATTGACTTTGATGCTCAAATTGTTCCAGATTGGTGGATGGTAAACCCTCAATCTGCTGTGTCCTTTAGATACTTCCCATCATTATTTAAGTACTTCCTTTCTGGCAAAGCAAGTATTTTAGACTCACCTTGTGCTTTTCCTGTTGCAGCCCAGGAATCAGAAATCTAAGACTTCCTTTTTTTTTTAAAGAAGAGAATTTAGACATCAAGATCTGAGTGCCCACAGTTGTAATTGGGCTGTCACTGCTACTAGGCTCTATCAGAGGACAGAACTAGGAAATATGTGTGTGTGTATTACTACATGTTAAATATTTCTATATTTCTATTAATCTATACATACTTTTAAAAACCCATGAGTTCATACTGATGCTTCTAATTCTAATCCAATACCATAGGAAAAGAACCCATTGTTTTTAATCGCTATCTTGAAACTATACCAAGCACACAGGCTTAATGTCATTAAACTCTTCATGCTATAGAATGGGAGCTAGAAGGTATCCTGGATCCACACAGTGCCAGTTATCTACTCATCCATTTACTAACTCAATACATTTACTAGACACTTTCTATGTGCTGGGCACCTGGCAAGGAATACGGAAATAAAAGACTTTGTCCTATCCTAAAGTAGCTCAATTCATTAGGTAGGACGGAAGAAAATAACAATATAGTATAATAAGCTCTTTATTCAAGGTATGCACAGTGTTCTATAGGAAGAGAGGAGGAGCACAGAACCCAACCTGAGTTAACTGGAATATTTCAGAGAAGGAAGTAAAAATAGGTGGCTTATACTACTCATTGCAAGAATTTTTAGATTTTTTACATGTCTGCATAAATAATGGGTGTACTTTGCTTCTGATTGAAATGCATTTTAAGGAGAGTTCTGATTTATCTAAAAGTGTTCTCTGCATTGATTGAATTCATCAAAAAACTACTCAGCCATGACAACAGCCATGAAAATAAATTCCCAGGACCAAAGGTTTTCAGTTTTTGTACTAGACTCCTCCCAAAGACCACACAGGAAAAGAGCAACTTCAGATTTTAAAAAATGCTTATTTTCCCATGGTGGGTTTTCTGCCTTTTTTTTTTTAAACAAATTAAATAAACTGGCATATTTGTCATTGTATTGATTGTCATCCTTTCAGGTAGTTTACATACACTAACTTTCTCCTATCTAAACTTATCTTAAACTAAAGAGAGGTCTAGTAAGGAAAGGGAAAGATCTGTGTATGTGAGCATGTTGGGGGATACGTCTAGAAAGAAAAAGCTAAGAAAAAAATAATATTCAGTGGAGAAAAGTATTAGGGTAAAGAATAACTTTTTAAAATTATTTTTGTTGTCCTAAACATAAAGCATTCTTATCAAATTTTCTACCACTGCTTTTGAAAATTATTAAAAAAAAAAAATTAATGCAGGCTGTCTCCTGCTTTGTGTTCCCCTGGCCAGTTTTCCCCAGTGCTAATTCTGGCATTCTAATGCTGCTTTTTTCACCAATTTAGAAATCCTAGCCTAGAAAGTTGCTCAGGAAGATGCATAAGTAAAGATCATCAGTACTAGAGGCTGATCTTCATGCGACCTGTCATCGTTCCTTCTTCTACAAAATGGTTCCCTAGTATAGCTGATATCACAGAAAAAGGTAGAAATTGAGACATGCATATGCACCTTCTCTTCATTCTAAGACCAGAGTCAAACATGAGTGATTGACTTATCATCATTCATTTATCCTTTTATTTAGTGGCCTCAGATCCTAGAAGATAGATTCCCTATAAAATCATTTTAGCCACGAAATATTCATAAGAAACCAACTTCAAATGTTAATGAGGATACTGAAGTTTTTTTTAACCTAAAAAAAGTGGCAATTTTAGGTAACCATAAAGCTGAGGCAAAGGCAGTTTGGGTTCTTGGAAAGAATCCTGCCTACCATCTTTAGCGGCCTCTGGGCACAAAGCACTTATGATCACTGCAGAGGTGGAGCAATGTAAAGGACTGTGTCAGCAGTTCATGTTGTGACAGCAGCAGCATCTGCAGAAAACGCAGGTCATATACCTTGGCTTACACAAGGAATGCTAAGAAAAATGAGCCACCAGGTGGGAGCTTTAACATAGGTAATGATTAGTGAAAGCTTCTTAGAAAGTGAGAATTTGTAATTACTTTATTAAACATTACATTCAGTGTAAAGGCTTTAACCTTCATAATCACCATGATATAATATGTGAGTATGCATATGTAAAAAAAATACCCATTGAACATAAAATTATGTTTTGAAATCTATGCAACATGAAATATAGTTTGATATAAAAAACCCAACTAATCAGAAACATGAAAACCAGTGTGTTTTAATAAAAGCCTGTTGCTGGTTCTGGAATAACTGTGGCATGCATGTTCCTAGTCATGTTGGACTTCTCCTTCAGCTTTGATTGGAGTAGTGTGTGTTCCACAATGCCAATTCTAATGTCCATCTCTACAGTTTCTTGCTTCAGTTTTGTTAAGCTCTGTTTAATCTTCACCAAAGGAGCTGCAGAATGAAAATAACATGAAATAAAAATGTTCATTTGGAGTATCAGTGTATTACAGAATTGTATGACATTTTCCTCACTTTGTCTTAAGCCCAAAATAGGGTTAAAAATATAGCCAAAAACTTACTGACATTCACACAGTTTTGCTGTGGCATTTTAAGCACCTGAGATTTTTAAGGATGAAAAATGATGTAGTATTTGATGTACTGAGACTAAACTTTCTTCCTTTTCTAGGGGAAAGAGCTGCTAAACAGGTGTTTAAGGATGTGTTCAAGATGATTTTATGAGCTAGTATATTTGTCTGTAGGAAAAGGAAATACAAAAGGGGAAAAGGGGAAGAGAGAATTATCTTTGATATGTAGATAATGGGCCCATTTAAAACATATTGCAAAAAAAAAAAATCCTGAACATTCCCTTTTGCAAGATCATTCAGTATATATCAATAGAACTCTAGAAAATTTTTCTAGGGCATAGAAAAGCCTTCGGCAATCACTACTGGCCCATATCAAAGTAACCTGCTCACAATGGAGGATGATTACCAGAGGATGATTAATTCTTCTCTATTTGACCCCTGCCCAGTCAGTTCTACTGGGGAGGAGGGAAAATAAACTACGGGTTATCACATCACTGCCTTAGTGTCATTTGGGCATATACTTAGTGCCCTTTTGTATATAAAATAGAAAAAGTGAAGCTCATTTGATGAAAACAGAACACAATATTATTTTTTAAACTGGCATGACAAAGTACATATTTAAATATTTCCCACTCTTTGAATCAATAGTTTGAATTTTAAAAACCTCTAAATTATAGTTAAAAAGCCTACCCTTCTCAGCTGATTTATAAGAAAAACAGTACGCTGATTATCAGACATTTTTGTACAATGAATCTCTCTTCAAACAAGCAACAAATAATTTGTTTTATATATTAATACTATTTTGTTAAGTAGGTTTCTTGAAGAGCTATTTTTCTCTTGCTCAGTTTTTCCCCTAAAATGAGCATGTACTTACCACCATCAGTCATGCTGCTGCCCTTTTCTTCCATTTCTTGTTTTACCTTTTCTAATTCTTCCATAACCTTTCATGAAAACAAGTTTTCATGAGCATTACATTTTAATAAACTTTCACAATTTTTGAATTATGTATTAAGAAAATGTAATTTAGATATTAGCCACACATATAGAAAAATAAAGATATTAGGAATATTTTGGACATAATTCAAATAATATAAAGTATGCAGATACACAAAGCTTTTCAGTTTTTCAGAATGCTCCTAATGTTAAACTTCACCAAATGGCTGTCACATCTGTTTTCTCATGTTGCAATATACTAAACACAATCAAAGTTGTTTTAGTCACTAGACACTCAAACCTCGCAATTATCTCATTGCATATACTTTGAAATTCTCTAACAACTGGTTATTAATTAAAATAGTATAAACATCCTGAAGAGATTTTAGATTTCTAAAGCTTTTCTGGGTATCTTTCTTAATATTATAGTTCTATAAGACATTATGTCACTTTTTCCTCTATAGGACACTAAAAAATGTTCATATCATATGGCTATATATAAGAATATTCTTATTGCTTTATCCAAATCATGAACTCCGAACTCCAAGGAGGCATACTTCGCTGTCACACTTGTTCCTATCTGCACTCTATCTGGCGATTATACTACTATAACCTCTATTATTAGCAAAATTCCAAACCAGCATTAATATAAGTAGAAAATACCATCTTTAAGAAATTGAAAATTTTTTACATGATCTACAACTAAGCTATAATTATTGTGACTTAGTAGGCTTTATTTTTATCATACTGGTGAGTAAAACTTTCCCTGGGAATAAAGTGCTCATCCAAGTAAAGCAAATTAATTTTTTCAGGCACCTGAAATGTTACAACTGGGGATAACTATCTACTCCAAAAGAAGTAAATGGTTCCCTGGACTCCCTTCAAGTGTTAATTTACCTAACATAAGTGAACACTTTACTTCTACATACTGTTTTATTTGCTTAGAAGCACCACAGGATTAGAGTCTAAATATTTCTGATGTTATATTTTTAGTGTTTTAAAATAACTTTATTCCTCAAATAATCTCTATAAAAGAGGTTTAATTCTTTTCTGTCAAAACAGTAAAGTTTGTTCCAATTATACTGGATTGTAACCAAAGATCATCTTGGATTTTAGTCCCAAATAAACTACTGACCTTTTTTCAAGGTTTTTTCCTCCTTTGGCTCTTCAGTGAAAAATGGGAATATATATCAGGTCCTGCCTCTCTTGCAAGATCATAAAAATAAATGCAACTATTTATTTTTATGCAAATATTCTAAAGGAGGAGGTTATAAGCCACTCCCAATTGTGGACAGAGAAATATACCCAGGATCACACACAAATTATCAATAAGTCACTAAAAATAAACCTTATATCTTGCAGACTAACATTAAAATTTGTTAGAGATACTTAAGTCAGTGCTTTACTATTCATCCCCATGTTAATAATAATTATTATGTAAAAAATGTTGAGGAAAATTATAAGTGTGCTAATATTATGAGCAGGTTTTATGTTGAATTTAATACAGAAACTTCAGGCATCCTGTGGAAACAAGAAATGTATCAATTATTGATTCAGTCATAGGAAAATTAGGGATTATCTCCTAAAGAAAATGACTTAAAGGCACAGGAAGCAACTGAAATTAGCAGTGTTAAACCATCTGTAGGTTCTCAATGGCTGGGGCCCAGCTGACAGGTGAGAAGCAGGGCAAGAGCATCGGTGTGTACCTCAGAGAGGAGTCTGGTTCTTTCTGTCACTCCTCCATTTCCCTGCTGGTATCGCTCCTTTGCCTGAGAGGAAAAACATTTTGTTTAATGGCAAATTCAAAGCAGCAGCAGATTAAATATGACTGACCTCTTTGTGTTTGCAATTTCTGCAGGTCATTTTATGACAACCCTGCTCCTTGTTTGTGAATACATTTGTGAAAGTGACATTTAACTGTAGCTGTTTTATGTCCCTAATAGGCAGCATGTATTTAACTAAGTACTACAAAATGATGAACTACCTTAACCTTCACAAACTGACTGTGTACCTCGCATGGGCATGGTTCACAATAAAAACTGTCCTTGGTCATTCCTAAACAGTTTAGGAGAGGGGCTCTTGGTCAATCTAATTTGCATGCTCTGCAGAGAAAGTCAGTTCTAAAACCAAAAATCAATCAAAGTAGAGCATGAAGCTCAATGATGAATAAGGATTAACATCCGGTAAGACAGTACACTCAACTGGAGTATGTCAGAAACTAACAATCAATTATATAATATTAATATTAGACAAATACATGGTGGCTTTGATCAGAGAGTTTTACATCATTTTGATAGTTAAAATATTCATAAGTAATTGTGTATATGAAGGAATAATACATTTAACAAATAACATCAAAAAGTGTAGATTTCTATTTAGTCTTTGAGGACTTCTGAAAGTATAGAAGTATCTCAAATTTACTTCTACTTTTTTCTCTTTCTCAACTTTGTCTGCTGAAGACAAAAAATATGCCTTCAACTGATGTTTGCAACTGTCCTTACTAGTCTTCTTTAACATCAGAAAATAGGGGGCATAAATCCCAAAGGAAAGCTTTTAGATCCCTACTGCTGGGACAAAGAACTGGTGCTTTCAAAGTCTAGTGATTTTATTTTTTGGTTAAAATTCTAAAACTTTGAAAGAATGAAAAATTTGTCTCATTTTATTAATTAAACTGCTTGTCTCTGAATGTATCTTGCTTTCACATTCCTTATTATGTGGTTGTAAGCCAGAATGGCAAGGACTGTCTTTTTCCTTTGACACATGTAAATGCATACTATTCTTCTTCCTCCTACGCCACGGTAAATTAACAACAGACTTAGAAGCAAAACCAGGTGTCCTGATACTCTGTTCCTGTTCTAAGCTATGTTCCCCCAACAGCATATGCCTTCATTTACTTAAATCAAATGAAGACGTGCATTTAAAGACTTCTAGGAGAAAACAACTTCTATTACATGTGAAATGGAAATAAGTTCACTCGGCTCTCTTGGCTTCCTAAAGTGGGCAGAAAATTGATGTTTTGCTGTTCATGAAAAGCATTTCATGATTCTCAAATGAACAGTATTGTGTCAAGTTTAGGGTTTAGGGTTGTTAACTTGAATAAATCCTTAGAAATCATTCTTAAATTACCTCACTCAGCTGGGCTTGAGCTGCACGATATTCTTGAACCAAATTCTCAAGCTGATTGTTGATGTACTTTTCTCGGCTGCCGATCTTTTCCAAAGTCCTAGTAATTTCATTATGGAGTTTGTCCAAAAATCCCTAGAAATTCCATGGAATTTGCAGATAGAAGAACTCACAAACATATTTTTTCAAAAATATTAAAAATGGGTTACATCTCAATCCATTCTACAAATAATCAACTACATGTGCAAAAGAAGACAGCTTGAAATTTTCAATAGCACAAAATATCTGTGATGAGAAATATTTTAACCACACTTAGAAGAGTTTTAGAATAAAAATGCACCTGGCAGTGTTAGTCAATTCATTTGTCATTATACATACCATAAAATTTATGCGACTATAATTAGCATTATATAACATTCACAATCAAAGTAAGGGAATAACGTGAGTTTCCTATAGCACGATTCAAAGGTGACTGAAATATTCCAGTTGGAAATAGATCCCTAAGCCTATAGCTCTAGCCTGGGACACATAACTTTTCAGTCTAGCTTTGCTTCTTTGTGACATTCTCCAAAGTCCTTGTTTCTGGCAGGACAGCAAGCCTGCGGAGGCTGTAAGTTCTAGACCTTGCTGGCCTGGTGTTCTTTCCTCCTTTAAGATTCAGAGAGGAAAGGATGATGAAACGTTTCTCTCTAATATATGTATTATCTATATATTATACATATATATCTTATATATATATACATATATATAACTTTTATTAATATGTAAGTTAGCTTTCTTTAGTTGGTTTAAATGTAAGGTCAGTTGAAATGTAACACGGTACATTCAATTAGTAAGTTCCTTAAAGGCAAAAATTGTGTCTTTTTATTCTTTCATGTTCTCTTATAACAGGTGTTCCACAGATGAGCAAATGTACATTGATTCACGTAAAGTAATTCATATACCTTGGTCTCCTTTAGAGCAGATTCAATTCCACTTTTGTGCTGGTGCATTTGGTCAACATGGATTCTCCAATCCTACAGGCATAGAGCACATAGAAATAATGTAAAAAATACTACATTTCCATCTTTCCCTACTTCTTGTGAAGTTGTAACCTTTAATTACTTTGGTTCCTGCCCTATTTCAGGTGGGATAGCCCTATTTATAGCTTGCAATCAGATTATAAAGAAATATGTGTAGAGCACTTTAGGATAAAAGGTTCTAAATAAATGTAAATTATTTCACGTGTTCACAGAGTGATGTCTGACAATTTAAATTATTCCTGCACTGCTGGTGGTTAATATTTATGACTACCCATTAAAATGAAAAAAAAAATTCTAATTACTAGAAAAGAACTACTTGTTTAAGCAGTAACAACTATGTTTGCCAAAAGCAATTCTGAACTCAAATATCATATATCAAAGATTAGTTTGTCCCTTGGAAATGAAAATGGGGCCCTCATCTTCATGAAGCCTTTTGAGTCCCTTTCTTAATAAAGGAAGTTTATAATGATTACTGGAGTTCATGTATTTTAAAATATCATCTATTACTACTAGACTGATCTGAATTAGTGTGCAAATTTGAAATCTACATCAACATTTTAATTTCCTACAAAATATATTAAAAATATTTCAGTTTACTACAAAGTAATAATTTTTTATTTTAAGTTCTGGGATACATGTGCAGAATGTGCAAGTTTGTTACATAGGTATACTATGTGCCCTGGTGGTTTACTGCACCCATCAACCTGTCATCTAGGTTTTAAGCCCTGCATGCATTAGGTATTTGTCCTACTGCTCTCCCTCCCCATCCCCCATCCCCCAACAAGCCTGGGTGTGTGATGTTCCCTTCCCTGTGTTCATGTGTTCTCATTGTTCAACTCCCACTTATGAGTGAGAACATGCGGTGTTTGGTTTTCTGTTCCTGTGTTAGTCTGCTGAGAATGATGGCTCCCAGCTTCATCCATGTCCCTGCAAAGGACATGAATTCATTCTTTTTTATGGCTGCATGGTATTCCACAGTGTATATGTGCCATACTTTCTTTATTCAGTCTATCATTGATGGGGATTTGGATTGGTTCCAAGTCTTTGCTATTGTAAATAGTGCTGCAATAAACATATGTGTGCATGTGTCTTTATAGTAAAATGACTTAAAAACCTTTGGGTATACACCCAGTAATGGGATTGCTGGGTCAAATGGTATTCCTGATTCTAGATCCTTGAGGAATTGCCACATTGTCTTCCACAATGGTTGAACTAATTTACACTCCCACCAACAGTGTAAAAGCATTCCTATTCTCCACATCCTCACTAGCATCTGTTGTTTCCAGACTTTTTTGATCACCACTCTAACTGGCATGAGATGGTATCTCATTGTGGTTTTGATTTGCATTGCTCTAATGAACAGTGGTGATGAGTTTTTTTTCATATGTTTTTTGGCC
Organism: Pan troglodytes; assembly: GCF_028858775.2. Taxonomy (NCBI): domain Eukaryota; kingdom Metazoa; phylum Chordata; class Mammalia; order Primates; family Hominidae; genus Pan; species Pan troglodytes. The sequence goes on from NC_086015.1 coordinate 111,508,400, forward strand.
ACATAAATGTCTTCTTCTGAGAAGCGTCTGTTCATATCCTTTGCCCACTTTTTGTGGGGTTTTTTTCTTGTAATTTGTCTAAGTTCCTTTAGATTCTGGATACTAGACTTTTGTCAGATGGATAGATTGCAAAAATTGTCTCCCATTCTCTAGGCTGCCTGTTCACTTGGATGATAGTTTCTTTTGCTGTGCAGAAGCTCTTTAGTTTAATTAGAGGCCATTTGTCAATTTTGGCTTTTGTTGCCATTGCTTTTGGTGTTTTAGTCATGAAGTCTTTGCCCATGCCTATATCCTGAATGGTATTGCCTAGGTTTTCTTCTCAGGTTTTTATGGTTTTAAGTTTTACATTTAAGTCTTTAGTCCATCTTGAGCTAATTTTTGTATAAGGTGTAAGGAAGGGGTACAGTTTCTGTTTTCTGTATATGGCTAGCCAGTTTTATCCCTGATGAACATCAATGTGAAAACCCTCAATAAAATACTGGCAAACCAAATCCAGCAGTGCATCAAAAAGCTTATCCACCATGATCAAGTCAGTTTCAGCCCCCGGATGCAAGGCTTGTTCAACATACACAAATCAATAAATGTAATCCATCACATAAACAGAACCAATGACAAAAACCACATGATTATCTCAATAGATGCAGAAAAGGCCTTTGATAAAGTTCAACACTCCTTCATGCTAAAAACTCTCAATAAACTTGGTATTGATGGAACATATCTCAAAATAATAAGAGCTATTTATGACAAACCCATAGCCAATATCATACTGAATGGGCAAAAGCTGGAAGCATTCCCTTTGAAAACCGGCAAAAGACAAGCATGCCCTCTCACCCCACTCCCATTCAACATAGTATTGGAAGTTCTAGCCTGGGCAATCAGGCAATAGAAAGAAATAAAGGGTATTCAAATAGGAACTGAGGAAGTCAAATTGTCTCTGTTTGCAGATAACATGATTGCATATTTAGAAAACCCCTATGTCTCGGCCCCAAAACTCCTTAAGCTAATAAGCAACTTCAGCAAAGTCTCAGGATACAAAATCAATGTGCAAAAATCACAAGCATTCCTATATGCCAATGATAGACAAGTAGAGAGCTAAATCATGAGTGAACTTCTATTCACAATTGCTACAAATAAAATGAAATATCTAGGAATACAACTTACAAGGGACGTGAAGGACCTCTTCAAGGAGAACTAAAAACCACTGCTCAAGGAAGTAAGAAAGGCCACAAACAAGTGGAAAAACATTCCATGCTCATGGATAGGAAGAATCAATATCATGAAAATGGCCATACTGCCCAAAGTAATTTATAGATTCAATGCTTTTCCCATCAAGCTACCATTGACTTTCTACCCAGATTAGAAAAATCTACTTTAAATTTCATGTGTAACCAAAAAAAAAAAAAAAAACCCCATACAGCCAAAAAAATCCTAAGCAAAAACAACAAAGCTGGAGGCATCATGCTACTTGACTTCAAACTATGCTACAAGGCTACAGTAACCAAAACAGCATGATACTGGTACCAAAACAGATATACAGACCAATGGAACAGAATAGAGACCTCAGAAATAACACCACACATCTACAACCATCTGATCTTCGACAAACCTGACAAAAACAAACAATGGGGAAAGGATTCCCTATTTAATACAAAGTAATAATTTTAAAAGAGTAATTGAGAAATACCCATTGTAAAAGAAAAATACAGTAAGTTAAAGTAAGTGATGCAACTAGGCTATTTCTTCATTGCACATATCTGTTTGCATACCCTGATGCTCCACTTTGCTAACTACACTATTTTGTGAGTAAAAGGATATTTTGTGAATAGTCCCATTCTACCTATTACTTAACTTTGAAATGGCCTAGTGACTGCAGGGTAAGAAACTGCTTGGGTACTTCAAATGTACCAATTATAAAATTATAATATATTAAAGCTGCAAAGAACCTCAAAAAGCATCCAGTCTCACCCTTGTCATTTCACAGATAAGCAAACAGAGGCCTGGTGACAGCAAGGGGCACACCCAAGGCCACATAGCTATTGGTGCACCTGGATAGAAGCCAAATGTAGTAATTTCCACACAACACATACTGGCAGTTTGACGTAAAGAAAGGGGGCAACTGGCTACCTGATAGTGAGGGTGCTAGAGTAGAAAACAAATCAGCACTTTCCTTTATCCTTAAGCATTTTTCTGTTTCATGAGCAAAAAGTATCGCGGAATTGGAGAGCTGAAAAGAACCTTAGAGATCATCTATCCATCTACTTAACAATCATCTAGTGTAACGTTTTCATTTTATAGTTGAGGGGACTATTCACCACCTGTGACTATGACTACACAGAGTTGGCAACGGAACAAGGCCCCTCCAAGTCAGCTAATCAACACTGGAATAGAGAGGAGGGACAACTGGCTGGCCTCCTGCACCTGGACCAAATATGGTTGAGCCTCAAAATGGAAACCTATTGAAGCCCAAGTTAGCATCTTTATGAAAGAAAATGAACCTAACACGCATCATTATATTATCATTAATTTTTTTTGAAAAAGTACTCATCCTGCCTGGTTCCAAAAAGAATTTCAGAGGCCTTAATAAACACCAAGCTCAAGTATTTACATTGCTTCCCTCTTCCTAACAGTCTCTGTTTCTCTTTGCCTGTTTCTCTCCATATATATGTATTTAGAAAAATGCATACATACATACATATACAAATATATAGTTTTTATTATAATGGATATGTTAAAATAGTTTGTGTTCTATTTCTACCCAGCATTATTTATAAATATATTTTTGCCATGCATTGACATTTAAAACATTTCGAGAGAAGCAACCATGCCTGACTCATTTAGGTATAACTATGATAGTGTACACTGATGTAAAACTCCATGGAGGGGCTGGTATTTCTGTGGAACCTCGAAGCATGAGTAGCATTTCAACAGGCTGCAAAGATGTGGGGAGGAAGCATATTCTTGGCTGAGGGAGTAACATGAACAAGGAAAATACATGGAGACCAAGCAGCCAACAGCTGTCTAGCATGGAAAACACAAAGTTCTTGGGGATGGGCTGGGGAGGATGGATCACAAGAAAATAAAGCTGGAGAGGGAGGTTCAATTAGATCAAGGGCTTTGCTTATAACAACTAAAGAGTATAGATTTTATTATGTACATAATGGGGAGCTATCAGATATTTTTGGTTTCAGTTTTAAAGATAAGTGTGTGTTTTGAGAAAGTAACAGAGTAAAGGACTGATTAAAAAGGCAAGAGACTGAAGGCAGGTAGGGACCCAGTTAGGAGGCTAATAGTTCACATGATATAGATTAGCCAGGTCTGAATTAGAGCAGTACTTGTGAGAATAGAAAGGAAGGGATGCATCAAGGGACATTGTAGAGGCAGAACTAGCAAAACTTGAAGACTGACTAAAGTGAAGTATGCACATGGGGTGACTGAAGTGAAGGTGGGGTAGTAGAGACAATGTGTCTTTAAGGTTTCCAGCCTGAGGAACTGAGGGGATATTAATACTACAGTGTGACAAGAACAGCAGAGATTTTAGGGAAGTTAAAAATACTAGGAATTTGTGTTTGCACTTAAGTTTGATAAGCTACTGGGACATTCATGTATTTATAAAGCCCATTAAAGTGTTGAGCCAGTAATGATTTGTAATTACCTGTGAGGCAAATCTGAATATTTGTTTTATTAAAATCTTCTAGATGGACACATGCCTGATATAAAGTTAAAGTCAAAAAGTATTCTTACCCTAACTTCTAGAAATTATTCTTACAGAAATAATTGGGAATACACAAAGATTAATGTACAAGTTACTGATAAAAGTAAAACAGCAGAAAACTAAATATCTAACAGCAAAGGACAGATTAAATTAATTTTGTAATATTCATTCCACTACTAAAAATAATGTGGTATGATACTGTTTTTACAAATCTGGAAACCAAGTAAAACTCAGTGATACACTGTTTGGGGATACAAACATATGCAAACACACACACACAAAAAGACACTGTATACAAACTTAAGGATAGTGATTACTGTGGGTGGGAAGGGGCAGCAGCAGAGGAGCACACAGCTAACTTCAGGTGGTAATGGTCTAGTTCTCAAGTTGGGGGTGTGTTTATTATTGGGCTTCATAATTAAAATTGCTTCTCAACTTAAGATGGGGTACAACCTGATACACCCATCATAAGCTAAAAATATCCAGTCAAAATTGCATGTAAAACACCTAACTTTACGAACATCATAGCTTAGCCTAGCTTACCTTCAATGTGCTTGAAAGGCTTACATTAGCCTCAGTTGGGCAAAACCATCTAACAGAAACTCTACTTTATAATAAAATAGTGAATATCTCATGTAATTTATTGAATGTTGTACAGAAATTGAAAACCAGAATGGAGGTCTGGGTGCTCAAAGCACAGTTTCTACTGAATGAATATCACTTTTACACCACTGTAAAGTCGAAAAATTGTTAAGTTGAACCATGGTAAGTCAGGGACTCTGTGTGTGTGTGTGTGTGTGTGTGTGTGTGTGTGTATAATATATAGTATATTATATACAGTAATATTAAACATTAAAATGTTAAATTCATGTTCTCAAAAAATATTTAATGAACAGCAAACATGCATGCTAACAACATATATTAAAGTGGAAAATACAGTCTCAAAAAGAGTATTTTCATTAGGTGTCCTATTTAGTAAAAATCAGTATTTGCATATATTTGAACGTGTGTGTGTGTGTGTGTTTAAGACAAGGATTTGAATATGGGTACTTTTAAATTTCTTCTTTACCATTCCAGAATATTCTAAATTTCCTATAGGGAAATTGTATTACTTTAATTATCAGGAAAAAAAGACAAAAACCTTCTAGATGCCCAAGAAGTTCTTGAAAGGGGTTTAATATAGTTATAGTGGAAAAAAATAGAAATGATTATAACTGTGGCATTTTAAAAACATGAATATAAAAAGGCAAAATATATATCTTTTGAAAAACTATTAACACAATTGCGATAGTTAAAAGCTTTACAAAAGTTTGTGTCAAAATGAAGAAGAAGAAATGGGTTTTAATGATATGTAAGGACTTGAAATCTATCTGGATCCCTGAAATAAATAACATTAAAAGGAACTGTTCAACAATAAGAGTAATTCCTACATTAGTAGAGAATCCATTAGATTACAATGCACTTTTATATGACTTCCTTTATTTGAGACTCCCAAAGGTTTGGAGAGATAAATAGATATTGTCATCTCTTCTTATACTTCTACCTTCTCTTTAAGAGGGTTATGAGATTTGCTGGCTGGTTGTGGGACGAGAACACTTTCCTGCTTCATTGATGCTGACCTTGACTATGTGGTTCTCTTTAGCCAGTGGAATGATGGTGGACATGGTCTATGCCAGGATTGTGCAGAAGCTGTCAGAAACATCCATTCACCTGCTCTCTTGCTCTTTCTTTCAGCCATGATAATAATAAGCATGCCCCACATAGGGACTACCCTTTCAGCCTGGGTCTGAGAGTAAGAAACATAGAATCTAGCTGGAGCAGAGGTGCAGCTGAAGCAGATATCAGCAGATATGTATTGTATGTGAAAATAAATATGTTATTGCAAGCCACTGTGATTTGGGGGTTGTTATGCAGAAAAATTAATTACATATATGTATTTTATAGTGAGAAAAACTAAGAATCAGATAGGCTAATTGACTTTGGCAAAGTTTTATGTCTGAAAAATGCAAAGCAATCTCAAAACAGTGTATTTTCCGCATATTACATAATGCTTTTTTGGGGGATAAAATAAACTACCAAAGAATTTATAAGGTAAACCAAGAATTCTTTTTGCTATTCAAGTTCTTGCTGAGGTCTACTGGTCACCTATTCTAAAGTGCTCTAACGTGTTCATTAGGCATCATTTATTCTCTCTACTGAAGATGAATATTTCACTCAATTTTGCATATTTTCTCTCTCAACGGAATTGAGAACACTAATACTACAGTATATCATTTCTTTAGAATTTCTATGTTTCAAAATCCTCTCACATGAAATCACATGTATAATGCTATCACTTATTAGGTAAATAGCAAAGGTATCATTGTAACCATAGATCCCCTTCCCACTCCGAATTCTTTAGCACTAAATTATAATATTATCTATCTCCCTTCTTCAGAAACTGAAAAACTGTGATGAAGTATCTGGAGATGGTGATTCACAGTATACCATAAAATCAAAAAGTATGAGATGTAGTTGCAGCTGTTAAGGTGACTTGCAAGACTATAAGGATCCCTGGGTTTTACTTCAACACAATAACACTTGAAAGATTTCCTTTGCGTATGAAGAGGCATTTTCTTTGTCTAGATCTCCAACTCAATGCTTAAAGCTTCTCTCTGAAACGGCAGGAAAAAGAGAAACTAAATCATGAGCTAGAGCTAGAGATGGTAAATGGAACTTACATCTATGTATCGGTTTCATTAGTTTACAACTTGTAAAATACCAAACCTTCTTTAAAAAAAAAAAAAGTTTGACTTTGTGAGTGGAGAGGCATAGTGCTAAAGAATTATTGATAGAAAAAAGCCAAGGAAGTCACCTTCCCGTGTGCTGGGATGCTTTTCTCTATGCTCAGAAAAAACCCTCACCAGACCACAACTGACTGTAGCAGTTCATGGAGGTCTATTCGCACTTTTTGCTTCTCCCTGCAAAAAAGCAAGAGCAGAGCTCCAAGGCTCTGATGTGTGTTGAATCACTTTCCATCAAAAAACGTTACTTCTATCTGACATTGACTCTACCCTTCTCTATTCTCACTGCCCACAATTATAATGGTAATTACAATTCCATTATAATTACCGGTGAAACCTTAATTCAATGTTCTGTTTTGCAGTTTTATTTTAGTGAATATAAAACTATTTACAAGGGCGCTTACAGGCTCCATTTAAGACATCTGCATTTTTCTCAGGCCATTGTTTCAACACAGAATTCATTTTCTCTAGAGATTTTCAAGATCACTCTAACGTATGAGAAAGAAATCCTATACCTCCATTTCACAGATCGGGTAACAAATTGAGGTTGTGTGATTTTTTAACATCATCAATCACAAAATGAATAGGAAACCAAGTATCCTTTCTCTCTCTTATAGGTTTTCAATTACATCAAGCAGCCTCCTTCATTTCCTTTCTTTGTCACCCAATTTCAGTAAGAAGCACAAGAAGTTCTCATAACTCTCAATTCAAAGTTTGTACATTAAATGAATGTTTACTATCCTGGTCGTTTTGCTAAAGCATGAACACGAGGAAAGGTTGCTGCTTCTAATCTTCTGCAGACAGACAATCCAGATAAAATAACCTTGCTAGAACCATCACTAAAACAAGGATAAATAAGTCCCAAAGAAGGATTTATAGGACTCTCCTTCAAACAAAATGCATAAAGCTTCAGTACAGTTTCTTTTGTGTTATCTACTTTGGTTACTTAGAAATTTTTTCTCTCTCCTTCCTTGGGTATGGAGTAGTACCTCAACAATCACATCCCTCCAGGGATCTTTCTAAATCTAATAATGATAACTATAATGTTAACATTCATGGAATGCTTAGTATGTGTCAGGCACTATGCTAAGCACTACTGGTACATCAACACATATAATTCCCTGAAAATGTCTACTAAGATGAGGAAATGGACACTTAGCTATTTTTAAGTAGACTGTAAACTCACACAGGTCTATCCATGGTAGAGCCCAAAGTTGCAATGACCACTATATCATAACATCATTTTCCTTGATAAAATGTAGTAAAGTATACCTAAAAATTTTAAGTGGATAATGGTTAGGGGAGACTTCAGTTCACTTGTAATATTTGAGTTCTTACAAGAAGGTTATTCATATATTAATAGTGCAATAAAAATGAATTGAAAACATTCTTAGGATAAACATATGTAATTATCAGTGTTAACAGAAAAAATATCCAGACCCCAGATGGCTTCATTATCTTCCCAAACATTTAAGAAATAATTAACAACCTTACACAAACTCTACCATACAACAGAAAAAAACGGAGAGCAACTGCCAACTTGTTTTATGAGACCTGCATAACATTATACCCAAACCTGACAAAGATCCCTAAAAACAAACAAAAATTACAGATCAATACCTTTTGTAATTACAGACATAAAAGTCTTAAAATATTAGCAAATCAAACCCAGTGATATGTAAGGAGGATAATATATCATAATCAAGTTGCATTTATTCCAAAATGCAAGGTTAGTTTAACACCAAAAAAATCAATCAATATAATTCAACACAAGGTGGGGGGACAGGAGACAAATTGTATAACCATTTCAAGAGATGAAGAAAAAAAATATTCGAAAAAAATTTAATGTCCTTTCATGACAAAACCTCTTGGCAAACAAGGAACACAAGGGAACTTCCCTAATTTACTACAGGATATTTCTAAAAGACATAAAGATAATATCATACTTAATGGTGAAACTGAAATACTGGAAGCATTCTCCCTGATAACACCACTTACACCCACAATAAGACTACAGTTCTTAACCAGTATAGCAGGCAAGAGAAAGTAAAAAGACAAAAGGCTCACAAAGAAAGACGATTGATGTTATCTGCGAATGACATAATTATAAATCAGAAAAGTCAAAATAACTTACAGGCCTACTGTTTAAAGTGAATTTAACAAGTCACACACACACACACAGCTAGATACAGATATACATAAAAAATTGTATTTCTATATACCAGCAACAAATAAACATAAAATATATTTAAAAGAAACCATTTTCAATAGTATCAAATAACAACAAATAGACTAAAGTGATAAAATACAGAGTCCAGATACAGACCCACACATACATGCTCACTTGATTTATGACAAAGCAGTGTACTGGTGAAAGAATAACCTTTTCAGTAAACTGTCTGGGTTGGTTGTGTATACATATGAAAACCAAGTAAGTCTTGAGTTCTACCTCACAACCATACACAAGAATCAAACTTAGATGGATTGCAAATCTTCTGAAGGGCAAAACAATAAAGCTTAAAAAAGAAAACAGTCTGAGAATATCTTCATAATATTGGGGTAAGCAAAGATTTCTTAAAACGTAAGTATTAGCCACACTTGCTCCCCTCCAAAAAAATCATTTTGAATATATTAAAATTAAGTCACTATTTATCATAATACAAAAAGGAAAAGGAGAGCTAGAGTAGATATTTGCAGTACACGTATCTGACAAGGGATTCATATCCTGAATACATAAAGAACTTCTATAAATCAAAAGGAAAAGCAGATGGCCCGATGGCTAAACACAAAAGAAGATATCCAAAAGCTAAATAAGCTTATGAAAAAGTGGCTCAACCTCATGAGTCAACCGGGAAATGCAAATTAAAATGACAATGAGATATCATAACATACCTACCACAATGATTAAAATAAAAAAGATTAAAACACTACTGAATGTTGACAAAGATATGAAGCAATTGGAACTTCATACAGTGCTGGCAGGAATATAATTTTTAACCACTTTCAAAATTTATTTGGCAGGGTCTACTACAGCTGATCACATACTTACACCATGACCTAGCAATTCCACTCCTAGCAGAAATTCCAGTAGAAATGTGTACATTCCAGTAGAAATGTGTACATAATGCTGCTATGAAAATTCTTCTATATGTGTTTTAGCATATAGAAGAATTTTCATAGCAGCATTATGTATAATAGTCCCAAACTGGAAATAACTCACATATACTCAGATGCAGGAAGGATGAGACCTTGAGTTAGGCAAATCTGCCACTGAAAGAGTGGAGAGCTAGAGGCTGTCTGCTGACCATACTTTCTGTAGCTGGGCAGCAAGGCCCTGGGGGATCTGGATAACAAATCTCTATTTCAACCACAGGGAGAGACTCAGTTATTAGATTTTTAATTTTAGTTGCAGTGGTAGAAAGGTAGGGCCAAGTGAGAGCTATATTCCAAAAGTGACAAGTCTTGAGATTTCCTGTGACATGTCTAAAAACTCATCTAGGGTCAACAATTCTTTGCAAATCTGAATGGCAGAAAATCAGATTAAGTAAAAGGGGCAAGGAAAATACCGTGATAGAAGGAGGTGCACATATCTAAGTTTACTCTAGGAAATACTTCTCAGACAAAAATCTATAAATTATCATGCTTTCTGCAAGGATGTGAGCAGCATATTTCTCTCCTCCACAGAAAATCCTCCCTTCCCTAATAAAAGAACATTATCTGTATTCTCTTTTTGCCACTTGGCGCAAGCAGATTTGCAATCCCTTCTTGTTCTCATTCGCAGAGTTTCTCATTTCATTACTGCCCCCGTTTGTGTATCTATTTGTGTAAGTGAGTGTATATGTGTGAGAGAAAGAGCAAAAAAGAGAGTGAGACTGTCTATTCAATTAAATAACTTTTTAAAAATGAGATTGAATAACTTTTCTAATGAAAAATGCCCATTAGGTTGCAGGATAATTATAGAATGTGGCTTTCCTAAATTTTTAAATCTGACATTTTTTTCTTCCATTGCCAGCAGCTTAAAGTCTTCTATGGTACACTCTTGTGGTGTAAAACATAATTTTTATTTTTATGTGTTAAAGAACTACACATATTACTTTTAAAAAAGTATCTATGTGTGGTATATATTGTGGTGTATTTGTTGCAGGCAATGTGGGAATAATCATGATCGCTGGAAATATGTGTTTCCTCAGGGATGTTCCTGCTTTCTAGAAATTCATCTCATTGTAGAGAAAAATAAAACACTGTACATCATCGGTAAGGAAGGCTATGATAATCACTGGTATTCTCACACCTACCTATCACAGAATTGAAACTGGAGATCTATAATCTCTAAATATAATACCTTTTAGTGAAATAATTACATTTCTAACACGCTCGAAGGCTATCTTTACAAACTACCATCTGTTACTAAAGAGTTTTCATATGTTGACTCAGACCTATTATTTATGCTTACTCCATTAACACCCCTTTCATATGGCCACATCGATCTGTGTGAGAGTTTCCAGGCTTTAGAAGGAGTTACCAGCAAAGAGAAGAGATTTGGCAAGTCAGACAGGGAGTGAATCAGGCCTCTGTGAGAATGTGGGAACACCCAGAGGCCAAATCAGAATTTAATTATTTTATAAGATGCTGAGTAACCACAGTGGAACACCAGAACAGGTGACCCCAATAGTACTCCCAACTTCAGGAATGTATGAACCAAAACTTGGATCTCATACTGATAAAACTCCCCACTTCCTCCCAGCTCAAAAAACTCTAAAAAACAAGAGTTAACTCCTGCATATTTGAAAAACCAAGAAACATAAATTGTTACTTGGTAGAAGGAAACAAAATCAAATAAATGGGATAAAAACCATAGGGGTAAAATTTGTTAGAATATTAAGAAATTTTTAATAAAACTCAGGGATAGAACTACTCTAATATAATTGATTAGAAAAATGAGTCAAGCCAATAAAAAGTACATTTTATAGGAAGGTCCATACGACAAAGGCTTTATGCTTCAATTCATAGTTCATATTAAGTAATTTTAAAAAACAAATCATTCTTTGCAATCATAAAATATTTAGGTAGTCTAGAAATTTTAATTATAATCAATGTGTATTAATTCACTGCTTTCAATCACAAATATCTAGTTGAGGTATATCAACAGTGAGGCATTAGCAACTTCCCTCTGCAGTATTTATATAACATGAAGTCTATTGGTTATTTCCTTAAAATCTGCTACCACTCTTGATGCTCTTTAGTTACAACTTACGGTGATCTCTAAAGCAAAAACAGTCATTCTTTTATTTCAACTTGTGATAAACGGAACCTTTCTCTGATCCAGTTGAAACATTTATCACACTCAGGGTAAACAGGAAGGAAGGCATCATCAACTATCTTTAAACACAGAATATCCTGAATGTTCAACAAGACTATGACAGAAGCAACTAAAAATCTTTTTCAGTTGCTTAAGAATAGCTGGGTTTTTCTCCACCCCTTTACTGTATTTTTACATGTATAATTTTAAGCACAATATTCCCACAACTCTGATACCTGTCCAGGATCCACATGAAACAAACAAACAGCTGACCTTGCAATACAACTTTAAGTCCACACAATAACACTTGTTTAAAAATACAACAGCCCAAAACAACATTCTGTTTTATGTAGTCTCTCTTAAAGAAAGCTTGTCTGTAAAAGTCCATCAGTGAATAGTTCCCCTCGTTCTCTGAGACGTCATGGCAGTTGAGTAATCACACAAGCTGCTCTAAAAATGTATGTGTGTCTAGTTAATTTAGGCAGTTTATTTTAATAGCATTCACCTCTTTTTGATTATAGCAGGTGTTTCAAGGATAAATTTGCTGAAAATTGTATTTTGTTTAAACAACAGCAGCATGTACATTTATGGCCTTACTATATTAAAAAGCATTTATTGTCTGGCAGCAATAGATACAATTACAAACATTTGTGACAGTAATTGGAGCTATTATTCCTGCATTGAGCCACATGGAGACCGACTTATCGCCACCTGTATTTACATTTGTTACTGGTAATTGTAAAAGCTAATTTTTTTTATTTGGCACCTTGTTTTTCTTTAAATTACGTGAATATTTCTCAACAGAGGTCTACCAGAAAATCTGTAAGAATTATAACTGTAGTTTCTCCATTATTCAAATAACAGGCAGAGTCCCATTTTAATAACGATTATATACATAAAACGTATTCCCATATTCTAGGCCACAGATTATATATATTTTTGCTCACGGATGCAAGGATCCTATCAATATATCCTAACTAACAACCAGAGTATAAGTCTTAACAAAGACTCTTCATTCCTAAATTATAACAATTTATAAATCCCTGCAGGTCAAAAATATTTACAGAAGCTAAATTTTATTAATACCCACTTATACTGCATACATGGCAGAAGGTCAAATCAAGTTACTCTCTCCACTGCTTTGGAATGAGGGGGAAAAAATCCTCTATTGTTTCTAGAGGATACAGATTTGTCTATAATATGAGAACGCCTACCACTGTAAATTTCTGCAGGATTTGGCTTCCAATTCTAAGAGACTTAGATCTAATATAGCAATTCTGTGGTCCCTCCAGGTTCATTCAAATGGAATTCTACCTGCTGATTAAAGGAGGCCTCTCTTCTCCCTCTCAGGTTTTGGCTCTCACTGTGACTAGAGATGCCCAGGGGTTCAAGACTATTGCAATGATTCCATCCTTAGCACAATGACTCTTCCAGAAATGTTTCCTGCTGTGAATCACTCAAGGCAATGCTTGTACAGTTTATTTATGTTAAACCAAAATCCAATGGCTTGGAGTTGAAATTTAAAGTTTAAGGTTCTTTTTACAACTGCACTCTAAGTCAGATACTAAATGAATAGGTAAGTATTAAAAAAAGCAGTTCAGTAAGTCAAAGGTTTGAGATAATTAGAAAAACATACTGTAATACTTCCAAGGTCTTTTAAAAATAATCTCTTTATCTAAATTTCTTGTAATGAATCTGAAGATTTACATAATTATTAATACTAGAGACATTTTGGTGGAATGAAGGGGATACCTACCCAACTATCTTTTAAAACAACAAAGTAAGAAACATTTAATTATAATTTGGAAAAAATCTACTTAAGTCATTAATCAAAATTCTAATTACAATATCCACAGGGCATTAAAGCATGTTAGAACATTTTTTCATTGCATTAAATGCCTAATATTAAATCACTATAACACACAATCATTTAGTAATAAGTACTGCATAATTGAAGAAAAGGGCCTAAGTAGGGTTTAGTTGAAAACTGATTTCACACTTTCTGCTCTTCCTTATTTCTAGAGAACAAGAATAAATATTATTAATGATTATTTGGTTTCCCTTGTGATTTAAAAAAACTTGCCTTGAAAAAAAATCATGCTCTTCATGAAGAATAATAGGATTGATGATTTTAGAAGCCACTTTCCTTTGGGTCAATACATGAAGTTGAGACACTAATTGTAAAAATAAACAACAGACAACAGCCAGCTCATATACAAATATATAACTCTGACCCACAATCTGCAGCAGCCAGACCGGGAAGCAAAACCACAGCCTCTGTAGCAATCAGCCCCAAACAGGGTTTAATCAATGACTGCTGGCTTCCCCACTTTTGCGTGCCACCCACTTTCAATGTAGGACCAACCAGACCAAGCCAAATATCCTCCCCTCCCTTAACCAGCCAGTCACATATTATACCCTGCTTCTAGTTTAGCCCACCTGAAGATTACCAGCCATATCTGAACATATAGTAAATCTTCCCTTTTTTCCACTAAAAATCATTTAAATTTCCCTACCTGCTTTTGAGTCTTTGCCAAACACACATGACGGTGGCTGACTCCCTTGCTATACAGTAAGCTCTGAATAAATAGCCTTTGCTTGGTCTCACTTGCGTGGTCTCCATTTATTTTAACAAAGTCAAAGGTTTGCTTTTTATAGTAAAAACTCAAAAAGAATATTCTTCCTCAAGAAACAGCATTAAATATTTCTTTAGCAATTTAAAATTAATCAAAATTACAGAAAGTAAAAATTTATATGAAAATGCATTCACCTTTTCTATTTCTCCAGAAATATGGAACATGGAGAATTCTTTGGCAGCTCAGCTTCAACTATTGTTATATTCAACTCAGCAACTTTCAACTGATTCATGTAAAAATTTAAAAAGTTTATATGTTACTATAAGGAATTAAAATTTTTTTAATTATGTAGGAAAGTATTATCCTTCAATAACTGTCCTAAAGTACTACTCTAGTTTAGGCATCCTCAGACAGTCAGTTTCTAAGAAATGGACTCCTGAGCCATACTCATTAGGTCATAACCGAGGCATTACTAAAGTGGCATGAGCTAGGATTTGGCTGATTTTTACTTCCTTAGCAGAATTTCTGGCTGCATCTTTAGACACATTATTCCAACTTGAGGCAGATCTGAATTGTTCTCTGGATACATAACCACCCTAGAAGTGCAGCTGTCCCTTAAACAACACTGGTTTCAACTCCATGGGTCCACTTATATGCGGATTTTTTTCAATAAATATACAAAAAAATTTTCTAGAGATTTGCAACAATTTGAAAAAACTTGCAGATGAACCACACAGGCTAAAATATTGAAAAAATTAAGAAAAAGTTAGGTATGTTATAAACACATAAAATATACATAGATACTAGTCTATGTTATTTACTACCATAAATATACAAAAAAAACTATTATAAAAAGTTAAAGATTACCAAAATTTATGCACACAAACACAGACTGTATGTGGCACCATTTACAGTTGAGAGAAATGTAAACAAAGGTAGATATGCAGTATTAAATCATAAGTGTATAAAATTAACTGTAGTACAATCTGTACTACTATAATAATTTTGTAGCCACCTCTTATTATTGTGATGAGCTCAAGTGTTGCAAATACTGCTTAAAATGTGTGAGGTTAATCATGTCCAAGTGAGCAGTTAGTCTCTATAGTAAATTGTGTATCACAGTAAAAAGTTATTTCTTGAGGTTTTCGTGTACTTTTCATGTTTAGTGCAATATCTTCAAGTATTTTTCATGTTTAGCATAAACCCTGAATAACACCATGGGACCTATACAAATGTCACTTGCAATGCTGGAAGTGCTCCCAAGAAGTAGCGAAAAGTCCTGACATTACAATAAAGAGATGAATTGCTTGATATGTACTGTAGACTGAGGTCTGCAGCTGAGGATGCTTGTCATTTCAAGATAAATGAATCCAGCATAAGAACCATTATAAAAAAAGAAAATTCAGGAAGCCATCACTGCAGCTATGACAGCAGGCACAAAAACCTTTCGCTTTTTGCAAAATACTTTTTCTCTTATACTGAAAATGCAGCTTTTATGTGGGTGTAGGATTTCTATAAGAAAGACATACTTATAGCCTCCATTATGATTCAAGAAAAAATGAAGATATAATATGACAATTTAAAGCAAAAGGAGGGTGAAGGGTCTAAAGCTGGAGAATCTGATGCCAGCAAAGGATGGTTTGATAATTTTTGAAAGAGGTTTGGCTTTAAGAAGTGTCAAGATAACAGGAGACTCAGCTTCTGATGACTAAATGGCAGAAGATGAGTTCCTAGGTGCCATTAAGAATATCACTGTGGAGAAAAGATATCTGCCTAAACAGGTTTTTAATGCAGACTAAAGTGCCCTGTTATGAAAAAAATAAAAAGTGCCACAAAGACATTTATTAGTAAGAGATGTGAGCACTAGGATTTTTTTTTTTTTTTTTTTTTTTTTTTTTTTTTTTTTTGAGATGGAGTTTCGCTCGTTGCCCAGGCTGGAGTGCAATGGCGCAATCTCAGCTCATCTCAACCTCCCCCTCCTGGATTCTAGCGATTCTCCTGCCAGCACTAGGATTTAAAGCAGGAAGGGATAAGCTAATTCTACTATTTTATGCAAATATAGTTGGGTTTATGATTAGGACTGCCCTTATTTATAAACTGCTAACCCCTGAGCCTTGACAGGAAGAGATAATCACCAGCTGCCAGTCTTTTAGTTGTGCAAGAAAAGGGCCTAGACACTGAGAACCCCTTTTCTGGACTGGTTCCATCGATGCTTTATCCCTGAAGTCTGGAAGTACCTTGTTAGTAAGGGACTGCCCTTTAAAGTTTTTTGATATCGGACCATGCCCCTGGTCACCCAGAACCCCATGACTTAAACATCGAAGGCACTGAAGTGGTCTAGTTGCCCCCAAACACAACATCTCCAATTCAGCTAGTAGATCGGGGGTCATAAGGGCCTTTAAGTCTTATTACACATAGTACTCTATGGAAAGGATTGTCAACACTGTGGATCCCCAAAAGAGAGAACATCATAAAAGTCTGGAAGGATTATATCAATGAAGATACCATTGTTGTTATAGAAAAAGCTGTAAAAGCCATGAAGTCTAAAACAAATTCCTGCTGAAGAAAACTGTGCCAGATGTTGTGCAGGACTTCACAGGATTTATGACAGAGACAATCAAGGAAATAATGATAGAGACTGTGGCTATGCCAAAAAAAAAAAAATGTTGGTGGGGATAACAGGTTTCAAAATACGGATTTTGGAGAAATTCAAGAGTTAATAAAAATACCAGAGGAATTAATAGGAGATGATTTGATGGAGATAAGTGCTTCCAAACCATGCCAAACAATGAGGAGGAAGACGAAGAAGAAGTAGTACCAGAAAACAAATTTGATACTGGACAATCTGGCAGAAGGGCTCTGATTATTCAAGACTACTTTGGACTTGTTTTATAACGTGGACCCTTCAATGAAAAATTAAACCAAATTGTGGAAGAATTGGTAATATACAGAAACTTTTTTAAAGAAATGAAAAAGCAAAAAAAGCCAGAAATTAGAATGCATTTCCATAAAGTTATACCAGTGTGCTTGCCTCTCCTGCCTCCCCTTCCTCTTCCTCCACTTCTTCTGCCTCTGCCACCCCTGAGACAGCAAGACCAACTCCTCCTCTAGTCCCTCCTCCTTCCTCAGCCTTCTTAATGGGAAGACAATGGAGATGAAGACCTTTGTGATGCTCCACTTCCACTTAATGAATAGTAAATATATTTTCTCCTCCTTATGATTCTTTTAACATTTTCTTTTCTCTAGCTTATTTTATTGTAAGAATACAGAATATAATACATATAACATACAAAATATCTGTTAATTGTGTATGTTATTAGTAAGGTGTCCAGCCAACACTAAGCTATTAGTAGGTAAGTTCTGAAGAGTCAAAAGTTAAAATGCACAGGGGTTGGCATCCCTAACCTTCATGTTGTTCAAGGGTCAACTGTAATTACCAGGAACTTTATAATCAATGCCAAAAAAATGAACCATTAATATGATCCATTCAAATCAGCATATAACAAAAATTCTTTATCTTCAGCTGTGAAGCATATTATTTGTATTCTTGGCAACATTTACTTTCCTAATTGTATTCTGTTTAAGCTAATATTAAAATTAGTTTGCATTCTTTGAGAACTGGCAATAGTAGCAAGTGGTGCCAGACAATAGGGATAAGCTAGTTTATCAATAAAAACCTTGTTGCAATATTATGGTGAATGTACAAAATAAAATATTGTTATATGATAAGATCTCATCAAAGCACATACATTGAAATACATAAAAAGAATAGAGAAGGAGATTTACTTTCCTGTAATTTCCTGCTAGGAAGCATAAAAAGAATAAATGTGTGAAAGAAGACTGCTCTGCCTATGGAGTAGCCATGATTTTGTTTCTTTACTTCTCTAATAATTAAACTTGTTTTCATGTAAGTTAAAAAAAGGGGGGGGGAGTGTCTGAGCCTACTATGGCTCAGAAGGGTGCCTGATTTAAAAAAAAAAGTGTGAGAGAAAAAAGCAAAACACATATTTGATCCAGAGCCAAATAAATACGGGACTTATTTACTACCAAATTTAAATAACAGAGGTCCTTTACTACTTGTCTCTCTCATCTCTAAACCACTTCAAAATTAATCCAACACTGACCAGTAAAACACACTGACCCCAAAATAATACATTTCTTTTCTTTTTTCTTTTCTTTTCTTTAAAACACACAGGTAAAATCTCTAGATGTCCTAGATAGCCTGTGTTGAGTGAAAGGTTATTATTTTGGCCAAAGGGAAAACAAAGGTTGTTTTTTTTTATTATTATTACACTTTAAGTTTCAGGGTACATGTGCTCAATGTGCAGGTTTGTTACATATGTATGCATGTGCCATGTTGGTTTGCTGCACCCGTTAACTCGTCGTTTACATCAGGTATATCTCCTAATGCTATCCTTCCCCCCTCCTCCCACCCCACAACAGGCCCCAGTGTGTGATGTTCCCCTTCCTGTGTCCAAGTGTCTATTTGATTTTGATAGAGTGAGGAGTGGAGAAGGAAAGGGTCGACCACGATGCTGGAGTCCACCTCTTCTGGAGGAGAATGAGTCTGTGAGAAGAGAGCTCATATGTAACCAGATGGTTTATTTTTATTTCTGAGGCATGAGAAACTTTTCATTAGCTCCTTATTTTCTCAAGCCAGTATATACATTTATTTTTAAATAAGCTAAATAAAGAATTCACCTGACCCTAAAGGTGTATTTCCCAATTGCTATATCTGAAAGACTTAAAAGAAAGAGAAGTTTGTAAAATACTAGACACAAAGATCAAACTATCTAAAGAAGAATTCTAAAAAAGCAATCGAATATGACTTTGATCAGTAGTTTTTACCACAAAGATCTAAATTCAAAATGATATCTACATATTCTAAAAAATAATGAAAAAAACCTTTATCTGATATTTTGGAATGCTGGCCATAAAACTTAATTTTATAATTAATTTGACAGGGTATATCCTCATAAGATTAAGGCCTACAGAATGGCATGAGAATAAGGGTCCAACTTTCAACTCATTAATTTTTCCCCAAATCAGGAGGACACTGATGATTTAAAAACTCAGGATTTTGATGATGGCAATACTGGTCTGTTATAGAATTTGACCTGCACATAGTTTTGTAAAAGAGTGTGTGTTAGCAGTTACATTTATATTCTTAAGTTACTCTTATTAATGCAAAAATCAATAACCGCAATCTAAAAAATCCCTATTAGACTTTAAATGAGATGTCTGACTTCCAGAGTTTATCTAGCTTGAAAGTAAACAAATTAAACTTGCTTCCTTGTGGGATTAAGCTGTACTTGAGAGTTTCCAACTATACAATTATTTCAACACATCATTCTAACCAGAATCACAATAATAGTGACTTTTAATTTTATGAAAAGAATTTGTTCTGACAAAACCAAAAAATCAGAAATCACATTTTTGCAAATGAAGACTTCCAGAAGATTTCGCTTAATCAGTGAAGAAGAAATTCTTATTAATATATTTTTAGATATGAGAGCTATACAAAGAATTCACCTGCAATGCAATCAATTAATAGTTGTCCTCTATAACAAGTAGGTAAATGGACTACAGGATTTGTCCACTTACCTTGAATAGAATTTGTTCTACAGCTGTTCACAGTGTAGTAAGACCTCTGTTGCTCTCGCCCTATCCCGGGACTGCTCTAGGAGTCTAGCTTACTTCCTACCTGCTCTGAGACACAGTTGTACAAGCTCAAATCGAGACATTCTAAGAATAAATTAGCTTCTAAGGCATTCTGAAAACAGCAATGTTTGTAAGATTTTTTGGTTTTTTTTGGTGGGGGAAGCAGACACAGGATCACATTTTCAGAGTGATAAGCTTATCTAGAATCTCGTTCCATAACGCTGGGGGCTTATGTACAACCTCCTCCAAGGATGAAAATTCTCCTTCAGTTTTTTATCTAGATGTCTCTTTAGCGCCTTTTGTAGAGATATTTACACTACCACTAGAATAGTATTGCCTAGTTACCTATTAACTTATTCTGAAGTCATTACAGTTGACCCTTGAACAATGCAGAGGTTGGTCGTTAGGGGCACTGATCACTTTGTGCAGTAGAAAATCCATGTATAAGTTTTGACTCCTCAAAAATTTAACTACTAACAGCTTACTTTTGACTAGAAATGATACTGATAATATAAACAACACGTATTCCTTATGTTATATGTATTATATACTGCATTCTTATAGCAAAGTAAACTAAAGAAAATGTTATTAAGAAAATCATAAGAAAGAAAATATGTATTTACTATTCATTAAGTGGAAGTGGATCACTATAAAGATCTTTATCCTCATTGTCTTCATGTGGAGTAAGAGGAGTGGTTGGTCTTGCTGTCTCAGAGGTGGCAGAGGCAGAAGGGGAAGAGGAGGTGGAAGAGGATGCAGAACAGCAGGCATACTGGTTGTAACGTTTATTGGGAGTCTGCCTATAAGTGGACCTGTGCAGTTCAAACCCTGATTTTACAGGCTACTAGGTGGAAGGGACTTGCCTTGTCTCAGATTAACCTTGTCTTTGGACTTGGACTTTTGGGGTAATGCTGGAATGAGTTAAGACTTTGGGGGACTGTCAGGAAGGCATGATTGTGTTCTGAAATGTAAGGACATGAGATTTGGGAGAGGCTGGGGCAGAATTACATGGTTTAGCTTTGTGTCCCCACCCAAATCTCATCTTGAATTGTAATCCGCAAGTGTTAAGGGAGGAACCTGGTGGGAAGTGATTGGATTATGGGTATGGTTTCCCCATGGGGTTCTTGTGAAAGTGAGTGAGTTCTCACGAGATCTGATGGTTTTATAATTGTCTGGCATTTCTCCTGCTCACTTCTTCTCCTTCCTGTGGCCTTGTAAAGAAGATGCCTTGCTTTCCCTTGGCCTTCTGCCATGATTGTTTAAGTTTCCTAAGGCCTCCCCAGCCATGCTGAACTATGAGTCAATTATACCTTTCCTTTAAAAATTACCCAGTCTTGGGCAGTTCTTTATAGCAGTACAAAAACGAACTAATACAACAGTATTTATCAAATTGTAACTAGAAAGGAAGTAGAAACTTGATCCAATGGGCGAGTTAATCTGGTCTAATCCCTAAATCTTATTAAATGTGACTTCTTGATTATTTTCTTAACATTTATTTATTTATTTAGAGATGGAATCTCGCTCTGTCATCCAGGCTGGAGTACAGTGGTGCAGTCTTGGCTCACTGCAACCTCTGCCTCCCGGGTTCAAACGATTCTCCTGCCTCAGCCTCCTGAGTAGCTGGGATTACAGGCACGCGCCACCATGCCTGGCTAATTTTTGTATTTTTAGTAGAGACGGGGTTTCACTGCGTTGGCCAGGCTGATCTCGAACTCCTGACCTCATGATTTGCCCACCTTGGCCTCCCAAAGCGTTGGGATTACAAACGTGAGCCATGGCGCCTGGCCAGCATTTTATTTTTAATCACATGTATTGAATAGATTATCTAAGACCACTTCCAGGCTGCTTTCTGTTTTGCCATGCAGCAGAGCTCTAAACCATCTTATAACTCTAATCAGTTGGTATGGTCATGGAATTCCTATTCATCTAAACATAATATGATTTCCCAGAAAATCTTCTGAGAAAATACCCCTCAACACTAGGCAAATATGATGTCTTCCAAATCACTCTTTTAAAGATCTTTGCTTTGCTTTTTGGACCACATTACATTATTTAGTTATTTAACAACAATTTGTTAAATCCTTGTTAAGACAAAATGCTGAAAACTGAATCCTACTGCCCTTCTTTAATAATTTTTATAATTGGGAGTACCCCTAACCCTGAAGTTTCCTTATAACTTTTTTTTTTTATAAGAAAATGTGTTCCCTCTTTGATACCTTATTGTCAGTCCTAATCGTGACTTTCAGTTGCGGTAGTACACGTTCCACTTCTAGGCTCCATTCTGCAGCATCTGTTGTGGATTCCAAAATATCTTCTTGTTTGGCAGTCTCGTTCATATCCTAAGAAAGGAAAGATATCACAAGATTGAGAGTTTATAAAAAGAAATGTTAAAAATTTGAGGCATTTTAGCAGTACTGCACAATTTAAATCAAGAATTGGTAGTGTTAAAATTATAGTGGAAGGAGAAATTATTTTCTGTCTTCCTACAATGTTGAAAGAAAATAATGCACCAACCTGGTAGAATAGCAAAATATGTATTAAAAAAGAAGCAAATATATGATTCAACTATTTTTACAAGGAAAAATGTTTCTGAGACATCAGATTGAACTCAATAGGAATACCATCAAATGGACCAACAAGCCATTTAGGTATGTTAATTGGTAACAGTAGAGAAGATGTTTGGTAAGAAAACTCACTCATGTTTGGTAAGAAAACACTTAAATCGGGCATGGTGGTGGGCGCCTGTAGTCCCAGCTACTCGGGAGGCTGAGGCAGGAGAATGGCGTAAACCCGGGAGGCGGAGCTTGCAGTGAGCCAAGATCATGCTACTGCACTACTCCAGCCTGGGTGACAGAGCGAGACTCTGTCTCAAAAAAAAAAAAAAAAAAAAAAAGAGAAAACACTTAAATTTATCGCACTGAAATACAAACCCCAAATCTGAAAGACAAAATATAAAAAAATTCCAGAAGCAAAGAATCACTATTTACAAAATTTGTATTCATAATTGAAGTGATAATTTATTAGGTCAAATTATAATATAGCTTAAAGTGTAATTTAATATAGACATACTTGAACTCAAATAGGGAGGGGGCCAAATTTCTGCATTTGCTTTCTGCATTGGAATAATAAAAATCAATCATGATTGTTTCTGAATTACAACAAAAAAGGCCCACTCTTTTCTTTTTTCCCAGCCCTTCACATTTCAGCATTAAGTATGTATGGATCTGAAAATATAAATAATGTAGATTAATGATTTAAAGATAAAATCTAAGGCAGTAATTTTGGTACCAATTCTTCCCTTTAACTCCCTTAATAAATTATAAGTAAATCTAAAGAAAAAATTAAAATATCAATATTTATATAGAGAAAAAGAGACTAAAGGGATATAAACAGACATAAAATGTATGAACCTTATACGAATTCTAATTTGAATAATCTATAAAAAGATATTTTTGAGACAATCAGTGAAATTTTAATATGGGAGATACGGGATGATATTAAGAAATTACTAATTTTATAGGTATGACATGGCATGGTTTTTTTTAAAAGGGCCTTATAAGTTAGAAATAAATGCTAAAATATTTACAGATGAATTGACAAAATGTCTGAATTTTACTTTAAAATACTATGAGGCAAAGAAAAAAAGGGAGGCAGCTTTAAATAAAACATGACTGACAAAATGTTAACAACTGTTGAAACTGGATAATGTGGCATGTTCATTATCTTATTCTAATTTTGTATATGTTTGAAACATTCCATAACACAAAATTTAAAAACAAAAACTAGGTGAACAACCTCATGATGAAATTACATTCCCAATATATATTTATGTCACTAAAATCACATTTCTTAAATGAAAGCTCATTGGATTAGTTTTTCCAATCAGATGTAACACTAATCAGAAGATTAATCTTACATTAGGGTTTGTATTTTTGTGGGAGACTGAGGTCATTAGAGGCTTTGAACTCACTCCCAACTAAGACTCTGGAACAGAGCTAACATAAGAAAGCCTCTCCTACCTCCTAGCTCATAACAGCAAGTCCTGTTTAGACTCAGAGCCTTAAAGCCTATATTGCTTTTTGTTCAGATTCAAGGGACTATATATTTCTAACTTCACCATTTGAGAATGGATAACTAATACATGTTTTTACACTGTATAATATGTGGTCTGAATGTATTCAGTTGCATTCCATTTAGAAAACCAGAAGTATAAAAAAACAAAACATTAAGTAAAATGTGAAAAAAAAGCTCAAGATTCTACTTTAAACATTTAAATATGGAAACATTGTATTATTCTGAGTACTTAATGCTATATACTTCTATATATATTGGATCTAGGGTAGCACAAGAGTATCATAGCTGGGGAAGGAGGTGCTGCATTCACAAAGCAGATACATGTGAAGTTACATGAGAATGTGTACTATGGCAGGAAAAGAGATAATGGGTCTCTGTGTCAAAACCTAAAGCAATAGGGAAGGTTCTCTGCCATGTAAATCCACACTGGCATCAGTAAGATGCATATGTTTCGAAGAACTAGGCATATGCACATTCACTGGCACATTGAGTACCTGTCTTAGACTCTACGAGACCCAGCTTCTCATTTTCTATACCACACAGGATAGACTAATGGGGGCTGGGGTAGGGAGGACATATGCCTTGCTAGTGGTATGTGAGCCCTGACCTCAGGGCATGTGTGTGGGTATACACAAAGGGTTACTCCTGCCAGGGTTATGGGCAATCCCAATCCTGCAAAACCAGGCTGAAACAAGACAGCATGCCCTCTCAGCAGCAGTTTTGAGTGATTCTTACTAGAATGCAGATATTGCATCATATGATAAATTCAGTAACATTATAGGGAACAAAATCAATATATAAAAATCAGTATCATTTCTATATGCCAACAGTGAACAATTTGAAGTAGAAACCAAGAAAGTAATTCCATTCACGACAGCTAAAATAAAATACCTAGGAATAAACTTAATCAAAGGAGTGAAAAAATCTTTAGAATGAAACTACAAAAACACTGATGAAAGAACTGAAGAGGACACAGAAAAGGGAAAGATATTCCAAGTTCATGGTCTGGAAAAATAAATATTATTAAACTGTCCATACTACCCAAAGCAATCTACAGATGCAATCCCTATAAAAATACTAATGACATTCTTCACAGAAATAAAAAAAAAATTCTAAAATTTATAAGGAACTACAAAAGAGTCAGAATAGTCAAAGCAATCCTGAGAAAAAAGAACAAAGCTGGAATCATTGCATTACCTGACTTCAAATTATACTACAAAGCTACCATAACTAAAACAGCATGGTTCTGCCATAAAAACAGATGCAAAGACCAATGGAAAAGAATACAGAATCCAGATTTAAATCCATGCATTTATAGCCAACTCATTTCTGATAAAAACACCAAGAACATACATTGTGGAAAGGACAGTCTCTTCAATACATGGTGCTGGAAAAACTGGATATTCATATGTAGAAGAATGAAACTAGATGCCTATCTCTTACCATACACAAAAATCAAATGAATATGGATTAAACATTTCAATCTATGACATGAAAACACTGGGGAAACACTCCAGAACATTGGTCTGGGCAAAGATTTCTTAAGTAAGACCTCAAAAGCACAGATAGACAAAGCAAAAATGGACAAATGGGATCATGTCAAGCTAAAAAGCTTCTGCACAGAAAAGGAAGCAATCAACAAAATGAAGAGACAACCCACAGAATGGTAGAAAATATCTGCAAACTACCCATCTGAAAGGGGATTAACAATCAGAATATATAAGAAGTTCAAACAACTCAGTAGGAAAACAACCCAAATGATCTAATTAAAAAATAGGCAAAAGATCAAAAAGAGACATTTCTCAAAACAAGTCATACAAATGGCCAGCAATTATACGAAAAAATGATCACTAATCATTACTAATCACCAGAGAAATGCGAACCAAAACCACAAGATACCATTTTACCTCAGTTAAAATGGTTTTATCAAAAAGACAGGCAATAACAAATGCTGGCAAGGATATGGAGAAAGGGGAACACTTGTATAGTGTTGGTGGGAAAGTAAATTAATACAGCCACTATGGAGAACACTTTGGAGGTTCCTCAAAAAACTAAAAATCTATCATATAATCTAGCAATGCTGCTGTGGAGCATATACCCAAAAGGAAGGAAATCAGTATGTTAAAGAGAAATCTGCATTCACATGTTTACTGCAGCACTATCCACAATAGCCGAGATAGGGAATCAACCTAAGTGTTGATCAAGGGATGAATGGATAAAGAAAACAAGGTATATATACACAATGGGATATTATTTAGCCATAAAAAGAATGAAATTTTGTCATTTGTAGCAACATGGATGGAATTGGAGGTCATTATGTTAAATGAAATATGCCAGGAACAGTAAGACAAATATCACATGTTCTCACTCATATGTGGGAGGTAAAAATAAGTAGATTTCATGGAGGTAGAGAGTAGAATGATGGTTACCAGAGATTGAGAATGGTAGGGGGGAGGAGGGATAAAAAGTGAATGGTTATTGGGTATGAAAATATAGTTATTTAAAACTGCATTAGTTATATAGAAAAAATAAGACCTAGTGTTCGGTAGCACAATAAGGCAACTATGATTAACGGTAATGTATTATATATTTCAAAATACCTAAAAATGTGGAACAGGAATGTTCTTAACACAAATAAATGATAAATACTTGAGGTGATTGATAGCCCAATTACCCTGATCTGATCATCACGCATTGTATGCCTTGTATCAAAATATCACATACACCCCATAAATATGCACTATGTGTTCATAATAACTAAAGATAAAAAATAAAAAATAAATAAAAATAAGTTTGATTTATGGAGTACCATTTGGGTGAACTGAAGCTAGATGCTGTTGATTAAATCCCAAAGCCAGTGCTCTCCAATCCTCATTTCCACCCTCATTTCCAACCCTCATTTCCAACCCCTCTTTCTTTCCCTCCTTACAAGATTGAAGTTCAGAATCACCAAACAAGACAAGGGGGCACACCCATCCATACTCCCACTTTCTTCAGGCCTGGATGTAGGATTGTTCAAGTTGTGAATAACATACTCAAAATGTTTTACTGAAGGAAGGGCATTTTTCATAAAGGCAGATGGGTTTGCAGTGGCCGTTTGAATTAGACCTAGAATCTGAGGCAGCAGGGTACATAAAGATCAAACACTGCATTAAGATATGCCACTGCATAAGCTATTTGTTTTTATGTTGGGCCCTTTAGTAAGTTGCATTTACCTTTACTAGCTTATTATTTGGTTCCCTTAAGCAACGATTTGCTAACTCCCACTCCCAATGTCCTAAAATGATTTAACATAGGAGCTCAAAAATTTTCACTCACTCGTAGGCCATAATTAATATACTAGGGGAAATGGCCCAGTTGCTAAATGAATAAAGGGCAAAAAGAGAACATTAGGTTTGGCAGAGCAGCATTAACTTATTCAAACTATACAGTTTCTTTCTACATCCATGTTTGCATATCTATTTCATAACCTCATTCCTCACTCAACATTTCTTAATGCCTAATAACTGGATACATTAACTGAGCAAGCCCTATATATAAAGTATAAATCATTTTAAAACTATACTGTGCCTTGGTTATAATACTTTGAGAAAATTTTTCTTCCCAATTGTTTTTCCATTTCATAAATGGTACTTTATGTGGGTCACTTGTATAAGAGAAATAAACTGCTGTTTCATTTAATCAAAATTTTATATCATCATGACAAAGTCCCTCTCTAACACATTAACTAATATAAAGCATTGATTTTGGGAAATTCCATTTTCCAGTTACTGCTGCAGAAGAAACAATTAGAAGCTCATAAGACACAAGTTATCTAGAAGTCTCATTTATAATTAATTAAACTAATAAGCCATTTGTTAAACTCCTACAACATTCAAGGTAAGAATTCAGGCACTGTGCTTGGTCTGGAAAGCTAAAAGGATTTAATTGCTGCCTGCAGAGTTTGCAGACTACTAGGAAAAGTCTGAGGCCAGTTAATGGGAGTAATAATTGGTCCTAGGTAAAAGGAGAAACTGATAAGATGGGAACTGATCCTAACTGCCAAAGGAAGAATTGAAAATAACAGTCTACACTATCCCATAAAGTAACCTTGGGCTCAAACAGTGGGGCACACCATCGAAGTCAGTTCAAGAATCAAACATACAGTGTTAAAAGCCTATTTAGAATCCTGTTCCAGTAATCTTTGGTCAAGCATCAAAGAAAGGCTATGTTCTGTAAAAATATACATGAGATGGCAACCTCATGGATATACTAGTGTCCAGATTCATTTGAAGAGCTTATATCATATACCTACTGAGAGGGTGTTAAAAGTCCAATTAACTCTCAAGATTAAATACTCCCAAGACTCAAGGAAAAGGGAACTAAGTTGTCTTAAGAGTCACAACAGCATGGTGTAAATGTTAAGAGGATGGGTCTGGAATCGCATCTTTGCTCAAATCCCACCTCCATGACTTACTAGCTGTTGGTCAAGTTACATAACCTCTCTAAATCTCAGAGTACCCATCTGTAAAATGAGAATAACAGCACCTTCCTCATTGGAAGGGTTGCTGTGAGCATTAAATGAGACAATGTATTTAAAAGGCTTGCACAGTGTATAATACATACTAACCCCTGGTATATTTTAGCAGTTATTATCATTACTATTACATGCCAAACATGGTACTACATGCTTTTACATATGGGTTAAATGCCCAATAATAATACCATGAAACAGGGAGTCTTATTACCATCTTTTAAAGTGAGGAAACTGAGGCACAGAATAGTTACATGACTTTTTCAATGTCACATCTGGTGATTGGTAGGTCAGGCAGTGTTACTCTAGAGCACAAGCTCTAAAACACCTTAGCACATGTCTATCAACCCTTTGCACATAGGCTATAATTATTTTTCTCCAGTTCATCACTTGTATTTTAACGTAACAGTGTTCCCCACTCTGCTTTCTTGTAATATAAAGTTTTAATTTTTATGCATTCAGATTTGTATTTTATGTTTTTGATTTTCTTGTCATGCTTAATTATGCCTACTTCAAACTATGAGTATAACACTTGTCACTCCTCATGTTTGGTGTGTGCGTGTGTGTGTCTTGTTTTGTTTTGTTTTGTTTTGAGACAGGGTCTCGCTCTGTCACCCAGGTTGGAGTGCAGTGGCATGATCTCGGCTCACTGCAGCCTCCGCCTCCAGGGTTTAAGTGATTCTCCTGCCTCAACCTCCCAAGTAGCTAGGACTACAGGCATGCACCACCATGCCTGGCTGATTTTTGTATTTTTAGTAGAGATGGGGTTTCACCATGTTGGCCAAGCTAGTCTTGAAATTCTGGCCTCAAGTGATCCACCTACCATGGCCCTCAAAGTGCTGGGACTAGAGGCGTGAGTCACTGCACTCGGCCTCGTGTTTTTATTTTATTTTTGTGCCTTATTATTTGTTATTGTGATCCATGTGGAGTTAATTTGGGTGTAATGTATGAGGGAGGAATCCAGCCTTTTCTACAAATGGATTAGCCTATTATCTCTTCACCATTTAATTGAACAGTTCAGTTTTCCTCACTGATTTGCATTGCTTCATATACTAACATGACCACATATTTGTATTATTTTATAGATTCTATACTTTGTTAATTTCTGTGTATATTTTCAGACTTATAAAAAATTGCATCAATATCACACAAAAAATTTCCATATACCCTTCATTCAGACACCACTTCCAAATGTTCTCATCTTACATAACTTTGGGCTAATTATGAATAAAGGGGTACAATGTTTCTATCTGAATGCTGAGATTTGGGAAACTTTTCACATTTTTCTTTATACTCTTTTGTTGTTTCATTTTTTAAAAAATCCCACGGAACATATTTTACTTTAAAAAAGAATAAAGTTTTTTCAATAAGCAGGTAAAAATAAAATTTGATTAACTTCCAAAAACTAGCTGGTACAGGTGGTATGCTGTAGGAGTCTGAATGAGAAAGACAAGTATGTTTTAATGCAATAATGAGTTTTAAGTTTAGCCTAACAAGAATGTATGGGATATAAACAGGCAGAAAAGAGACAAGCCAAGTGTTTACAGTGAGGAAAACGGCATAAGCCAAAAAACTGAAATAGGAATGAATATAACTTGTGAAGATCAAAATGAGAAAAGAGTCTAGGGGCTTAAAAAGGTGAATACTGGGGAGGAAAAAAGAGTTAAGTACATTGTGAAAGAACTTCAAATCTAAGGTAAGGAATATGAATTTTGTCCTCCAGCCAGAAAAGAAGCCAAGAAGTTATAGGCAAGGTGCAATTACTGTATTTATTAATATTTATCCAACAACTATTTACTTAGTGCCCACTATGTTCCACATACTGTTACAGTCCAGGAATAGTGACTAAAACAATAATCCTCATGAATAAAACATGCTAGTTATGTTTTATAGATTTATGGGTTTTTGTAGATTTTTGGGTTGGCTGTGGGACTAAATGGGGCAAGGTGATAAGGGAAGTGTCACTTAGGAGATAGAAGAGATAGAATTTGAGCTGAACCTTGAACATTTGAGTCAGGTAGAGAGACAGTGGGAAGGTATTTTAGAAAAGAGACAATAGGAAAGAGAAGCATTGGATGGGAGCAGATATGCTCACAAGGTGTTTGAAAGCCTATGAGGGCACCCATTTAACTGGAATAAAGGGTTTGTAGAAGAAAATGAGGTTAGCTGTGTAGACAACAGTCAAATTGCTAAGGGTCTTGAAAGCCAGATCAAAATTTTATTGCTCTACACTCTATATAAATGGACCTGTAGGCAATGAAAGCCATCAATCATTGAATTCAGAATGACCTGTAATAGCCATGTTTCAGTAAGTTAGACAGAGTAGCAGGGTGAAAAATATTGTGACAAAGAGTGGGGGTGGGATTGAAAGAGGAAGACCAAAGACTATTTAGAGCATTACTGTCATATAATCCAGACAGGCGATGAAAAGAACATGGCCTTGCAAGGCAGCTGAAGGGATGGATATGGGAGATGTTTCAAAGGCAGCATCCACGGGTCTTAATGACTACCGAGATGGCCTGGGTAAAGATGAATCAGACATATATACAAAGCACTAACATTGCCAGGGGTAAGTGGTAAGTGGTGATGAGGGTTTGAGAGATGGGTGGGTTTAAAAAATACAAAGTTATAGAAGACTGAAAAAATGTATATAGTCTGGTACCCATTTAATATATTGAATTATATAATAAATATCTGCTACTAGTGTTGATGGAAGGAACTATAACCTATCTATTTATAGAATGACAGCTCTCAAATAATATCTAAAAAATCATTATATTACTTTTCATCAGATCTCCTTGAGTCATTTCTGTAGGGGAGATCTTGTGTGACAGCAAATTTAGTCTAGTGGGCCTTCAATAATAATCCATGTGACAGATTATGAAAATAAAGCCATGACATCACCAGGGCTTCCCAATTTACATAGAAATGCAAGCTTCTTGATAACTTATATCCTATGTAAGTATCTTACTCAAAAATACTCATGACAATCTAGGGACTTTTTGTATTGAGGGACTGCGGCTTTTCCTAGTCTTCTATGGCACATAAGAATGTTGAGAACTAATTCCAGTTTCTAGGAAAGGTAAAAAATTATACAAAATAAGAAATGCATGAAGCCCATACTCTATGCCAGCACAATGTCAGGTACTGTCCACAGGTTAGGTTATAATAATCTCAAAACAAGACTGGGTAGAATTATTTGTGCCCCATTCCCAGATAAGAAAGCAGAGTCATAGAAGTTAATTAACTTGCTATGGTCATGTGGCGAGTGACACAGAGTCAGGAATTCATCTTGGGCTGCTATTTCTGCCATTGAATCTACCTTGAAGGTATGGACTCAGATCTGGAAGGGACCTTGAAAAGTCCTTGCTTCCTACTTTTTGCTAGGCCCACAATGAAACCAAGAAGAAAATAAAGATCTCTCTTATTTCAAAAGTGGGTTGAAAAGCTACACTGAAGATCAAGCAAAACTGTCTTTTACACCCAGCAAGAAGTGCCATTTGAGCCTCCACTGAGCAGTGAGAAGCAGAGCTTTTTTCTCTAGCCCACATTTCCTATTCACCTCCAGATGTAAAACTGATGGGGGTGGTAAGGGTTAGTTACCACAGAAATAAAAGCATTTACTCAGTCATAATGTGTCCCATCACACTCAAACATGTGGCATTTTAATTTCTCCTGTGAAATACCAACCATAGACTTCTCTCATAACACAGATAGGAGGCCTAACACTCAACTGTTTTAGGAAAGCAGAGGAAAAAAACATTCTCCTTAAGCAGGAATCAAAAATTAATGGCAACTGATAGGGCAAGCTGTACATAGAACAGTTTTTTCTCCTAGATTACTCAGTAAGAATATTTTATCTAAAAGAAAAATATAAAACATATGTAAAATTAAAAAATTAAAGTATTTAAGATATTAACCAAAAAAGATCCATCTTCTTCCTCTCTTTGATTACAATACTGCAGTTTTGCCTAGATGAAACTCTAAACTAAATCTGAAATGACACTTTTACTCTAAGACCATATTTTTACTTCTTTTCAGCATTTGCCTTTTAAGCTAAAAAGTCTCTCATTCTTACTTGGTATAATGAATTTCTTGCTAAGTAATTAAAAACCAATTGTGTTTAAACCTTTTGAGATACTTGGTTTTACACTGTGTAACTCAGGATTTGGTTTCCAAAACCTCAAATTTAGCATCTCAAGAAAGAATAGTATCTATGGCATGTGTGAAAAAATGTTTTGAAATGAAGTGATGGGCATTTAAAAATAGAATTCAGAGAGTGCACAGCTCCCTCTCCTCTTTTTTTCACTGGGGAAGGAGAATGACACATCTGCATTATGCTGCCAGAAGGCTGTTGCCATGATTCTGTTGAGTTTCACAAGGGTGAAGGGAGATACAAAGACTACTCATAATTACGGCATAGCCACTGTGAACATGCAAGCAGTGCCCAACTGACATATGCAAATTAGAAATGGAAATGACTAGCACACCTTGCTACCACCTCATCACTAGAGTCTTCCTTTCCTGCTCCCACTCCCTACAGCGCTGAATATTCTACTATACTTCTAAACATCACAGGCCCAGCCCAACTGTCAGAACTTTAATTCAGCACCAGTGTCCTTTCTCATGGCCACTCTTAGGGTAGCTTTGGCTAAATTTCAGATTTCAAGAACACTCAGGAATCAGAGGGACATAAAGAACGTGGAATTCTGTGGACTAGCCTTGAAGCCTAATATCCATTCGTAATGCTTTCCTTCTAAGAAAAGCTATCTGAAAATTCAAGTAATTAAATTACAAATGAAATGGTGGAAGATGAAGCAATGCCTCATTAATTGCAGTTGTTGGCAAAATCATAATTGGGGTAAGGGAATTAGAGGGGAAAATCACACAGAATGACTTTAAATATATTTTTTAAACCTCAAATAAATGTTCTGAAAAGCAACTCATTCCAAAACAAACCAATGTCATTGTTATAAGCATTCATCATCAGTAGGAGGAACATATCTTTTTCAGTGTTCATGAAACTACTGCTGTGTCATGATCCACTTAGGCAGACATTTAAAATTTAGTCAATGGGCAGATGGTATCTCTTTACAAATTCTTCAAGTTAGCAGTTACAGGCTTCAACTATGCTGTGGTAGTTAGGAAGATGGGTCACCAGGACCTCTTTCAAGGAAGATCTTGCTGCTGAGCTTCAGAGAAGGTGGCCAGCAGACAGTCTCCTGCTGTCAGCTTCCGCAGAGAGCCATTTCACCTGGAGTATGCCCTTCCCAGGGCAACTGGCCTCCAGGGGGTGAGCTAAGCAGGCAACACGTGACTCTACCAGGTTGGCCAATCTTTGTCAGGCCCGTATCGCAGCATGACTTCTCCCTCTGCCCAATCCTGCTTTCCTCTCCCTTCCTTTCACATGTGTCTATTTCTAATAAACATCTTGCACTCCAAACTGTCTCAATGTTTGCATCCAGAGAACACAACCTGCTTATGACATGTCTTTTTCATTTGCATTCTCACTTCATTTTACTGCAAATCTCAGGAATATGCTTGTGTAGGTCCAACTCTTGGGATTATCATGATACTTAAAGAGCATGCTTCTCAAGGTCTAGACTTCACTTTATTTAATGAAAGGAAGGAATATAGGTAATTTCTCCCTGCATTAGCCCACATGGTACACAGAAGAGGATATGATTATTGTCAGTAAGTTCTTTTCTCTATGAAAATTGCCTATGAAACCATAAGTACAAAAATAGCACATATTCAGGCATGTATTCATACAATATTATTGATTATTGAGCAACTCCTACATACAAGACACTGGTGAAAAAAGCAGTGAAAAAGCTCCTGCTCCAGCGGAGTTTGCATTCCAGTGGTTGCGACAGAAAAAATAAATCAGTAATTAATAAATAT
Source organism: Pan troglodytes (assembly GCF_028858775.2). NCBI lineage: Eukaryota > Metazoa > Chordata > Mammalia > Primates > Hominidae > Pan > Pan troglodytes. The sequence goes on from NC_086015.1 coordinate 111,542,922, forward strand.
AATGCAATACCAGGGTCTGTGAGGAAAAATAAAGTAGGGTGGGTGAGAGGACAGAGAATGATTGGAGAAGCATCTTATTGTTTTAAAACCATAGACAGGGAGAAAATGCTGCAATCCACACATGGCTGGGCTTGCACAGTCACATATACATTTAGAAAGTCACTTTCCTTGACAGTATGTATCGTTTTTGTTCTAGTGAAGAATTCATCATGTTCAACTTTCCTAAAATAATATTTCCTCTGCATTGTGAGTCCACCTGCTGCATGAGACATAAAATCTTAAATCTATGATACTAACCTATATAGCAATTTTGTCTTGGGGAAAGAGCAGCCCAAACCATCATAAGCTGTAGTCAGACACAGCTGTCTCAGGCAGATGGCTTTAGTGGGCAATATCATGAGCTTGCCAGGTTTTTTAAAATATGAAAGGGTTTTCTGCCTCATTAGTACTCCATGGTTGACCATCCACAAACACCTGGTGTTCACTCTTCTTCCTCTTGTGGAAATACAACTATACATAGTCTTAGCTCTAAAGGAGTTATGTTATATAATTTTTGTCCAAAGAATCTAATACTTAGATAATTTACAAAAACACCATTTGGAAAAACCCTTCCTCATGTAGTTTGTGATGAAAAATTGAAATCAGGACCAATAAGGAATTGGTGTAGTGGCAGAAGCAAATTAATTTACTTTGCTCCTTCTCAGTACTCAAACTACTTTGTCCAGAAGGAATCCCAGGTGGCCTTCACAGTTCTCTGTTTACACCATCAATATAAGAATGAATAACACAAACAACAGTTTCTTTCCAAGAATAACTGTGTGCATCTCTACTTTTATTTTTCTTCTCACATTTGAGGAGCACTCGGTCATCATCATCTCCAACACACACATTAAGTAAACACCAACATTACTAATTACAACTTGCTAAAGGCAGGAATCAAAACATATCTACACCTTGTTCAACTCTTGTTATGAGGTAAAGCGGAAAAAGCAATAGACTTGGAGTTTGGAGAAGCAGTTTAAATTCAGGTACTGTGATTTATTAGCTTCTTAAAAGATTAAACTGTCCCAAGGTTATAAATTTCAGTGTTTATATTTGCAAAATGGAGATAACATCTACCCAAATACTTTACAAGGTCAGTAAAGAAATGTGTTTTAAAGTACTTGAAAACTACAAAACAATCTGCAAATGTAAGGTATTGATATAACTACAGTTTAGATTTAAATTTTAACATATTATTCTGATATATTTCCAATTGATCAATAAAAAATACCTTCATTCATTTAAGAGGTTTTTATTCAGTACCTTCTGTGTTACACTACGGGGAATATTAAAAAGGATAGCTATCTCCGTTATCAAGGAGCTTACAAATCAGATTTCAGACGGGGAAATATGGAGGAAAGATGTGGTTTTGGTTTTTGCCAGTGCTGAGTACTTTCTATGTGACAGATATTATTATAGTGTTTTACACGTAGTAACTCTTTTAATTTTCAAAAACCCTATGACAAAGGTAAAGGTAATATTTTTATCTCATTTACAGCTTAAGAAGATGAGGCACAAGAAGTTTGGAAACTTGCCCAAATCTGGAATCCTAGTAAGTATTAGAGTCAAGTCACACACTGAGGCAAGTTGACCACAACGTTATATTACATCTCAAGTTGGGCAGAAAACACAGACACATATATGCATCATTAATAATAACTAATGAGGATTAATAACACTAAGGCATCAATGAGGATTAATAATACTAAGGCAGTATTGATGCCTTAGTATTATTAATCCTCATTATTATGATAAATACAAAGATCATCCTGGGGAGGGGTAGTCAAGGAAATCTTCATGATATGAAACCAAAACTAGATCCAAACTTGTCTTGAGGATTCAGATAAGAAAAATTAAATAAAGGACTAATAGAGCATTACTTTCCATATGTACTTTTTGAGGGTACAGTAGGTATATATCCTTGATTAATATATAACCTATTATATAATATATAAAATATTATAACATATTATATAATATACAAAATATTATAGCATATAATATATATTTATATATTATTTAATTAATTTAACATATATTTATATAACATATTTATTATATATTAATATATTTACAATACATAATTATATATTAATATATATTATTTATAATATATAAATATATTAAGTTTATAATATATAAATATATTATATATTATTTATATATAATATATTAATATATTATTATATATTATTTATATATTAATATATTATATATATTATTATATATAATATATCAATATATTTATATATTATATATTACTTATATATAATATATTGTATATTATTTATAATACATATTATGTATTATTTATATATTATAATATATTATAAATATATTTATATATAAATAATATATATTGATATATAATATATATGGTGAATGTAAAAATACCATATATATCTGAAATATCTCATTGTATATGTACTTTTATAGACTAGATTTATTTCATAATTAAAACAGACTTAAAGCAATGTCTGATTACTTATTCATATACCTACCAGTCTTAATCCATTTTATTTAAAGAGCTACAATTTAAATATTTTCCTATAATCAAGATCATTAAATCTTGGCCTATTAAAATGGAAAATAACTTGAAATAGAATATTTGATGTCTTTTCATAATAAAAAATGTCACCAGGCAAATTATTTTCAGTCTGCATGAGTAGCACTATGTCAATTTTCCATGATACAGACAGGAGGCTGCCTCACTCACTCCTCTGGATTTTTATATTTGCTATAATTATAACATTTTATATATAGGAAAGCAATTTTGAGAGCTACTTTTGAAACAGCATACAAAACAATGGCCAACAACGGTTTCTACTCATTTAAATTTCCAGCAGAACATGCACATTGATTGCTTGTTGGTCCTGCATGTATCTGATGAAACTTACCAAGTGATATGTCTGGGCCTTTAAAACGTTGAGATCAATAAAGTTTTCTTCATTATCTGTCTCTTCTTCCTTAGAAAATAAATTTTTAAAAAATTATTAAAAATTATAATTAAAAATATATTTCCAGTTTCCACCTATATGCTATACTAAGCTATATTAAGCTTGATATAAAGACTAGTGTAGAAAAGGGTATTTAAAAGCCTAGTGAACATGTGCATAAAGTAGGGCACAATATTATTAACAGTTCATCTGTTTTTTGAGGTTTTGATGGTACTACTACTTAAATAGAACCATTTTTGTAGTCAATAAAGAAAGGAAAAAAACTGGGGGAGGGAAAGGAAGGGAGCCATTGCTACAGAACTACAGATAAATATAAAAACAGGGCAAGAAACAAACCCAAGTGGCTGGCATATTTGGTATAGAGGGAATTAATGGATATTTTTGAGCAATATAACTGAAATGGACAAAAATGAGAGGCTGACAGAGAATATTCTCATTTGCTCTGACCAATCACATTGATACATATTTTTGACATCTCATCTCTGGTATGTTCAAGCTTGATAAAATAATGGTTACCAGTACTGGTTGGTCCATGGTACTTAAATCTATTAAAAAGGATAGTATAGGTGGATGCCAAGCTAATCCTAATCTGCAGACCAATTGGATGTAGAGGGCAGGGGTAGAAAGTGACCCTTTGAGAGCCAACTCCCTCCCCAATATGCAGTAAATATGGAGTCTGAGCAGGTTCTATGAGCATGTAGGACAAAACATGAGCTCCCCTTTTCTTCATATGTCTTTGTGGTGACAAGTGCCATAGTAAGTAACAAAAATTTAACAAGGATATTTCAACCTTAAGGACACGATAATAAAGCCAATGGAACTGGGTCCTCAAGTCATGATTTTTTAAGGAAAAAAGAGAATGTCAGTTGGTGAACACTTCCATATGTAGAACTATACAAAGCTGTAGTAGATTTCAAAGATAATTCTTAACTTCAACAATTTATAAATATGTAAGATACTGGTTCTCCAAGTATGGTTCTGAGAGCAGCAGTATCAGCATCACCTAGGTACTCCTTAGAATGCAAATTCTAAGGCTCTATCCCATATCTCCTCAGAAACTATGGGGGTTGGCCGGGCACGATGGCTCACGCTTGTAATCCCAGCACTTTGGGAGGCCGAGGCAGGCGGATCACGAGGTCAGGAGATCGAGACCATCCTGGCTAACACAGTGAAACCCTGTCTCTACTAAAAATACAAAAAATTAGCCGGGCGTGGTGGCGGGCGCCTGTAGTCCCAGCTACACGGGAGGCTGAGGCAGGAGAATAGCATGAACCCAGGAGGCGGAGCTTGCAATGAGCCGAGATTGTGCCACTGCACTCCAGCCTGGGCGACAGAGCGAGACTCCGTCTCAAAAGAAAAAAAAAAAAGCAACTATAGGGGTGGGGCAACTAAGGTAAGCTATGAGAACTATGCTAAACCTTGGAAAACCAGAAAGATTTTAGTAAAATAGTAAACAACATAAATGTAGATTCTATACACTCAAGTGACATTTACTTTTTTTAGAGTGGGGTAGTAGGACAGAAGTGCAGACAAAAGTGATCACTTTATATCTTAAAACTGAAGCAGAGGTATACACTTTTGACAAATGGCTTAGTCTAGTCTATGTTTGCACTAGTAAGAGTCTACTTAACAACCAGAGTAAATGATTCAAATGCCAATGACTCAATGCTCATGGGAGAAGAGACAAGTTTCTAATGCTTTTACAATAACCTGATCAGTACTGTTTACATAACCAATCAATAGATACTTGTTAAACTATACTGGACTGAACACCAATAGGTAAAAAGCTTTAATAGTAGTTACTGGAACGAATCAGCAACCAATATATGGTGCTGTTTCTCCTACAGCCAGGATTTACAGGTCCAGGAATCAAGGGGTGGAAATGGAGTGGAATCACTTGCTATTACCCCTAGCAGCCCACTAGCAAAATTCTTGCTTCCTGTTCCCATGACCTTATGCTTTGCTGGCCTAGAGGTCTTAGTTCCAAAAGGAAGAATTCTTCAACCAGAAGATACAACAATGATTTGATTGAACAGAAATTAAGACTGCTACCTGGCCACTTTGGGCTCCTCATACCTCTGAATCAACATGGCAAAGAAGCCAATTACTGTACTGGCTGGCATGATTGATCCTATTAACAGGACACTGGACTACTCCAAAATGGAAGGAAGAGTATTCTAAAATACAGGAGATCCTTTAAGGCATGGTATTACCATGCCCTGTGACTAAAAATCAACAGAAAACTACAACAACCAAATCCAGGCAGGTCTACTTAATGGCCCAGACACTTCAGGAATAAACGTCTGAGTCACCCCACCAGGTAAAGAACTGAAACCAGCTGAGGTGCTTACTGAAGGCAAGGGGAATACAGAATAGGTAGTGAAAGATGGTAGTTATAAACACAAACTACAAGCATGTGACCAGTTACAGAAATGAGAATTGTGATTGTTATGAATATTTCCTAATTGTTATGAATATATTCGTATGTATTTTTGTTTTCTTTACTCTTATTCCCTTATCATGTAACATAGATGTACTGACTTTATATCACACTATTTAAGTATTATTACTTTTAATATTATAATATTTAAGTGATATCAGGGAGAAGAGTAAATATCACTTATGGACTTTATCTCCTCTTGTGGAGAAGGAATTAGAGCAACATCTGTTGTATGCAGAGCAGTTACATTCTATTAGATGAAATTATAACCATGCTATGTATGGTCTTTATTTGAAGATTATGGTTTAAGAAGATGTACATGGATGGTAAGTTGACAAGGGGTCGACTTTTGATGGTAAATTTTATGTGTCAATTTGACTGAGCCACGAGGTGCCTTGGTGTTAGTTAAACATTATTCAGAGTGTGTCTATGAGGGTGTTTCTGGATGCGAAAAATAATTGAATCAGTAGACTGAGTAAAGCAGGTTGCTATCACCAATGCGGATGGGCTTTATTCAATCCACTGAAGGGCTGAATAGAACAAAAAAGCTGAGAAAGAGAATGTATTATCTTTGCCTCATTGTCACTAAAGACATTAGTCTTCTCTTGCCTTCTGACTCAGACTGAAACAAACTATCAGCTCAGCTCTCCTGGTCCTCAGGCCTTCAGACTCAAACTGGGACTACCATCAGCTCTTCTGGGTCTCCGGCTTGATAGCTGCGGATCTTGGGACTTCTCAGCCTCCAGAACCATGTGAGCCAATTCCTTAGTCTTTTTCTATATGTGTGTGTGTGTGTGTACCTCCTATTGGTTCTATTCCTCTGAAGAACTCAAACTAATTCATAGAAAAAGGATTAAGTTACTAAGTATTAAGAGAGCATTCAAGAGCAATTCAAATGTAAACAGGCTTAGAAAATTGTTTTGTAAACTATTAGAATACAACAGGATTCTAATCTCAGTAATTCAGAAGGCACTCAAAAATTTCCTACTATTTGTCTAATATGCCTTCTTAATTCTGACTGCCAATTACTATGGATATGATTACATACAATAGGTGGGAATATTTTGTGTTATGACCCCAACATATTTATAAAAATAATTATTAATGTGTCCTAACTTGATATGGGCAGTTCAAAATTAAAAGTTTCTAGTTTCTAGATGATTATAGCAGAACTTTGACTGTCAGAAATAATCTTTTTTTGTTTTTTGTTTTTTTTTTTTTGAGACAGTCTCACTCTGTTGCCCAGGCCGGACTGCAGTGGTGCAATGTTGGCTCACTGCAACCTCCACCTCCCGGGTTCAAGCAATTCTCTTGCTTCAGTCTCCCGAGTAGCTGGGACTACAGGCACACACCACCATGCCTGTCTAATTTTTGTATTTTTGTAGAGATGGGGTTTCACCATGTTAGCCAGGCTAATCTCAAACTCCTACCCTCAAGTGATCTGCCCACCCCAGCCTCCCAAAGTGCTGGAATTACAGGTGTAAGCCACCACACCTGGCCAACCTTTACCATCCTTGAGCAATGCCACAAACTCAGACAACAGAATCATGTTATCCCACCATCAAAAGTCTTCTTGGTGGTGACCCAGTCCTCCTTAAAGAGAGGAGTAGAAGTAAAAGAGGGCTCCTTAGAATAATATGATGACAATAAAGAAGAAATTCAAGAGACTTGATGCAAGGGAATGAATAGCCTCAGGGCCAATCCCTTTGAGGAAGGCCTTCAGTTTGCTCTTATGATAGTAGAAGGTCTTTACCTCATGGCTGGGAAGAAATGTGTGAAGAGGCTGCTTTCCAGTATATTTCTCTAAATTCACACCCCCAATAATGGTGCCTTGAACTTTAAAGGGTTCCTAGCTTTAAAATGAGCTATAGTTTCTAAATGTTATACAACGATGTGCTGACAGTTTGATTTTATGGTCAAATATTTAATGAGTATGTACTATGCACCAGGCCCTGCACAATAAGCTGGAGACACAACAATAAGAAAAATTACACATGGTTTCTGCGCTTGCAGATATTTTTCTCCTGACTAGTGGGTTTGTTTTTTTATTCCTCAGACTAGCAGTTCTTAGTGATATGCCTTTGAAGTTAAATGTTAATGTACTAGAACCAGGTATCTGTTCATAAACTATTCATAACTATTAAATAGTTATTAAGACGACAAGATGAGGGAATAAATAAGGTGAACAACTAGGAATATATGAGTACTTAATTTCTGAGCTTGAATGGAAAGATCTGTTACACAAAAAATAAAGCCTAAACTACTTTTCATGCCCAAAACAATCTGAACTTGGTCTGTCTTCCCAGTTAATCTTATGCCACCCTCCCCCTCACTTAGGAGCTCTGGCCCCAGTAGTTTTCTCTAAGTTCCTTGATCATGCTAAGTTTCTTTCTGCCTTCAAAGCTTTGGCACATGCTACACAGTCAGGGCCTTGGCCACTGCCTGCTACATAACAAGTACTCAGTAAGTATATGCGGAATGAATGAATATATCTTTGTCTTGACTTTTAAAATCCATCACATTAAAAAATATCTTTTAAACTGATAAGTTTTACCATGGTCTTTTTCCTTCTGTAAATGACAGTCATCTTTTTTTACATATATTAAATAATGTTTATTTACATTGCTGTTAAAAATACATGTTGAAAACCTTAAAAATACAAAGCATAGAAAACAATCATCCATAATTCTCCTACCCATAATTAATGCTAATATATTTATTTTTAACATATTTTATATAGTTAATGTTATATCAACATAAAATTTGGAATCATCTCAGTTAATTTTATAGCATATAGTATAAGTTACATTCCCATGTCAGTAACTTTGTATTTTTCTTTGTAAACTTTGTAAACATTTTTTGTAGAGACAGGGTCTTGCTCTGTCACCCAGGCTGTAGTGGAGTGGCATGATCACAGCTTACTGCACTTTCAAACTCTTGGGCTCAAGCGATCTTCCCACCTCAGCCTCCTGAGTAGTTAGGACTACAGGCATGCACCACCATGCCTGGCATTTTTTTCTTTTTGGTAGAGATGAGGACTCACTATAATGCCCAGGTTGGTCTCAAATTCCTGGCCTGAAGCAATCACCATGCCTGGCATTTTTTTCTTTTTTCCTTTTGGTAGAGATGAGGACTCACTCTATTGCCTAGGTTAGTCTCAAACTCCTGGCCTGAAGCAATCCTCCCACCGCCTCCTGAAGTGCTGGGATTACAGGTATGAGCCAGCATGCCCACCCAACAATTTTCAATGGTGATACAGTTTGGATATATGTCCCCTCCTCTGTCTCTGGTCCTTCTCCCCTCCTCTGCTTCTTCTCTGGCCATGTGAGGTGCCGCTCCCACTTTGTCTTACCATGACTGTAAGCTTCCTGAGGCCCTCACCAGAAGCAGATGCTGGTGCTACACTTCTTGTATGGTCTGCAAAACTGTGAGCCAAAATAAACTTCTTTTCTTTATAACTTACCCAGCGCCTCAAGTATTCCTTTACAGCAACACAAAATGGACTAATACAAATGGCTATATAATACTCTATTCAGATAGCATCTAATCTATTTAATAGTTATTTTTCAGCATTTGCTATTAAAATTATGCAGTGATTAAAACCTCCATAGCATATACTAACTTAAATACTATACTAACCTCAATGCCAAACTTCAATTACTTACTTATTTTAAACTAATTATCTATTGATTTTAAAAATCACCTAAAAATTTTAATTGGTTTATGACAGCAAAATATAGTTGACCCTTGAACAACACGGGTTTGAACTGCATGGGTCCACTTAAATATAAATTTTCTTTCATTTCTGCCACCCCTGAGACAGCAAGACCAACCCTTCCTCTTGCTCTTCTTCCTTAGGCTACTCAATATGAAGACAGGGAAGATACTTTTATGATTATCTACTTCCACTTAATAGTATGTATGTTTTCTCTCCCTTATGGCTTGCTTAGTAACATTTTCTTTTCTCTAGCTTACTTTTAGTGTAAGAATGCAGTATATAATACATATACAAAATATGTGTTAACTCTTTATGTTATTGGTAAGGCTTCAAGTCAACAGTAGGCTATTAGTAAAGTTTTTGGGAGTCCAGAGTTATATGTGGATATTCAACTGTGTGGGGGCCGATGCCCATAACCCCCACATTGCTCAAGGGTCAGCTGTATACTATAAAGTTTTTTTTTTCCCCCAACCATTTCTGCTTCAAATCACATGCACACTTCCTAAAATACCAGGGTCAATCTAATTCTAGTTCTGAGAATTATCTTGAGAAAAAGTTATTTTGTCTCTGTCATCTTTAGCTGCACACTATGGATGGCATGTAAAACATGTAAAAAGGTGCAGATTCTGCCAAACAACTTAAATAATGTTGATCATTTAAAAGCATTAAAAAATTCCTACTCATCCTAATTGTAGATGAATAAAGGAATTCCTTAGAAATGAATGGTATGCGTATAAAGCAGAATTTATTAATCCTAAATTCTTTTGTTCTGTTTTAAATTCTTTATTAGTCACAGTCTATTTAACATCATGAATGGTTAATAAAGTATTTACTCATATAACTAGTGGTATATATTTCCCTGAACAGTTCAAGAACCTCTGCTAAAATTCAGACCTCAATCATTAGAGAATACAAACATTAACTTAACCAAAGGTCTAAATGATGATACTCAGCACTGTATTTAAAAGCTTTTCTTCTTTAGAAACAATGAAATAAAATATATTCCAGATAATGGAAGTCTGGGGGAAATTAAGAGAATGGGAAGTGGCCGAAAGGTGAAAATGAACAGAAAGTTCAGCTACACACATACCACAAATTCTTCATCCACTTTATTTAATGTTAATTCTGCATCATCTTCTGCAACACTTTCTTCTTCTAATTCTTCTACTGGGTATATTGGCCTAAAATAACAAGATTAAACATGAGGTGATAATTTTAATATTTAGTAAGACAAAAAAATCATAATGCAAATATCATGTCCTCTATGCCAGGTTTTGTCCTTTTTCACTCCGCTTCCATAATCACTGTTAAATGTTTCATGTATTTTTCCTAAAACTTTCTATGTAAAAAGCAAAAGTGTTTATCTCCAAATTTATAAAAAATGAGATGATACTATGCATGGTGTTATCCAACTTAATGCTTCTCACTAATACACCACATTTAAATACACATGTATTTCTCATTATTTTTTACATACAAGCACTGTATTTCGTTGAACAATCAATACCATAATTAATGTAACTGGCAGCCTATGACTGAACATAGAGGTTTCTAATTATTTTGCTGGACAATATTGCAAAGATCATCTTTGTACATTTATCATTACACATACCATTTAGAATAAATTTGTTCAAGTGAAATGGCAGGGTAAACAACTTTGTACAGTATTGTTTTGCTATATACTGCCAAAATTGGCTTCCAAAATGTTACCCTAATTTAGACTCCAAACAATACTGAAGGAGGGTGACTCCATCTCCATATATTCACCAATATGATATATAATACAAACTTTAATTTTAGCCAATCAACCAAGTGAAAAAAAATCTCATTCTTGTTTTAACTGCATTTCTTTAGCATGAAAGTGATTGAATATCTTGTCATATTTTAATTGCTTATTTGCACTTCTTTTTTGGTGAAATGTCTATTTATACCATTTACTTTTTGGCTTTTTGTATATTAAGAAAATTAATGTTTTTCCTAACCTCTCAAACATTGTTCCCCTAGTGTATTACTTACAATCTTGGCTATTCAAGATTGTTGCAGTTCTTCTTAGACAGAGTTGGTAACCTTTTCCTGCACAGACCCTAGCTTTAACATCATATATTGGAGGCTTTCTGTCATACCACAACCTCTATACTCCTCTGGTCTTTTAATACTTCTAATAGTTTTACTTTTCATATTTACATCTTTGATCAATCTGAAGTTTATTTTAACATAGGTAATAAGAAGGATTCCAGCTTTCTTCTTATTTCCAAAATCTAATTAGTGATCCTAACATTAAACTTTGAAAAAAATCATTTCTTCATCAAGATTAATGACACATTTCCTATATTAAAAGTACTTCAATGTATTTGGGCTTATTTATGAAAACATATTTTTTTTTCCTTTTTTTAATCCAGTAACAAAGCTAGAGAGAAAACTTGTATTAAAAACATGTACCTGGCTGGGTGTGATGGCTCACATCTATAATCCCAGCACTTTGGGAGGCCAAGGCAGGTGGACTGTCTGAGACCAGGAGTTTGAGACCAGCCTGGGCAACATGGTGAAACCCTGTCTTGACAAAAAAAATAAAAAATTAGCTGGGAGTGGTGGTGTGCACCTGTAGTCCCAGCTATGCGGGAGGCTGAGATGGGAGGATCGCTTGAGCCCGGCAGGCAGAGGTTCACTCCAGCCTGGGCGACAGAGTGAGACCCTGTCTTAAAAACGAAAACCCATGCCTCAATCATATTAAAAAAATACAAAAATCAACATTTACTAATATGCAAAATACTGTGAACTAAATCAATCATCTTAAATAATAAATTGCCTAATTTTTCAATAATTAGAATTCGAAAATATCTCAAAGGCAATGTTCTTCTAGGATTCATTTTGACATTTAGATATATAAAAAATTCATCTATATGTAACGTCTATCTCATTTACATGTTACAGAGCTGACATATTCTCTAATGTTGACTACTTTTCAGCTCCCTCCTTTTATTCCTCATTTAAACACAGTCCTTATAAGTTATCCAAGTCACAGTCTCTTCAATAAATGGTGCTAAAAAACAAAAAAAGAAAAATAAATAGTGGGAAAACTGGATATCCACATGCAAAAGAATGAAACTAGACCCTTACCTCTAACCACTTATAAAAACCAACTCAAAATGGATTAAAGACTTAAATATACAATCTGAAACTGAAACTACTAGAGGAAACGTGGAAGAAAACACTTCATGACATTGGTCTGGGCAAGAATTTTTTGGATAAGACCTCAAAAGCACAGGCAACAAAAGCAAAAATAGACAAACGCGATTACATCAAACTTAAGGAAACAATCAAAAGAGTGAAGAGACAACCCACAGAATGGGAGAAAATATTTGCAAACTACCCATCTGACAAGAACTTAACATCCAGTATGTACAAGAAATTCAAGCAACTCAATAGCAAAACAACAAAAAAACTAGTCTAATTTTTAAAATGGGCAAAAGATCTTCATAGACATTTCTCAAAAAATACGTAGAAACAGCCAACAGATATATGCAAAAATGCTTGACATCACTAATCATCAGGGAAACGCAAATCAAAACCACGATATCATCTCACCCCAGTTAGAATGGCTATTACCCAACCCCTCGCCCCCCAAAATAACAAAGGCTGCTGAGGATATGGAGAAGGGGTAACCCTTGAACACTATTGGTAGGTATGTAAATTATTAGTACAGACACTATAGCGAACACTATGGAGATGCCTCAAAAAACTAAAAATAGCACTACTCTATTATCCAACAATCCCACTACTGATGATATATATCCAAAAGAAATGTAATCGGTATGTTAGAGATATCTGCACTCCCATGTTTATTGCAGCACTATTCACAATACTCAAGATACGGAATCTGCCTAAGTATCCATCAAAGGTTGAATAGAAAATGTGGTATATTTTCACAGTGGAATACCATTCAACCATAAAAGAGAATGCAATTCTGTCATTTGTAGCAACCTGTATAAGCATGGAGGACACTATGTCAAGTGAAATAAGCCAGGCACAGAAAGACAAATATCATAGAAGTAGAGAGTATAATAGTGGTTACCATAGGATGGGAAGGGTAGGGGGAAGGGAGAATAGGAAGAAGTTGGTCAAAGTGGGTGAGTACAAAGTTACAGTTAGGAGGAATAAGTTCTAGTGTTCAATGCACAGCAGGGTGACTACAGTTAACAATATTATATATTAATTAACAATAATATATATTTGAAAATAGCTCATAGAGATTTGGAATTTTCTTGCCACAATAAAATGATAAACGTTTGAAATGATGAATATGTTAATTTCACTAACTTGATCATTGTATATTGTACACATGTATCGAAACATCACATTGTACTCCAAAATTTGCAGTTATGTGCCAATTAAAACTAAAAAATAAATTATCCAAATTACAATACATAGGCCAGGAATAAGATGTGCTGAGAAACAAAGGAAGTGCAAAATAGAATAGTGGTTGAGATATTACACCATAGCTTCTGGTGAATTTAGAATATATTAGTCTATGAATTTAGCAGTTTTTTAAAATGCTAAATACAGCAGCACATCTCATAACTTATCTTCTCTTGAAATTTAATAAAGTATTATGGACCATGTAGCCATTCTTTATATTGTACTAAATAATAATGTTTGGATTGAAGCATATGAAATTGCCATTTTTTAGTTTAAAAATAGATGAATATGAGTAATTTCATATGGCTCATCCCAATGATAACCTAATTCAAGGAAGTTATTAAACTTAATAGGGAGATTATATCTAAAAGAATATAATTGAATATACATTAAAATGTTATTAACAGGGAATAATATATATATGTGTGTGTGTGTATATATATATATCTTTCTACAGAAGTTAGTTCTAATTAAAAAAAAAAAAACACTGCTTACTCGCATTTTACCTGAATAGTGCCTTCTACATTCTAACCTATTAATAATCCCAAACTGCAAAGCATAAAATTTATGTTTTCTAATTATAATCTCTATAAATTGAGTTTCCAAATGTTCTATTTCATCCATATGCTCAATATCTATTAAACATCTAAGATACACCAAGCATTATGCTAACAGAGTACTTGTGAAGATTTCATGATTTCTAGCAAGAATGTCAGAATAGTAAAGAACAATTTTATACCATAGGGTAAATATAATATAATATAATATAATAATAGAAATAAAGCACTGTCAGTTTGGACACAAAAGCAATGAACAATGTCTAGGAGAGTGTCAGGTAGTTTCTTCAGTATTATTCTTGCCCAGTAACTACTAGCAAAGGAGAAAATCCCACTTAAAGTACTGTATTAATTTCCATTTTTCCTTAAATCTGTAGCTATCAGTTCCCTCTGTGTATATACTATGTTTGTGTGTGTGAACATATGTACAAGAGACTTTAAAAAAATTGTCCAGTATTTACAAAGATATGTAGTCACAGTTAAACCTTTAATAATTACATATTTGAACAGGAAAAGGGCATAATAATATGTAACACATTACTTCAGAATTAGTTTTGAAGACACGAGACATTCTAATTTTGTCTATACTGGCTTTTCTTAATTATCTGTGGTATTTTCAATTTAGAATAGTCAAAAGGAATAATTCTTTTATGTTCAGTTGAACAGCTCTGTACCCTCAGAGGCAAATGCTATGCCCATAAAATTACTATTATCAGGGTGGGTAATGTTTACCTTTTCCAGGTGAAACCAATATATTTCAATGCTTCTTCAGCGAAGCAATCAAGAACATAGCATACATGTTCTCCATAACCTGACTTTAATTTTGAAGGAGGAAAATCTGCAGTTCTTCCCTGAAAAACAAAAGAAAAAACAGGGTATTATTTGTTAGTTATACTCCAAATGTCAAATATTTTAAGCAAAGAACTGCTGAATGGAGGTATCACTTTTCTTTCAAATGATTTACAATAACTGTAATTACATTGCTTCATAGAAATCCATTTCAAGTCTTTGTAACCCATTGATACATAAAAATACTCAAAATAAAGACTTTTATTGTTAAAAGTATCAAATTAAAAAGCAATAACATCATAGCCGCAGAACAAATTATTGATCTTATTAGAGTGAAAAGAAACCAGTAAAACTATTTAAACAACTATGTTTAAGGACAGAGTGATTCACTTGTCAAAAATTAATAACATTTGTGCCAAAAATATCTTACTGCCTGCCCAGGAAAAGTCAGAAATGAAAAAGTACAACTGCTGTCATGGTCTTAAGTACAAGTTCCCTTTCAGAATATAAAGTGTTTTGCCTTTGTAGGATTTTTTTTTAATTATCATTTTTTAGATCAAGAATTAACCACCCCAAAATTTACCTCTCAGATATATCAAGATTTTTTAAAAAATATATTACTTTGGGCTAATAAAGAGTATATACTGAACATTTTCAGAAGTGACATTAACATTATAATGTAAACTATTTTAAGGAGGTTTTACCTAAAAATAAATTCATATTTACAGAGGAGTCATCTAAATGGCTAGCATTTGTTATTAAATTACCAGTATTAAAATTCATAACTTGAGAACAAGGAAAAAGAAGGGTCATTTACACTTACAAATGACCGAAGCTCGGATAGTATGTTAGATATGGTTGCATTAGGGTCATCATATTCTTGAGGCTGCTCAAAGGGACGTCCCGCTTTATTAATCAACCAAGCAGCAAGAGTACAAAACATGTAGAACTGTTCGCCAGGGTTGGTAGGCAGTGCAAAATAGTGTCTGTTTCAAAACAAGGAGGAATGGGGGCGGATGTGAAATAATGCAAATAAGTCTATAATAACTAATAGGGCCGAATTCACAATTGTCCAACAATCTTTCTTCCCCCCAAATGGCCATCAAATCAAAAGACCTCGATAATTCACCCTTTGAAGTTTCCAGTAATCCACAGCACTCACATTGAAGTTTTTAAATCAGCAGGATTAGGGCAATTACTACTGTACCCAAAATATTAGATCAAAGACCTTACACTCAGGAAATGTAGTGCATGTTAGAGCACAGAGCATGTAGAATTTTTGCCAAAATGATTTAAGTGTCAGTAATAATATGTAAGTACCTTATGAATGAAAATGGTAATCTGGAAGAACCTCAGAGTTTAAAAAAGACCTCAACGATTACTCATTATGCATTTTTACTGTTTCTAACCTATCACCTATGGTGAACATTTGTTTCTATGTTGGCTGCATATTCAATCACCTGAGGAGCTAATAAAAATACTAGTACTTGACCAAACATTGCTTCTTCCCTCATGAATGAATTAAATCAGAACTTCAGTGAAAGTAGGCCCAGTATGGGGTATATTTCAAAAGATTTCTACATGTTTATAAGGTGCAGTCAGGATTAAGAACCTGTGAATGTCACATCACCAGTCAAACATCTGTGGGCTCTTGCTTAATCCCCTAGTCTACTAAACACAGTTCTACGAGGATCAGTATGATTTATACCTAAACATTATAGGAACAAAACTCACTAGCAACAACATTCAAGTCAGTTTAATCAAAGATCTTATTTGTCTTGTTCATGTGTAGCTATCATTATTATGTTTACAATGTATTTACAACTATTATAACCATTGTCATAAAAATCTGTCGTGTACTCCTTCATGTTTCCCAAACTTTTTCCTGCAGGATAAATGTAAATGTTCTGGAAGATAACAGAAAGCTGGGAAGAAAAAAGGCCATGAAGTCCTTCCAGGTATATGCTCACTATCCTTTCAAAGCACCCACCCACCAAAAAGTCATCTTTTCCTTATCGGCAGATAACTCTTCTAGGGCAGAGGAATGAACACCAATAGATGCTGTAAACCTAGGACAGTGGTTCCCAAACATTAGTGTCCATCAGAATCATCTGGAAGCCTTACTGAAACAGACTGCTAGGCCCCATTCCTATAATTACTGAAAAGGTAGACCTGGGAAAGGGCCTGAGGAATTTCATTTCTAGTAAGTTCCCAGGTGATGCTGATGCTGTTGGTCTGGCGATCACACTTTGAGAACCATTGGACTAGGATATCCCCACACAAATCCATGATTCAAAGTATCCTGCTGAACCCCTGAGGACACAGTGCAAGAGATGACATCAACAGAACCTTAAGGACATTTTGTTTTCATTTTAAAAATATACTTGGAAAAAAATGCATTTTTATTAACATAGGAAATGTTGGTTGTCTATATTATCCTGATCAATTCACTTTAAGTAATAATCCCAGGACTACCTTTTCTAACATGGATCAAGCAACACTACTTTTTCCTTTATCTTTTCTCCGACCATGGAGTAATTTAATATGAACAGTTTACATCAAGCCTACATATCTTTCAATTCAAGTTATTGGAAGAGAGCAGTGGAATGAGATTTAAACTATCAAGGGAAATTATTTGAGCCTGGCTGCAGACATTAAGTACTATAGATTCTTAACACTGATTGCCTTTTATGGAATAAAATAAACAAATGTAAGTATTAAAGTGAAAGAAAAGCTATAAAACTGATTTATCGGGCTACTGCTAAGCTACAGTGATTTGAGGAGAAGGTCCTAGCTGACCACTACCCTCAGCAAGTAATGGCATTGCTTTCAGGATATGTTGGACTTTTCCCCCACCGGAACAAGGGTAAAACTTTAGGTTCTACGATAGGGGGACAATTCAATAGTTGTCATTCGTCTTTTCCACTTTTCAGTTTCTGAGAGTATGGTTATTACAAAGGCAGAAGTCTTTTAAACCATAGCAAGTAATTAACAAGTTTACTAACCGCATTTAAAGTGCTCCTTAACAGGGTCCTAAGTACCCACGGTCCCCAGTTGTATGAACAGGGTCTTAAACAACAACAAAAACCCCAAACTAGAAAAAAAGCCTTAAGTGATAATGGCATTCCTCTCTGGAGACGAGATTTTGGACGGTCTTATAATTTTTCTAGACATTTTCTTGTGTTTTTCTGAGTTTTCTACAATGAGTATTTGTTTCATCTTTACAATCAGAAAATATAGTTTGTGTTTTGTGGTAATGCGTGTGTGATGGAAAAAAACAGGCAAGCTGTCTTCCGATCCTTTCTGCCGTTCCAAAACTTATTTATTCTCTCTACAAAAATACCAAGTCAGGGCTGCGTGAGCTCCACGGACCTCCCGGGAGTTTGGGGTGAAGTGCCCTTCCCTGGCTAGGAAGACGGAGGCAAGGAATTGCTAACCCGCTCTCACGAAACTGGTTCCCAGCAGGACCAAGGAGGGCATCTCCCTGGGGGCTAGCAGGCACCCGGGCGCTCGGGGACGCCGGCACCCACCTGGACGGGGCCTTCAGGTTGCTCTTCCGGAGGAACTCCTCCTCGTAGCGGAGCAGCTTCAGCTTCTCCACCAAGTCCTCCATCACCACGAACATGTGGTAGGCCGCGCCGGGCCCCCGCTCCAAGACCACTTCCCCGGTCCCTTCGCCACGGGACCTAGGCACCCCATCTTCCAAACCCGACGTCGTGATGACGGCCAGAGCAGCAGTCATCGCAGAACGGACAGAGTCCAGCGTGGGCTCAGGCCCACAGACCTCTGCGGCCTAAGCCGCCAGCCCTGCTGCCGCCAGTACAGCCACGACCGGTTACCAGGCGACCACTGGACAATCCGTCACCAGGGAAACTAGACTCCGCCTCCTTCCCTCCAGTCAGGGCGGCTTTCCTGAATGACGTCACCTGTGGCCCTCTTCTTGCCCTGCCTCTGCGGAAATGGTGGTCGGGAAGCAGCCCCGCCCCTCATGGAGGCGTGGCGTTCGCGCCCCATTCCCGGCTGCGTCTTCTCCCTCGCTGAAAGTCTGAAGGGAGCCGGCTTACGTTTCTGCTCCGCTTGCCTAGTGAGTCTTGAGCTGGCTTGAGGTGTGTTGGACCTGGTGGTTGCTAAAAGCAATTAAGCGGGCATCTGGGTCAGCTAGTAGCTGTTAAAAAGATTAAAGGGAGGTGAAGACGTGTAGCACTGAAGGCTGCACTGGCTCACTGATACCTTTATTTTCTCAGAATTGAAAAGTTTTTCATAGTTGTAAAGATAGTCAATACCATAGGTTTCACTTTTACTGCAGGAACTTTCCAACGAGAGGTTTCTCTCGTTCTTTCTTTAATTTTATCTTTCTCTCACTAGGCAATGCTGCACTTAACAGTATATTGTAAAGCTTGAAGTACTGTATTACGTTGCCTGGCTGTTACTCCAGTGCTAGGAAAGTGGTTGGAAGGATGAGGAAGACAATGAACAAAAGGAGGCATTTGGAAGGATTTGTTTTACTTCAAAAACAAGAATACTAAGCTTCCATCCTGCTGCTTAATCTGTTTCAAACCCATTACATGTAGTATAAAGTGTTTCGGTACTTCGTTAAATCCAAAAGAACAGAGATGGTCTTAAAAGGAATTTCCCTGCCCTAAAGCTCTAAGGGTGGCTAAAGATAGGGTGTTACTACTGTATTCTGCAGTTATTGACCTAGAAAATTTAAGAAAAGGTACATAACTGACCACAGAAATGGCCCAGCTTTACAGTTTTCAAAAGGCTTCTGTATTAGGCAATTTTCTTAACAGTTGCAAAAAATGAGGTAAGTGGTGGATGCCTGGCAGTTTTTGGGAAGAAAACTTAATACAAGAGATTGAACATATGTTCATGTTTATAACGTGACTTTTAAGGGCTCTCTGATCTCTTGTATCTGCCACTACAAAATATAGAAGGGCTACATTTTTGGACAACTGAAATTTGAAATGTATCTACAATATCCTGTTTTTACTAGAAAAAATGAGAACACTTTTCATTTTAATCCGTCTACAGCTAACTTGTTTCTGATACTAATAAGGTTATCAAAGTGAAAAGTCAGAAGGGCAAATACCATTTTTTCATTAAAGAAAGGAAGTACATAAAATTACAGACTTATGTAGAGAATAACCTGAAGGGCAGCCCACTGAGAATTGCTTTTTAAATAAATAACATTGCTTGCCTACCACAAGTCATGAGCCAGCTGCTTTTAATAAAGTTGAGTGAGAAAATTGGATTTGATGTTACCCCACTACCAAATTGATCTTTCCTGGTCTTTGCCTTTTTGAAACAGTGATTCTCCCCGATAAGTCCATACCCCAACCACCACCACATGTGCAGCTTGGGGGTGTTATATGTATGTATAACAGTCACAGTAGTGTAAGATAGATGTATGGCTTTATAAGACTGAAAAATGAAAGCTTAGATATGTTTTGGGGTCCTAAGTTAACTAACAAGCAAACTGGGGCTTTTTACATGACTCTGAAAAAGCTCTCAGACTTTGAAAGTAAATTTATTACACTCAGGGAGGGAGATGTTCCTGCCAGGCTTGCTGCCTACTTAAGATGTTCTGACATTTTCAGGAAGTTACGTAACACAGTATGAAATAGTCAAACGTTGCTTTTTAGCTGATAAATCCTCCAGCAACGTATGTATTTTAACTTGGGGGAAACAAAACGACTCCCAGGGTCTTAGCCATTTCCTTCCCAGGTAAAATACTGACACAGCCTGGCCTGAAAGCAGTATACAGAATAATTTCCCCCCTTAATTGTGAAGAAGAAAAAAACCCGAAAATATAAAGTATTTCCAGTAATTGTGGCACAAAGAGAACAAAAAAGCTAACTGTTCAATACTGCATGTTTCCCCAATAAAAAGTTTTAGAACACTGAAATTTCATTGTTTTGTAAAGCCCAGGGATTATTTTTGCTGATTCCTTGTTTACCTGTAATAGTTTGTAACACATCAAAAGATCTTTTCCTTGATAGTTTTCTTCATGTGTGTGAAAATGCACTCAAATCCTCTTCTAGCTGTTTCAGCCACTTGGAAACTTTGGGGAATACAGTTGTATCAGGTTTTTTTTGTTGTTTTGGTTTGCAGGACTAGTTTATTTGTTGACTAAGGAGTTAGAGCTTGAAGAGAATGAGCCATGTTCATTCTTCCTGTAAAATCTCAGTTTCATCCCTGGTTTTACTGTATTGGCCACTATTAATAGCTGGCCTTCTGACTTTGACTTTTATTTCTTTCAAACTATCTGTGAGGTAATTGAAAGTAACTTTTTTTTTTTTTTTTTTTGAGACGGAGTCTTGCCCTGTCACCAGGCTGGAGTGTAATGGCACGATATTGGCTCACTGCAACCTCCGCCTCCTGGATTTAAGCGGTTCCCCTGCCTCAGCTTTTTAAAACTCGTGGATCTTTCTGTGAAACTCTGAAAACTAAATAGCATTCCAGGCCGGGCACGGTGGCTCATGCCTGTAATCCCAGCACTTTGGGAGGCTGAGGCAGGCGGATCATTTGAGGTCAGGAGTTCGAAACCAGCCTGGCCAACATGGTGAAACCCCCGTCTCTACTAAAAATACAAAAATTAGCCAGGTGTGGTGATGGGCGCCTGTAATCCCAGCTACTCAGGAGACTGAGGCAGGAGAATTGCTTGAACCCAGGAGGCAGAGGTTGCAGTGAGCAGAGATGGTGCCACTGCACTCCAGCCTGGGCAACAGAATGAGACTTTGTCTCAAAAAAAAAAAGTATCCCAGTCAAAGCCAATTTAAGCTCAATGGATTTCCCTGAAAGGTGCTTAGCAAGGCTGGGGGTGAAAAGGAGGCAGATTCTAGAATAGAGGAAGGCTTTCCAGCTGCACCTTCAAATAGAAGAGCAAATCCTTCAGGCAAACTGGGTAGGCTTAAAGAACAAAGCTGTGCTGTGTTATAAATGGCTTAGTACCACCCATTTGGGTTGTTAAAAACTTAGAAAATCGCTAACTGAATAAATCTTCCTTGAAACTATAGAGAAGGAAAAACTTTTTCTGCCCTCTTTGGTTCAATAGCTGGGCCTGTGAATTAAATGAACATAAGACAAGTAAACAGAAAAAAAGCACACAAATTTTATTTAATATTTTTACATGCACATGGGAGCATTCAAAAGAAAAATGAAGCGGATAGGACCAACAGCTTATATGCCTTTTTTTTTTTTAAAGAAAACAAAGAATGATACATTTGTAGGGAAGTGACAAGACAAAGGAAAAGGGATTTAAGGTTGACAAACTGTAGACAAGTGACTAGGAAAAATATGGGTAAAATTAGTGGAAGATAAAGATTATTTTAATAGGTTTGTTTCTGCAGACCCATTTTAGCATTAATTTCCAGGATCCCATCATAAAAATGTTATTTCCTGGTACAGGGATGGCTTCTTTCTCATGGGAAATTTTATGACTTGCTTTTAAGTAGGAAGGGGAAGGTCAGAGAGCCCTTCATATATCTGCTGTATCGCAGGTGCCTTCAGATCACAATAATCAGTATGCAACAGCAGCATATTTTGGGGTGGCATGTTCTAAGCCCCATTCAACCTCATCAAAAGTGTCTGCCAAAAATCTAGAAGGAAAAAAATCATATTTATTTGTAAATCTTTAAAAGCGGTGCCTCGTAAAGCAATTTACATTACCTCTTCAAAACTGCCCTATAGACCAGAACCAGTGCACTCAGACAAAAAAAAATAGGAGTAACTATTGCAGTTGCTGTGATTAATTAAAATATCCAAGAGAATCTACAGACATGCTATTAAGATAGCTCAGCAAGTTTGCCATATATGAGGTCCAAACTAAAAAGAGTTATTGGATGCATAGTATTCTATTGACTATTTTGAATTAAAAGCACTTAAAACCCCAAAAGTTACTGGAGATGATAGTTAGAAAAACAAACCTCATAATAAGCAACACACAGCACCCAGGAACAAACCTATCATTATCTTTATAGAGAGATTGTTAAACTTTACTGAAAGTTTTGGAAAAATTCAAATAGGAATACAATGTTTATAATGAGAAAAGTCAGCATATTTGCCCAATCTATAAATTTAGCATAATTTCAACTATAATTCCAGGAGGGCTATTCTGAAATTCATATGTAAGCATAAATTTTAAAGAAGTCTGAGGTAGGAATTACAATGTATCAGATAGCAAGATTGCTAATAAAAGTATAAATTAATGATATTATCAGAATATATACAAAATAGCCTGAAAGCAGATGAGCATTCATATGGAAACTTAGTTTGCAGCAGAATCAGTGTTACCTCCTAGTGGAGAAAAATGAGCTATTCGCAAAATGCTATTAAAACTATGGGCTATCCATATGGAAATAAAATTACATCTATGACTTCCATCACATAAATTTCAGATGGATTGAAGACAAATGTAAAATATTTGTAATGTGTAGAAGAAAGCAGTATCTTTAACCTCAATGTAGGGAAGGAGTTCGTAAAAGACAAGACTTAAAAAGAGAAACTTATAAAAATTTAAGAACCCAGATACAAAATAGGGCTTTATAAACAGTGAATAAAGAAGATACTTGTGAGCCCTATAATATCAATGGATTAATCTCCAGGATACACAAGTAGGTCACTGCAAAGCCTCTGCCATTCTAGAGGATTGTAGGTGGGTTCGTTTAGGTTGGGGTTTCTCATTCTAAGCACTATTGCCATTTCAGGTTGGATCATTGTTGGAGGAGTGTGTGTGCATTCCAGGATGTTTAGCAACATCCTTGGCCTCTACCCACTAGTTGCCAGTAGCACCACCCCTAATGGTAACAAGGAAAAATGTCTCTGGACATTGCCAAATGGCCCCTGGTCAGGGGTGGGAGTGGGTGGCGGGGGGGGCGAGGGTGGGAGGGCAAATCACCCTGATTGAGAACCACTGCTCTAAATTCGTGAATGGAAATTGCAAATGCCTTTATAAGGACCAGGCACGTAAAGGTAAATGAGTGACATGTGTGTGAGAGACTTATGGGGACCCTGAAAATTCATGCACCATCTCAAGGAGGGGGCATTTTTGTCAGGCAAGAATGCAGCCCAACTTTGCAATGTGTTCTGATTTTGCAAGGATCTGAAGCTAGATTTGTATGTCAGTGTGAGATCCTAATGCTCTTGAGGGTGACCTTTTTGCACAGAAAATATTTCATGGGCCACTTTAGTTGTTAAAGATATTTATTAATACAGTAAAGTTCAAAATTTAGAGGCCTTGTTCTGAACTTTTTAGTTTGACATTCAAATCTTGTTCAATTTATAAATGTAGTAAATTTGTTACAGCTATTTAAGGGGGTGGGGGGTGGTTTACAATTTAAATTCCTGTAGAGGTTTTATTTGTTTATAAACTCATTATATTCTCTTTAATGGCTGACAAAGCATTCCAGATACTGATAAATTCCCTAAATCTAAAAGAAAAAGAAAAAGAGGTGGTGGAGGGGGTTAGTAGTGGCGGGGTGGGTAATGCAGTGGATAAGCTCTATTAAGTATTCCAATACTGTTTGTAAACATAGCTTTCAATGTAAAACCAAAAGTCAAAGTTATTCAATTACATGTTATAAACTGGAGTCACAAGTCAGCCTGTTTCTTTAATAGGCCAAAATTTCAACCTTTAGATACTTAAATATCAAATATGCACAAATCATTCTTCAACAGAATTATCACTGCTATGGGCTTACTTTCATCATTGCTGTACTTCATGTCAAAACATTCCAGGATTAAAATATATTCAGCCTGGGAAAGAATTATCCCAGTCTAAGACTAAGAAGTTTCCCCATCCAATGGATTAATACTGCGAGATTCCTGAGCCAAGCATAGAAGGAATTCTTGTCTAAACTGCAGTTACTTTTGCACTGACCTAATAGTTAACTGCTTCAGCTGACTTTTGCTCTCAAGGTAGAGAAATGCCATCCAATTATATTGTACATATTACAAGGCTTTGTTTGGCTCCATGGTGTCGTTTTCTTCAGGGAGAAACAAAATGTATGTGTGAAGTGACTTCAGGTTACTATCCCTGGGTAAGTGATGTGTATGATTATTTAAGGGTTTCAAGTAGGTGTGTGCTGATGGGGGCTGGGGTAGATGACATTCGAATTTGCATTTTAGAGTTCTGGCAATAATGTAGAGAAGGGACTACAGAAAGGTGAAAATTGATTCAGAAGGTGATTTGAATAGTTCAATGAGAGATTGTCCTAAACTAGGATGAGTGGCAATTACAATAGTGAAAATATGATAGTTAACAGACTTTAGGAAGCAGATTCAACAGAACTTAGTAACCGACCCCATGAGATATTCTCTAAGGCATGAAAGGCACTATGAAGTTGGCCCACTTTGGGGCAAGAAAGGTAGTCTTTATACCACTGTATCACTGGAAACTCTGAGCTTCCCCAGACGTCTGTTGTTGGGGTGGCTCTTATTGGCCAAAGGTAATTTTCTGGAAAAAGATGCAGCTGTGAACACTGAACAGCCAATACTCATAGCAGCTGGAGAGTGAGTACAGCAGCCTGATGAAAGAGGAATCTGGGCAGGCACCAGCAGCTTTTGCTACAGTAGTTGACGTTAAAATACAGTTCTTCTGAATTTCTTTATGTGGAATATGTACTGAAGTAGTGTAACTTAGATAAAAAAAAAATAAGGTTGCTAAAGGTACAAACCATACAAACTGTCAGATAGGAAAAATAGCATATAAGTAACTGCAAATATTGAAACATTCAGCCTAGTTTCCTGATGAGAGTTCTATTGCATCATGTATATTAGTAACACTTTGATTTGATACATTTTGGGTACTAACAAGAAGGATTGATCTGATCTGTCAGAGTTTTGAAGGTTAAATAGAAATTGGTTTATTCTTCAAGGGCTAGATTTAAAAGATTCAATTTATTTTACAGTCTGGCACAACATTCTTCCCCTAAGGAAAAATTAGATTTAAGACAGAGAGTAGTGTTAAAAATAAATGTCATAGGAGAAAGCTCTCTTAATAGGGCTCCCTAGAGCCTAACGAAAGCAGAATCTGCTAGATGCTACCTCCTGTGGAATTATCATACTTTCATTGTACAACTCTGAATCTCAATGCACAGTATGCCAGACTTTCTGATGGCCTGTTTCACAGATAGTTATTGGCGCCTTATCTTGAGGTTTTGGAAACGGTTGCCCAAACCATTACACGGTAATAAAATGTTAAGTCCAAATGCCTTATTTTTATTCGTAGTTCCTTCCTATTTGTGGAGACGAATTCCTACTCCACACCTGTACATTTTGCTTCTGAAGAGAAAAAGTAATCCATTTTGCATTTGCATCTAGTAAGATTTTAATGAGAGATTATTTTCTTTCTGAAGGTGAGAGTGTGAAAAACCAAACTAATAGATCCAGGGATCAGATTTTGGCTTTTTGGCAACTACAGAGAGAGGAAGAAAGTATTTTCTAAGATTTATGTATTTATGTATTTATTTTGGTACAACAAACACTTTAGCACATATAATATGTTAGGCACTGGGTTTTGGATGGTAATGCAAAGACTCATGGGCCTGGTGTCTATGCCCAAATAGCTCATGCTTTAATGCAGAGACACATGTACTTGGCAACTGAAACACAGTATGATAGAGAAGTAGAGAGTGTTTGGGATGTAAGCTTTCCAGACATTTATTTAACCCCTCCAAAAAACAGAATTGATTTCTTCCTCTCTGTACCCCCATAGCCTATGGTACTTCCTCTCTCTGGAGTCTCATTTTTATCCTGTGCATGGAAGGATCAGGAAGAATTAGGCAAGGGAAATTAGTAGAAGCAGCAATATATTTGAAGTAGGTATCCTGCCTTGAGAGGCAAACTTCAGAGCAAAGGTGATGGTTCCTTTCTTTTGTGTCTAATATGGAGGCTGGTGCTGTTTACCATTTTGCCTAGGTGTACAGGGGTATAAGCTGACTCTCTTTGGCTAAGAACTTCAGTAAGGGGTCTGCCAGATATAGTCAAGTATTTCCAGGATCTAGAAGCAACATGTGTATCCACTAAGAATTCGAATTGGAACGTGTTTAATTTCATTCCAAAGAACTCACCCCAAAAAAGTCCTAAATCAAAGGCATAAACTAAAATATTTTTAGTGACTTTCTAACAACTTATAATTTTTACTAGATCTTTTGCTTGATCTACATGCCCAGTGTATACTTTTTCTTTTAATTGTTACTACAGACTTCAGAGGAATACTATAAGCTCTGTAAAAGACTTTTCTTCCTTCTACCCAGTACCACAAGGCAGAGCATGGATTTATAATAGCAACTTTCTGAGGAAGAGTAGACAATTGAATGTAGGCTTTATGGTTATCTAAGCCCCAAGAAAGAAGGGGAGATCCTCCCCATAGTTTAACCATAAAGTAGAAGTCAATAATGATTTTCCTTTTACCTCATAGAGTTGTGCAAAAATGGCTGACCATCTACCAGCTCATTCTTTCTCTATTAATGTGAAATGTTTATGCTTATGCTATGGTGTTAATATGTGACCCCTCCAAAAGTCATTTTGAAATTTAATTGCCATTTTAATGGTATTAAGAGGTAAGACCTTTAAGAGGTGATTAGGCTGCACGAGGCTTCATCTTCACGGGTGGGATTGGTGTTGCTATAAAAGGATGGGTTCAGCCCTCTCTTGCTCTATCTCTCCATTTCATTTTTTGCCATGTGAGGACACAGCAAGAAGGTCCGTGCTAGATGCCAGCACCTTGATATTGGATTTCCTAGCCTCCAGAACTCTGAGCTAGTAAATTTCTGTTTATTATAAATTACTCAGTCTCAGGTATTCTTTTAGAGCAGCACAAAATGAACTAAGACAGCTCATGTGGTCCATTTCTAGACTTCAAACTTCAAACTGACTTCAGTAGATACTTTTGCTTATTTTTATGCCGTCTAAAACTGGTTTTGTGGCTTTAGAGTAAGATTTGCTCTTTGGTAGAACAACCCACCTTTTCCTTTCTCTCAGTCTTCTTGATTACTGTACATTTATTTTTTAAGATGAACTATAAATGTATTTAATCTTGAAATATATACTCTAAATATACTTTTAATAGATAGTATTGAGCATATCATCCAGGGATACAGTGTGTACTATCTGAGTCTCTTATTGGGCTAAAAAGGTCACAGAAGAACTCACTTTTTTTTATTATTACATTGACATTTTATTTTAAAACAAACACTTGCTATTTTCCTTATGCTAGTAAGTTAGCACTGTAGAGTATGAAAATTTCATATTTTACTTTCTGAAGGCAAGAACAGACTATTACACTGTGAAAGATTTTAATCTCCTCAGCTTCTTGAAGGAAGAATAATACTTCTGAAATGGGAAGAGGGAGCTTTTATAAGGAAAATTAGAAATGCCTCAGAGGATCTTGCTCTTTCAAAGGAAACACCAACTCTTTTTATAAAATAAAAAGCAAAAGATCTTTATTCTTGCTTGGAATACAATGACAGCTTCCTTATAGTTTTCCCTCCAGATCTACCCCTCTTTCAGTCTTTTGTCTACATTGTTCCCAAAGTAATCTTCCTAAAATGCAAATATGGACATGCCTCTGTACTACCCGACATTCTTACATGGTTCCCCTATTCAGGACAATATTCAGTTTTCTTAGCTTGCTGTGTAAACGCCAGGGACAGATTCAGGCTTTGTGGGGCTTGAAGCTTATACAGTTGGTGGGGGTGGGGGTGAGGGAGGCATAATTTTTAATAAAAAATACCAAATTTTGAATTTGAAATCAGCTACAGTACTTTGGAAGGGAGCATGCAAGTAAAGCTCCCTGGAACATAAACTGCGCTACTCTCTTGGTACATCTGCCTCTACTGGGGAATTGTTTTATCATCTGAAATGAGGTGAGGTTACCAGATCAATAAATAATGACCAAGATAGGCTGGGCATGGTACCTCATGCCTATAATCCCAGTATTTTGGGAGGCTAAGGCAGGAGGATTTCTTGAGCTAAGGAGTTCAAGACCAGCCTGGGCAACAACGAGTTAAGACCAACCAACTCTGTCTTAAATAAATAAATAACAACCAAGGTAAAGTAACTATCCAACAAGCTGACATTGCTTATAGCCCAGAGATCTCTGACTAGAATTCAAGAGTTAAGGTGGCTGCGTATAGCCAGGATGGTGCTTCCTATCAAGAAACAGACTTGCTGACCCTTTATTATAGTCATCATTAAAAGGAAAATATTATGCTCATAGTTTTAAGACTAAATTGTTTTCATATAGGTTCAAGTTTGGCCCTTAAATCACCTAATTAAATAAAATTAGTTAAATTACTTTCCTGTGATTTGAGATTGCAACCCTCTACCCGGGCAGCAACTAACTTCCTGTATTAATCCTTTATTATCTGGTTGAAACATTTATTTAACAATCTTCCTGTCTGGCTGAGTCACAATTCTTAATGATATTTTAATGGTGGCTGATTGGATTCTGTATCTTTTACACCTTTTTCTGGCTCTGCAGTCAATACCACTAAAGTCATGCTAATGGCCCTATGATTAACCCCTCATGCCAGACAAGGGGTCTTCCCCAGTTGAAACTGGAGAAAATTTAATGATAGGAATGCTACACATATTCTGTCGTCATTTTGTCCTACCCTATATAATCATCCTGTCTTCATACTGTAAATTTTAGTCCTCCCTTTTGTTTCCTCTATAGCCTCTTAAAAAAAAAAAAGCAGTGATTTCTTATTCTTTTATCTTTTGTGACCTTTCTCAAAGTATTTATGTTAGGTTGGGTCCTCCAAGAAGCAGAGGCCAAAATGGGATTAGATATGTAAAAATTTTATTAGGCTATTTGCCTGGGATAGAACATGGGAAGGGACCACAGTCAGATTTTGATGCAAGGCTGTTCACAAGTGAAGAGTAAAGGGAGGCAAGCTTGGGTGGAAGTGCTTGCTTTATGCTGCCATGCAGTCTAAGGGCCCCCACTTAAAGCTGGCAGCCTTCTGCATCATCCTATATATGGGCCAGATCAATATTCTTAGGTTTGGAATCTGTTACCTCCAGAAACCAGAAAGGCTTTCAAAATGCTGTGCTTCCTTCTTTGTGTAGGAGATGCAAGATACAATAGTTTGTCTTTTATTTTGGAGAGGTTGTCTCAGCAGGCCCCCAATCACTGGATCCCCAAAACTTAACTGAAGTGACTGCACCTGACTCTTTGTTGGGTTAATTTCTCATGCTCTAGAGTGCACGCGTCTTACCGAGGCCTCTAGCATACTAATCACCTCTTGCTCCCACTCAATCAGCATCATGTCACAGATATAATGGGCCAGTGTCATGTTCTATGGAATGTCCTGGAGGTCCAAATCTCTTCGGACTCTGTTATGACAGAGGACGGGACAGTTAACATAGCTCTGAGGAAAACTTTAAATAGATATTGTCTATTCCTGTGAATGCAAACTGTTTCTGATCCTCTTTCCTGATTGGGCTTAAATAGAATGTATTCACTAGATCAGTGCCTGCATAATGTGTATCTGAGGACAAATTTGTTCTATCAAGGATACCACGCTGGGCACAATAGCTACAAACTAGGATACTTCTTGGTTGATTCTGTGATAGTCTACAGTCATTCTCCAGGAGCCATCTGGTTTTTGAAGGAGCCAAAGTAGCAAATTGAATAGAGATACAATAGGAACCACGATTCCTGCATCCTTCAGATCTTTAATGCTGTCACACATATTTGCCTTGCCTCTCCAGGTGATACTATATTGTTATTTATTTACTGCTTTGGGATGGCAGTTTCAGAGGTTTCCATTTGGCTGTTCCCGCTGTAACAGCTCTTACTCCACAGGCTAGAAACCTAGTGTGGGGATTACTTTACTTGCCAAATGTATCAGTTTTATTCATGCATTCAAGGACTCCGTTGTCATGAAACATAGTTGCTGTGGTGAGGCAGAGTTCTTCTAAGGCCCCAGGCCCTTCTTTAGCCTATGGGTTATAGATGTGAACATTTGTTGTGGTCTGGGAACTGACCAAGCAAGCAATTGTGACATTGTTGGGCAGCCACCCAGCATCCTGCTCCTCCATTCTTGTCTTTATTTCATTGTAGTGTTAAGCAGCATCCTTGTTAACTGCCCATCTGTTTTGCCCCTAGAACTATGATGCTCTGTTAACCATCTCCACAATTCCCTGTGGGTCAAGCAGCCTTGGCCGCCCCCTGGCCTTGCCAGTCATTATGGTAATTACAGCCTCCTGCCTCCTGATAATAAGTGCTGCCATCTGGCCTCTATTACATCAAGGCCCCATCATCTTAATGATATCAATCAGGCCAGCTATGTGACTGCCTCTAGTATCATCATCCCTTGCCTACAGAGGGAACCATCACAGAGTTCCTTAGTGGTGCTAGTGCTCCTATCACCAATATATTCCTGATGGCCTTGGGGAATGGTGTGTTCTCTAGGCCCTTCTGAGGAACATAATCTTCTGGTGGGTTTTCTGGCCATATGGCGTATATCCATTCTACATGTCTGCTTTCCTCAGCCTCAACTCCTTCATCTGCCTACTTCTAGGGCACCTTGAACATTCCCACTTTATTGAGAATTGGCTAGGCTTCTAGGAGCTACACCAGCTGTAAGTTTACCCATCCCCTGGAGTCCTTGCTAGGGTGTTAAATCCTGGGTCTTGAGAAAGTGCTCCCAAGTCAATGAATTCTTTTTATGCAGTTGTACTTTCTGGCCTCTTTGATCAAGCACTTCTAAAATCCACTTTTGGGAGGAATTCACTGACTCCTGCTCATATATGCCAGCTCATTCACATAATTCTTTAGGTATAAAGTCCCTTTCCTTCTTTATAAGGCCCAGCACATCCCCAGGTGGGTTACACTGGGATTTAACCCTAGTTATTGGCCTGGGAGCTAAGGAGAGGTAGTAGAGGTAGCCTTCCAGGGCATCATCTGTTACCTTATATGGGCAAGACTCCTGCTGTGCTGGGAGATGCTCCAGAAGTACTAGTTCTTACTAAGGAAAGGTGGGCTACCTCTGCAATCTTACAGGATCTGGAAGGTTGCAGAGTCAACCTCCTCAGAACATTCAGTCTCTTTTTTCAGTTCCAGGTTTTCTCCATCAGGGAACTGATACTTACAAAATTGATTTGCCTTAGCTTAATATTAAAATATCTCTGCCTACTTCAGGGTAGTGAGACTTCTTAGGGCTTCAAGTTTAAGCATTCCAGTGAGAAAGGAACATCATTTATGATAGCATCTACTGTATTGTATTGGTCATAAGCCTACTCAGTCTCAGGAGGAGGGAACGAAAATACCTTTTTAAAAAAACTTTTATTTTAGGCTTGGAGGTACATGTGAAGGTTTGTTACATAGGTAAACACATGTCATGGGGGTTTGTTGTACATATTTCATCACCCAAGTATTATTGTGATAACACAATAGTTATCATTTATGCTTCTCTCCCTCCTCCCACCTCAAGTAGACCCTTGTGCCTGTTGTTCCCTTCTTTGTGTTCATAAGTTCTTATAATCTAGCTCCCACTTATAAGTGAAAGCATGCAGTATTTGGTTTTCTGTTCCTGTGTTAGTTTGCTAAAGATGATGGCCTCCAGCTCCATCCATATTCCCACAAAAGACATGATCTTGTTCTTTTTTATGGCTGCATAGTTTTTCATGGTGTATATGTACCACATTTTCTCATCTAATTTGTCCTTGAAGGGCATTTAGGTTGATCCCATGTCTTCGCTATTGTGAATAGTGCGGTAATGAATATTTGTGTGCCTGTGTTTTTATGGTAGACGTGTTCCCTTTGCTCCACTAACTCACCAGCATCTGTTACTTTTTGACTTTTTAATAATAGCCATTCTGACTGGTGTGAGATGATATCTCATTGTGGTTTTGATTCACATTTCTGCTTCAGCCCCCAGTCACCTTAGACACTTCGAAGCCTGAAGGCTGGAATGGCTAAGTTGTCCAAACAGCAAAGATAGTGGCCTGCTCCTCCCTCTGGGAGCTCTATCCCAGGGAGGTTACAAATCTCTTTCAGCCGGAGAACACCAACAGGGGTGGCTGGAGGCTCTGGTTGGGAGGTCCCACACAGTGAAGAGGAATGGGATTGGGGACTCGCTTAAAGAAGCAGTCTGGCCATGTTTTTGTACAGCAGCTGAGCTGTGCTGGGGGATCCCTTCCACCCCTGGTCTGCTCAGACACTGCAATGCCCAAAAGCTCCCAAACAGCAAAGATAGCAGCCCACCCTTCCATTTGGGAGCACTGTCCCAAGGAGAATTCAACATTCTGTTGGCTGGAGAACACCAATGGGGCTGGCTGGAGGCCCCAGTTGGGAGGTCCCACCCTGTGAGGAGGAATAGGATCAGACACCTACTTAAAGCAGCCGTCTGGTCACATTTTGGTAAAGGAGCTGTGCTTTGCAAGGGGATCCCTTCTATTCCTAGTCGGCTCAGACTCTCCAAAGCCTGAAGGCTGGAATGGCTAAGGCACCCAAACAGCAATGATGGAGGCCCACCTCTTCCCACAGGAGCTCCTTCTCAGGGAGGTGCAATACTGCTACTGGTGGGTGGCTGAAATTCCAAGACAGTGGGTCTGATTTTCTGAGGCACAATGGAAGTACAGCCTGCAGGCTGTTACTGCTCAGCCCTCTGGATTCAATCTTTTCCCCTATATGTACAGGGGTCTACCCTCCCACTTTGCCAGAGCTGCAACTA
This sequence comes from Pan troglodytes, assembly GCF_028858775.2. Taxonomy (NCBI): domain Eukaryota; kingdom Metazoa; phylum Chordata; class Mammalia; order Primates; family Hominidae; genus Pan; species Pan troglodytes. The sequence continues at coordinate 111,576,527 of NC_086015.1, forward strand.
CTTTTGCCGGAAAGTCTGAGTATTTGAGGCTCCAGGGTCTCCACACATGCTTGAGCAGCTGCTCCACCAAGACTCCACATAGCTTTGTGTGTCAGACTGAAGGCCCTGGTGGGGTGGGCTCACAAAGAGATCTCCTAATCCAAGGGTTGCAAGGATTCATGGGAGAAGTGTGGTTTCCTGGGGTTGCACATTTTCTCAACACCTCCCTGGGCAGAGGCGGTTCCCCTGGCTCCATGTTGCTCCCAGGTCCTGTCTTGCTTTTCTTCATTTTCCATAGGTCACATTGTTTTCTTGATTAGTCCCAGTGCAAGTACCTGAATGTTTCAGTTGAAGGTGTTATATTTTCTCACCCTTCCATTTTTCTCCGTGAGTGGCACACACATTAGCTGCTTCGAGTTGACCATCTTGGCCACTCTCTACTCACCTTTTGATGGAAGGAGTATCAAATAATTTCGTGGCAGTTTTTTTTTTTAAGCCAGCACAACCAGCCAACAGTCTTCCTGTAAGGAAGGTTTAGAAAACCTGCAGCTTGATTTGTTGCTTCTCAGCTTTCCTGCCATTGCTAGCTTCATGGATTTATACTCATCATAACCATCTTCAACTTGTATTGAAGATACAATACTATTGTATTGTATTGTATTGTATTGTATTGTATCGTATCGTATCGTATTGTATTGCCTATTTACTTCTGTTTCAGTCTTCCTTCTTTCCCTGCACCTGGTACACAGGTGCTTCATAGGTACTCAATTGACTGTTCTTCTCTTAAATCTACTTTGGACACAAAATTAACATGTATAATAGTGTATAAGGTAGAAAAATAAAATCTAAAGTTCATGTGGCCCAAATCATACCATAAGAGCTAGGATTTCTTTGATCTCTCATCTATTATAAATTAAATCCAGGTTAATGAAATCCAGGAATTATCCAAATAACAAATTATGGGGAGCTGTTTCAGAATTCTTTCTTTTTCTGAGGTGGTTGATAAACATTTCAACAACAATCTGACATATAATTCCAAAATAACAAAACCTAAACTTGCCTCCAGAAATGGCCTTTATGAACTGGGAATTAGGGAACTGAATTCTTACCCAAAAGCAATTAAGTGGCATTGAATAGGTAAGCTATGACTTCATAAGGGTGTTCTCAGTGCAATCAAGAGCCATGTGTTTACCATGGTAAGAGAACTGTAGGAGAGTTAGGAAGAATGACAACACTTTGTCCTGAAGAATGTTCAGAAAAATTATTTCGCATTTTACTAGTCATATCTCTCTCTCAAAATCTTACCAAAATGTAAATAAATATTGAATTATAGATTAAAGTATTTAATTTCTATCTGCACAATGGATAACATGCAAAGTAACAAAAGAAGCAAAGGGAAATGAATGAAACTAAAGCAAAATACATCTTATGGCTGTGCATCAAATTACCCTTGAGTTTGTTTAATCTCCATATGATTTATACATGAAGAGCTAGCTAATTTGTGATATTGTTTGGAGAACTCAGAGGTATCAGAATGAAACCAGTTTTTCCAAACTAAAATGAGTTGGGAAGATAAGAAAATCCACCATTTAAAATAAATTGGCTCAGGGACTAGCTAAAACTCAGGACAAAGCTATATCACAATGAAATCCTTATTGGCAACTTAGGTTTGACCTATCAGTAAATACAAAATTCTCATTTTAGTCCTTTGCCGCAATAGATATCATTTATTTATCAAGTTGATTTTGCTGTGACAATTTGCATAATTCAGTAATTTAAGAAATTTACACAATTTTAAAGACAAAACAAGGATGTCTTACAATTAGAAAAACAGATTTTCTACCAATCTATGCTTTTTGTAATTGATTTAATAAAGCAATAGGTTGGCCTTCAATTGTGCAGAATCTAATTATTGGATTTAGTCCTGTAATTCTTGAAGATTGGTAGGATTACACCTTTGTCTTTCTTGTGTTCCCCTTGTTTTTGTAGTCAGACTGGAATAGAGCCAAGTGGCTTGCTATCTCCATGATCTTCCTATCTCACTTCTGGCAGGCCTGATCGAAGAGAGAATATATATGTGGAGATGGGAGATAATAGCTCTTCTATGTTGCTTTAGCAAAAATTCTACTGGGTTGAAAGCTTAAAATAATATTGAAAAGTATTATGACTCCAGAAAGCATCTCGTTGGGTAGCTATATCCCAACTAGGGGCCAATTCTAAGAATTATGGAAAGAGGGGAAGCAGGGCAGCTATGTCTGACATCAATTAAGACTGCAAAAATAAAGATTTTTGTTTAGTTTGAGAAACTTTCTGAATTTACCCAAGTCTTAAGAGAATACAAACATTCAATGTATATTCAGAAATACACGTATTTTGTGATACCTATTTGTCCTTGGTAGTTTCTAGCTATGAAGCCCATGTCATTTATTGAGAATTAATTAATTAATCCTTTTAGGGACGAAATTTAACATTTGATGGGAGTCTTCTCAAACACGTGGTATAAATGATCCTGGTCCATTGAAAACTGGTTCATCAAACAGCAGTTGCTGCTATGCAGATGCCCATCCTCCACCATGGGCCTTCTGACTTAGGTGTTTGGATGGAGGCTGTACGTCTGTATGTTTTAAATTTCCGCCATTGACTCTGAAATGCAGCTAGGAGTTATCCTCCAAGGAAAGTCACTGCTCCTAGTTTGCATCTTGTTGCTATGGATAAGAATTCGGAGCCACCTTATTTCTATTTAACAAGCTACTGCTTGTCAGATTAACTACACTTCCCTGTGACATTTTGCAATGTGAATTTTGCTCCCATAGTTTTCACTTCATTCCATTCATCCTGGGCTTTGACTTCCTATTCATACCATTCTACCTTACAGTAAAGATTTTTCTCCTTTATGAAGAGAAAATAAAATCAAAATTAAACAGTTCTACCTTCTTTCACTTGATGACTTTTTAAAAATATTTTTCAAGCAGTAAAGTCTATTCTGTCTTTACTGCTGTCTTTTTCTGCAAACCTAGTTTCAACTTCCTAATGCAAATCTTTATTGTTTTTTGTTATATCCTGTTCCCTGAAACTATAATCTGAGTTGTTGAATTTGTTTACATGTTTCTCTTTTTTCTTTCCTCTTTTACCTGCTAAGTGATTCAGGTGCCAGAGTTTAGTTTGAGCCTCCCATCAGGATGGAACTGCCTTTCACAATAATAGATTATCTGGCATTTCAATGTTCTGAATGTTTTGAAATAAACCTTTCTTATATCTGGCACATTTTTCACAATGTGCTTGACATTCTTTTTTTGCTTATAATAGATTGTGAGGTGTTTTCACTTTCTCCCAAAGTTTCTATTACTTCTACTTCAAAAAACATTAATTTATGTTGGTTAGAGTGAAATTAACAAGAGGAACAAATGCTTTCTCCCCAAAAAGCAGCTTCTTAAAAACCTTGCTTCATCCTTTTGTAAAGGATTTGCTAGGCAAATCAAGAATTTTAGAGTATATTGTCTTTTTTGATACTCCCTCTATACAAACATTTCTATATCAATAGTCAACTCAGACAAGGTTTTATGTAAATAGAATTTTTAATTAGTTTCTATAACAGAAAAAAAATTGGAATCATCTAATGTGTCCAGTGGTCCATAGTTAATACTTAACAGTATATATGGGTGCTAATTTAGGCAACATTGAAAAAGGTGTTCTAAGATATGACATGGAAAAATACTTATGTAATACAAAAGTAGATCTGAAAATTGTTAAACAACGTGTTCTAAAAATATATGCATACAAAAATCAGATTTTTAAAAAGTTATTTTATTATGATTATTGCATTATGTTTTTCTTTTTTAATTTTCCAAAGTCTCTATCATCATATACTATTGTAAAAATAAGGAAAATTTATTAGATCATTTTTATCATATACATATTCTGTCAATATCTGCTTGTAGTTGCACCAGACCAATCTGCTTCAACTTTTATGTAACAAAGTTGTAAATTGTTTTTCAGTTGCCATGAACTCTTAGGTCACATAACCTTGGGTCATATGCCCAGATGAACCAAGTGTGCAACCACAGGGGAAACCTAAGTGCGTAAAGAGTGGAAACTAAATTCGGAAGCTGACATTGCATGACAAGATCTAGGATCCAATCAGATAGAGCTCTGGCATCATTCCATGGCAGGATCCAGTCAGATCATGCGTCCTGGCATCACCTCATTGCAAGATCCCATCAGATCACAGCTCATTATCCTATGCTTATAAAACCTGACCCGGCCCCCAGCTTGGGGGAACATTGCTTTGAGAATTATCACCAGTGTTCTCCTTACTTATTACAAGTCATAAAATCCCCTTGCTAAACCTTCCTTCATTGTGGTCATTGGTTGATACCTGCTAAGTGTCCAAACCAAGCCACTATGTAGGTAACAAAATTCTGGTGACCCAGATGGAACCGGGACTCAGGTCCTGATCCCAAAATCCTTTAAGGCTCCTTACGAATGAAACAGTAGGCAGAGGCAGCTTGCCTGGACTAACTGACTTATGTTGCCTGAGAGGGGTTGGGTGCCATTCCCACCGACCTCCAGCTTGGTGTCCTGCCCACTGGATTGTCGCTTGGACCTACCCCAATGGATCGCTGGGACCTTTTGTTTGACATTCCTTTGGGGCAGTAAGTGAACATTGCCCTGTGGGCTGACTAGAAAGGTAATTCTCTGGACCAAGCATAGCACATCTCTAATTGTGTTTCTGTCCCTGGCTGCTTTGTGATCTGGGGGATTCAGAGACATTCCTGTCCTGATAAGGGCAATCTGGAGCTAGATAGCTGACTGTGGGACTAGTTTTAGGAATTAGTTTTGTCGAGAGACAGGCTTTCATAGGAGGCAGAAGGGCTTGGTCTCCCTAGCCCCCTGTTTGCCATAACCTGGATCACCCACCAGAAACTGGAGCTCTGGCATTTGATGCAAAAAAAGAACAAAAACAAAAAAAAAGGCCAGGTGTGGTGGCTCATGCATGTAATCCTAGCACTTTGGGAGGCTGAGTTGGATGGATCACCTGAGGTCAGGAGCTCAAGACCAGCCTGGCCAACAGGGCGAAACCCCGTCTCTACTAAAAATACAAAAATTAGCTGGGCATGGTGGTGGGTGCCTGTAATCTCAGCTACTAGGGAGGCTGAGGCAGGAGAATTGCTTAAACCCGGGAGGTGGAGGTTACAGTGAGCCAAGATGGTGCCATTGCACTCCAGCCTAGGCGACGGAGCGAGACTCTGTTTCAAAAAAAAAAAAAAAAATAGTTGAACCCAGAGTGGGCCAAGAGTTGTGGGATCTGTGTCACCACCGATCTTGCCTCTAAGCCTCTGGTGGCTTGCACTAGACCCTGAATAGGGATCCTAGGAAATGAGGAACATTGTAGCAGGACTCTAGCAGCACAAGTCATACAAGTAAACTACAAAAAGTAGAAGGGTAATTGGGAATGCTGATATGTTAATTGGTCAAGATTGCTTTTAAGGCATTTAACAGCTATGACCAAGTCCAAGAAGGGCAAAAACAACTCGAGATGAGAAAACAAGCTATGCTGCTTACCACAGTTCTTAACTGCAACCAGCCAGCACACAAGGCATTTACTGGAAAAGACAAAGAGCCATGGGTAAGACCCCCTAAGGTCCCCACTGCCTAGCCAAAAGGGTTATCCACCCTTGAGGCCACAACAATGTGCATATTGTAAACTAGAGGGCAATTAGAAACAGGAGTATTCTAACTGTCTCTGGGAGATAGAAGAGGGAGGAAAAGAGGCTTCCCATCAATCAGCCCAGCAGATGTCACAGTTTGCTGATAGTAACCAGAAATAATGAGACCCTGAGGATCAGGGGCTCCTCTACAAAATAGGAACCCTGGGTAACAATTGGTGTGGGAAAGAGACTCATGGGCTTTCTGACACTAGAGCTGAACTTCTTCCATTAGCCTCCCCTTCCTGCTGCTCTGCCTCTTTACTTCACTACCTTGTTCTCTCTAAAATTTGATGAAGGGCTTCAGCCATGTGGGATAGATGAATTTCAGCTAAAATTTCTAGTCTGACAGAGACACAGTTTGAATCTAACTGTCCTTTAAAGTAGGGAGTTGTACCAACCCATGGTTAAAGTTTTAAAAAATTAATGCTACAAGATCGTTATTTACATCTGGTGGTACGTACAGCTCCGACTGTATTTGTCTATGGTACCAAACTGGCATATTAAAAAATTAGTACTTCTAAACTAAGCAAATAAAAGCCAATGCTTTTCAAGTTCACATGCCTGAGTAATCATTTAGAGAATAAGACTATTCTTAAGTCTTAATAAAACTGTTGGTTTGATGGGGATGTTTGTCTTTTGAAATTTAACTTTAAGGTTCTTACTTTCATGACACCTACCTGATATGCAGTTATATAAGGTAATTAACAGATAATTTGTAATGATGACTAGCTTTGTCTAATGTGTCAGTTCTCATAAGTAATCTAGGTAAACTGCTAAAAACAAATAAATTAGGTAAAGGTAAATGGGATAAATATCTATAAATAAATTTTTTATGTAATTTGAAATCCTAAATTAAATAATAGATACTCATTGAATCTATGGCTCAGTTCCAAATTAGACAAAAACCAGAACAAATTGCTGATTGGCTTCTTATATTTGATAGACTGATACGATTTGACTGTGTCCCCACCCAAATCTCATCTTGAGTAGTTCCAATAATCCCCACATATCACGGAAGGGACCCAGTGAGAGGTGATTGAATCATGGGGGCATACTGTTCTTGTGATAGTGAGTGAGTTCTTATGAGATCTGATGGTTTTATAAGGGGCTTTCCCTGCTTTTGCTTGGCACTTCTCCTTGCTGCTGCCATGTGAAGAAGGATGTGTTTGCTTCCCATTCTGCCATGATTGTAAGTTTCCTGAGGCCTTCCTAGCCATGCTGAACTGTGAGTCAATTAAATCTCTTTCCTTTATAAATTATCCAGTCTCAGGTATGTCTTTATTAGCAGCATGAAAATAGGCTAATACAGTAAATTGGTACTGGTAGAGTAGGGTACTGCTGTAAAGATACCCAAAAATGTGGAAGTGATTTTGGAACTGGATAATAGGCAGAGATTGAAACAGTTTGGAGGGCTCAGAAGAAGATAGGAAAATGTGGGGAAGTTTGAAACTTCCTATAGACTTGAAGAACTCAAAAGACAGGAAGATGTGGGGAAGTTTGGAACTTCCTAGAGACTTGTTGAATGGCTTTGACCAAAAAATGAAATCCAGCCTAAGGTGGTCTTAGATGGAGATGAGAAACTTGTTGGGAACTGGAATAAAGGTGACTCTTGCTATGTTTTAGCAAAGAGACTGGTGGCATTTTATCCCTGCCCTAGAGATGTTTGGAACTTTGAACTTGAGAGAGATTATTTACAGTATCTGGTGGAAGAAATTTCTAAGCAGCAAAGCATTCAAGAGGAAGCAGAGCATAAATGTTTGGAAAATTTGCAGCCTGATGATGCAATAGAAAAGAAAACCCCATTTTCTGGGGAGAAATTCAAGCCTGCTGTGGAAATTTGCATAACTAACAAGGAGCTGAATGTTAATTACCAAGGCAATGGGGAAAATGTCTTCAGGGCATGTCAGAGGCCTTTGACACAGTCCCTCCCATCACAGGCCCAGAAGTCTAGGAGGAAAAAATGGTTTCCTGGCCCAGGCCCAGGGCCCCTTGCTGTGTGCAGCCTAGAGACTTGGTGCCCTGCATCCCAGCTGCTCCAGCCATGGCTATAACAGGCCAAGATAGAGTTCAGGCTGTAGCTTCAGAGGGTGCAAACCCCAAGCCTTGGCAGCTTCCATGTGGTGTTGAGCCTGCAAGTGCACTGAAGTCAAGAATTGAAGTTTGGGAACCTCTGCCTAGATTTCAGAGGATGTATGGAAATGCCTGGATGTCCAGGCAGAAGTTTGCTGCAGGGGCAGGGTCCTCACACAGATCCTCTTCTAGGGCAGTGCAAAAGGGAAAAGTGGGATTGGAGCCCCCATACAGAGTCCCCACTGGGGTACTGCCTAGTGGAGCTATCGAAGAGGGCGACTGTCCTCCAGACCCCAGAATGGTAGATCCACTGACGGCTTGAACTGTATGCCTGGAAAAGCTGCAGACAATACCAGCCTATGAAAGCAGCTGGGAGCGGGGGGCTACTCCATGCAAAGCTACAGAGGCGGAACTGCCCAAGGCTGTGGGAGCCCACCTCTTGTATCATTGTGCCCTGGATGTAATGCTATCAAAGGAGATCATCTTGGAACTTTAAGGTTTAATGACTGCCCAGCTGGATTTTGGACTTGCCTAGGGCCTGTAGCCTCTTTGTTTTGGCCAATTTCTCCCATTTGGAATGGGTGTATTTACCCAATGCCTATACCCCCATTGTATCTAGGAGGTAACTAACTTGCTTTTGATTTTACAGGCTCATAGGCAGAAGGGACTTGTGTTGTCCCAGATGAGACTTTGGACTTAGACTCTTGGGTTAATGCTAAAATGAATTAAGACTTTGGGGTACTGTTGGAAGGGCATGATTATGTTTTGTAACATGAGGACATGAGATTTGGGAGGGGGCAGGGGCAGAATGATATGGTTTGGCTGTGTCCTCACCCAAATCTCATATTGAATTGTAGTTCCCATAATCCCCATGTGTTGTGGGAGGGACCTGGTGGGAGGTAATTGAACCATGGGGTTGGTTACCTTCATGCTATTCTCTTAATAGTGAGTGAGTTCTCATGAGATCTGATGGTTTTATAAGGGGCTTCCCCAACTTTTGCGCAGCACTTCTCCTGCTGCCACCATGTGAATAAGGATGCATTTGCTTCCCCTTCTGCCATGCTTGTAAGTTTCCTGAGGCCTCTCCAGCCATGCTGAACTTGAGTCAATTAAATCCCTTTCCTTTATAAATTACCCAGTCTCAAGTATGTCTTTATTAGCAGAGTGAGAACAAACTAATACAAAGATTAAATATGTTTGGGTCTATAAATATGTGTAAAAATTATGCTAAAGGAAAACATGTTTTTCTAAAAATCATAAAATGGTTTTTGTGTATAAAATACTAATATATTACAGACAATGGAAGTTTTTGTGCTTACTGTGTTTTTAATAAAATTTAGGAGTACTGAGAGTTTAAAAAATTTCTAACTAATTTGTGATTCTATATATGAGGTATGCCAAAAGTGAGATGTGTTATTAATAAGAAAAAATTATGAGAAAGACATAAAATGTGTTCTTTATTGAGAAAAAGAGTAATTTTGTCTTATTTGGAAGTTATTTAAAGGGAGGCCTAAAATATGGATTTAGGAAGAAATTAGAAACAAGATAGAAGGGAGCCAGCAAATAGGAGAGAGAGAGACGTGAAGAAAGTTATAAATGTGAAGATGTATAGTTTGTATGAGGAAGAATCATATGTAGTAAATCTTTGTCCTAGTGTGAAACAACTCATTATTGAAGAAAGATAAAGTATAAGGCAAGGCAGAAAGTCCAAGTATGTTGTTGACCATGTGAGTAAGTAATGATAAGGTTTATAAAAAGAAAGTTTCTGAAAGAAATTTCAGGTTTGATTAAATTGGCTATAAGTAAAATAATTATTCTTAACAGTCTTACTAAACAATGAACTTTGATGTTAAAACACACTGATACAGAACTTAAAATTTTGGCCCTCCTATATTAAAACAGGGGTTTCTTAAAATATTGGTTTGTTCTTAATAAGATTGGGAGAGGTTTTGATTTTTAATTCTGAAATCTGTTTCTTTAACAGCCTTTCTCTGAATTATGAATTAGTTTCTATTTCTGTCACATTCCTTCCTGAGAACTGTCTATTTTCCCTGGTTTCAGGTTTATCTTGAAGGTCTTAGAAAAGCAATGTTTTACTCCAGTATAACTTGATTTTGTATTAGTCTTTTCTTAATGTGTCTGAACTGTTTCCTGTAACCAGAACTTCTATGCTGTTGCTAAATGTATTCCCCTGCTCAAGGTTACTGGCCTAAAAAGCAAAGATTGTTTAGGAAAACTGAGCTTTGAAAGGGTTAAGGTTTTTACATCCGTGTAATTTCCTGTATTGCTATAGAAGTCTTTTGATTGTCACTCTGGTTCAATGAGTAACTATTATATAGGAGCAACGTATGATTCTGTTGAAGGAAGTACTTTGATTTTATTTATTTATTTATTTTTTACATCTTTGACAGATTTTCCAGGATCCAAATCTGAATTCAAGCCTCTTAGCCTAAAATTAACTTTGAGATTTTTCCAGGTGGGCCCCCTGGAGAGCATCAAAGAGTATATTTCTCACCTTGTGGAGGTTTTAAATGATTAGACTTATTTGGTAAATAATATGCAAAGTGCTGTCAAATAAGGAATGATGCTTAACTTCAAGTTATATTTATGTAAGTGTGTTATTAAGAGGTGTGAAATTGTATGAGATTCCTAAAATACTGATATGCCAAGATACATGTCATAATTATGATTATGGTATTGGATGATTGCATGCCAAAGAAATATGTAAATTTCCTTGTCAATTGTAAATTCTCATCAGATCTCTGAATATGTCTGTTCTAGGTTTTTGTCAACCACAGTTTATTGTTTTAAATTCTTCTCTGGAAGCATTTGCAATTGGCTGTAGTCCAAAATTGCCAAATAAGATTGAGCAAAACAAAATTAATGATATGAAATTAAGTAATTGATAAGGATAATGTTTTATGACTTAAATGTTTTATTTTCTAGATTCGAGGAAATGTTTTGTCATAAGCTCTCTATAGTTTGCAATAATTGGATAAAGTATCCTTTGTGAACAATGGTGGAAGCATTTTTTTTCTCTACCTGATTTCTTGACTCCTACAAAATTGTGGGTCTTATTTTTATTTAGTAAGTCCAGTAAAAAAAAAAATCTCTCTTTATAAGCAGGATACTATTGGAAACATTGGTTATATTACTAAAGTTTGGACTGAAATGTCACATTTTAAAATGTACATGAAATGCCTGGTTTCAAGAGTTCCCAGCTTTACAGTGAGTGAATGAAAACTGTCACTTCCTAGCAGGCCCAAGAACCTTAAGACGGTAAGTAAAATCTAAAGCTTGCCTTGGTTTGGATTTCCAGTTGCAAGAGGTCCTAAATCTGAGATTTCCTATATGATCAATGTGGAGAGAAACAGTTATGTTTCTAAGGAAAGCAAAAGTATACTTGTTAGTAGATTGTAACCCTGTGCATTGTCTTCAAGTCCTTGTTATCTGCCTGTAGACTGGACTAGATCCTGAATTCTTCTCAGTCCCCCTAATATTTGGTTTTAACTAATTCCTGATGAACTCCCCAAGCCCTCTTCCCTCAATCCAGGCTAGGAATGCTCTAGGGACATTCAAGGGATTTCCCCTTTTTAAATCTGACCAACTCTCTAGTTAGATTTCAGAACTGGGGACAAGCTAGACTCAGGATACTAGGGTCTTCTTGTCTCAAAGCAGTTGATGCTGTCCCTTCCTTTGTAAAAGCCACAAAGATAGTTATGGGGCCACTCCTGACTGTCTACGTCCTATGCTCTGTTGAGGCACTCCTCAATTTACATCACAAGCTTTCAAGAAAACTATAGGGATTTCTTTCTATCCTCACTTCGCCTTACCAGCCTCCAATGTAACTTGCTTAATCTGACCACTTTATTTAACTTTCCTCATGCCCACTCTGCCCAACAAGCAGAACTGCATGCTCTTACCAGGGCATGTCCTTTAGCCAAAAGTAAAAGGCCAGCATCAACAAGCCACATCCATGGCAGCAACTAAGACCCTATTGGAAAAATTACACCAACCTGATATAATTGTTGAGAGCTTCATAGTGACTGAGAAACTTATTTTACAGGGCAAATTATTCAAATGTTGCAAAATTTGGCCTATTTATTGACATCTCCATTATGCTTACCACCCCCAGTCCTCTGGACTGAAGAAACAGACCAATGGACCAGTGGAATAATAAAGCCCTATTGGTGAATATCTGTGCAGCATTCAGCATGCCATAGCTAAAAGAAGGAGACCCTTTGTTTAGTTTTCCTTCACCCACACGAACATTCTTGGAAAACTGCTAGGCCCACATTTTCTTCTCCCAAAAAGGGGGAAGTAATAACTTAAGTTACCCTCACCAGGAGATGTGGCCATAGAAATAGCTCTTACCCAAGTTCCTATCTATTCAGTTGACCTCACCAATGCTACCCACCCTACTCTCCAAGAGCTGCGTGAGAGTTTTGGAGCACAATCCAACACCAATGATAACCCTGCAGATTATAACTGGGGCCACTTTCAAGGATGTGATTTACCCAGAGAGGTTAACTCTAGTGAAGGAGCTAGATTAGGAAGGCTTCTGGGGTCCTGGTTTGTACTAGGTTGTGTTTGCAACAGATACATGGTCAGAAACGTTTCCCGCACTGTTAATAGGGTTGCCCACTTCACCACCCAAGCCATCAGGACACAGCAGAGTTCCTTAGACAACCACATTGCTGTCGACTATCACCTCACTGCACAGGGTGGTGTTTGTGCTGTTGCTAACACTTGCTGCTGTACCTGGGTAAATATTTCCAGTCAGGTTTAATTGGGAACACCTAAGGCCTACAGCTAGCCAAATCTCTGAAAGGGACAACTTCAGGGAGCCTCCTAGCTGAACCTGGTGGGTACAATTTCCAATGTTGAGATATTTTCAGAGGATTTCTCCTAGTATAGAATTTCTTCTGTGTTTCACCCTACAAGTCTTAATGATTCCCCTTATATTTGAGCTAAGCATTTAGCTCCTCTTTAAAATTGTTCTAGCCTGTTTTAACAGATGTCTGTAAGAGACCCCCACAGGGATCTTGCTCATGCAATCTTTGAGACTTTAAATTCACTCCAGCTGGAAATCAGAACAACCCAACAGACTTTGGTTCAAATTTAATAGGTAGCTTAGTGCCTCTCAAAAGTAAGTGGGTCTAGTTGTTCAATTGGCCACTGCCCTGCCTCTAGGATCTCTGAAAGGGACCAGATGGACCTGAAGCAGGTAGCCAACTACTTCTGCACTGTCGTACAATGCAATGTGGTCCACCAACAGATTTACGCCAGTTCTTCAAGATGGATCCTGAGTGGCTAACTGGGCCTCCATTTAAAATAGAGCAAAGCAGCCATTTGTTGAGTAGGGGTGACATACATGCTCTGAGTTCCTGGAAAGCCTGCAGCATTTAACTTTGAGGCTTTCAGGATTCACCTGAACCAGTCAATTAAAGCTCACCCGAGTTGGCTAATCAGGGCTCAGCTATATTGACCAATCAGAACTAAGTCAGTTTCAAGTTTCAACACTACATTTGCATAGACAGTCTTGATTTGGAACCTGGGTGGAAACTTTTGCTGTAAGACCTGGGGTTCTGTTTGTTCTCTGGAACTGGTAATGTTGTTAACTCTTTATGCCTTTACTTACAACCAGATAAAAACAACATCTGAAATGTAACTCTGACACCAGGGCACTAAACAATTTCATTCCTCTGACCAAGGTCTACCCCCCAGTCAGCAGGAAGTGGCTAAAGTAGTCATAGCTCGTATTCCCTCAAGATTGAGGAATGGATATAAAAAAGGGAGGGATGTGTAGCTGCACCAGACCAGTCTGGTTCAACTTTTATGTAACAATGTTGTAAGTTGTTTTTCAGTTGCCATGGACCCTTAGGTCAATCAACCTGAGCATGCCCAGATGAACCAAGTATGTAACCACAGGAGGAACCTCTAAGTACTTGGACCAAGGAGTGGGAACTAAATAAATAAGCAGATCCAGGATCCAAACAGATCAAGCTTTTGCATCACCCCATGGCAGGATCCAGTCAGATCATACCCCCTGGCATCACCTCATTACAAGATCCAATCAGGTCACAGCTCATTACCCTATGCTTATAAAACCTGATCCAGCCCCCAGCTTGGGGAAACACTGCTTTGGGAACTAATGCCCAGTGTTCTCCTTACTTGTTACAAGTAATAAAATCCCCTTATTAAATCCTCCTTGGTTGTGGTCATTGGACTGATACCCCCTAAACGACCGAACCTACTCATTGTGTGGGTAATATGCCTAGTTGAGTTTCTCGTTTTTACACCTTGTCCTAGAATCTGTTTAATAATCACTTATCAGGTATAACATAGAGAACACAGGAAACAGTTGCTTGCTAAGTAATTGTTTTGATTCTCTCTCCTTCATGACAGCTAGCATTTAAGAACTTATTATGTGTGAGGCGTAGTGCCAAGGTTCGAAGTACAGTGTTTTATGTATCTAATTTAGATATTACCTTGCTTAAGCCTTAAAAGAGATCTTGTGCTTTGTAGATGAGGACACTGAAGCTCAGATTGCCCAAGGTCACACAGCTGGTATGTGGTGGGATGTATTTGACACAAGGTCTCTAATGACAAAGCCATAATCTTTCTACTACAAAGTGAACATTACCATACTTCTCCCCTACCACAATACTTGGCTAATATAGCAGCCCCTAACAGAATTATTTATGTAATAACTATACAAATTAGACAAATAATTATACAAAAAAACTCCATTCCCCAGCTCTTCAGTGAAATTCTTTTATAGAATTAAATTTAATTTTGAGGTAATTTTAGATTCACATGCAGTCGTAAGAACAATACAAAGAGATCAGATATACCCTTTACCCGGTATACCCCAATGGTAACATCTTGCAAAACTATTGTAGTACAATATTGTCACTACATTATTGACATTGATACAGTCAAAATACAAACATTTCCATCACCACAAGGATCCCCCATGCTGACCTTTTGTAGCCACATCCACCTTCCTTCCTATACCACTTAACCTCTGGCAACTACTAAGCTGTTCTCTATTTGTATAATCTATCATTTTAAAAATGTTAAGTGAATAGACTCATACAATAGGCAACCTTTGGGGACTGGCTTTTTAAACTTAACCTAATTCTCTGGTGATTCATCTAGGTTGCTGTAGATAGCAATAGTTGATTCCTTTTTATTGCTGAGTAGTATTTTATGGCGTGGAAGTGTCACAGTTTATTTAACCATTCACCCATTGCAGGATATCTGAGTTATTTCCAATTTTTGGCTATTATACATAAAATTTCTAGGAACACTACTGTATACATTTCTGTGTGACTATAAGTTATTATTTATCTGTGATAAATGCTCAGGGGCACAATTGCTGAGCTATTTGGTAGTTGCATGTTGTGTTTTCAATGAAACTGCCAAACTGTTTCCGAGAGTTGCTCTATCACTTTATATTTTCATCAGCAACGTATGAATGATCCAGTTTGTCTACATCGTGGTCAGTGTTTGGTGTTGTCATCATTTTCTATTTTAGCCATTCTGAAAGGTATGTAGTGATATCTCATTGTGATTTTAATTTGTGTTTCTTTGATGTCCAATAATGTTAAACATCTTTTCATGGGCCTATTTGATATCTGTATATCCTCTTGGATGCAATGTCTTTTTATGTCTTTTGCTCATTATCTCATTGTAGTCTTTGATTTTTCACTATTATTGCATTTATTCAAGATACTAGTACTTTGCCAGAAATGTGCTTTACAAATATTTTCTCTCAGCCTGTAGATTTGTTTTTTATTCTTTCTCTTTTTTTAAAGGCAGGCTCTCACTCTGTTGCCCAAGCTGGAGTGCAGTGGCATGATCATGGCTCAATTCAGCCTTGACCTTATGGGCTCAAGAGATCCTCCTGCCTCAGCCTCCTAAGTAGCTGGACTACAGACATGAGCCACCATGCCCAGCTATGAATAATTTAAAATTTTTTGTAGAGATGGGATCTCACTATGTTGCCCAGGCTAGTCTCAAACTCCTGGCCTCATGCAGTCCTCCTGCTTTGGCCTCCCAAAGTGTTGGTATTACACAGTGGTGCCTGGTCTCTCTTAATGGAGTTTTTCACAGGGTGAAAGTTTTAAATTTTGATGAAGCCCAATTTGAAACTTTTTTTTTTTCATGGAATCATGCTTTTAGTGTCAAGCTCAAGAACTTTTTGCCTAGCTTTAGCTCCTGAAGAGTTTATCATATTTTTTTCCTAAAAAGTTTTACAGTTTTATATTTTACATTTAAGGCCAGGCTTATCTTGGACATTTACTATCCTAGTGCTAGAATCAGCAGTTTCTCCAAGGAGCCCCTGTTTCTTTTATTGGAGAAAGGTATTAGAAACCAAGATCTGGGTGCTAGGCATGCTCATTATTATTGAGGTGTCATTGCTTTTAGGTTCTATCAGTCCACAAAGGAAGAAAATACACTAACCCATGTACTAAAGTTTTCATATGTGTTTGAATAAATATTTTATATGCAAATATCTATATTTATACTAAGCTAAACATGAGTTTATATTGATATTGATGTCTTCCACTCTACTCTATTGCCACATGGATGGTTCTATCTTCCTTTCTTTGCTTACTTGTAAATTCCCAATACTGAGAAAATTGACTCCTGTTATCTACCATCTATTTACTTATTCATTCTAGTATCCATGTGTAGTGGTATCATAATTGTTGGGCTGTACCCCAGTGGGAAATAACTTTACTAACAAGAGTACAGTGTATATGTACAGTAACTTTTGCTTTAGTGTTGGAGACTCCACTCATTTCCAAAGTTACTTAGGTCAACACCTATTTCCTCACCCTCTTCAGTGAGATTGTTCCATACATTTGTAATACAATTGGATCGTTTTGTCACCATCTGCATTCTGTCCTGGGATTTCCTGACCTTCTAAATGCTTTTTTAAAATGTGGATACATTAAGGTTTACTCTTTGTGCTATAAAGTTCTATGGGTTTTGATAAATGTGCAATATCAGATATTCACAATTACATGATCATAAAGAACATATGCCCTAAAAAAATCTCCTGCACTTCACCTATTCAGCCTTCTCCTTTCTGGAAACCACTGTTCTCTCTATGGTCTATATAGTTTTATCTCTTCCAGAGTGTCATATAATTGGAATCATATGACATGTAGCCTTTTCAGACTGGCTTATTTCATGGTGTAATGTGTGTTTAAGATCCATCCATGTCTTTGTGTGGTTTGAGATCTCATTTCTTTTTTTTAATCTCTGATTAATACTTATAAAATTAATATTCAAAATATCCAATATAGTGCATATGGACACACCATAGCTTGTTTGTCCAACAACAATTGAGGGACATCTTGGTTGCCTTTAGTTTTTTGTGAAGATGCATAAAGCTACTATAGACATTCATGTGCAGATTTTTGTGTGAACATAAATTTTCAGATCACTTGGGTAAATATCTATAAGCATGATTGCTAGATGTATGGTAAGACTATTAACTTTGTAAGAAATTGCCAAACTGTATTCCAAGATGACTGTACCTTTTTGCATTTCCACCAGCAATGAATGAGGGTTCCTATTGCTCCAGATCCTCACCAACAATTGGTTTTATGTGCCTGTGTGTGTGTGTGTGTGTGTGTGTGTTTTAAATTTTAGACATTATAATTGATGCGTAGTAGTCAGTTATATTTTTTATTCTTAAAAACTACTGAAGGACAGCATTTTTTTGTTTATTTTTTTGGCAATGCAGGAGAATTTAAGGCAAAGATACTGTTTAAACACCGAGAATCACTGACTTGGCCTCCATCTTAAAAAATGAGGATTGGCCTCAATGGTAAGGAATTTGCTTTAAAGCCTGGGAGAGCTCATGTTTATAAGATTCCCTTAAATCTATGGTTCTCAGTCCTATCAGACTCAATGCTCCCTTATAATAAATCTTTGTAATGCCCTGTTTGCTATGCCAAAATGAAAGTTATCAATAATATAACCTGACTATACAGTTTTAAAAAAATCAATGTAATACCATTACATAAAAGAGAAATTTTTAAAAATTAAGAAATTCTATGTCCCAATACGTAAATGTTCAGTCTTAATCACATTAAAAGACAATGAAGTAGTGAGATACCACTACCTTCTTGAATAAGTAGGTGAGAAGAGCAAAAGTCATTCTATAGAAGACAAACAGAAATTGAAGTAGTGATATCTTAGTCCATTTGGGCTGCTATAACAAAAATATCATAGACTGGGTGGCTTAAACAAACATTTGTTTCTCATAGTTCTGGAGGTAGATCAGGGTGCCAGCATGGTTGGGTTCTGGTGAGGGTGTTCTTCCCCATTGCAGATTGCTGAGTTTCCATTGTATCTTCACATGACTGAAAGAGAGCTAGAGAGATCCCTGGGGTCTCTTACATAAGGGTACTAATCCCATTCATGAGGGGGGCACAGACATTTAGTCTCTTGCAAGTGGTATGGGCAGACACTGGAATAAAATCTAGTATTACTCTTGCATATGAGAAAAAGAGGGCTTATTTGTATACAATGAGAGGGAACAACCCCAGTCAAAGTGTGAATAAATTATAGACTTGAAGTGGAAACAATGAGGATATATGGTTCTTGCAAACGAGCTCAGCATTACAAGTATGCTGTTAAAATTTCCTATATTATGATATAGGATATAATAGTGACAAAGTATCACATCTCCTCCTATTTTGAAATCCCGTTACATATTAGAGCATATGTTCAGTCTTGGCTAAAAAGGCATGGGAAGCTATATTCTTCAGTAGGCAATAAGGATTATAGAGTGGATTAGAAAGAAACAGTAAAATAAGAGGCTATACAGAAATTGTGTGGTCAACCATCAGGGATAGCTGTGAAATAAGAACTGAAAACAGACAACCCCAAAGTAATTCCAATGCTGGTTTCACAACACAGGGTTTTATCCTTGTACTATAAAAATAATATAAGATGGTAAAATGTGAAATTAAAAAAAAAAATTATAGTGAAATGTAGTGAGATCCCCGTGCGTTCTGATAATTTAATAATATTTGGCATCAAGTCACTTAAAAGAAGTCCCACATCTATTATGTATTTGCAATCTGCCTTGTCATTTTTGCAGTAATTTCACTTCTGCACTAAAACCCTTTTTAACTAATATGCAATTGGAAAGCTACACTACATTGAGTAGATGGAAAGCAAAGAGTAAGTAAATTATTCAATAGTTTCAAAATATTGTCTTTATCCCATTTAAGCTTTTCTCTCTGTAACATTCTTCACTTAAATTACATTGACTTCTTGCATAAATATATGTAAATATTTTCAGTATTTCATCTAGTAAAGTATCGTTGATTTATACTTGTAGTGGGTTTGGCGTCATGGGACATTAAAACATTGTGCAAGAGGGTATTTCCTGCATTGGATTGTCCTGTGTGTTTTAGAGTATCCAGCATCCTTGCTCCTACATACTAAATGCCTGAGCTTCCATGTCTCTGTCCCCAGTCATCAGACAACCAAAAATGCTCCTATGTTTCCAAGATGGCCCCTAACCTACAGTACCTGACTTGTTAAGAATCACTCAGCCTAAATCTATGGATTCTATACTTGCATGAAGAGTATTATAAGTTTCAGCTGTTTGATTTTATAAAAAGAAGTTTGGACAAATGGGTTTTGTAATGATTTCCTGGTATCAGAAGAGGATATAATATATATATATGTTTGATGAAATGGGAGTGTTGGAGCTGAGGTTAAGTAAGTGTCATATTTTTTAAAGAGGGGTACAGAAAATGTTCTTAAGGAGTAAACCAGCTATTAGCAAAGAAGACAGCAGGAAAGCTTAGATTAGAAACTAATTTGCTCTTATTTTGTTCTTGTTCTTATTGTTTTAGTTCACAAAGGTAGGTTAGCATAAGGGAACTGAAAAGAAAAAGAAACTGTTATGTAAGCATGTACCGTGTACCATGTACCAAGGCTCTGCTGATACTTCCAAATCTAATTTCATGAAGCTCTTTCAGGAGATTGTACTGTCATCACTTAATAGTGGAGAAAAATAGTTTTCCGAGAAATTATACCTCTGTTGAAAAGTAGAATCTGCCAAAAAGAAGAACAAGGAGAAAACTGAATGTTGGAAATGGCGCATATTGGAAATTACCCATTCTGTTGAATAGGCAAGCAGGCTCATCGGGTGAGCCACATCAATATGTTTTGAGGGAAATGGAAAGCATTTGTAAACTGGTAGGTCCAGACACTCTGTACTTTTTAACTTGATCTATGATCTTTTGTCCAAGTTGTAACAATATACCACTGTTGTACTTTGTTCCTTATGGGTAATAACAAAATAGACCACCCAAGGTTTAGGCTTTTTGATTCAGGTCTAGCTAGACCCTTGTTAAACAATGGGGTCTAAGTTTGTGTAGTAAACATTTCAATCTGAACAATGTAAGAGGTTTCCCTTAGTTCAGTTTAAAGAGTCAATGCAAGTGAAATGAATTACTTTCTGAGAGATTATGGACAGGAAACCTCTAAGTGTTTTATGTGTCACCCTTGGCAAGCTCTACATTTAGATTACTGTATCTCATGCTTTAATTCTGGAGTTTCAAAGGCAGTGTGCTGGAGCATGCTCCTACCAGCTTGTGAAGGTCAATTGTTAAATTTTTAAGAATTTCTCCATGTGTTAGTTAAACTGTTGATAATTTAAAATCAGCCCATGATGGGAATATTTACATCACAGAAATCAGCAAGCCCTTCAAATCAAGTCTCTACTCCTCCCATCCAGAGCCGGTTGTTAAACATTTATCTGCATACTACTGTTATAAAATCATTCTCCTATGTTTACTGGCCTTTGCTTACACTCAAAGGATCTTGGATTTCTCAGGGTTTGTTTATAGGGCTTAAAGTCTTTTGTCATATGACAATCACTGAAAAAAAAATTTGCTTTCTGGCTATAACCAGTTGGAATGAGGAAAATAACAAAGTTACTTATTTGGGGGTAGATGTCTAGTGCAGATGGTAGTGATAATCAATTTGTGGCTCATTATCATTAAGGTTTTTATCATTTCCATTTATCTTCATTCTTTACTCCCATTGTCCTCTGGTGTCATTGGCAAACATTCTAATCAATTTAATGTCAGTCCTCTTTTATATATGTTCTTGTAAAATGTGTAGTGTTCTGCATAAATCTATGAACTTACAGAAACAGTTTGTCTCATTCTATTTTATTCTATTTAATACCGTTTACACCCAGAACTAGTTTTAAGGATTCTTCACTTGACTGCATTAGTGACCAATTGCCCTGTGGAAAGACTGCACTAGTCCACTTCCCATCAGCCATTCTTGAGGACTTCCATATCTCAACATTCTTGCCAACAGTTAACAATTATCTCGCTTACTATTTCCAGGCTAATAGGTATAAAGTGATATCTTTTATAAATTTAGATTTCTGATTACTTAAGAGTTTGAGCATCTTGTTATATTCTTGCTAGCCTTTTGGGTTTTCTTTTCCATAAATAGCCGATAGATATATACTTTGCACAGTTTTTTTTTTTTTTTGCCATGGAGTTTCTGTATCTTATTATACATTTTAAATATTAATCTCTCATCAATTTCATATCCTGCAAATATATTTGGAAGAACAAATTTAAGCACCGTTAATAATCTAGTCCTTAGAAGCCCATAATTTTATACTTTTTAAGGATGGTGTAAAAAAAGAAAATGGGCCAGGCACGGTGGCTCACGCCTGTAATCCCAGCACTTTGGGAGGCCAAGGCAGGCAGATCACAAGGTCAGCAGATCGAGACCATCCTGGCTAACATGGTGAAACCCTGTCTCTACTAAAAATATAAAAAATTAGCTGGGCGTGGTGGCAGGCACCTGTAGTCCCAGTTACTCAGGAGGCTGAGGCAGGAGAATGGCGTGAACCTGGGAGGCAGACCTTGCAGTGAGCCGAGATCGCACCACTGCACTCCATCCTGGGCGAGAGTGCGAGACTCTTCCTAAAAAATAA
This sequence comes from Pan troglodytes, assembly GCF_028858775.2. NCBI lineage: Eukaryota > Metazoa > Chordata > Mammalia > Primates > Hominidae > Pan > Pan troglodytes. Next base: position 111,598,295 of record NC_086015.1, read on the forward strand.
AAAAAGAAAAAAAAGAACGGTCCCTATTACCTTTTCCTTCATCTTCCCCATTGGTTCTTTTATCAGTCAGCATTGATTAGATTGTTTTGCACTACCAAACATCCCCCAGATCTTTGTGGCTTAAAAGAGGCTGCAAGCCTGAGTGAGAAATGAACTGTCAAGTATAGATCAACAGAGAGTTTTTGCTTGTCATAGTCGCTCAGGGACTGATGTATCAGCTATCACGTTAAGCATTTCTGGCTGCTAAGACAACGGAAAGAGAGAATTCTGGAGGGTCTAGCACCAACCACTAAATAATTTGCCTGGATGTGACACATATTGCCCACAAGTCACTGGCCAGGAGTAGTCATGAGGCCTTATGCATTTCCAAGAGAACAAGGAAGTAAAATCCTGCCATTTTCTAAGAAAGCAGAGCAATACAAACAGTCAACAAAATACACTAATTTGCTCTTCTGGCCACAAAATAGGCAGGTCACTTCTTTTTTTCCCCCACTGCAGACAAAACATCCTTTTTTGAGAGAGACTGCCCCAAAGCCACCTTCAGTCAGCACATACAACTCAAAGCCCAACATCCCAACTCAATGAGAGATAAAGTCTTTACATCAGGTCCAGGTGTGATTCTTCATTACCTGAAAACCTATAAACTAAGATGACAAGTTATTAGTTTCTCACACACTCAATATACTTTGCCAGAATAACGAATGGATAACAACAATAAACAATCTTGTTCAGGTGGGAAAAAAAAGGGGACACTTGGGGTCAATGGGATGTAGCAATTCTGAAATCACCCTGTACATATGTGGAGGCCCAGGGCCCTTTATGCTGAGGCTGGGGGGTTTCTAGTTAGGGCTCAATTCTACTTCCTGGGAGAAAATTCCTAATTCCCTGTTCCCCAGTGCCTATGGCTTCACCCTTGGGGAGTTTCTTGCTTCTTCATTATCTTCCTCAGCTCTATCTGAGGAGAGCATGAGAGAATATATCCTTCTTAGTGGTCGAGAAGCTTTCTCAGTCTATGCTTTAGGGCCCAAGTGTGATTTTTAGTTTCAAATAGTCATCAAATTTTGGTCTAGTTTAATGCTTCTTTAGATTCAACTATAAATGTAATTAGGTCTTATCTGTTGGATTACAAGCAGCAGCATGTGCCAATAGACATGTTCACAATTATTTTCAAGACTGTGCTACTTTTAATTAAGTGCTCAGCTTGAGCTTACAAGGTTGTAGTGGGAAAATCATAGCCTTTGTCTCCTTTCGCTCAGCCTTATTGTCCTCTTAAAAGGATGCTATAACCTTAACGGGCCCTGTGCTCTATGATAATTGGTCATTCAGAAGTTTTAAGCTTTGGCCATGCCTTTGATGTGGTTCTTGCTGTAAAACTAATTTCTAATAAATCTTTGTTACTCAGAAGGCTTCCCATTTTTCTCTTTTACCAGCTGGAGATGAGAGGCAGTGCCTTTCCCAATAGGGCAAGTTTCAAACCTTCCAGACCCTCTCTGTTCCCTTTTATTCTTGCTTGTAAACCAGCCAATTCTTTCCTGAGTTAATTAATTTCTTGTTTGTTGACAGATATAGCCAATGGTAACTAAAATTCTCTTTTCCAAACTCTTGTCTCACAAATACAAGTTTAGCAAGCATATACATGATCTGCCTACCACTGTGTCACAAGTGACATTTTTACCAAATGTTTCACCACTCTTTAACATGGATTGTTAACCTTCCAGCCTCTAACCTTCTTGCCACTTAACCCCTAGGTCAATGCCAAACAATTTGGACTTTAGTTATAGTAATGCCCCATTTCTATATGTTTATTTGTAGCATGATCCAGGTGTTCTTCCCTCCAAGATGGATGACTAATTTAGCAGGTAACTGTGAGGTCCTGCTGTTTACTGGACTATGTTTCCCTGTGTCACTGAGTTAGAAGAAGACAATTAATTGGTTCATTTTCTTGGTATGGTTTGGCTGTATCCCCACCCAAATCTCACATTGAATTCGCATATGTTGTGGGACCCAGTGGGAGGTAACTGAGTCATGGGGGCAGGTCTTCCCCATGCTGTTCTTGTGATAGTGAATAAGTCTTATGAGATCTGATGGTTTTAAAAAGGGGAGTTCCCCTGCACAAGCTCTCTACTTGCCTGCTGCCATCCATGTAAGACATGACTTGCTCCTCCTTGTCTTCCACCATGATTGTGAGGCCTCCCCAGCCACATGGAATTGTGATTCCGATTAAACCTCTTTCTTTTGTAAATTGCTCAGTCTCGGGTATGTCTTTATCAGCAGCATCAAAACGGACTAATACATTTCTCTTAAGGCCTAATATTTCTGAGTCAGTTGCCCAAATATAACATTGAAATAACACTGAATGAATATCAAAATCTAAATCATCAGTATCTACAATTAATAGAGCTAATATCTCTTTTCCCCCTTGCTACAAATGTAGTAATATTGAGGAAATTCATCATATGATTTGCCTTCTTACCGGACATTTTAATACTGGTATAAAGAATAAATGGATAACTTGGTAATACCTGTCTTTTGTCAAAATTTGTTTGCATAATCAGAAATTTTCAGGGAATTACATTGAGGTTACTCAGGGTCCAGCCTCATGGATTTGTCCTTTTAATGGATCCTTGAGTAATTTTAGACATTAGTGTATTGTAGTACATATTTTGAGACATAAGAGAAATGAATGATGCTCCTCTACCCTGGGGGTTGGGGTGGAAAACAGACTCTTTCATAAGACTTGAGGGGGCTGGAACCAGCTTCATGTTGAGAGTAGGAATAGGACCCAGAACCACGTGACAATGCTAGGACACAGGAGGTGGATGGAGAAGGTAAAGAAGTCTGAGTAGGCTAGAGAAGGCCAAAGCAACCCCTAATTAACCACATATGAGCTTAACATGAAGAAGACTCAAGCTCCTCATGAACCTAGGTGGTTAACACTTGATCATTGATTATAAGAGCACGAAAACCACAGAACTGGCAGATGGAGAGAAGTGACAACATCGAAGAGAAATGTGGGCCAGCTCATGGGATCCCTATGTAGAGCAGTGGTTGGCAATTTTTTCCTCTAAAGGGCCAGATTGTAAATACTTAAGGCTTTGCAAGCCATATATGGTCTCTGTCTCTCCTCTTTCTTCTTTACAATCCTTTAAAAATGTAAAAATCTTCATAGTTCCTAGGTCATACAAAATCAGGCTGTAGGCCATTTTTGACCATGGGCATCACTTGCCAGTCCCTGGTATAGTCTGGTCAAATCTTCAAAGGATCATGTATATTTGGAAGCCACCAGGGAAGCAAGGAGCATCTGCAGGAAAAACTCATGCCATGTGATGGAGTCCTCATTGACCAACATCTGTGCTATTGAAGATGTCTGTGCTTCTTTTGAAAGACCAAATCTCTAAGCACCAGCAGCTATGCAGAGGAACCTAGAAAAGATATGGATGTCCCCTTTCTCCCCACAGCTTAGTGGACATCACTTCTCAGAAACCCAGACAGTGGATGAAGAGAAAGCTTCAAAATGTACCTTTAAACATGAATGCAATTAAATATTTTGAACTTGGCTGGAAACAATTGTTGTTTTAGACCACTTTTTCTGGTGCTGAATGGTAATGAGCCTCCAGAGCTAAGAAGAAATTGATTATAGAGAAAGAGTTTCTGTTATATTCTTTCCAATTTGACTTTCAAATCTATACGTTTTTTACAAAGATTTTTGAATAATCACCAGTGAATATTAGGGGCAATCAACATACATCTCTCTGCCATGGTCACTTTGAGTGTCAAGCTTGCACACTGCCCATTCAATACCTCTTTTACTCTGTGGATACAGCTTTTGTACTCCTTTTGCCTTACGTACATTTAAACCTCTGATAAGAGATAAACGTATCTCAGAATCCACAGTTATTTTTAATCACTTTGTACAAGTGAGGTAAGATCTGTTTCCTAAATATTTATTTAAATAGCTTTTCTAGACTGTGAAAATTTGGTACTTTCAAACCAATCCTGACAATACCAAACCCAAGGAAAGATACTATCAAAACTTACCTGATTAGGAAAAACATTAACACTATCTAGGCTATAAGAAAATATCAGAAAAAATAATTCCAATTACTGGAAACATTCAAGTTTTTAAAACATATCAAAAGTTCAATTATAAAAATAAACTTCAAAATAACTGCTATACTTATAGTTTGCTATTCTCAATACAAAGATCTGTAGATCAAAGATGTCCTCAAATCTCGAGCTAATATCTATGAAGGGTTTTTTGGCTCCTTTAATGCCTTGTGGGTTTTTTAGCTTAAGAAGTAAGAACAATCATGCTCACTTTTGGGGCAGTTAGACTCTTTTAATTACAACTTTTGAGCAGTAACACTGGGAAAATGTCTTTCATGGTTTGAGAAGTCCTAGTCCATGTGTTCAATTTTCATGCCTCTTCTTTTGAAAGTCTTACTGGGGTTTTTTCCCTGGTTTTTACCTTTGCATTCTACCTGCAGACACATGTCAGGAAAGAGTTGCACAGGGTTTGAGTTAGGGTGGTACATATGGTATAAACCAGGTTGGGCCCTGTGGAATCCCCAGGGCCAAGGCAAACAGGAATCCCAGTACTGGAGTATGGCTGTCAAAAGTGTATATATACCAGTTTCATGTCTTTGCTGTCTTTAATTCAGAGGCAGCCCAGGTCCCCCTGCCTATTTCTATCCTGACTTTTCAGTACTGTAAAATTTGGATTTAAAAAGCACTTGCCAATTTGGAAGGCTGAGGTAGGAGGATCACTTGAGTCCAGGAGTTTGAGACCATCCTGGGCAAAATAGCAAGACCCCACCTTTAAAAAAAAAAAAAGCGGCCAGGTGCGGCAGCTCATGCCTGTAATCCCAGCACTTTGGGAGGCCGAGGCGGGCAGATCACGAGGTCAGGAGATTGAGACCATCCTTGCTAACATGGTGAAACCCTGTCACTACTAAAAATACAAAAAAAATTACCCGGACATGGTGACAGGCACCTGTAGTCCCAGCTACTCAGGAGGCTGAGGCAGGAGAATGGCTTGAACCCAGGATACAGAGCTTGCAGTGAGCCGAGATAGCGCCACTGCACTCTAGCCTGGGCAACAGAGCGAGACTCTGTCTCAAAAAAAAAAAAAAAGAAAGAAAAAGCTGAGCATGGTAGTGCATGTTTGTAGTCCTAGCTACTCAGGAAGCTGAGGCAGGAGGGTCGCTTGAATCCAAGAGTTTGAGGTTGCAGTGAACTATGATTCTACCACTGCCCTCCAGCCTGGGAGACAGTGTGAGACCCTATCTCTAAAACTTAAAAAAATTTAAAAATGATACTTGCATTTTATCTCTTGGTCTTGTATACAGTAAGATTATATACTTGAGATGACTTAGGCATCTTCAGAAAAACTTGAGCCAGCCGTTTTTCAGAGACAAGTTACTGTTTTAACAGGATCTCTATGAGATAGGCAGAAATTCTTTGAAGGGCATGTAGTATGTGCATCTGGGAATGATTCTGTCCTGGTCAGTCCCTAGTGTATCCAGTTACTCCTTGTCTGACCAATCCTTGAGCAATAGAGAGTATAACAATGAATGGTTCTGGACATGTTTAAATTTTGGGCATGAGTGAACTTCACGCAGTTAGTGATCTTCTTGAAGTTAGCATTTGACTTGTAGGTCAATTCACCTCAGCAAGATCTTGAGTCAGCAGTTGACCTGCAAGTTCTCTGGAGAATGCTTCTAATGGTTGAAAGTTACATCCATTAAAGTCTCTAATGGATGTAACTTTCCAAGTCTGTTAAGAATCTTTCTACTTTCCCAAAGGATTTGGGGTTAATAAAGAGTGAAGTTTCTGAATAAAAGACGAAGACTTTTCATAAACCATGAATAATTGCCCCCATAAAATGTTTTTCCCTAGCAATGAAGAGGATAAATGTGTTAGGATGGCCTGGATTGAAACCATGAAGACTAAAGTCTCTCTCTCTTTCTCTTTTTAAAAATTATGCCACTCTAATTGCTGTGACTTCAACCTATCCAGAAAGTAAACATGCTATTACTACTGCATTTTCACTCATAGTGGACAATTTTATAAAATTTATTTGAAGATGCTCAACCAATTCTGTCATTCATGGTTTCAGTCTCTGTCACTTTTACAGTTTTTTCAACATTATATTAGTTACAGATGAGACATGAAAGGACATATCTTCTCTTATTCTAGAAAAGTTTCCACATCAATGTTGAGTATCAGAGCCAATTTGTCTCAGTGGTAATAAATTGTACAATGGAAGATTTTAGCAAAGTCCATTTGAAGTTATCTGCTGACACCAAGCATCCTTCCTGGATTTGACAGACCTTCTCTTCATGAATTTTAAAACCTGATGATTCACATTTATTTTCTAGCACTGATGAGTACTAGTTGGCAGTCCAGATTTCTTTGGACAATGAGAAAGGGACAGAGAACCGATGTCCCCAAGGCAAAACTATAAAGAAATTTTCTTTGTTCTATGTGAGTGCAAGTATTTCTGATTCTTATTCTTGATGAGGCTAGAAAACATTTATTAAATTCATGGTTGCATACCATATACCTGAGGCCTTATTAATCTTCTCTAGCAATGCTATCACATCCAGCATAGTGGCTATGATACAGGCTACTCTTTGGTTGAGCTTATATAATGCCTAAGGTTCTTGCCTAGCCGCGCCAAAGAATTGGTGTAGCGGCTGACCTCGGCGAGTGATAGAAACACAGACTGAGAGAGAGACAAAAAGCTGTAGGCTTTATTGAGCAGAGTGAAAGTACAAAGATTCCACAGTGTGGAAGGGGTCCCGAACAGGTAGCCAGAGTTAGATTATATGATTGCCTTTTAAACTCTTTTTTTTTAAATGTAATATTTTTCTTTATTGTATTGACTATTAAGGCTTTTGTCCATTTTGAACTTTTTTCACTTTTGTGAAATGCATATTTTCTAGTGTTGTAAGCATGTTTGTATTTAACATACCAACTTTTTATGTCTACCTCTTTCATCTTTATGTGCCACATGTAACAAATTTTTATCACAGTCACTGCATGCATCTAGTCTAAAAGTGTCAAAGAGAATTGACAGTCTTATAATGACAGCTGTCATTCCTTCAGTAATGTCAATCCAATTCCCTGGAGATATCCTATTATGTCCTAAGATCATTCCTCTATACTTTTCTTTATTTTATTTTATTTTATTATTATTATACTTTTAATTTTAGGGTACATGTGCACAATGTGCAGGTTTGTTACATATGTATACATGTGCCATGTTGGTGTGCTGCACCCATTAACTCGTCATTTAGCATTAGGTATATCTCCTAATGCTATCCCTCTCCCCTCCCCCGACCCCACGACAGTCCCCGGAGTGTGATGTTCCCCTTCCTGTGTCCATGTGTTCTCATTGTTCAATTCCCACCTATGAATGAGAACATGCAGTGCGATAGTTTGCTGAGAATGATGGTTTCCAGTTTCATCCATGTCCCTACAAAGGACATGAACTCTTCGTTTTTTATGGCAGCATAGCATTCCATGGTATATATGTGCCACATTTTCTTAATCCAGTCTATCGTTGTTGGACATTTGGGTTGGTTCCAAGTCTTTGATATTGTGAATAGTGTCACAATAAACATACGTGTGCATGTGTCTTTATAGCAGCATGATTTATAATCTTTTGGGTATATACCCAGTAAAGGGATGGCTGGGTCAAATGGTATTTCTAGTTCTAGATCCCTGAGGAATCGCCACACTGACTTCCACAATGGTTGAACTAGTTTACAGTCCCACCAACAGTGTAAAAGTGTTCCTATTTCTCCACGTCCTCTCCAGCACCTGTTGTTTCCTGACTTTTTAATGATCGCCATTCTAACTGGTGCGAGATGGTATCTCATTGTGGTTTTGATTTGCATTTCTCTGATGGCCAGTGATGATGAGCATTTTTTCATGTGTTTTTTGGCTGCATAAATGTCTTCTTTTGAGAAGTGTCTGTTCATATCCTTTGCCCACTTTTTGATGGGGTTGTTTGTTTTTTTCTTGTAAATTTGTTTGAGTTCATTGTAGATTCTGGATATTAGCCCTTTGTCAGATGAGTAGGTTGTGAAAGTTTTCTCCTATTTTGTAGGATGCCTGTTCGCTCTGATGGTATTTTCTTTTGCTGTGCAGAAGCTCTTTAGTTTAATTAGATCCCATTTGTCAATTTTGGCTTTTGTTGCCATTGCTTTTGGTGTTTTAGACATGAAGTCCTTGCCCATGCCTATGTCCTGAATGGTATTGCCTGGGTTTTCTTCTAGGGTTTTTATGGTTTTAGGTCTAACATGTAAGTCTTTAATCCATCTTGAATTAATTTTTGTATAAGGTGTAAGGAAGGGATCCAGTTTCAGCTTTCTACATATGGCTAGCCAGTTTTCCCAGCACCATTTATTAAATAGGGAATCCTTCCCCCATTGCTTGTTTTTGTCACGTTTGTCAAAGATCAGATGGTTGTAGATATGCGGCATTATTTCTGAGGGCTCTGTTCTGTTCCATTGATCTGTATCTCTGTTTTGGTACCAGTACCATGCTGTTTTGGTTACTGTACCCTTGTAGTATAGTTTGAAGTCAGGTAGTGTGATGCCTCCGGCTTTGTTCTTTTGGCTTAGGATTGACTTGGCGATGTGAGCTCTTTTTTGGTGCCATATGAACTTTAAAGTAGTTTTTTCCAATTCTGTGAAGAAAGTCATTGGTATCTTCATGGGGATGGCATTGAATCTATAAATTGCCTTGGGCAGTATGGCCATTTTCATGATATTGATTCTTCCTACCCATGAGCATGGAATGTTCTTCCATTTGTTTGTATCCTCTTTTATTTCATTGAGCAGTGGTTTGTAGTTCTCCTTGAAGAGGTCCTTCACATCCCATGTAAGTTGGAGTCCTAGGTATTTTATTCTCTTTGAAGCAATTGTGGATGGGAGTTCACTCATGATTTGGCTCTCTGTTTGTCTGTTATTGGTGTGTAAGAATGCTTGTGATTTTTGTACATTGATTTTGTATCCTGAGACTTTGCTGAAGTTGCTTATCAGCTTAAGGAGATTTTGGGCTGAGACAATGGGGTTTTCTAGATATGCAATCATGTCATCTGCAAACAGGGACAATTTGACTTCCTCTTTTCCTAATCGAATACTCTTTATTTCCTTCTCCTGCCTAATTGCCCTGGCCAGTTCAACACACGCAAATCAATAAATGTAATCCAGCATATAAACAGAACCAAAGACAAAAACCACATGATTATCTCAATAGATGCAGAAAAGGCCTTTGACAAAATTCAACAACCCTTCATGCTAAAAACTCTCAATAAATTAGGTATTGATGGGATGTATCTCAAAATAATAAGAGCTATCTATGACAAACCTACAGCCAATACAATACTGAATGGGCAAATACTGGAAGAATTCCCTTTGAAAACTGGCACAGGACAGGGATGCCCTCTCTCACCACTCCTTTTAAACCCTTTAAGGCGGGAAATATGTGTGGTGAGAAAATGCTACCAGAGCAAGAAACAAAAGGCAATTAACCATTTGTGACATGTCTTAGATCTTGAGGAAAACCGGAATTGCAACTTAGGTTTTGTCTACTTTATGACCTTGCAGCAGCATGGCAAAAAAGGCAGGATCTTACAGGACTTTACAAAGTATGTTCACAAGGAATTGGAATTGGGAGGATAGATAAGGCCTGGTGGTCACAGAAAAACAGGCAGTTAACTTTCCTTTTAACTTTAGTTTTCTGGGAGGGGGAAGGGAGAGAGAGAGAGAAGGACACAAGGAAACTTACAGCAACATTTTTGCTGTTTATAGCTTTCTTGGGGAAGAAAACACATGCACAAATCCTGATGCTAGGAATAGTTTAAGCATATATCTTCAATATTATCCATCCTGGACCGAAGTAAGTCCTGATGCAGGAAATGAGTAAGTTTCACAGCTTTCTGAGCCCCTACTCGATCCAGGAAGCCCAGCTGGCCCTTCCTCTCACTTGCAGTGGTCTGCAGTTTTTCTCCAGGATTCACTCAATTTCTTTACAGTCAGAGAAATAAACTAAATGGAGATGTGATAGGGACCACCATGCTTATATCCTTCAGATCTTTAGGGATAGAACTCCTGTCTGCCACTTTTTCTGAAATGTGGGTTTTTTGTTGTTGTTTTTTGTTTTTTTGAGACAGAGTCTCACTCTGTCACCCAGGCTGGAGTGCAGTGGTGCAATCTCGGCTCACTGCAACCTCCACCTCTCAGGTTCAAGCAATTCTTCTGCCTCAGTCTCCCGAGTAGCTGGGACTACAGGCACACGCCACCACACCGGGCTAATTTTTTGTATTTTAGTAGAGACGAGGTTTCATCGTTTTGCCCAGGCTGGTCGCAAACTGCTGAGCTCAGGCAATCCACCCACCTCTGCCTCCCAAAGTGCTGGAATTACAGGCGTGAGCCATTGTCCCTGGCCTCATTTTTTACTGTCTATTGAGTGTGGGGTATTTCAGAGACTTCCACTTGATCTTCCCTACTATGATGGTTCCTACCAATAGAACCAAGACCCAATTTGAGAGTTATGCCAACTTCCAAGTATGTCAACCCTAGTTATACACTTGAAGACTAGTGAAATGATAACTGCTAGTCTCATTAACTAGCATTAATGAGAGAGATAACTGCACCCTCATTAACTGCTAATTTATTTTCTGTCTAGAGACACTGCAACTCCTTGCAGGCTAAGCCCCCTAGGCTGCACCTCTGTCCCTGCTGGTTGAGACATAATTTTGACCACCTAGTTTCTGGCATATAAGCACCACCACCCGGTCCCCATTGTACCTCATTAGCTCCAATGCTATTAGTGAGCCAACCTAGACCAAGTAGATATACTGTAAGCCAGAATCTATTTATTATCTGGTGTTTGCATGCCAACTCTAACAGCAGAGACTTGATTTTGATCCTTGGGTATCAGTGTCAACTAAGAACCTATATCTAAAAGTCCTTGAAATGTCTGGGTATTCCCCTTTTCCTTATGTTCAAGTAGATCTTGTTGGGAAATGACTGGTGGAATCATTACAATGGATGGTTTTAGTAGTTCATTTTCATGCTGCTGATAATGACACACCTGAGACTGGGTAATCATAAAGAAAAATAGGTTTAATGGACTTATAGTTCCACATGGGTGGGGAGGCCTCACAATCATGGCAGAAGGCAAAAGGCATGTCTTACATGGCAGCAGACAAGAGAGAATGAGAACCAAGTGAAAGGGGTTTCTCCTTATAAAACCATCAGATCTTGTGAGACTTATTCACTACCATGAGAACAGTATGGGGGAAACTGCCCCCATGACTCAATTATCTCCCACTGGGTCCCTCCCACAATATGTGGGAATTATGGGAGCTACAATTCGAGATGAGATTTGGGTGGGGACACAGCCAAACTGTATCATTGTGACCCTGGTCCCTCCCAAATCTCATGTCCCCACATTTCAAAAGCAATCAAGCCTTCCCAGTAGTCCTCCAAAGTCTTATTTCAGCATTAACTCAAAAGTCCACAGTCCAAAGTTTCATCCAAGACAAGGCAAGTCTTTTCTACCTATGAACCTGTAAGATCAAAAGCAAGTTAGTTACTTCCTGGATACAATGGGAGTACAGGTATTAAGTAAATACACCAATTCCAAATGGAAGAAATAGGCCAAAATGAAAGAGCTAAATGCCCCACGAAAGTCCGAAATCTGATGGGGCAATCAAATCTTAAAGCTCCAAAATGATCTCCTTTGACTCCATGTCTCACATCCAAAGTGTGCCGATGCAAGAGGTGGGTTCCCATGGTCTTGGGCAGCTCCACCCCTATGGCTTTGCAGGGCACAGCTTCCCTCCTGGTTGCTTTCACAGGCTGGTGTTGAGTGTCTACACCTTTTCCAGGCACATTGTGCAAAGCCATGGTGCACCCCCTTCTGGGGTCTGGAGGACAGTAGCCCTTTTCTCACAGCTCCACTACACAGTGCCCAAGTAGGGACTCTGTGAGGTCTTCAACTCCACACTGCCCTCCTGCACTTCCCTAGCAGAGGTTCTCTATGAGGGCCCTGCCCCTGCAGCAAACTTTGGTCTGGACCTCCAGGGGTTTTCATACATCCTCTGAAATCTAGGTGGAGACTCCCAAACCTCAATTTTTGACTTCTGTGCACCCGCAGGCTCAACACCACGTGGAGGCTACCAAGGCTTGGGGCTTTCACACTCTGAAGCCATGGCCAGAACTGTACTTTGGCCTCTTTTAGCCATGGCTAGAATGGCTGTAATGCAGGGCATGAAGTCCCTAGGCTACACACAGCAGGTGGGCCCTGGGTCTGGCCCATGAAACCATTTTTTCTTCCTAGGCCTCCAGGGGAAGGACTGCCTCAAAGGTCTCTGACATGCCCTGGAAACATTTTCCCCATTGTTTTGGCAATTAACCCCTGTGTTAATCATAAATTTGCAGTTATTTATGCAAATTTCTGCAGCAGGCTTGAAATTCTCCTCAGAAAATGGGTTTTTCTTTTCTATCACATTGTCAGGCTTCTATTTTTTTTTAACTTTTACGCTCTGTTTTTCTTTTAAAACTGAATGCATTTAACAGCACCTAACTCACCTCTTGAATGCTTTGCTGCTTAGAAATTTCTTCTGCCAGATACTCTAGATCATCTCTCTCAAGTTCAAAGTTCCACAAATCTCTAGGGCAGGGGCAAAATGCTGCCATTCTCTTTGCTAAAACATAGCAACAGTCACCTTTACTCCAGTTCCCAACAAGTTTCTCATCTCCATCTGAGACCACCTCAGCCTGGATTTTATTGTCTATATCATCAGCATTTTGATCAAAGCTATTCAACAAGTCTCTAGGAAGTTCCAAACTTTCCCACATTTTCCTGTCTTCTTCTGAGCCCTTCAAACTGTTCCAACATCTGCCTGTTACCCAGTTCCAAAGTTGCTTGCACATTTTCAGGTATCTTTACAGTAGCACCCCACTCCTGGTACCAATTTACTGTGTTTGTTCTCACACTGCTAATAAAGAGATACCTGAGACTGGGTAATTTATAAAGAAAAAGAGGTTTAATGGACTCACCGTTCCACGTGGCTGGGGAGGCCTTAATCATGGCGGAAGGCAAAAGTCATGTCTTACATAGTGGCAGACAAGAGAGAATGAGAACCAAGCGAAAGATGTTTCCCTTTATAAAACCATCAGATCTCATAAGACTTATTCACCACCACAAGAACAGCAGGGAGGAAACTCCCCCATGATTCAATTCTCTCCCACCAGTTGTCTCCCATGTCATGTGGGAATTATGGGAGCTACAATTCAAGATGAGATTTGGGTGGGGACACAGCCAAACCATATCACTAATGAATTCTTGCAGTTCATTTGGGACTTAATTTCTCTCCTCCCTTAAGAAACCTGGCACACCATCAGCTGGCTTGTGCTGTGACTTGACCCTAGTTATCAGCCTAAAATCTAGGAGACAAAATGGGGTCATTTCCTGAAGTGAGTGCCTGATGCCTTGTGAGGAAGAATGCTTTGAAGAATCTTCCTGCATGAGGTCAAAGTTAGCCTTTAATAGGGAGGACTGGGCCATTTTTATAAGTTCTGTCTCAGGGTGTCCGCAGAGCCACAGTTCACAAGGACACCCATCCAGACACCTTTTTACCATGTTTTCCCAAACAGGGCCTTGTCTTTAGCGTTGCAAACATTATCTTAGCTGAGCATTATCTTGAAAGCAAGATAATGATAATTATTGCTTTCAACAGTCTCTGAACCTTCTCAGTTTTAATTATGAGATTTGGAGTTTGTTCATTAGTTGGGTCTGCTCTCCTGAAAAACATAAGGGCTTCTTTGTAAGTGACTAAACAGGCCCTCTAGTTCTCACACTTAGTTTTCAACCTTTTTAACTGCCTTTAGTGTCTCTTGACCCCTCTGTAGTTAGTTAATGCAACTTATGAATAACCAGCCAATTCTACTTTCCTTGTATATATTGTTACTCTTATTATCTTTTAAATGCCTGAGTTGTCCCACTGGCACAGGTATACCTCCATCAGAATATTTATCTTGTCCTAAATACCAGTGAAATTTTCATCAACTGGGCCTCTACCTTGTGGCAGGGAGTAGCCTTGCCCCATATATCACTTAAGATGGGGTACTTCTTACCACCCGGCTGGTGAGTGACAAGTCCCCAAACTGCATCTTACTACCTGCCTTCTTAGACCATCCAGGTATATCAGTTGTGTTAGATTTGCCTTCCAGGAAGCAGTCACAAAGACAGAGATAGGAATGCATGAGTTTTATTGTTGGTAATGCCTATGAAACATAAGGGGAAAGTAAACAGGAATAGGAAAAGCCTTCAGACTGTGATGCAGGCCTGACACCTATGAAAGAAGGCAGGGAATGAAAGGGGATTGGATAGAAGCAGCATGAGACTGAAGTGCAGCTTTGAGAGTCTTGGCCAGCTTGATAGAGAGCTCCAGAGCAAAGATTGCCTATCACAGGAGGTTTGCATTGGCCATAAATAGCTGTGCTTTGGGATCCCTGATGTTCTAAGTTATTGACTGGGAGCTGTCTAGGAAGGGTTGTCCTTGGCTCAAACACAGCAATAGATCCCAAAGGTGCTGCAGCTAGAGGCTGTCAATAGACTACACTCCTCATTACAGGTTCTCTCTTAAAAGGAGATCTGAGCAATGCATTTTTGAACTATTATGCTGCCAAATTAGGTATTAGCTACAGGCTAGGCATTACCTTTTTTACATTTCATCCCCTTCATCTAGAATTATTTCCCATCTGTTTGAATAACATTCATTAGAATTTACTAGAGAAGTTCTGGGTGTAAAAAATAGTTTTTAATATCCTGTTTTCTTGAGAATGTCTCTAGGTATAGAGTCCAAGTTTTCTGTTTTCCCTACTTTAAATAAATCAACTGTCTTCTGTCTTCCCTGCTACTCTGATGGTTCAGTCACGATTCTAATTATCTTTATTTTGTAGATTATCTTTCATTTCTTTCTGACTACTTTCACAATGTATCTTTCTGCAACATTTATGATGTGTTAATGTGTGATTTTATTTTTATTTTTACTGCCTTGGACTTCTAAGTCTTGGCTTACTAGTAATTATAAAAAGTTACCAGCACTATCTATCTCTCCCTTAGGCTGTCACATCCTTTTGGAACTCTGGTTAGAATTCTGTTACTTTTTATTCTATTCTCCATATTTCTTGCCTTCTCTTTTATATTTATATATCAATCCTTCTGGGTGTGTTTTGGAAGTCTCTTCAGGTTAGACTTCCAGTTTAGGCAGAGCAAAAATAAAATGTATAGCTTAATTTGTGCTCTAAATTTCACATTTTATGTGCTGTAGTCTTCTTTTCTACATATTCTATTTGATTGTGTTTAAAATCTCTTAGTTCTTATTCTTTAAAAATCTCTTCTTCCAAGCTTATTTTTAAGGATCTCATTTCTTTAAACATATATGCTTTTTATTCTGATTGATAATTCTGATATCTGAAACCTTTGTGGTCTACTTCTGCTGGTTCTTACTCATAGTATGTTTTCATTATTATTTTGTGACCTGTATTTTGATATGTGTGTGTGTAGATGCTCAATTTTCTGGTGATTTAACCGTGGGAATTCCATAGGACCTGTTAAATTACTCAGAGAGGATTGATATTTTCTTTTCTCAGTAGCTTGCTGGTATGACAAATCCAGGAATTCAAATTAAATTCTATACTTCAGTTTTCCTTGGACCATACAGGTTATTTGAATTTAGACAGCAAACCTGAGAACTGGTATATGATTATGTGCTCTCAGGGAAGAATTTATTTTCTTTTCCCTTTACCTACAACTAAGTTTGAGAAGGTATGTTTCTTTGATTTCATCTTTTTTGGCAACTTTTTTTCATTATATCCTGAAAAAGTCAAAATTTTATGCAGGATCTCCCCCTAGGTTCCCCAACTAGATAGGCCATAGGATTTAGTTCTTCATATTAGCTCACAAAGAAGCAGCTCAAAAATCTCCAGAGTTCAGCAGAAACTGACAGGTCAAGAGGCTGATTTGGTGGTACCTGAGTATCACCCAGCATTCCTAGTTTTAAATAATTTGAAGAATTTTTCATATTCTTTAATTTTTTACCAGCCTGTTGACACTTTCTAAAAGATTTTAAAAAATATTTCTAGTCATTCTCTTAGATTCATTGGGTGGGGGTTTTTTAGGATATCTAATCTACCATACTCCTGGAAATATAAATATTGATAACTCTTTATCTATTTTTCATGGAGTCCCAATTTTTCCCTAAATGTTTCTTACTGGGAAATAAGATTGCATATTCTGGCAACTGAGTACTTTAAATAAAACCAACTTTCAATAGGAATCTAACTTATCCAAAAATATTTCTGTGAGAAAAGCCCCCTGTTAAGGAGAAAAGAAAAAGAAGTTAACATAGTCCAAGACAGATGAAGAACCTGTTTGTCACCAAAGGATTTTTTTTTCCCAAAGTAAACTTGATGCTTGCTATATTATAATACTATCTTGATGTCAACAAATTTCCATCTCTTTCTGGTTTACTCACACTCAATTTCTAGAACCTGCATGTTTCTTTCTCTTGATCGCTCATCTGTTCCTTTCCATCCCCACTAGAGTCCAAATTTTCAGGCTCTGTTTTGAATGTTCTTAAGTTAAAGCAGCATTCAATCCATTGGAAAGTAGACACCTACATTTCCACCGACCCTTGAAAGACCCTATTCACAGCTGTTTCCCCTCCACCTCTCACTAAACCCGGTTGCCACACCATTGTCTGCTAAACCATGGCCTCAATCTTGAGTGTCTTATTCCTTGCAGAACACTCAACTTGAGCACTCAATATGTTGCAACACTTTAAATAAGTGTTTGAGTGGACTCCTTTTGATTGTGTGGTTTTTAAAAAAAATCTTTTCACATTCCTTTCATTCAATTAATGCTTATTAGTTTCTAGGCAGTTAACTAGGTGCTAGGGTGACAAGGAAAATAAATATGACCCCTGTCTTCAAGGAGACCTTTTAAATAAGTTACATAAAGAAGTAAATAGTTTCCATGTGACTTGAGACATTCTTCACATCCCTTGGTAACCAGAGAAATATAATCCAAAATCTGGGTAAACCTGGTTTCTACAGAGAACTAGGAGAAAAGAACAGATGAAGGTGTATCTGACTATCTGAAGATTGCAAGCCTATATTTTTGAGCATGAGAGTTCCTTCTACAACATGCACAACATGCACAAACAAAATATATTTCCACAGAGGAAAACATCTGATATTCACATAAAATAGCCTGTTCTTAAGGAACCTTATCTTTCAATTCCCTTGTTTATGGTAAATAAAAAATTGTAAACAGACTACTGGTTTTACAGTCTGGTTACCATATCTGAATTTCCTCAAAACACTTGAGAGAATCTTCACCTTAAAATCACCTTGACTTGACAGAATGCAGAAGCTGAACCTATTAACCTTGAGATTATGATTTGCATACCTTGCAATTTTCTCCAGCTCTAAACCTGAACTAATTAAGAATTATTAGTAACTAATAACTATTCAATAACTTAAAGAACCTATCATTGTGTACTTCATTGTTATAGAGGTCTAAAATTAATTAAAAGTTAGTATTCTTCACCCAATAAATGATATATTTTTGAAATGTTATAGTTTAGACTTGCTATGCAGAGCTCTCATTCAATAATTTGACATAGAAGAAACAAGACTCTATCTATACATTACACTAGCAACGTATCTATAGTGCTGTTTTAAAGGAAAGCCTGATCTGTGATTACCAGAATGGAGTCCTGAGTTTTCCCTTGTGGTGGCTGTAACTCTTTTACAAGGTAGTCCTTGACTTTACTGGCAACTGTCTCTACCTCTGTTCTACTGGCATCACTATAATCTTACTCCACCCTGCTGTGAAACACTGGGAAACTGGGAATAAGAACAGGGCAAGACCCATGATAATAGCAGGATGTTATTGCAGTTATGTGCTTTTTTTTTGGTAAAAGGTGAAGATATTATTCAGAAGAGAGTGTTTATATGTGTAGCCACTTTGTTCCTATGAAATATATGTCAGATGTCATTCCCATTTTGTTACTGAGGAAATAGCCCTGTTGCTGAGGATGGGCCTAAAGACTCACTGTAAAATCATAATAGTATAGGAGGAACTTGCAAATGATTAGGCATTTGAATGTCTACTATGTGCTAGGGCTTTGCTAGGGAAATCACATTTGCCTATACATAGCAAAATCACCAATCCCAAGTGGGAAAGTCAGGGGTAGTTCTAATAGCATTGAGAAGTTATGAGGGTCTGGCAGATATTAAGTCTCCCTGGAACTAGAAAATTCAGAAGTCTTTTGTGATATATATTTGAAAGATCAGAAGAATGGCAGCATAGTTTCATTTCAAAGAAGAACAATTCAATATTTCAGTATAAGTCAAATACTTTATATAGATTCTTGTTTAATCTTCTAACCACCCTGTGAGGTAGATGTTTTCCCCCTCTCGAAGACTAAAAAACTGTGATATAAAGAGATTAGGTAACTCACCACAATCAGTAAAGTAGCAATGAAAGACTTCCAGGAAGATCGAGTTGAAGTACTTGTCTATTCTCCTTCCACTTAGTACAATAAAAAACCTAGACATTATATTTTACACACACACACACACACACACACACACACACAGCCCTAAAACATAGAGAAAAGGCCCACAGGCTAGGAACCCTAAGATCCAAGATCAACAGGTTGGGGTATTCCCAAGGCTTTCTTTTAACCTCATATATCTCAGAGGTGGAACTGAAATGGCTAGCAAACTGGAAATGCCAGTGGGCATAGACCAAAAACATCCTAACAAAATCTTTCTTTCTTTACTAAAACAATCAGGAAAAGGGGAAACGTAGCAAGGCAGAAAACTTTTAGTAACAACTTCTCTACTTCAGCCAAATATCACAGAAAAAGTGGTGGAGAACTTAGGGTTTCACTTTCTGGAGGCTGTAAGGTGGTATCAGGAGGCTGAGTAGGGAATGTGGACTTTCATCCTCTTAGGCAGTATCAAGGACCCTGCCCTCGCCAGAGTGTCAGTGGAGGCTGTGTGGAGTACCTGGACTTCCACCTCCACTCTGTAGTAATGAAATGGCACCCCCAGTTTCCCCTGCTGAAGCTGTGTCAGAAAAAAAACAGCTGAAACACCATGTAAAAATAAGATCTAAAGTCTCATAAATGAAAAACTTTCACACTGCAAAAGTATCTGTTAAGAGGATGAAAAAATAAGCTACAAACTGAGATAAATTATTTGCAAACCATCTATTTGACAAAGGACTAGTATCTGGAATATATCAAATACTCTCAAAATTCAACAGTCAAAAGAGAATCCAATCTGAAAATGGGTGAAGGACATGAACAGACATTTCACCCAAGAGTGTATACAATTGGTAAATGACAGTCATTAGGAAGAGTGTATACAATGCTGAAAAGATGTTCAACATTAGTAGACATCAGGGAAGTGCAATTTAAAATTACAATGAGATATTACTTTACACCTATGAGAATGGCTAGAATAAAAAATACTGAGAACACCAAATGCTGATAAGGATTTAGAAAAATTGGACCACTTATATTGCTGGTGGAAATATAAATAATATAGACATTCTGGGAGACAGTTTGGCAGTTTCTTAAAAAAACTAAACATTCCAGCAATTGCACCCTGAGTATTTCTCCCATAGAAATGAAAACTCATGTTTACTCAAAATTCTGCACATGGATATTTATGCCAGCTTTATTCATAATAGCCAAAAACTGAAGACAATTCTGATATTCTTCAATGGATGAATGGTTAAACTGTGGTACAACCATACTGTGGAATACTACTCAGCAATAAAAAGGAATGAACTGGACAACCATCTGGATGAACCTCCAGAGAATTATGCTGAGTTTAAAAAGACGGTCTCAAAAATTATATACTGTATAATACCATTTGTAAGACATTTTTGAAATGATAAAATTATAAAAATGTAGAGCAGTTTAGTGATTGCTAGGGTTTAAGTGGGCTGTGGCAATGAAAGGTCAATATGAGAGATCCTTGTGGTGATAGAAATCGTCTGTTTCCTGCCTGCATCAATATCAACATCCTGGTTCCTAGGGGCCAAATTGTGTCCCCTCACAATTTGTCCATTGAAGTCCTAACTCTCATTACCTCAGAAAGTGACTATTTTGGGAGATAGGGTCTTTAAAGAGGCAATTAAGATGAAGTCATTAGGATGTGCCCTAATCCAATATTTCTGGTTTCCTTGTAAGAAGAGGTGATGAGGACACAGACACATAGAAAAGGAAGACCCTGCAAAGACACATGGAGAAGACAGCCATTTACAAGCCAAGCAGAGATGCCTCAGAAGGAACAACCCTGCTGACATGTTGGTCTTGTACTTATATCCTCCAGAATTGTGAGGAAATCAGTTTCCATTGTGTAAGCCACTCGGCTTGTGGTACTTTGTCATGGCAGCCCTAGAAAACTAATACACTAGTTATAATATTGTACTATAGTTTTGCATGGTGTTGTCTTCCAGGGAGACTGAGTAAAGCATACATGGTATCTCTTTATATTATTTCTTACAACTGAACGTAAATCTGCAATTATTTCCAAATAAAAAGTATCTTTGTGAAGTTATTCTGAGGTTCAAATGCAGGCCTGTCTGTTGCTAAAGTTTATGATCAAACTGGCCCAAACTTTTGACTCGGTCCTGTGTCAGAGCAACTAATTGTGAGGCTATCAGTTATCCAAACTATGAATTCAGACTCAGGAGTTTGACATAGAGTCTTAGCAGTGATGGGTCAAAATGTAGCATTCTATGGGGTTTTCTAATTTTCTTTCTTGTGGTTCATTACTTCTGGACTGCCTCCTTCCACAGAGAAATGACCCTATCTCACAGACCCAGAGCTTTGCGTAAGGAGTGACCTCAGTGCTGTTGCGTTCATCTGTAAGTGAAAAGGCCTTAGCAATCTTAAAGGTAATTGATGCCACATGGTGTTCTGAGACTTTCCAAAAGTCATACTACATAATTTTGAGTGCAACCATTTTGTAGTCTTTAGGAACATATTGCTTTTAAGATGTCATTGGCACCAAATTTCCCCTAAATGTAAGCCACCTACATTGGGTCTGCAACTGAAAAAGTAATAATCAGAACTAAAGAAATAGTAATTGTTTCCACGCTTTAAAAATAAAATAAAAATCTCCTGTCAGACTCAAGAAGCTTCTGTCTGTTCCTTATGTGGTAAGGGATTTTCATAAGGCATTTTTAGGGGTAATTTTGACTTTGTGAATGTTTTGCTTCATATGCTGACTTTAGAAATTAACCTCCTCATAAAATTCAATCCCACTTTGCTATTTTGACATTTCCTTTTTTTTGAAAGTATTCATTAACATTTCACATAATTGCCCTGTTTCCAGAGCAAGTATGTAATTTCCTACAAAATGAAGACCTCATAATGCATATCCAATAAAGTCCACCCTGTCTGCCACTAGTTGATACCTTAGCCTTATCAAGGGATTGAAAGAATGATTTTTCTGCTGTTGGTCCTGTTGGATCCTGTTGAATCCTGTTGGTTGTCTCCACCACTAAAATGTGACCACCAGCCACGGCCATTTATAGCACCTACTATTCTTCAGTCATTGTTGTTCTCTTTGTTATGAACTCCTGGCTCTTTTTCTTTTTTCTTCTCTTTTCTTCTTTTTTTTTTTTTTTTTTGAGATGGAGTCTCACTCTGTCACCCAGGCTGGAGTGCAGTGGTGCAATCTTGGCTCACTGCAACCTTCGCCTCCCAGGTTCAAGTGATTCTCCTGCCTCAGCCTCCCAAGTAGCTGGGACTACAGGCGCACGCCACCATGCCCAGTGAATTTTTGTATTTTTAGTAGAAATGGGGTTTCACCATGCTGGCCAGGCTGGTCTCGAACTCCTGACCTCGTGATCTGCCCTCCTTGGCCTCCCAAAGTGCTGGGATTAGAGGCATGAGCCACCATGCCCGGCACTCCTTGCTCTTTTCTGAGTATGAATACTGCCAGTGATTATTGCCAAGTCAGCATATAGAATGTCAAGCAAATTGATTAGAGTACTTTCATAACATTGCCTTTACCGAGATGGCCATGTAAACAACAATCAAATTTTCATACAATTGGATGCTAGGAAAAGCCATGATAATATACCTATGAGAACTTACATTCCAGTAAAATGTGAAGTCAAGGGATGGGCTTATAGAAACAGAGGTATTTCACTCTCTGACCAAAGAGTAAATTGCACAGAGCTTCAAGAGGAATTTTTAAAAATGAAATGTGTGTGTGTGTGTGTGTGTGTGTGTGTGTGTGTGTGTGTACATGATTAAATATATTTAGTCAAGAGATGGGCTTATAGAAACAAATATAAATATATTTAATTTAAATATATTTTTTAACATATTTTTAAAACATATTTACATATAATTATATATATTTATATATATTTATTTAAATAAAAATATTTTTTCCTAAAGGATTAAAAGCAATTATGTAAACAGCTTTCACTTTATAATTTTTTCAACTGAAGTAATCTGTTCCGACAAACTATAATTAAAATGTTATTTAATAATTTTATCATTATTAATCATGTGGATAATTCTGGTGTTCAGATTATAGAATAGTAACTGACATAGGTATCTCTATGCTTTCAGGGAAATGGATTACTTGGCTAATCTATACAAATTGTTAATGTGTTCTTTAGGCAAGTCATGGAATAAACTCAATCGGTTGCTCCACAGTGTTAAATATTTTAGTTACTATATCTAAGATCCAGAAACTGGGTCTTAGTTTCCTTTCTTCATATTTATAACATAACACATTGCCTCTCAATCTTTAGTGACAAGCAAGCACAGCAATGTTTACCCAGGCTGCTGATTCCTGGTATCTGTCAAATATTATAAAGTGATACTTGTTGGCTCTTGTATTAGAAGCAGTGTTGCCAACTGATCTGATAGTCTGCATACACTGAATAGAATTGCTCCCTTTGGACTACTATTTAGGTCTAGATCTGTCCTTTCCAAATCAAGAATTGTTTGATATTCAGCAGTTGGTTTTTCTTGATCTTGTGCTCGTATGCTGGTAGCAAGATTGTACTTCATCTAAGAGTTTTCATTTATTTTTTACTCAATATCCTTATTGTACCAGAAATAAATATAAATGGCCATGTTTCATTCTTATAAACTTATTGAAGGACAAAACTCCCTTAATACATATATGCATATATAATTACACCTGGCAAATACTGATATTATTGCTATTTTAGAACTCAAAGCTATAAAGACGTCATTCTGTTTTCTCTCCTCAGTGAGGCTGTTTGAAATAAGCCATCAATATATCTAAAATAAGCCATAAGAATAATCTTATGGCTTATTTTACATCTTATTAGAAAACATAGTATGAAAGGAAGCCAGACAGAAAGCTTTATAGACCGACCCTAGAAATGTCTTTGAGTAAAGATAGTTACTTCCAGCTCTCTCAAACCATCTGTTGAATAGCAACTTACGTGTTTTTCCTTATATTTATATATGCATCCTTCTGCTTAAACAATTGCTACCTTAAAGGTCATCACAATTCTTGTTATTAAACACCTAATGTGTGCAAGTGATACAGAGCATAAAAAGATTATACTTGGTTTTCAAATATTAAATCTTATAGCCTTTGTCTGTGATTGGAAATGAAAAAAAAATGAGTATTGAATTTCAGGTCTGGTGATTAATAGGGTAATGAGAAGAATGAACCAGAAAAATCGAAAGAATGTGTTTGTAGCCTGTTTCAACTGAGATTTTCCCAAGCAGAGCCTGAAATAAGTCTTTCATGCAAGTACTTTTTTTTTAATTCAGAGAAAATGTCCTTTAATATAACCCTTTCAAATCGTTTTCTTTATTTTTAACTTTTATTTTAGGTTCAGGAGTACATGTGCAAGATTGTTTTATCGGTGAACTCATGTCATGGGGGTTTGTTGTACAGATTATCTCATCACCCAGGTATTAAGCCTAGTACCCCATAGTTATTTTTTCTGTTCCTCTCCCTCCTCCCACCCTCCACTCTCAAGTATACCCCAGTGTCTGTTTTTCCCTTCTTTGCGTTCATGAGTTCTCATCATTTAGCTCCTACTTGTAAGTGAGAACATGTGGTATTTGGTTTTCTGTTCCTAAGTTAGTTTGCTAGGGATAATGGCCTCCAACTCTATCCATGTTCCCACAAAAGATGTGATCTCCTTCCATTTTAATAGCTGCATAGTATTCCATTATGTATATTACCACATTTTCTTTATCCAAGCTGTCATTGATAGGCATTTAGGTTGATTCCAAGTCTTTGCTATTATGAATAGTGCTGCAATATACATTTGTGTGCCTGTGTCTTTATGGTAGAATGATTTATATTCCTCTGTATGTACCCAGTAATGGGATTGCTGGGTCAAATGGTAGTTCTGTTTGTGGCTCTTTGAGGACTCCTCCCCAACTCACTCTATGAGGCCAGCATTATCCTGATACTAAACCCAGGCAGAGACACAACAAAAAAAAGGAAACTTCAGGCAAATATCCTTGATGAACATTGATGCAAAAATCCTCAACAAAATACTTATAAACCGAATCCAGCAGCACATCAAAAAGCTAATCCACCATGATCAAATAGGTTTCATCCCCAGGATGCAAGGTTGGCTCAACATACAAAAATCAATAAATGTGATTCATCATATAAACAGAACTAAAGAATAAAAAACATGATTATCTCAACAGATGTAGAAAAAGTTTTCCATAAAATTAAACATCCCACATCCCTTCATGTTAAAAACTCTCAATAAACTAGGTATTGAAGGAACATATCTCAAAATAATAAGAGCCATTTATGACAAACCCACAGCCAACATTATACTGAATGGGCAAAAGCTGGAAGCATTCCTCTTAAAAACTGGCACCAGACAAGTATGCCCTCTCTCACCACTCCTATTCAACATAGTATTGGAAGTCCTAGCCAGAGCAATTAGTCAAGAGAAAGAAATAAAGGGCCTCCAAATAGGAAAAGAGGAACTCAAACTATCTGTTTGCAGATGACATTATTCTATATCTAGAAAACCCCATTGTCTCAGCCCAAAAGCTCCTTCAGCTGATAAACAACTTCAGCAGTTTCAAGATACAAAATCAATGTACAAAAATCACTGGCATTCCTATACACCAACAACAGCCAAGCTGAGAGCCAAATCAGGAAGGCAATCCCATTCGCAACTGCCAAAAAAGAATAAAGTATCCAAAAGTACAGCTAATCAGGGAGGTGAAAGATCTCTACAATGAGAATTACAAAACACTGCTCAAAGAAATAAAAGATACAAACAAATGGAAAAACATCTCATGCTCATGGATAGAAAGAATCAATATCATTAAAATGGTCATACTGCCCAAAGCAATTTACAGATTCAGTGCTATTTCTATCAAACTACCAGTGACATTCTTCAGAGAACTAGAAAGAACTATTTTAAAATTCATGTAGAACCACAAAAGAGCCTGTATACCCAAGGCAATCCTAAGCAAAAAGAACAAAGCTGGAGGCATCACATTACCTGACTTCAAACTATACTACAAGGCTACAGTAACCAAAACAGCATGGTATTGGTACAAAAACAGACACATAGACAAGTGGAGCAGAATAGAGAGCCCAGAAATAAGGCCACACACCTATGATCTTCAGCAAAGCTGACAAAAACAAGCAATGGGGAAAACACTCCCTATTCAATATATTGTGCTAGGATAACTGGCTAGCCATATGCAGAAGCTTGAAAATGGATCCCTTCCTTACATTATATACAAAAATCAGCTCAAGATGGATTAAAGACTTAAATGTAAAACCCAAAACTATAAAAACCTTGGAAGACAACCTAGGCAATGCCATCCTGCCATAGGAATGGGCAAGGTTTCATGACAAAGACACCAAAAACAATTGCAACAAAAGCAAAAATTGACAAGCAGGATCTAATTAAACTTAAGAGCTTCTGTACAGCAAAAGAGACTATCAACAGAGTAAACAACCTGCAGAATAGGAGAAAATATTTGCAAACTATGAATCTGACAAAGGTCTAATATCCACCATCTATAAGGAACTTAAATTTGCAAGAGAAAAGCAAGTATTTTATTTTGGGAAGTGAATCCAGGGAACAGGGGAGGGGCCCTTGAGAAGAGTAAAACAGGAAGGAGGGAGAGCTAATCCAAGAGTGTGCTGTTCAGCTGGCTATGCCTGTGGGTAACTGGGGCTTAGTCTTGGTGGGGATGCTTTAAGGAACCACATAGAAGACACTTCAGGATTGTCAACCAGAGAGAAAACAGGGGAACAGCCTGACCTCCATAGGCTAAAATTAACACTGGAGGGTTTTTATTTTCTCTGTTTTAGGAGTCTCACTAGAAAGCAGAGAATCCCTGGGATAACAAGCAAGACAGATGCGTAGTACAGCTGGGATGAAGTGCTGGTAAGGGCACCTGTGTAGAGCCTGTTGCCTCAACAATGTCCAGGACAAAAAGGTGAGCCAAGGGGATGTGAGAGGAGTATGGCAGATGTTTAATGTAATGCCCAACTTTGACACTTATTCATTAGGTGTATCATTTGTTCACTCTTAGCACCTGTTTCCTCATCCTAAATGAAGCAGGAGGATCACTTACCCTGGCTGTTTCCCAGAATGATCATTAAGAGAGTTGTGAAAGCACTTTGAAGCAATTTAAAAGCTAACTCACTGCAAAACTCAAGGTGGTTGATGCTATTCTAGACCTGAATACGAAGCAATACCAGGAAAACAGAGAACTAAGAATAGATCACAGAGAGCATCTAGAAGGCCTCAGGAAGCCCCTGCACTGATGTGGCAGTTCTGTTGTTACATTAACTAAGAAAAAAATCAACACAGATGCCAAAGAAAGTAGAGTATATTTGGGAAAAAAAGAATTGCAATTCAGGTACACTGAATTAGGGCAAGACTAAATAGTGTCCTTTAAGGCAAGTTCAGGTTTTTAATAGGAGATTTCTTGAAAAAGTTGTTTTGAGGGGCAATTCACTGGCTGGACAGAAATCCTAAATTGCAGAGCTGTTCTGAATTGTTAGTTAATTAGGGTACTCCCAGCTGAGAGATGTGGAAGGCCAGTGGATTCTGACTTAAGGTGTTATCCAAGTCTGTTGGAACCTTCTGTGGCTTAACATTTAGCAGGTATGAGTGCAGTCCTCTCTTGATCTTCCAATTCCACTTTAATGCCTAGGCCTAAATTACTTTATGTCCTTTCACAGCAACAATGGGCCAGGAAGGCATGACATGCACAAATGATGACAGGCACCACACTTAGCATCTTGGAAAATGAATATGTGAGTTTAACACCTCAAGGTTTTTAATAGCTGAAATATTAGGAGACTTTTTTGCTGGAAATAAATATTGATTGAACTGATTCAGTAAATGCCTAATATATGACGACCGTAATTCCTTATCTCCCTGTCAGACCAATTTAAGATCTACATTTTAGCCATGTCTATCCACCTCTCAGCTTTAGAGTTTAAATTCACTTTCTTCTGCAGTATTTCGACAACTGAAAGACTCCAGTTGGATGACTAATTTCAGCCCTATTTGATCTGAGGATGCAACCGGTAGCTGCTCTCACATCCTCAAGTTACATGACAGTTATACTTTTTACTTCCTCAGAACATTTGCCAATTTAATAAATGTTCAATGCCAACATTAAATTCTCCCCCGAGCCTTAGTGTAGGCACATGTGCATAGATATAATCAGGGTTAACCATATTGCATATGCCGTTTCTTCTCCCAGTCACTTGAAGACATCGTGGAGGCACTTTGCAGAAGAGAACCAAAAGTGGTGTTGAAATGGTAACAGATCCCAAAGCCTAACAGTTGAGCTCTTGCAAGCAGTGGCCCTACAGGTTCCCCTAATATAGGGTCCTAATGGTTCATCCTGCTTCCTTTCAGGTACCCCTTCCTGAAATGAAGAATATGTTGCAAGGGAAAGGTTTGTAACCTAAAACTGTTGATCTAGTCTTCAATAATGGCATACATATCATAGCCACTTTCTCTGTGACATAAATCTCAGAGAAATTGTTCTTTCCTTTCTCAGCCATTGATATTATTTAAAACCGTGATTCTATTTTTACCTTCAGCTTGAACAATCTCTGCATAACAGGCATGTTTGTATGCATACGGCATTTCTTCCTAAAACTTCAAAAATCTTCAAAAAATATGTAATTCTTCTATTTTCAAATTCCGTGAGAGTCTGCTCTCCTCATGTGTATGCTTTAGGAGCTCTGCTATTTCCCTAAACTAATATTACAGTGGTGTGATGTACCATTAACTACATGGCCATGGAGATTCAGAGGTGAAAGCAGGGATTGCCTGCATCTTTTAAGTCCCAGTTTGATTTTGATTTCATTTCATAATAGATCTTATTAATGATAAAAGTTGGCAGCCGGGCGCGGTGGCTCATGCCTGTAATCCCAGCACTTTGGGAGGCCGAGGCAGGCGGATCACGAGGTTAGGAGATTGAGACCATCCTGGCTAAACCAGGAACCCCAGCAAAACCCCATCTCTACTAAAAATACAAAAAAATTAGCCAGGCGTGGTGGCGGGCGCCTTTGGTACAGCACACAAATCCCCTGATCATATAATCACAGGGCCCTGTCTAGCTTTATAGCCTTTGGGCATTACTGACCACATCAACTTTAACCTCCTGCCACACATGCACACTCAGGGGAGAGGGCAAGGTACATTTGGGGAACTCCCCCTCCTCTTCCCCATCTCTTCCTTGACTTCCTTCTTCTATAATCAGAGTCATCCATAGTGAGCCTTCTGCTGCCCACTGGAAACTGGGTTGAAAGTCCCAGCTACTCGGGAGGCTGAGGCAGGAGAATGGCGTGAACCTGGGAGACAGAGCTTGCAGTTAGCCGAGATCGTGTCACTGCACTCCAGCCTGGGCGACAGAAAGAGACTCTGTCTCAAAAAAAAAAAAAAAAAAAAAAAAACGAAAAACAAAAACAAACAAAAAAGAAAACGTTGGCGTGGGTGACTTTGGGGATTCTAGGAAGAGCCCTGGCGCTTTCAACCCAGTTCCCAGTGGGCAGCAGAAGGCTCACTATGGATGACTCTGACTAGAGAAGAAGGAAGTCAAGGAAGAGATGGGGAAGAGGAGGGGGAGTTCCCCAAATGTACCTTGCCCTCTCCCCTGAGTGTGCATGTGTGGCAGGAGGTTAACGTTGATGTGGTGAGTAATGCCCAAAGGCTATAAAGCTAGACAGGGCCCTATGATTATATGATCAGGGGATTTGTGTGCTGTGCCAAGGCTTGGATGGCATCCTTTGTTCCAGACAGAAGGGTCCTGTTTATTGTACTCCTAAGGTACTTTCTTGTTCACTTTGTAACTTTTGCTCCCATGCACTCAGCAAACAGATATTGACCAGCTACTATGTGCTAGTAAGTAAGTGGTAGTTGTTTGGGATACAATAGTGAGTAAAGCATGACTCTTAGCATCTGTTGTATGTGCATGCATGCCATGCATGTGACACTGAGGGAGAGAGAGATTAAATGATATGACAGCATAGAGGCTGGGCACTGCCTAACTTTCCATGTGGAATTCAGAGAGGTCTTTATTTCTCTGAAGCTGAGTTTAAGCTTGGGTGTTCTAGCGACCAGAACTGTAATGGGAATTGTAGGTGCAGATGAACTTTGTGTAGGGTTATGGTTCTTTCTCACAGAACTATTGGCACCCACTGCAACCAGCTACACAATTTTCTTTACAACTCTGCAGCAAGCTAGACAGGTCACAGGCAGTCCAACCTCAGGAGGTTGCCTGTATCATGTTGATGGTGAAGCTGACACCATAGCATGGAAACCAGAGTCCACTGCTCCCACAGCTCAATGCTTAGCTGTTTCAATATGTTGTCTGAAACTGCATCTTCTAATTCCTGGACTTTTCAGATCTGTACTGACTCAGATGTGGGTGGGGCTTAGTTTGAAGGAGGGAGTCCTTGGTGATGATGTGATTTCCTTGGTCTGTCATAGGTAGCAAATCAAACGTACCTTGGACTTTACTCTCTGAGAAACTCATAGCTGAATTCAATGTTTATTCTTATGGACTACTTAGCATTTGACTAGACGGTATGAATTTCTAAGTAAGGTAAGGATTTCTTTCTAAGTTGTTTATACCTAGAACTTAAAAGTGGGCGTGAATAAATCAAATATGGGTGGTTTTTAGTTGACACTTTATTTTCCCGTTAGGAAAAAATTAGTGACTGATCTTTTAAATTGATTTAGTGCATATACTATGTATTGTGCATATGCACCAAACAAATACTTAGTAAAAGGTTGTCTTGAAGGAACATGCTGATATATTTCAAATAAAAGAACTTAGCAAAAATGAGGAAAATACCTAACATTCTGGTAAGACAGTGAAAGAGGGATGAGCAATGTTTGTTTTGAAAATTATCTGGGAACTTTAAAAAAATCTCTAAGAGTGTATTCTTACTTGTAATTGTTCATCTAGTTACACTACAGAGTTTTATTAGCTGCTCCAAGATGCACTGCGTTCCATTCTGTGGTGGAAACAAAAGGACCGTAGTAGTGGTTATCTAGCAGAAGAATCGTGATCTTTGAATTCTAATACAAGAAACTTAGAAGCCTCCTAGATATTTCCACTGTCTCAAGGAAGAATCATTAAGTTTATGTCATTTTTAAATAATTAAAACAAGATTCAAAAAGTTAAGATTCAATTCTCATTGGGTTTCTATTGTTTGGGACTTTGGATAATAGAAAAAAATATGAACAGGTAATTTAGGTTTTTTTGTGTTACTGGTACCTGACAAAACAAACTTGAGCTTCCCATTTCCTAGAAACTTGGAGGAAATAATTTCTGTCCAGAAGGGCAAATTGGTGTCATATCCCATTATAAGCATATTTTAATCACAAGATGCAATAAAGTGTAGTGGTCAAGATCATAGTCTCTAGAGTCAAGTAATCCTTGGTGCATTTACCTGCTTCATCATTAACCAGTTGCATATTTTTCTCAGAGCCAGTTTCCTAATCTGTAAAATGGGGGTAGACTAGTATTGCTGTGAAGATTAAATGAAATTTATCAAAGTGCTTAGCAAAGTGCCTGGTATGTAGAAAGTGTTTAATAAATATTATTATTTCAGAATATAGATGTAAAAGACAAATGATTTCCTATATAATCATATTGAGTAGCCTGAAAGTTTGGTGGCTCTTAAATCCATGAATGAAGGCTCTGCCTACTTTTGGCGTGTGGCCCACCAGCATGTTCTATCAGTTGGCCTGAGCTGGGAAAGAAACCAATTCCTGTGTTGAGTTTTCCTCCAGGTGCTTAAAATAGACCATAGCTTAATATTTTGATCATTAACCAGTGATTCTGGGTGGTTTCTCCTTGCTCTGGTCAGTGACCGGTGTAGGTCACGTAGTACGGCATTAAACAAGGTGTTTTTCCTCCTGAGGTTGTCATGTCAACTCTAAATTCCCAGAGACTTGCCTAGGAGTGGAGAGTTTGTTCTGAGTTACATAACCAGCATTCTCTTTGAGGCTTTGAATGTCTATCTAACTGACTTCTGACTGCAGGCATGCAAACTTTTCCCCTGCCTAGTAGGAATGAATACCCCTTTTCCAGGTATCTGCATAGCAGCGACCCAGGGGCTATCCAAGAGCCAGTTGCTTCCTGACTTAATTTCTGGGAAGACCAATTGCCTACTCAAGAGAAATTCCTTCCTCCTTATTCTTCTGTCAGATGAGACTAGCTATTAGGTATTCCCTATCTAGGACTCTGACCTGACTCTCCCAGAAAAGAAAATGAGGATCCAAGTCCATTCCGTTTAACTGGGGCTATAAACATATGCCACCAGAAAAATCCTGCTATTCTGGCTTATTATAACTTTAGGTTCTCCTTTCTAACACAATACTATCTTTATAACATGTACACACCTTTCCTTGGTATTCAGTTGTAGTGTTTATATGTTCAAAATCCTTCTAATTTAGCCCCAACTAAAGTTTCCAGTATATATTTGCAGGCCCCTTTTACTGCACCATCTTCAGTAAAATGCATATTTCTCTTTCTTCAGCATAGGCTTCACCCTTAGAAGCTTGCTTTTCTCTGGATATTCATTTCCAGCAGGTCTTGGAGATAATGTACTGTATTGCATCTTTTTCTGTTGGAGACTAGAATGCAGTTAGCAGGTGCAGCTTGTTATAATAACTGCAGATTCAGATTCTTTTCTCTCTGTAAATACTGTTAAATGTCCCCTCAGAGGCTCATTTTAAAATTGAGTAACGAATGGGGGCTTGTATTTCCTTAGTCCTCGATCTTGGAATCTTAGAGTCTGTCGTTGCACATTGCTGCTTACCATTTAGAGTTCAAACCACTAATTCCCAAGTGATAAGAGATTAAGATACAAACCTGAGATAGGCAAATGTACACTTGCAGCTTCCTTGCTTTAATACTTCTGTTTCAGGTGGGATGTCTTCTCCATGGCTATCCAGGTCTGTCCTAGACACCACCTTCGAGAAATGAGATCCTTTCTATCTAATTTAACCTATATTAGAGACATCACCAAGAACACCTTCTGAAGGTGAAAACCTTTTACCTTTTCTTTTTGTCCCATACTCTATATTCCTTAACTGCAATCACTACAATATCCTGTCAATTACACAAGATTAATGTTACTATGACCGACTTTGATAATATTTCTATTTCCAAATTGACAAATTATATTCCTAATCTAATTACATTCATGCAAAGCTAGTAGCTCTGTAGTTATATCAACTTGGCAACAAGGAAAATAAACTTAGTTTAAAAAAAGACTCAAAAAGTTAAATCACTTTTGTAAAAGACCCAGAAAAAAAATATATATATATAATCATATAACTATTATAATACATAAATATATAAACGTTATATAAATATAATACATATTTATTATAGATAATAAGTGAAAAGGGTGAAATTGATGGAGTCAGAGCTTAGAAATCTTGTTAGTGTGGTGGGAGGAGAGAAAGGTGAGGAGTAGTCAGATTATGAAGAATTCCGTCGGAGTAGTATGTTCTGTGTTGCAAATTCAGGGGTGGAACAGAAAGTTCTGGGTGATAAGTGCAGGAATCTATGGAAATGCTACGCTGAGTGGAGTAAAAGTAACTAGTTTTGGAGTTCTTGACTTTTTCTTCCTAGAGTTTTAGATTTGCTGATAAGAGAGGAGGAAGGGACATAGAAAAGCTCAGATGACCCAAGTGGCAAGCATTTCTTAAATATTTCAGACCCATAAAGGTACAAATTATACTCTAACTCAACCTTATATGCCCTATCCAGCTCAAATACTATTGACATTCGCTAGGTACCCTTTCGTGTAGGAGCAAGGGTCACTCTAGAATAAACTTAGATTCTCACAGTGAGATACAGAATCCCTAAAGGTACAGGAGCGATGGCTTGGAAAGAGCACAGTTGGATGACGAGAGTCCCAGCTTTATTTTCAGATTCCAGTGTGGCGAGAAGACGGGAAAATGAGCAACTCTTCTTAAGAAAAAGGAGATAGGGAAATGGTGCTTTGGGGAAAGAATTGAGTTCCATCTGAGGAGGGAAAGCAGCAGGAATCTGAGCAGGTTGTGGGTAACGGGCAGTTTATTGGGTAATGATGTTTTCAGAGTACACAAGGAAGAGGTTTGAAAGGACCAACAGAAGGGGAAGGCTGGGTGGGTCGAGGGGAAACAGCACAGAACCTGGGAGAGACAGTGTGTGAGAAGATGAGTAAGCAAGCGTCCTGTTCACAGCATGAAGTACCAGCTTTTGCGGAGACAGGAGGCAGGGTGGGAAGAAACAGCCCAGGGAATTCAAGGACAACCTGCCATGGGGTTTCACTGTATGCCTTTGTTTCATAGAAAGGATTTCACCACAAGGAGTTGATGAGTCAAAGATTCAGGTGCAAGTGATTTATTAAAATAGTGCTCTTAGACGAAACCAGTTAGGGGGTGGGGAAAGCCAGAGTGATGGGTAGATTAGGAATATAAACCAGGTGAGCCAATAATAGGAAAAACATGGTTTGCTGGGGCTTCCAGGAAATAAGCTTCTCTCCTTAATAAGAAGCGCTGGTGAAGCTCCAGTTCTTTTCGTCTGGGTTTAGCGGTGTGTGAGGTCAGGCCTGAAACATTTACAGCCACTTCATTACCACGAGGGAAGCTAGATTGTGTATAAGGTAAACCCACAGGAGGCAAAGCAGAGACGTGAAACCTAGTGACATACGTCCTGGGTAGAGCTGGCCAGAGGCTCCTAGAAGCCTCAGTTACGTTTCTCAGAAGATTCCCTTTGTTGTCTAAGCCAGTACCAGGATGTTGCTCTTATTGCTTGTAACAGAAATCTAAATTCCCAAACACTTTATTTTAATAATGCTGTCATATTTATCTAAATGTTCTTTAATCTGGGAATTGAGAGTAATCAAAAATGACTAATGACATCAAATATTTACGTTTAGCTTCTAACACAGCTGAAATATTTCATAGCAGTACAATGAAATGAGAGAATTTCCTTTCTCTCATTTTCACTGAAATTTTCTCTTCCTTTCACTGGAAAGGAAGGAATTATACATGCGCAATATCTCTTCTAATTTATGTCTTCTGATCTTGGAGTTAGTCTCCTTAAAATTTGAGTGTGAGGAGACCTAGGCCCTCCAAACCAATTTTCCCTATTGAATTTAGCGTTTTATTTTATATGCAAAACATTATATCCTAAGTGTGCTTTGTAGATTACATTTCTAATTCCTGTTCACTCTTGTGCTTTTAGTGTTGCATGCTCTGACATAGTTCTGCAAGCTGTCTTTGAAAAGCTTTTTACCTCTTCTTTTTACTGTTCTTTTGTCTTCCCTGTGAATTCCAGAGACGTGACTGCAGAAATAGATGACTGAATACTAAGTATGTATAGGTTCTATTTTCCCACTTTTATTTATGTTTCTGAGGATTCCAAACACGTTTGTTGTTCTTGAGGCATTTGCTTTCTTCTAGAGTTATCTTCTCACAGTCTTTTTTATTAAGGTAACTCCAGTTCAATTCTTACCCCTTAGTTCCTCCCCACCCCACCACAATTTTCCTCCCCTGCCCCCAATTATTTCAATTGTCCTTGTCTCTTATATTCCTATTTTCTTCCATAGGCTAATTTGAGAGACTGCATTGTTTCTCTTTCCCTTTTGGAAGTTGAGGGTGGCCCGTGGTAGTTTTAATCTGCTTGGCAAATTCTTGTAATCTTTTCTCATAAGGATTCTACCCCTTTCTCCCTCAACTCAAGCAGCCTCAAGGTCATCTTGCCTCCTCCTTTCTTCTTGGAACCAAGCAGCATACTTTACTTTTCACTTCTTCCTGCTTGCTACCTTAACTCCTCTATTGTTTCTCTTCTGTTTCTAAATTGGTTTCATCCGAGTGACTCGCATTTACCAAGTATTGCCTATGAGCTCTGTGGTTTGTGTGCTGCCTGTACAATATAAAAGGTAATCCACATAACTGAGCTGAGGTAGTGGGTTGATATTCTCATTTTAGAAGAAAGTTGAGATATGCTATAGTTTAGGAAATAAGACAAGTAATCTAGATTTGATTTCTGTGTTGCTATTTATATTAGTAATCTAATTCACACAAGAATGTATACTTGTGAGTTACATAGATCTGATTTTTATAGTAGGGAAATGAATATTAACATGAAGATTAAACAGTCTGACTTTAAAATGGTATATAAATGAGTTTGAAAGGGAAAATACCTGATTTCATTTTCTGTTCTGTTGTAGTAGGAGGGTTAGTCTTTCAATAACAGGTCTGAAATAGCATGATACCTGGAAACCATGATTACTGGAAACTGTAAATATTTTACCATCCAGGGTTCAACCTCCTACCCCTTATTCTCCTGACAGTACGCTGAGACAAACATTTTATTAACTAACATCTCTCTCAACATTTTCCCCTGCTAATTGCACTTTGATTGGTTCAAATTCCATGTGGGGATTCCTTGATTCTGACAATACAAGACATTCAGTTCTCTTCAAGTCATGTAATCGACTTTTTTGAATTAGTTTTCAGTTTCATTTTGTTTTCCCCAATTCAAGTTGGGAACACTTCATTTTCCCCAATTCAAGTTGGGAACACTTCCTTGGTATTTCCTTGCTACATGGACTTTAGCAAATGCTACTTTACTCTCCTTCCAGCTACTCAGGAGGCTGAGGCAGGAGAATTGCTTGAACCCGGGAGGCGGAGGTTACAGTGAGCCTTTTCCTAGTTTTACTGTTGGAAGCCTAACTCACAGGAGAGATTATGCAATACAGTCCTGAAGTCAAGGGAGGAGAGGTAGGAAGGGAGAGGGGAAAAGAAGTTCCTTGAGGGCATTTACTAGAAATGCCTCCTGGTGCTGCCTTTTCTGTTCTGGGCTAGCTGTCTCCTTGAAAACAGCACACACTAATAGGAAATTTAAAAAAAAATCCTGGAATCGGTATGCTCTGTTGTCTTTTGTGGAGAAGTCAAAGCACCTTCTTTTTCTTCTCCACCCATGCCCCACCTCTTTGTTGCTTGTTTAGGCAAAAAAGTAAAATATTTCTTCCCCTTATTTGGCATTCAACTGCTTAATTCAGTTATGTCTTGGTTCTGAGTTTTCTGTATCAACTTTTCCTACAATGTGGAAACTTTAGATCAACAGATTGAATTCTGTCTTCATTTTAGAAAAGTTTTCTTACATTGTATTTATGTATCAACTCCTTGATTTGATGAGTTCTTGACTTCAGGGGCCAATATCAATTATCCTAATACTGTGTCGTTGATGTGCTATAATGTAACCTCATCTAATTGCATTCAATTTATGTTCTATAGCTCAACCTCATCTAGTGCATTCATCTCTTTCATCTGAATTCATGAAGATATCACAAATCTTCCTCTACTTTGGCTTTCAGTGATATCACTTCTGTACTTTGCTAGCTCTACATTCTTATTAGTTATCTCTAGAAATTTTAGTCCATATTTTGTTTCCTCATATCTACAATCCTCTTCTCATCCTATCATTTTGTTTAGCTTGTTTTTGAGTACTTGTTTTGTTGTGTACATATTCTGGTCATTAATTTCTAATATAAAACATATAATTATTTTGTATATTTTTTTCTAGAGGGTATAGACCTAATTTAAGTGAAGGTTTCCTTTCTGTTCTTTGAACTGTTTTATTCCAGGTTGGGCTTTATTTTTTGGTCACTTGCATGCCATTCCTGTACCCCACCTCTTTTGGATTATAGTGCATATTATGTAGCATGTCAGTTTTTTATTTTGCCCAGTTAATGGCCAGGTAATTAAATCAGTTCTGACATAGTAGGTACGTGATGGGCTCTTGATTTTTTTTTCTCATTTTGTCTGAGACCTATAATCCATTATTGCAACCACCATCGCCACCACCTCACAGCAGGTGACTCTGGTGGTTGGGTATTTTGTGTTCTCTCATTTGCTTAGGCTGAGTTATTGGCAGGGGTGGAAATAAACTTTTTGTTAGATAATTGAACTGACTCTCATTTTTGGACCTACTGAATATCACATTCCAATGTTTATATCATTTAGTTGGTGGTGTGTATACGCGTGTGTAGTGTTCTAAAGGGGAATGCACTGGCGTTTTGAGTGGCTTCTCCCTGTTCAATGTATCATTGTATAAGCTATGCTCCCATTGTCATGTCAACGCCATTGTTTATGTTCCCATTTGTTTCCTACTCCTTCCCGGTCAAGAAAGAAAGAAGAAAGATTTCTCTCCAAATTTAGGCATTGTGTTACTTTCCTCAGGCTCCTTTAACAAACTACCACAAATATGGTGGCTTAAATTAAGAAAAACATATCCTCTCAGTTCTGAAGGCTAGAAGTCCAAAATCAAGGTGTTGGCAGGCCCACACTTCTGAAGATTCTAGGGGAGAATCCTTCCTTGTTCTGCCAACTGCTGGCGACTCCTGGTGTTCCTTGTCTTGTGTCAATATAAGTTCAGTCTCTGCCACCGTCTGTGTCTCCTTTCATACCTCTCATAGGACTTAAGACACAGCCTAATCCAGTATGATTTCATATCAGTCTTCACCTTAATTACATCTACAAAGACCTATTTTCAAATAAGCTCCCATTCTGAGGTTCTAGGTGGATGTGAAATTTTGAAGAACAACCAGTCGATCCACTACAAATATATTAGAAAGGACTTTCAGGGCTTCAGCAACACACCACAAATCTACTGTGTCTGAGAGTGGGCTTCACCTCCCTACTAATGGTCTGTTCTGCAGATCGCTAATCTCTCTAGATCTGGTAAATTGCTCCTTCAGCCAAGGATGTTAGGGTACTTGTCCATGTTGCTAGTCTTGGGGGTACAGCATCATTCTTGTTAGTTTCACTTAACCCTGCCTGCAGCTGTATAAATAGTCACATTAGTAAACTATTGATGATTACCACAATATGTTGTCATATTTGCTGCCTGAGTAGGATTACTGGTTGACTTTGCATCCTTGCCTTATAATTGATTTTTACAGGGACTGTTTCTAATGTTTCCCCATTGAAGATTCTGTCTGTTCTTATAGGGTTTTCAGACATATTCTTTGTCACATTAAAACCTTTTACTCGGCCGGGCGCGGTGGCTCACGCCTGTAATCCCAGCACTTTGGGAGGCCGAGGCGTGCGGATCACGAGGTCAGGAGATCGAGACCATCCTGGCTAACACGGTGAAACCCCGTCTCTACTAAAAATACAAAAAATTAGCCGGGCGTGGTAGCGGGCGCCTGTAGTCCCAGCTACTCGGGAGGCTGAGGCAGGAGAATGGCGTGAACCCGGGAGGCGGAGCTTGCAGTGAGCCGAGATCGCGCCACTGCACTCCAGCCTGGGCGACAGAGCGAGACTCCATCTCAAAAAAAAAAAAAAAAAAAAAAAAAACCTTTTACTCATCAATGAGGAATTTGCAATTACTTTGTACATTATCTATTTTTTTCTGCATGGATTCAGATGATTGGTTTTTCAACTCTAATCTGCTTAATATGCTTTTAGCCTGGGTTTTCTAGAAAACAGAACCTGAAGCAAGGATTAAAATGCTGATGCTTTATTTGGGAGGTTAAAAACTCAGGGCTGTGAGAGAGAAGGAAAGCGGAAGCAAGGCAAGGGAAGATGGGCAGCTTTGTAAACGGACAGATTACCATGCTGGCTACTGCTTCACGAGTAGTCAGAAAGAGACCCAGCAATTCTCTTGGTCGTAGCATTCATCAGTGTGAAGGACTTTTCTGAATGGGAATGTAGAAAACCGTGCCTCAAAGTCCTCCACGGGAGGAAAGAAGATGGGGGGATTCATCTGCCCAGATCTAGTCGTTCCTGTTGGTTAAAATTTACCTCACAGGAAATAAACAGTTCCATATATCCCAATGTCATCATCTAGTCCCTTTAATAGCAGCTCAGAGTGCTGAGTCCCATGCCCTGCTGTAGAGAGTTCCATTCCATTCCAGAAGTATCAGGAGGAACCAGACACTCCAGGTACATGCCTGGTTGGCTCAGCTCTGGGTGGTGGCCAAGGAGGAAGGCTTGGCACTCTCAGGGCAAATGACTCAACAGAGCCTCACAGTGACAGTTAAGGTCAGTGACACATTTGAGCCAAGGAAATCTGAGGCACACAGACTTTGGTCTGATACATGTGATAAATCACATTTATAAATCTTCTAATGGTAAATCTTCTTTGGATTCCTGGAGAAAACCCAACTTGGTCACTGTGGCAGCCATGAAAATGTGGGCTCACATCTGCTGTGGGGAGTGTGGGTGATTGCAGCCCCAGGTGCTGCTGTCTGGATCATCACCACCTTTGTGTCATGGCCATGACTGATCTCAGCTGATGCTCCACTGATTATTCATTCCCTCAGTGATTGAGCACAGTGGCAAGGCTAACAAGGGACTCCTCTAATGGATGACTTTGGTGCAAGGGTTCCCCAGTCATCTGACAAAACTTTCTTAGAACTGCTGCAAGCCTGACGTTCCTTTCACTCCATTTCCACCCTTCCTCTCTCCTTTAACATCACAGTTGGAAAGTTCTCCTCACTTCTGCTTTCCCCCTTTATCCTTCACAGGAATTTTCCTCACTAACATCCCTTGAACATCGTGTCCCATCTTAGTGTCTGCTTCTTGTAGAACGTGATTAGCACTGTCATAATACATTATCTGTTTTAATATTGTTAGATTTGGTTTACAACATTTTGTCCAGATTTTCATATCTCTTTTCCTGAGTGAAATAGATTATCTTCTGTCTTCATACAGTCTTTTCCTGGGTTTAAATAATGCTGTCCTTGAAGTTTGGTAGAATTTGCCTGGAAAACCATCTGGGCCTGCTCGAGCTCTCCCTCTCTCTCCCTCTGTGCGTGTGTGTGAAGGTTTTAAACTGCTATCCAATTTCTTTAATAATTATAGGACTCTTTAAGATTTCTATTTTGTGTGTATGTCAGTTAAGGAAAGATTCTCAGAAAACCGTTTTTAAATCCACTGGCAGAATGTTGCTGATACTATTATCTTTTCACATCTCTGCTTTATCTGTAGTTATGCCAACTTTTTTAACATACTACATTTTCTCACTTCATTTTGCCAGAAGTTTGTCTATTGTCAATTTGTAGTCTTGTTAATCAATTTTTGACTTCAACCTTTTCCATTGTATCTATATATATTTTTCTATTTTATTTCCACTGTTATATTTTCCTGCTACTTTTTTGAATTTTTCTTTTTTTGAGACAGAGTCTCGCTCTGTCACACAGGCTGGAGTGCAATGGCACGATCTCGGCTCACTGTAACCTCCACCTCCCAGGTTCAAGCAATTCTCCTGCCTCAGGCTCCCAAGTATCTGGGATTACAGGCATCCGCCACCATGCCTGGCTAACTTTTGTGTTTTTAGTAAAGACAGGGTTTCACCACGTTGGCCAGGCTGGTCTTGAACTCCTGACCTCAGTTGACCTCAGGTGAGCCACTGTGCCCAGCCCTTTTTAAAAAAATTTTTCTAACTTAGATTTTATACTCATTTAATATCTGCTTACCTTTATTCCTTTTTAATACAAATGTTTGATTAAATTATCCTTAAAACTGCTTTTATTGTATTCTACCTCTTTGTATATGTTGTGCTTTTTCATTTGGTTCTGAGTAATAACCATTTTTATGTTAGAATAATTTTAGAGTTACAGAAAAGTTATGAAGATATTATAAGAGTTCTTGTTGGCCAGGCGTGGTGGCTCATGGCTGTAATCTCAGTAATTTGGGAGGCCGAGGCGGGTGGATCATGAGGTAAGGAGTTCGAGACCAGCCTGGCCAACATGGTGAAACCCCATCTCTACTAAAAATACAAAAATTAGCCGGGTCTGATGGCAGGTGCCTGTAATCCCAGCTACTCGGGAGGCTGAGGCAGGAGAATCACTTGAAACAAGAAGACGGAGGTTGCAGTCAGCCAAGATCACGCCACTGCACTTCAGTCTGGGCAATAAGAGTGAAACTCTGTCTCAAAAAAAAAAAAAAAAGAGTTCTTGTTAACTTTTGCCCAGCTTCCACTTTGTTAACATCGTATATACATGGTTCATTTGTCAAAACTTAAGAAATTATCATGGTACAATACTACTAACTAAACTACAGTTTCTATTTGAAGGTCACCAGTTTTCCCAGTAACTTCCTTTTTCTGTTTCAGGATCCAATCCAGAATACCACAATGCATTTAGTAATTAGGTCTTTTTTTTTTATTTTCAATTTTAATTTTTGTGGGTACATAACAGGTATATATATGTATGAGATACATGAAATGTTTTAATACATGCATGCAATGTAAAATAAGGACATCATGGAGAATGGGGTATCCATCCTATTAAGCATTTGTCCTTTGAATTACAAATAATTCAATTACACTCTTAAAATTATTTTAAAATGTACAATTATGTTATTGATTATAGTCATTCTGTTGTGCTACCACATAATAGGTCTTATTGATTCTTTCTAACTATTTTTTGTACCCATTAACCATCTCCACCTTCCCCGCAACCACCACTACCCTTCCCAGCCTCTGGTAACAAACCTACTCTCCAGGCCCATGAGTTTAATGGTTTTGATTTTTAGATCTAACAAATGAGTGAGAACATGTGACGTTTGTCTTTCTGTGCCTGGCTTATTTCACTTAACATAATAATCTCCAGCTCCATCCATGTCGTTGCAACTAATTGGATCTCATTCTTTTTTATGGCTGAATAGTTACTCCATTGTATATATGTACCACATTTTCTTTTATCCATTTATCTGTTGATGGACACTTACGTTGCTTCCAAATCTTAGCTATTATGAACAGTGCTGTAACAAACACAGCAGTGCAAATATCTCTTTGATATACTGATTTCCTTTCTCTTGGGTATATACCCAGCAGTGGGATTGCTGGATCATACAGTAGTTCAAT
This sequence comes from Pan troglodytes, assembly GCF_028858775.2. Lineage (NCBI taxonomy): Eukaryota > Metazoa > Chordata > Mammalia > Primates > Hominidae > Pan > Pan troglodytes. The sequence continues at coordinate 111,640,779 of NC_086015.1, forward strand.
TTTTAGATTTTTAGGAACCTCCAAACTTTTCTTCATACTGTTGTACTAATTTAGATTCCCACCAACAAGGTATGAGCATTCCCTTTTCTCCATATCCTTGCCAGCATTTGTTATTGCCTGTCTTTTGGATAGAAGCCATTTTAACGGGGGTGAGATGATATCTCATTATAGTTTTGATTTGCATTTCTCTGATCAGTGATGTTGAGCACCTTTTCATATGCCTGTTTGCCATTTGTACATCTTCTGAGATATGTCTATTCAAATCTTTTGCCCATTTTTTTAAATTGGATTATTAGATTTTATCCTATAGAGTTGTTTGAGCTCCTTATATAGTCTGGTGATGAATCCCTTGTCAGAGGGATAGTTTGCAAATATTTTCTCCCATTCTGTGGGTTGTCTCTTCACTTTGTTGATTGTTTCCTTTGCTATGTGGAAGCTTTTTAACTTGATGTGATCCCATTTGTCCATTTTTGCTTTGGTTGCCTGTGCTTGTGGGGTATTGCTCAAGAAATTTTTCCCCAGACCAATGTCCTAGAGATTTTCCCCAGTGTTTCTTGTAACCATTTCATGGTTTGAGGTCTTAGATTTAAGTCTTTAATCCACTTTTATTTGATTTTTGTATATGGCAAGAGGTAGGGTTCTAGTTTCAGTCTTCTGCATATGGATATCCAGTTTTGCAAGCACCATATATTGAAGAGACTATCTTTTCCCCAGTGAATGTTCTTGGTACCTTTGTTGAAAATGAATTTACTGTACATGTGTAGATTTTTTTCTGGGTTTTCTATTCTGTTCCACTGGTCTATGTGTCTGTTTTTATGCAAGTACCACACTGTTTTGACTATTATAGCTCTGTAGCATAATTTAAAATCAGGTAATGTGATTCCTCCTGTTTTGTTCTTTTTGCTTAGGATGGCTCTGGTAGCAGTTAGGTCTTCTTAGTCTTCTCCAAACTGCAAGTTTCTCCTTTTTTGTTTTTTTGTGACCTTGACAGTTTTGAGGTATAATGCTCAGGTAATTTGTAGACTATCTTCAATTTGACTTTGTCTTATGTTTTTCTCATTATTAGACTGGGGTTGTGGGTTTTGTGGCAGAGTACTACACAGGTGTAGTGCCCTTATCACATGTAGGGATACATAATAGCAACATGACTTACTGATAATGTTAATCTCAATCACATGGTTAAAGTAATGTCTGTCAGGGTTTTCCATTATAAAATTACTATTTTTTCCCCCATGCTCTGGTTGTTGGAACTGAATGACTAAATCCAGCCCACACTCAAGGGGAGGGAAATTAAGCTGCCCCACCTCTTGGAGGAGGGTAGTATGTTTATATATATTATTTGAAATTATTTGGTATGGAAAAAAGTTATGTTTTCAACCATTTATGCACATTAGTGGATTATTTATATTACATGGATTTTTTATTCTTTGGGTTATAATCCAATATTATAATTTATTTTGCTGCTTAAAATTTCTAGCTGCTTTGGTCATTACGGGCTCTTTAAAGTTGATGCCTGTGTCCTTTTGACATACCCCTACTTTTTAAAAATTAGCACTTTCTTTCTCCTCCTCATGACTCCCCAAATTTGTATTCTTATACCACTTATATTTATCTAGATCAGAGAAAATATATTTTTCCAGAGAGAAATTAGGCTAAATTAATAAAAGATGTTATATTAGTCCCAGTTTTGATATTTATAGGAAAAATAAGTCTTACATGAATAAAAAGCAATTATACATTTTACATATTACCTTCAGGGGAAACATACCCAAAGAATTCAAAATTCATCAAAAATATCTGTTAATATATTTGTGTTATTTTCATCCATCATATTCTGTAGAGATTAATGACATATTGTTCCCCTCTTACTGGAAAAAATCAGCTGGCTTAATTGTTAATTTTTTTGAAATTTCTTGGCAAGTCAGAGTAATTCATTTGGATTATCAAGAGAAATGTTCATAGTATAATGATCTGAATTCTGATTCTCACAAGTCATTAATCACTGAAAATGAACTGCATCCCACATCCACATTGGCAGTGAGAATAAATTTGCTTGTTTGTTATGATTATGGATTTGATTTCTCATCTCAGCACATATAGAACTGGATGCCCTTGTGGTACATCTCAAGGCTGATTTGAAAGCTTGAGAGACCATCGAGAATTGGATTTGGGGAAGAGGTGAGTATTTGCTATACTATATTTTACTCTATGTGTATAAATTCCTTGAACAGAAAAAATTTAATACAACATTTAAAAGACATATTCAGTCATCATCTTTAGCACAAATGAAGTTTTGGCAAATGTATGCAGATATTCCTACACAAAAATACTATTTCTTGCATAAGAAATAATATTACCATTCACCAAAATGCACTATAAATCTGGTAGAGGGTTGTAACTTATAGACCTTCCATGTTGTTTTAAAGAAATATAGAATTAAGAACATTTACAGAAATCTGTTGTTTCTCACTTTACCAAGTGTAAATAGGGGTATGTGTCTGTATCTAGCATATGTACTTAGGAAATTTTTCTACTCATAACAAACCTATGGTCTTTTATCAGCGGTGTGATTTGCAAGTAGTAGAGAACAACACCTGGGAAGCTTGTCTTTCTGTGTTTTCTAATAAGCCTGTAATCATTTTGTTAAGCCCCTTGGGATGGCCTTGGTCTAAACTGCCTCTTGAGTAATCCCAAGTACTGACACAACTTTGCAAATAATAATTAAAGACACATGTAAATATGCCAACTAAATTTGGACCTATGTTTAATGCTTACTTATGTTATTTAGTGCACAGTGAAATATTTAAAGTGATGGCTAACGTTTTGAAAACATCAAGTAATATCAAACATTAAGTATTATTTACCCAGATATAAGAAGGAGAAAATGGAAATTCAAGTGAGAGGAGCATCATGGTAAATCAGTCTGTGCCAAAATTATGAATGAAATGGAGCTGCATTCTTGATACTACCTTCAAAAATCCTCCAACTTTTCTAGAGCCAAGCTCTAGAAAAAGCTTATCCCTTTTTCTAGATTTAAGATTGGGTATTGGGCACAAGAAGGAGTGCAGCTTTCAAGGTTGGTCTTTTCCATAGTTGAGAACTAGAAACTGAGCTAGAGAAATCATACATGGTATATACACATTTGATTGCAGCAACTAGGGCCTGACATAGATTTGATTACTTCTATTTTAATCTCAAGAGATGTCTATGTCCCCAAACTAGTCTACTCTACATCATAGCAGAGAAAATGGACAAAACACAGCTGTTTTGGTAAGTATATAACTCACTTGGTATGAACAGAAGTGTGCAGATGTACTGCAGCGGTGTGTCAGTGTCTGCTTATCAGTTCTTGTTCTCTTTTCTGCCCTTCCTCACTCTGCTATGTGCCACATTGCAAGAAACCACATTTCCCAGACTGCCTTTCCCTCTGGCTTCTGTGTTTGTCCAGCCAATGGCAGGCACAGGCGGAAAACGGGAGGGCTGGAGGAGAGGGGAGGGAAGAAGCCACGTTCCCCCCATTCACCATTCTTACTTCCTGAGGTGTCCTGCCAGAGGCTGCCTCTCTTCTGCATCCTCTTAGTGGCTCTAAATCCCCCCAGACGGTCCAGACTCTCACCAGTTCCTTCTTCTGTTATCCCTCCAGCCTTATGGGTTATAGCAGCTTCTTGTTACTGCTAATTTCTGGATTGCCTCACTCACCCCTATTGCTTCCCAGTCATCACCCATGTGGCCAATTTTCTGTAAGATAATAAATTTCTTCTTTATCAAAAACCTGTGGTGTTTCTGCTCCCTGGCTGGACCTTGCAGACTACTAGCTATGTCAAGGGACAGGGAAAAGTATGAACAGTAGGGCCTGTTGATGTCCTGCCCAGATCCCCTTTTCTAGGCAGGTGCACCCAAACTCCAGCTGCTGTGAGTGCTGGCTGCTAATGGCCTTTGTATGCGCTCTTTTCCAGAGATTTACCTTTGCCCAGAGATGCCTGGGAAGCTATGATGTTTCCCCGGGGGTGGCCCATGCCCAACGACAGGCTGATTTGAGGACAAGCTGGCCCCTTGCAGCAAGGGTGAGCAAGTCTGTGGTGCCACTCAGGTTCCAGTGCTCCTGATGCTATGAGATAGAGACCAGACCTCAGCCAAGCTCATTTTTTGCTTGGCTTCTTCCCTTTCTCTGTCCTACTTCCTTCATTCCTTACAATTTTCTCCTGAAAGCTCACCCTCAGTAATTCCACTGCATGATAATCACCATTTCTGGCTCTGCCTCAAGGGAACCTGAACTAAGAGTATATTTTACAGAGGGAATGGAGAAAATCTGTTTAATCTGGTGAGATGGTAAAATGGAGGTTGTGAACAGAGCTTCAATGTAGTGATGATGAAACTAAAAAAACACAACAGCTGAACATTCTTGAGGAACGAACAGTTGTGGGAGGACTCAACATTTTGAAATTAAGGAGAAAAGTGGTGCCTTGCCAAAATTAAGGTCTGGAGAGGCTAGTTTTCATGGCAAAAGGACGATACTGTACTTCTGACCAGTGTAATATGGCATTCCAAGAGTTTTCAAGAGTATCAATACCTGTGGGGTAGTTAGAAATGCAAGTCTGTTCTAAGACTAGAAATATATATTCTGTGAGATAATTATATAAAGACAGTTTTTCTCAGGCTTGAGTCATGCACAATTCTTTATTTTGGAAAAAGGCTGGTGTGGGTAGTCTTGTACCCACGAGCAGGATTGTGATTCGGGGGAGTGAAACCAGCAGTGAGGGAAGGTCAACACAGATGTGTTACTGATTGGATCCCAACCATTGGGAACTATGCTTAATCCTGGGGGATTTTCTGGAGAACATTAGTAAATATGTTTCAGAACCATTCAACAAGGGCAAGGAGTGGGAGCATTTATTCATCCTCTCCAGGGCCCCCACGGATATTACCTCCTCTCTTTCTGGGTTGTGTGTGCATGTGTTGTGGGGGCGCTGAGAGGATTCCTGTGGTGCTCTCAATCTCTGCTTCAGAGCTCTTTGGGCAGTGATGCAGCACCAAGGCAAAATGCCACTGACTGCCCCTGTAGCTGCCTGGTTAAAACCTTCACAGAACTGACTGCTACAATGTGGCTGGAGTTAGAGGTGGACTAAGTAGGTTGAAGTCCTGCACAACAGGTGTCCTGTATGGACCCTACCTGTAGTTATATCCATGGGGTAGTGAAAAGACTGGATATGGAGTAAGGTTTGACTCTTTGCCACATAGACATTAACCTCTGTGACCTTGGGCAAGTCAGTCCTAACTTACTAGCGTGGAAATCGAAGCTAAGAATGTTCAGGAACTGAACTCCGAGCATACATCTTTCAGGGTTATGATGACTTCATCAGACCCCTCCTTTTTGTCTCCAGACCCCAACTAAGTCCTTCTTAATTTAAAATGCACTATTTAATTATCTTTGGGGACTATGATCAATTCACAGAGGAGGTATCACTTTCTCTTCTGAGTTCCATCATTCCTAGCATTAACTCTAGTACACACCGTGATGTCGCATAATTGTATATACCTTTACTTCTGCTGTGTGGAGTTCAGATTGATTTTTTTTTTTATCTTTGTGCACACAAACACTAGCAAGCTGGCAATCTGTTGTACTAAGATTTGTGCCTATGAATACTTGATACAGAGAAAGAGGTCAAAGGAGAAAGAGATGGAGGAGATTGGGGGAACAACTGTAGCACTGCATTCCATATTCTTGTGAGCACTTAATCTTGTCAGCAGGAGCAAAGCAAATCCATGGCCCTATACTGTCTCTTAAAAAAAAAAAAAAAAAAAAAAAACTTTTCCTACTCCTACATCCTTAGGCTGGCCTTTTTTTCCATTTTGTGGATTCCTTCCCCTTTTGAATCTTTTCTTGAAGTTATTGAAATTCATTGCTTCCCAATTTTTAAATAGGATAAGAATATTGTTGGGCAGTGAGGAAGATTGGCAGGGATGGGGAGGGGTTTTCCTGACCCCAGATGCCTTGAGGCTGGGCCTGGCCACACCATGGCTCCTCTCTCCATGTCACCTGCAACCTCCCCGGTCAAAAGGAAAGCTGAGAAGACGGGAAGGTGAGGAGAGGGCGGTAGGCTGTGAACGAATATTTGTGTACCTATTATAGAGCCAGACATTTTACTTCATCGATTGATGTGAGGATGAAATACATTATTTTTATCCACTGCCACCTTGAACCTCCATTTCACAAGGAAGGAAACAGTTTAAAGATTATCATATTATAAGTCATCTCACTTGTAAATTTTGGAGCTATAAGTCACAGCCAAGCCTGACTCCAGAGCCCATGCTCTCACTGCTTCCTGCTGAAACACCCACTGGGTTGACCCCAAGGCTCAGGTGTCACCACTGTCAAAGAAGCCTGCCACTCTGAATTGGGATTTTTTCCCCTACTTATCTGAATAGAAAGTTTGCTGTCCTACTAAGCAAGATATCAAGCTCCAGGCCAAAATTTATTTTCAGCTCTTCAGAAGAACAAACACCCTTATTTTCCCAGATGGGTGGGAAATGGTGCTTTTGTACCCACGTTAAGCATTTTATCAGAGGCTCTCACCCTGTGGAATTAAATTCAAGGGGGCTCAGCAAGTGTGTGCCAGGGGTGCATCCTCTTGCCTCTCTGCCCTTAGAAGAGCCTTGAGTTCAGAGCTGAGCCCTGGATATTCCATAAAAGTGCTGTGCATGCTGATTGAGACTTGCAGCTTTGGAGACAAGAACTTCAGCTATCAGAGAACCCTCAGATATGACCAAGATGGCTCCTATTCCATAGAATGGGAATTACAGTCTCTTATAGCTTAAACGTGTGTCCAGGATCCATGTCAGTATACTTTCTCAGAGCAACTACCCTATCATTGCATGTGATATATGTCTTAAAGGCGTCATTAAGCCAATTAGGATATGTTGCCTTCTGTATATTTTGTGCTAAATCCTCTTTATTAGAAAATAATCAGAATTTGAAGCTTGATTGATGTTTGGCCGAGTTTTAAGTATTATTTACCAAACTAGAGATAGCTACTCTAATCCATTTAGAATGTTAAGAGCAGACCTATATAAGCCTCATGGGAGAATAGAGTCGTGATGCTTGTTCAAAATTTTTGGAAAGCACCCCAGCTGGCAGCTGGCTTCTCTTGGTATTTTAAAAGGGCATATAATAAGCATAAATAGAAGTATATGTGGTAGTTTTCTTATGGTTGTTCGTTTGTTTTTAAACTAGAATGCTATACCTTGCGTTTTGTTTTATCTTGATTTTTCAAACATCTACCTGGCCCTTAAAGCTACCTCCTTCACAAGCCTGGTCTATTTGTGTGGTTTATATGTGCTGGATGTTTATTTGGGTAATCTAAGGTAGCAGAAGAGGAATATATTTAGTCATCTAACCTTTACAATAAGGAACATTTGAAATGTCAGCATTTTATTTCAGGAACAGGTGAGCTATTGCATTATAAGGCTTTTATTTATTTATTTACACCCTACATGTTTCTGAAATTTGAAACAGCTTAGAACAGCTTATGACAAACAGTAAAAAAAAAAAAATGAAAAAAAAAGATGAAAGAGGAAAGAGTAAATATTCCAGCCGGAAAAGTCAACACAGTTGCTGTGATAAAGTATAATCCTGTGTCTAAGATTCTTGGAAACAGGGCAAGGTGAGAAACAAATTATAAAATCTTTAATATTCAGAAAGAAGGGAAGAAGTTCCTCTGGTTAAAAACAAGTACTAAGGTGGCCAGATACTGGGTCAGGTGCCAGAGGCAAAACTACATAGACATGAATGCTATTCTCATGAAGCTCACAGTATAGTAGGCATGATAAATATTAAATCTATTGATATATAACTAATTGTGCTTAGCTTTTGTATCATTTATGGAAAAGTAAGAGTTCCTAAATTTGCTTAAATGTCTCTGGCTTAGAATCCTTCCTTGACTCCCCAGTCTAAGACCTGAAAGATTAAAAGGCATCACCCAGGTTCAGAGACCAAGAGAAGTGATGGGGTAGGCTGGAGAACCTGCAGACAACTGGTGTACCTTGGAAAAGAAGGGCCCAGAGGATGCTGGAAAGGGAGACAGTTACAGCTAGGTCAACCACATCCCAATGCACTGATTAAGCTTTACTTTATCAAAGAAAAAATGTGGATTTAGGTAAACAGCTTTTATTTCTCCAGAAATATTGGCTTTTATTTTGAAATTACTATGCTTACTAAATCGCACGCTTTAGGCCCTATTTTTTTTCCAAATAAAATTTGGCAACCCTATGTCAGTTCACGAAAACCATTTTCTTTAGGAATTTAACTGGTCCATGAAATCCAAAAAGCTGTGAACATTGGTCCACTAAGACCCTCAATAAATATGGCTGGAGAGATAGGAGGATAGAAAAAGTTTAGAGGTGAAGCATGACTTAGTGACAGGATTTCTTCATGGGAATAAGTTAATGTCTTCTAAGCACAAAAATCATGGCTGTTGTGGACAGTTATCCAGATTGAACAGTGTACTAGGCTCATGGGGTAAATAGAAATTGCAATCCAGTCCTGGTTCCTCTCACCAAATCATGTGCCGTGGTAGGAGGCAGGGTCTACCTGGAAGAAGGGGAGCCTTTTGTCTTTATAGAAAGACACTGTGGCCAGTGACAGCACATATTCTTCCTGTGATCCAGCTTAATCCAAGGGTAGAGTTTAACGAATCTGTAGAAGTGGATATACGGTGTGCAACTAGGATCTCTGTGACATTCCTAACCAGGATTTTTTAAAAGTATAGACACATTCTTCACTATCCTCTAGTAGGGTGGTCTAAAGTCCCAGCTGTTGCTGATTAAAGATGGCTATGTAGGCTTTAGAAATTAAGCAGGCAAGTGGAGGAGTGAGCAGCAGTGAGGGAAGAAGGGAACATCTAGATGTCCCAGCCCTTGAGGTTGGTACTTTATTATTTTACATAGGCAGGATGTAAGTTTACTAATAGAATCCTGATTAATCAAATCTGTAAGAGGGTGAGGTAGCCTAGGATAGTAGGGAGATTACTTCTTTTTTTTTTTTTTTTTGAGATGGAGTCTCACTCTGTTGCCCAGGCTGGAGTGCAGTGGCACGTTCTTGGCTCACTGCAACCTCTGCCTCCTAGGTTCAAGCGATTCTTCTGCCTCAGCCTCCCAAGTAGCTGGGATCACAGGCACGCACCACCACAGCTGGCTAATTTTTGTATTTTTAGTAGAGACAAGGTTTCACCATGTTGGTCAGGCTGGCCTTGAACTCCTGACCTTGTGATCCTCCCGCCTCAGCCTCCCAAAGTGCTGGAATTACAGGCGTGAGCCATCGCGCCCAGCCTGGGAGATTACTTATTAAAGAAAATATTGTCGGGCATGGTGGCTCACACCTATAATCCCAGCACCTTGGGAGGCTGAGGCAGGCAGATCACCTGAGGTCGGGAATTCGAGACCAGCCTCACCAACATGCAGAAACCCTGTCTGTACTAAAAATAAAAAATTAGTCAGGCGTGGTGGCACATGCCTGTAATCCCAGCTACTCAGGAGGCTGAGGCAGGAGAATCACTTGAACCAAGGAGGCTGAGGTTGCAGTGAGCTGAGATCATGCCACTGCACTCCAGCCTGGGTGACAGAGTGAGACTCCATCTCAAAAAAAAAAAAAAAAAATTCAGTATTAGCTTTGACTATAGCCAATTTTGAATTTGGTCCTTATGGAGCAATATTTTTCTTCAGACCTCAGTATAAAGCAGAATAGAATGGTTCTAGACAATAACTTTTCATGGAGGGTATAGCCAGTCATCATCAATGGCCATGGATAAAATCCTAACTAAAAATTCCACTTTGACAAACATGGTCTCCTAAATATGTCTACCAGGATGCATTAGCTGCAAAGTGCATCCATCCATGGGTTACAGGGTAAACTGACCTTCTCTATGGAGTTCTCTTATAATTCACCAGTTATGTTGGAAACTATGCTGAAAACAATGCCTGCACTTAGCTAATGCTCAGTCTAATTCCTGGAAATAAACAATCACCCAAATTATTTTCCTTTTCCCCCAACGTCTTTTTCTTCGTATTATACTAATTCATGTTCATTGAGGAAAAATTAGAAAATGGAGAAGAAAAAAAAATCACAACTCTATCATGTAAAGAAACAATACTAACATTTTACTCATGCTGTCAAATATTTTCCTACCCACATATATTTTGCCTGTGTCTGTCTTTAAGCTGTAAGTTGTGTTGATCCTGCTTCTTACAACCTACTTTAGATCGGCTTTACTTCCATCCTACACCATATGGAAGTGCATTCTCCAAGATTCCTGGAATTCCCCAGAGATTCATATTTATCTTTGTCTCTTTGTCAACATTGGTTATGACATCTCATTTCTTTCATTTTGTAGCTATTTCCTTTTCTCCACTTCGCAAATAGCTCCATTCTCCCCAAACACATACAATATCACTCACAAGGCAGCTCTAAGTTCTTTGGCCACTGACTACCTTGTTCCTATGCTCTTTCTCTGTTCCTTCTCTCTTCTCTCCTTCCCACATCCGAAATTCCTGTTTATTTCTTATTTATGGTACCTTAGGAACATGCCTTGATGAGATAGTTCAGAATATGAGGGCCTGGGTGGGAAAGAGGCAAAGACCCTAAAAGAAACCATAGTGATAGCTAGTAAAATACTTTTTTTTTTTTCTCACACCACATCATGTACTTGACTTAAAGAAGGAAAATAGAGTCATATGACTTTGGCATACAACTTCTCCATTGGTCAAGCTGAAGCTTTCTTGGAACCCCACTCTAATCTGAGACTCTTCCCACTTGATCTTCCTTCCTTCCTTGACTCTTTTCAAGTGTTAGAACTTTATTATGGTCTTAAGCTTCTTCTTGCCTTCTTCAGCTCCTTCTCCTTGTCCTTCTTGAATATTCTACCAATAAATCTTCTGCAATAATTCTGTCTTGGCATCTGCTTCTCTGAAGAACCCAAAATAATACACACACACACATTTAGCAAGTGACCATAAAGAGTCACAAAACCTGGTCTTGCAAAACTTGGTGATGTGCCAAGCTCGTTTCTTTTAGGTACTTGAAGTTCCTTTCATGACAAGTTTACTAGAGGCAGACACTAAAATATTCTAGTGCTAACTGCTCTTGCGGTTTCTATCATACTCCTATTAATGCAAGAGCAGATGTGCTTGTACATTTTTCCAACAATAAAATATTTTGAGTATCTCTTTTGCTAGTTAGCAAACCCGATACTGATGGAGTTAGTTCTCATTGAAGCACTTGCAATAGCTGCTTCTAAAGCACAGATTTGTGGAGTGCTTGCTCTGAATAGGATTCTTCAGATATCAACTAACCATCCCTGTGGAGCAGATTCACCCCGTGCATGCATGTACATATCACATAGCCTATGCATATTTGAAGTAAATTTCAGTATAATGTCAACTTTACCCATGACAGTAAACAACAGCATGTCATGACTGCATAATGGTCAATTGCATGAATATCCCACTTATTTTAATAAATTCTGCAAGATAGGTTATTTTGGGCTCCTAAGTTTTCACTGTTTCTGATTTAGCAAATCTGTATACTTTGCAGTGTCCAACTTTTCATAGACTATTTCCTAGAAGAATTATTGGCTTAAAAAGCATGGCCAATTTTAAGGTTTTTGATATTTGTTGCCAAGAAGTCAGCCAGGAAGTTTGTTCCAATTTACACTTGAACCATTTCTATATGAGTAGGCTTATTTCTTTTCCTTTTATTTTCTGCATGTGAAATTATGTGTAAAATGTACAGTCCAAAGAACAACAGAAAAAAACCTAACCCTTGAATCCTCCACCAAGGTTATGAAATAGAATTTATTAAGTTGGTGCAAAAGCAATTGCGGTTTTTGTCATGACTTTTAATGGCAAAGACCACGATTACTTTTGCACCAACCTAATAGAATCCTCCTGCATTTGCTGATTCTCATCATACTTCTTCATGCCTCCCCTCTTCACAGGTAAATCATCTAGAATTTAGGGTTATGCATTCCCTTGGTTTTCTTCATAGTTTTCATAGTTAAATGATAGAGTGTGTGTGTATATATAACTATTTGTAGTCCTAAATATTATATAGATTTTTTAAATGTGGGCGGCAAATACAAAGCTAGTTGTGTGAGGAGGGTATGGTCACCACTGTTAGGTAAAGTTGTCTAGGACAAGATGAACTTGCAGTCTTCTGCATCCTGGGACTTTATAAGGGGGCTTTCTGGTATATTCAGAGGGAGAGACCATGAAGCTCACCATAGTCCATACATTTGCAAGGACTGTAATGCAAAGCAGGTACTAACCACGTGATCAGTGGGAGTGGCATGAATTACCCTGGGTTTCTTGCTGCTAAGCTTGTTCCAGCTCGCAGAAGTCAGTGATAACAGAACACTTTGGCAGAATGAATAAATGTCCACAGTTGATTTAGGCAGCAGGACCTGGAAGAAAGAATAAGGAATTTATTAGCAAATTGTCAAGATCACTAGATTCGTATCCGGGCCAGTCTCACCAGAACATTTCTCCAGGTGTTTAAAAAAAAAAAAAAAAAAAAAAAAGACTGTGCCAAAGCAGTGGGGATCATGGTTCTAACAGGCAGAGGCATGTCCATTTAGACTCACTCCTCTCCAGTCTGGTCCAGATTCCAGCTAGCATTTTGGAATGTCTGTTCACCATCCTCCTAGGAATCCCTTGACTCCTCTTCTATTTTGAACTAATTTTCTGTATCACGTCGTCGTCTTTATTGGTTTATACTCTTATTTTGGTGGAGCACATTTTCCCATAGCTTCTTGAAAAGAGAGGATGGGTAATACATTTATTTTGTTTTTGAGATAGTGCATGTCTGAAAATGTCATTCTGCCCTCCCGTTTGGGAGTTTGACCATACTTGCAAGTTACAAGTAATTTTTCTTTAGAATTCTGGATGTGGTTGCGTTTTCTTTTTGCTGGCAAGTCATGCTGTTGCAAAGTCTGAAGCCACTATGATTCCTGGCCCTTTCTATTAGCTTTTTTCTCCTGGAAGTTGATGGACTCTTCTTTTTCCCTTGTTTTCTGAAATTTCAAAATGGAGTATCTTTGTGTGAATGCTTTCATCCACCACTTTTATTCAGTAAGCTTTTTTTCAGTAATAGCAATTCATTTATTATTCTGGAAAATTTTCTTAAATACTTTTGTTTTCTACCCTGTTTCCTGTTTTCTCTTTTTCTCTAGATTTTTTAGAGTTGTCACCTGATTTTCAAAATCTTTTTTGCTTATTTTCTGCCTCTGTGTCTATTTACTGTCTAGGAGACAGTCTCTACTTTATTTTCTAACCCTGTTAATGACTTCTGCTCTTATGTTCTCAATTCCAAGATGTCTTTTCTGTTAATTTCTTATGCCATTCTGTTCCTTTTTTATGAATGTAACTTTTTCTTATCTCTCTGAAGATGTTATAGTTTTATTTCATTTGTTTTTGTTGATTTTCACCCTCGCTTGCTTGCATATTTTTATTTACTCCAGGATGTCTTTTTGTAAGGGAGGTTGGTTTCATTTATTTCTGTCTTCTGTGACAGCTTTCCTCAGGTTATCTGGTAATCCCTCAATGTCTGCTTAACATTAAGAACGAGGGAAGCTTATTGGAGGCTCTAAGAGCTCGGACTGTGGGCCATGCCTCTCAGGTGGAAGTCACTGGAGGGTGATACAGGCTGGGTCTCTGTGTTCAGCATTAGATATCTGTTTGATAAATTAGTCTTAACCTCTACCTTAACTCTAATCTGTGCCTGGACCATCAATTCAGACATTATTATGCTTTGTTTCTCCATGGATTTCTCCAAAGAAAGGGGCAATTGTTCAGTAAAGTGGAGTGCAGGAGAGAATCTAGGGGGTTTAACTTCTTAAATCGTTTAATAGAGTCTGACTCCATTTTTATCTTTGACTGCTGAGAGCTTTCATGCCCACCTCCTCCTTCCTCTTCTGCCCCATATTTGAGCAAGTTGGTAAGAAAGCTGGTGCTGCCCCCTGGACACAGCAGAAAGTTCAACCTATGTGGGGGAGTGGATTTTCCCTCATCCAACCCCCTACCTATGATAAAAACCAAGTCTACTTATTCTCATTCTTGCTTTCGAAATGTTCTCAAGCTCATTCCAGACTAGCCTGGGTGTTGTCCCACTATGTTTAGAAAGTTCCATGATGTAATACAATGTGTTCTCACCTCTTGGTGTGTACATGGCGTCATCAGTCAGGACGTCTCACCTATTAATTGGGAGGGGTTCATCCCACCTGCATTGGATGGCTGTAAGAAATAGCTTTCCTATGAGGTTTTCTTATCTTAGTCTTTTTCTTTTTTTTTCCATTACCAGTTCCAAAGCAGTTCCTATGTCTTTTGAGTACTATATGGTACAAGTTGGTGGACTTTCACATTTTCCAATTAACTACAGATTCATTTTCTTGGGTCTACTAAGTCAGTTACTACTTGCCCATTTTTCTCTAGTTTCCAAATTTTTGCTGACTTGTTTGTTTGTTTGTTTTGACCTCACCTCTTTTTCTGCTTTATCCATTTCTTAAAAAACAAAAACAATCCTTCCCATAGTGGGGGGGTCTGTGGTTGGGGGGCAGTGAGGTGGGGATGGTTAATGGAATAGAAAGAATGAATAAGACCCACTATTTGATAACACAACAGGGCGGCTATAGTCAATAACTTAATTGTACAATTTTAAGTAACTGAAAGAGTATAATTGGATTGTTTTTAACTCAAAGGATAATTGCTTGAGGGGATGGATACCCCTATTCTCCATGATGTGCTTATTTCACATGCATGCCTGTATCAAAACTTCTCATGTACCCCATAAATATATATACCTACTGTGTACCCATAAATATTTTTAAAATTTGAAAAGAAAAATCCCTTCCCTAAATTTTTATTGAGTTAAGGAGATAAGAAACAAAATTATAAACAAGTATTTAAGCTGCTGTCTTTACCCAGAAATCCTGAGTGGGCTCATTTCTTCACACCTTGTCAACAATGGGTGCTTTTCTCATTTATTTAGTAAATGGATTTCCCTGAAATCCATACTATGTTCTAATTGCTTTGACAACTGAGATTATTCATATTATTGGATTCTGGTCTAAACTACTTGTTCATATAACTAAAAGCCTAAAGGACAATTTCATGATTTGTGGCAGATTCTCACATTTAGCCATTTGGTTTACCCTAAATTTGCTTCCATTCTTTAGTAGTGCTCCATTGTAATGCAGATGGAAAACATCACAATGTTCTAGAAGGGAACTGAAATGAAAATGAATTATCTATACCTATCTCCACTCCACTTATGTAAGGGAAATTGAAAGATAATCACTTCATAGGTATCCATTTAAAATAAAAGCCACTTTTCTTTTCTTATTGCTTGTGAAAATTCAACCCATCTTTTGAACAAATTTAGCAGTGATTTACAATTTTTGGTTAAAAATGCCAGACTTAAGATTTCAAAATGCACTCCTTTGTTAGAAAACAATGATTTCATCAAATGGTAACCCTACTTTGTCTTAATAGTTAATTCACAGGTTGGTGAATCTATTTATTATTAAATGTAATTCAAAGGTTATTTTCACAGTAAAAGCATACAGATAAAAATTAGCCCCTTCTTCTCATAAATACCAGAGTCCTAGTCTCCCCTCTCAGAGGCAGTGGACTAGATTAAATTTATTATTACATACGTTTTGAGAAATTATTTATGTGAATACAAGCATATATATGAATATGTAAGCTTTTTTCATGTAACAAGAGCATTTTTGCTGTTCCATGCCTTATTTTATTAACTGTACATTTCTGAAGATTTGACTATATCAGCACATTTAGATCTTCCTTATACTTTTAATATTTTTGTGAAAATAGAATAAATACAGAGAAGTGCACAAAACATAGCTAAATGAATCAACACAAAACAAAAGCCCACAAGATAACCACCTGGTTTGCCAGGCAATCAAGCACTCCTAGGCTTTCACAAGGCTCCTTCATGTCCCCTCCAAGTCACTACCTTCTCTGTCTCTGTCAAAGGAAAACACTTTCTAGCTTCTAGCTTCTATGGTAATCCTGTCCTTGCTTTTCTTTAGTGTTATACCTAGGTGTGCATCCTTAAACAGTACAGTTAAGTTTTGCCTGTTTTCAGAATGTCAGGTAATTCAAATCATACAGTAGGAGTTATTTTGTGTCTGACTTACTCCGTGCTTTCTATTCATCTCATCTATTCTAGGGCTTTTATATGCTCTAAAATTTTCCTTCTTTCTGGGCCTTGCTGCAAATTTGTAATTCTGTTTCTCCCCCTACCTCTTTAGAAGTTATGCATTCTATAGTTCTTTTACTTGTGAACCACCAAATTATGATATACTTCATTGGTTCTTAAAACCTTACATTAATTGGTATTTTATATTTTTCATGGGCAATGAAAAGATTCTATATTCCTTTCAGACATCTCACTTTTTTTTTAGCCCCTTCTAAAGTCTTAAGCCATTATTAGGTACTTTGATTTTGTCTTTAATCTGTATTTAAAATATGAATGTCAGTGTGTTTTATTTATGTTTAAAATTCATATATTTAAAATCTTATTATTGTCATTAGTCTCATTTATTTTTTAGAAAGACATTTATTCAGTGTCATGATCAGACTATTACATTTAGAAATAAACAGCATGGGTGCAAAAAACAAAAAAAACTATGTTAAAACCCTTTGATGGAATGCTTTAAACGTTCCACAAACAGAAACTAAAATAACCTCTAATACAATTAGTCACAAATACATTTCTTCAGTTTTTTGCCCATGCATATGAGTATTGTCTTAAATGTGTCATCTTTGTAGCAGGTAGGCCTTGCCACCACTGTGCTTGGCTGAATTCACAAATCTGTTGTAACCTGTACCTCCCCTGTCACTTCTCTGGCTCTCCTCTCCGGTTAAGCTTTGCTTCCTGGCAATAATTAAAACCTTCTGCTACTATTGCTACTGGAACCATCATAGCCATCTTGGTTTTGTAGTTTGGCAAAGTATTGGCCTCCCCCACCATAGGAACCAGAGTTTCTGCCTCCAAAGTTCCCTCCCTTCGTAGGCCCAAAATTTGAAGATTGATTATTGTAATTGCCAAAAATCATTATAGCTTTCTCTACCTTCAAAATTGTTTCTATCTACCGAATCCATTATAGCCGTGCCCGCAGCCACCATATCTACGATCACCATGGCTGCCACCAAAGCCACCACAACCATTGAAGTTTCCTCTACTACCAAAATTGTCATTCCTACCAAAACTACCTCCACGACCACCACTCACATCTCTAGAACTACTTTGACCTTTTTGGCTGGATGAAGCACTAGCCATCTCTTGCTTCAATAAGGCTTTCCTTATTTCATGATTCTGGCCATTCACAGGATGGTATTTCTGAATGACAGTATTATCCAGGGAGTCATGGTCATCAAAAGTCATGAAAGCAAAGCCCCTCTTCTTGCCACTGCCTCAGTCAGTCATGATTTCAGTCACTTTAATTTTCCCATACTGTTCAAAATGATTTCTTAGGTGATGGTCTTCAGTGTCTTTTTTTTAATGCCACTACAATCTTTTTCACATTTAAGTGGTTACCTGGTCTCTGAAGTTCTTCATTTGAGACAGCTCTGTTTGGTTCCACAACTCTTCCATCCACCTTGTATGGTGTATTCGTCCATTTTGATGCCGCTGATAAAGACATACTCAAGACTGGGTAATTTATAAAGGAAAAGAGGTTTAATGGACTTACAGTTCCACATGGCTGGGGAGGTGTCACAATCATGGCAGAAAGTGAAAGGCACATCTTACATGGCAGCAAGCAAAGAACGAATGAGAACCAAGCAAAAGGAGTTTCCCTTTACAAAACCATCAGATCTCCTAAGACTTATTCAGTACCATGAGAACTGTATGGGGAAAACTGCCCCCCGTGAATCAATTATCTCCCACTGAGTCCCTTCCATAACATGTAGGAATTATGGGAGCTACAATTCAAGATAAAATTTGGGTGGGGATACAGCCAAATCATATAAGATGGCTTTGCATTCATGGCTATATCTACCTCCATGGTGACATATGGGACAACCCAAAACCCCTGGAGTGCTTGGTGTTTGAGTCTCTCATTACTACACAGTCCATAAGAGTTCTCACTGCTCAAAATGGCTGTAGAAACCCTCATCAGTTATTTCAAAGATCAACCATGTGATGAAAACCTTCTGCAGCTGTTCAGGCTTTTTAGGAGACTCTGACTTAGACATGGCTGCTATGGAAAGAGAGACTTTAATGATGATTCTGCAGCAGGATCCATGGGGAGAAAGCTAGTCTACTTATTTAAATTTGCCCTATATTCATAGCTTTTCATCCCTTCCTGAATTTGAGCTTCCACCTGGTATCATTTTCCTTCTGCCTGAAAAACATGCCTGTAGTATTTCACTTAGTGCAGTTCTACTGGCTTCAAATTATGTTTTCTGTGTCTGAGAATTATTTCACTTTATTCTTGAAATATTTTTGCTACAATTTTGGGTTGGAAGTTATAATTTGGGGGTTGCAATTTTGGGTTGGAAGTCATTTTCTTTGATCACTTAGAATAAATTTTTCTCTCATCTTTGGCTTCTATTACCTGTGTTTAAAAGTCAGGTATTTGCCTAATTGTTGCTCTTTTGAAGGCAACCTGCCTTTTTTGTTGTGCCTTCTGACTGCTTTAAAAGTTACTTTCTCTTTGGTTTTTAACATTTTTGGTGAGGTACCTGGTTGTTTATCTTGTTTGAGGTTTATAGGGCTTCTTGAATCTGTGAATTAATGTCTTTCAGTTTTGGAAAATTGTCCTTCATTATTTCTTCAAATAATTCCTACACATTCTCCTTTCTTTTTCCTAGGATTTCACTTATGCCTTCTCACTGTGTCCTCTGTTTCTCATCTTTCTTTCTAATGTTCCATCCTTTTGTTTCTCTTTGCTTCATTCTGAATACTTTCTTACAGATCAATATCCAGGGTACTGGTTCTCTTTAACTGTCTAGTCAGCTGTTAAATCAATCTATTGTTGCTAATTTCACTTATTTCCCAGTTCTTGTAGTTTCTGTTTGGTTCGTTATCATGGTTTTCAGCTCTCTGCCAAAATTCTCTATCTTGTCTTGTCTCTTTGAACAAAAAAAGTATGGTTAAATTCTATATCTAAAAACTAACATCTGAAGTGCATGCAAGTTTTATTTTCAGTTATCTGTTTGATTGTTTTCTTGTCTCTGAGTGCCTGGCTATTTTTTACTGTGTGTCAGACATTGTATTTGCAAAAATGTTGTAGAGGCTGGGCACGGTGGCTCATGCTGTAATCCCAGCACTTTGGGAGGCTGAGGTGGGTGGATCACCTGAAGTCAGGAGTTCGAGACCAGCCTGGCCAATGTGGTGAAACCCTGTCCCTACTAAAAATACAAAAATTAGCAGGGTCTGGTGATGGGTGTCTGTAGTCCCAGCTACTTGGGAGGCTGAGGCAGGAGAATCACTTGAACCCGGGAGGCGGAGGCTGCAGTGAGCCGAGATCATGCCACTGCATTCCAGCCTGGGCAACAGAATGAGACTCTGTCTCGAAGAAAAAAAAAAGTTGTAGAAGTAATTTTCAGTTTGGTATAATATTTTCTTCCAAAGGGAATTTGTTGTTATTTTACTGGTCATCTGGGGCATTGATACTCTGGAATCACCTTAATCTAATTTTATCCACACAGCATGTAGGAGAATACTAACCCTGCACAGATTGTGATGGTGATGTGGAATATACTAAAGCCTAGAACGCTCCTCCTCTGGTAAGTAGGGAGATATACAATGAGGTTCCAGTATTATCTGTGCAGCTATTTATTTGAAAATTACTGCATGACCAGGAAACATTTTAATTGCTTTGCAAATATTATTAACATAATTCTTATAACAGTGATTTGGAGGTGAATATTATTATCCCTGTTACTAGATGTGAAACTGAGGCAAAAAGGAGTTAGGTAACTTGGACAACAGTACACAGCTTTAAATAGACCTGGGCTTTGAATCCAAGTAGTAAGAGATGATGCTGCTAAGGTGAATTTAGACTTTGTACACTATATTATTCTGAGAAATGGTAAATTTTGGAATTATGGGGGAGGGCAGTTAGGAGTGGCATTTTTTACTTTGTCTGATGACTATAAATTTTAAACTGCATTATCTATGTGCTACTTTGATAGTGGTGCTGGGGTGTTTAGGAGAAAATTGCAGTAGTAGTTGTTATATAGGGAAGGGAACACGCCAGGAAAGATCTCAATTTGTGTTCACTCATTGCTGCAGTTCAGAATTGGGAGGAGGCGGAATTGTGGATTAAGTATGGGGTCTCTAAAGACTCTTTTGCACTGAGAGCAGCAAGTATGAAGAAATTACATCTTAGAATCAGAGTTTGTGCTGGATTCATGCGTGGGATTTGTTGATTGTGTTTCTCTCCACAATGACTGCTCAGGCTGCTTCAGCATGAACAGTTGGCTCAGTACCCAGAGAGTGTTTGATTAGCTAAGTTAGGATGCAAAAAGCCACACACTATAGAGGAAATTTACCCTGGAATAAATGTAGATCATTTAGTCAAATTGCTATGTTCTCAGCATGTTAAGACTTCCCTGTAAGAAAGTGCCACAGGAGCTTTCTTAGAAGTACAAGTAAACAGAACTTACTTTCCAGGAAACCTGAAAAGCATGACCTAACATGTGATTCAGGATCAGCCAACATGGCCTTGGAGGAAAAGAGCCCCTAAAAAAAGAAACGTCCTGACTGATTCATGAAACTGATCCTATAGGGGGTTTTATGAGTCAAAACTCTTGGTTGCAAATGACAGAAATCAGATTGAAGCCTAATCAGAGGCATCAAAGTGGGGGAGGGGTGGGCAGCACAAATTACTGTCTTTGGCTTGACTACATTGCATATTGGTATAAATTTGTGCTTGCTGGAGTTGGACAGAGACCCAAAATGTTTTCAGCGGGTCTAAATATACTTCAAAGATTCTGAACTTAAAGGGGAGTGGAGGAATGTATTGGCTCATGATACTGGGAACAGGCATGGCACTAATTCACAACTGACTGGGTCCGGTCCAGAGGCTGAAAAATTACCACTGCTGATCTTGCATCATCAACCCACTCTTGATGTCTGCCCCTCTCTTTGTGGGCGTGTTAACTTCTGCTGCACCTGTGCTTCTCCCGTATTGCTATGGAAGAGGGACACAGGCATCTTTCACTCTTCCTAGATTAGTCAGCCCTGGGTCAGGTATTTATGAAGAATCTACTACTGCATAACATATTACTCTAAAAATTAGCATCTTAAGACAAACATTTATCATCTCAGTTTCTGAGGGACAGGAATCTGGGAGCAGCTTAGCTGGGTCATTCTGGCTCAGGGTCTTTAATGGGGTTGCAGTTAAGATATTGCCCAGGGCTTCCATCATCTGAAGGAGCTGGAGAAAATGCTTCCAAACTCATTCATGTGGCTGCTGGTGGGAGGATTCAGTGCCTTGCCATATGGGCTCTCTGTGGGGCTATTCACACAGCACAGCAGCTGACCTCTTCAAGAGTGAGTGATCAGAGAGTGAAAGAAACCAAAATGGAAACCACAGTGTCTTTTATAACCTCATATCAGAAGTGACATATCATAATTTCTGCTGTATTCTATTGGTTATACAGCCCAGCCCTGGTACAGTGTGGGAAAGGACTGTACAAGAGTCTGGATACCAGGAAGTGATCATCAGGGGCTGTGGTAGGACCACTGCAGGCAGAACTCTAAGGTGGCCCCCAAGATTCTTGCCCCCAATGTACACACTGTGTAATTCTCTCCCTTTTAATGTGGGCTGCACCTGTGAATATGATTGGATAGTCACTGCTTTGATACGGTTACCTTTCATAACAAAAGTAAAGGAATTTTGCAGATACAATTAGCAATAGCAATAGATTTTTGAGTTAACCACAAAAGAGATTATTTGGGTGGCCGTGACCAAGTCCAGTGAGTCCTTTAGCAGAGACTCAAAGACTTAAAGCAGTGGCCCCTGATGGCCTTGAAGAAAGAAACTGGGATGATGTGAAATGGTGGGTGTCTCTAGGGTCTGAGGGCCTCAGTGCTACCGCTGCAAGGAACTGAATTCTGCCAACAACAAGTGAGCTTGGAAGGGGATCCCAAGCCTCAGATGAGACTGGAACCCTGGCTGACAGCTGGACGGCAGCCTGGTAAAAACCCTGAGTGGAGGACCAAGCTGAGCTGTGCCAAGATGCCTAACCCACAGAGATAGTAAGATAATAAATGTATGCCATTTACCTGCTAAACTTAGGGCATTTCGTTATTCAGCATATAAACATATATAATGCCTGCTTGTGAAAGATAAGGGTTAGGTGAAGGTCTTCTCTGTCCATATTTCCTCAAATTATGAATTGTGGCAAGGTCCCCAAGGAAAGAAAGTGCTGTTAGAGGGACAAGGGGAATGCAAAGGCTGCTAGGCAAACAGTCTACAGCTGCCACAATTTATTAGGGTGTTTCAAACCTGGGCATCCCAGCCGGTTCGAGAATATGTCATCAAGCAAACAGTGCTCTCCACTGCCGTCTAGAACATTGTTCTCAAAATGTGGTCTGTGTACAACCAGTGATGGAACTCTCTGGAGTGTTTGTTAAAATGCAGGCTCCTAGGTCTCACTCCAGATACATTGACTCAATCTCTATGGGGATTTGTATTTTTATTTATCATTTCATAGTTTTTATATTTTGAAGATTTTTCAAAATCAAAAAAGTTGAAGGAAACAGAAGTGTGAGCATTTGTTTGCCTCTCACTGAGGTTCATCCATTGTTAATATTTTATCCCATTTTCTCCTCATATACGTATTTATGTATATAATTTTATTGCAGAACCATTTGAAAGTAAGTTACAGTAATCATGACATTTCACCCCTAAACACTTTAGTACATATAGCCTACAAATAAAAACTACCTCATATAATCACATGCCCTTCTCACACTGTAGAAATGAAACATTGATGTATTAGATAAAATACAGTGAAATTTTTCCAATAGGCCTCAAAATGCCCTTTGGAGTATTGCTTCTCAAAATTTGATCCTTGGACTTGTAGTATAGCACCAGCATATTTTAATAAGAACCCAGTGAGTGACAAGCACACCCATTTGCCCTGTAGCAAGTTTTTGATTGAAGATCTAATCAAAGATTGTATTACATCTGGCTATCAAAGTTTTCTTTACTCTTTACCATCTCTGAGCTAGAATAGTCCATTTTTTCCCTATTCTTCCTTCCTCTGCTGGCTGCCTCCCCCTCCCCATTCTACCTTGATGAAAACAATCATGAAATTTTAAAACACTCTCATGCTTTTGAAACTAACCACATAAAGTTGTATAAGTGCTTAATGACAGGTACAAGCAAGATGGAGAGGAATCTTGTGGCAAGCGAGATCACTAAAAGTTGACTGAGGTTTCATGAAAGACGTGGCATTTCTGTAGATCTTAAAATTGTAGACCACGTTAGTTTCTTTTGACTAACTAGTCTAGGAAACAAAGGACATTCACTTTAAAAGGTAAGCTGGAGCCAACTGAGGAATTTGGTTCAAAAGCAATCAAAATTTTAATTTTTAAAAATAATTTCCAGACTCAGAAAAATGTTAAAAATAATTTCCAGACTCAGAAAAATGGAGGCTACTTAACTGGGCACAATTACCTCCAGGCGGTGGGACTAGTGAGTTCCAATATTCTAGTGTATTTTATGTAACTCCTTTGCAAAAAGGCATTATTGTAAAATTCTGACTTGCATTATAAATTTCATATGAAAATTTTCCATAACAGTAAAAATCCAGCATTAAAAATCATTTCATAAATAATGTACATTTGCATATCATAGTTTTCTTTCTTCCCTGTCATTGGACGTTTAAGTTGCTTCCAAATCTTCACTGCAATAAGAAGCCTGTTCATACAATTATTACTTCTCTGATTATTATAACAGAGTCCTAACAGTAGAGTTGCTGAGACAAAGCTTACAATAGACTCAAACTGGAGTGTGTGCCCAACTCATGCAAATTCATTTGCAGGCTCTGATAGTGCCATCATTCTCAGTCTTAACCCTGACCATTCTGAGCCAGTAATAGAATATCTAGATTCAAGTTGGGTGAAAAGAAACCTGGAAAGCTGACATACAAACAGGGAACTCTCAGGTGAGGATCTGGTGCAAAGATATCAGGCTTCTAAGCTGGGTTTTGATGTTGCTTCTCCTGTTCCTCTCCTTCCTGAAGCTGGTTTATGTAGCCCTTCCTTAGGTTGTGTGAGCAACCTTAGAATCCTTCCCTCAAAACTTCATGGTTTGCTTGTTATTCTGGGTTCCTTTCTGTTGCCAACAAAAAAAGAAACCCCCAAATAATATTGATGGTGGATTGTATATGATAGACACCTATAGAAAGGTAATATTTGGAATTAGCCATTGGACTTCATTGGGGTAAAAGGCAGTAAGGCTCCTTTCTGCATTTGGGTGCAGAAATTTAAGAGCTCATGGTAAGTGATGGCCAAACAGCTAGTCCATCTATCACCCTCAGGCAACTGGGCATCTCTTTGGAAGTGAAACTTCAGGTGTCTGGATAGCTGATACCAAAATGAAGAGAATGGAGGCTGATTAAGCATCCCGACTTCATAAATTATGTGGCTAATTCTGGTCCAGAGTCACATAGTCATTAAGTAGAGGTGACGTGATTCAAACCCACACAATCTCATGTCATAACCTTAATTCTCAACCACTTCTTTTTATTCCCTTGCAAAAAGCAGCAAAGTCTCTTTTATATGAAAAGAAGTGAATGCCAATGGCTCTTACCCATAGAGTTGTCAGATTTAGCAATTAAAAATACAAGATTCCCAGTTAAATTTGAATTTCAGTATAAGTATGTCTGAGGGCTAGGATATTCTTGTACTAAAAAATTATTAGTTTATCTGAATTCAAATTCAACTGGACATCCTGGATTTTATCTTGCAACGCTATGTGGTCCAACCCTATATGTCTTCAGTGTTGCTCTCTCAGTAACCAAAAAAAAAAAAAAAATTTAATTTAAATTCAGCACATACATGCCTCAGAGGATAGAGAGGAAAAAAACTTTTTAAGAGGAAATTTTAGAAATTCAGATCTCGCTGAAATCATTGCTATAGTACTCACCAGTTAGTCTGTATTCAATGAGCTAGCCTAGGCAGCCAGCTTTAATTTCAAGTTTGATGGCCTGATGAGTGCAAACCATTGCTGAATGCTGTCCTACGCTAGATGACATTGAATTCCTTCCCCTTCATTATGCTGGGGTCTTTTTGGCTCAAAAGATTGTAAGAGCTAGTATTGATTTGGACACATGTATCTGTGTGTCTCTGACCCACCTATCTCTCATTCTGTTCTGCTTCAGGACCCAGAAGAATCTTTCCTTCCCATGGGAAGTAAATTGCGAAGGCAGGCCGCAGAATCCTTTAAAATGCACATTACTGTTCTTCATAGGCCAAGACATTGCTGGGAGTGTGCAATGAAAATGGGATTTCTAAATGAGCAGAGTTAGGAGGAGTCATGCTGAAAACAGGCAACTGCAGACTCCAAGTGGGTGTAGTCACAGATCCAAAGGCAATGCAATAATCAGGGCTCAGGAAATGGTCAGAGAAGCAGAAGTCTCTGGCTTAGATTAAACATGGAATCTTTGGGAACCAAATTGATGAGCCAGCTTTTAAGGTCTGTGTTTCAGTTTTACTTTTTGATACAAAAGAAAACCCAAAACTTTCATTCCCCAAGTGTTATCAGTGCTGTATCAATGCTGAGAAACTAGATGGGAATAAGGTACGAGTATCTGCATGTATATTGTTCAGTCCTTTGAAAATAGCCTAGGATGTGGTATTGCTTCTGATCAACTATTTTAAATGTTTGAGGTAAACAAATTACTGCCACTTGGCTCTCCTATTGTAATAGACTTTTTGAAAAAGGATGGGGAGCTAATTTGTGGATTCAGAAAGTTGCCAAGGATAGACATCCATCCCTATTATATACTCAGAGACAAATGTTTTAATTATATCCCACAGGGCCTATTATGAGTCACTTTAACTGACCCACAGGTATAGTCTATCCAGGAAAATAGTATCCACCAAGTATTTGCAAAAGAGGGGATTTAATTCAGGGAACTGGCAAATGAAATCAAAGATGGTGAGGAGTGCAGGTAACAGCAGAACGTCACTTTCATGCTGGAAGGATGCTATGGGATCCCAGGGGTGAGGTCACCTTATGGAAGCTGGAATGGCAGATCTGCCCATCAGGAGCTTGAGTCATGGAAAAGATGGAGCTGGTGCCAGAAAAGCTGTCCAGCATATCATGACTTAATCAGGTGGTGATTCTCACTGCAACTGCTGTTCCATATGTTGTCCCCTCATTGGAGCAAATTAATGCAGTGACTAAGGCAGATCTGAATACTGAATGATTCCTGTGGCAAATCCTAATAGAATTGCAATAAAAGTTTCTAGATCTTGGAGAAAGGCTTTGCTCCCTTTAGCAAGTAATTATTCTTTTCAGAAAATGTATCTGAGTGAGTCAGTACACAGTGCATGAAGATGTTTGAGTTTTAGATTCTATGATCAGGGATCCAGGATCCACAAGAAAGACAGGGACAAAGTTGAATGTGCCTGGCCACATTCCATCAAACCCCTAAAGAATAAATGAGTTGCATGAGCAGATTGTTTACATGCCCACTGAGCCCACCATACTGCTGTTTCATCCACAACCTGTGCTTGTGGCCTCATGGGGAGTCCCTTTAACAAGCTATTGAGTACAAAGGATGACTTTTCAGGATAAAAACTACCACTGACTATAAGTAGACTTTGCAGCTTTAGAGTCTCTGACAGGGCTAACCCTAAAAGACGATGGAGAAGGGAAAGCCTCCCATTAGGTAGAATGTTGGGTAATACATGTCATTTTAACTTTACCTGAATGAAGATGAGGCCTAAAGTCAGGCTCTGTAACAAGTTCTTGGGCATGTTGGTCAAGAACATAGAAGAAGATTGACTATACAATTAAGAAAAAGCATGCGATCATGGAACATTCGAATGGATCCAGAACATGAGACAGTTAAGGAGTGTGTTGAGCAAGCATGAAAAGGAGGCTGAACTGACCTGACGGTATGAATGCGTATTCATGTGATTGACAGCTGCTGCTTCGGACTTTCTGATGAGCATCCAGATAGAACATGACTGAGGCAGCCACACAAGTAGTGATAGGGGCTTTGTACAGACTCCACCACACAGTCTTTCCCTCATCAAAGCAGACCATGCTAATACAGTAGCTGAGTGATCCATTTGTCAGCCTTAGAGACCAGCCCACATCTCTGATATGGCATCATACCTAGTAAACACAGTGAACTCCTTGTTGTATTATATCTAGTTGCTCTCATTATGGAAGGGAACAGCATTCTCTTTTCCTACTTCCTCCCTGTTGTGCCCGTGCCAGTACTATCAATTACGAACTTTCCAAATGCTTCATACACTATCTTGTTATCCCACCCAAATTGGCTATGAGGGGAGTTATTTGATCAAAAAGAAAGAATAAAGGCAATGGACTAATTAAAATGTAATTCACTGTTTTATGTTCCCTATTTATGAAGTAGTTAGCCTTATGACATGGTGCAATGGTCACTAAAGACAGCACCGCAATCTCACAGGGGATCTTCTTCCATCTGATGATGTAGCTACTTTGTAGAACACTGGTTAGGCTCTGAACTAGTGTATGAAATAAGAAATACTTTCCCCACAATTAAAAGACATGGATCTAGGAACCAAGGAGTGAGGAGGGACTGATGTGTCTAACAATGATAACTAATTAACCTATTCCCAAAATTTTTACTTGCTGTCCTTCTTAGGGTGACCCATCTCTTGTTAGTACTTAAGGAATGCTTTCATTATGTAATATATACTGTGATTCTTCTAAATTGGAAGCTAAAACTGGTAATTTGGGCTCTTCCTGCTAGGGGACAACAAATGGCAGAAAGTGGGATACTGTGTTGGCTGAGGTGATTGACCTTGCCTAGTAAGGGGAGATGCAATACTGCTGTACAACTAGATCTAAGAGGAATGTGAAAGGAACTCTGTGGATCCTTACTTTTCCTCATGTGCTCAGTGGGAAAGATTAATCAAAGATGATTGTCCTTCTATGCACAAGACCACTAGGAAATGGAACAGCTCAAGAACCAAGGTTCAGGTTATTCCATTAAAAAAAAAAAAAATGAGGGGCCGGCCAAAGGTAAGGAGATTACATTATGGGTAATAGCAAAGAGAATACCTAATACCAGTTCTGGGTTCTAGCTTGGGGATAAATGGCAGAAAGAAAGATCTGTTTCCTTGCTTGATGTGTCATGACTTAGCGCAAAGTATTTTCTCTCCATATTTTACACACAGTGTGCTGGTGGTGGTAAAGTATGCCTTTTGGACCAGAGGTTGAAGCGGATTTGAGGGGAAATGGCATTTCCAAGAGTAGTACTATTCAAAATGGGGGGTCTGCAGACTGATGTTGGTGTGTGAACTGTTTATTACTGGTTCATGATGAGAGAAGTGCAGAACTAGAGTATTTAAAATTATGCTGTCAAGGTGGCATTAACATTTCTATGCCTATTGTATGTACTAATAAAAACTGAGGCTTGCATTTCATGTTCTTTAATTTCATTTTTCTAGCAATTCATTTTTATTACATTTTCCCAATGAATTTGTCCATGACAGATTAGAAACAAAAGTTTACTGCCGCTTTGCTACAGATAGTTTGAGAAACACTGATCTTAATGAGCAGTGGCCTTGTGAAATATATTGTAACTCCCAGATGCAGCAGCTGTGGGTAACTTTGGTCGCTTGCCACTGTGAAGATGAGTGAGCTTGCCATGGTTCATAGAGTATTTAGGTGGGTTAGGTGGAGGTATCTTTGTCTATGTAGAATCTACGTGTTTGTACCGTCAAAGTTGAATGAATAGAAATATACCAATGAGTTAACTGAGCAGCTTATATCTTGATGTCCTCCCTTAATCACTGGATGTCCTAGTCACGGCCAACTTTCCCAAGAGTGGAAATACATAACGAAAGCTCACCCTCCCCAGAAACTTTAGAAGGTGGAACAGAGACCTATCCAGGTGGAATTTGATTGGAACTGAGTCACTGTATGACAGAACCCAGGAAGTGTCCAGGGTTCCTGTGTTGACTTTCTTGGAATTGTCTGGGCGTTTGCTCTTTTTGGTGCTTGGTCATTCTTCCTTGAGTTCTGGAGTTACCAGTGTCCTTCTAATTTCCTTATTGCTTATGTCCTAAACCTATTTGTTGCTTGTCACTAAACTCACCTTAAATGATACAAAAGGTCTTGCAATTTTAAAGGCATTTGAAAAATATCACCAAGTTACTTTCTAGGAACTTAATTATCAGTGTATGGCCTCACCAATAATATAAGCCACTGTCTCCAGGTATTTTTCTCAGAACTGAATATAAAATGTATATAAGTACAAACGCACACACACATAGGTATATATGTAGCGATACCTGTCTATATATATAGAAATATATATCATAGATATCTAAATTTGATATCTATGTATCATATATCATAGATATATAGATTTGATATCTATATATCAAAGATATATATATATATCTTTGACATTCTGCCAGGTAGGATATTGGGACTTTAAAATATTTCATATATTTGAATATTATTGAAGGTGAAATTGTAGGAGATATGAGGTGTCAGTACACTTTTATATGCAAGTTATAGAAACACATTTCAAATGAGCTTAAGCAGAGGGATTTTATTAGCATTACATAGAATAGCAGGTTACTGGGGAAGTTTGTAGAATTGAATTAAGAAGCATGGGAACCAAGTTATGAGGACATGCTTGTTGGGGGGCACTCAGTGTGCTCCTATGCACTTGACTGTTTACCATCGAGCACTCACCCTCAGCCTTCCTGTTCACTTCTCATCATTGATTGATTTCTTTCTGTTGAAGTTCTCTTTGTGTGGCAGGAATTATTGCTGCCAGCAGTTCCAAATATATGTTTTCTCTCCACAAGCCTAGCAGAAAGAGCCCTTGTTTAATTTGCAGTAAGTAGTACTCTGGCCCTTCTTGGATCACATGTCCCCCTCCCACCTTGGACAGGTTGCCATGATTATTCACACCTGGATTAGTTAGCCTATCGTTAGATGGAGTGGTGGAGCAGACCATTGTGATCAACAGTGGTTAATAATCCCTCCAGAATGAGATAAAACAGGGAGGGAGAGTTGTCCTGGAGGCAGGATTTCTGGGCATTCATAAATGTCCCCTACACACTTAGCAAGAGCTCTTTGCCTTTTGGGCAGATGGATTACATATTCAAATCAATGTTTTCAGGAGACTAAGATGGCAATGGTACATAAGTAGCTTGATCATATAATTTATCATTCAAATTGGGACACTTTTGAAAGTAAAAGAGGCTACTGTTAATAATTAATGGAATGCCTGTTTGCCACAGGAAAGCTGAGCAACTGAAAGCAGGCAAACGATTTTGGAGTTGTTGCACTAACTTCTGATGTGATACAGGTCTAACAGTAGTTATGACTATAAAACCATACACAGTTTTACAATCACTATCAACCACTTGCTGAGAGGAAATAACTTTTTGGAACCAGGGATAAGACTCACAAAAAGGTCAAGATTCACAAAAAGATTAAATCTACACTGAAATAAACTATTAGCTTCTCCATAGTTGGTTCTCAGGGGAATCACCCTGGGGTGGTGCTGTGACCTGTGAGATTTCACAGTAGAGTGGTTAGTAGGCCTCAAAGTCATAAGCCCAACTTAATTTAGTCTTGACTTTGCTGTTTGTCAATTACAAGCTTGAGCAAGTTACTTAACCTCTCTGAACCTCAATGTCTTCATCTATAAAATGGAAATTATAATACTTCATGTGATTGTGCCTAGAATTATGGTGTATTACTATATGCTATATTAGTATATAGCACATAATATATATATAAATGTAATGCATGTATTAGTATATGTTTAGTAATACTGAAAGGTTAGCATTAATACACCAAAAGGGTTAATAAAATG
The DNA here is from genome assembly GCF_028858775.2 of Pan troglodytes. Lineage (NCBI taxonomy): Eukaryota > Metazoa > Chordata > Mammalia > Primates > Hominidae > Pan > Pan troglodytes. Next base: position 111,671,877 of record NC_086015.1, read on the forward strand.
CAAGAGAAAAAAGAAAATTATTGATTTTTCTTTTAGCAGGTAAAATCTCCTAGTAAACACTGTTCATTGATTCTTTCTTCCATCTGTTTTTACTTACGTGATCTGCTCCTCTGATCTAACAATTCCTCCTGCCAAACTTACCACAAGTACAAAAGAACACTCCATTTGTTGGCCAGGGAAGAGTGGCTGGACCTCTCTCATTTGGTTTAAAGATGTCTTTGGTTTGTCAGGTGTGTCACTTTTGCCTTTCAAAAATAGTTTCAGGATTGGTAAGAAAGAAAAATCTGGTTCAAAAGACTTTGAATAGTGAGCATGGAGTGAGGAGTGGCAACAGATGTGGCCCCAAATAAGACTTGGACGGTAAAGGTAGATGGGAATTAGGATCATAACTAGAGAGGACAACAGGGTCAAGGAATGTTACTCAGTGTGTGGGAGCCTGGGGAAAGAGCCCATCTGTGAAGGGCCAGGCGGATTAGGAGGAGGGCTAAGGTTTAGGGAAAGATAGGAAGGGAGAAAATTGAGGCAAGGAGGAATTGCCAGAGATAGGTTAAATAGGGAGGAGTGTAGATGACAGAATTTCTATTTCTCAAAGAAGGTGGTAGCTGATCTTTAGACAGTAAGAGATTGGAAACCAATGCAAGGAGACTCATTATCTAGTGACTCATGCTGGGCCTGGATCTCACTGCCTGAGCAGATGGGGGCATGGGTAAAGATGCCCCACTTAAAGAAATCTTCTTATTCTATAAATCGCTCAGCATTGGTTACACATGCTCCCTCTCTCGCCTAAATTTGCCAGTCTTTACTAAACTCAGAAAACTTCGTTGGAGAATTTGTAGTTATAGAAACAAATAGAACTGAACAAAGGTTGACCTACCTGGTATATCTGGGCAGCTTGATTTATATAAACAGACCAACATACCCATCTGTTCAAATGCATCAAACTCAAGTTCTCTGCATTTGAAAGTCTATATACCAAATTAAAGCTTTTATACTGTCCCATCTTTAGTCTTAACTTTAGTGTTGAATTTATAAAGTTAAGGCATTGAAATACAAATAGTTATGTCATAAGATGTCAAATTTATTTTTCCTACAAATATTTAAATCCCAGCTATACAATCTGAAGTTATTTTATTACCTTATAGCCTCATTTTTAAAGATCTCTTGAAAACAAGGATTTACTCTTTTTTGTTGTTTCTTTGAAAGAAAGAAAGAAACAGGGGTCCTGGAGAGTAAAATAGCCAAACTCTTTTCTTTTTTTTTTTTCTTTCTTTCTTTCTTTCTTTATTTTTGAGATGGAGTCTTGCTCCGTTGCCCAGGCTGGAGTGCAGGGGTGTAATCTTGGCTCACTGCAACCTCCGCCTCCCAGGTTCAAGCAATTCTCGTGCCTCAGACTCCTGAGTAGCTGAGATTACAGGTGCTCACCACCACGCCTGGCTAATTTTTGTATTTTTAGTAGAGAAGGAGTTTCACCATGTTGGCCAGGCTGGTGTCGAACTGCTGACCTCAGGTGATCCGCCCGCCTCGGCCTTCCAAAGTGCTGGGATTACAGGGATGAGCCACCACGCCCAGCCTCAAACTCTTTTCTTGTATAAAAGAAAATTCCCACATTTGCAAGATAATGCTTCAGTTAATAGTATTTTCCTTTTAATGTTGACATAAAAATAAATAGGAATTTTTAAGTTAATGTGGTTTTTCTGTCAGAAAACTCCTATAAAAACCATAAGGCACATTAAACTTACTACAAACTTCTAATGGCTCATAACTAACGTTTGTTTTAGCTTCAAGATTAAAAGTGTTTTTGCTACCATTACTAAGCAAATGTGTGTCTCTTACATTTTACATTACTCTGTTAAAATATAACACATCTTCTTTCAACATTTTGTTGTGAAAGGAGACATTTGTTTTTCATTGATTTATTTAAACAAACAAAAAAAACAGAGCCCAGTTCTTGTGTCAGTAGCTCTTCATCCCTTAGTTTTCTTAATTAATTATCTTCATTATGCGTTACTTTCGAATGTTTGGAGACATTTGAAAATCCAACTCACAGTAGTTTAAATGTATTACTTAATTAACAGGAAGACTAGAGGTAGAGGACTCAGCACAGACAGGAGCAGAGACTCAACAGTGTCATCACAAACCCAGCTTCTTTCCATCCGTCTGCTCTGTCATCCTTGTTACTGTGACTTCTTAATCCTCCTACTTGTTTCCTCACAACTGTAAGATGGCAGCTCCAGCTCCAGACATCAAATCAATGCTCTGAAAGTAGAGGGACGGGGTTTGCCATCATGTTCTGCTCTTGCATCCAATTTAGAGGCTCTCACTTCCATCCCAAGCCGGACATGCTCATCTCATTTACCTTTCTGAACAATTTGTCAGTTCTTTTCAATAGAGGCAGTCGCGTCCTGCAACACAGCTTGACAGAGGAGTTGTTAGCAAGGAAGGAGGGAAATGGTACTGGTGTCTGTCACAGTGTCCTTCCAAATTTAATCATATCCTACTAAAGTCTTCTTTTAATGGTATTCTATTACATTTAGCTAGTTGATGCTTATCGGCTGGCTCCTTTTTCTTCTTTTTCTCTTTTTTTTTTTTTTTTTTTTTTTTTGAGATGGAGTTTTACTCTTGTCACCCAGGCTGGAGTGCAACGGCGCGCTCTCAGCTTACTGCAACCTCCGACTTCCAGGTTCAAGTGATTCTCCTGCCTCAGCCTCCTGAGTAGCTGGGATTACAGGTGCCTACCACAATGCCTGGCTTATTTTTTGTATTTTTAGTAGAGACAGGGTTTCGCCATGTTGACCAGGCTGACCTCGAACTCCTGACCTCAGATGATCCACCCACCTCTGCCTCCCAAAGTGCTGGGATTACAGGCATGAGCCACTGCGCCTGGCCTGGCTCCTTTTACTCAACCACTGTAATCCCACTGGTGTGATCTTTCTAAAACACAATCTGACTTCATCATTAGCTTTCTAGTATGGCTTAAAATAATGGTCATGCTGTACCCCTGGGACATCTTTCCATCATTTTCTCTTCCATGTGGACTGCTGGGTATTATTATAATCGCATAGGATTTATGTTCTCTCTTGCTGCTGCATCTTTGTTCTGTTGTCTGTCCAGAATAACCTTCTACTCTTCCTTATAGGCCAGTGTCTCTTTGTACCTCAAACCTAATGCTTTGAGAGGTCTTCCTTAACACCCTGCCCCTTCCAAGCTCAAGCGTCTTTCCTGTTTCCTTCCACAGCACCTGGTGGGAGCCCTTCTTCCTGCCTGCATCTCTGTATTATGATTTGTTTATGTAATTCACCTATCTTTTGGTACCAGATGGAGCTTTCTGAGATTAGGGACTGACTCATCCCTGTACAGTTTGTGACCCGTAGGTGATGCTGAAATCATATATTTTTAATGGCAGGAAGGATGTTAAAACTTTCTGGATGACAGTGTGGGGTACCATACAAAGAATGACCTAGTCCTGTTTCCTAGGACATCAAGATAAGTTGGAGGGCATTTTATTTTTTCTTGTTTCTCAGAACTTGAACCTTTCCTGGCTCTAACTTAGGTATGGATTATGAGTAGAAGACAAGGCTTCTGAAGCAATGAAGCTTTACAAACCAAAGTTATTTGGAAGAATTGACTCTGAGCACCAAAAACTCACTGGTACAAAGCCAGCATGATAACCACTGTACTTAGGAAATGACTCACTGAACTGCATACATAGAACTAGGCCAGGAGATTTTCTTTTCTTGTGTATCAGCTAGTCAGGTTAGCAACCGCTTTAAATTCTGAGGACTGATAGCCACTAATTCAGATGTACATAGGTGCAAGTACTTGATAGAAAGCAGTCTATTTTAAAGTATCACTTAATAAAAGCTCTAAGCAGTCTATGCAGGTAGGAGTAAGTCTTATAAAGATTGGATTTGCCTATTCTTCACACCAATTCCTTGATTCTGATATTCAGTTACAGGTCACCCGCCCCAGCACCTTGATATGTAGATACAAGTAGGCGTTCTTTACTTTGGGATATGAAAAGATGACAAAGGGATTGAGTGGGAATGATTAACCTCATACTGGGGAATGACGACTGCTGGATATATCACTTACCACACAATAGATGTATTTAAATGTAACAGCTGTAACCAGCATAGGATGGAATTCTGATATCAGGAGTAGGTGATAAACTTAAATTGACATTGGAAAAGAAGTTTCCAGCTTCATAATTCAGTTAGTCCAGATGTTTTGACCCCACAGACTGTTGATCCTCCTCAATGTTACAGAAACTTGGTCCCAGATTATGTGTGTTGAGAGTTCACTGTATCATTGTAGAGCTTTCATTACTTCAGTGGAAGTCCTTACATCTGACATAATCAGATGTGTCTAGTTAAAAACTAGTTAGTCTAGCTAAGAAAAAGTTATTCAAATTATACACTTTGAATGTTTTAAACCTAAACATGAAAGTCCACTCATTTTCTAGTCTTTTGGGAAAAACAGAGTCAAAGCCTTGTCCTGAGTATGGTGCCACTGTTTGATTTTTTTTTCCTGTATCCATAGAACAATTTAATCAATAATGCATTATTCAGTATTTCCAGTTTTTGTTTCTTAAAAATGGCCAGAGACCTTTGCATTCAAATATGTACAAAAAAGTCCAGTTCCTCCTAGGCTCTACAATTGGCTTTGAATCTTTTGCCATTGTCTCTCCCACACCTAATACAATAACTGATTTTTTTTCATCTTTGTTGTGACTTGCTTTTATTTAGCTTTTCCAAAGCATTCATCTTATTCAATTAGTCATTGAAGATATACTAGGTTTGGTCTTGTCCTCCCATTTAATCAATTAACATAACATTTTGTTAAATTATTTGATGATAACCCACTGAACTGCAGGGGGTAGAAGTGTACAGAAAGAGTGCACTGGCTTTCCAGAAGCACTTGGTGTGCCATGGGCATCTAGCAATATGTTTTACAGAGAAAAAGGTGACTAAGAAGTCCTTGGCCTTACATGTGCACATGTTCAACACTAACTTTATTTAATGGAGTTTTGTTCAATTGCTCACTACCTTGATGTATTCGACAAAATGCCTGCTGTCTGCCGTGTTAACCCTGGCAATTTCTTTTGTCTGTTTTCTTGGCTTTGCAGCATTCTTGCTAAACAACAACAACAACAACAAAACCCCACTCTGTCTAGCTATATTCTTTCTGATATAGAGAGCTATTAAGGAGGATTATATTATCTACCCATTTGACAAGAAGAAACATTTCGTGATTGAAGGCTGAGCTGGAAAATGGTCCCTGGAAGCAGGAGTAGTTCCCTGGACTTTACCCCACCTTGTGTAATGTGGATTCCTGTACCACATTACCCCACCTTGTGTAATGTGGATTCCTGTACCACATTACCCCACCTTGTGTAATGTGGATTCCTGTTCAAGTGCTTCATCCTGGGCTCTGCTTCCAGGGAACCAACCCCTCCCGAGATGGGGAATTGAGGGCAAGTAAAGAGAGCAGTGTTCTCATTAACTGTATGAAAGCTGTAAGGAAGATTGAGAAGCAGGATGACACAGAGAAAGATGCTAAGAAAAAAATGTGGCTTCAGGTGAAGGCTCAGCCTAAACCCAAGGGAGCTCTGGGCTACAGGATGTTTCTTGCCTTGAAGCCACCACTGGGGCAGGGAGTTGCAAAGCAACATAACCTGAGAACTGCAGCTTCCATCATCCAAGTACAATCCTCCAAAGAAGGCTGAAGTTATGTGAGCAGGTAGCAGCAGCTAAGCAACACATGCATGAAAACTAAATTGATAAAAGCAGTAAAAGGGGATCTTTGTAGGTGATTAACTGCAAATTCACAGAATATCAGATAGTAAATGTGTAGTATTGTTAAAATAACTACTTTTATTGGACCCAATTTATGAGCCTCCCTAAATTTTCTGGGTTTCTCTTGTCTCTTGGGCCCTCAACTGGTTAGACAAAAAGAGACCAGCCCCAATTTCCAAATGTCACCAGCTGACCCGTCTCCTCTGGGAAAGCCAACTTCAACATGTCCTCTATTATGCCTTCCACCTTGGGAAGTGCAGCAGCTGCAGAATCCAGACATGACCCAAGGAAACACACAGACTGCGGTTTCACCTTTCACCTGTTTCCAGACTCAAACACAAAGCATCATACAGTTAAAATGCCACACAGTAAGGCATGGCATTTGGCTTTCATAGTGCTTTTCCCAAGGGGCCATAGGCACAACCAGGAAGAGCATAGGAGCTAATGCCAATGGGGAAAACTTTAACCACTGGAGGGCAACTTATAGATAAATTCCTTTTTGCTCTCTTCCTCTGATGGATTGTTTTGAGCTGCTGTGGTTCTGTAGAGCATGTCTAGAGATTGTCCCTTGTGACTGAGCAGGTGGCTCTATTTTCCATCTGAATCTGTGGCTGGCAAAGCAAGCACCACCTAGTATCTGTTTTCCATTCTTCCTTGTTTCACTTCCCCTTTTCCCTCACTCTTCCTGCCCTGCAATTGCACCTCCTCACCTCCCCCAAAACATGTTAGCACATAATCTTAGCTTGATTTCCAAAATCAAAAATAAAAACACACCAAAACAGAACCGAAGGCAAAGACAGCACCCCTAGAGATCAAAGTTTCAGTACATGTATAAATCCCCTAAATGGTGGGATTTCACTGTGAAACATCAGGAGAGATATTTTGAGTAAAGAGAGGGTAATCCTGAAATTGTTCTTTTGTTCTTTTTCTGTCTAAACAGTCAATCTTATTAAAATCTAAGTGGATGCTAAGGAACATCCCCAGGATGCTACAAAGAGTTTTCCTTTGTTAAGACGTCTTTTACAAACTAGCTCGGTGTCATGAGCACTGTGGTGAGGCACAGAAAGTAAAAACAATGCAGAGGAGAATGTAGCAACCTAGAAGCTGCTTTTCCTCAAAGGAATGCAGAACATTCATGAACTGGCATAATGATGAGAGTGATGCAAAACATTCTTCTGTTTCAAAAAAGAGAATTGACCTGTTCTGTGGCTCTGGTCAGATTGAGACCAGCAGTTATGAGGCCAGGACTAGTCTTTTAAAAAATGTATTGACAGATAACATTATATGTTTTTATCGTGTACAACATGATATTGTGAAGTACACATACATTGTGAAATGGTTTTGAGCGTTACTAATGTGCAGGCTAGAGAATCTGTCCCAACTGCAAGTGATGTTTGCATCATCATGTCACAATTAGTACTGATGGCTGTGGTCAATTTAGTCTGGAGCTATTAAGATGGGTATGGGGGAGCTGTTCTGTTTTCGCTATTTTATGCTTGTAGAAATGGCCTCAATTTTCTCTTCTGTCTGATTAGTCTTAGCATATGGATTTCTTTTTTGCCATATTCTATTGCAGAGGCTGCCTCTCTCTGCCTTTCTCCCTCACATCTGGAATCCAGCCAAAAGTACCAGAACAAGATGCTTCTCACATTTGGGCCCTTTTGTAAGGGTGCTGATTGCAACTTGGGCAACTTCAGTATAATCTAAGGTGGAAGCTTTCTGCTGCTTTTGGGGAAAAAAATAAGTGTCTAAAAATAAAACCTAGGCATAAAAATAGGGCCAAATACTCATTAACTGCCTCACTTAGCTGAATGCTGAAATTATTTCAACAGCACTAAATCAAGCCTTTGTGTAGAAGAGGTTGGGCATTTTTTTATTCATAATACTTTATCTTAGATGATAAATGGGTTACTGTAATTTCTCACTTTATTCAAAACATGAATTAAATAGTCCTCAGAGACTCAATTTTTGGCTCATGCTGACCCTTGAATTGGAGCACTTGTGTTCACAAGTCTCCAGGAATGTATTTTGTGGGCTGCTGTGGGAAAGGATTGGGGGACAGACAGGACCAGGAGTGGTGGATTCAAGGCTTGGGATGCTAGGGTTAAGAATTTGGATCTTACATTAGGTGTGGTGGGAAGCCACTGGAGGGATTTAATTAGGAGAATATTATAGAATGACTTCTTTTTTTAAAAAATATGACTCCTGACTGCTGTATTGACAGTGGATTGGAAGGAGACAACAGTAGGAAAAGGGTAACCAGCCGAATGCGTATTTGTAGATATCCAGGTAAGAAGGGATAGTGGCTTTGGAGCAGGATGGTAATAGTAGAGTTGGAGAGTAGGCAAATAATGGAGTTTATCTAATTCATTAACAACAACAAAAAGATTGGTTAATAGATTAGAAATGGGGCATAAGAGAATGGAAGAGTCAAGATTGATTTCTAAGTTTCTGACCCAAACAACTGGAAGAATTTGGTACTAGATGAGATGAAGACTGGAGAAAGAACAGGATAGTTTTTGCTGTTTTGTTGTGTTTGGGGTGGGTCATAGAGAAATGGAAAAGGAAATGAGGTGGAAATGGCTCATGTTAACTTAGGGAATCTAAATGAACAGTTCAGAAGAATAGTTGAACATATGACCTTGATCCAGTAGATAAGTTTGAGAATCCTTGATGTACAGATTATATTCAGAGTGTGAGATGAACTCGCCTAAGGAGAGAATAGAGAGAAAGTAGAAAACCTGGTAACATTCCATATTTCCACATAAACAGGGCAAGCAGAAGAGAACCAGTAAAGGACTAAGAAGGAACAGCAGTAAGGAAAGAAAAACTAGGAGAGTATGATGTTCCAGAAACCAAGAGAAGACTCTTAACAAAGGCAGATAACAGTCAATTACATTAAATGCTGCTACGAGGTTGAGTTAGATGAGGACAAATAATATCACTGTTTTTGGTGTTCTTGGTAATACTGACAAGGGCAGTTTATGACATGTCATGCAGAAAAGAGCCGAGAGTTGGTAGGACATTGTAAAGTGGGAAATGAAGACAGCTATTTAGACAATTATTTCAAGAAATTAATGGAGCTGAGAAATAGATAATCAAGAGTAAGGGGAGAATTTTTTGTTTTTTCTCATGTTTCTAAGATGGGTGATTGGAGCATTTATGCCTATAGAATTGATTCAGGAGAGAGAGAGAGATCCTGATGATGTAGTAGAAAGGAAATATGATTGCAGGGACAAATTTCTTTCTTTTTTTTAAATTATACTTTAAATTCTGGGTTACATGTGCAGAACATGCAGTTTTGTTACATAGGTATACAGGTGCCCTGGTGGTTTGCTGCACCCATCAACCCGTCACCTACATTAGGTATTTATCCTAATGTTATCCCTCCCCTAGCCCCCCACCCCCTGACAGCCCCGGTGTGTGATGTTCCCCTCCCTCTGTCCATGTTCCACTCCCACTTATGAGTGAGAACATGCAGCGTTTGGTTTTCTGATCTTGTGATAGTTTCCTGAGAATGATGGTTTCCAGCTTCATCCATGTCCCTGCAAAGGACATGAACTCATCCTTTTTTATGGCCGCATAGTATTCCATGGTGTATATGTGCCACATTTTCTTTATACAGTCTATCATTGATGGACATTTGGGTTGGTTCCAAGTCAAAATTAAAAGAACTAGAGAAGCAACAGCAAACAAATTCAAAAGCTAGCAGAAGACATGAAATAACTAAGATCAGAGAAGAACTGAAGGAGGTAGAGGAACAAAAAACCCTTCAAAAAATCAATGAATCCAAGAGCTGTTTTTTTTAAAAAAAAAAAATCAACAAAATAGATAGACCACTAGCCAGACTAATAAAGAAGAAAAGAGAGAAGAATCAAATAGGCACAATAAAAAATGATAAAGAGGGTATCAGCACTGATCCCACAGAAATACAAACTACCATCAGATAATACTATAAACACCTCTACGCAAATAAACTAGAAAATCTAGAAGAAATGGATAAATTCCTGGACACATACACCCTCCCAAGTCTAAGCCAGGAAGAAGTCAAATCCCTGAATAGACCAATAACAAGTTCTGAAATTGAGGCAGTAATTAATAGCCTACCAACCAAAAAAAGTCCAGGACCAGATGGATTCACAGCCAAATTCTACCAGAGGCACAAAGAGGAGCTGGTACCATTCCTTCTGAAATGATTCTAAACAATAGAAAAAGAGGGAATCCTCCCTAACTCATTTTATGGGACAAATTTCTTGAATACAGAAAGGTGTGAGATGCAGAGTACAGTGAAGGGTTTGGCCTTGGATAAGAGCAGAAGGAGAGACAAAAAGAGTGTACCTAGATGTTAATGGGTTGGTTGAGTCAGTGATAGGAGGATGAGGGAGTAGCCATAATCAGTTACAACAATTATGAAGTAAGAGCATCAGCTGGAAAGGAGATGAGAAAAGGGAATGTCAGTTTCAAGAGCAGGTAGCAAATATTGGAGTCATTCTAGGCAATGGGAAGATGAACCTCTAGCAAGACAATGGACATGGAATGTTTCAGGGTTACGTTAAACAAGGTGAATTTGAGTTAATTTTTGCTTGGAAAGAGACAGTAATTAAATTTCAAGGTTTTTTTTAATGGCATATAGAGGCAAAAGGTATTATTACATGTTTACATATTTTCATAGTAGAAAAATGAGTTTAACGATTACTTGTAATCTTACTCTTCTGAAATAATCATTGTGATATCCTTTTATATATTATACATGCAAATACTTCCATAGGAAGAAATATAAAGGTCTCAATTTTGATAACTAATACTATTTTGGAGCAGTTTTGACTTTACCAACTATCTTAGTTATTGCTCTAAGAGAAATAAAAACAATTGGACTCATAACTTTGTCATATTGCAAAAGTATTTCTATATTTTGTTGCTTTTTCCATTTTTATAGAGATAATAGAAAATGTACAGTTTTGTTAAAAGGCCTTCTTCCTAAGGTCGTGTTTTCAATAACTTTCTTATAGTCTTTAAAATGTAAAAATGAAACTCTAAATTATTAATCTACCAGGTTTTATTTTGATAAGATGTGATGAAGGAATCTAATTTTACTTTTTTAAAAAAATTGTTATTTTAACAGGAGTTACATGTGCAGGCTTGTTACATGGGTATATTGCATGATTAATTTCACTTCTTAAAATAGTTTCAAGTCATTCTTAAATCACATATCTCACAACAAATATAGAATATATTCTTGTAATAGTAGAGCTCCTAAATGGTATCTTTTTTATTTATTTTATTTTATTGTTACTTTTTTGAGACAGAGTCTCACTGTCTTGCCCAGGCTGGAGTGCAGTGGTACAATCTCGGCTCACTGCAACCTCCACCTCCCTGGTTCAAGCAATTTGCCTGTCTCAGCCTCTTGAGTAGCTGGGACTACAGGCACATGCCACCACACCCGGCTAATTTTTGTATTTTTAGTAGAGACAAGGTTTCACCATGTTGGCTAGGCTGGTCTTGAACTCCTGACCTCAAGCGATCCTCTTGCCTTGGCCTCCCAAAGTGCTGGTATTACAGGTGTGAACCACCATGCCCAGCCACCAAATGATAACTTTAAAACTTTCTTTTAGAGATTTTAAAACCAATTGTATGCTATTCTTTAAACAAGCTATTTCTTACAGTGTAAAAATTAACTTTAATCCTATCATCTGGGAAAATCAGTTACATTGTACTTGCTTGAAACTGTATTTTTGTGTATACACGTTTTGCCATCTATATTTTCTCACTTTTTTGAGTTTTTGAAACACGCTTTGTAACCCATGAATTTAATGGCTTGCACTAGTATTGGATATGTAAAAATATATTTTCAGGTTTTAGTTGTTCTTTATGTGTGATTATAAATAACATCATAGTTAACACCACTGGCACTTAATATTGAATTTAAATTGGTTTTAGTATTTTCTATAATAAAAGCAATGTGTCCATGTAGAAAGCTTTAAAAATAACAAATTATTATCCAGAGAACCACTGTTGCAGATATACTAAATCTTTATTCATTCAAGAGCCATGTTTCAGCACCTGTTAATAGCAGTCACTGCTTCAGATATGAAACCTGCTCTTCAGAGTTAACATCCTCATATACTTAGTCATATATCTTGTCAGTATCCTATGATCAGAAATGTGTATATTTTAAAAAAGGAACCATGCTATTTAGAAATTGTATTGTAATCTAATTTTTCTCCGATAACCTATTAAGAAATTCCTTCCATGCCATTGAACCATCCTTTACAATATTATATTTAATGGCTATAAAACAATTATTCGTATGAATGTACCACTCTTTTCCAATTCCCTTTTGCATTTTAAATCCATAACGTGTGCACTTTACTTCTCTTTGATAGCATGACTAATATGTTCTGCACAAGACATGAAGGCACAGACAGCACTGTCTTTCTTCCTCATTCTCATAACATCTCTGAGTGGATCTCAAGGTAATTTCGTTTGTAATACAAGTGTTAGTTATTTGCATTATCAGATAGAAACATGAGCACACAATGCAAGGTGGCTATTTCCTCCATAGCCACAGCATCGTGAACTTTCCTAAATCATCAGTTAATCAGAAGCAAGGAACAGGCTGGAAGTCTGCATGAAGACTAAAAATTATATATATTTTTTCTGTCCACTCTGATTAAGACTCTTTCTAATCTGTTGTCTGCTACCAGAAGTAAGTTCACTGGAAAGGCAAGTTTGATTGATTGATTTTTTTTTTAAGTGTAAGCTTGGTACTTACCACTTGACAGAAGGCATTATCAGCTTTGCTAGGTCCTATGACAGGCATTCTTAATTATCCAGTGAAACATTAGAGGGGTTTAGCAGAGCAATTAGAGAGATCGACAGTCACTCTTTTCCTTTCCCATCTTTCTGTGTCTTTCTTTCAGCATAATGCCACATCCCTCTAGCTCTCTGCAGAGAGATTAAGTCTCTCCGAGGAAGAGAGGCGGGACATGGTAGGGTAGAAAGAGCCCAGAAGGGAAGGTAGAGGATAAAGACTGTGACAGAGCCACTTGGGCACCCAGTTCTTCCATCTTGGGTGGCCTGGGCCATGAGCCAAAGGAGTTACTCCATTGTCCAAAAAATAAGGTCCTTTGCAGTGCTAATATCTTAGAATCCATAGACAGGGCACAAGATCTACTTAAAATATTTTGTAAATCAAAGCAGTTAGATTACCTCCTTCAATGATAGGAAGTGTCTGGGTATATTTTCTTTGCAAAAATCTCTTATTCTGTTGATTTCATTTGCTTTTTGAAATTAACTTGTGAAGTTGACAGTGAAAAGAAAACAAAACAAAATAAGTAAATCAAGAGAATTGGGGATTAGGCTTCCAGATTTATCTCCAGATATTCCTTACCTACATTTTGACCAACTCAGGATATCCTGAGAGCAGTCTTAAACTCAAAGCAAATGAAAGACTCTCTTTCCCTTTTGGACTCCTCCTGCTCATGTCCTTCCCTATTTAGATCTAGTGTACAGATATCAGATTCCTGAACCCAGCATTGTCTTCTATGTGCTCCAAATATTTTCTTACCCAGTCAAGCTGAGTTTATTCCATTCTTTTAGGGCCTGCTGGCTGTTACTAGCTGGATAAACTAATTTATTGTTGCTATAGTAGGAGTTAAATGTGAATGTGTTCTGGGAATGAAATCCAATGGAGTCTTTTAACATACATGATTTCCAGGCCAGGATTGGAAGAGAGATAAGATTATTGATCAAGTGGGCAGCAAACCAGTGTTTCTATGCCTTGGGCTGTTACCAGTTCTCCCAGTTACATTGCATAAAACAGATATTCAATTAAAATTAAAACTCAAACACAGAGCTTCACAGGTTTGTTTCTAATAATCAGACAAGTGTTTTTGATTATGTGGTCTAATAATCAGGCTGCTAACCTAGGAAAGTTCTTCTGGGTAGTTCTGGTATAATTCTGAACAAGCACATAGCATTAATTCTCTTTATAACTTCTCTTCTCTTGACTGTAGGCATATTCCCTTTGGCTTTCTTCACTTATGTTCCTATGAATGAACAAATCGTCATTGGAAGACTTGATGAAGATATAATTCTCCCTTCTTCATTTGAGAGGGGATCCGAAGTCGTAATACACTGGAAGTATCAAGATAGCTATAAGGTTCACAGTTACTACAAAGGCAGTGACCATTTGGAAAGCCAAGATCCCAGATATGCAAACAGGACATCCCTTTTCTATAATGAGATTCAAAATGGGAATGCATCGCTATTTTTCAGAAGAGTAAGCCTTCTGGACGAAGGAATTTACACCTGCTATGTAGGAACAGCAATTCAAGTGATTACAAACAAAGTGGTGCTAAAGGTGGGAGGTAAGTGTGCATGTAAAGTTTCATGAAACAGCAATGACATCATTCCATGTTATTAGTAAGCGTCTTATTCCTAATATGCCATGAGCTTCCTTCCAAGTCAATACATGGAAATCTACTTATTTTTAATGCACAGCAACTTGTAGTATACTAATGTTATAAATGATACAACTGTTCCCCTGTTGGTGGGTATTCAGGCATTTCCAGTGTTTTACATTACATGGTTGTGATGAACATCCTTATAGTTGTACTTAATACTGGGAAATAATCTGAAAGCAAAGTACCAGAAGATTTAAATGGGTTACTGATACTAGCAGCATAAGACTATCCACTTTCCCCTTAGTCTTATCAGTACCAAATAACTGCCAATATGACTGAAAAAATATTGAATTGCTGATTTAAATTGCATTTTTCTATATTATAAATGAGGTTAATTTTATATTATATGCTTTCCTTCTCTGTATTAGCTATATATAACACTATACCTATATAACTATAAGCCATTAATATAGTTAATACATACAGTTATATACAGTTAATATCACTCAGACAGAGCTTCATGGTGGTTATATTATACAGTTAATATAACTATATAATATATTAACTGTATTAATATATTAACTGTTGCTAATTCTCATAGTTACATTGAACCAAACAGGTATTAGATTAAAACTGAAGAAATTCAAAGAGCTTCATGGCTCCTAATTACCGGATTACCAAGAGTTCCTGATGATGTGCTCTGTTAATGATCAGGCTGCTGATCATTTATATGTAATATAGTTAGTATGCATTATAATATATAAAACAATTTTACATATAGATATATAGACACACACACACATACATGCAGTATTTTCTAATGGGTTGTTTTTCCCAGCACTTGTTTCTTTTTCTTCTGTCCCTTTTAGCTGCTTCAGACCTTGATTCAGAAATCACAAAATTATGTGTAAACAGTCAAATAGGTGCTCTGAGTCAGTATTTGAGGAGTGTAGAGTGCCGCATGAACTCTACTTTATAGACTTAGACATCCTCATTTTGGTTTTTCAATGAGGCCATTAGATTTCTTTTCCAGCTATGTTTCTAGAAAATTGAGATTGCTAGTTGCCACATACCCATGCCTGCTCTTTTTTTATTTCTTCTAGATAACCACACTATATCTTAAGGTTCTACAGAGGTGTTGGTTTGTTGGTTTGTTTTCCCTTTCAGTAACTGCCAAGTTTTGCTCATAAAATTTAGCTTTTCATTTCATGGATATTAAAAAGTATTCTGCACAGACGGCCTATAAAGAAGCTAATGATGGCAGTTTTTCATGTGCCCTTCTTTCTCCTATGTAGTTTTTCTCACACCCGTGATGAAGTATGAAAAGAGGAACACAAACAGCTTCTTAATATGCAGCGTGTTAAGTGTTTATCCTCGTCCAATTATCACGTGGAAAATGGACAACACACCTATCTCTGAAAACAACATGGAAGAAACAGGGTCTTTGGATTCTTTTTCTATTAACAGCCCACTGAATATTACAGGATCAAATTCATCTTATGAATGTACAATTGAAAATTCACTGCTGAAGCAAACATGGACAGGGCGCTGGACAATGAAAGGTAGGCTCCACAGGACTTTCTGTGTACACGTGCTGTTTCAAAGTTGGGGGGTAATGGGGACTGATTTGCAAAAAAAGAAAGGAAGATGAAAGAAAAGAAAGCAAATCCATCTGCAGCGGTTAGAAGACCAAGACCGAAGCCCTAGGGCTGGTTCTTCTGGCTGTATTACATTAAGCAATCATTCTTACTTTTGAGCATTAGTACCTCATTGATAAAATAGAAGTAATTCTTACCTTGCTATGTATTTATGAGTTGAATGAAAACATTTATGAAGTGGAAAGAAGCAAATCTATTCTTGAATATTAATGTATTTGTCAATGGCTCATCCTTCAAACAGGATTTTCTACCAGCATTGCTCTTTAAAAGATCAAAGGAGAAAGAATACTTGTCTTTCAGCAGATCACAACTTCCAATCTTACAATTAAACAAAATATTAATGAGTATTATTGTTCTTTTTAGTTTCTTTACATAGTATTAGCCCATCAATCTTTATCCAACACCTCTATCACAACATGGTCAGTTTTTAGCACTCGTTCCTCTCATTTATTTGAACAGATCCGAACTCTGATCAATCTCTATATCCAAAACCTGTTTAATAAAAAGTAATTTGCTATCTCCATATCCAAGTCCAAGAAAATTTGTTTTCCTTTTTTTTTTTTTTTTTTTTGAGATGGAGTCTCCCTCTGTCGCCCAGGCTGGAGTACAGTGGCATGATCTCAGCTCAATGCAACCTCCACCTCCCAGGTTCAAGTGATTCTCCTGTCTCAGCCTCCTGAGTAGCTGGGATTACAGGCACATGCCACCACATGTGGCTAATTTTTGTATTTTTTTAGTAGAGACAGGGTTTCACCATGTTGGTCAGGCTGGTCTCAAACTTCTGACCTCGTGATCCACCCATATCGGCCTCCCAAAGTGCTAGGATTACAGGCGTGAGCCACCGTGCCCAGCCTGTTTTTCATTTTATTAGTAACAAAGCAAAAATTTACTGTCAGTCTCCCTTATAGGGGGAAAATGGAGGTTATCTTTTTTTTTCAGGCTTCTCTTTCCTAGCATCTCATATTCTCAAAATGCTCACCAAAAATATACTGAAATTGTGGGTGATTCACCACATTTACATGAGTCCAGTATTAAAGGCATGAGTACCCAATGTTCATTCTCCATCAGTCAGGCAGCAATGGAAACATGGGAAAGGGTTGCAAATGTTAATATTATAAATATTGCCTTTGGAAAATCCTAATTTCTCATGTTCATTTAGAATTGAGTGTCTTGAAGCATGAACAGTTCTTTAGGCTCAGTACTGTTTGGTCTCATTGAAAAGCTATTATGTGCCAAGTTTTGTTGCTCACAGACTGTGAACTTAAGAACATGGTCTCTACTGATTTCTGGATCCACAGCATCTAGTACAAATATAAAAATTAAACTAGGAACATAGCTTACAAAGGGAGTGATTAATTCTATTCTCTGTGGTTGGACATGAATGGGGTTGTCACAGAATATGTGCTTAAGAAAGTTGCATAAGGGTAGAATTTTAGAAGAGTAGTAGGACGTTCCAGGAGAAGAAGAATATTCCAGGTAAAAAGCACAGAAAAGTAAAATTGCCTGGATTTGTGGAATCAATGGATCAAGAGATGAACCTGGAGAGGGAGGCAAAAAACAGATGAAAGACCTTTTACACGTTGCTAAGGAGCTTGTTGAGTCTTGGAGGTAGGATAGATCAGAAGAGGGATTTGAACCATCAGAGAGGCCCTGGATTTGCCTTTTGGAAGGCTTACTTTGGCATCACTCTCCTGCAGGTAGACTGGAAGCCAGGTGAGTCTAGAGCCAGGGGGAACAGTCCATGACAGTCCACAGAGGTCAGCCTACAACACTACAGAACGGGAAGGACAAGATGGAGCTGGGTCTGGAGGGGCAAGCCAAGAAAATTCAGCAGTCTCTCTTCTAAAAGAGCTCAGTCCAGTGGGGGTTGCCTGCACACAGCTGGAAATATTCTTATATGCAGAAAAAGAGATTTTGTCTAGATAAAGAGATTAAGAAGTAGTGAGGCCATAAAAGTTAGAGACCACTAGGGAGTAGGTAGGGTAACAAAAGGGGTGTTCTGGGGAACACCAGCATTAGAGGGGCCAAGAGAAGGAGAACATTGAGTTTAATAGGCTAGTAACTGGTAGCAACATTCCTGAGGGCTTACTGTCAGGTTCTAAGAGTTAAAACAAGTATATCACCCCTCTAGCTGGCCCTGGCTTAGCCCTCCTTGAAGGTCTAAACTAACCTTGGTGGGAAACTTTAAAATAGTGGTAGTAAAACTTGTCTTTTAAGAAACCACAGTACAAATATAATTACTTTCCAAAAAGTTATTTCCAAATATATCAGTATTAGTGCCTTTGTTCTCTGCTTTCTAAGTGTAACTTAGAGAATTCTTTTGAAATGTTTATCTTCATTGATGTTTTCTTTTCTATTGTGTTGTTAGATGGCCTTCATAAAATGCAAAGTGAACACGTTTCACTCTCATGTCAACCTGAAAATGATTATTTTTCACCAAACCAAGACTTCAAAGTTACTTGGTCCAGAATGAAAAGTGGGACTTTCTCTATCCTGGCTTACTATCTGAGCTCCTCACAAAATACAATTATCAATGAATCCCGATTCTCATGGAACAAAGAGCTGATAAACCAGAGTGACTTCTCTATGAATTTGATGGATCTTAATCTTTCAGACAGTGGGGAATATTTATGCAATATTTCTTCAGATGAATATACTTTACTTACCATCCACACAGTGCATGTAGGTAAGTTGCAAGTAGGTTTGGATAACGGGTTTTGGCTGTAGCATTAGAGGTTTGTAAATATCAAACAGAAAATTAGGTTGACTTTTCAAGAATACATTGATACCCTCTCAAAATATAATCCACAGGGATATTTCTGGTTAGGATGTCGATTACCCTCCCTCCTTCAACCACACAAAAGTCCTGTTTTGAAAAAAAAAATTACTCCCACAGATTTCCTTTCAGGATTTTGGGGCTTCAGAAATGAGGAGGAAACACATTTTGATGACTCCATGCGCTGAGCATCTTCCATTTCTGCTCACTGCTGTGCCTAATATATACCTTAGGCCTAGGGTTTGGGGATTCAAGGCTAGAGACACATTAGGAAGTTACAATCGGGGTCCTGAAGAATGCTGGGAAATCATGGCAGTGTCTATGAACTTGGAAATAGTCACCACACAATATTTGAAGCACCAAGTATATATTCCTAGTTCAGTTCATTTTTACCTCTGTTGATAGTTCACTGCCAAAAACCATTATCTAAAATATTTCTAGTCACCTAACCATCAAGTCATGGAATATATACTCATGAAGCTGACCTTCTAGGTGAGCTGGATGGTCCCACCCTTAAACTATCAACTTCACATCATGGCAGACCATGGCAGCTCTTTCTGTCCTTCAATAAAGGTATTTGAACCAGTGGAACTTATGTTTTAGAAATATTTCTATCATTTCAATTGTGAAAATTAGGAGGAATAGCATTTGAAGTTTTGGTGATTCTATGTAGTGAGATTTGGAGACAAGAGCACAGAGTTGTCCTTTAGGTTATGTGATCTTCAAATACTTGGAAGCTTCTGGACATTGAGTAATAACAATCCCTTTGTAGAGCTGCCACTTTGAGAGTAGAGAATGAAAAACTGGGGCTGCATTTGAAGCTCCTATTTTTCTCCAAAAATAAAAGTGTCCGTTTTATGTAAAATACAGTTAAGCCTGCAATCTATTTTTAAAAATGTTGCCTCATGTTGGATTAATTTTGGAGTGTAAAAAAAAAAAAAGTCAAGAAGAAATGTCCTAAAGACTACATATGGCCTGTCTTCCCACCCAGAGATCTAATTTTCAGTTTACACAAAGTGAAACATCAGGACCATTCCATCTCTGACAAAAGAGTATTTTCAGAACCTCTCATTCTCAAATAAATGTTGGCCAGGTGGGGCTGGGGGAGGGTGTGCTCACCCTTCCCCACGAGGAAGAGGACTTGGCAGGAGCCACCCCAGCAGGCCAGGGAACAGGGCAAACAGTCTTGGTACCTTAAATATCATCCTTTCAAGGATGACTTTTCCATTTGTTGCCTTTCCCAGGAGGTGCTACAACAAGATGGGGGGTACTTATGATTCCTCGAATCTAGATCTGCTCAATTAAGGTTGCACCAAGCTGAATGGAATTAAATAATCCTTGCTAAGTTTTGCTGCTGAATCAATATGTGACCTTGGGCAAATATCCTTACAGATGGGGGAACCTGAGGGTCACGAGTACAGTGAGAAGTAGCTATACCTTGTAGGATTTCCTTTAGGAGGAAGAAAAATGCATATGAAAACCCTGTAGAAAGTCAACCTAACATTCCTACTTAATCTCTCCTTTATAGAGGTACAGTAGTCCCCCCTTTCCTTGGGGGATATGTTCCAAGACCCCCAGTGGATGCCTGAAACTATGGACAGTACTAAACCCTATATATGCATTCCCACATGGTACGAGGAATAATCTGTCCTTCCATGTTTATGCCTTGGTGCCTCATTCACACTTCTATGAATACAGGTTCTATTGGGCATCTTCTTCCAGCAGAGCTTGCTTTCATTGCAATTAAAGATTTGCTTTAGATGGAAATGTGGCTGTAGCTTCTTCATCAGCAGACACAGCCTCTCCAGTAATTTTTATATTTTTCAGTCCAAGCTGATTTCTAAATCTGTGTAGCCATCCTCTACTTGTAGTAAATGGCCTGTTTCAAGGGATCTCTTGCTGAAGTCTTCATATAAGCCCAAAGCTTTCCAGTGCAACATATCATCAACCAGAACACATTTCTGTTCATGTCTTCCACCCTCAAATTTAATGCCATTTCCATCTTAACTCAGCATATACAACACACTGTGGCCATAACTGTTGTAGTTTGAGATGTGACTGCAAAACTAACACGAATTTTCTTCTTTCTTTCTTCACAATTTTACAGATAGAAGATTCATTTTCACCATAGATCTCAGCAACCTCAATATATGATTTTTCATAAGTCAAGGGCTTTAATTGTTTTAGTTCAAAGAAGCACTTTATGGCTTCTTTTTGGTATATCCAAATTGCCAGCATCACTACTCTTGTGCTTTGGGACCATTCTTAAAGAAAATAAGGGTTACTTGAACACAAGCATTGTTATACCATGACAGTCAGTCTGATAACTGAGATAGCTAGTAAATGATTCATGGGGGTAGTGTGTACAATGTGGATATGCCGGACAAAGGGCGCAGTCACGTCCCAGGTGGGATGCAGTGGCATGACACAATATTTCTTCATGCTACTCAGAATGGCACACAATTTAAAACTTAAGAATTATTTATTCCTGGAATTTTCCATTTGGTTATGTTTGGACTACAGTTGACCATGGGTAACTAAAACCTCAGAAAGTTAAACCAGGGATAAAGCGGACTCCTGTGTGGAATTTCAGAATGACACAAACAGGTGGAGAGATTAATATTTTATTAGTTGTAAAACACTATAGTATGTTCATAGAAAATTACATTTTTTATGTAAACAGAGGTATTCATTCTAAAGGATAGCCACAAACATTTTCCCCCTGAATTGACCTTTGTGCTCTAATGCTTGCTGCCCTCGTTTTAGCAGAACATAGACCATAAGGTTAGCAGGGTTCTGACTTTGGTAACCCCGGGTCTCTGGAGTCCCCATTTCCATTAATACTAATTTCAACAATTCTAGTCCTGACCAAGATGCTGGAGAAAGTTTAGGCTCCTCCAGTTATTTCTGAGGAGCTCCAAACACTATCAGCAGGTCCTCCTTTTCTGCAGTTTGTTACACAAAGTCAACCACTGTCTGAAATTTTTAAAAGGAAAATTCCAGAAATAATGTTTTAAATTGTGTGCCATTCTGAGTAACATGATGAAATTGCATGTCATCCCGCTCCATCCTGCCTTGAAGGTGAATCCTCCCTTTGTCCGGCATATCACATCGTGGATGCTACCCGCCTGTTAGCCCTCCTGGTAATCAGATCTACTGTCATGATATCGCAGTGCTTGTGATCAAGTAACCCTTATTTTATTTAAGAATGGCCTCAAAGCACAAGAATAGTGATGCTGGCAGTTCAGATACACCAAAAAGAAGCCGTGAAGTGCTTCCTTTAAGGGAAAGCTCTCAAGAGGAAAAAAGAGCCTATGTCGAGGTTGCCAAGATCTACAGTAAGAATGAATCTTCTACCTATAAAACTGTGAAGATGGAAAAAGAAATTAGTGTATAGTATGCATAGGGTTCAGTACTAAGGTTTTAGGCATCCACTTGGGGGACTTGGAATGTATCCCCCAGGGATAAGGCGGGGGACTACTGTGCCTATTATCTCTGTGGTCACCTGCCACCTCTAACTCAAGACCAGGGCTTCTACTCATCTCCTTTTAACACCTCTGAACTTACCACTGTTCCCTTAGGACCCTGTCTTCTCTAGGCCAATGGCAGACTGCACTCTTACTTCATCCTCCAAGGTGAACACTGGGCTGAGGCTAATTTATGGACATAATTATTCCTTTATAAAAATGTGTTGTTTCTTATTACAGTATAAAGCAATAGAAACTGAAAATGCATAATAGATGTATTACCTCTCCAGTTTTCAGATTTTTCTCCCAGCTCCCCCACCTCCACCAATCTCCAATAATATTATGGTATCTGTAGGTTTCCCACAATAGATACACTGAGACTAGGAGATATTTATGCTCAATACAAACTCTCCTGTCCAGTCTGGGCTCTTGGCTTTATCCTAAAGGACGTTTTTATTATGCAAAGTGTTTTCATATGAATTCAGCCTCCTACCTGTAATGCAGAAATAACTAGTTTTTAAAATAGTAAATATACTCCACCCTTACCCACCCACACATTTCTTATCTGGTAATTTTTCTTCCAGTTCACAGACTTTGTTTCTCCTGTTTTTTTTAGAACCGAGCCAAGAAACAGCTTCCCATAACAAAGGCTTATGGATTTTGGTGCCCTCTGTGATTTTGGCAGCTTTTCTGCTGATTTGGACAGTAAAACGTTGCAGAGGTAATAGAAGAATTTGGGCTCTGCCCCACGTGTTCCACATCACGTATATTAAAGATAACATGGGAATACATGCCCAAACAGCTACTGGGCATGTAAATTGATCTGAATTTTCTGGAATGTCATTCACAAAATTCACCCAAAATCTTTTAAAATGCTCCTACATTTCCACCTAACCATTCTACTTCTAGGAATTCATCTCACATTAAATGAGCAGAGGTACACCAAACTATATACAAGCATATTCACTGCAGCACACTGCTATTGCCTTTAGGTTTCCTACTATTTTCAATAAATAATTGGGAAATTAATTAAAGATCATACTTTTTAAAATTTTAATCTAGTATTAAAATGATAACCAGGATGACTTAATCATCCTGCATTGAAAAGTAACTGGAAAGAAAAAAGCCAAAGTTTTAAGATGTTGCCTTTGGAGTGATAGGACCATGAGTTCTTCCTTACCCTCACACCTCAGAAGGAAGCCAGATACCTCCTTAAGCCCCTGGGCTCTGCCTGTTCTCCCTTGCTCTGAGTTTAGTCAAGGTTGGTGCTCTGATTGAAACTGCATTGTTCTTTTCTTATGATCATTTCATTTTAATTGTTGTTCAATTAATCTTTTTCTAAATTTTAGGCAAAAAATCTTACCAGTAATTTAAAATATCTTAAGATGCCATGATCATGGGAAGTACTTTTAGGGAATACTTTCCTAAAGTACTTTGCTTTTAGTAACAGAATTTTGAGCTAGAGAGCATCTGGGCAAAACTTAGATCTAGTTGATCTCCACATTTTACAGATCAGGAAACAGGAATCCAGGAAGTTAGCTTAAGTGCCAAGTAGGCATGTGAAACAGATTTAGGTGGATCATTTAATATCACCAAGCCAGCTAATGGTAGAGGCAGGTTGAGGCCCCCAGAAGCCCTCCCTTATTCCATTATCCCCCTGAGAAGGCTCTGGGTGTCCTGGGAACTTGAGATAGGTCCTATGTCTCTTTTATCTGTCCTTCTGGTTGATATTTGGCTGTTGCCCCTGCTGAAGTTAGGAGATTAGGGTTATAGCAGAAACTATTATTGAAGATACAGTTTTAGGGGCAATGGAGAGCAAGCATTTCACCAATTCTAGCCCTGTGATCATTCGTACTAATAAGCAGGATAGTTCCTGTCCCTTGGCTGGCCAGATGGAGTAAGACCACAGGCAGTCTAGCTTGTCCACCAAGATCAACCGTTGACCTAATATACTGATATTTGTGATTGGATTACGTTCAAATTATGGGAGGTGGTGCTACATCCTACTCAAGAATGATAGTTTAGTTTCTTTAGTGGAAGTCTGCATAAGTCAGTTCTCAACTGAAAACACATGGCACACTCAAAACTGGATAAAGAACTTATGAGACAGTATATTCATGGCTGGGAGCACCCGAATCACTAGCAAACTTAAACTTGAAGGGACAAGGACAGAGAGCAGTTCCCAAAACTTGGAAGGAGAGAGTCACGTAAGATTAGTTGCCTTGTAAGGAGAGTGACTTACTTCTTTTTTTTTCTTTCTTTCTTTTTAAGTTCTGGGATACATGTGCTGAACATGCAGGTTTGTTACATAGGTATACATGTGCCCTGGTGGTTTGCTGCACCTATCAACCCTGTCATCTAGGTTTTAAGCCCCACATGCATTAGGTATTTGACCTGATGCCCTCCCTCCCCTTTACCCTCATCCTCCAACAGGCCCCAGTGTGTGATGTTCCCCACCCTATGTCCAAGTGATCTCATTGTTCAATTCCCACCTATGAGTGAGAATATGCGGTGTTTGGTTTTCTGTCCTTGTGATAGTTTGCTGAGAATGATGGTTTCCAGCTTCATCCATGTCCCTGCAAAGCACATGAACTCATTCTTTTTTATGACTGCATAGTATTCCATGGTGTATATGTGCCACATTTTCTTTATCCAGTCTATCCTTGATGGGCATTTGGGTTGGTTCCAAGTCTTTGCTATTGTGCATAGTGCTGCAATAAACATACATGTGCATGTGTCTTCATAGTAGAATGATTTACAATTTTTTGGGTATATACCCAGTAATGGGATTGCTGGGTCAAATGGTATGTCTGGTTCCAGATTCTTGAGGAATCGCCACACTGTCTTCCACAATGGTTGAACTAATTTACTCTCCCACCAACAGTGTAAAAGCATTCCTATTTCTCCATATCTGATCTCTAGCATCTGTTGTTTCCAGACTTTTTAATGATCACCATTCTAACTGGTATGAGATGGTATCTCATTGTGGTTTCGATTTGCATTTCTCTAATGACCAGTGATGAGGTGCTCTTTTTCATATGTTTGTTGGCTGCATAAATGTCTTCTTTTGAGAAGTGTCTGTTCATATCCTTCACCCACTTTTTGATGGGGCTGTTTATTTTTTTCTTGTAAATTTGTTTCAGTTCCTTCTAGATTCTGGATATTAGACTTTTGTCAGATGGGTAGACTGCAGAAATTTTCTCCCATTCTGTAGGTTGCCTGCTCACTCTGATGATAGTTTCTATGGCTGAGCAGATGCTCTTTAGTTTAATTAGATCCCTTTTGTCAATTTTGGCTTTTGTTGCAATTGCTTTTGGTGTTTTAGTCATGAAGTCCTTGTCCATGTCTATGTCCTGAATGATATTGCCTAGGTTTTCTTCTAGGGTTTTTATGGTTTTAGGTTTTATGTTTAAGTCTTTAATCCACCTTGAATTAATTTTTGTGTAAGGTGTAAGGAAGGGGTCTAGCTTCTATTTTCTGCATATGGCTAGCAAGTTTGCCCAGCACCATTTATTAAACAGGGAATCCTTTCCCCATTGCTTGTTTTTGTCAGGTTTGTCAAAGATCGAATGGTTGTAGATGTGTGGTGTTATTTCTGAGGCCTGTGTTCTCTTCCATTGGTCTATGTATCTGTTTGGGTACCAGTACTATGCTGTTTTGGTTACTGTAGCCTTGTGGTATAGTCTGAAGTCAGGCAGCGTGATGCCTCCAGCTATGTTCTTTTGCTTAGGATTGTCTTGGCTATATGGGCTGTTTTTTGGTTCCATATGAAATTTAAAGTAGTTTTTTCTAGTTCTGTGAAGAAAGTCAATGGTAGCTTGATGAGAATAGCATTGAATCTATAAATTACTTTGGGCAGTATGGCCATTTTCACGATATTGATTCTTCCTATTCATAAGTATGAAATTTTTTTCCATTTGGTTGTGTCCTCTCTTATTTCCTTGAGCAGTGGTTTGTAGTTCTCCTTGAAGATGTCCTTCACATCCCTTGTAAGTTGTATTCCTAGGTATTTTATCTTCTTTGTAGCAATTGTGAATGGGAGTTCACTCATGATTTGGGTCTCTGTTTGTCTGTTAATGGTGTATAGGAATGCTTGTGATTTTTGCACATTGATTTTGTATCCTGAGACTTTACTGAAGTTGCTTATCAGCTTAAGGAGATTTTGGGCTGAGACAATGGGGTTTTCTAAATATACAATGACATCATCTGCAAACAGAGACAATTAGACTTCCTCCGTTCCTATTTGAATACTCTATGTCTCTTGCCTGATTGCCCCAGCCAAAACTTCCAATACTATGTTGAACTATGGTGAGAGAGGGCATCCTTGTCTTGTGCCGGTTTTCAAGGGGAATGCTTCCAGCTTTTGTCCATTCAGTATGATATTGGCTATGGGTTTGTCATAAATAGCTCTTATTATATTGAGATATGTTCCATCAATGCCCAGTTTATTGAGAGTTTTTAGCATGAAGGGGTGTTGAATTTGATTGAAGGCCTTTTCTGCATCTATTGAGATAATCATGTGGTTTTTGTCACTGGTTCTGTTTATGTGATGGATTACATTTATTGATTTGCATATGTTGAACCAGCCTTGCATCCCAAGAATGAAGCCAACTTGATCATGGTGCATAAGCTTTTTGATGGGCTGTGGATTCGGTTTGCCACTATTTTATTGAGGATTTTCGCGTTGATGTTCATCAGGGATATTGGCCTGAAGTTTTCATTTTTTATTGTGTCTCTGTCAGGTTTTGGAATCAGGATGATGCTGGCCTTATAAAATGGTTAGAGAGGAGTCCCTCTTTTTCTGTTGTTTGGAATAGTATCAGAAGGAATGGTACCAGCTCCTCTTTGTACCTCTGGTAGAATTCGTCTGTGAATCTGTCTGGTCCTGGGCTTTTTTGGCTGGTGGGTTATTAATTACTGCTTCAATTTCAGAACTTGTTATTGGTTTATTCAGAGATTCGACTTCTTCCTGGTTTAGTCTTAGGAGGGTGTCCGGGAATTTATCTATTTCTTCTAGATTTTCTAGTTTATTTGCTTAGAGGTGTTTATAGTATTCTCTAATAGTAGCTTGTATTTCTGTGGGATCAGTTGTGATATCCCCTTTATCGTTTTTTATTGTGTCTGTTTGATTCTTCTTTCTGTTCTTCTTTATTAGTCTGGCTAGCAATCTATCTATTTTGTTAATCTTTTCAAAATAGCAGCTCCTGGGTTGACAGACACCTCATACAGGAGATCTCCAGCTGGCATCAGGCTGGTGCCCCTCTGGGACAAAGCCTCCAGAGGAAGGAGCAGGCAGCAATCTTTGCTGTTCTGCAGCATCCACTGGTGATACCCAGGCAAATAGGATCTGGAGTGGACCTCCAGAAAACTGCAGCAGACCTGCAGAAGAGGGGCCTGACTGTTAGAAGAAAAACTAACAAACAGAAAGCAGTAACATCAACATCAACACAAAGGACCCCCATACAAAACCACATCCAAAGGTCATCAGCCTCAAAGATCAAAGGTAGATAAATAAATGAAGATGAGGAAAAACCAGCAAAAAAATGCTGAAAATTTAAAAAACCAGAATGCTTCTTCTCTTCCAAATGACTGTAACTCCTCTCCAGCAAGAGCACAAAATTGGATGGAGAAAGAGTTTGACAAATTAACAGAAGTAGGCTTCAGAAGGTGGGTAATAACAAACTCCCCTGAGCTAAAGGAGCATGTTCTAACCCAATGTAAGGAAGCTAAGAACCTTGATAAAAGGTTACAGGAACTGCTAACTAGAATAACCAGTTTAGAGAAGAATATAAATGACCTGATGGAGCTGAAAAACACAGCACGAGAACTCGTGAAGCATACACAAGTATCAGTAGCCGAATCGATCAAGCAGAAGAAAGGATATCAGAGACTGAAGATCAACTTACTGAAATAAGGTGTGAAGACAAGATTAGAGAAAAAAGAGTGAAAAGGAATGAACAAAGCCTCCAACAAATATGGTACTATGTGAAAAGACCAAACCGGTGATTGACTGGGGTCCCTGAAAGTGATGGGGACAATGGAACCCAGTTGGAAAACACACTTCAGGATATTATCCAGGAGAACTTCTCCAACCTAGCAAGACAAGCCACTATTCAAATTCAGGACATACAGAGAACACCACTAAGATACTCCTTGAGAAGAGCAACCCCAAGACACATAATTGGCAGATTCTCCAAGGTTGAAACAAAGGAAAAAAATGTTAAGGGCAGCCAGAGAGAAAGGTCAGGTTACCTACAAAGGGAAGTCCATCAGACTAACAATGGATATCTCTGCAGAAACCCTACAAGCCAGAAGAGAGTGGAGGCCAATATTTAACATTCTTAAAGAAGAGAATTTTCAACCCAGAATTTCATAACCAGCCAAATTAAGCTTCATAAGTGAAGGAGAAATAAAATCCTTTACAGACAAGCAAATGCTGAGGGATTCTGTCACCACTAGGCCTGCCTTACAAGAGCTCCTGAAGGAAGCACTAAATACAGAAAGGAAAAACCAGTACCAGCCACTGCAAAAAAACACCATAATATAAAGACCAACAACACTATGAGGAAACTGCATCAACTAATGTGCAAAATAACCAGCCAGCATCATGATGACAGGATCAAATTCACACTTAACAATATTAACTTTAAATGTAAATGGGCTAAATGCCCCAGTTAAAAGACACAGACTGGCAAATTGGATAAAGAGTCAAGACCCATCAGTGTGCTGTATTAAGGAGTCCCATCTCACATGCAAAGGCTCAAAATAAAGGGATGGAGGAATATTTACCAAGCAAACGAAGAGCAAAAAAAAAAAAAAGCAGGGGTTGCAATTCTAGTCTCTGATAAAACAGACTTTAAACCAACAAAGATCAAAAAAGACAAAGACATTACATAATGGTAAAGGGATCAATGCAACAAGAAGAGCTAACTATCCTAAATATATATGCACCCGATACAGGAGCATCCAGATTCATAAAGCAAGTTCTTAGAGATCTACAAAGAGACTTAGACTCTCACACAATAATAGTGGGAGACTTTAACACCCCTCTGTCAATATTAGATCAATGAGACAGAAAATTAACAAGGATATTCAGAACTTGAACTCAGCTCTGGACTAAGCAGACCTAATGGACATCTACAGAACTCTCCACCCCAAATCAACAGAATATACATTCTTCTCAGCATCATATAGCACTTATTCTAAAATCGACCACATAATTGGAAGTAAGGCACTCCTTAGCAAATGAAAAGAATGGAAATCATAACAGTCTCTCAGGCTACAGTGCAATCAAATTAGAACTCAGGATTAAGAAACTCACTCATAACCACACAACTACAAGGACACTGAACAACCTGCTCCTGAATGACTACTGGGTAAATAATTAAATTAAGGCAGAAATAAATAAGTTCTTTGAAACCAATGAGAATGAAGACACAACGTACCAGAATCTCTGGGACGCAGCTAAAGCAGTGTTGAGAGGGAAATTTGTAGCACCAAATGCCCACATCAGAAAGCAGGAAAGACCTAAAATCAACACCCTAACATCACAATGAAAAAAACTAGAGATTCACGGGGGGAGGAGCCAAGATGGCCGAATAGGAACAGCTCCAGTCTACAGCTCCCAGCGTGAGTGACGCAGAAGACGGGTGATTTCTGCATTTCCAACTGAGGTACCAGGTTCATCTCACTGGGGAGTGCCTGACAGTGGGTGCAGGACAGTGGGTGCAGTGCACTGTCTGTGAGCCAAAGCAGGGTGAGGCATCACCTCACCCAGGAAGCACAAGGGGTCAGGGAATTCCCTTTCCTAGTCAAAGAAAGGGGTGACAGACGGCACCTGGAAAATCGGGTCACTCCCACCCTAATACTGCGCTTTTCCAATGGGCTTAACAAATGGCACACCAGGAGATTATATCCTGTGCATGACTCGGAGGGTCCTGTGCCCACGGAGTCTCGCTCATTGCTAGCACAGCAGTCAGATCAAACTGCAAGGCAGCAGCGAGCCTGGGGGAGGGGCACCCACCATTGCCGAGGCTTGAGTAGGTAAACAAAGCGGCCAGGAAGCTTGAACTGGGTGGAGCCCATTACAGCTCAAGGAGGCCTGCCTGCCTCTGTAGACTCCACCTCTGGGGGCAGGGCACAGACAAACAAAAGGCAGCAGTAACCTCTGCAGACTTAAATGTCCCTGTCTGACAGCTTTGAAGAGAGTAGTAGTTCTCCCAGCACGCAGCTTGAGATCTGAGAACGGGCAGACTGCCTCCTCAAGTGGGTCCCTGACCCCTGAGTAGCCTAACTGGGGGGCACCCCCCAGTAGGGGCGGACTCACACCTCACATGGCCGGGTACTCCTCTGAGACAAAACTTCCAGAGAAACGATCAGGCAGCAGTATCTGTGGTTCACAAGTATCCACTGTTCTGCAGCCACCACTGCTGATACCCAGGCAAACAGGGTCTGGGTGGACCTGTTTAGTGGACCTCCAGCAAACTCCAAAAGACCTGCAGCTGAGGGTCTTTTAGAAGGAAAACTAACAAACAGAAAGGGCATCCACACCAAAAACCCATCTGTACGTCACCATCATCAAAGACCAAAGGTAGATAAAACCACAAAGATGGGGAAAAAACAGAGCAGAAAAACTGGAAACTCTAAAAATCAGAGCACCTCTCCTCCTCCAAAGGAAGGCAGCTCCTCACCAGCAACGGAACAAAGCTGGACAGAGAATGACTTTGACGAGTTGAGAGAAGAAGGCTTCAGACGATCAAACTACTCTGAGCTAAAGGAGGAAGTTTGAACCCATGGCAAAGAAATTAAAAACCTTAAAAAAAATTAGATGAATGGCTAACTAGAATAACCAATGCAGAGAAGTCCTTAAAGGACCGGATGGAGCTGAAAACCAAGGCATGAGAACTACGTGACGAATTCACAAGCCTCAGTAGCTGATTCGATCAACTGGAAGAAAGGGTATCAGTGATGGAAGATGACATGAATGAAATGAAGCGAGAAGAGAAGTTTACAGAAAAAAGAATTAAAAGAAATGAACAAAGCCTCCAAGAAATATGGGACTATGTGAAAAGACTAAATCTACGTCTGATTGGTGTACCTGAAAGTGATGGGGAGAATGGAACCAAGTTGGAAAACACTCTGGGGAAGTTCTCCTGGATAATATCCTGCAATCTAGCAAGGCAGGCCAACATTCAAATTCAGGAAATACAGAGAACGCCACAAAGATACTCCTCGAGAAGAGCAACTCCAAGACACATAATTGTCAGATTCACCAAAGTTGAAATGAAGGAAAAAATGTTAAGGGCAGCCAGAGAGAAAAGTCGGGTTACCCACCAAGGGAAGCCCATCAGACTAACAGCTGATCTCTCGGCAGAAACTCTACAAGCCAGAAGAGAGTGGGGGCCAATATTCAACATTCTCAAAGAAAAGAATTTTCAACCAGAATTTCATATCCAGCCAAACTAAGCTTCATAAGTGAAGGAGAAACAAAATCCTTTACAGACAAGCAAATGCTGAGAGATTTTGTCACCACCAGGCCTGCCCTAAAAGAGCTCCTGAAGAAAGCACTAAACATGGAAAAAACAACCGGTACCAGCCACTGCAAAAACAGGCCAAATTGTAAAGACCATCAAGGCTAGGAAGAAACTGCATCAACTAACGAGCAAAATAACCAGCTAACATCATAATGACAGGATCAAATTCACATATAACAATATTAACCTTAAATATAAATGGGCTAAATGCTCCAATTAAAAGACACAGACTGGCAAATTGGATAAAGAGTCAAGACCCATCAGTGTGCTGTATTCAGGAAACCTATCTCACGTGCAGAGACACACATAGCCTCAAAATTAAGGGATGGAGGAAGATCTACCAAGCAAATGACAAACAAAAAAACGCAGGAGTTGCAATCCTAGTCTCTGATAAAACAGACTTTAAACCAACAAAGATCAAAAGAGACAAAGAAAGCCATTACATAATGGTAAAGGGATCAATTCAACAAGAAGAGCTAACTATCCTAAACATATATGCACCCAATACAGGAGCACCCAGATTCATAAAGCAAGTCCTTAGTGACCTACAAAGAGACTTAGACTCCCACACAATAATAATGGGAGACTTTAACACCCCACTGTCAACATTAGACAGATCAATGAGACAGAAAGTTAACAAGGATATCCAGGAATTGAACTCAGCTCTGCACCAAGTGGACCTAACAGACATCTACAGAACTCTCCACCCCAAATCAACAGAATATACATTCTTTTCAGCACCACACCACACCTATTCCAAAATTGACCACATAGTTGGAAGTAAAGCTCTCCTCAGCAAATGTAAAAGAACAGAAATTATAACAAACTGTCTCTCAGACCACAGTGCAATCAAACTAGAACTCAGGATTAAGAAATTCACTCAAAACCGCTCAACTACATGGAAACTGAACAACCTGCTCCTGAATGACTACTGGGTACATAATGAAATGAAGGCAGAAATAAAGATGTTCTTTGAAACCAATGAGAACAAAGACACAACATACCAGAATCTCTGGGACACATTCAAAGCAGTGTGTAGAGGGAAATTTATAGCACTAAATGCCCACAAGAGAAAGCAGGAAAGATCCAAAACTGACACCTAACATCACAATTAAAAGAACTAGAGAAGCAAGAGCAAACACATTCAAAAGCTAGCAGAAGGCAAGAAATAACTAAAATCAGAGCAGAACTGAAGGAAATAGAGACACAAAAAACCCTTCAAAAAATCAATGAATCCAGGAGCTGGTTTTTTGAAGAGATCAACAAAATTGATAGACCGCTAGCAAGACTAATAAAGAAGAAAAGAGAGAAGAATCAAATAGATGCAATAAAAAATGATAAAGGGGATATCACCACTGATCCCACAGAAATACAAACTACCATCAGAGAATAATATAAACACCTCTACACGAATAAACTAGAAAATCTAGAAGAAATGGATAAATTCCTCGACACGTACACCCTCCCAAGACTAAACCAGGAAGAAGTTGAATCTCTGAATAGACGAATAACAGGCTCTGAAATTGTGGCAATAATCAATAGCTTACCAACCAAAAAGAGTCCAGGACCAGATGGATTCACAGCCGAATTCTACCAGAGGTAGAAAGGAGGAGCTGGTACCATTCCTTCTGAAACTATTCCAATCAACACAAAAAGAGGGAATCCTCCCTAACTCATTTTATGAGGCCAGCATCATCCTGATAGCAAAGCCTGGGAAAGACACAACAAAAAAAGAGAATTTTAGACCAATATCCTTGATGAACATTGATGCAAAAATCCTCAATAAAATATTGGCAAACTGAATCCAGCAGCACATCAAAAAGCTTATCCACTATGATCAAGTGGGCTTCATCCTGGGATGCAAGGCTGGTTCAACATATGAAAATCAATAAACGTAATCCAGCATATAAACAGAACCAAAGACAAAAACGACATGATTATCTCAATAGATGCAGAAAAGGCCATTGACACAATTCAACAACCCTTCATGCTAAAAACTCTCAATAAATTAGGTATTGAGGGGACATATCTCAGAATAATAAGAGCTATCTATGACAAACCCACAGCCAATATCATACTGAATGGACAAAAACTGGAAGCATTCCCTTTGAAAACTAGCACAAGACAGGGATGCCCTCTCTCACCACTCCTATTCAACAAGTGTTGGAAGTTCTGGCCAGGGCAATCAGGCAGGAGAAGGAAATAAAGGGTATTCAGTTAGGAAAACAGGAAGTCAAATTGTCCCTGTTTGCAGATGACATGATTGTATATCTAGAAAACCTCATCGTCTCAGCCCAAAATCTCCTTAAGCTGATAGGCAACTTCAGCAAAGTCTCAGGATACAAAATCAATGTGCAGAAATCACAAGCATTCTTATACACCAATAACAGACAGACAAACAGAGAGCCAAATCATGAGTGAACTCCCATTCACAATTGCTTCAAAGAGAATAAAATACCTAGGAATCCAACTTACAAGGGATGTGAAGGACCTCTTCAAGGAGAACTACAAACCACTGTTCAATGAAATAAAAGAGGATACAAACAAATGGAAGAACATTCCATGCTCATGGGTAGGAAGAATCAATATCGTGAAAATGGCCATACTGCCCAAGGTAATTTACAGATTCAATGCCATCCCCATCAAGCTACCAATGACTTTCTTCACAGAATTGGAAAAAACTACTTTAAAGTTCATATGGAACCAAAAAAGAGCCCGCATTGCCAAGTCAATCCTAAGCCAAAAGAACAAAGCTGGAGGCATCATGCTACCTGACTTCAAACCATACTACAAGGCTACAGTAACCAACACAGCATGGTACTGGTACCAAAACAGAGATATAGACCAATGGAACAGAACAGAGCCCTCAGAAATAATGCCGCATATCTACAACCATCTGATCTTTGACAAACCTGACAAAAACAAGCAATGGGGAAAGGATTCCCTATTTAATAAATGGTGCTGGGTAAACTGGCTAGCCATATGTAGAAAGCTGAAACTGGATCCCTTCCTTACACCTTATACAAAAATTAATTCAAGATGGATTAAAGACTTACATGTTAGACCTAAAACCATAAAAACCCTAGAAGAAAACCTAGGCAATACCATTCAGGACATAGGCATGGGCAAGGACTTCATGTCTAAAACACCAAAAGCAATGGCAACAAAAGCCAAAATTGACAAATGGGATCTAATTAAACTAAAGAGCTTCTGCCCAGCAAAAGAAACTACCATCAGAGTGAACAGGCAACCTACAGAATGGGAGAAAATTTTCACAACCTACTCATCTGACAAAGGGCTAATATCCAGAATCTACAATGAACTCAAACAAATTTACAAGAAAAAAACAAACAACCCCATCAAAAAGTGGGCAAAGGATATGAACAGACACTTCTCAAAAGAAGACATTTATGCAGCCAAAAAACACATGAAAAAATGCTCACCATCACTGGCCATCAGAGAAATGCAAATCAAAACCACAATGAGATACCATCTCACACCAGTTAGAATGGCGATCCGTAAAAAGTCAGGAAACAACAGGTGCTGGAGAGGACATGGAGAAATAGGAACAGTTTTACACTGTTGGTGGGACTGTAAACTAGTTCAACCATTGTGGAAGTCAGTGTGGCGATTCCTCAGGGATCTAGAACTAGAAATACCATTTGACCCAGCCATCTCATTACTGGGTATATACCCAAAGGATTATAAATCATGCTGCTATAAAAACACATGCATATGTATGTTTATTGTGGCACTATTCACAATAGCAAAGACTTGGAACTAACCCAAATGTCCAACAATGATAGACTGGATTAAGAAAATGTGACACATATACACCATGGAATACTATGCAGCCATAAAAAATGATAAGTTCATGTCCTTTGTAGGGACATGGATGAAGCTGGAAACCATCATTCTCAGCAAACTATCACAAAGACAAAAAAACAAACACCGCATATTCTCACTCATAGGTGGGAATTGAACAATGAGAACACATGGACACAGGAAGGGGAACATCACACACCAGGGACTCTTGTGGGGTAGGGGAGGGGGGAGGGATAGCATTAGGAGATATACCTAATGCTAAATGATGATTTAATGGGTGCAGCACACCAACATGGCACATGTATACATATGTAACAAACCTGCATGTTGTGCACATGTACCCTAAAACTTAAAGAATAATAATAATACAAAATAAATAAAAATAAATTGTACATCAAGTAAAAAAAATTAAAAAGCTAGAGAAGCAAGAGCGAACAAATTCAAAAGCTAGCAGAAGACAAAAAATAACTAAGATCAGAGCAGAAATGAAGGAGATAGAGACACGAAAAACCCTTCAAAGAATCAGAGAGTGACTTTCAATTGAAGGACAGAGCCATACCAAGGTGACCTTACAGGGAAACAGCTGGGAGAGTAAATACCTAATTTCACTCTTCCCTGTCTCTGATCTACAGCCCAGCCAGAAGCCAGGAGGAGCAGACACCCTGCTGATGGAGCCCAACAAGGTCAGCCTCCCATGTCTGAGAGAAGAATGGATTCTGGTTCTGGAGGAGCAGTGAAAAGATATCGGCAAAAACTCTGTCACAGTATTGGCCACTTTAAAAAATAGATATATTCCATACTTCTGCAGTGAGATGGGCTGAAAATATATTTGAAACTGTTATATGAAAAGCCACAAAACCTTTCCTTGCTCCAGCTCCCTGGTTGTAGTTTCATGACTGTGGTTCATATGTTTTATTTTTAAATTCCCTTTTCTATTACTGTTTTAAAATGTACTTTGTCTAAGATATGTATTAAAGGGCCATATTTTAGGAAAGTCCATAAGGAGGCTTTCTTTGAGAAATGACATATCCCTTTTTCTTTAACCATCACTCTCATCCCCTCTTTGGCTATGACATTTCCATTGTTAGCAGTTGGTAGGAACCAGGCCAAGGATCACAAGGAGCCAGGAATTGCTGAGCTGACTGAACTGCCTTTATTCCCCCGCTTTGGAGCACCTGGATCAACCATACACATTTACTGCTGCTTCTGATGATGTGTTTTTACACTGAATGCATTTTTCATGTTGTTTGTTAAAGATATGAAGGGAGAGTAACTCAGATGTTTCTAATAACATGATTATATTGAGATAGGACTAAGGGAGAATTTTGGTGTTTGCAAAGAAATTATTTTCTCTTTTTTTTTTCCTGTAGAAAGATATTGTGTCCCTCCTGGTGAGCACTGTCCCAGTGCACCCGATAATGGCGAAGAAAATGTGGTAAGGCATTATTTCCTTTATCAAACCATATACAGTATAAAAATGCTTCTTTAAAAGGGTAATTGAAGTTCTGACTGATTCACATATCATCAAGCAAGACTTTTATACAGAAAAAAACAGCAGCAGGGGTTGCAGGATAATATAGCACGAAAAATATAATTAGGCTTTTCCCAATGTGTATAATTAAACAGGCTCTACTTGCTTAAATACATGGTTGTTCTTCTTGTCTCCTATTGTTATTTGTAGAGAAGATCTCCAATGGCATTGTGCATATGAGGGTGAGCCAATGTACTTATTCTTATGATACAAGCATGAAACATGGGACTGTATACAAGTGGAAAGAAACACAACTATAATTCACTTGCAAATTATAGTTTGATTGTATAGTTCCTTTTTACTGCATTCCTTTTAGTATTTATGTGTTCCATTAATCAGAGTATAAATAAGGGCCAGGAGTGTGGTAAACTTGTTTTTTCCACTGTTAAAAACCATGAAACAGCTAGTAGGGAGATTAAAATTAACTGATAAGACTAGACTTATTTTATAATGGTCTCATGGATCTTTAATTTCAGATGCAAGCAATAGACTAAAGCTTTTTGCCGCCCACCCCAAAACACTACTATCATTAAATATTTAAGATATAAATGGTTATTCTGACTTGAACAACAGACATTTAGAGTCTATTTTTCTTGGTTCTAGCCTCTTTCAGGAAAAGTATAGGAAATGAGAGAAGACTGTGACAACTCATGACCTGCATCCTTAATATCCAGTGACTTCATCTCCCCTTTCTTCACCACAATTCCAGGCAATGGCCTGTCGGACCAGACAATTCTACCACTGCAAAGAGTTGTAACCATTTTCTGGTATCACATTTATTTTTCAAGACATATTTTTCAAGACATCATTCACTGACCCACTACCTGCATTGAGTATAAATGCCTGGATGTTAAGGATTCCAATTTAACTTTGAAAAGAACTGTCTCATTCATTTACATTTCTGTTACAGTCAGCCCAGGAGGTTACAGTGAGCTCTCCACTAAGAATCTGGAAGAAATGCATCACTAGGGGTTGATTCCCAATCTGATCAACTGATAATGGGTGAGAGAGCAGGTAAGAGCCAAAGTCACCTTAGTGGAAAGGTTAAAAACCAGAGCCTGGAAACCAAGATGATTGATTTGACAAGGTATTTTAGTCTAGTTTTATATGAACGGTTGTATCAGGGTAACCAACTCGATTTGGGATGAATCTTAGGGCACCAAAGACTAAGACAGTATCTTTAAGATTGCTAGGGAAAAGGGCCCTATGTGTCAGGCCTCTGAGCCCAAGCCAAGCATCGCATCCCCTGTGATTTGCACGTATACATCCAGATGGCCTAAAGTAACTGAAGATCCACAAAAGAAGTAAAAATAGCCTTAACTGATGACATTCCACCATTGTGATTTGTTCCTGCCCCACCCTAACTGATCAATGTACTTTGTAATCTTCCCCACCCTTAAGAAGGTTCTTTGTAATTCTCCCCACCCTTGAGAATGTACTTTGTGAGATCCACCCTGCCCGCAAAACATTGCTCTTAACTTCACCGCCTAACCCAAAACCTATAAGAACTAATGATAATCCATCACCCTTCGCTGACTCTCTTTTTGGACTCAGCCCACCTGCACCCAGGTGAAATAAACAGCTTTATTGCTCACACAAAGCCTGTTCGGTGGTCTCTTCACATGGATGCACATGAAACTATGAACATAAGAATCTCTGAAGTTAGGTTACACTTGACCACACAAGGCTTGCATAGTTGAGTGACTAGCCATGAAGATAATTTGAACAACTCTTCTGGCTCAATTGGCATATTGCTAATCAATCTTCTAATAAATTTAGATTTTCATATAAATTTTTAAGCAAGGGAGAACTCAGCTAACCTAATCTGTTTCCCTTAATTTTAGTCATCAATTTACATAAAAGAAACAGTCTAATGTTAATACTTGTGAACTTGTCACTATAACCAGGCTTTTGTGTGACTTAGTCGATCAAGGTTTCAACTATAAGAGAAAGCAAATTCTGAATTGTGGTGTAACTGCCACCTAGTCCAATTTTATCATCTGACCTCAGTTTCACAATCCTATCCTTGTATGTAGTTAACTCTGTTTTTGCTACAATGTTGTGATGGGTTATCACAAATAGCAAAGTATTAAGAATTCCAGTCAGAATGATAATTATTAAAAAGTCAAACAAACAATAGATGCTGGCAAGGCTGTGGAGAAACGGGAATGCCTTTACACTCTTGGTGGGAATGTAAATTAGTTCAACCATTGTGGAAGACTGTGTGGCGATTCCTCAAGGATCTAGAAACAGAAATACCATTTGAACCAGCAATCCCATTACTGGGTATATACCCAAAGGATTATAAATCAGTCTACTATAAAGACACATGCACACGTATGTTTATTGCACTATTTACAATAGTAAAGACATGGAACCAACCCGAATACCCATCAATGGTAGACTGGATAAAGAAAATGTGATACAAACACCATGGAATACTATGCAGCCATTAAAAGGAATGAGATCATGTCCTTTGCATGGACATGGATGAAGCTGGAAGCCATCATTATCAGCAAACTAACACAGGAACAGAAAACCAAACCACATGTTCTCACTCATAAGTGGGAGCTGAACAATGAGAACACATGGACACAGGGAGGGGAACAACACACACCAGGGCCTGTTGCAAGGTGGGGAGCGGGGGAGGGAACCTAGAGGACGGTTCAATAGGTACAGCAAACCACCATGGCACACATATAGCTATGTAACAAACCTGCATGTTCTGCACGTGTATCCCAGAACTTACTTAAAGTAAACTTTTTTAAAAAAAATAAATATAACTAACTTTTAGATATCTTTTTTAAAAATTCCATTGTGAAGAAAAACTCCATTGAGATAATATTTGTCTACCATCTCTGCTTCCCCCTAGCCTTGGTTCCTTTTTAAAAATTGTGTCCTAGTGAGAGAATATGATACTTAATAACAAAACTGGATGCATCCCCAAGCTGAAGAAGTTTGACTTTACTGAGTATGTGCCTGGGGTGTGGAGAAACAATAGCATCCTGACTTCAGGATTGGTAATATGACAACAACAGCAAATTTCTAAGAAAAGATTTGGGATATAGAGATGTTTCCTGAATATAAACATTGGCTTATTAAAGGATAATTCCAAACTTATTTTTTACTGAAGTAAGTTTTAAAAAAATTACTATTCCAGGAAAAAAAAAACCCTAGAAAAGTTCCATGTTAAATGTTTCACGTTGTTTTCTCATTGCGTTGAGACCGATGGTAAGAAGGAGCGACTGCTTTGGATACAGCCCGACACACATACCTGCTAGTTCACTCTGTGGCTGTGCATCCCTCTCCGCCAACCACAAAACTCAAATTTGGTTCACCTTGCTCAAAATGGTACCCTGATTTTTCAACAGCATCCACTTTGATCTGTCTGAGCCAACCCTGACAATTGCAGTCCTCTTGCCACTAGACTGGTTCAGCATAAGCAGGTAAAGAAATCTGCTCACTAGAGTATGAGGCAAATTATTCCAGAGGTCTGTTTCTGGGAAAGTGTTTCTCCATTTTTAAGAAGAGACAGGTTATCGTATGGGGAGAAAATGCTCAGGACTGCTGAAGTCCTCTTACGGCGACAAGAGATTCTGACAAGAATGAACCTGGGTCCTCTGATACCACTGAGTCCCTGAATTAATCTTCAAGCTACCCATATGAGTCAGGGTTGCATCAGGGAGGCAGAATCAGAGAATGACAGAATAAAGATTTATTATAGAGCTTCAGCCTTACACAATTGTGGGTGCTGGTGGAGAAGTCTAGGCCAGGCTGTTCCCTCTCCATCTGGTTCTGGGCCTGAAGTCACTGTAGGTCGACTGTGAATG
The DNA here is from genome assembly GCF_028858775.2 of Pan troglodytes. NCBI lineage: Eukaryota > Metazoa > Chordata > Mammalia > Primates > Hominidae > Pan > Pan troglodytes. The sequence goes on from NC_086015.1 coordinate 111,712,697, forward strand.
CAGCAAGGATGAAGGGAAGTCCATAAGAACAAACAGAACCCATGTCTGTCTCACGGCCTCCACTGCAATGCTGTGTGTGATCTCAGGAAAAGCTGATGCTGATTGCCATGGAGCTGCACACACACCTGGCCAGTACTTTGCAAAGCTGAAGGAGGAGGCTGGCAGGAGCTGGAAGAGCTCTGGGTCCAGGAAGCTGTCTCTGGTCTCTTCTAGCTCCCCTTTTTGGCCTGGAGTCATATTTTCAAGCTGTCACCATGCTTGGGTCTGTACACTGACCTTATGAGCATAAAATAGCTGCTGATCAAATTAATGCAAATTTCTTTATGACCTACTCCAATCCAGAACCATGAGAGAGAGGAATTCCGGGACATGTTCCTCCAGCTGAGCCAAATCGGTACTGCACAAATCCAGCATATCACCTGTCACTGAATGTCTTGTGTGGGGTTACCTCCATGTTTAAAGCATGTACCAGCATATAGCCTACATGTGTGTTGATTAGGAGAGTTTTGCCTACATGTTCAAATTGCCTAACTATGGCTATATTTATATCACAATGCTGAGGAGATCTTATGACTTCCATTCTACCACTGCTGGCTCACAATATACATTCATAGATTTAGGGGTGAATCAAGCCAAAGTTGCCTAACTTTAGTAAAAACCATTCACCAACATGCCCTAGTCCCCATGAAGCGTGATTGGTCTAAGGACATCTTCTATGAGTCCTACCCATTAAGAGGAAATATGGACAAAGTATCAAGTATTTATTCATTTTTTAAACATCAGAATTGAAAAGGTTCTTCCATTTATTTAATCTGTCATGTGAAGCATTAGAAGGTAGTTTACTTGCATTTGAGGATCAAAAAATCCCCATTAACTGTGGAAGCAATGATATTCCCTTTATTTTTCTAATTGCCTTGTTTATATGGTGTGAAAAGCAATTTAAACATGTTTTAAAAAATGTTTCCATGCAACCTAAGTTTTGGCCATGAAACAGCACCTTCCTTGTACTTCTCCAGCTGTTGTCCTTTCAAAGCAGGGGATGCTATTCTTCTTGAACCTGAAAAACAGAATGTCAGTGTGTTCTGTGAATTTCCTGTGATTTTCACCAGTGGAACACATGCCCAGAACCAAGCTGAGTACTTTCCAGAGGTAAGCAGGCCTTAGCCAACTCTTCATTAACTTCAAAGGGAGGCAGGGAATTGAGGCAATTATCTGCATTATAGAAAGCAGACCCTGGTAATTCACCCCAAGGGCATGCTCGGTCACTCTCAATTTTCTGCCTGCCTTGTCTTGCCAATGAAGGCAGCACCCCCCTTTGCCAACCCCATAAGGAGAAAGATTCTGCAGCCACATCACCAGTTTGCTCCCCAGCCCTGACACAGAATTCTATCAGCAAACCTCTTCCTTGTGCATATGACAGTTGAGGATTTTTTGGCTTTTCTTCTGTGAAGGGGAAACAATTAGTCATTGCACTGCCAAGGAAGGTTTTCCTATTCCTCTCTGGCCTCTCAAAAGCAATTTCTACTTCACTCACTCTGTTCTTTGTTGAAAATAACTGTGACAAAGTCGAATGCATGGCATCTGTTTTGAAGGCCCTTCAACCTCCTGCAGCTGAATGCAATTGCAGCACATGGGAAGCACCTCCCTAAACAAGTCATTACATGGGGTTGCTGGTGGGCTCTGCAGAGAAGACCCTAAATCCAGTGCCACAACACTTCTCAAATTGAGGCCAAAGTTCAAACCACTTAATTGCCCCTCTCGCATAGGACTTATCCTTGAGGCAGCTATTCAGGCATCAGTAAAAAATTTCTGGGGTCTCTCAATGATTCATATTTCTTATATTTAGATCTAAGTATATTCACTATAACCAACTCTTAGGCTCTCCTTCAAAAGAGATGCTTTTGACCTCCCTTAAGGTAGTATTTATGCATATTATTGGCAACCCTATCAACTTACCTTGCAGGGTTACTAGTAATTCAGTTAGGGCCTGGATTCATTTGTATAAAATAATCAGGAGTCTATGGAACAAAGATGATTTTAAAAAGCACAGATGGATCGGCTCAAAATTTGGAGTGAACTCTTTCCATAGTAGACACATGTGTGACTTTGTACCATGTCAATATGGAGTCCAAGAGGGAAGATGTTTAAGATTGAGGCAGTGAAGGAAAACAAATGCAAGAGTCTTGCTTTGTAGTTCTCTGCTTTATATTCCTGATTCTGCCCGAAAACACAGAGAAAGAGGGCTAGTGATGCACCACGTTTAAAATAATAATAATAATAATAATAATGAAATGATGGTGCCTATCTATGCCAGAAGCTATGCTCAGTGATTTCAGGCAATCTATTAGCTAATACCACATTATCCAATCTCCTTTGATTCCTTTCGCCTAAAGCCAGACCTCGTTTAAAAACTGTGTGTTCCTGGGAAAATTTCAACAAGGAAGCCAAGACTACCTGACCCTACCAAACATTTAGTACATTGTTCTTTGTCACTCTACCAGTAAAATCAGGGCAATGGCCTCTACCATTAGATTAGAAGAGCCATTTCGTGGACCAAAGAGATATAGAAAGATCCTTTCTCTGTGTTTTTGGGCAGAATCAGGAATATAAAGCAGAGAACTACAAAGCAAGACTCTTGTATTTGTTTTCCTTCACTGCCTCAATTTTAAACATCTTCCCTCTTGGACTCCAAATTGATATGGTACAAAGTCACGTATGTGTCTACTGTGTAAAGAGTTCACTCCGAATTTTGAGCCGATCCATCTGTGCTTTTTAAAATCAACTTTGTTCCATGGACTCCTGACTACTTTACACAAATGAATCCAGGCCCTAATTCTTAGATCCTGCAAGTTAACATGGAAGTAAGCATTTGAAAAGTATAAATACAATGTGCATGTCACTCAAATGCTTAGCATTTCATCTACCAGGACAAGTATAATTTAGCAAACATGGGAAGATTTTATTGGAACCCTTTGTTCTTATCTTTTAAAAGCTTTTAAGGAGAAAAACAAATTTCTTGTTATACTGGTCCATGCAATGACATCAGCCCTAAACAAACATGATTGAAGAGTTAGAACAGAGTTGAATATCTGCCATACCTTTTTCCCAAACTCTCTTGCTTTAATTTTGAGTTTATTGACTTGAGATTCTGCCACCTCTGCCCTTTCCTTCACTTCATTCAACTCATGTTGCTGTTTCTTATACTTGGAAAGGTATTGATTGGCTTGTGTTTCCTATAAAAATAAAAATAAAAAAAAGAAATCTCCATGCCTATATAGTCAGGTGTTTTTTTTTTTTCTGCTCTGACATGAGAAAGTTGAATAATGTGAAAAGAATCTAAACTTCTGAGTATTGAATGGGATATCATATTTTGGTATGATATATTAGGATTCAGACTTTCTAGCAGGTATAAGATCCATTTTTTAAAAACTTTTGTTCCCTGGAAATTCAGAACCTAGTTGGCACTTTTCATCAACTGGATGCAGTAAAGCTCTCACAGACTGAAAATGTGCTAGAATAACCACAGTTGTCTATTTTGTCATGAGTTTAACATCCTATTCTACCCCTGGGTAGAGGGGGCTTGTCTTTAAAATTATATGGGTCAACAGGTAATTATTAGACCTTGGGCTAGAACAGGTAGTGTTTTAGGCCAAATCATTGAAATAATCAAAACCCCTCAAGAGTTAATATTACGGATAAATCAATATATATGACACTTATCAATTACATTCCCTGTAGTTATAGATACTGACCCAGGGATGGCAAGTACATTTCAATTTATGGTGGTTTTGTCCACAACCATATCCAGGATCATCAAGAACAAATACTGTGAACCATGTTTATGTTTACCCAAGGTTTTGGGATGAGGGAGGCCCCAGGGTGACTACCTTGCCCAAGACTGGCCTTCCCTACGTGACACTCTGCTTTTACCTATCTCATTTCTTGTTGTGTACCTGTTTGGGTGCAACCACAAAGGTAAAGGAGAGAGCTCTGGCTTCCTGGAGGGAAAAGCCACACACATTTTTGCCATGGCTGAGAATTCTAACTTGAGAAAAAAAACTGAGAATGAGCAGACTCTAAGCTGAGCAGGCCCTCTCTGACAAGCTGCTTGCTGAGCTCAGGGTCACAGATCTCCCTTAATCAAAACAACACTGGGAAATCCATGAGGCTGAAACTTCCCCAGGCACTCACCGCCACCTCAACTTGCTGCTTGTAATTTTGCACTTTTAGCTGAAGTTTATCCATCTGAGTTTGCATCCTGCTCAGATTCTTCTTGTCTTCCTCTGCCTGCAATACATAGGCATGTATGGGAAGGTGATTCAGAGGATCCAGCAGTCTATGTTGGGGTAGTCTCATGTGGGGAAATAAGGATTAGGGAACTTTATTAAACATCATCTCAGAGTTGTGATTTTAACAATGGGTTTAACTCACCCAAGTTCCAAGAAATTGATAAATAGAACTGTCAGTACTAACAGTCATTTGTCCTGATCCACCAACCTTTGCTGAAATGGGAGTTAAACCCATTAGGTTCAGTTTGGGTCTTCAGTCTTTCCAGCTCAACCAAGCTATATCTGCCTGAAGCTATATCTGTATACTTAAAATTAGTAGTGAATTATCTACTGTTATATTTTACTTTAAGGTGGTGGTAGTGGGGGTGCATTCAGATGACGAAAACAGCAATAGCTTTAGCTATAGCTAAATAAAAAGCTGTATCTTTATTTAGCAGGAATGAAGTGCATTATTATAAAAGCCACATATGCAAAACTGAAAACCAATTGCTCCCCAATCAAAACAACTATTCCTTTGAACTTTCTAATTGACTCTTGGTTTTGAGTAATAGAACTATAGAAAAGATAAATTTTCTGGAATTCTGATGCGGAGATAGCAGGGAAGATTCTACAAGCTGTGGGGACCATGGTGTGCCCATTCTCATTGCCTCAATTACAATCCAGCCTCGGGCTGAAGAAAGGAAATCTGGTGGGATAATGTTTCTCAACTGTGCTCTGCAGAGCCTTTGGTATTCCAGAGAGAGAGGAGGCTAGAGGCAGGCAGGTAGATAGGGGTCTGCCTGCCCCCTCTTTCCTCATGCCCCTTTAACTGGAATATTTCCACATTGGAGCTATTGTACTTTTCAAAGGAAGAAAATATCTCAATTTGCTCAGGGTTGAGAAGCTGATTTAATCAAGAAAGATCTACTACTGCTTAAAATTGCTTTCTGGCTCCATTTGACCTATTCCATCAAGTATGAACTTTTTTGGCAGCTTTAATGTTCCCCCTACTTACCTTCCATTCCCCCCACCACCACGAACCCACTCTAACCAGGTCACATTCTCCTGTTTCCCCAGAGCTCCCCTGCTTACTCTGTCCTCCTTAGGTTTAGCCAAGCTATTCTCATCATCTGGAATGCTCCCCCGCCACACACACCACCACCTTAAAGTACCATGTAAAAGTAGATATTAATAATTACTAATTTTAACCATCAGGAGGCAGGGATGAATATATATGAAAGAACCTAGTTGGGGAACTGAGACAAGTCTGGTTCAAATAAAATCCCTTCTTTGTTTTTATCTGCCTATCCCTCAACTTGTCAGGTTTATAAAATTCAAAAGACTCATAGCATTATGTGCTTATAGTAAATTATAAAATCAACACAGGTTTAATTGCTAATAATCAGTTTACTGAGAAGAGAGTAAACTGGTCATAAAGGAGGCCACACAGAAGAAAACTGAAAAAAGCTAGAAGTGGTTGCTGATGTTACTGATGTCCCTCCCACATGGGAAGGCAAAGCCATTGATGTTAGGCCTAGGTTCCCATCTCAGCTCTAGGGCATTGAGTAACTGGTGACCATGACTATGCACGTCCTAGATTTCCTATCCAGAAAAGAACTTGACATTCAGCGGTGAGAAGTGCAGTTACCTGATAACCTCCAACTGCAGTGCCTTTGGGACCTGCCACAGCATTAGCATTGAGGCCACACACTTCCCAGGCAGCCCCCCGGCAATAGCTGGGCATAGTGAAGTCACTAGTGTCTGGCCATTTCTGCCCAACATGGGAGTCCTTTCTGGGCAATCTTTGTGCTGGAGACTTGCCCAGAGCTGCACTACAGTCTGACGCTCTTCCCTTCTCCTCTTCCTCCCTCAGCCTCTCCCTTCACGTCTCTGCCCCATCCTGCTTGCTTGCATCTTCATCCTTCATAGATGTTACTTCTAATAGATCTCTTGTACATCTAACTCTATCCTGGCATTTGGTTCCTAGAGAACCCTCTCAACACAGCAACTTAACCAAATTGTATTTCCTTATCCCTAAAAATGATACTACATTCTTGACTAGATGTGTAAAGATTAAATAATATCTATACAGATTCCTGGATGTAGGAGGCAGTTGATGGTAGAACCGAGTAGATGGGTGGAGAGTGAGGGGCAGAGGAACTATCTTGACCTTCTATAGCAGTTACAAGTACCTAATCTTATGTTCTGCTTTATAGCACATTTTTCTAGGTGCTGGAGAGAGAAAATAGGACAAGTTTCCAAATGCTAAGGGGATATAAAGGAGAGGATAAATGCAGCATGGGGACCAGCCATAGAACTGTCATGGAGTGGGACAACACTTGACTCCTTTCCAGTAGCAGAATCTTCCCAGAGGACTTTTCCTAAGAAAATGATATTTGTGTCCCTTTCAAAATGACATTTTTAATTGCACCTAGGAATGGGCTATCAACAAACACCCTGCCTCCTTGTCCTGGTGGTTATTTTGATGATTGAGATGACTCAGCGTTAACCTTGAACATTTCAAAACCAAGTACCAGGAAATGTGGAGTGTCCTCTAATGTCTTTTTAAACTTACAGGGTCTAGCCTAATGATATTAGCTGATTTGATGGCAGAAAATAGGCCTATCTAAGCATTCTGCAGACACTTGGAAGAAATTAATAAATGTACCTCATTCTAGTACATGAGAAACACTAGGATTATTACAATGAAGAAACAAAGGTAAGACACAATAGAACAAGAATGCATTCCTTGGGACAATGAAAACCAAAAAAATATATAACTTTGGTTTTTTGTTCTATAATGAAGTTGTTTACAGAATAAAACAATAAGAAGAATCAATGGGAAAATAAAAAGGAAAATCCAGACATTAAAGCAGCATTTCATGCCATCAACATGGGTGGCTTCTCCACCTTCCTCAAAGTAGAATAGCAAACTTTTAAGTTCCCAAGGTGTTTACCTACTTAGCCACACATACCATGGGCCCACTTCTCAGTGGCTTTGATATACCTAGCATGGTCTAAAGAAGTGTCAGACTAACTCATCTTACAAAAGGAACCGCTTAATAATAAAAGAGCTGTGCAAGTAGCTTGTTTCATCTTAATTAGCCCAAGATGATGCTTCTGAAGTGCTGTGCTTTCTTATCTATCCTTCCTGCTGCAAGGGAAGAAGACTTTGACATCTTTAACAACTCAGCCTCAGGAACCAGAATCAGGACTAGCAGATCTTGCATTGGCATTGTCAAAGAAGCTGTAAAAATGGGTGCCTAAAATGAATTTGCCTTTGTATTGGAATAAGCTATCATGTGCAATGTGAGAGGGCTGGGATAAGCTATCATGTGCAGTGTGAGATAGCTTACTGTCCAGTGTGAGATAGCTGGAACAAGCTATCATGTGCAGTGTGAGAGGGCTGGAAAGTGACTTTTAGCATCTGTGTTCAACAGTGGAAATCACACATCTACTGTGTGATAGGAGGATGCCAGACCCTAGAGGGGAGAAAAATACAGTGCCTCTGCCATCAGAGAATCTATGTTGACTGCATTAGAAAGAAAAGGGAAGCAATGGTTGAAAGTGAAAATGTAGATGATGATATTTTTACTTTAGAAATGCATTAGTCACTTGTAAGAAGTCTGCCCACCTCTTTTCAATTATTGCTTGAGACCAATGTTAGTCAACAGGTTAGATTCAGAAAGCTTCAGAGGTCTCTCTTTAGTATTTTGTTTCCACCTGGCACCAGCAACAGTGTCCTCAGTGGCCTTGAGGGTTTGTGCAACCAGAAAATAGGAGTGGAAATGCCCCCCGCTGCAATTGAGTCAGCATCCCATGTAACCTGCCAGCTGGGTAGCCACCCCGAGCCTCTGCCATTAACTTCATTTACACATTGTTCTCACTCAGCCACTCACAGGAAGGCATCTTTATGAAAGCACTGCAAACACTATGTGTGAAAAAATCCAGATGGTATAAATAGCTTTTCACTTCTAATTGCAACTTGCCGCTCACATTTTGTTTCCTGAGAGCTCTGAAAAGAGACGGATCCAAACCACTAATAGCACAGGAGTTCTGGGAGGGTGAGTCAGTGTCTACTGCTGAAGGAGAACAAAGATGAAGGGAGAACGGCAGGAGTCCCAGAAGGCCATTTCAGGCTTGAAGGAGTACTTTTCTGCAGGGTAGCGCCCAGCCAGACAAACAGGGAATGGTTTCCTGGAGTACCTGATAGGTCAGCTCTTTGATGCATCGCTCAAGTCTGCGGGCTCCCCTCTGGGCCTCTGCACTGCGACGGATTTCACCCTCCAGTTCACCTTCCAGTTCACGAACCTGCAACCAAAACGTGACCTCAGACCAGACGCTGCCAGCAAGGCTGGCATTCTATTTGCTGATTGGCACAATCATTTGAAAGACAGCAAAGTGTCAAGGGAACATGCACACACTGTTTTTGGTGCTTAAACAGGACAGTGTCTCTGGGAAAACTCTCTCGCCAAAAGTAAGATCTTTTATGGATTCATAAAAGAACTGTTTAGACTGAAATATGTGAAAGGCTAATTCACACAGATATGAGAAGCTTTTTTCTTGAATTACAAAACCACACCCAAAGTGTATGTATGAATGTATATGTAAGTATAGAGAGTAAGCAATGTGTAGCCCATTTGAGGATTTGGTCAACATACTACCTAATCTTAAGCTGCTTTCCCTATGTTCAGCTCTGACTCTCTAAAGAAATCAGATGCTGAGTTTATGTCACATGTATGTCACCCACAACCCTCCAGTCCTGCTTGAACTGCCTGCAGCCTTATAGAGTTACACAAATGAGCTTAACATTCATTCAACGCAGGTGCCTGCTACATACCACACCCCAGTGCTAGGAATACAGCAGTGAACAAAACAAACAAAAATCTCTTCCCTGAATTAGCATACGTTCTAATGAGGGGAAGCAGACAGACAAAACAAAGTAAAATGTAGGCTATGTTGATGGAGATAAGTGCCATAGAGAGAAATAAGGCAGGAGAGGGAGTAGGGAGTTGATGTTGGCTGCTCCCCCTGCCTAGGGGGCTCTTACCCAGATATCCTCTTTTCCTGCCTTCTCCTTGACGCCAATGCCACCTTCTCCAAGGGGCCTTCTTGAGGACGGGAAGGCCAGTGCCCTGAGGCAAGAATGTGCCTAGCACATCTGACCCCACCTCTTACTCCCCACTGGAGCCATTCTTCCCTCCTGTACCTCCTCAGAGAGGTGCAACGTGAAGGGAGGGGAGCAAGTGTGAGACTTCCTTGTGGATGAAGCCCATTTAAAGCAATCTTCTGACACCTGCCATATAGGAACCTGACACACAGTTCTGTCTGTCGGGATGTGAGCTCTTACAGGCTCCTCTACTTTTTTTTAAGCACTCCTTAAGAATTTTGGGGGGGGATTAAAGTGATTAAAACACCTTGGGGAAAAACTGCTCTACTAAAGCAAATCCTAGACATTATGTAATTCCACCTGTAAATACTATTGGATATCATTCTAATAGGTAATGATGGTATCATGGTTGTGTCTTTAAGAATATTAACCTTAATTCCTTAGTATTATCTGATATTAAGGAGTTCATTGCTGGTCGTTGCTACTGAGTTATCACTGGTTCTAGGCCATAATAGTGAACAAACAGCAATTGAAAATAAAACCTGGCAATCTTAAAACTGAATTGGAAAAACCAGTTTCATGTATTTTTTAGGGGAAAAATGCATACTTTTAAATTTTATACCTATATGCCGTTTCTCTTATACCAAAAATCTTGGTTCTTATATATGTCATTGGATAAACTTACTGCTAATAGCAATTAAATGTTGGTATTTTGAAGTTATAAATGCATGGTTTTTGCCATTCTTTTGTTATTTTGTCCTTATATTGAGGGATGTATGGACAAAACATTATGTTTAAAAGTCACTGAGAATAATTCTTACTTGTGTATGTTTAATGCCCCCAATTTAATATATCATTAACTTCATTTGCTTCCATTGGTGTTAAAATTTTAGAGACTGCTGAGTTTTTTTCTTTGACTTAAACTTATTTTTTTAATTATAAAGTATGCAAATGATTTATATGATTTTCCAATCAAAACAACTAAACAAGGTACATGAGGAGGGTCCAACTGTCATCTCTGTGTTATTCTCTCATAGATAGCCATTTTTATTTTTCTGATTTATCCTGTTACCATTTCATTTTGAAAATATAAGCAAATGTGTACACCTTCATATTCTCCCACTTTCTTGAACAAAAGGGTATATACGCTTTCCACATTGCCCTCACTGTATGACTGTATGGAGGTACCCGAAATGGACATGGGTATTCCATTGTATGGATATACCATAAACATGCAAAGGTGATACCTTATTTTTTAGAGGCCCTTTTGAACAATTGAATCCTAGTTGAATATTCTTTCCATTCTTGTAGCATTTATCATATGCCTTGTCTGTAGTCATTAAAATTGATTCAATAATTTTACAAATCTTATTTTCAAGATGCTATTACTCATTTTTAAGCTCCCTGAAGGCAGATACCACATCATTTCTGTCAGTCCCTACTGTATCTTCTCTAAGTCTTTCTTGATCATTGATTTAGTTGTTTTCTCTCTCCTTTCTCTGGCTGTCAGAAAATGGGCATTCTCTGCAGAGGAATTAATGGGAGAAAAGGCACAGAAACAAGACTGCCAGGGGTGTGTTTGGAAACACCAGGTAGCCTTGGAGTGAGAGCCTGGAGCTGGTGAGGTGAGCAAGAAGGGCTGCAATGTTAGTTAGCAAGAGGGAAGCAGATTTCATCCAGTCCAAGGAAAGTCCTATGTGCTCACCCAAAGTCAAGCAAAGAATGAATGCATATATTGAGATCTGACACTCTTAAATATCTGAAAGTGCTAAAAGCAAAAGTGATAAAGGGTATGTGTGTTGGGGGGCAGATCTAGTGTCACATTCCAGGACAAAGAGGTCTTGAATTGGGGACTGTCAAGCCCTCATGATTACCCAGACTCCTACCCTGGATTCTAGTTTCTGGATTTGCTTTCTACTCCCCATCAGGGCCATCTGTTCAGCTTCAGCCAGCCTTTTCTGTAAGTCTGTAATTGTCTGCTCCATATTTTCTCTTGTCCTTTCCAAGTGGGCAATGGTATCTTGCTTCTTCTTCAGTTCTTCTGACAAGTTTGCTGCCTAGGGGGTTAAAAAAAGGGACTGAGCTAGTTCAGCAGTCAATCGATCTTAACATTTTTACCCATGATCTTTAGTTCCTGGTCTGACTGGCTGCCATGCCTTGCCTCTATGTATGTGATCTCTTCCCATTATAATCTCCCTAACCACTACCACCCTCGAGTTTGTTAACAGTAAGGCAATAGAGACAGCAGTAGCTACAGGAGAGAACAGAGTAAGGAGTGGTGGAAACAGACTAAAGATGAAGAACCATATGAACATTATTATGCAACACCTGTATTAAAAGAAAGATGACCAACTGAAGCAATGGCTTTTAATTGAATAAAGCACTGGGATGATTGATTATTGAATAAAGTAACCGGTGTCACATTAATGCACCAGGAAAGATATGGAGAAGTGCCTACAAAAATCTTTTCACATCTCACTTCTATAATTCTGTGATTCACTACACAAACAAGTTTGGCTCCAGGAATTTGGCAGTAACAGATGCTCTCACTGCCAATAATCTGGCATGAAAAAGGTTAATTGTGAAGCCTGCTCTTGGCTTTGGCTATGTGTACAAGGGCTTGGTGTCTCAATGCAATCATTAAGAACTGTTTTGAGAATCTCTAGGTACATTTAATGTAAGAACATGGCCCTCACAGCCCAAGCTTTTCTGTCTATCAGGTTACCAACCATCTGCAGAATTTAAGTGTGAGACTTCTATGCAGATGGTGAGGGCAAAGAATGAATTACATTCTGTGATGTGGGGTTGGGACTCAGAGCTAAACTGTGGGAGGCTTGGAGGCTGGGGTCAGAGATGAGTTCACTTTTCAACACTGTCAAGAAAATCTTATCAAGGCAAGATTAAGCAGAGAGCATCTTCATAATATATGATTGCGTATGTTTATCAAACAGGAGCAGCTATTTTTATTCCTTTCTACCTGTGTGGATTTTCATAAATGTTACACATATCTGTTCCCTTGGCCATCAAACATCTTCAAGATTTCACACACCTCGTTTTCCTCAGAGATCAGAATACCTGCCTTGATACAAAAGGGATGAGTGATAGGCATGGTTGCCCATTCTTAGAGGGGGCTGGATTCTACAATGATTAGGTGGTTGGGATTTGGTGCAATGGTTTTGTTTAGTTCCCCAAGTATTAAATAACTTGAGCAAATATGGATACAAGCTCTTCACCTCCTTTGAATTTTAAAGTGACTAATGTAAAATATAATCAAATGTCCTGTCTCCTAGTTTAGCGGGGGAATCTGCTTCCCTTCATGTGGGAGGATCAGGGCTGTTGCATGTGGTTGTGCATTTGATGGGCTGCACAAAAGCTCTTGATGGAGAAGGGGTGAGCAGAGACAGAAACCAACCCCAAGCCCCACTCTGCAAGCTCTGGGACCTTCAAAGCTGAATCTGCCACACACAAACCTCCCCCTCCACTAACATATTTTTCCCAGTGGTACCTTCCGCTAACCATGCCCTCTGAGAGAAGTGCTGCATCTGCCCACAGGGGGTGCCCAGAGGGTGGCCTTTTTTCAGTCCCTATGAAGGTGCGCCAAAGCTGGCAGCCAACTCTGAGCTCAACATCATTTAGGAAAATCACTGCCATCATCAACTGGAAAATAAAGAAAGTACAGCAGCCCTGAAACCCTTTTTTACCAACCTGATTTTGCTCTTCAAGCAGTAGTACAGGTTGTAAAAACAATAAGTGAATTAAACATTCTTTCCAAATCATCATCATAAAACTGTTATAGACCCTTGGAGAAAGAGCTTTTTGTAAGGAAACACAGAAAGAATTGTTTCTAGACACTAGATGTATTGATTCACAAATGAAAAGTGGCTTAACCAAAACAAAAGAAGACTCCTGCTTTTATAAGGTTTTGCTTATAGCAATTCAACTGCTCCTTTTCATCACCAGGGTATGTTGGTGGGAGGAGCTAATTGGCCTAATTTTTCAAGATGAGAACAGGGAGGCAGAGAGGTCAGACTAACCTCCTCTTGGCTGTATGGGAAATCAATGGAATACTTTTTGGCTGCAGATGTGCCCCTGCCCCTTGGCCACTGCGCCAGTGAACTCTAGGAGACAGGATTGAGTACGTGGTCAAGGGACCCACCTCAATGGCTGCCTTCTTGGCCTTCTCTTCTGCATTTTGACACTCCTGCACCACCTCTTCAGCTTCTTTCTGCATCCGGGCAACATCAGCCTCCAGTTTCTTCTTCTGGCTGAGGAGGCTTGTGTTCTAAAGAAAAGCAGCATTCCTATTAGGCAAGTAAAAACCAGCAATGCAAATGCAAGCTGGTCTGTTCAGGACATGCAATGGGAGTCAGCTCTGGCCAGAAGCAAATTTTATTATAGTGAGCCATAGTCCCTTAAGCAATGCTCCCAATCCTGAAAGGCTTTTGCCATCAAACTTGAATGGAAGGGATTTCACCCATTAGAAGTTCAAGACTAAAGAGATGGCAGCCTGAATCAGAAGGGAAGAAGGGTATCTAGATAACCTACAAGCCCCAAATGTGTTTGGTTTTCAATGGGTTGAGGAAATGTTTCTCTGCCATTTGCTTTTGGATGTGGTAGAAACAAGTGTTCTAGAGCAGAAGTTGGGGTCAGTTGCAGACATCTGAGGAGCAGAGGTTGGGGAATAAAAATTGTAACTCCAAGTATGCTGCTCCAGAAACAAAAAAAATCATTCCTCTTCTTTTTCTACTTCCCTTCCTATCTTACTTTACAGTGAGGAGGTGGGGAAAGTAGTTCAGAATAAGCCTCCTCCTCCAGCCCTTAGGTACCCTCATTACCACGGAGGATTCTTTGTGTTCTGTGGTTGGTGCTGCCCTAATTCTTTCCTTCCTGAGTTGTGACACTAGAGGCCAAATATCCTTTTGCTGCTATTTGGTCTGTGTTTGAAGCCCAGCTTTTCTGAGGGTGTGAAAACTCACAGTGTATATAAAAGGCATAGGCTTTCTATTTTTTTATTTCTCCTTTCACTTTATCCGTTTCACATTCACTTGCCTCTGGCTAGTGCCTTTCTCAGTAGCAGGATGAAGACTTGGAAATAGAAGGATACTCCAGGCCAGGTGTGGTGGCCCATGCCTGTAATCCCAGCACTTTGGGAGGCTGAGGGGGGTGAATCTCCTGAGCTCAGGAGTTTGAGACCAGCCTGGGCAACATGGTGAAACCCCGTCTCTACCAAAACTTTTACCAAAAATAGCTGGGTGTGGTGGCATACAGCTGTGGTCCCAGTTATTCGGGAGGCTGAGGTGAGAGGATTGCTTGAGCCTGGGAGGTGGAGGTTGCAGTGAACCGAGATTGCACCATCGCACTCCAACCTGAGTGACAGAGTGAGACTCCATCTCAAAAAAGAAAAATAAAAAATAGAATGATATTCCAGCATCACTGGTTCTATCTACCCCATTTCTCTATGGCATGAAGCATCTTTATCGAGACTGCCATCTTTTGTCCTTATGGAAAGCCAGGCCCTGTATACCTCCTAGATTTCCACTGCCATGGCCTGAGAGATGGGGTGGAAATAAGTTGTATTTTCCTGAAGTGTTTTTTGGATGCTCACAGCACAGACTCCATAGAAACTATTTCTTTGTAGAAGAAGGTATAAGTACAAATACTAATTTGTTTGTACATAGAATCCTTTAAAATTTGCTAGGGAGACAAGGGTTTAAATCTTTGCAAACTGAATTACTCTCTAATTTGTTTTTTTTTTTTTCTTTCTTTTTTTTTTTTTTAGGAGAAAGGGAGTTAGGAAGTGCTTTGCAGAAAGGTAATCTAGATTGTCACAGCTCAAGTTTGAAAAAGACACTTGTAATCAGTCAAAGATAAGTTTAGCCTCAAATGTTAGTCCTAGGCTGGAGATCTGGAAATGCAGGAGGTAGCTAAGAAGGCTCCCTAAAAGGTTCAGTATATTTTGCTTGATAATGTTCTAGTAACTGCAAGGTGCCCCAGCATGGTTTAGGTTGGGGAGAGGTCCTTGTGAATAATATCACCTAGACCAGTGCTGGTCAAAGGGTAGTCTTTCTATGAGCAGTAGCACCTGAGAACATGTTCACTTTCTAGGTCCCATTGCAGAGCTTCTGATTTAGTGGATCTGGGGTGAGATCTGAGAATTTACATTTTTGTGTTAGGGATTCTTATATGTACACATCAAGTTTCAGAAACTCTGCCCTAGAGACCAGGTCTCCTCTACCTAATTTTCTTCTTCCCCAAATCCTCTCCTCTCTATGCATGCTTTTTCTCTAGCTGATCCTCATCTCTCTCTAGGCTAGTGATTTTGCATCATATTGGATCCCACTGGTGCATTATCATGTATGATATGCATGGCAAATGATTTGTTACCAACAGCAATTAAGTACTATAGACCAGCGGTCCCCAACCCTTTTGGTTTCATGGAAGAAAATTTTTCCATAGACCAGGTAGCGGGGTTGGGGGGGAGACGGTTTGGGGATGAAACTGTTCCACCTCAGATTATGAGGCATTAGATTCTCCTAAGGAGCATGCAACCTACATCTCTCACATGAGCAGTTCGCAAGAGCATTTGCACTCCTATGAGAATCTAGTGCTGCTGCTGATCTGACAGGAGGCAAAGCTCTCTCCCCTGCAGCTCACCTCCTGCTGTGCAGCCCAGTTCCTAATAGGCCCCAGACCTGTACTGGTCTGTGGCCCAGGGATTGGGAAACCTTGCTCTAGACAGTGGATGAGTTACTTTTTAAAAAAAAGTCTGTAGTCTATTTTATAAGAATCCAACTCATTGTATTTAAACTTTCTTGAAGGAGAAAAAAAAATGTTTGAGTTAGCCTGTTGGGAATTACCTAAAACCTACAGACTATTTGTTCTATACCACATGGTACCCAGATGGGATTGTGTCATACACATGGACACAAAAGTCAAACTGTAGGCACAAACTAATTACAACATCTTTCAACAGGCACATTTCTGGTTTATACTTTCTTTTATCCAGTATTTTTCAGTAGGGGGAATATTGGCATTCTGGAAGGGGCAGTTCCTTGGGATTATCCTTCACCTTGAAGGAGTTTTGGTATCTCTGGACCCTACTCACTAAATGCCAGTGGTATTTCCCAGTCACTGTGGCAACCAAAATGATCCCACAGATGTTTCTAAATGCCCCAGAGTGTAGCAGTTCTGCCCCTAGGTGCTTTAATCTGTCCTTCACAATAATCACCACAGTAAAACTTCCTAAAATGCAAATCTGATAACTTCACTCTTAGCTACTCAAAATTCTTCAGTGGATCTCCATGAGCTGCAAGATAAAATTCAAACTCCATCACTCTCAGGCTCAGGGTCACTGGTGACCTGGCCCCACCTATCTCAGCATGATTTCTGATCCTTCTGGCTATCCACCCAATACTCTACCATGTGAATTTCCCTTAGAATCCTAAACTCCTTCCCCCCGCCCCCATGTCTCTGCCCTTTACTTTCCTCTCTACCTGGCTGGCTTCTTACATGTCCTTCATGACTCAGAAGAAGCATACTGTGCATCTACCTAACTCTTGGATTGTCAAAGAAGGCTTTCTGTAGGGGTGTGCTTGCTATATCATTATACTCTTAGCAGTAATTGCTTAGTTCAATCTTCATTTTTTTAGGACAGTGGAGACATTCTGTGTCTATACCATCCATACCAGTCCAGGTTATGGTGGGGGTGCCCTATAAACACTTATCACACAACCCATTTACTATAGATGTTTGTCCTAGAAACTACGGCTTCTTCTGATTCTAGGATAAGGAGAAGGATCTAAGAATTCTTGCTTCATGTCACTTACATAACCTTCCATTAGAAGCCAGAGTCCAGACGGTGTATCATATTTGTCAGCAGCCACTCAGAATTGTTAGGGCTTTCCTGGCTCCAAGACAGGAGCATTGTTTTTATCCTGGGATGCTGGGGAAGCACATGGCTTAGAGAGAGCAGGAGAACCAGGAGCAGGAGTGGTTCTGGAACATTAGGGAATGTTCATCCCTCCCTCCCCAGCATCCTGGCTGTGGATGCCCTGACAATCCATTCTTCTGGCATAAGGCTTATTGTTATGGGTTGAATTTTGTCTCATACACACACAAAAAGATAGGTTGAAGTCCTAACCCCTTATTTATCAGAATGTGACCTTATTTGGAAATAGGGTCTTATTTTGTTTAAAAGGAAGCTGGAAAAAAGGGAGGTAGGGGGTAAATGAGTTAAAATGAGGCCATTAGGGTGGACCTTAATCAAATATGACTGGTACCCCTATAAAAAGTGGCAATTTGGACAGCAACAGACCCTTGCAGCGGGAAGATGCTGTGAAGACACAGGGAGAACACCATGTGAAGGCGGAAGGTTAGAGTGATGCATCCATAAGCCAAGGAATGGCAAAGATTGCCAGTAAGCCACCAGAAACTAGGAAGGGGCAAGGAAGGATTTCCCTACAGGTTTCAGAGGGAGCATGGCCCAGCTGACACTTTGATTGCAGGCTTCCAACCTCCAGGAATGCGAGAAAATAAACTTCCGTTGCTTTACGCCACCCTGTTTGTGGTACTTTGTTATGGCGGCCTGAGGGAAATAACATACTTGGGAACAAATGAAGAGTATGACCATGCCTTTGCTTCACAGGCACATCCAAGACTTAACAGGGCGACTGTGCATAGTCCAAGGCCGCCCCAAGTGTGGGAACCACTGCCTTCAACCAACTGGCCCAGCTAATAGGGAGAGTATATGGGCCCCACCTGGGTATAGAAAAGATTGATTCTTTCTGTTGCTTCCAGGAGCTCTTCTTCTGACAGCCTGCGGCCACGCTCTGTCTGCTCTTGCAGGGACCTTAGATCCTCTAGTTCAGACTGAAGAAGAGAGTTGCGCCGCTCAGCCACAGCCACCTGCTCCTTCAGATCACTGTTCAGTTGTGTGCTGTCATCCAGCTGCATTTGAAGGTCCTGGGAGAGAAAAGATGGGCCTGGAGTACAGATCCCTCTGAATTCAACATAGACTATGCACCTACACATGCATGATCTGACCATGTATTTAGACATAAGCATACTCCTTCTCTCTGGAAATATTAGATTTGTTGTCCTCATCTTTATTGCTGAACACAATCTGTTGCTTAGTTTGCTTCCATAAGCAGAAACATTTTCCACCCCTCCCTACCCCATCTTACAGTTTTAAAATACCTTGATTTGAATCTGAAGCTGGCCCAGGGATTTGGTTGCCTCTGACACCTGCCGGTTGGCACAGCTAAGCTGGAGTTCCATCTCACTGAGGTCCTCTTCCATCTTCTTCTTCAGCCGGGTAACCTCAATTCTGCTCTTAGCTTCAGAATCCAGACTAGACTGCAGGGAGTCAATGGTACACTGCTGCTTCCTCCTAATTTGAAATAACATTTGGAGTTGGGGAAATGACACATCCAAATTAATCAAATTCACCTGCTATGTTTAAAATAGTACAAGAAACAGAAAAAGAATAAAATCCAAGATAAATTTTAAGTAACTAACAAAATGAGTCTAAGTGCTTTTATTTTAAAAACAGAGAGAATGAGAAGTTAGGTTAGTGAGTATATGTCCACCATAATGGACTACGTAGGGTTTCCAGACCAACTTCCCTGAAGAATTCAGGAAAATACAAGAAGCTTTTCAAGGTCCCGTGAGGCAGCTTTAGTCTTATCTGATATCCCATAAAGGATGACCTAGGGCAAGCACCTGGGTTTCCTGTGGTGGCTAAGGATGAAGGAAGGATGCTCTTTCAGACAGCCATAATATTTCAACTACTTTCAATGATGAAAAATGTCTGAACAAGGCAGGAAAAAGCCACTCAGGTTGGAACAATTCCTGAGATGCAGCAATACTGCTATAGTAGCCTGGAGACACAACTCTCCTAGAATAAAATGGTCATCTTTCTCTAGGAGTTTGAGAGTACACCCAAGGATTGGCTGAGACAACCAATTGTGTGATATTGAATTACTTTAACACTTTAAATTCCTTCCTAAGAACAAAAACTAGAACTAAAAACGTATTTGCAAAGTGACAGAAGACAATAGCTATGTGTTTAGGAAGGCCATAAAAAATAAAAAATTGGGAGAATCCATGGGAATTTTTATTTCCCAAACTGTTTGTAGTTAGTTTGGGACTATGTGACTAGATTCTGGTAAATGCACTGTGGAGAATAATGAAGTTTACCATTCCAGGGCTGGCCCATAGAAATGTTCACTTGTGAGATCCTGCACTCTCCCTTCCCTCTTTCTACCAAACTTGATGGCCACATACAGAAGGTCATGGAGTTCTTTCCACAAGATGGAAAGAACCTGGGTCTTTCAATGACTTTGAATGTTATTGACCCACTCTTCATCCTACCTCACAATGGCCTCAAACATAGGCAAAAATAAACTATTTGTTTTAAGTCACCAAGATTTGGTGATTGTTAGGACAGTTTAACTGCTGTAATTGACACATGACCTGTTAAGCTCAATTTGTGAAACAGGGACCTGGTGCTGGACAGATAATAGAGAACAGAGAAGGCAAAAACCTTTCTATTCTTCTTTCTCATAGAGCCTATCTGCACAAATCAGATTAGATCAGAATTAGATTCCATGTTGAATTGTCATCAAGCCAGTGTCCTAAGCTCTGTGAGGTCGATCAAGAAGGCATACAGGCCAGGCGCAGTGGCTCACACCTGTAATCCCAGCACTTTGGGAGGCCGAGGTGGGCAGATCGAGACCAGCCTGGCCAACACGGTGAAATCCCATCCCTACTAAAAATACAAATATTAGCCGGGCGTGGTGGCATGTGTCTATAGTCCCAGCTACTTGGGAGGCTGAGGCAGGAGAATCACTTGAACCCAGAAGGCAGAGGTTGCAGTGAGCCAAGTTTGCACCACTGCACTCCAGCCTGGGCAACAAAGCGAGACTCTTGTCTCAAAAAAAGAAAAAAAGAAGGCATACGGCCTACACGGGGAAGAGAGAGGTCAGAGCTTGAAATTGGTTGACAGGTGGAGGTGCTACTTTTCGTGACCCCCATTCTGCCCACTGGTGAGGGAGGCCTCAGAAGCAATTATGGAAATGTATAGAAAATAACTCTGTCTGGCTCCAGAGCCCAATGTGAGCACCTATCCTCTGCCAACCCCATCTCCCTGGTCCTCACAAGCTGAGGTTGGTATCTCATGCCTGTCCTTAGGCTCTGGGCTTTTGTCCAGCTTCCAGATCAGAATCCTGTAGGGATCCCACTAGGTAAAGTTAATATGGACTTTTAGGAACTGCATTATGTCCCCGCCAAAATTTACACGTTCTTGCCGTAACCCCCAAGACTTCAGAATATGACTATATTTGGAGATAGGGCCTTTAAAGATGTAATTAAGATTAAATGAGGCTGTTAGGATGGGGCCCTAATCCAATGGGACTAGTTAGCATCCTTATAAGAAGAGGAAGAGACAGGGATGCATGTGCACAGAGGAAATCACGATGAGGATGCAGTGAAAATGTGACCGTCTGCAAGCCAAGGAGGATCATCGGGAGAAACCAAACCTGCCAACACTTTGATCTTGGAGCTTTAGTCTCCAGAGCTGTAAGGAAATACATTTCTGCTGTTGAAGCCACCCATCTGTGCATTTTGTTATGACAGCCATAGTAAACCAATACAGGGATGCTCACACTCCACATCACCAAAATCTGTCAGACACTTATCTGTCCTACATTGGGAAACTCTCATTTTTGCCACAGCTGACTCTCCTTACACAGGAACACTGAAGCATCCCCAGCCTGGTGTCAAAATCCTCTGTACAGAAATACATTCTACTTAAGCAGACAAACTGCATGTTTCAAACTGCACTTTTCCCACAGTTGTTTATGAAACTTCATGAGTGCCTGCAGACAAGTAAAAAGTGAGATGGTTTAAGAGGCATGGGTATAATACAGTCCTGTAGAATGGCTGCTAAACAATCAACATGTTTCATACAGAGTCAAGAAATCTTTAAAATGAAAACTCCCTCAAGTACATTCTTTAAGAAACATGATGCATTCAGGACCAAGGGCAATATAGGAAGAAGTACCTTCTTTTTCCTAAAATGTGAAATACAATTTAAAAAACAAATGCAAAGAAAAATCAAGATGATAGAACTTGGAAGAGCTAATGATTTTAAATCATTAGCTCAGCATTTAAATCATTGACAATGCAATAGGTCATTTATTTCCCTTACGATATTGCTAATCTATGTCAGAGAAATAAGAGACTTTTTTTCTTAATCCAAATACATACGAGCCAGCTTTAAAATAATTAACAAGCTATTTTGCTACCATGTCTGAGTTTGAGGTTCTAATTTTCAAAGACACTCGAAAATATTTTACTTAGAAGTGAGAAAAGATTTGAGCATATTCTGGCAGAGATTCACTCAGACAATAAAAGAAACCAAGTCAGATGGTGTATATAAATTAAGACCACGTGGCAAAGTTTGACATGACTGAGTTCAGAGGAGTGGACTTTACAGAAGGAACATTACTATATACCTGGGGCTGTAGACCAGGGTTGGGAAAACTATGGGCTGTGGGCCAAATCCCACCATGCCCATTTATTTCCTATTGTCTATGGCTGTTTCCAACCTACAACTACAGTGTTAAGTAGTTGCCACATCTCTGTGGCAAACAAAACATGTAGCTAGCAAAGCATTTAACATCTGATCCTTTAGAGAAAAAGCTTGCCTAGCCTTTCAATCAGTGATCAACCCAAAACAAACAAGCGCAGTATGATAGAATAAAGAAGTTCAGTGCCTCATTCCCAAAAACACCTCTCTGGGTGTGTCTGGGAGAGCAGAATACAGCTCAGAAAGACCATGGCTGTGGACCAGTGTGATGACTCTCACATTTCAACATTTCCTCCAATCAGAGAATTCCCTGAAGACGCAGGATGCACCTGACCAACCTGTTGTCAGCTCAGTCTGGGGCCATGCAGTAGGGCTTGACTAACATGGCAATTATGGCAATGAGTTGGCCTTCAAGCTGGCCTTGTTTCCTCTGTCTAATAAGATGGGAAGATCAAAGCCAGCTACCAGCTCTTCTTCTCCTTCCATCAGTGACTGCATCGTCACCTCCCTACCTCTACCTGTGTCAACTATAACATTATTTATTTATTATAGAAATAAATGGAATACCCTATCATCCAAAAATGTCTATGAAGCCCTGACTAGAATATGAGGCACAGTGTCTGGTGAACATTAAGCACTCCAATATCTGTTGAACAAGTGAAACATATCACATACATACCAGCTGCTTGTACTTTTCACCCCCAACAGGCCTCCAGGCTGGGCTCATTCAGAATCAGGCCTCACCAGAGTGGAAGACATGGCTTGGCAGCAGAGAATTAGTTGAATGAGTTACCCAGTTTGCTGTACTGTCAAGGTTTTGCCTTTGCCTGTGGGTCTCTTTCTCTTGCTTTCCTGGTCCCTTTAACTTACTTACCAGGTCCTGTCTTCCTGGGCACCTTCTCTTTCTGTGGAGTTAATGATGGGTTATATGGGCATAGGACCTTGAACCTGATCTTACCCTCAGGCAATATTTTCCTTGTTCTATAACTTCCCTGGCTTATCGTTGATTGCTTGGAATCTTGTGTTTGGCTTTTTTTTTTTTTTCCTCCTGGCATTCTATTCAGTTTCCTTAAGATGCCCTTGCTAGCCCCAAAGTGAAACTATCAGATTAAACCTTGGCAGTTTGGTACAATCTGTGCTCAGAGCAGAAAGGGTCTGGGCTGGTATTTGTGATATTTTGTAAGATAAGCTCATCTTTTCTTTCTGGATCTACCTATTATAGTTATTATGAATCATTAACTAAAATTTATGAATAGCTCACCCCCCTGCCTCCAGTCCGCCCCTTCTTTTCTCAGCTCCTCATGGCTCATGCTTATCCTTCAGTTCTTTCTTCTTCCAGCCCTAGCTCTTTGGATCTCTGGCTTTTTTTCGCACTAAGATTATTATAATTGGTGAACTGCTCTACGACATTCAGATGTAGCTGACGAGACACAGGCTCTCTGAGGATTCATTTCTCCTCAGCTGGGTTTATTTATAGTCACAGGTCTGATATTACTTGAAATCAGTGTTATTTGTTGCTTTTTTTTTTTATCTGCACAAGGAGACATTCATTTTTATTCCTTGTGGAAAGAAGTAGGGCAAATATCAAGGCCCAGGGTTTTTGCCCTTCATCAAAAAAATTCTTTTAGACACTGACTCAGAACCTCTTAAGTAGATCAGAATTCCTCGCCACAGTCAGTCCTATAGAAGAAAATGCCAGTGAGTGAGAGCAAAGATAACTCAAAGCACATAGAAGGCCAAATTTGGCTTGACACCCTCATTAAAAAATTGACCCCCTTGAGAGTTTTGTCTAAAAATGGGCTATGGGAAAGAGGTCAATTCAATTGAACATGTTAACAGGGTTTTTTTTCTTGTTCTTAAAAAAAGACTGTTTAACAAATACATTGAAAGTAAGTTGCCAGTTGAATCTCAGGCTCAAATGATTTTTCTTGCTGACATATGGCATTGACTTAAGGGAACAGATTAGATAATATAATCATCGTTAATTCCATGTGTTTATAATTGTGCCTTTGATGTACAGCGTGTGAAGTGCTTTGCCAACATCAGCCTACTGATCTTCCTCACCACCTTCTGTGACATGTAGGGGCTGCTTTTATCCCCTCACTTCACTGAGAAGCTAAGAAGTGGAATGTCTAAAGTCATCAGCTTGTTATGACAAAGCTAAGAAAACATTCTGCAACCCATGAGTCCTGTCTAATTCAGTTTCCTGACTATTAAGACTCAGCTGCTTTAACAAGGATTCAATAAGCAGCTTAGCTCTTGGCTTCTGCTCCTCTTCAAACAAACGGCTACAGGTACAGGCAGGGGGTATGTGAAAACTTCACTCTGGTCTGAAAGTATAGCACTGAATTTTTTAATTTTTTTCTCCATGGCTCAGCATTTTCAGTCAATTTCTTAATGCCCAAGAACGTGGCATTATAGGGACACGCAGACAGTATGCACAGTCCTTATACATATAATCATTTATTTGGTGTTATCTTGAGTCTCACATGACAGTAGAAGCTCCTCAAATATAAGAAAATTATAAAATCTGGCAATAATCGTATATAGATAGCTAGTAAGCTCACCACTATTGATATAAAGGAATACCTGTACACAATTGTGTATAAAGGGATATCTAATTGTGTATAAAGAATATCTATACACAATTGTGTATAAAAGGATATCTAATTGTGTATAAAGGAATATCTATACACGATTATAGATATTGTATATAAAAGAAAATAATATAGAGTTACACTAAGTTTCTTTGGTAATGCTCCAACAGGGGCCATAAAAGCAGCCAGACATAATGAGCTCTGTTTAGTCAAGGATTCAGAAATACATAATTGTTACACATCAAAATCATCTTAAATACCTAAAATTTTCTATTTCTTCATCTTTCTCTGAAAGCTTTCTTTCAAGTTCTGCTTTAGCTTCCAAGAGTTCAAGCTGGAAACGAAGAATCTTGCTTTCATTACGTTCCAGGGCTCCCTGGAATACATAAATACAAAGCATTAAATGAAGTCCACTTTTAGACAAAATTGTATTTTTTACCCAAAACATATGTCGCTAATGTAGCTCTCTTAGAGTTACTGGGAGAGATATAGGTTCAAGCCAGGTCCCTAGAGATTGCAACACAGTGAGACAAGCAACTGCTTTCATTTGTCATTTCACTTATAGATTTGACATTCTTAGGTCTTTCAGCTGTAGCTCCAGAACTAGAATTTTAAAGCCTATTTTAAAATAGAAAATTTCACTCTTGTCTGTGACTATATTTAAACTTTTTAATGTATTGCCCTTGACTTTTTCTAACATATTCCAACTTGGGGATAAATTTTAAAAAGTATCAGAGCTAGAACAAGGAAAGTGATAACTCCTACCTGGAATCTTCTATTAAATTCTGGACATCAGGAGGGGATAGAGGAAAAGTTGGATGTATTCAGAGAACAAACAACAGGGTAGTGTCCAAATATTGTCATATGAAGAACAAATAAAGGAATTTACAATGTACCTTACATGTAACACTCAGTGTGAGCCATTAACACCATAATTGGTACCACTACTGCAAATGAATTTCTTTGACAGGCAGAAGATTCCTTGCCCCTTTGTGTATTCAAATATAGTTAAGGCAATTATTTGCAGGGATGTTATAAAGGCAATTCAATTCTAAAAGCATAGGTTTGGCTAAATCTTTAAAACCTGTCCTGAAGCTAAAAATGTATATAAAAGAAGAAATCCAAAAAACACTTACAGAATACCAAGGATATAAGGGCATAAGGGGTGATGCAATTTTGTGGTCAGTTAGCTACAGGCAGTCCTAAGGGCAGAAGTAATTTTTTCATAGCCTCTTTTGAGGCGTGCTTAGCAGATATGACAAAATGTAAAATAGTAAAACTGAGTTGCAATTTTAAAATAAAAATAAAAAGATGATGGGAATTTTAATAAGACCTCCCTTGATGTTATCTTGATACTACCTTCAATATAAAAGAAAATAAAATTGCTAACGCACACTCAAAAACAAATGCTTGGATAACAATTTCCTCAGAGGGAATAGTGTAGTAGTTCCTTCAAGAGGAAACTGTCACCTCTAACCCTCTAAAATGCACTGAGAAAGTGAATCTTTAGGGAAGATGACCTGGGATAATTTGAGTTTTGTGGCTTTAAAAAAATCTGATAAAGTTTCTCATAAAGGCTCACCCAGGAAAATAAATAACGCAATGTTACAAATACATGTCCAAGTTGATGAAGTATTTATGGATGTGGCTGAGGACAGAAGTGGAGAAAATGCGAATAGAATGTGTTGCCATCTAGTGGTACTAAGTGGTTTGAGCATTATGGCCTTCCTGTCATTCTCACCCTTGACCCACGTGATGATCAACTGAATACACAAAGATGCCTCTGTGTTATACAGGACATAAATGGCTCGTGCCAGTTGTATTTTTCATTGGCTTGTCATAGTACTTGAAATTTCTATCATAAAATTTACTTCTTTCAGTTAAGGTGGTGGCTTCAAAAAGTCCCTTGCCAGGATAGCCAGAGAACCAAAGGGAACGAGTAAACAAAACAAAGTTCACCAACTGTGTAAGGACCAACTGTGCTACAGGGCACCACACTGCCAATGAAAAGGAGTCTGTATAAAGTTAGATAGCCTCAGGAAACATTTATGTATAACAGGGCGAGAGCTGCTGCCTGACAACTCTTTGCAGAGGGTAATATGGACACATTTGCTTGGAAGTTTCTTCTGGAATCATAACGGTGAGGTAAATTTAACAGACAATGCTTGGCACAGAGCGGTCCTTTGGGGTCTTGTTTTCCATCACCATACCTTCCAAGAGACCCCTGCCTAACACTGACTGCCACACCTTTCAAAAATCTTTTTTCTTTTTCTACTGGTGGGAGGGTCAGGGCTGTATTTTAATGTGTCTGAGTACTTGTTCAAAGGCTGAGTCAGGAAGATGAAGTTCAGCTCTGAGAAGAGGCTACACAGGGCTTCTTAACCACCTAAGAATCATGATAAGATGACTTCCTTGTTAGTTTACCTTCTTTGGCGAAATGTCTTCTTAGAGGTCCTTTCAATTGCTAATGCACACCCAGAGATACAGCCAGAGACTTTTCCTGAACTGTGAATCCATAACACTGAAAACCCTCCTGTCAATCTGCACAAAGATGAGCTTTCAGAAACAAATGTTTGACAACATCACTTTGAATCTTATTTCTGAAACTACCGAAAGTTTTTGGGGGAAAAAAATTGAAAAGCTTTTGTGACTGACTCTTTAAAGAGGGGGCAGCTATGAGAATATTTATTCATTCAACATTTGACAAATATTTACTGAGCCTCTACTACACGCCAGGCAATGTTCTAGGCCAGTGCTTCTCAAATATTAATGTGCATATGAACCACCAAGGGATCTTGTTAAAATGCAGATCCTGATTCAACAGAGATGGGCAGAGGGTTGAGATTCTGAATTTCTAACAGCCTCCCAAGCGATGTCCATGGGCCACATGTTGAGTAGTGAGGGTCTGGGCATTGGGGATAAACTGGTGAACAAGATAGATAGTTCCTGTTTTTACTACAATCAGGAGATTTGCATTCACTGTTGTGTATCCTGCTCTCTGAGTCTCAATTTCCTCTTTTATAAAATGGGGACAGTAGTTTGCTACTGTGATTATATTAAAATTATGCATTTGGCAGAGTGCCTAGCATATAGTAAATAAACATTTGAATACGTGTCCTTTTGTTGGTGCTGCTGTTATTGCTGAATGCAGATCTTCTGCCTTGTCACAGTGAAAACTTTCTTTTCTCCCTGATGATAATACCTCTGTTTCTTCCAGTGTCACCTGGACTTCTGTCTTCTCTTCTTCAATTAGTTTCTTGACCTTTTCCATTTCAGTTAAGTTCTTGGTCCCTTCTCTAACCTGGTTTGTCAGATTAGAAATCTCTTCTGGAGACAGAGGTAAGAAAAACAAAGTTAGTGAATGGGCTCAGTCTCAAACCAATGATACCAGGCACAACAGATTCTTCCAGCCCACTGGAACAGTGGCCTCATGCCACCCTTGGTAACTTGATGACCTATCCTATATGGGACCAAGAAACTTTAAAAGGGTATTCATTTTTTCATATAGTCTTTTGCCATCTGAAAATTGAAAATTGTCAACAACAAATGGTGAGGGTGGTGCTTCAGAGTATTGTACACTGGACAACTTTTGCAACTTTACATGGCAGTCCTGCTCATTAGAGCCACTCCAGGTTCCACCTGGAGGAACACAGACCTGGAGTCCCTACCCTTCCAGTGTAAGTGCTTAGCTATCAACATTAGTGGCTGCCATTGTTTCAGCCACCACTCAACACTGCGACAGGAACTTAAAGTAAAAGCTGGATCAATATCTGCCAGCATTCAAGGCATGGCCCCAGATAGGCCAGAGAATCAGAAGGGGCCCCAAGGAAGACAGTGGCTTTAGCTCAAGCACTTGAGTGTTTTTTCCTAGCCTCTCATGAACATAAGCCTTTGACAAACAGAATAGGGCATCCAGAAGTCACAAAACCTCTTCCACCTGATATTGTTATGGCCAGTTCTGCCTTTAGTACCTAAGAGGTGTGGTATAGGGCCAAGTAGCTCAGAGAATTACCCAGTTCAGAGGTGGTGGAAGGAGCTCAATAGGTCACCTGCTCCTCTGGTTCTGAGATCCTGGGCTGTGATGTGATATGATGAGAATTTTTAGAAGTTACAAAGACAAATATGTTAGATGGAAATTTTCATTGCATAATAAATTCTTCTCTGAGAAGTGCTCTCCTAAAGATGGGTTATCAAGAAGAAAATCAGGGAAGAGGTTCTCAACTCTGAAAGCACCTTAGAATCACCTGGAGAGCTTTGGAAAAAGCTCACTCAATATTCAAACCCCGCCCCAGTCCAAAGGTGGTGCCCAGATCAGCAGCACCGGCCTCACCTGGAAAACTGTCAGAAATACAAATCCTTCAGACCTACTGAGTCAGAAACTCTGGGGGTGGGCCCCAGCCATCTGTGCTTTAACAAGCCCTCCAGCTGGTTTGGATGTAGCTAAAGTTTTCTAACCACTGTTTTAGCACCCGTCACGTCTCCATCTAGTGCCTTGATCATAGACTATGTAGGTCAACAGAAAGTAAGCTTCATTTACGCCTCCAACAGTAATGCACTTGCTTCCAGGGCATCTCAGGGTTTTCATGCACATTGCTGTTGGTGCTGGGATAAGTTGGCAGCCTCTTTGAAGGGCTGTTTGGCAGTAAATCAAAATTTAAAAATTCATTTCATTACCCCAGCAATTTCTTTTCCAGGGATCCATTCTACTGAAATATTTTTACATGTGCATAAATACATGTATAGGGATATATAATGTAGGATTATTCATATTTGTGAATAATTGGATCTAAAATGAATAAAGTCTAGTTAAATGATAGCCATCTTTATTACAAAACACTATGTAGCTATTAAAAAGCTTATGGTAGGTCTCCATGTACAGGCATGCAAAGAGCCACAAGGTACGTGGGAAGGTTGCACAGCTCAGTAGTTAAGTGCATATATGCTGGAGCCGTGCTGGCTGGGCTCAAATCCCAGATCTGCGACTTATCAAATGTGAATTTGAACAAGTTACTCAACTTATGACCTATATAACCTTCATTTTACAGATGAGAAAACTAACACTAGACTATTCTGAAAATTTAACAATAAATAGTTAAACAGTGCCTGGTATGTAGTATGGGCTATAGAAATATTCATTAAATCGGGAAATATATTCATATATGAAAAAAAGGTGTAGAACAATATGCAATTTGGGTAAAAACTACACACTTGAGTATCGCACACATGGAAAATCTTGGTAAGGTTGTGGATATCAAGAAATTTTCAGCACTGTCTTCCTTTACAGAGGGGAACTGAAGTTAAAGGTAGGAAACTAGTCTTACTTTTAGAATTAATTTAATACAAATAGCATCTAAAGTAAAAAAAAAAATAAGTCAAACAGAAGTATAAAAATTGAAAAGTTAAAACATGTTGGGAATGTGAAAATGCTGAAGACAGCCTTGCCTGTAGCCAGGGCTCTTCCTGAGTTACCCGCTCTGGCTTTGGCTCTGAGCCCAGCTCGGTGTACCTTGGAGGTTCTTGTTCTCCCTCCTGAGTGTCTCCTGGCCCACGATGCTCTCCTCATAGGTGTTCTTGAGCTTGAGGAGCTCTGTACTGAGAGCCTGAATTTCCTTCTGAGAGGCATCCAGCAACGCCTGGGACTCCTCGTGCTTCTGCTTCCAGTCGGCAAGGGCCTTGCCAGACTGCAGCTGCTTCTGGTCCAGCCTGGCTGCTGCAGAGCGGACCTTCCCGAGGTCAGACAGGGCGTCCCCGAGCTCCAGCTGCAGCTGGTGCCTGGCTCTCTCCAAGGAGGCATTTCTGGCATTGGCCACCCCCATGGCTTCGGCTGCCTCCTGCAATCTAATTGCCAGTTCCTTCCTGAGAAAGGAGGACACCCAAAGAGTGAGTGAGGCAATAACTCTCAGAGAGCTCATCAAGTCTGCCCTGGATTAAAGATAGAGCTTGGGTGCAAAGTAAGATGGCGCCTCTGCAGTGGACTTAGTGGTATAAAGCAACAGCAGCTCCTATCTGAAAGTGACCTCACTGTCTATGACCACCATCCTCTGCCTCCTGTGTGCATGGGGTCTTTATTTTCCCCCTTTGCCAACCTGCACTTGGAACTCAGAATCTCTGAATTCCTACAAATATTTGCTTATCCTAAAGCTCTAATAAGCAATACTGACTTGATTATTTCCTAAGAAGGGGGAGAAAAGGAAGATTGTACCGAACACCCTACCAACAGTAAGCACCTTACAAATCTGTAGCCATATGTAGTCACTAAAGAGCTCCTTGGCTGTGTTGCTTCTAACGAACACTCTCTTGCTTTTTCCTGCTTATTTTCTCTCATCATGTGGCTCCTAAACATGACACAATTCTTTCTTCTCTCCGAGTTTGTTCTCCACCTCAGCTCCTCTCTCCAGATTTATATTCCCAAACCCATCTCATTATGCTCACTTAACAGGTCCTACTGTTCTTATGGGGTTCTTTAGCCCCCATCTGCTGTTCCTTGGGCATCTCTGAGATGGAGTAATTTATTACAGTGCTTCTTTCTCCACCACCCCCATAATATGCTACTATTAGGAATTCTAATGGATGAAATGTGTTCTTTTGCTTACATCTCCTGCAGGGTTGCTGGCAGTCCCATTCTTACTCATTCATTATACTTCTTAGATGAAAAGTACTGTATGTACCAAAGCTTTTTCTCATCTACTGCTATTAAACAGAAAAAAAGGTTCTCCGGAATTAATAGGACTGCATAACTAGCCCAACAGAGGAATGTGGCAATAAAGCCCCCTTTTGGTGGAATCTTGCAAAAACCCCTACGTGCTCAGGATCCAGGAAGCATCTAGGCTCTAACAACATTCTGCCCCCGGCTTCCTAGCCATACTCACTTCACTTTTCTGCTTCATGTTTCTTAAACGTTAAGAGGAGATTCTAATGCTTTACCTGACTTAAGGCAGTAGGAGTCAAGTGAAATAATTACATATATTTTAACTACTTTAGAAATGCTTGTTGATCAAATAAAATAGGAGTTTCACTTTGGGTGACCGATCATACTGGACTGCCTGGGACTGAGGGGTTTCACCAGGTGATATGGTTTGGCTGTGTCCCCACCAAAATCTCATCTTGTAGTTCCCATAATCCCCACATGTCGTGGGAGGGGCTGGTGGGAGGTAATTTAATCATCGAGGCGGTAACCTTCATGTTGTTCTCATGACAGCGAGTAAGTTCTCATGAGATCTGATGGTTTTATAAGGGGCTTTCCCCTTTTTTATTCACTCACTTCTCTTCCTGCCACCATGTGAAGAAGGACCTATTTGCTTCCCCTTCCACCAGGATTGTAAGTTTCCTGAGGTCGCCCCAGCCATGGTGAACTGTGAGTCAATTAAATCTCTTTCCATTATAAATTACCCAGTCTTGGGTATGTCTTTATTAGCAGTGTGAGAACAGACTAATACACCAGGACATGAGACTTTCAAAGCTATAACAGGAAACATCCAGGGCAAACTGGACAAACTGGTTACCCTTGTTTTACCAATAACTTTGTTCTACATTTAATATCAACTACTATTTTACTCCTTAACTTGCCAACCATAAGCACCTACTTAGTTATCTTGAATATGTAAAGGGATATTGGAAATTAAGAAACTAAATCCTTATCCTTGGGGAACTTAGAATTCAGAAGCAGTACAATGGGTCTTAGATAAGCTTGAGTCTGCTAAACTAACTCATCATTTGAACCCCAGCCTGGAAATCAAAGCAGGCAAATCTTTAACTTTAATAATAAAAAAAGAAACCAGGACCCTAGATTGTTTTGTAGCTGCCTACCTCCCTGAGGTGATTTAAAGGAAAAGCATAATACAGACAAAGTTTTATTTATTCAATGTCCCACCAATTTGAAAGTAAAAAAGTGTCTTCACAGAGTACCATGTTTGCCCTTTATTTTCTTTAGTTATTACATACTACAGAACTAGTTCCAACAAACCCATGTGGTCATAAAGTAATCTATATTCTTTTGCTCTTTCCTACCCAATCCCAAAAGAAACCATCAAACAGAATGATAGACAGGCAATTTCACCTGAATTCTTCAATCATTAGAAGGGGGGAAAAATCTTACTTCAGAAGTAAATACCATATTTGGATATAAGAGGGCATCTCAGTTCAAAGCCAAAACTTTCTGTGGTCCAGAGTTTTGATAAAACATCTACTGCAGGTATTTTTAGTATCTGTCATTCTAAAGCCCTTTTTAAGTTACTGTGGGTACAGAGATGGATCACTTGGTACCCCTTCTGGGACAAAACACAGCAGCTGTTCAGCAACTGCACAGCAATGCCTCTCAAAGATTTAGGTGAAGAACTGAAAAACATTATTTCTGGTTGAAGCTAAAGAGAAATGTATTGATCTTCCCTGGATTTTTGCCAAGCTACCAAGCCAGGGACACATTCTTTTGAGTAAACCTTTAATGATTATAAGCTGGGGTTTGACAATTTCTCTTAAAGATACAGTTTCCTGGCCTCTAAGCAAAATGCTTCAGTTCTATACCCTGGTACTGAGTCTCAATTCAGCTGTGCCCCAAACTTGTGTAACTCCTAAAAACTTTTAAAACCTTTATATAGAAATGGCTATAAAATTGATATTCTAACCTTAGGGGTGGCCTGGGGATGATTTCTTTTCAAAGCAACCTTTGTCCTAGAAGACATGACGACAGATCCTAACATTTTTTTTCCAGCTTCCCTGTCCATCTTCACAGACTACTTTGTAGTCTACAAGTTGTAGACCAGGGACACAACGACTTTGATGGAGACACGTACACACATGGACTCAATTATTATGGCGTTACAAATGAAATACAGGGTTTTAAACGATAGCCTATTTTCACACCACGGCTCAAAGTCACATCTTTTATGAAAACTTCCCTTGTGCCCCTAGAAAGAGCCTCCTTTCTCTCCCCAGGACCTCTTTATAGTCTCTGTCACTTTGTATTATACTTTTTATATTTTTAGTCCCTCTATAGAGTGTGCTTCTTACCAGCAGTGCACGTTTCAGCTTTGGTTTTGGGCTTGTTCCTGCACTCGGCAAGGATTTGTTAAGTGCATACCATGAGGCCTTGGAGACAGAGTCATTATTCTCATACTGCTCCATGTGACTAACTCCAGGTTAAGGATAGCCTTGCCCTACTCACTTGGCATCCTCCAAGTCTTCTGTTCTCTGGATGACATTGTTTTCATACTTCATTCTCCATTGCACCATTTCAGCATTGACTTTGGATAAGGTCCGGTGCAGCTCAGCCTTGACCTCTTGTTCTTCCTCATACTGCTCTCGTAGAAGGTCACAGTCACGCTGAGCCTTCTGCAGGGCATGGGCCAGGGCACTCTGGGACTGTAGGGGACACACATTAACAAAAAGGGCATGACCACCATGAGCAACACAAGTCTTGAAAGTAAGCTAATTTTTTCTTAGGTGAGATTAATAACAACCTGCCACAAATTCAAGCTGAACCTGAACCTAGTAAGATAACACTAGGGAGAGAATTTGAGACAAGAGAAAGGATAGATAGTATCTAATTGCTGCCATTAAAACAGGGAAGGGAATTCTATTTAGAGAAATGCCAGCTTGGCTCTGTGGACTTAGACAGGCCTGGAATTCTAGAAATAGTGGAGAATGCAAGGATAGCAAAGAGAACGTTCACTATCATTTAGGCAATAAGATATATATTTAGCAATATATTAGACTCAGAGCTTGTTTGAACCAGAAAGAACCACTAAAATTTAGCCTTTTCATTCCACTCATGAAGAAAATAAAATCTTTTATTTCACACTGAAATCTCTAAAAACCTCAGCTCCTAATAGTTCAAAATAGTACTACTGCCCAACAGAACTTTCTGTAATGGTGAAAATGTTCTCTATGTACACTGTCCAATGTGGTAAACACCTAGCCACATGTGGCTACTGAACATTCAAAATATGCCTAGTACAATGTGTGATCAAAACTGAATTCTTAATTTTATTTAACTGTAATATAAATTTAAATAGTTACCTGTAGTGTAGTAGAGGCTTCTATATGTATTGGATGGCCCTGCTGGGTTTAATAAACATTTTTATCATTTAAATGGTGATCCGGCTAACCTAGCAGCATTATTCCCCAGAGATAATCTAGTGTGGAAAGAACACTAGATCCTGATGGGTCCTCAAGTGTCCTTTATGCAAATTAGGAAAAAAGCACATTTTCAGGAAGATACGGCTCTGAGGGCACAAGGTTTAGTCAATGGCAGCCTCAGCCAGACCCCTTTGGGTGGTAAATGAGGAGCCACAATACACAATGACTCTGAAAAGGATGCAGGCTTTGGAGTCAGATGAACTTGGGTTCAAACTGTGACCTCTCCTCTTGTTTAATTTTATTTTTCTTTAAAGGAAAAACTTTTAAAACCTTTATGTGGCATTTACATGGCATATATTTAATTATAGAAGTAAACAAGACAAAGACAAAATCCCTGCCCTAAAGAGCCCAAAAGAAATAAGGGGATACACAAAATACACAGGCAAATACATTAATAAATAAAATTTCTAATAGCAGTAAAACAAACACAGCAGATAAGCACGATCTAGAATGTTTGGCTCCTTCTCATCATCCCTCTAAGACCTCGGTGAAGGGCCTTTAAGCAACGGGAAGGGCAGTTATAAAAGTCCTAAGGCAGGAGTGAGGGTGCCTGGTTTAAGAGGCAGAAGGGAAGCCAGGGCAGCTGGAGGGGAGTAAATGAGGGAAGCAGATGTAGGAAGTAGGTCACAGAAGGAGGCTGGAGCCAGATCAGGGGGGCTTGTAGGCCAATTGGAAGTCACTGGGAAGGCAGCCAGAGAGATCTTCTAAAATATAACTCATTTCACTATGCGTTTAAGTTCCTTCACAGTATATCACTAGGTGTATGACCTTGGACATGATATTTTTCTTCTCAGAGCCTTGGTTTTTTCATATATAAGGATGCAATTCTATCTGCTTCATTTGACTGATATGAAGATTGAGATAACATGACAGAAGTATCTGGTACAATGTCTGATACACAAACAATGATACATTTTTAAATTTGTATATAATATAGAAAGTATGGAGAGTTAAGGGAATAAAATGGTACAATATTTTAAAACAGACTCAACTACCTGCGTTTTCACAGTATACGCCTTCATAGTATGGTCATGTACAAGTAAGATACTTTGGGGTCTTAGTAATAAGATGCCTTGACTATGAACTAAGAATTCATTTAAATATCAGGGCTCAAAGAATTCATATCTCATGTTAGTCACTATGCTTTCATCTTCCAGAATCACTTCCACTGGAGTCACCTTCTAGCAACATTATACACTCATAGGAAGAAATGACTAATTTCTAAAATTTATTGACAATTTAAAAGTAATATTGAGCTAACCCAGTCCCACTTATTTTATTCTAGGCTTTTATTTAATTTCACTTTTTTATGAGCAGTTTCAGAATCAAAATCGAGAAAGAGCCTTGCTGCCCTTCTGTTCAAGTACTTATACAAGATGGGAACACACACTTTGCTTGCTCTAAACCTGCAACGAAGCAATTTGAATCACCGAGGAAGATCCTTCAGTCATCAGGGTTCTTCCTGGCATGGTTTTTCCCCCATAACTTCTAGGGCATTTTCCCTTCTTCTTTTACAAAACATCTTAAGGCTGATTCATCAAGCACTATTTTTTTAAAAAAAACACACAGCCAAGAAACTAGTGAGAAATAACAGATACATTACTTTGGTCTCCTTTTCCAGCTGCCCTCTTAGGTCTTCAATCTGCCGAGTGAAGTTGCTCTTTTCCCTGGAAAGTTGGTTTATCAGAGCCTCCTTCTCTTCAAGCCTTCGTAGGAACTCACCTACAGAAAGATTTCACAAAAGTACATAATTACAGTCTTCCTATCTATTGCCTCCTTCACTTGACTTACTGACTTTAAGGGTAGCCAGAATGACACCTACCCACATATTTTTGATATTTAGGAAGGGTCTGAGAGTCCTATTATTCAGCAAAACCGTGGCAATGATCCTTTCCAGGACTCAGAAGAGAGTCCTAAAAATGAACTGATTTTTAGTAATAAGTATGAATCGATAACAGATGATATTAGTTACCATTTATTGAGAAACTTCTATGCTCTAGGTACTTAACGTATGTTATCTAGTTTAATTTTCATAACTCCTTGATAGTGTAGGTATTATACTAACCATTTTGCAGAGGAGGAAACAGAGCAACTTAAATATGACTGAAACAGAAACATGCACAGTTCGTAATTGGTGAAGGTAGATTCAAATGAAGTTCTTGAAGACCACATTCTTCTATACCATACTCCCTTGTTTATTATATGTGGCTTTGTACACTTCTGTCTATATAATTTTTAGATAATTATAACTTTTATTACCTCACTTGTAAAATGAAGATAACAATAAGATTCTTAATGAAAACTAAATTAGTGTGAATATATTTTATAGACTGAAATGCTAAATAAATATTAGCAGTAGTCACTAAATGGTAGGAAATGTGACGATGAGAGGGAGAAATTCTATCATACTCTAGTCTATCGTCCCTGCTTAACTTATCCTATTAATTATAGTCGGGTCTTCCATATCTGTAAGTTCTGCTTTGTGGATTCAACCTACTGAGGTCCTACAATTTAACTCAATTCTGACACTATTTTCCTGGAGACAGTGTCAGATACACACACACACGTACAGGTATATATATACACACACACACACACACGCATACACACACACATATACACACTTACACACACATATATACACACCTATATGTACATGCATATATCTTTTTATAAATCACAACATCGCATACAATATTTTAAAAATCATATTTGTTAACATCACTGCTGAGCTCATCAGAAAAGTCCAAGAGTTGAGAGCCATCAACCTAATGATGGCATATACATGTTTTCTAAAATATAATTTTTACCTAAAAGCTCCTATTTTGTTATTGGCAACAAATGTTGTCAGTTGCTTTCCTTGAAGTGACAGGTTTCCTTTGTTCGTTTTTGAGAAATCATCTGCCAATCATGTAAGCCTAAATAAGCCTAGTTTGTTTGTCACTCGTTCTTTCAAGTAAAAGTGATACTCCCTGAAAAAACTATTAGCTCAGCTCAGAGCTTAATCACACATCTTACTCCAGTATGAAACAGGAATTCTTTATGCATACTTCTTGTTTTGTCACACAGAATAGTAAAAAGATATATACTCAAGTTGAGATGTAATAAAATTCATTTTTCCTGCTTCTTAAGGACATCCTTAAGTGAAACTGACTTTTTAAAAAACCGTGAGTACATATTAGCGAATACAATTTTTACCAGTATGTTTTAGTGCTACTACCTTGACTTGTGATCAGGCTGCAGCAATTTTAATCATCATTGCTTTTGCACCATCAATACAAATGGCAAAAGAATTTAAGTTGCAAATAGTATCTTAGTATTATACTAAAAGAGCTTCAACCTCATAGACCCCCTACAGGCTCCTGAGAATCACTTGGGATATTTAAATCAAACTTTAAGGGTATTTGGATGAAAACATCTTGTGGCTTTTTTTTTTGACAGAATTTTACTCTTGTTGCCCAGGCTGGAGTGCAATGGTGCGATCTCAGCTCACTGCAACCTCCACCTCCCAGGTTCAAGTGATTCTCCTGCCTCAGCCTCCCGTGTTGTTGTTGTTGTTTTGTTTTTTGAGACAGAGTCTCACTCTGTTGCCCAGGCTGGAGTACAGTGGTTAGCTGCAACCTCCGCCTCCCGGGTTCAAGTGATTCTCCTGCCTCAGCCTCCCAAATGGCTGGGACTACAGGTGCCTGCCACCACGCCTGGCTAATTTTTGTATTTTTTTGGTAGAGACAGAGTTTTGCCATGTTGGCCAAGCTGGTCTCAAACTCCTTGCCTCAAATGATCCGCCTACCTCGGCCTCCCAAAATTCTGGGATTACAGCCATGAGCCACTCTGCTGGTCCAAAAACATCTTATTTAAAAGGATTCTGAAGAAATATAAATCCACTAGCTGGTTGAGACTAATACATCACGTATATATCACATTTACTATTGGTTTCCTCTGAAAGCAGAATATGGTAAGCTGACAGAACAGGGCATGAGAAAGAAACTTTGGTGATAGCCACCAACAAAAACAACAACAACAAAAAAAACAAAAAAATAAATAAACAATCTGGAACGTGGACCCAGTGAGGGGAGGATAGGCTTGAATAAATTTGTACTTCTAATTTAATTTACACAAAAGCCAACCAAAAGGTAAAGTTAAAAAAAAGAAGAAAAAAATCCTGCAGCCTAAGCAGAATTATCATCTCAGACCCACTTTTATTTTACTCGCTACCCACTAATTTCCTCATCAAAAAAGTGAGTGGAAAATTAATGCCAATAACTAGGGGTAGACAGCCAATGCCTATCAAAATAGATTTTACACAGCACTTCCTTTAGGGCCAGACATCCAGGTATTCTCCAGCTTTGTGTCTGGACTGTGGAGTCTACATACCAACTAAATCCTAAATAGCACAGATCAAACTGGGGGCTTGGTAGCAAGGCCAGGTGTCACACACCCTGTGGGCAGTATAAGAAGAGCCCTATTCAGAGTCCTTAATAGAACCAAAAACATTTCCTTCTTCTAGATTCCAGGTTTTTAGTTTTATCAACTAATTTTTATTTAGCTCTGACCCTAGATTTAGCATCTGGAAATAGAGGTGTCTACTGGAGGAATTGTGTTATATGTAGCCCAAATGTGTTCATTCTCTTTTTAAAACTGTGTGCCTCTTAAGCATCAAGAATACATTGTTTATTTTCATTGACCTAAGAATTCTATCTCTCAGAATATATTACTAAAACTGATTTTAGTTATAGATAAACATCTAGCCACATGCTATTCATAGCAGAGAGGCAAGTCAAGTTGCAGGCAAGGTTAGGTTTAGTCAATCTCAATGAATTAGAAGCAGTCATTATAAATGACCGAGTATGCAAAATAAAAAAGCTTATGATAAATTGAAAAAGAAAAACCCCCAACAGATTGCTACAATGTAATAGATTGGAAAAACAGAAAAAAAAAATCTGCAGTGGTTGATAGTAATGAATAAACTATGGGACATTTTTCTACTTTTTATTTATCAAATGTTTATGGAGGATCAATAAATGCCAGGCAGTGTTCTAGATGATTGACATACATCAATGTACAAAGACCCTTGACCTCATGGAGCTTATATTCTGACAGATGGAGACAAACATATTTATTGTGTCAAATATGTAGTTAGTTTGAACTTAATAAATAGTATGAAAAGAGAAGCTCTTGAGGAAATGAGTTGACAGTATTCAAATGTCACCTTCTCAGCAGGGCCTATCCTGACTTTGCCCAGATCTCCACTTGATTAACTCTTATCCCCAAGTCTTTCCAGAATTAATAAGGTGTTCCAGGCAGAGTAAACAGCTAGGGCAAGACTCTAGGGTGGGAGTATGCCCGGGGTGTACAAAGCACAGCATAGAGGTCGATGTGGCCAACGCAGATTGAGAGTAAGGGCAAGTAGGAAAAGAGGTCAGAGAGAATGGGGTCCAATCATGCAGGCTCAGGTAGCCGGCTGTACAGACCATTGGTTTTACCAGGTGTAAAGAGAGATGTAGATTCATTATCCAAACATTAAAAATTAAAAAAAAATTTAAATATTCAATGAGGTAGAAATTGTAAAAATGTCATGACTAGTAGACTGTGGATTGCCCCTCCCATCCTTTGATCTTGAGAGTTGCTTCTACTGATGGCATATTATTATAATTTTCTACTTCTTGGAAGGGAACTAGGCAGGGGTTCCCAAGTGGCACAGAGGTAACACTTCCTAGACAAGAGGCATGTGTGTGGCAAAGCTGTCTCAGAGGCTGCATTCCTCCCCTAGGATCTTCAGATGCCCACTCAGCCTCGGTGGGTAGTTCATTATCTCAGTTGTGCCTTCATGAGTCTGCTGGGATTGAGACTTGCCTATGAGTCAAGCAGCATACTTACTTACCACTCTCACTCCACAGCTTTGTCTTTTGTGCTGCCAGGTCATTTGCCAACTGAGTCACCTTATCTAGCTTTGCAGTTGCTTCATGCAAGCTCTCTTCATATAGAGTACAGAGTTTCTCAGCATTTGCCTATAAGTTGAGAAAGAAGGGCTGGTCAGGGCTCACAGAGGATACTCTGAATCAGCTGCACAAAGGAAGAGGGGAGGAGTGGCTCCGGGGATCCGCATGCTCTCTTCTGTAGTAAAGAGCTCAGCCAGCATTGGGAGATCACATCTTCTGATTTCAGCAAGCACAATTAACTCTAGGGTCTGGACCCCAAGAGGCCTAAACTTTGCAGAGTATAGGTGTCACGGGAGACACCCAACTTCCTGGGTATTAGGATCCTTTCTAGAATTATTTACTTTTCTGGAGAAGGAAACATGTCAAACACTAATGAGATACATGATCCTTTTCTGACAGTACATATTTAACTGTCTTTTTCACTAGAATATAACTCTCATGAGGGTAGAGATCCAGTTTAAAGATATACCCCCTATTGTATAGAATAGTGCCTGGCACATAGGAGAGCAATATGCAAGGGCGGAGGGGCAGAGGAAGGGGAAGGAAGAGAGGTAAGAAGGGGAAGGAGGAGGAAGGAAATCTAGAAGGCTGCCCAAGCAGGATAGAAGAAAGGGATGGATCTAAGCCGCAACAGCCTAATAAAAAAATGTGAGCTGCCAAAGCAACTGTACCCTCCTGATCACTATGGCTACAATTTCAAGATGACCCTGTTGGGTTAACACTTCAATCCCCAAACCCAACTTCTCAGAATTGGCTTTTCATGCCTGGAGAAAAAGATATGACATTGGCCTTTGCACTTTTACCCAATTAAAGTAACCAGTCTAATCGCCAGACTCTTGCCACACTCTGAGAACTCATGCTAGTGGTTTTGAGACCCAAGATCCTCAGACGGGACTAAGAGTTGCCAAATGTAAGATGAGGTATCCCCTTCACATACAAACTAACTATAGTTTGCATTCTTATTATTTATATGGTCAGAAACAGTAAAATTACATTGGTGGTGGTCTTCCATGGTTCTACAGATTTTACATAGCTGTTTTGATGAAACTCATGTATAAATTATCTTTTTATTATCTTTTTTTTTTTTTTTTTGAGACAGAGGCTCACTCTGTCACCAGGCTGGAGTGCAATGGCACCATCTTGGCTCACTGTAACCTCCACTTCCCAGGTTCAAGCGATTCTCCTGCCTCAGCCCCCTGAGTAGGTGGGATTATAGGCATGCGCCACCATGCCCAGCTAATTTTTGTATTTTTAGTAAAGATGGGGTTTCACCATTTTGGTCAGGCTGGTCTCGAACTCCTGACCTTGTGATCCACCCGCCTCAGCTTCCCAAAGTGCTGGGATTATAGGCGATCTTTGAATGCCTTCCATCTGCCCCATCGTGGGTGATGATGATGATGACACTATTAATGATAATAGCAGCAGCAGTTAATTTATTGGGTGCTTGTTACATACCCAGCTCTCTTCTGAGCTCTATGTTTTAAATCTCAATTAATACAGCAGCCCATGAGGCCTTTGTCTGTACAAAGAAAGTATGCTATGGAAATGGAAGAACTGGGAGACAAGAGATTACACCAATGAAATTTTGAGAAAACAGTGAGGTCTGGTGAGATGATGAAAGCTGATGGTGAGCCTAATAGTTTTCAGTGTTAACCTAATTGTTATGATAGAGCAATGGCCAAAGGACCAGGAATATTTCAA
The DNA here is from genome assembly GCF_028858775.2 of Pan troglodytes. Lineage (NCBI taxonomy): Eukaryota > Metazoa > Chordata > Mammalia > Primates > Hominidae > Pan > Pan troglodytes. The sequence goes on from NC_086015.1 coordinate 111,755,035, forward strand.
AGGTGATGCCAGGTTTAGTCCTCTGGAAAACTTCTGTATCAGCCAAAATCTCTAGCTGGAACCTACACTCTGTTTAAGATTGCTTCCTTCATGCTATGTTGCAGGACTTTTCCTTAGTTCAGCTAAAGATGGGGTTCTTTGTCCCCGGCCACAAAAAATCAGGCTCACAGACAATTTGAATGGTGAGTAAGACAGGGTTTGATTGGGTGAAAAGGAAGAAAAGGGGGAAACAGGGACTCTCACAAGGCCAGAGTCCCTGCTTGAGCGCTTGCCGCCCGCAGCTTGAATCCCAGGTTCCACACAGGAAGAGGAGGGGCCAGGCTCCAACCCAATGCAAATGGCGTGAAGTTTCCGAGGCTCCACTCCAGTGGGCAGGCTGGTCGGAGTTTCTCCAGGGACCCCCTCCCACCTGGCTGTCTCACTTACTAATGGCTATTCTCTGAAAGACTACTGAATTATGTCTTCTTATATCTCCAATGCAGTGTTATGTAGTTCCAGTTCGCAGATGTCCTACAGCACACCCAAGCTTAGTAGAAACAGACTTAACAGAGATTCAATGGCCAGTTTCTCGAACGATGCCATCAGCCTCACATAGGTTAGAGCATTAATGTTAAATGCCAGACATGCTCAATTGTCCCCACTCTCCACTCCTAACTAGAAGAAAGCTATAGTAGTGATCAATGTGACAATTTTTAGGTTGTCTGCACAGTTTCTAATTATATGTTGAATTTGTTTGCTCTCACTTCTGAAAATGACTTTGACAGTCAAAGTTGGCATGCTCATTTTCTTCCTCACGATATCTCTCAAAAGTTCAGATTGCCTCTTTCTACAAATGAGAAAACTGAGCACCAGAGAGGCTAAATAACTAGCCCAAATTCACACAGCTAATAAATGTCAGAATTGGAATTCGAACTGAAACTGCCTGTGCAGATGCACACACACACAGAAAATGTCAAATATTAGATTTCTAAACATCTGTTGTATGAAGTGGTGATAAAGGAAATATTAAGGATTAATCGACTTGATGTCCTAGGTGGCCCAAATTGTCATGAATCCTGGGTTCCAGAGGAAAATGGATAAAAATAGGATGATTATGAAAACCATTTTTATTTTATGATGTCTCCAATAGTAAATGACCTGTTAACTGAGCCAGGAGGAACATATCCAGGTGTGAAAAATGGCATCTGTTTAGGGCCCTGAATATGCTGTGCTATGCACCTGTGTGCTTAGGGTGAAAAAGCACGGATCTCTACAAGACAACTTAGTCAATCGTGCGTGGAAATGGTAAGAAAAAGAGCCAAAGACTTCCCAGTTTTTCAAGAGAGGTCTCCACGTGGTGAAGGCCAGCTGGGCTGTGTGTATCTGTAGAGTGGGCAGCCCACTTGGACAGATAGAAAAGGCACTTGCCCTTAGGTATAGCTTCACATGGTAGGTATCCACATAGGCACTGCTAACCACTGGTATAGTGTTTCCATGTATAAAGTATTTTCATAAACAGGATCTGCAAAAAGACAATTAGATTATTTATCTAACAGTGGCCTATATGGGGATATAGCATGCAAAAGAGTTGCACCCTCAAAAGAATTTTTAATTTAAGCATAAGGATAAGTGGTATGTTTTGATACCAGGGATGAGAAGGTTAATAGAATAAGGCACATTTATCTTATAGCTGATTCTTAAAATGATGCATAAAAATGCTGCCTCCCAGAAATGCAGGGACCAATGGGAATTCAAAATAATCAAGATAATTGTGAAATTTCCTGTAACTTCTAAATTGCCCTGAGCCTCTCTGTCAGCATAATATGCTTTTGAAAATGCTTCAGTCTCCACTGTACCACTGAGCATTGGCATTCTTGCCATTATAATTCATAAAATGATAAAGTAAACAATTCAAGGAACAGTTTAGCCTAATGTATATGCCTATGAGAGTTAACAGAAACAATTTATCATGCCAACAAATATTTAAAGCAGCAACAGGACATGCTCACCAACAGACATACACAGGATTTGGAATTGGAGTTCATCTCTTCCACAGAATTGTGTGACCTTGGACAAGTCACTGAATCTATGAGCTCCAAGAGGTATACGTAAAAGTTGATGCTAGTAATTGAGTGCAGAGACTCTACAAAGCACTGTAGTAAACATGAAAAATGAGACCTAGTTTCTGCTTTCAATGTTAGCAAAGTTAAAAGACTAGATAATGCATAAGTATAAAGAGGGACCCCAAAAGTGCTACAGGAACTCAAAAACAGGTAAGTCTTTAATGCAGGAGGTTGAACTTGAGCATTCCAAAGAGAATTAGTTTGGAAAAGGCAGATTGGTGTAAAAATGAATATTTGTTTAAAGGCAACCTGAAATGGAAGGTCCATGAAACAAAGCAATGGGATCTAAAACTGGCAAGACTGGTTGACTCTGATCAAAGGTTACAAGGTACCTCGAAAGCAGAACTTTGGAGTTCATTTTTAAGCAGGGACAAAATTCAATAAATCCGTGCTTTATGAATATTCTAAATACTTTACAAATATTAATTTGGGCATATAAATATAGGATGGTTTGAAAAAAGGAAGACTAGAAGCAAAAAAGATAATTTAGGAAACCACTGCAGTAATCTACTTAAAAAGTAGACAGACCTACATGGGAATGGGAATGGAAAACTATGAGATGGTAAAAACCGACCTGCTGCAATAATTGACTGAAAAGCAAATAGGGAAGAAAGAAGTGGTTGAGACTTAGAACCTGAGTTATAAAAAGAAACCAGGTGCCAGTGACAGAGATGTTCAGAGGAAGTGCCAGCTTCAGGAGAAACAAAGACACATGGCAGGGATTAAAGAGTAAGGAGGTAGTGAGATACACACCTACTGCTAGAAAAAGCCTATATTCCCATGAATGGAACATTAAGAATCCTTCTGATGAGGGCTCACAAGAAGAGGAGAGCTGTAGAGAGAGAATTAATCTTCTTAGAGATAGCTGGATGGCTGTGATTACAATGCTGGTAGTAACACGGACAGTAAAGGCAATTCTGCTGAGGTCTTAAATGGAAATGGGGAATATCCTATTGGAAACTGGAAGACAGACCATCCTTGTTACAAAATGCCAAAGAACTTGGCTGAACTATGCCCTGGTCCCTTGTGGGAGGCAAAATTTAAGAGTGATAAACTAGGATATTTGGTGGAAGAAATCCTTAAAGAAAGTGTTCAGGGCTCCATGGCTTCTCTTGATTGCTTAAAACAAAATATGAAGAGAGAGAAATAAAGATGAAATGTATAATCAAAGAGAAGCAGAATTGAAAGATTTAGAAAATTCTCAGCTTGGCCAGTTTGTGAAGAATAAAAAAGTATTTTCAGGAAAAAAAAAAAAAACCCTAAGGACATAGACAACCAAACATTTGATAAGGAAATTAGTAGGGATAGAAAGAAGACAGGTGTTATTTATCAGGACGATGGAAGAATTACCCTGAAGGCATTTCTGAGACCTTTGTGGCTGCCCCACCCACAAAGGCCCAGAAGGCCAGGGCCTTGATGGAAACGTGATTTCAAGAGAGGCTTCCCTTGAGACCTCAGAGCTTGCTGCCCAGGGCTGCCTCAAGTCTTTGCTCCCCACATGCCAGTTCAGTGCTCCTCTGCCACTCAGGCAGGCCCAGGTTCAGCTCAGGTCACCACTCTGGAAGGCACATGCTGTAAACCATAGCAGCATCCATACAGTGCTAACTCTGCAGGAGATATGGAAGCATAGCTCCTCCACCTAGATTTCAAAGGATATTTTGTAGAGCCTTGGGGTTCAGCCAGAGAATTGCCATGGAAGCAGGACCACCACAGAGAGCCCCCACTATGGCAGTGGTGGTACTGTGAGGGCAGAGCTGCCCCCAACACCCCAGACTTGTAGAGCCACCAGCATGCAACACTAACCTGGGAGAGCCATAAGCACCCAACTTCAATTCCTGAGAGCTTCTGCCAGGGGGGGCAGTGCTACATGGGGCCCTGGGGACCCAAACTCCACCCCAGTATGTCCAGAAGGTCAGACATGGAGTCAAAAAGATTATTCCCCACTTTCAAGATTTAATGTTGTTTGCTTTGTTTTCTGTTGGGCTTTTCCCTTTGTCACCTCTTTTTTCTTTCTGATTTCTCTGTTTTTTGGAATGGGAATGTCTATGCTATGCCTGTTCCACTATGTTATTGTGGAAACACATAACTTGTTTGATTTCACAAGCTCACAGTTGGAGGAGGAATTTGCCTCAAGATGAATCATGCCTTGAGTTTCACTCCTATATGATTTAGATGAGACTTTAGACTTTTGAGTTGATGCTGAAATGACTTAAGTCTTTGGAACCTATTGAGGTAGAATGAATGTATTTTGCTTATGTGAAGGACATAAATTTGGGGGGCCAGAGGTAGAATGCTATGGACTGAATATGTCCCCCTAAAATTCATATGTTGAAAGAATGGCCAGTGTGATAGTGTTAGATGGGGCCTTTAGGAGGTGATGAAGTCATGAGGATAGGGGCCTTCATCAATGGGACTGGTACAAGGGAGCATCTGTCCCTTTCCCCTTTTTGCTCTTCTGCAATGTGAGGATGCAGCAAGAGGCACCATCTTAGAAGCAGAGAGACCTCACCAGACAATAAACCTGCTGCTACCTTGATCTTGGACTTTCCAGCCTCTAGAACTGTGAAAAATAAATTTCTATTATTTGTAAATTACCCAGTCTGTGGTATTTCATTACAGCAGCAGGAATGGACTAAGACACACACACACACACACACACACACACACACACACACACACACAGAGAGAGAGAGAGAGAGAGAGAGAGAAAGAGAGAGAGAGAGACTGTTTCTTTCTTCTCAGTATGGTATTTAAAAGGAATTAATATTAAATATTTCAGAAACCACTCCACATCACTGAAGATATTCTACATTTTTCTGACCATAGTCCATGGAGATCAAGCTTTATTGTCAGGCCATGTCTTTCCCAGATGACTTTATAAAATCTGCTCACAAGGAGAGAAGGTTGCAGCAACTAGCCATTTGCTCTGCTTAATCTAAAGCAAAGCTCCTCTCAACTACCAAAAGAAGGGTCGCTGATATCGATGATCTCATAGTAACCATTTGACATGACAGCTTGCAGCATATAGGCTAATAGGCTCAGTAAAGAAAGAACATGTGATGAACCTTTCTTATAGTACTGGCTGATTAGAAAGATGCCAGAGGACTTGAGGGAGAAAAAGTTCCCTCCTCTCAGCAAAGCTGTTTGTGTACACCATTCATTCAGATAGGTTCTAGGAGTATCCAGGCCATCACTGAGGAGCACTTATAACAAAAGTCATTCTTCAAGACAGACATAGATAGTGGCCTCAGATTTCTAGCTCACTTACTTGTGCAATCACTAAAAAAATCCATAAGGAACATGGATTTGAATTCTTTTAAAACCAGAAGCCACTGTCAGGTCACATTCAGGTGATGGCTGTGTGACCTTAACAATGACCACTAAGGTCAGGCCTGATCTATTCCGTCCGAAGGACTATAGTCTTCATTAGAAAATACACTGAGTCACTAAGCTGGCTTATTTTTCTTTTCCCTCCCCTCCCATTTCTTCCCCTCCCTACTTCCATGTTCAGAAGACCATGAGGATGGCATGGGAGTATCTACCTTAGCTCTTGTCATCTGCTCAACACGGGTCAGGAGGTCATCTACTTCTAGCTGCAAGTCACTCTTGTCTTTTTCCAGTTTCTGCTTGACCTGCTGTAGATTTTCTACCTGGCCCTCGAGCTCAGCCAGGCTGTCTGCATGTCTCTTCTTCAAAGATGCAGAAGTTGCCTCAAAGTGTAGAGTGGCCTCTTCCATGTCTCGGCGCAGCTTCTGGAATTTGGTTTCCTGTTTCTTAGTTATTTCCAGCTGAGCCAAACTGGATCCTCCTACCTCCTCCAGCCTCTCATTCAAGTCAGCCAGGTCTTGGGTGAGGTCAGCTCTCTCCCTTTCCAACTTGGCTCGAGTGGTCCTTTCAGCTTCTAGTTTCTCTTTCAAATCCTTTATTTGAGTCTGCAGCAAGAAATAATTTTGACTTTTACTAAGCACTTGTAGCAAGAGCTTTACTCTATTTTTTTTTAATCACAAAGCTAACATGAAACTTTTGGTTACCAATTTATAACTAAAGAAAACAGAATACACAGAAGTTAAGTGATTTGCCCCAATTCAGTACCAAGACCAGAATTAGAATTTGCAGTTCTGCCAAATTTTTCAGCCCTTGATGATGGGCAAGCTCATTAAATTATATAGACGGAGGGGAAAGCTTAGTAAAGAGCACTTCCCAAAGAAACAGGAAAATAGCTTTCATATGACCAAAAAAAGTGTTTAAGAGCATTTATAAAAATTGGAATGGTAAATTTTATATACAAAAATCTTCCTCATTTGAAATTCGTTTATCTGATCTCAACTATCTAGGACTTGGGCAAAAATCTGATCAATAAAATGAACATCTTCAAGTTCAAGCAATTTAATTGTAAGAAATAGCATCAGTTTAATTTTACACACAATTCTAAAAAACTTGGTTACTTGGTTTTCTAGTCTGCAGGAGATTTCAAGGAAGAGATTTGAAATAACAAACGAGAGCTGGTGAAGGAATGTGGACTACTAAAGCGAGTAGAGATACAGTATCATCAGAGGCAGGATTATTGGAAAAAGAAGTGACAACAACTCTCAGAGCCCCAAGCCCTTTTAGTATAGGTCAAACAGGTCTACAAATCCTGAGAACATTACTGTATTACAGTACAATGAAGCCACTGATGTTATTATCATCACCTTAAGTAATTAGGCATAGATTAGGATAGGGGAGAAAACAAGATAGAAACTGTTTTAGAATATGTTTTCCTTTCCATTAAATAAGACTACCGTGGCTTAGAAAAAACTAATTTCTAGATTATATCAAATAAGTAGTCTATCAGTTCTATAGATGAGGTATGACAGAAAAGGTGCTTAAAGAAAGTATGATTTCCACATTCAAGTAACCATGATCCTCTTCCAACTGGTTATCATGGGATCCAAGAAAATATTTATCCCAAATAATACCACCATTGAACCAAACATTTCTGAAATGTTTTGTCAGAAATAATCTTTAGAGAACTTTTTGAGTCATCAAGGTAAGGAAATTTGTCTTTTGGATATATAGAAAAGTTTGTGTTTTTTTATTTTATTTTGGATAAAGTCAAGAGTCATTTGAAGACAAGCCCGATGAATATGATAACCACTTGGAGATTAATAGCATGTCTGAAACTAAAATGTTTACAAAACATTGAGACTGGTTTTCTTATTTGGCTCAAAATATCTCAGAAGATAAATATCAGAAAGACGTTCCAAAATTATTTTGAGTCATGGTTATATTACTAAGATATTTATTTAGCTCCAAAGGGAAATTATCCATCTAAATGTGTACGTGTGCATTTGTGTGTAAAATTACTTTATAACATGGTCATATGCTATAAAACTCACATGGTCTAAAACTTATAAATAGCTATCCATTATCAAATAATGTTTTGAGGCCACAAGTACCTATAGAACTTACTGATTTTCAATCACCTTCTAATCACAAAGAATAATCATCATAAAAATTAAATTGCTAACACTGAATGCATACCATGGGTCAGGCACTGTGCTTACTACTTAAATATATTGTTGTATTTAGTAATATGAGCTCAATCGTTGCCAGAAGGATTCATGAGTGAAAAAACAAGTTTTGGATTTTAGCACAATGCCTGGTTCACAGCAAACAGTCAACCAATTAGCTATTCATTTTTATTATTCTCATAAGGAAATTTAAGCTTAACTCCATCTGTGGAATGCCACAATTTCCCTTCTTAACCACTGTTCTTTTCTGCCTCTGCCTGTGGTTGGCTAAGGGTATGAATACCTTGGCAGAGAATTAGTCATTGAACCACCAGTCATCACCCATGGATCTAAATATAAATACACAGGCATATTTGATAATTGATTACCTGAAGCTCTTTAACCGTCTTCTGAAGCTGAGCTACCAGGCCTTTCTCATTCTCCACTTTTGAATTCATCTGACTCATTTCTAATTCTTTTCTGTTTAGAAAAATATATCAAATACAATTGTTCAGAATAATAACATTTTGTTTAAAGTAGTTAGAATTATAATATTCCTAACACAAAGAAAAGATAAATGTTTGAGGTGATAGATATCCCAATTACCCTGATTTACTCATTGTACATTGTATACAGGTATCAAAATAGCACATGCACTCCAAAAATATGTACAATTATTATATATCAATAAAAAAACACAACCAGGCTTTAACCAAAAGTAAAAAATACCATTTTGTTTAATTATGTTTTAAATTATAGATATAACACAATAATTCATTCTCATTTTAAAACTTCAATGATTATACTTACATCTGAAGTTTTCTTGGCTATGATACCTGATAAGGTTTGGCTGTGTCCACCCGAATCTCATCTTGAATTTCCACATGTTGTAGGGGGGACCCAGCGGGAGGTAATTGAATCATGGGGGCAAGTCTTTGCTGTGCTGTTCTTGTGGTAGTGACTAAGTCTATCTAACAAGATCTAACGTTTTATAAAGAGGAGTTCTCCTGCACAAGTTCTCTCTTTTTGCCTGCAGCATCCATGTTAGATGTGACTTGCTCCTCCTTGCCTTCCACCATGACTGTGAGGCCTCCCCAGCCACATGGAACTGTAAGTCTGTTAAACCCTTTTTCCTGTATAAATTACCCAGTCTCAGGTAACTTTTTTTATCAGCAGTGTGAAAACGGACTAATATAGAAATTGGTACCAGTAGAGTGGGGTGCTGGTGAAAAGATACCCAAAAATGTGGAAGCGACTTTGGAACTGGGTAACAGGCAGAGGTTGGAACAGTTTGGAGGGCTCAGAAGAAGAAAGGAAAATGCGGAAAGTTTGAAACTCCCTAGAGATTTGTTGAATAGCTTCGACCAAAATGCTGATAATGAAATGGACAATGAAATCCAGGCTAAGGTAGTCTCAGATGGAGATGAGGAACTTGGGAACCAGAGCAAAGGTGACTCTTGTTATGTTTTAGCAAAGAGACTGGTGGCATTTTGCCTCTGCTCTAGAACTTTGTGGAACTTTGAACTTCAGAGATATGATTTAGGGTATCTGGTGGAAGGAATTTCTAAGCAGCAAAGCATTCAAGAGGTGACTTGGGTGCTGTTAAATGCATTCAGTTTTGTTTTGTTTTGTTTTCAGACTGAGTCTTGCTCTGTCACCCAGGCTGGATTGCAGTGGTACAATCTTGGCTCACTGCAACCTCCGCCTCCCAGGTTCAAGCAATTCTCCTGCCTCAGCCTCCTGAGTAGCTGAGACTACAGGCTCATGCTGCCCTGCCCAGCAAATTTTTTGTCTTTTAGTAGAGGAAGGGTTTCACTGTGTTGCCCAGGCTGGTCTCTAAGTCCTGAGCTCAGGCAATCTGCCCGCCTTGGCCTCCAGAGTGCTAGGATTACAGGCATGAGCCACTGCACCCTGCCTGCATTCAGTTTTATAAGGAAAGCAGAACATAAAAGTTTGGAAAATTTGCAGCCTGACAGTGTGATAGAAAAAAAAAAAATCCCATTTTCTGAGAAAAAATTCAAGCCAGCTGCAGAAATTTGCATAAGTTACAAGGAACCAAATGTTAATAACCAAGACAACTGGAAAAATGTCTCCAGGCCATGTCACAGGTCTTCACTACAGACCCTCCCATCACAGGCCTAGAGGCCCAGGAGGAAAAATTGGTTTCGTGGGCTGGGCCTAGGGTCCCCGTGCTGTGTGCAGCCTAGGGACTTGGTGCCCTGCGTCCCAGCTGCTCCAGCCATGGCTGAAAGGGGTCAACATAGAGCTTGGGTCATAGCTTCAGAGGGTGCAAGCCCCAAGCCTTGGCAACTTCCACCTGGTATGGAGCCTACGAGTACACAGAAGTCATGAATTGGGGTTTGGGAAATTCCACCTAAGTTTCAGATGTATGGAAATGCCTGGATGCCCAAGCAGAAGTTTGCTACAGGAGTGGGGCCCCCATGGAGAACCTCTGCTACAGCAGTGTAGAAGGGAAATGTGGGGTCGGGGCTCCCACACAGAGTCCCTGCTGGGGCACTGCCTAGTGGAAGTGTAAGAAGAGGGCCACTGTCCTCCAGATACCAGAATGGTAGATCCACTGACAGTTTGCACTGCGCACCTGGAAAAGCTGCAGACATTCAACACCAGCCCATGAAGGCAGCCGGGAGGGAGGCTTTACCCTGCAAAGCCGCAGGGGAGGATCTGCCCAAGACAATGGGAACCTACCTCTTGCATCGGTGTGCCCTGGATGTGAGACACGGAGATCATTTTGGAGATTTAGGATTTGACTGCTCTGCTGGATTTCAGACTTGGATAGGGCCTGAAGCCCCTTTGTTTGGGCCAATTTCTCCCATTTGGAATGGCTGTATTTACCCAGTGCCTGTACCCCCATTGTGTCTAGGAAATAACTAACTTGCTTTTGATTGTACAGGCTATTAGGCAGAAGGGACTTGCCTTGTCTTGGATAAGACTTTGGATTGTGGACTTTTGAGTTAAAGCCGAAATGAGTTAAGACTTTAGGGGACTGTGGGGAAGGCATGATTGGTTTTGAAATGTGAGGACATGAGATTTGAGAGGGGCCAGGGGCAGAATTATATGGTTTGGCTGTGTCCCCATCCAAATCTCATCTTGAATTTCCAGGTGTTGTGGGAGGGACCCTGTGGGAGGTAATTGAATCATGGGCGCAAGTCTTTCCCATGCTGTTTTCGTGATAGTGAGTAAGTCTCTTGAGATCTGATGGTTTTATAAAGAGGAGTCCCCCTGCACAAGTTCTCTCTGTTTTTGCCTGCCGCCATCCATATAAGATGTGACTTCCTCCTCCTTGTCTTCTGCCATGACTGTGAGGCCTCCCAAGACATGTGGAACTGTAAATCCATTAAACCCTTTTTCCTGTATAAATTACCCAATCTTGGGTATGTCTTTATCAGCAACATGAAAACAAACTAATGTCATACCCAATCCCTGCTTTCCCACTAGAGGAAACTACCATTATCCATTTAGTGTAAATCCTTCCAGAAATTTAAGTACTGACATATGTTTGTGCTTACATGTGTACATGTAGCTGTAGAGTTTCATTTTCCTTACTGTGATAGAATATCACATACATTTGCATGTATAGATTAACAACTTGATTGATATTAATATATTATTACATTAAGATATTGATAATAGCATTTATATTAAATATGTATTTAATATTAAATATTGTTATATTTAATATTTTAAATATATTATTGAATTGAGAATGGTTTTTTTTTTTTTGAGTTTCACTCTTGTTGCCCAGGCTGGAGTGCAATGGTGTGATCTTAGCTCAGCTCAATCTCTGCCTCCCAGGTTCAAGCAATTCTCCTGCCTCAGCATTCTGAGCAGCTGGGATTACAGGCGTGTGCCACCAAGCCTGACTAATTTTGTATTTTTAGTAGAGACAGGGTTTATCCATGTTGGCCAGGCTGGTCTCGAACTCCCAACCTCAGGTGATCTGCCCACCTTCGCCTCCCACAGCACTGGGATTACAGGCATGAGCCACCACACCCAGCCTGAGAATGTATTCTTATCAATATATTAAGCTTAAAAATCTTAAGCTATTATATTTTAAGCTAATTATTATATTAATAACATATTAATTCAATAATATATTTTTCTACACAAGCCTACACAGAGTACTCCATTTAAAAATTAACTATGACATAATATTTCACGATTTAGACATTCCTTAGTTTGAATTTCACAATTAATAAGCACTTAGGTTTTCCTTAATATTTTGCTTTTACAAATCAAACTATTCATAATCATGCCCCTTGTATACATGGGAGTGTTCCTCTAGAGTGGATACTGAGCAGGAAATTACTGGGTAATGTATAGGTGAGTGCTAAAAAAATAAGATACCCCTGTCCCTTGCTTTCCATTAGCAGTGTGAGATCATTGCTTCTCTACATTTATTCTTAATATCATACTTCTGAAATTTGCTTAGAAAATAGATTACTATTTCATTGTTTTATTTTGAATGCCCTCGTTTACTAGTAATGACTGCATCTTGTCAACTATTAGTATTTTTAAATGGCCAGTAAACCAAATGGAGCACCTGTGTATGTTCTTTGCCCATTTTTCTGTTAGGTTTGTTCATCTAATTATTGAGTTATAGATTTTCCTTGGATTCTTGACATTTTTTATATTTGTTACAAATTTTTATCTCACTTTATAACTTGTCTCCATTTTATTTGTGTTGGCATTTGCCACATGTTTAAAATTTTGATGTCAAATATATCAATGCCTTCCTTTTGTCTTTGGCTTTTTGTGACTTGTTCAAGAAGACTTATCCTGTCAATTTCCTAAGAATTATTGACTGTATTTTATTCTAATTTTTTAAAAATTGTGGTAAGAACACTTAACATGAGCTCTACTCTCTTAAATTTTTAAGTACAAAATGTAGTATTGTTAACTACAGGCAAAATGTTGTAAAGCAGATCTCTAGAACTTAATCATCTTACATAATCAACTTTATACTCATTGAACAGAAACTCTCCATTATTTCTCCCTCCTCCCAGCCCTTGGCAACCACTTTTCTATGAATTTGTTTCTATGAATTCGATTATTTTAGATACCTCTATCAGTGGAATCATGCAGTCTTTTTCCTTTTTGTGACTGGCTTATTTCCCTTAGTATAATGTCCTCCAAATTCATCCATGTTTTTCCACATGGCAGGGGTTTCTTTTCAAGGCTCAATAATAGTCCACTGTGTATGTATATTTTATATACATATGTATGTATATTTTATATACATATGTATGTATATTTTATATACATATGTATGTATATTTTATATACATATATGTATGTATATTTTATATACATATATGTATGTATATTTTATATACATATATGTATGTATATTTTATATACATATATGTATGTATATTTTATATACATATATGTATGTATATTTTATATACATATATGTATGTATACAGATGTATGTATGTGTGTGTTTGGGTTTTTTTTCATTTTTAAGTTTATTTTTTATTTCAATAGGTTTTTGTGTATATGTATATACACACACACACACACACACACATCACATTTTCTTTATCCATTCATGTATCAGTGAATATTTAGGTTGCTTCTATATATTGGCTATTGTGAATAATGTGGCATCTTCTAATGGTTTTATGGCTTTGTTTTGACATTGAGTTCATTAGCGCAACTGAAGTTTGTGTTTATAAATTGTATGAGGTAGCAATTTCTCTCACCTCAGGAAATTAATAGCTAATAATTCCAATACCATTTAAGTCTCTTGTCATTGCTAATTTGAAATGCCACCTTTATCGCTTATTGTTTCAGATATACATAGGTCTATTTAGGGGAAAAGTTTTATAATAAAGTTACAACTTTTTAAAAATATGGATTTCTAAAATGCCAGAACTCGTGACCTGTGGCCTACACAACATACAGTATCATTTACACTTTGCTGGTTATCATTTGCACTGAAACACAACTTCAAAATTGAATGCTAAGGGAACTCTATCATCATTTTGCTTTAATTATTCCATTCCATTCATAAGGTCGCTTGTTTCATCGTTTCTAAACACCTATTAAGCCCAGTAACTTGTTAGCAGAATATGAGTCAAGCCTCACCAAGAGCATGTATAATAGCATATGTATATACCAACAAGAAAGCCAGACGCTCACAGCTGGTCACTGGACTCTCTTCCCTCTTTCACTGTGGGCCTCAACCATTGATATACTACTATCTTTAATGTGGCCTTTTTTGAGACAGAGTCTCGCTCTGTCGCCAGGCTGGAGTACAGTGGCATGATCTCAGCTCACTGCAACCTCCGACTCCTGGGTTCAAGCGATTCTCCTGCCTCAGCCTCCCGAGTAGCTGGGACTATGGGCGCATGCCACCACGCCCAGCTAATTTTTGTATTTTTATTAGAGATGGGGTTTCACCATGTTGCCCAGGATGGTCTCGATCTCTTGACCTCGTGATCCACCCACCTCGGAAACCTGACCCATCTTACTCTTCATCCTCACTGTTTTCTTCTCTTATTTGGTATAATCTAAATAAATTGAAAATCCCTAATGGTTAAAAGAAAAAAAAAAGTCTAGTTAAACAGAGGAAGATGACAAAAGGGAGAAGGTGAGAAAATCCATGTCACTGACTAGTAGAACTAAACTGAGAAAGCCAAGTTGCCCTGAGTTCTTTGGGGTGTAAGGAATCCAGATGAATTGAAAGTTTCCATAATTTTCATCATTTTCGTGGCTTGTTTTAGATTTTAAGGTTTAATATTTATATAGTAAATTATTTCACCAAATTCCTATATAAATATTAAGTTATGTCTGGCAAACATATATTATTGAAGTAATCTGAGTATGTAAGTCTTTACATCAGGATCAATTTTTTTTTTTTTTTTTTTTACATTTTATGCCATTGGTCTCGTCATGAGTAAAAAGGAGAGTGTCATTTTTATTTTTTTGACTTATAGCTGCAAGTTCCCAATAGTTTACATCTCATATACCTTACACCATTCTTTCTCATTTGCTAGTCAGATATTTTCTGTTACGTCCTTCTAGATTATGCATCTGGTCTCTTTACAACTATAAAATAAAGTCCAGTAAAGAAAAAAAAAAATTGTTTCCTAGGCTTGTTATCCTTGCCTTGGGTCTTGAGCTATCTGGCCCTGGAGTCCTAAGGATAAATGAAATGAGAAAGCTGTTCCTTCTAATATAAGGTCTCCAACAATCTCATGTCAACAGAAAGGTGGCTTACTTCCTCAGCTCTTCTGCCAGGTGTCGCTGGCTGCTTTCCAGGTTCTCCATACTTTCCCGATTCAGCTTTAAATTGCCCTCCAGTTTGTGCAGTTCCCTTTCACAGTTCATTCTCGCTTTTCTCTCCTGCTCAAGGGCACCCTCAAGCTGACAAAAGGAAACATTATTTAGCTAAATAAATAGGTAGAGTTTATACTTCACTAGATGTGTTCATTAACCACTTACCTTCTGGAAAAAGAAAGAAAGACACAAGCACAAATTCTATAAATGATGCCCAGTAACATAGATATTTCCAAATAAATATTGCATATGTCAATAGGTTAACAAAAGAATCCAGAAATCACAGGGATGGAAGAAAACTAGAAATAACAGAATATGAGTTCTGTCTTAGGGAAGGAACCAACAAGAAATGGCCAGTGAGCCCTTGATTGATCGTTTTCCAATGATAGGAAGCTCACTTCTTCACATGGCAGCTCATTTCACGGGTGGATAAGTCCATTTACTTGGGAGTGCTTCTTCATAAGAAGCCAAAATATTCCCTGTAAATTCTATCCACAAGTACAAGCTCTGCTCCCTGGAGCAACACCAAGCAAATCAGTTTCCGCATGATCATCCTTAATAATTTGGAAGAACCCCTTGGCATCACTGGCCCATTCAAACACATTCTCACACGTCATGATTTCCAAGCCCCGTCACCACCTTGGTACCCTCTTCCAGTTCATAACATTATGTCATATTCTGGTTCCTCACTAAATGTTCCCCATCAGAACATTCCAGTTTTGTATGGATTAGTATTGCCAGGAATTATATAGAGGTTAATTTTCCAGGAAGCTAGATAACAGTCACAATATGGCTTTTTATTTATTGATATGTTTACTTTAAAACAATGGAAGATATCCTCTGTAACCAGCCAAAGAGATGAAATTCAAATTGGGAGGGAGGGAGAAATTCTGGAAAGGATTCCAAATTCATACGTTGAAATCCTAATTCCCAGTATGATGGTGTTGGGAGGTGGGCCCTTTAGGAAGTGATGAGGTCATGAAGGTAGAGCCCCCATGAATGGAATTAGTCCTTATAAAAGAGATCCTGGAGAGCTCCCTTGTTCCTTCTGTGATGTGAGGACACAGGGAGAAGTCACCCTCCATAAACCAGGAAATGAGTTCTCACTAGACACCAACTCTGCTGGTACTTTGATCATGGACTTCCCAGCCTCCAGAACTGTAGGAAATAAACTGCTATTTATTTGCCACCCAGTTTGTGGTATTTTATTATAGCAGCCTGAATGGACTAAGACACCAGGAGAGAATAAGTGTGTGGGTGGGTGTGTGGGTGTGGGTAGGTGTGTGTGATGTGCATATATAAGCACACAAATAAACACCCAAAAATCCTTACGCTGAGGCTTTGTGAGATATGTAATTATTGGAAATAGGAACAAATGTAACACAACGAATAGATAATAGAAGAAATTTATATAGAGGCAGGAAGAAAGAGCAGCAGATAAGAAGAAAAAAAAAAAACCTAACCACTCTTGTCAACAATTTTATAAAGGCTACACTTTGGGGACTACTGTGAGCATAAATGCATACACTATGTCAGCTGGGGTGGGAAAAAGGAAGAATTATGAACCCACACATTGAAACTGGTGTGAAACAGCTTTATTTCACAGGGCATTTAGAGGCAAAATAGGGGCATCATCTCTAGAATCTTAAAAGTATTTTCCAATAGTGTAGGTAGAACACAACTTGTGGCTCACATATCTTTCAACCATAAATAAATCTCAGCACACCACTGGAAACACACATGGCCTTTAAAACTAATCCTTCAACACTAGTGTCAAATAGAGTACCAGCATATCTGTGGGGCAAAATACCAGGTTCTGTGGGAGATATGGGGAAAAGCCAGTCACCTAGAGTGATAACCCTTTACGATTCATCTTAATGTTCTTTTTCCATTGCCCAGGGTTGAATGAAAATTGCATTTAAAAACTGACAGATTATATGCAGAGACCTCTCTTATACTATCATGGTTTTGTGTATAAGAAAAAGAACCCTTTTATTCTCAATAATCAGGAAAACAAACTATGCTACTAGGTTTTTCTGAAACTGTCAAGATAAATTAATGAAGTAAAAACTGGAGTTATGTATATATGTAGACAGATAGATAACTAACCAGATACACCGTTACTGACCTCATCAACTTGCTGTTCCAGCTTCAGATTTGCTTTGCTCAGGCTGCTGAGCTTCTCCTCCTCCATGTGCAGGTCATCCAGGGTCTGCTGATGGGCCTCCTGCACAACCTTGGCTGCTCTGTTAAGTTTGCTGATATCCTCATTTAGAAACTCTACTTCCTCAGTCAAGTTCTTGACCTGTGGGAAGAAGATGACAGCTTCATTAAAGCCACTGCTGGAAAGTTGGGCATAACACTGAGAGTCATTTCTCTTCTGTCGTCCAAAACTACGCATGAGGTATCCAATGTCACAAAGAGCTGTATTTAGCCAAATTTCTGATACACTTTCAAAAGCTACATTTAGTTTTTCTCCCACAAAAATAATCTGTTATCTGTCATGGTGAGGAAATGGAGTATTCTGTTTAAACATTAATATGGGTAAATAATTAACATTATTTATGATTATTTAACATTATTAATATGAACTAAATTGCATGGCCAATTTAATTCACATTATTATATAACAGTAACAACACTAAAAGCAATTGCAATTTCTATTGAGGAGTCATGGCATGTACTGATTGTGTTGTGCCTCAGTATCCCAAGAAAGTGGCAGTTAAAGAAAGGTTCCAGCTGATAAAACATGCAAACATGGAAGTTGACTATATCAGGCCCATGTGCTTTTTATGAAAGGGAATCAATAAAAATAAGAGTGCTATTTAATAGCCTGCCAAAATTACGGTGTCACTTTGGAGATTGTGTATCAGAGGCTTGATGCGGACTCCTCACTGTCCTCAATCCACACACAGATGCGCAAGTTAAAACCCTCAAACAAACTCTCAGCCAAAACAAACAAAACATGAAAGCCCTTAACTAGAATTAAAGTGACATCTTCAAGGTCAAACTCCAAATCAATGACACAGCTGGGGACTCAGGCACATCCCAAATTATCTTTTAGCAAACCATATCATGCTCCCTCTCCTTCCAGAAAAAAAAAAAGGGTTCTTACAGGCCCGATGAAACCATTTTACTCTATCACAGAGTTCAGATGCAATAGGATTGAAACAAATGAAAATGTTTCATTTGGGAGATTAAATAAGGTTCCATAAGTTCAAATTGGAAATCTGAATTGGGACAGCATAGTTTATCAGACTCTGTATTTTGTGCCAGTTCTGACTCTCAATGCTGTAAAGTTGCAGGCCACTGTGTTAATTAACTTGAATAAAGCAAGTCAGATACCAAAACCTGATTTGAGAGTGGAATTCTGGCTGCTAGGCCTTCTTAACTAACATTATGGAAAAAGTACCTTGTGCTCTGTAGTACGCTTCTCCTTCTCTGACTTCACCAACATAGTTTCCAGGTCATCGATTTCTTTCTTCAACTCAAAACATTCATCTTCGAGTTTCCGCCCCCTGGCAGTCAGCTCAGAATTTATCTCCTCTTCTTCCTCCACCCTCTCCGACAGCTCCTTTACTCTGGCCTCCAGCTGGATCTTGGATTTAATCAGCCACTCGCACTGCTCTTCAACATTTGCCAGTGTCTCTTGCTCCTGCCATGATGAGGAGAAAATTGTTGCCAACAGCTGGAAGTAATTTATCAGCTAGGCGAAAATGCTGCTTAACACACAGCAAAGAGATAATTGCCTGCCCTCTGCCCAGCACTTTCACCTACCTTTCCTAAACAGCTGCAATAATATTCCCAGGTCCCTGATCCGATCACTGAGAAGTGGAGAAGTTGCTTGTGTTTGGAGGTGCTTTCAATCTCTCAGGCCAATTCAGTAGATTAGATTACTTCTTCTAAAGCACTTAATAGAATCCTGGTGGCCTAAAGGAGCTAGCATGCCTCCAAAAATCAGTGGTGTGCTGCTTAAACCACAGCTTCTGGAAATATCCATGTAGGCACAGAGTTTGGGGTTGATAACTGCTCAGGAAATCATCTTTTAAGAAAGCAGAGTTCCCTCTGAATATTGCACTATAACTGTTATAAGTGCATGGATGTACGTGTTTAATATACATCTCTTCTAATAAATTGAGCTGAGTCATATGTTTTTTAAATTCATAGGCTAAATTTAGAATTCATAGGGTTATTTGCAAGTCACTAACTACAGTTCACTGTTATTTCCAACTAAAATTTTTGCCTCAATGATTCTGCCAGCACGGAGTTACACAAAGAGCATGTGGTACTCTTTCATTTATCCTTTCACAGGCACTGCCTCCAGCTCTTACTGGGTGACCCATTGTTTCTGTGTTATGGGTCAAGTAAAAAGCAAAGGGGCTTTTTACTACAGAGCACCTTTCATAACTTTAAACCCCTCTAATTTGTCTTCTTTATTGGCTAAATAAAACCTCTTCTTCATAAGCAAGTTCTTAATTGTTGCGTGTCTTGCTGTAATATAACTTTACATACATTTTCATCTTCCATCTCGAGACCTCACCTATCCTTCATAATATGCCAGTTTGGGCAACATATTAATGATCCATTTGCCTCACTTAACTTGTGTCTGCTAATTAGATCAAGAGTCGGGGGCTGGGGGGAGGTAAAAATCCAGGCTATTGGCCTCTGAGTAGCTCCTGGCTGGAGAATGACTGCCTACCCAGCAAACGGGGCTCAAAGAAGCACAGATGGAGAGAGGTATAGAATAATAAATGTACAACTTCACTGAAAACCCCAGAACAGGGGCTAAATAGAAAGAAGTATCAGGACATTTAGGAAGGGTCAATGCAAATCAGAGAAGCTTCCAATGTATGGGAAATAATGGGGACATTTTATCTTAGTTCACCCCAGGTTGACAAGCAGAACAGTTTTTGCTGCATTCCATTCAGCCTGTATACAAGACCTGTCACCATCACTGAACAAAGAGGACAGTCCAATCGACCATCATTGATCTCTTCATTAAACATGACAGCAGGATTTGGGGGCTGAGCAATGGTGTATCAGTTTAGCAGTAGGAAGATTCTTTCCCCAATGGCAGCTCTCTGACGTACTCACAATGTTAATTGGAATGGGGTCACTCAGTTCTGTTGGAATTTTGACTAAGCAAAGAAGGATTTCAAAATATTTCTTTTTTTTTTTTTTGGATTCTTTTGTGTTTAGCTTTCTCCCTTAAAATAAATAATCATAAATAGATATTATATATAATAATATATAATGATAGCTCTGTCAACTTCTTAATCACAGTTACAATCTGAACTCATCTCAGCCTTCTTGGGTTTGCTCTAGAGTTTGCTTCCATGTGTTTCCCATGCTCCCTACAATGATCTTTGACATGCATATCAAGCTTTTGTCTACCATGCCCTACACAAGCTGGATCCATTTCTATCTCCTGCATCACCCCAGGTAGCACCGGCTACTTTCCATCAGTAGGAAGAATGATAGAAACTGGGAGGCCAGGTCTCAACCAAAGTTACCTATTCCCTAAGCCAAAATATTTTACAAATTGTGATTCTTACAGTTTCTTACAGTAGCTTTGAAATGGGGCCCAGGAATTTGTATTTTTAACAAGCATACCAGGTGAGACTGTATACACTGAAGTTGTAGAATCACTGCTATGTTAAATATGTATCAGAAATGGGGGTTTGGGTGTAAAGTCTTACATAAAATACAGCCTGTTGGCATGCTGGTAGATAATACAGCTCCAAAATATTAAAAAGTAATAATAATAAAAGAATAACTTGTGTCAGTCTGAAAGCACTAAATTTTCTCTGTTTTTAGTAGAGTTTAAAAATAAGAAAAACTGTTGTTTCTTGTTTAAAAAGCAAGATAAATTATATTTGAACACAGCATTTTTCAACTTAACGCTGTGCTAAGTAAAGTATTATAAAGGTGGTTAAAATTTCATCCTGGCCCTTTGGGCTGTTTCAGGATCACAGTAGTCCGAGAGCTAGGGAGGAGTAACATGAAAGAGAGTGAGTAATGATACGTTAGCATCATACTGTAGACAGAGGCTTGAATGCCAAAACCAGGTGTTTGGAGTCTAAAAATGTATGTATTATATGATCTGAGGGTTGCTCACCCATGAAGCGACATGATGCTTTTTTAAAGACAATGGTTCTTAATCTGGACTGGATATCAGAGTCACCCATAGAGATTATTTGGACCCACACAGAGTCTGCTTAATCAAAATATCTGAGAGTGGAGTCTAGGCATCTTTATTTTTATTTTTTTTAATGTTTCACAAATAAATTTGATACAAAGCCAAGGTTAAGAACTGTTTTAAAAACTCAGCTCATTGAACAATGAGAACACATGGACACAGGAAGGGGAACATCACACTCTGGGGACGGTTGTGGGGTGGCGGGAGGGGGGAGGGATAGCATTAGGAGATATACCTAATGCTAAATGATGAGTTAATGGGTGCAGCACACCAGCATGGCACATGTATACATATGTAACTAACCTGCACATTGTGCACATGTACCCTAAAACTTAAAGTATAATAATAATAAAATAAATTAATTAATTAATTTAAAAAAAAAAGCTCATTAGTAATGTTGATTTGGACCCAGGAAGGGGAAGCAGGGAGACCAAAATCAGGATATCCGACTAGAAGCACACTGCAGCATTCCTGAAGATCTCAGTCAAGCTTTTCTTGGGACCTACTAAAATCCTGTCTGCTGATTTGCTAATGGGTCATGGGCTACATACAAACTTTAAATTAAGACCCAGAGCTTCCTGGCCTCCATGATGTGCTATTATACAGTAAAAACCCATCTGATAATTTGTCCCTTTTTAAAAGACATCTTGCCAATTAAATCATTTCACTATGAAACAGGGTATCTCTTTGTTTTCATTGTCTTTGGTTTTATAAAATCGTTTGGTGTTTGAAAACCACATGCATCTATTTTTTTGTTTCCGTGTCAACACTGCCTGCTTAACAAGGGAGTCTAATAAAAACTTGATTTAAAGAACAAATGGTGGGGCTACTCACAGCCTGAAGCTGAAGAATCAGGTCATTTTTTTCCTGAGTGAGGGATACTTGCTTTGCTTTCAGTTCCTCCCTCTGAAACTCTGATTTCTCCAAGGCTTTCTGTAATTGTGCACACTCTTCCTTCAGTCCAGCTATTTCTTCTCCTACTTCTGAAGATTTAACAAGAGGCTTGATCTTGAAGAAGAGCCTCATCCAGGGCCAGTTCTTCACAGCCATGAAAGCTCTTATGTTCCATTGGATCAAAATAAGTGCATCCCTAAATCAAGAAAGAAAAAAGAAAAGCAAGTTAGCCCTGACTATAGGAGAATTAGTTCCCAAATTAAGATCCTCAATAAACACATATTTTTAGGAGTCATAAAAAATTCTTATTAGTCTTCAAAGCACTTTTATATCTGGACTTTCACTTGATTCTGGCAAAAACTCTCCAAGGGATATCTGGGGTTAGCAGAATTATGGACTAGATATCCTAAAAATGTTCCTACCACAAACATTCTTTGAATGAGAGCTGAACCTAAAGAGAGTAAGACATATAGAAGGCACCAAAAACTTGAACAATAAGTGAATGCATGCATAGCTTGGCCATCTTTATGGAAGGAGGAAACAAGTCTTGGTATTGTAAGAGTTTGTATTTTCATATTCAAATGGATAAAAAGGCAAGGCAGAAACCTTCAAAGAATCTTACCCTTAATAAAAAGGAGGACTGAAAAATCCACCTGCCAGCAAAGAGAGATATCAAATTAAAGCACATCTGATTTGGTGTGAGTGAAGACAAATCCTGCTTCAGATTTTTTTTTAATGATCCAGTACCACTGAAGTATTTAAGGTCTAAATTATACTGCCTGAATGATACACAAATATCCAAGAAATTAGCACAGTGATTTTTTTACTGATAATAAATACCTTTTCAACCCTTGGGGTAGGAAAATACAAAATTACACTGAAAAAAAAAAATACCTTAAACCCAAGCACCAGAAGTTCTCCTACATAAGGCCCCCTGAAGAGGGCTTACAATCCAAAGTTACAAAACACATATAGGAAAATGAAGTTGAGCACATATAATAAACAGTTTGATGAAACCCCCAAGATTTTCAGATAATTGAACTATCTGATGGAGACTATCAAATAATTATGTTAAAAATTATTAAAGGTATAAAGGAAAGAACTTTAGAAACAATGAACCACTATGATAAAAGGATACACAGATTTGAAAGAAGACCAAATAAAATGTCTAAAACTAAAAAATATAGCAGTTGAAATCAAATACTCAGTGGAAAAATTAAGCAGGTTATTAGAAATACTGGGGAAAAAAAACTAGTGAATTGAGAAAAGAATAAACCCCCACAGCTCCAGACTCCAGGATGACCCTTACAACCTCAGGTTCCAGGCCTGCCCCAGTGCCAGTCCAGACATGCAGCCGCAGACTGCAAGCCTACCCGCAATGACCCAGACTCTAGGACCATCCCAATAATCAGTCCAGTCCCCACAGACCCAGGCCCCAGACCTATCCCCATGAACCCAGTCAACAAGGGTGTTCCAGTAGATCCTAACCACAGACTGATTCTCATGGCCCCAGAATCCAGACATACCCTCACTAAGTCCACTACCATGGACTTAGACACCAAGGCCTGCCCATGTGGATCTAAGATCTAGTGTATACAGCCTCCAGGCTAATCTTCATGGACCCAGGAACTGGGCCTGAATGTGCACTGAAACTACCACCAGGCCATCATGCCCCAAGACTCCAGCAGCATTCCTGCCAGTGGACAATGCCAGCTGGGCTGCCAAGAATCTCTGACCAAGCTTACTGCTGAAGAGGTTTTCCTGTTGAAGCCAGCCTATAAAGACCAAAAGATGTACTACTTCAAATGCACAAACACTAATGTAAGGCCACAAGGATCATGAATAATCAAAAAAATGACACCACCAAAGGAACAAAACAAAGCACCAGTAACCATCCCTAAAAAAATGGAGATCTACAAAGTAACAACTGGAGAAAGCAAGAAATTACAGGCTTCTGAAACAAATACACAAACAAACTGGACACCTGGAGCGGTTAGCAACAAAGTCCTAAAATCTCTAGCCAAGATGTCTGGTGAAGATTTTGCCCAGTCAAAGCCAGTCCATAAACATGGAGGAGGGGGGATGCTGTTTCTTCAAATGTACAGACATTTATGCAAAGCTATAATAAACATGAAGAATCAGGAACACACAAAAGAATAAAAAGAATGAAATAAATCCCTAAAAATCCAACCTAAATGGAGATCTATGAATTGCTGACAAAGAATTCAAAACAATGATCTTAAAAAAAAGTTTAGTGAGCTACAAGAGAACAACTAAACAAAGTGAGAAAAATAATACATGAACAAAAGGGGAAGTTCAACAAGGAAATAAAAACCATAAAAAAGAACCACATAGAAATTCTGGAATTGAAGAACAAAATGGCTGGACTGAAAAATTCCATGGAAAGTATAAATGCAATCAAGGGGAAGAATCAGTGAGCTCAAAGACAGGTCACTTGAAATTACTCATTTAGAGGAACAAAAATGAAAAACAAATGAAAAGAATGAAGAATGCCTACAGCACTTGTAGGACATCGGCAAGCTTACCAATATACACATTATGGGAGTTACAGAAGGAGCAGAGAAAGAGAAACAGAAAGCTTATTTAAAGAAACAATGACAGAAAGCTTTTAAATCTGGAGAGGAAAACGAACAACTAGATTCATTAAGCCCAAAGAACCCCAAGTAGATCAAATATAAAGAGATCTTCACCAATGCACATTATAATGAAATTCTCAAAAGTCAAAGAGAGAATTTTGAATGCAGCAAAACAAAAGTAACTTGTCACATATAATGAAACCCTCATGAGACTATGAGCAGATTTCTCAGCAAAAACCTTGCAGACTAGAAGAGAGTGGTGTGATATAATCAAAGTGCTAAAAGAAAAAAAAAAAACTAAAAACCACCAACCAGAAATACTGTATCCAGCAAGGCTGCCTTTCAGAAATGGAGAGATAACAGACTGCCACACAAATAAAAGCTGTGGGAGTTTATCGTCACTACTTGCCTTACAAGAAATGCTAAAGGGTGTTCTTCAAGTTGAAACAAAAGGATGCTAACTAACCACACAAAAATATATAAAAATGTAAAACTCACTGAAAAGAATATAGTCAAATTCAGAATAATACTGTAATAATGGTGCATAAATCACCTTTAACTCTAAAATTAGTTAATGTACAAAATTATTTTAAAAAACTATAGCTATAATACCTGATTAATAGATATACAATACTAAAAAATAATAAATTGTGACATAAATAACATAAAATGTGGGGACAAGATAAGTTAAAATTAAGAGTTTTTATATGTAGTTGAAGTTAAACTATTGCCAGCTTAAAATAAGATGTTGTCAGCTTAAGATAAACATATAACTACAAGATGTTTTATGTAAGCCTCATGGTAACTACAAAGAAAAAACTTCTAGTAAGTATTCAGAAGATAAAGAGAAAGGAATACCTAGCATTACAAAATATTATCACATCACAAAGGAAGACAGAAAGAAACAATTTTTTAAAAAAGTTGTAAAACAATTAACAAAATGGCAGTAAGTCTGTATCTATTAATAATTACTTTAAATATAAATGAAATAAGTTCACCAATCAAAAGACAGAGTGGCTGAATAGAAAAACCAAACCCAACTATATGCTGCCAACAGGAGACATACTTTAGCTTTGAGAACATACACAGGTTGAAAGTGAGAAATGGAAAAAGGTATTCTATGTAAATGGAAATTGAAAAAGAGCAGGGATACCTATAGTTACATCAGATAAAATATATATAAGTCAAAAACTGTAACAAGAGATAAAGAAAGTTATTACCTAATGAAAAATGGGTCAATTCATCAAGATGATATAAATATCTTTATATTTGACAAGATTTAACATCCATCCATTCATCCATCATAAAAATTCTCAACAATGTAGGTATAGAAGGAAAGTACTGCAACATAATAAAGGCCATATATGACAAGCCCACAGCTAACATCATACTTAATGGTGAAAAACTGAAAGCTTTTCCTCTAAGGTCAGGAACAAGACAAGAATGCTCACTCTCAATAATTTTTTTCAATATAGTACTGAAAGTCCTAGCCAGAGTAATTAGCAAAAAGAGGAAACAAAAGTCATTCAAATTAGAAACAAAGAAGTTAAAGTATCTCATGTAGAAAACCCTAAAAACCACCAAAAAAATAGAATTAACACACTTGTAAAGTTGCAGGATAAAAAAATCAACATAAAAAATTAGTAACATTTCTATATACTAACAATGGACTATCCAAAAAAGAAGTCAATTTATAATAGCATCAAAAATTAAAATAAAATAGATAAGAATAAATCTTACCAAGGAGGTAAAAGAGCTGCATGTTGAAAACTATAAAACATTGATAAAAGAAATTGAAGACACAAACAAATGCAAAAATATCTTGTGTTCATGAATTGGAAGAACACAGGATATTTTTGGTTAAAAGTCCATAGTCCCCAAAGTTATCTACAGATTCAGTGCAAACCCTTTTAAAATTCCAATGGCATTTTTTACAGAACTAGGAAAAATTCCTAAAATTTATATGGAACCACAAAAGACCTCAAATAGCCAAGACATTAGAAACAAAGCTGGAAGAATCACATTACCTAATTTCAAAATATGCTACAAACTACAGCAATCAAAACAGCATGGTATTAGCATAAAAACAAACATATAGTCCAATGGAACAGATCGGAGAACCCAGAAATTAATCTATGCATTTATGGTTAATTGATCTTCAATAAAGTTGCCAAAAACACACAGTATGGAAAGGACAGTCTTTTCAATAAATGGGGTTAGTAAATTAGATATCCACATGCAGAAGACTAAGTGGATCCTCATCTCACACCATATACAAATATGAACTCAAAATGAACTAAAGACTTAAATGTAAGATCTGAAACTGTAAAATTACCAGAAGAACACTTGGGGAAAAAGTTTCTTGACATTGGTTTTGGCAATTTTTTTTAATGTGACCCCAAAATCAAAGGCAACACAAGCAAAAATAGACAATGGGATTACATCAAACTAAAAAGCTTCTGCATAGCAAAAGAAACTATAAACAAGGAGAAGAGAACCTACGGAATGGGAGAAAATATTTGCAAACTATACATGCAATAAAGGGGTAATATTCAAAATTTATTAGGAATTCAACTCTATAGCATGAAAACAACCCCATTAAAAATCAGCAATGACCTGACAGACATTTCTCAAAAGACTACAAATGGCCAATAATATATGAAAAAATGTTCAACATCACTAATTATCAGGGAAATACAAATCAAAACCACAATGAGATATCATCTCACACCTGTTAGAATGGCTACTAAAAGACAAAAGATAAGAGTTGGCAAGTATGTGGAAAAAGGGAACCCTTGTACACTGTTGATGGGAATGTAAATTGGTACAGCCATTATGGAAAACAGTATGAAGGCTCCTCAAAAAATTAAAAATGGAACTACCATAGGATCTATCAATCCCATTAATATTTCAAAATACTAATGAAATTAGAATTTTGAAGACATATCTGCACTACTATGTTCATTGTACTATTATTTGCAATAGCCAAGATATGGAATCAACCTAAGTGTTCATTGACAAATAAATAAAGAGAATATGGCATAAATATACAATGAAATATTATTCAACCTTAAAAAAGAAAACATTGTCATTTGTGACAACATGGGTTAACCTAGAGGACATTATGCTAAGTATAATAAGCCAGGCACTTAAAGACAAATACAGCATGATCTCACTCATATGTGGGATATTAAAAAAGTCAAACTCACAGAAGTAGAGAGTGGAATGGTGATTACCAGCAGCCAGGGTATGGGGAAAATGAGGAGATGTTGCTCAAAGGACACAACGTTTCAGTTATGCAAGATGAGTAAGTTCTGAGGATCTAATATACAGCATGGTAACCATAGTTAATAATACTGTATTGTATACTGGAAATTTGCTTAGAGAGTAGACCTTAAATGCTCTCACCACAAACACAAAAGATAACTTTGTAAGGTGATGATTAATCAGTTTGATTGTGGTAATCATTTCACAATACCTACATATATCAAAACATCAGATTATACACCATATGTACAATTTTTGTCAATGATAACTGAATAAAGTTAGAAAAAGGAAAAAAATAAACACAAAGAAAGTAGAAGAAAAGAAAGAATAAAGGTAAGATCAGAAATTAATGATCTAGAAAAAAGTTTAAGTGATTTATTAAATAGACTAAATAAAGATATGGCATGAATGTTCAAGAAAAAGGAGAGAAGCCACAAAAAAATACTAGAAATGATAATACTCTAGAAATATAAATAATTTAGGATTATGCTCTAGGAATAGAATTAGAGATACAGTAGAGATTTAAAAATAATAAGGCCAGGTACAGTGGCTCATGCCTGTAATCCCAACACTTTGGGAGGCCAAGGCAGGCAGATCACGTGAGGCCAAGAGTTTGAGACCATCCTGCTCAAAATGGTGAAACCTTATCTCTACTAAAAATACAACACTTAGCCAGGCGTGGAGGCACACGCCTGTAATCCCAGCTGCTCAGGAGGCTGAAGCACAAGAATCACTTGAACCAGGGAGGCAGAGGTTGCAGTGACCCGATATCATGCCACTGCCCTCCAGCCTGGACGATAGAGAGAGACTCTGTCTCAAAAAATAAAATAAAATAAAAAATAAAATAAAAATTGATCAAATTGAAAAATTCAAAAGAAATGTAAAATTTTTTTAATAAAAGAAAGCTTTCCTGCACTAATTCAAGAAGAAAATATCTCATTAGACATGTAACCAATAAATAAATTGAATCAAAATATAAAATCTATCACAAAAGAAACACCAGATCCAGATGATTTTATTGGCAATGTCTACCAAAGATTCAAAGACCAGTTATAAACTGGTTCATGTTTTGAAGAGAGAAAACATTCTTCAACTGTTTTATGAGGTTAAGATAACCTTGATTCAAATTCAGATAACATAGCAGATGAAAAGAAAATTACAGGCCAATCTTATTCATGAATATTGATGCAAAAATCTCATGGTGATATTACAATCAAACCCATCAATGTATGAAAATATTTCTTAACCAAAGTAAGTTTAACATTTTTTAAAATCTGTTAATATATTTCCACACATTTATAGATTAATTCAGAAAAACCATGTGATTGTTTCAATAGATGCAGATAAATGATTAAATAATTTCCTGATAAAAATGCTTAACAAAATAAAATAGAAGGAATGTCCTTCATATAATAAGTCATTTCTACAAAAAAAAAAAAAAAAAACCTACAGAAAACATCATTTGTTAAAGGGAAATGATAGCTTTCCCCAAAGTCAGAAATATGAAGACATTTGGCAAAAGTTTTTAAAGGCTGATATACCACAAGTGGGTGAGAACATGGGACAAGGGGACTCTCATACATTGCTGGTGGAGAGTATGGTATATTAGAAAGCAATTTGGCAACATCTTGCAAAACTGCAGTTGTGTGTGACCTAAAACCTATTATTAATTCATGCCCTAGAGAAGTGCCACTCAAAGTGTGTGCCTCAGACCAGCTGCTATCCACAAATTGTTATCAGAAAATGGAGTATTTTGAGTAATGATGCCCTCAAGAAACTCTTATGTATATGAATGGGGAGACATTTACAAAAATATCACTGCAGAAGTTAGTAGCAACAATAAAAAGGAAATAAATAAATTATGATATATTTATATAATGGAATACTATACAGCAGTTAAAATCAATAATCTAGCCCTAGATTCATTAACATTGATATATTTCAAAGAATAATACTGAATATAAAAGACAAACTTCAGGACAATATATACAAAATATTATTTACATGAAGACTAAGCACATGTAAAATCATGTCACATTTTAAGGATATCTGCATATCAAGTAAGTAAAGGTATGAAAACATACTTTTATATAACATATATAAAACATGGAATGAGAAACACAAACTCAGGATCTGAGAAGGAAAAGGTAAGACTTGGATTACAGCAGAACTATATGGAGGCTTCAACTATATATGTTACTTTTTTTAAATGTTGTTAGCAATTACAGAAAAAAAATGTTGAGTTGGCTGGGTGCCATGGCCCATGCCTGTAATCTCAGCACTTTGGGAGGCTGAGGCAAGAGGATTGTTGAGCCCAGGAGTTCGAGACCAGCCTGGGCAACATAGGGAGACCCTGTTTCTACAAAAATAACAAATTAATAATAATAATGTTAAGAATGGATATATCTTCATGATGGCTCCATGAGTATGCATTATAGTATTTTCTGAATTTTTTATTTACTTGAGATCTTTCACAATAACTTTTGAAGTCATGATTTAGAGAGAATGGATCATAAAGGCTTCACTTTAGACATGAAGAAAGTAAACTATGGAGAAATTCAGAATCTTACTCAAGTTTACACAACTGGTCCTAGAAGCCATGTTCTGTGACCCCCAAACTCCCATACCACATTGACCACTATATGAGAGTCACAGAAGACCCTTAAGAGTCATCTCTCTAATATCTTTGACATCACCATGTAATAATCTTTTTCTCTTGGGAAAAAACAGAATTAACAAATTGTCAATTAAACAAGTTACACCAAGATCTGTAGACCTTTCTTCAGAAGACAATATATGCTAACGAAAAAGTAAATACAACTTCAGCATCCCTTGCTCACAGTCCCTTTGTTTGGAGATTTTGCTAGCTTGCTTTCCATGATTCTATTAAACAATAGACAAAACCAATGCCTAAGAATGTACAAGCATGGTGATAAATGTCCCTAGTGAACTTGTCTGAAATAAAGTAAGAAAGTTATGATTACATGTCAACAAGAGCCACAGTTTCTGACCCAGGGGAGGTAACAAAGGGGTCAGAACACCTCGGTCTTCGAAGCATACTTCCCCAAAGAGTTGGCTGTGGGATATATGCAAACCTTTCCAGGTCTGCTTCTGATATAAATTGTGAGTCACACCACTCTCAGAGATCCAGACTTCTCAGAACATAAATATCTCTCTCAAAGGGAAGCCTGAAAGCATGACAAGAAATATCTGAATTATGCTTATACTTGGTTGAATAGGGCAATAAAAGCCCTTTGCACTCTGTCCTTTTGTTATATCATGATTTAAAAATGTTTAAGACCCAGCCTAAGCAGAGGAGGCAGCTCTTGACCTACTATAAGGCAATGAGATTAGTTGCACTGGTTGAGGCACACTATTACCCTAGCAGTTGGGGAGCAGGGTGGGCATATAATACCTTTCTTCCAGAATCTTCTGGAA
Source organism: Pan troglodytes (assembly GCF_028858775.2). NCBI lineage: Eukaryota > Metazoa > Chordata > Mammalia > Primates > Hominidae > Pan > Pan troglodytes. The sequence continues at coordinate 111,786,329 of NC_086015.1, forward strand.
TTTGATTCGCATCAGTTTGCCCTGTGCTCTGGCTTGGAACAATGTGAAGACTTTAGATAGTCTCTCATCTCTTATTGCTTCCAGTTGGCCCAGAAACCCAGCTTTAAAAAACACCTAAAGGAAAAGTCAGATGTTAGCTCCACTGATAATGGGTATTCAGCAAATGTTTATTAAATGATCCTGTGAGCAACTGTTGTGTTCCTAGGGATAACTGTATCAATTCCATTTCTTGTAAGTTTTATTTAATGTGTAAAATCTACTTCTTAGAAAGTTTGATTTTATAAATCTGAAATGTGAAAAAAAAAAGTTATTAAATCATGTGGTTCTATTGTTTGCCTAAGAACTTAAACTATTCTTCCCCTTATCTATTAATAATGTCTCAATTGTTTAGGGAACCTGGTTTAAGTTTTAAGATGGGCTCAGGCATGCAGTGTGCCAAAGTACCAGGTAGGGTTCTGCAAACATTTTCTGTGAAGGATCAGATAGTAAATATTTTTAGGCTTTATGGGCTATATACAATCTCTGTAGGATATTCTTGTTTTTTAAACAATTCGTGAACCATCTAAAACCATTTTTAGCTAGTGGGCCATATATTGAAAAAACAGTCCATGGACATGGCTCTTGGGCCATAGTTTGCTGACCTCTGTTCTAGAGTAAGGTACTTTTGTCTAGGCATCAAATAATCCACAAAAGTATTTTTTCAAGAATGATTACTAACAAACAAGGTGAAATGAGTGAGGTGCCTAAAGCACACATTTTATGGAGGCACTAAGTGTGAGAGTGCCCTGAGAGTGTGTGCCTTTCAACCTCACTTGCCCAACCCTGAGAATGAGAGCCTCTTTGAAATTTGTGCCTTAGGAGCTTCACTTGCTTCATGTCAATCTTGGCCCAGATGAATAGTATACAGTAAAAATAACTAAACACACAAGGAAGGAAGGCATCATCAGTGAAAATCAGCAGAAACAATAAACAGCAGAAACTGACTCTCAGGTACTCAAAATATGGGAGTCAACATTTTATAACCATATCCTACAGAGTTCTAATTCTATGAGGTCTTTATCCTGAATTTTTTAACTCTCCTTCAAATCATTTGTTCCTTATATGAATGTCATTAGGAACAAACTGATGTTGACTGCCAGCTAACACCAAATCTATTGATAAGTTAGAAGTTTCCCAAAATATGTGAGTCATGCCAATATCATCTAAGATGAAGTAGAATTTAGGGAATCACATTTAAGGAAGTTGGTTTTGGATTAATTTTTTGATAGTGGGTTAACTTTAAAGTTTTAAATTCCTCAGAAAAATTAGTCCCTAAGAGAATACTGTCCCTGAAAGAATATGGTGGATGAATCAGTTCACACACAGACAAGCCATTAGCTCTAGGAAGCTGATTCACCTTTTTCTACCTCTGATATATACACATTTTCTCATAACATCAGGTTAATTCAGTATTTTATATCTTGACACAAATTTGCTTAGTTGACTAATTATAAAAATGTAAATGTAGTCAAAACTGAGGTTTAAAAAACATTGAATATTTTTCTCAAACAGCACCAAAGTTTTCACCTTCAACTAAGATCTGTTTGTGATATTTATGGTCATGAGAGCTGAAGAATGCCTTATAATTGAGCATTCACAGGTATTTTAAGATACACAGTCTTCCCCCCATTCGTCTCCAAATGCATTCTTTGCAGTTTTCTGGTTACCTTAGTGATTCCAAATCGGTACTGGGTATGGTCTATCTCCAAGGAGCCAAGTAATTCTTCAGCTGCTTTTCTGCTGCTCACAAACTTGCTCTTTGGAAAGGTCCTTGGATTCAGAATGCAGTACCTAATTTAAAATAAAGAAAAAATCATGAGTTTGGGAAATCATATTATTCAAATAAAGACTAATCTAGACAAATGAGGTGAAAGGAGATATAGATTTTTATCTGTTACTAATATGTTCAATTTTCACAAGATTCTTAGTAACAATAATGAGGGTACAAGCAATAATCCCTTGCATTGGTATAATAGTTTGTACTTTTCATATTGCTTTAGAGGCAACCTCATTTGATTGATTGCTCAATTAGGCAGGGGCAGGATTGGAAGAGGAAAGAGAGGGAGGGAGGAAAGAATAAGTATCTCTACTGTATAGATAAGGAAACTGAAAAGCAGAGACATTAAATGTCTTTTCCAGGATTCCTTTACCCTGTTGGTGAGTTGGTGGAAAACAAGAAATATGCCTCCTAATTCTAAAGCAAGAAATATGCCCCTTTTTACTCTACCAAACTTTGCTCTAATTGATTTGATGACCTATAATTTAAACTTCTAGAATCCAGGAAATAGAAAAGATGCCGCTCCTGCCTCCTGCCATACACCCTGCTGGCTTCCTTACTTTCAGGGGCTTGCTAGTAAAGCCACAGCCTGCTTGGATAGCAGCTACGATTAAGTATACACAACATTTCAGAGATTCAATTCAGCCTCCATATGTTTCTTCTGTATATATTTCTTCTATATGTGGGTCTATTATCTTTGTTAATAGAGATTTAAGTATATTACAGTTACATGGATGTTGGATTTAAGGGGAAATAATAATGGAACTCTGTCATCATATATCTTCCCACCACCAAAACACATCGATTTGTAATCTGGAGGACATCAACCAAACAAACAATGCATGCCTAAACACTCGGAAAGGGAGGAAAACAGAATGAACTGCCTCAGGCTTCTTGGATCCTAGAATGTAGGTTTACCTTTGTTTAAAATCAGCATACTGCAGTCGGTTTGGAAAACCTTCACGGCATATCCTAATCCCTTCCAAGACACCATTACAGCGCAACTGCTGTAGAACCAAGTAAGGGTCCAGTATACCTGGAAAAAAAAAAAGAGTCACGGTGGATCTGTGCCTGAAAAAAAATTATTGGCCCAGATTTTGAACCAATTGCTGCATCTTGGGTTAAAAAGAAAGTCTGAATTGGATAGTTTCCACATGATAGGTCATAGATGTTCACTCACTTATGGCCTGATAGTACTCACAGTAATCATCCTATTATGTAGGCATCTCCAAATATGATTTCCCTGAAATTCCTTTAACATGGAACAAGCCCCTTAATTCACAGTCAGATGAGATGTTTATAAGCAAATATTCTTGGAAGGCAAAAAGATTACATTTTTTGCTAGAATGTAAACGGCTGCTCTACGTTCATTTGCCAACCAAAACCAGCCAGAAAGGGTGATAAGAACACAAAAGAGAACTGCCTTCTCCGTGCAGGAGGGGGAAGGGATAAGAACAAGGAAGAATAAAAGGAAAGGGGAAGATGGACACAACCACAACATTCTGTTTACAGTTTTGCTTAGGAAGGACTTGTCCACATCCCAGACTTCATTCTCCCCTTATTTTCATGAGAGTGCCTAAATTCTATTCTGTAGTATAAGCATCCTTCTGTCACCTTCTCGTTCATCAAAAGAAGCTCTACTGCAGCTGTCAGCTGCAATGTCCAATAGAAGCCTTTGAAAAACCATCCAAGAAGCCACTGTCCCTGCCCTCAGCAAGTCTTCTGAAACAAGCCAAGGACCACATCTCCTAACACAAATTCCTACCATGGTATTACATGAAAAATAAAAAAAAAAAGGACTCCATGCCCAAGGTCACAGAAATAAACTTAAATCATATACCCATATTTCTATACTCGAATCCCTTTCACAGATAGAAACAGATGATCTATAAGAAGGCACAAGGGGGGAGGAGCCAAGATGGCCGAATAGGAACAGCTCCGGTCTACAGCTCCCAGCGTGAGCGACGCAGAAGACAGGTGATTTCTGCATTTCCATCTGAGGTACCGGGTTTATCTCACTAGCGAGTGCCAGACAGTGGGCGCAGGCCAGTGGGTGCGCGCACCGTGCGCGAGCCGAAGCAGGGCGAGGCATTGCCTCACCTGGGAAGCGCAAAGGGTCAGGGAGTTCCCTTTCCGAGTCAAAGAAAGGGGTGACAGACGCACCTGGAAAATCAGGTCACTCCCACCCGAATATTGCGCTTTTCAGACCGGCTTAAAAAACGGCGAATCACAAGATTATAGCCCACACCTGGCTCGGAGGGTCCTACGCCCACGGAGTCTCGCTGATTGCTAGCACAGCAGTCTGAGATCAAACTGCAAGGCGGCAGCGAGGCTGGGGGAGGGGCGCCCGCCATTGCCCAGGCTTGCTTAGGTAAACAAAGCAGCCGGGAAGCTCGAACTGGGTGGAGCCCACCACAGCTCAAGGAGGCCTGCCTGCCTCTGTAGGCTCCACCTCTGGGGGCAGGGCACAAACAAACAAAAAGACAGCAGTAACCTCTGCAGACTTAAGTGTCCCTGTCTGACAGCTTTGAAGAGAGCAGTGGTTCTCCCAGCACGCAGCTGGAGATCTGAGAACCGGCAGACTGCCTCCTCAAGTGGGTCCCTGACCCCTGACCCCCGAGCAGCCTAACTGGGAGGCACCCCCCAGCAGGGGCACACTGACACCTCACACGGCAGGGTATTCCAACAGACCTGCAGCTGAGGGTCCTGTCTGTTAGAAGGAAAGCTAACAAACAGAAAGGACATCCACACCGAAAACCCATCTGTACATCACCATCATCAAAGACCAAAAGTAGATAAAACCACAAAGATGGAGAGAAAACAGAACAGAAAAACTGGAAACTCTAAAACGCAGAGCGCCTCTCCTCCTCCAAAGGAACGCAGCTCCTCACCAGCAACGGAACAAAGCTGGATGGAGAATGACTTTGACGAGCTGAGAGAAGAAGGCTTGAGACGATCAAATTACTCTGAGCTACAGGAGGACATTCAAACCAAAGGCAAAGAAGTTGAAAACTTTGAAAAAAAATTTAGACGAATGTATAACTAGAATAACCAATACAGAGAAGTGCTTAAAGGAGCTGATGGAGCTGAAAACCAAGGCTCGAGAACTACGTGAAGAATGCAGAAGCCTCAGGAGCCTATGCGATCAACTGGAAGAAAGGGTATCAGCAATGGAAGATGAAAGGAATGAAATGAAGTGAGAAGGGAAGTTTAGAGAAAAAAGAATAAAAAGAAATGAGCAAAGCCTCCAAGAAATATGGGACTATGTGAAAAGACCAAATCTACGTCTGATTGGTGTACCTGAAAGTGATGGGGAGAATGGAACCAAGTTGGAAAACACTCTGCAGGATATTATCCAGGAGAACTTCCCCAGTCTAGCAAGGCAGGCCAACGTTCAGATTCAGGAAATACAGAGAACGCCACAAAGATACTCCTCGAGAAGAGCAACCCCAAGACACATAATTGTCAGATTCACCAAAGTTGAAATGAAGGAAAAAATGTTAAGGGCAGCCAGACAGAAAGGTCGGGTTACCCTCAAAGGGAAGCCCATCAGACTAACAGCGGATCTCTCGGCAGAAACCCTACAAGCCAGAAGAGAGTGGGGGCCAATATTCAACATTCTTAAAGAAAAGAATTTTCAACCCAGAATTTCATATCCAGCCAAACTAAGCTTCATAAGTGAAGGGGAAATAAAATACTTCACAGACAAGTAAATGCTGAGAGATTTTGTCACCACCAGGCCTGCCCTAAAAGAGCTCCTGAAGGAAGCGCTAAACATGGAAAGGAACAACCAGTACCAGCCGCTGCAAAATCATGCCAAAATGTAAAGACCATCGAGACTAGGAAGAAACTGCAGCAACTAACGAGCAAAATCACCAGCTAACATCATAATGACAGGATCAAATTCACACATAACAATATTAACTTTAAACGTAAATGGACTAAATTCTCCAATTAAAAGACACAGACTGGCAAACTGGATAAAGAGTCAAGACCCATCAGTGTGCTGTATTCAGGAAACCCATCTCACGTGCAGAGACACACATAGGCTCAAGATAAAAGGATGGAGGAAGATCTACCAAGCAAATGGAAAACAAAAAAAGGCAGGGGTTGCAATCCTAGTCTCTGATAAAACACACTTTAAACCAACAAAGATAAAAAGAGACAAAGAAGGCCATTACATAATGGTAAAGGGATCAATTCAACAAGAAGAGCTAACTATCCTAAATATATATGCACCCAATACAGCAGCACCAAGATTCATAAAGCAAGTCCTGAGTGACCTACAAAGAGACTTAGACTCCCACACATTAATAATGGGAGACTTTAACACCCCACTGTCAACATTAGACAGATCAACGAGACAGAAAGTCAACAAGGATACCCAGGAATTGAACTCAGCTCTGCACCAAGTGGACCTAATAGACATCTACAGAACTCTCCACCCCAAATCAACAGAATATACATTTTATTCAGCACCACACCACACCTATTCCAAAATTGACCACATAGTTGGAAGTAAAGCTCTCCTCAGCAAATGCAAAAGAACAGAAATTATAACAAACTATCTCTCAGACCACAGTGCAATCAAACTAGAACTCAGGATTAAGAATCTCACTCAAAACCGCTCAACTACATGGAAACTGAACAACCTGCTCCTGAATGACTACTGGGTACATAACAAAATGAAGGCAGAAATAAAGATGTTCTTTGAAACCAACGAGAACAAAGACACAACATACCAGAATCTCTGGGACGCATTCAAAGCAGTGTGTAGAGGGAAATTTATAGCACTAAATGCCCACAAGAGAAAGCAGGAAAGATCCAAAATTGACACCCTAACATCACAATTAAAAGAACTAGAAAAGCAAGAGCAAACACATTCAAAAGCTAGCAGAAGGCAAGAAATAACTAAAATCAGAGCAGAACTGAAGGAAATAGAGACACAAAAAACCGTTCAAAAAATCAATGAATCCAGGAGCTGGTTTTTTGAAAGGATCAACAAAATTGATAGACCACTAGCAAGACTAATAAAGAAAAAAAGAGAGAAGAATCAAATAGACACAATAAAAAATGATAAAGGGGATATCACCACCGATCCCACAGAAATACAAACTACCATCAGAAAATACTACAAACAACTCTACGCAAATAAACTAGAAAATCTAGAAGAAATGGATAAATTCCTCAACACATACACTCTCCCAAGACTAAACCAGGAAGAAGTTGAATCTCTGAATAGACCAATAACAGGAGCTGATGTGGCAATAATCAATAGTTTACCAACCAAAAAGAGTCCAGGACCAGATGGATTCACAGCTGAATTCTACCAGAGGTACAAGGAGGAACTGGTACCATTCCTTCTGAAACTATTCCAATCAATAGAAAAAGAGGGAATCCTCCCTAACTCATTTTATGAGGCCAGCATCATTCTGATACCAAAGTCGGGCAGAGACACAACCAAAAAAGAGAATTTTAGACCAATATCCTTGATGAACATCGATGCAAAAATCCTCAATAAAATACTGGCAAAACGAATCCAGCAGCACATCAAAAAGCTTATCCACCATGATCAAGTGGGCTTCATCCCTGGGATGCAAGGCTGGTTCAATATACGCAAATCAATAAATGTAATCCAGCATATAAACAGAGCCAAAGACAAAAACCACATGATTATCTCAATAGATGCAGAAAAGGCCTTTGACAAAATTCAACAACCCTTCATGCTAAAAACTCTCAATAAATTAGGTATTGATGGGACGTATTTCAAAATAATAAGAGCTATCTATGACAAACCCACAGCCAATATCATACTGAATGGGCAAAAACTGGAAGCATTCCCTTTGAAAACTGGCACAAGACAGGGATGCCCTCTCTCACCACTCCTATTCAACATAGTGTTGGAAGTTCTGGCCAGGGCAATTAGGCAGGAGAAGGAAATAAAGGGTATTCAATTAGGAAAAGAGGAAGTCAAATTGTCCCTGTTTGCAGATGACATGATTGTATATGTAGAAAACCCCATTGTCTCAGCCCAAAATCTCCTTAAGCTGATAAGCAACTTCAGCAAAGTCTCAGGATACAAAATCAATGTACAAAAATCACAAGCATTCTTATACACCAACAACAGACAAACAGAGAGCCAAATCATGAGTGAACTCCCATTCACAATTGCTTCAAAGAGAATAAAATACCTAGGAATCCAACTTACAAGGGATGTGAAGGACCTCTTCAAGGAAAACTACAAACCACTGCTCAAGGAAATAAAAGAGGATACAAACAAATGGAAGAACATTCCATGCTCATGGGTAGGAAGAATCAATATCGTGAAAATGGCCATACTGCCCAAGGTAATTTACAGATTCAATGCCATCCCCATCAAGCTACCAATGACTTTCTTCACAGAATTGGAAAAAACTACTTTAAAGTTCATATGGAACCAAAAAAGAGCCCGCATCGCCAAGGCAATCCTAAGCCAAAAGAACAAAGCTGGAGGCATCACACTACCTGATTTCAAACTATACTACAAGGCTACAGTAACCAAAACAGCATGGTACTGGTACCAAAACAGAGATATAGATCAATGGAACAGAACAGAGCCCTCAGAAATAACGCCGCATATCTACAACTATCTGATCTTTGACAAACCTGACAAAAACAAGCAATGGGGAAAGGATTCCCTATTTAATAAATGGTGCTGGGAAAACTGGCTAGCCATATGTAGAAAGCTGAAACTGGATCCCTTCCTTGCCCCTTATACAAAAATCAATTCAAGATGGATTAAAGATTTAAACGTTAGACCTCAAACCATAAAAACCCTAGAAGAAAACCTAGGCATTACCATTCAGGACATAGGCATGGGCAAGGACTTCATGTCTAAAACACCAAAAGCAATGGCAACAAAAGCCAAAATTGACAAATGGGATCTAATTAAACTAAAGAGCTTCTGCACAGCAAAAGAAACTACCATCAGAGTGAACAGGCAACCTACAAAATGGGAGAAAATTTTCGCATCCTACTCATCTGACAAAGGGCTAATATCCAGAATCTACAATGAACTCAAACAAATTTACAAGAAAAAAACAAACAACCCCATCAAAAAGTGGGCGAAGGACATGAACAGACACTTCTCAAAAGACGACATTTATGCAGCCAAAAAACACATGAAAAAATGCTCATCATCACTGGCCATCAGAGAAATGCAAATCAAAACCACAATGAGATACCATCTCACACCAGTCAGAATGGCGATCATTAAAAAGTCAGGAAACAACAGGTGCTGGAGAGGATGTGGAGAAATAGGAACACTTTTACACTGTTGGTGGGACTGTAAACTAGTTCAACCATTGTGGAAGTCAGTGTGGCGATTCCTCAGGGATCTAGAACTAGAAATACCATTTGACCCAGCCATCCCATTACTGGGTATATACCCAAATGACTATAAATCATGCTGGTATAAAGACACATGCACACGTATGTTTATTGCGGCATTATTCACAATAGCAAAGACTTGGAACCAACCCAAATGTCCAACAATGATAGACTGGATTAAGAAAATGTGGCACATATACACCATGGAATACTATGCAGCCGTAAAAAATGATGAGTTCGTGTCCTTTGTAGGGACATGGATGAAATTGGAAATCATCATTCTCAGTAAACTATCGCAAGAACAAAAAACCAAACACCGCATATTCTCACTCATAGGTGGGAATTGAACAATGAGATCACATGGACACAGGAAGGGGAATATCACACTCTGGGGACTGTGGTGGGGTGGGGGGAGGAGGGAGGGATAGCATCAGGAGATATACCTAATGCTAGATGACGAGTTAGTGGGTGCAGCGCACCAGCATGGCACATGTATACATATGTAACTAACCTGCACAATGTGCACATGTACCCTAAAACTTAAAGTATAATAAAAAAAAAAAAGAAAAAAAAAGAAGGCACAAGTAGGCTGGCACAGCGGCTCATGCCTGTAATCACGGGACTTTCAGAGGCTGAGGCGGGCAGGTCACTTGAGGCCAGGAGTTCGAGACCAGCCTGACCAACTTGGTGAAACCCCATCTCTACTAAAAATATAAAAATTAGCCAGGCGTGGTGGTACATGCCTGTAGTCCCAGCTACACAGGAGGCTGAGGTACAAGAATTGCTTGAACCCAGGAGGCAGAGATTGTGGTGAGCCAAGATCATACCGCTGCACTTCAGCCACTGCACTCTAGCCTCAGCAACAGAGCAAGACTCTTTTCTCAAATTATTTTTTTTAAAAAAGGGAGGGGTACAGGGAGTAGCATCCTATGACACCTTAACATCAGACTCACTCATTCTCTTTAAGTACATATGAATAACTGTTTTGATTAGATCATGAAGCTTTTCTTATGATTTTGTCTTATGACTTTAAGAAAAAAACCAAACCTGCTGAAATCCAAGTTGACTCGACGGGAAGCAACTCTAATAGGTAACAGAATTGCTCCAAAATAGAACTCAGCTAATTAGATTCCTTGCTAGATGGAAGCAGTGTCCCTAGACACATCCAGAAACCCAGCTGATAGGAAACAATGAGGCACAAACATACAGCCGTGAATGAACATGAAAGTATTTGTATCGCAGAAACTCAAACTGCAGCATCATTGTTTTGTATCACACTTTCCCAAAATAGGCCATAGACTGTCAGGATTGGGGTCTTAATTACAGGAGGTTAATAAAAATGCAAGATACTACGGAACCTCAGAGATCAGAACCAGCAACATCTGGCTATGTATTATTAGGGTGGTTAGTGCTCCAAAGACATAGGGCTTGTCATATACATTCCTTGGAGGCTGACAGCCTCCAAACCAAGCTCCAGAGGGGCCAGTAACTCCAAAGAGGTGGCTGGGAATCTTCAAGCTCATGAAGTAAGGAAAGCAATCCATGTAGTTAATTTTGGTAAAACCCTTGTTTGGGGAATTGAAAACATTAAAAAAAAAATCACTACCATCCACCTATCACATCATCCCCCTACCACTATTCACTGATCAAAAGATAGCCACTACCCAGAGTTACATAACTAAAAAAAAAATGAATGCTATTAGAAAGAGGGAAGATGTTGGCATTGGCAAGGAGGACTAGAGGGTGTTCTCAACAATTAGAAATGGATTTAGGAACTGTCTTTATGGTCAATTTAGATAACTCAGACCAAATAACTTCCTTTATGCTGAAATATCTACCTTAATCCCCTAATTGATTATTCAATTCCATTTTTATTATAGTTTGTCCTTGTAGACAATGGCATGGGAGCTCATTCATGTTCAGCATAAAATTCAAGGAAGAATTTAAATAGTAATATCAAACATTCTAATGTTGCCCAATTGAGACCGCTTTGTGAAACCCTTCTGTACATCCATTTCAATGGCAATATTGAGGAGGTTCCAAAGACCTCATTTTTAACATATTTTCATTTTTCTATATGAAATTCTACCCTTATATAAAAGGCACCAATAAATATTTCTTTAAAAGATATTCAATATAGCTAATATCAAATCTATTTCCTAGTGTGAATTACAAAGAAATCTAGTTCTTACCTGGTATTTTGTTCACATTGGGATTTATGCATCTCACAAAATGAGGTGCTGTTGATTTCAGATTAGCCATCAATTTATTCAGGTTTTCCTAAAATGGAGACCATAATAAACACAAAATCACTTTGCAAATCACTAAAAACACCAATCCACTTCACAAATGTCTCCAAATCTATCAACTTAATCTCATAGCCAAGATGCATTCTAACAGTAAAATAATGAATTCAACATTCTTTACTGCCTACCAAATGCACATTATTTCTTTCCTATGGCAAGTCAATATTTATTTGACAGACATAGTTCAATTGTGAATCATCTCTACCTATTTTGAATTTGATAGCAATATCAAAGTTATGGCTGGGCAATAAAATGGCTTGAAAAAAGAAATTGTTTCTCAAGTTCTCTCTCTGTGGAAAACCTTTATCTTAGGTCAGATTCTCTAGAAGCCAAACCTGAGATGGGAATTCTGGTTCAAGAGATTTTTAGGGAGTGAAGAAAGCTGGGAACAGCAGGGGAAGAGAAAAGCAATGATTCAGACTCAGCTTTAGTCTGATCCTTGCAAGCAAGAGCTGTAAACACGAATGCACCAATTGCAGCATAGGTGGTCCCCCTTGAGGCAAGGGAGAGGCTAAAGTCGGGAGAGGAGGGCAAAGAGGCAGCTTAGTTTCCCCTTTGGCTAAGTGCAATTCTGACAACTCAGAGTTGTTATGAGCCAATATGCACATCAGCTGGAAGATGGGTGCAGGCATGATAAAGGGGATGTAAGTGGGAACCAACAGTGTCCTCTAAAGCCCTTGATAATAACAGCATAAACTTCAACTTTTCCAACTTGCTAGCTCCTGATACTTTATCCTTATTTGAAGATGTGAAATGTCAACTAAATAATAACATATGCAGATTGTGAGGCAATTAATATATGAATAGATGTAATTAAAAATTACTTTATGCAGAGATGCAACCGTTTGGAATGAAGCTCCTTTCTTTCGTTTCGTCTCCCCAAATGGTATAGCTAGCCAAAAAAAAAAAAAGAAAAAGATGAAAACATGTAAAAAGCTCATTTTTATCACATTATCCTACCCCACTGATAGAAGCATAAATTCACCAGAGTTCTAGAACAATATGGCAATATCTACCAAAAGCTTCAAAATATTTATGTCTTTTATCACAAAATGTATATTTTTAGTGTTTTTCCTTAAGGATATAATCAGGCAACTGTGCAATGATACTCACTGAAGCATTATTTAGTCATTGCAAAAAAATTAAGCAAAAATAAAATTCATCAACAAATGCACATCAGAGGAGATTAATTTATGAGAGAATATGCATACAGTGAAACACTGTAAGCTTTTAAAATGATGATGTGGATCCATATAACTTATATGGAAAGATTTCTAGGATGTTTTTAGATAAAAAGTTAGTTTACAAAGCCTAAATTTTATATATGATGACCCTGAGTATGTATACATGTTTTTTTAAGTGCAGCTGTGTTATAGGTGACTATAAACATGAAAAATGTTGGGAGGTGTAAATACCAAAATGTAAACAGTTTGTTAATCTATATGAGATTACAGATAATTTTTATGTTCTTTTTTCAGTTTTTCTATATTGTCTGTGTTTTTAGCAACATTCATGTATTTATTTTCATGATTTATAAAAAATAATAAGTCTATTTCCATTTTCTTGAAGAAAAAGAACCTGTGCTATAAAAAAAAAGGCCATTCTGAACAATTCTTGTCTTTTAGTTCCAAAGAACACAGTACACACCCTGAAGAGTTAGAAGACGATTTCTCCTCTAATTCTCTGCCCAAACCATTCTCTGATCTCTTATGATCAGAGAATTACTCAACTGGGAGTCATAAGCTTATGTGGCTACTATCAAATAGACTTCTCAGAGGTACTTTAGCAGCTATTAGAATCAGGCAAATGTACTGCCTGAAGATTAGCCGGGTCCAGACACAGTAGCTTCCATCTCTTCTTGAGGCAGGCCCAGAGGATTTCAGGCATGTTCCAGAATTATGTCATCATGTGCTGATGAAGCCAGAAAGTGCTAAATTTTCTCTCCATTCCCTATGTCAGTTGAGAGAACCAATCAGCCTGATAGGGGCTGGGAGTTAACATGCAGCTGGGTGTAAGATAACAGCAGGGTATGTTCGAAAGTGAGAGTACACACCCCATTTAAAGAACAGTTGGTGTACTGTTGCCATGGGGAAATCAGAACCCAGGCTGGCCAGATTATCTATTTCCCCAGAATTTCCATTTTTCAAAAGAAAACGGAAACTCAAATGTGCATGTGAAATCTGATTTTTTTAACTTGTGTGGACCAAACAAAACGTGTTTGAAGGCCAGTTTCTGCTCAGAGGCTGTCGATCTGTGACTTTTGCTGTAAATCGTGGAGAGCTTCCCTCTGTATGTAGTTAGCATTTCGTTCAGTGAGGCTGGTGTTAGCAACTTTGGCTCAGTATCTTCAAATCCATCACATGATGGTGCAGAAGTTTTCACTGCATCCTAAATGCATGTAGCCTGTCTGTCTCTGTTTTGTTTATTCCTGGGAGACAGTGAGTAGAATAGGCACTAAACTAGAAAACAGAAGTCTATATTTCTACCTAGCCTTTTGCCATATAGTAGATTTGTAAAATCAGGGATGCTACTTAACTTCTCTATATTTGTTCCTGTGATAAGTTAAGTAGGATCCCTGATTTTATAAATCTACGACATGGCAAAGGCTAGGTGGAAAGACAGGAACATTCTGTATATATCTTAAAGTGTCAGGTAAGAAATGAGTAAGATAATGTATCTAACAGTACTTTGTAAATTACAAACTACTAAACAAGATTAGTTGTCAGAATAGAATGCCTGTTAAACAGGTATTTGCTGCATGCTAGAGGCTACAGTTGAACAAGTCAGACATAATCCCTGCCCTCGTGAAGCTTCTAATAACCCTAAGTGCACAGAGTGCTGTGAAAGAGAATATTCCAAGATATTTGGGGCAATAACTATAATTATATATATATAGTTATATAGATATTTGGGACAATAAGTTATTGCCCCAAAATCATTCATCAAAACATGTTTTTTGTTTTCCCTTTGTAGCTAGGTGAAGTAGAAGACAAAAGCAGGCCAGGAACAGACTTCTTGAATCTATCTTAGAGCACTAGTACCATCTCCCTGAAGAACCCCCAGCCTGAAGACAGAAAGACTAATAAGAGGGGACGACTCAGACCACAGGGAGCAGAAACATATCACAGGAAAGAAGCAAGAATTTTTGCAAAAGCTGAGGCAGCCATGGGTTCCATTCTGAGGCTGAAAAATCAAGGAAGATTGGATGACTCACCACTGTCAGTACTCATGTAATTTTCAAAAAGGCTCGCCAGGAGTCTGTTGGAAGACTTCTGAAATACAGCTACCACTGTTTCATTAAGGAGGTCTTTGTTCTTTTCCAGCCAACCACTGATATTATAAGGTACCTTTGGAAAGGCATGCATTTCAGGTAACAAAAAGAAAAAAAATTGCATAAGTTAACATAGAAGGCTGTGCATTACCCATTTTTTTTTTTTGAGACAGGGCCTCATTCTGTTATCCAGGCTAGAATGCAGTGGCATAGTCACAGTTCACTGTAGCCTCGACCTCCTGGTCTCAATCAATCCTTCCCCTTCAGCCTCCAGAGTAGCTGGGACTATAGGCACATGCCACCATGCCTGGCTAATTTTTTTTGTATTTTTATTTATTTTGTGTGTGTGTGGAGATTTGGTTTCCACATGTTGCTCGGTTTGGTCTCAAACTCCTAGGGCTCAAGCAATCCACCCATCTCAGCCTCCCAAAGTGCTGGGATTACAGGGAGCCACCATGCCCAGCCTGTGCATTACTTTTAATAAATCACAAATTATATGGGTCCTTTACCTTTAAATCAGTTTAATGTAATAGTACAGAATAACCTCCAAAAGCCCATTGTGCAGCCCAAAAAGATTCTCAAGATTCTTATCATTAACATTGTCAAAAGAAAGGAACAGACAGGAAGGGAAGAAGGGAGAGAGATAGGGGAAGAAGTAGAAGAGAGGAGAGAAAAGAAAGGGGGGAGAGAGCAACAGAGAGGAAGGAAGGATTGAATGGTATTTCACACCAGCAGTCCTTTAAAGGCAAGAATGGTGAAATAATCCAACTGTCTCTGACATACAGTGAACACTCAAAAAAAAAACCCAGCAATTGCAATGGTATTTTACTGTATATATCATTATAATTAATATGCCAGGATATCAAAGAAGAGAACTATAAACATATCTGTGTACAGCTGGCAGGCCATTTTTAGGTCGAAGTATTATTTTATCTTTTATCAATTCTCTTTTTGTTCCACCAGAGTCACCAGCCAGAAGTAGAAATGCAGAAAAAGGGGCATATACACTGGTGAGGAAATGAGAGGTAGCAAGGGTCATTAGAAACCGTTTTTGGCCATAGTTTGGAGACCATTACTTCACATTGACTATTTCTTTACGGGAGAATAAAAAAATCTTCAATAAAAAGATCAACTGAAATCATTCATTCACACAACGTTAAGTTAAAAGGAAGGACAAATGGGGGAAAACCATGACTTTGATGGTCTCCATGCCTTTCTGAAGCTGCCTTGCTTTGAGTTGAGGTTGACAGAGTCCATTTGGAGATTTTTGACCTCTGTGCACATGGAATGCTATTGTTCATTTCCTGAGTGCTAAAAGGCTACACTACCTTTTTTGTGGAACTGAGATGTATTTTGTTCTTTTCTTCATTTAATCTAAACATTACTTAAATATCATCTAAGGACTTTGGCTGAGCGCATTTGAAACAAAGTCAGGAAAATTCAAGACCGGGGGTCCAGAGGTAACTCACCACTCCTGCATAATGGACAAGTTCAAAATGAGCTTCAAATTTCTTCTTATCAGGTTTGGGCTTCTGGAGATGAACCGACTTTCCAAAATGGTTGTCAAAGAGTTTGGTCTTGAAAGTCAGGTCTGTAGCCTTAGGAAACATACACTCTTCTTCAAGGATGGAAAGGATGCCCATTGGCTGTTGAAGAGACATAAGAGCAGCAGATTTCTTTAAAAACACCGGCACTTTCAGTAGGGGGTCAGTATAAATTCTTTCCCAGGAACCTAATCAATTGACAAAGGGAAGAATATTCACTGTATAAAACTAGCAATCATCCATTCAACAAATATTAATTAAATATCTGCTACTTAATAACGATACCAGTAGCCGCTAGTGATTGATGCAGCTGTGAGCCACATATACAAAGTGCCTGTCCTCAGGGTGCATACATTTAGTGGAGTGGCAGACGGTAGGCAAGTAAACAAAGAAATAACTCCAAAAAACAAATGACTTAGTTTCATATAAATGCTCTGAGGAAAACATACAAAGTAAAGAAGTAGAGAATGACAGGAGGTAAGGAGGTTTTAGATAGAGTCATTGGGTAAGACACCTCTCCTGAATGAGAACAACAAGCTGACAAGATCTGTGCACAAGTATTCCAGGCAGAAAAATGAAGAATGCAAAGGCCCCGAGGCCAGAGCCCACTTGGCAAGTCTGAGGTCCTGCCAGAGGCCAGTGTGGGCAGAGAAAAGCTAGCTTGACGGAGCACATTTTAAGAGATAATGTCAAAGGGGTAAGGAGCAGCTGGAGCTCAAAGGCCTTATAGGCTGTAGTAAGACATGTGGCTTTCATTTTAAATGTAATAGGAAGCCTTTGGAGGCTTTTTAAATGAAGTGCTGTGATTTGATGTATGCTTAAAGAGGATCATTGGTTTAGAAAGTAGGGCTCATGGGCTCAGTCCTGCCTGCACTCTGTACTGGAAAGCCAGTGAGCTAAGAATGGCTTTTACATTTTTAAAGGGTTTTAAAAAACAAACAGATTGGGTGAGGTGGCTCACACCAGCACTTTGGGAGGCTGAGGCGGGCAGATCACCTGAGATCAGGAGTTCGAGACCAGCCTGGCCAACATGGTAAAATCCTGTCTCTACTAAAAATACAAAAATTAGCCAGGATTGGTGGTGTGTGCCTGTAATCCCAGCTACCCGGGAGGCTGAGGCAGGAGAATCGCTTGAATCTGGGAGGCACAGGTTGCAGTGAGCCCAAATCACACCATTGCACTCCAGCTTGAGCAACAGAGAGAGACTCTGTCTCAAAAAACAAAAAAACAAACAAAAAATGTTACTGCAAATCTCATGACCTCCATTAGCACACTTTTTCTCTAAAGGACCATATAGTCTCTGTCAGACCCTTGCCATCCACTTAGTCATTGAAACACTAAAAGCAGCATGCAACAACATGTAAACAAAATGAGTGTGGCCATGCTCCCATCAAACTTGATTTACCTAAACAGGCTGCAGGCTAGATTGGGTCCACAAAGTCAGTTTGCTGACCCCTGGTCTAGAGTAGTGGTAGTGTTGGAGCTTATGAGAAGTCATTAAAAATAAGATATGCGTCAAATTTAGAGCTGAGTGCCAACTTGCTGATGGAGAGAATGTGGTGTGTAGGAAAATTTTATTGCATTTATATAGCGCATAATTTTTAAATGCATTTTTACTTTTATTAGACTTACAAATCCTTTACTTGACTGCAAATTTCCTGAAGGCAAAAACTATTTATAAAAATGCTTACATTTTTCTACAGCATTTTACGCAGAGTCTTATACATAGTAGTGTGGTAGAAGGCCTAAAATTAAGGCCCAACATTATGTGTGCCTTGACATCTGGGAAAAACCAGGAGGGGCTCAAAAGTTCCCTTTCTGTTGTGCTCCCATGTGTTAGATCCCTTAGCCAAACACCTTCCTTATGGCAGGGACCATAGGTAGTGCCTGCTTATACCTGAGTAACGGGTTTCATTTCTCTATCAGCCCATGAAATTATTCAAACAAGCCTGTTGCATCCTTCTGTAGGATTCTATTGTCACGTCACCTATAATTACTACAAAGCCTGCCTCCTAAAGCCCCTGCTTGTTCACTCTATTCTCAGCATAACCCTCTCATGGCCCCGCATGGTTCAAGGTGTCCCCCCTGCAGGCTGTGAGCATAAGTGGCTAATAAAATGCTGGTCTCATCTGTCTAGTGTTGGATGTCATATGTTCAGCCTTTCCCATAAACCTAGGGCAGGATTTCCTCCTTCAGCAATGGGGTGAACAGAGAGCAACCAAAACAAATAGTTGCAAAATAGACTTACTTATTGGTTTAATAAAAAATAAAAGCCTCTGTTTTAAGGCTTATTTCCAATAATACTAGAAGTTCCTGGAGTGCCAGGATGATGCCTTCTGGGGTTTGTACATCATAACCCTTATCATAGTAGGTTCCGAGGTAACTAAAGTGTAGGCCCTCAGCACATTTCTGCTGAGTAATTAATTGACAGGTGAACCCTGAGACATACAGGTCTGAGTTCTGGGAACTTGACTGCTTTGCTGTGATCAATTATCAAACAAAATGTAAGAGTTGCCAATCAAAAAAAGGATGGAGTTATGTGTTTAAAGAAAATACTCATGTGCATACAAGATACAACTAGATATTAATATGATTCATTTTATATTAAAAACACAATAATTAACACATCTGAAAAGTTTCTTTTGGGAGGTGATAACACATAATGCCAAGATACTGCCAGTATTTAAAATATTTTAGAACTTTCTTTGGGATACCTGATACTATTGACTACTAACATGAAAAATTCCTGTTGTCTGATGGTATATCATTACATGTTATTCAGGTCAAGTCAGGCCAATAAGGCAAATAATGTGATCAAGCTAGGTAGTATAGTTTGGACTCAAAAACCAGTGAATGAAAAGTATTGAAGCAAATTTTCTCTTGAGGCTGGTAAAATTCTAAAATCTATCCTAATCCCAATCTCGTGAGAAATTTTCCAAAGAGCTAAATTACTGGAAGAAGTATGTTGCCTTCTAGGGTGTTTACACCAAATGAATAGTAAGTTTTTAAATGTATAACTTGGAGAGTATTTATTAGGAAATAATAGGGAAAATCTCTTTACCAATGCCTTATGTATAACCATAAATATGTAATCATATATTAATACTTTAGTATATAAATTATTGATGTACAAGTTCTAAACAAACTAGAATATTTCAAGTAATAAAATAAGTATGAGCAAATCCTATAATAAATTTGTTCACAGCACAAATGTGAAAGGAGGTCACGGTAAACTTGAAGACCAAATTAACAATTAAAGTTTGTGTTAGAATACATTTTTTACTTTAGTTTGATATAAACTTTTTTTTTTTTTTGAGATAGAATCTCGCTCTGTTGTCCAGGCTGGAGTGCAGTGGTGCGATCTCGGCTCACTACAACCTCCACCTCCCAGGTTCTAGCTATTCTCCTGCCTCAGCCTCCCTAGTAGCTGTGACTACAGGCATGCGCCACCACATCTGGCTAATTTTTGTATTTTGAGTAGAGACAGGGTTTCACCATGTTAGCCAGGCTGGTGTCAAACTCCTGACCTCAAGTGATCCACTCACCTTGGCCTCCCAAAGTGCTGGGATTACAGGCATAAGCCACTGCACCCAGCTGATATAGACTTTTCTGTAAACTTACAAATATGAAACTTTTATGTAATGAAAATCCTTTTTTCTTATACGTATACAGAGATGCATGTTATACAACATTTTATATATATTGATGTGTTTTAGTACTTTCAAATTTTAAAAACATCCCATTATGCATTTTATTTCAAGGACTGAGTTTGATCATTAATATTTGCTACAAATCTTCTTCAGATAGCCCCAACGAACATAATGGGTCTTTTCAAAATTTAGAATCTTTTCAAGGAAGGCTTTGGTATTTTCATTTGCCTGACCTGGATCCTGTTAAAATTGTTTGTAGAAAACCAAAGACTTATCTTTTCCTTTTATCATTTGGTCAGTAATTTTTTCTCATTTTATTATATCAGTAGAAAATACAACAGGAAATTACATCCGTGATGCTAGTGTGTTATTTGGAATAACCAAGACTGGCATAAATGAGGCAACAGACTTCAGATCAACTAAAAATCAGTAACATTCACAGAACTTGTCAGGATCTGAACAATGTCTATGTCCCATGTTCCTGCCTGAAAACAGTATCTTGTCATAATCAAAGTGAGTATATATTATAGGTGACAATTGCCAGAAGATAAATCTGTTCCTCTGAGGACCTCCAGTTCTTTTGTTTCATTTCTAATGAGACAACTACAGCTCTTATAAGGCCAGAATACATACCAGATCATAGTTGGTTCATCTTTATTACTGTTTTTAATCAGCTCATGTTTGATTCATTATTAATATTTTTTAATCAGCCTGTCTTTCCCCCAGGAAGTTCACTTGTTATAAAATAAATAAAATCAATGGGATATCTACTCCTGTTGGAAATAATAGTTATTTTTAAGAAGATCTAAAGCCTAATAAATGAAATTGATAGGACACGGATTGATAAAACCCAGGGCTTGCAAAGGACAGGGAGAGGTCAGTTGCCCTAGCTCCTTCCTAGCAGGATTGTTGAGAATCAACTGTGACAGCATAGCTAGAGTATTCAGGAAATGAAAGGCTTCAGACTGCCCAGATCCATCTTGAAGATTCACTGCAATCCACGATTATGGCGAGGCCCAAGAGGCATGTAACTGCTAACATGCCGCCATGCTTGCTCCCATGGAGAAAGCCACAGAAAGGACTATACATAATCCCCCAGCAAAGCCTGCTCATCTTTCCCAGAACATGCAGAAAGATTTCAGAGTATTGGGACATCACCAAATTCAGAAACCGTACACTGCAGCTAATTTACTAATAAGCCATGAAGTATTGTCATAAATTACTTAAACTAACTGGTACTTGTCCAATTAAATGAACAAACTACATCCTGCAAGGTAGTGGCCTTGAGGATTGATGGCAGTTGTTTGTTTGCATGCTAATTTGCCAAATTTTGTTAAGCTGCTCTGGGTCTACTCATTCACCTTATGTTAATCAGTTAGTGCTCATATTTTCAGCTCTGTGTTTTTCCAGTCAAGAGCATGACCATTTTTAATCTCGACAAGTTTCCGCTCACGTTAACAGTGGAGGCCATGCATTAGCATCAAATGTGCGGTGAAAGCCTGCATTACAGATGATGGAGTGGGGCAACTGACAAGAGAGTTTCGTTTGGATGCCACGGATGATGCACACAAACACCATTAAGATAAAATGTGCAGGGCTTTCCGCCCCCATTTCCCATCCTCTGATAGGGCCTAAGTCCTGACATGGATCAACGTAGCAGGCAGGGACAATTCTCCCGAAATGAAAATGGACAAAGAGAAAAACATATATTACCTTCTCAATGAGATCTATGCAAGCTTGCAAATCCAGACCAAAGCCAATAGACACCCATTCAATGCTTTCTTTCTTATATTCCTCTTGCTCCAGAACAAACATGTGCCGATTGAAGAATTGTTGTAATTTTTCATTGGTAAAATTAATGCAAAGTTGCTCAAGGCTATTATACTTCAAGGATATGAATAGGTAAGAACAAGAGATAAAAATAAAATTGAGGTCCACTTTCAAGAATGTCCGGTAAAGAAAAAACCATAACCATTATTATATGATCAGAAATAGACCCAACAAGTAACAAATGCTCAATTAACTTAATTAATTGTAATTTTGAATTGTAATATCATTAAGTACAATTTTCTAAAGATTATTACAATAATATAGCACTTAATGGTATTAAAATTTAAAATCATAATTAATTCCTTTACCTCTATTTACCTTTATGTAAGCCAGAATTAAGAAATCAATAAATACTTAATACCATTTGGTATAACAATAATTATTATTGATATTAATTATAGCTCTTTTCCAAACAAGGTAGCCCTTAAGGTTTGCACAGAATGATCCCCATGCTTTGACCATATTTTCCCATCTTCAACTAACGTTTTCTAATCTTCTTATAAATATGCATTGACTTCCTTCTTACCAGATACACTTACCTCAAGGATTTCAAAACCAGTGATGTCAAGAATGCCAATGAAGAACTGCCTTGACAGCTTGGCATCCAGGGCCCTGTTGATCCGTGCTACTAGCCACTTAAACATCCTTTCATACATTGACTTGGACAGGGCACCGACAGCACAGGTTACCTAGAAATCACATTGAAAACACTCCTTCATCTGACTGAAGTGTTCATTTTAATCCTGGGCATTCTCTATCATCAACTGCTTTCTAGTCAAATTAGGATGTCTTTATTGACCTTCTGTGCTTCCAACATTCTGCTGAATACAAGGAGAAAAGGAAGAAAAGAAAGAGAGAGAGAGAGAAAAAGAAAGAAAGAAAAGGAGAAAGAGGAAGGAAGGGAGGGAGGAAGAGAGGGAGGGAGGGAGGAAGGAAGGAAGGAAAGAAGGGAGGGAGGGAGGAAGAAAGGAAGGAAGGAAGGAAGGAAAGAAGGGAGGGAGGGAGGGAGGGGGAAAATGAAGGAGAGAGGAAGGGAAGAAAAAGGAGGAAAGGAGATGGGTAGGAGAAAGGAGTAAGCTAGCCTGGTGCCTCCTTATGAAAACACAGATGAGAGGAATCATGTTCCTATTATTAAAGGACTAACTATCCTGGGGTATGGTGTGGTGATGTGTCCCAAAGCCTTGCTATTCAAAGTGTGATCCTAAGACCAGCAGCAGCACCACCTAAGAGTTTGTTAAAAATGCAAACTCTCAGGCCCAGTCCCAGACCTACTGAATCAGAATCTGTAAGCTAACAATCCCCAGCTGATTCCTATTGACAAAGACTCTCTCCTTGACCAAACTTTAATGAGGATCCTCTGACCCCTTGCCTCCACCTTACCTGTCCTGTCTTCAGCCTGTCTAGCCCAGCTGCAGGAAGAAGTCTGCTGAATCACTCACCCTTGATCTCTGATTAAATTCCTTATCCCTCACCTTTGATGTATATGTTCTTGGCCTGCCTTTAGCAAGAATCCTGTTAGGTCAATTTAAAAAAATCCTCCTACCCCCTGTTAGTAATTTTCCATCCACTGATCCCCTCCCTCTGGTCTTGGGCTGTAAATCCCCACTTATCCTTGTTTTACTTGCAGTTGAGCCCAGTATCTCTCCCCTGTTGCAATATATCTATTGCAGCAGTCCTGAATGAAGTCTTCCTTACCATGTTAATAAGATTCAGAATATTTGTAATACCATGCACAATAGTTTGAAAAGTAGTGGTACAGTACATTAGAAATTTATAATCCCTAACCCTTGTTCTGCCACTGCTGTAGCTGCTATAAATTGTGTAACCTTTGGCAAGTGATCTAACCTTTCTGGAAAGCAGCATCTTCATCTGAAAAACACTCTTAAAGGATCTTCCTAGCTTAGCTTCCAACTCTTTATTATATTAGTTCCCAGTTTTGGTCTCAACAACCTGGACAGAGAATAGCCATTTGTGAATCATTCTGACTCAGATTCTCCTGCTGTAAAACTGAGGCTGCCTTTTCCTTCCCTGGAGGGGTGTGGAAAAGGTTCTAAAGTAACCTACTGGGGAGAGCGCCAACCTTTGTGCCTGGATGATGCTCTACAAATGCAGATCCTACTTCCATAACTCCAATAGCGCTGCTGTAGTAGCAGGTTTCTGACATACTCCAAGGAAGGGAGAATTTTAGCTGGCCATTCTCCAAGCCTGGAAACAGAACGTGCTCCAATCACTTAACATTTAAAATAGGCCTATCACATCCATCCTTCTGCCCAGGAGAGAGCACACAGCAGGAGCCAGTTGGTGTCTGGTGGTGATTTAGTTATGAGTCACCCACTCCCTGATCAGTTATCTTGAGTCATTTCCACAGTAATCCATAAGCCGGATGGCATCACAGTTTTTTATTATCAGCATCAAGAGCACACACGTACAAATAAAGCATCAAGAATGATTTTCATCCTCTGTAACACTGAAGAAATCACTCTGTCTACAGCAGTCACTTTGAAACTTTAAAAAGAACATGACTAACTTGCTCACCCCCTTTTAATTCCCTAAATACTTGAGAAGTGGGAGTGGGAGAGACACTGTTAGGTCAGGTGTGAAGTAGTGGAGAAACACAGGAAGAAAGCCTGGAAATGTAGGCAGTAGGATAAATGGATGGTAAAGGTCTGCTGAATGAATTCATGAAACAGATCAATATGTTGCTCACTAATTAATCATTTTCATCATTTTCTGTCCAATGGAGAGGAAATTAGGTGGCTAAATCTATATTTCCACTTTTCAAGGGTTAAATGGACCCATTTCTTAGCTCTTTTTAAAATAACCTCACAGAAGGCTTTGGTTACTGGGGGGCAATAGTGCATATAGAAAACAACAACAGAAAAAAAATAACAAAGTCAAATAGTTAATCTTTTTTGTTTGTTTTTGAGACAGAGTGTTGGTCTGTTGCCCAGGCTGGAGTACAATGGCACGATCTCAGCTCACTGCAACCTCCGCCTCCAAGGTTCAAATGATTCTCTTGCCTCAGCCTCCCAAGTGGCTGGGATTACAAGCACACACCACCATGCCCGGCTAATTTTTTGTATTTTTAGTAGAGACAAGGTTTCACCATGTTGGCCAGGATGGTCTCAAACTCCTGACCTCAGGTGATCCACCCGCCTTGGCCTCCCAAAGTGCTGGAATTATGGGCGTGAGCCACCGTGCCCAGCCAAAATTTTTAACTATGCTGATCCCTCTCTTTCTCATCTGTAAAATAATAATAATGAAATATGTGTAGCTCAGGGTTGTTGTGAGATATCCAGTGAGACAGAGGATATAAACTGACAGCATATTTGACGCTTAGTATCCAATAAATGTTAATCCTCCGTTTTCCACCCCTTTTCTGCTTTTATCACTTTCTCATCCTCACCCCAGTATTTACTTACTAGTTGTGTCACCTTGAGTGGTTAATCTTTCTAAGGGTCACTATCTGTAGCTGTAAAATAGAAATACAAGATCTACTTCATAGGCTTGTTATTCGATTAAATGAGATAATCCATACAAAGCACTTAGTACATCACCTATAGTTAGTACTCAGTGGACATTATTATTATTTTATTATTAATCATAAAGTAACTTATTTCTAGGTGACATAGTTAGAAATATCATGGAATCATAAAATACTAGACCTGAAGATCCTTAGTTCTTGATAGTCATATATAGCAGCTTTCACCTTGGGATGGTATCTCCTCAAAGGAGGAATGCATTTAGAAATGCAAGTGGCATTTTCTGGTTGTCACAGTGACTAAGAATGCTACTGGCATTTAGTTACCTGGGGGCCAGGAATCCCAAACATCTACAGTGTGCAGGACACTCTCATCCATAAAGAACTGTCCCATCTTAAATGCCAATTACCATTGAGAAATACAAAGTTGTTCAACCACTTCACTGTGGGGCTCAGAGAGATGAAGACAATTAACCAAGGTATCGGAGTTAGTTAGCATTATAGCTAGAACTAAATTTTGTATAGAATGTTAACGTTGCAAAAATTTTTCCAATCTTTTGCAATTGTCATCAACAGAGCATACATGTCTCTATTTTTAGCAATGGCAATTGTCTCTATAAAATCAGAAAAATTCCTAAGGGAAAAAAAAAAGCCTTAGAGTATGCTTTCTTACTATGTCTCCAGGAGAGAGAGAGAGAGAGAGAGAGGAGGAGGATTTTTTATTTTAATGTTGAATAATAATATATTAGCTTGTTTCACTGGTCCTATTATAGTAAAGGCTGGAGTCCTTACTATAATGTTGTGTCTTTAATTCCTCAGAACACAATATTAGAGAGCTGAAGACTTGTTCTCAGCCCTCCTAGGGGCTCCTTATTTTTTTTATTTTTTTATTTTTTGCTTTTTTTGTTTTTATTATTATTTTAATTGATAAATAAATATATATATTTATGAGGTACAGAATGATATTTTGATACATGTATACAACGTGGTAATGATCAAATCAGGGTTATCAGCACATCTATACCTCAAATACTGATCATTTCTTTATATTAGAAACATTCAAAATCTGCTCTTCTTGCTATTTGGGCTCATTAGTTTTATACAGAGAAAAACCCTGTTCTATAAACATAGCATGTCATGCATGCATGTTGTGGTGAATGTCTAAGAAGGCATGAAACTGCCGAACTCTAACCCCCTGCCAAGAAATAGCTCAGTTATGTGTCCTGCTGATCGTGATTCAAGTTTAGCTCAATGTAGTCTATTTTAACATATGTAGAGCACTTACGGCTTATAGGGCATTGTTTTAGATGCTTGGAGTACTAAGATGAATTAGACACAGTTCATGCTTCAAAGAGGTTAGAAGACAAAAATCTAAGCAGATTATTTCAATATAGTATAGTTAGTATTATAGTAGAGGTAGAATTATCCATTTATAGAGTAAGCTAAATTAATAAATTGATTTTGATCAGTCATTTAAATGTTTTAAATAACACAGACACATCAGTTACCTTAATATACCAAGGGAAACACATCTATTCTAGTCATCATATATAAGATGACTGTCTTATATTACAAATTTGTACATTTGTCTATCTCTCTTTCAGAGTTAGGGTATATACTGAGTAAGACAATCAGTATCACCTGAGTACTAGCTATATATCCTTTGGAATGTTACTTAACATTCTCTTTGACTCAGTTTCCTCAACTAGGAAAAACATAAATTATGCATTTCTGCCCTACTTAGCTCTGAGTATTATTGTAAGAATAGAAGGCAATAATACTGTGAATGCTTTATCCATACTATGTGTGACACCACTTCCTCTTTCCAGAAAGGCTACATTTCTCAGCCCCTTTCTGTAGCTAAAGGTATTATTTTACTAATTCTTACCAATGGACTGTTAGTGAAAGTGATATTACTTCTAGCCCAAGCAGTTAAAGGTGGTTGTACTTTCTCTGCAAATGATCTTTTCTCCTTGTGCAGTCACTTTGGAGGCCGTGTGTCCCAGATGACATAGAACTACAAAGAACTACATAGAACTACAAAACAGAGAAGGCTGTATACTCTGTATTGCACTTGATGTAAGAAATATTTTGTTGTCACTGAGATTTTAGTGTGTGTGCATTACTGCAGCCCAGCTTATCTCATATTTTCCCTTACACACTACAGATATAAATTATTATTTTTGAAACATACTAGCATGCTTAGATGGTCTCATTATCCAGTGGCCCTGGGAATATTTACTGCATTAAGGCAAAGCCTCAGAGAATTTGTTATTCTCTACTATAACATTCTCCTGGATGCTAAACAAAATCTACATGGCGTTCCATCTCTCATTTCTGTTTTCAACACACACCTCCTTTCAAATATTGATTTTTAGCATATGTCCTAAAACTGTTTCTCAACTAACGTGTCACCATGTGTCTTTTATGCCAAAGGAGCCAATATGCCAAATACGTGAAGCATGCCAATTTGCCAATTTTATCCATGTTAGGAATGAACAGCTTTGAAAGCTTCCTCGCTGGATGACAAAGATGTTGATCACAACAAGTGGAGGGTTTGTCTGCATCTGCAAAGATACTTGCTACCTAAGGGAAAACTTTCAAAATGTATGTTTCAGACAAGAGCATTTACTGTGGTGTGCATCACAAGTAAAAACATTTGGAATAGTCATCCCAAGAGCTCTTTTTTGCTTATTTATAGAAGCTTTCATTATTGCAAACATTCTTAGTAGTTGAAAAATATACAGTACAATATATATACAATTATTGGAAGATCATAGAATAATAATGCTCTTGAAATATCACCTTACCTGTTCTATAGTTTGACCTCTGGTAACATATTCGTTACCAACTTTGATTCTAGGATGGATCAAGCACTTTACCAACTCCGAGGAGTTAATGCCCATGAGGAAAGCAGCTTTGTCAGCATCTGGTCATCAGAAATAGAAGAAAAGGAAGGAGAGAGGAAAACACTGTTAAGATTCATTCCATTATAGCCAAACTAACTACCCAGAGGACAGAAAGATAGTGTGTTTAGATCAACATAGCAAAGTAGATTGTAGTTTTCAAATAAATGCCTGAATCCTAAAAGTTTAAAGGAAATTATTTCTTCGAAATGCAAGTCAAAGCCACATTGAAATCTCACTTCTTCAGTTTGTTGGCATTAAGGAAAAAGAAAATATAATGCCACTCACAGCCACTAGAATGACTATAATCAAAACGGCAGACAATAACAAGTGTTGACAAGGATGTGGAAAAATGTGAACCCTCATGCATTGTGGGTGGGAATGCAAAATGGTGTGTATTTGCTGTGAGAAACAGTTTGACAGTTACTCTGAAGTTAATCATAGAGTTACTATGGAACCCAGCAATATCACTTTTAGGTACACACCCAAGAGAAATGAAAACATATGTTCACACAAAAAATTGTACACAAATGTTTCTAGCAGCATTATTCACAATAGTCAAAAGGTGGGAAAAAGTGAAATGTCCATCACTGATGAATGGATTAAAAAATGTGGTATACTCATATAATACGATATTGCTAGTCATTTTACAAAAATGAAGTATTGATGTGCGCTACAACATGGCTGAAACTTGAAAACATTATGCTAAGTGAAAGGAGTCAGACACGAAAGGCCACATATTGCAGGATTCCATTTCTATGAACTGTTCAGAACAGGCAATCCATAAGGACAGAAAGTCGATTTTGGTTGCCACAGGCTGAGGAGAAGCAAAAATCAAAATAACTACTAATAGTTGCTACTAAAAGTTTATTTTTGTGATAATAAAATGTTCCGGAATTAGATAGTGGTGGTTGCACAGCCTTGAGAATATACTAATACCCAATAACTATACAGTTTAAAAGGTGAATATTATGGTGTATGAATCTTCTAAAAGAGGACTAGTATCAAGAAACAGACTCTTTTAAAAATTGAGATATAATTTGTCTGAAGGACATGGAAAATGCCATCTTTATAATTTGTTTTCTCTTTCTATGTATGTACTTGTGGACTCTTTCAACAAAACACGGACTTGGGCCATGTAATCTGATAATTATAGACAAGCACCAATCAACAGAAGCCAGGACACTTGCCAGCTATCTGTAAAACACCCTTCCTTTCCCGGCAAGGTCTCTGTTTGCTCCGTAGTGCCCTCTGCTGCCCAACAATAATACTTACACCCCACAAAATTGTTTTATGAAACAAAGCTTCCATTTCCTCAAGAAGTGGAGAGTTAAGTATTATCAGAAGGAAAAGTAAATAGGCATGTATCACTTCAGGTATGAAAAAATGACACAAAATAATGACACAGGCAAAAATTTATAAGCTTATTTCAAATTGTAGACTATTTCAGTTACCAACAAAATAAATATTCCACTCATCCAAAACCCCTCTCTGCTTTCTATTTTAAAGGAATTTGGAGATATGCTAATATGTCTGGCATAGTCATTCTGTTGAATAATGTCTTATAATAGAAGGTAATGCAGCCTTTCTTTAATTCACTAAAGAAAAAAAAACTGCAAATTTTCCTGAGCAATAATCACGAACAGAAAATAAAGTAAAAACAAAACACAATTAGAGAGCTCTATCTCGTCTGTATTAGCAATATCAATTTCCTTTTCACAGCCTTTAAAATGTTTACAAGGCTTAAAATGTTTGAAATGTTTGATTTTCTTATAAACTAAAATCAATATATATAATACATACATTGCTACAAGCTACATACCTACTTTATGTTAGTTTATTTGCAGTGATAATAGCCTGGGTACTTGGTTGCTATGAAACCTTTCAAAACACAAAGCCTATTTGGAAAAATAAATGAAAATCAAAGGTAGAGCAGACATGCCCATCCTATACTGAGATGTGCCTGCTAACAGTGCCAGGTTTGGAGGCAAAAGCTTGATAATTTCAAATTGAGAATCCAGTATGTCAAATCATAGACTTTTTGAACTGAAAGAGACTTTATAGAGTATCTAATCCAATGTGAAAATATTTAAAAGATGGGAAGAAATACAATGTGCCTGGTCAACCTGAGTGGAGATGAACAGTAACCAACAATGTGAAAAACAATTTTCCAGTATCTGTCCAGGTTTAAAAAAAAAACAGAGAAACATTTGTTTTTTCTAAGCTTTGGAAGCATGAAGAGAGATAATACAGGTAATAATAGTCTCAAAGAATAGTTCCCCACGCCGAGTCTTCATATATCCTTTTTCCAGTGTTAAGCACAGTCCTTTGAGTCTATTTTTATCCATGAACAAAAGAAATTCAGATTCTCTGAGGAGTATCCCACCTTAAGCTTAACAGAAATAGCATCTAACATTACAGGATTATTTGTCACTTACTCCAGAGATAGTTGAGTATCTATAGACAGGACTAGTGTACCCTGGATTTACTCCAGAGATTTACATTATACATCACATATGTTCTCTGTTTTGGGGGGAAAGAGGAAACAATAGAGGTCATCATGTTCCAAAAAGTAAATTACTTCATTTGCACTAAATGTTTACAGTTTGCAACCAAGATGAAAATGGCGTAAATCTATGACTAAATGCCCATCTGACATTCAGGAACTACTGTTGTAAAGATAGCAATATGTGTAAACATATTTTAATCATATTCCCAAATAGGCTTTATGAAATTCCTACCCATAAGCATCAGTTCCTTCAGGACCTTGTGAATGAACCCATGCACTTTAATTAGGCTGCATGATCTTACCTGGGAGAGGTAACATTTAGCTAGAGCGGTGGTTCTCAAGCATCAGTGTGTATTGGAATAGCCTGGAGAGCTAATCAAAGATTAAACAACAGGCTCCCTGAAGCAGGTTAGGGGCTGGGCCGCTCTAGTTTTATCGTGTTACCCAGGTGATTCTGATACACATAAAAGTTTGAGAACAAAGTTGTTATTGTGGTAGTCCTCAACTTTGACTGCACACTGGGGTCCCTGGCAAGTTGTAAAAACAAATACTGATGCCTGAAATTCACCCACAGAAATCTGGCTTGTCTGACTTGGGTAAGGCCTGAGCTTCAGGATTTTAAAAGTTCCCCAGCGATTCTGTTGAGCAGCCAAGTTTGCAAACTACTGTCTAGAGAATAATAACCAGGTTTCGTAAGTTTATTTTGAAATCAGGAAGATGGAAAGAACAAAGTATGACTTCACCTGAAAACAGGTAAAAAGGTAGAGAAACTCAAAAAGGAATCTTTTCCAAATTTCCAATTCTGTCCCAGTTCAGTCCCATCTGCAAATAACCAGATATGAAAGAATGAAGCAAAATCCAGTTTTGTCAGTCTACAGGGGTTATGATAATGATATTAATCTCTTTTATGGAAGGTTATAATACAATTTTTGAGCTGTTCATATTTCATTAATTTATTAAACAAAGTTTACTGAGCATTTGCTATGTGTAAGCCCTGATGCTAGATAATGTAATAAGAAGATAAATAAAAAAGGCAAAAATCCCTGGCATCAAGAAATTATAATCTATGAGAGTAAATAAGACATGGGAAAAAATAGTATGTCAGTAAAACAACTGCATAAGAGACACAGAAATCGAGTATCACAAAACTGTGAAGTAGGGAAAGAGCCCTTCTGGACTGCATGACTGGGGAAGGATTAAAAAAGAAACAACATTCAATCTGAGCCTTGAAGGATGACAAGAGTTTTTGTAGGCAAATATGGGAGAAGAAGAGTTTCCTTAACAATGAACAGCACGACTTGAAGCCACAGGCGTTGAAGAGTACAAGGTATGGTCAAAGAAGAGGTTGTAACCCAGATGGACTGGACTACGATACCAGGGAGTGAGTGAGAAACTGAGAAAAGCGGGTGACTTCTGGTCGCAGAAGACATCTAATGCCTCTATAACATATTAATTAAAGAATGGGGAAATGTTAAAGGAGCTGTAAGCAGAGAAATGACATAATTAGAGTCATGCTTTAGAATGCTTAATTTTGGAAATGTGCAAGACAGACCAGAGTAGGAAGTTTTAAAGTACAGAGTGAACCCATTGCAGAATGCTGAAGTGTGAGATGCTGAAGCTCCAAATTCGTAATGAGAAAGGGAGAAAGAGAGACTGAGAAATATGACTAGGAGGTTTCCAGTCTGAGAAGTAGAAAGAAGAACAATACCATAAATATGAATAGAAATGCCAATAGGAAGACATCATTTAGGGGAGATGATGGACTTTTAGCCATGCAGAGTTTAGGATACTAGAAAATATGCAGCTGAGAGTTGGAAATATGGAGTTGGAACTCAAGAAAGAGGCAAAGGCTAAGATGCCCCTTTGGGTTTGGGTGCCCTTCCCCGTTCCTTCTTCTCCATCTGTCCAGCTCCTTCAAAACCTTCCTAAATAATTAACTGGGAAAAATTTACCAAAGCTTAATATATTAAGAACCCTTAGAATTAAAGAAAAATTCAACACCTCCATTTTTAAAATGAGCTAAAGGTAGAAGCATACTGAAAAAAACTCAGTATCCAGTAAGATGCTTAAGTTAATTATGGTACATTCATACAATGGAATATTTTGTAGCCATCTAAAAAGATATTGCAGAAAAGACAAAAGATGTTCACATATAATTTGGTTAAAAAATACTAGGCTGAAACAACATGAATATGATCACATATTTTTATTTTAAAAAGTTATATGTGCATATTCAACTAGAAAATGCGTAAAAAATATGTCCTTTGGCATTCACAGTGATTGTCTCTGAGTAGGTAGGATTCACTTAATGAATAATTAGCCATTACTATGTGCCAGGCACATTTTAAAACCTGGAAATATAGCAGTGAACACACCAAATGAGGTCCCTGCTCTTACAAAGCTTACATCTGGTGGAGATTGAGGGGTGGAGGCTAGGACATTCAATAAAAACTAGCTGTATGAATGACATGAAGAAAAATATTTAGATTAGGGGGATAGTGGTGGAGGTAGCTAGAGAAGGCTTTTCTAACAAGGTAACATCCAAGAAGTTACTTTAATAAGTGAGGGAGTAAGACATGAGGACAGGAGAAAAGTTCCAGGCAGAAAGAAGAATTAGTGAAAATAGTCCTGCAATAGGAGTGCTTACATGCTCCAAAAACATCCAAGAGGCCAGGACATGTGAGTGGAGGGAAATGAGAGACGAGAAAATGATAGATTTCGCTACTAACGGTAGGGATTAGAGAGAGACAGAGAAGTATTGGTTGGTGCAAACATAATTGCGGTTTTTGCTATTAAAAGTAAGGACAAAAACCAAAATTACATTTGCACCAACCTAATATCATAGAGGTTAAGGAAGCTGTGACAGGAACGTGGGGTTTTATTTGGAGCCATTGTTGAGTTTAGAGCAGAAGCAGGACATGGTGGAACAAGGGCTGACTGACACTGTGAAAGGACTGACAGTAGCTTCTGGGTGCAGAGCTATCCAACTATCCATCGTAGGCAAGGATGCAAGCAGGGAGACCAGGAAGGAGGCTGTAGTAAGAAATGGTGGCTCGGGCTAGGTGGTGGCAGTGGGCATGGCCATGGTGATAAGTTGTGAGCTTTTGGATGTATTTCAAAGGTAGAGACAATGAAAAAGAGAGGAGTCCAGGATGATTCTGAGATTTGAGTCAGGGCAATTGGGAGAACCTAGGTGGCATTTTTGAAGAAGACCGAGAAATGAAGAGTTGGTAGTAAAGGCAGGGTGGGATGAAGAGTTCAGTTCTATTCATGTTGTGTTTGAGATGGGCACCAAAGAAATGAGCACAGAAAGGGAAGAGGAAAGATTCAAGGCTTGAGCCCTGAGCAGCCCTAGAGCAATTAGCAGTAGGGAAGATAAGGAAGCTCCAGCAAAGAACCTGAGAAGAAGCCAAAAGGGAGAGTGGAGGAGATTACACATTTCATTTGCTCATCTGTGTTTTTTGATTTATCAGTAAGTATGCCTTGTTTTTGTAATAAAAACCATTCTTTAAGAAAAGCCTTTGTTTTAAAGCATGGAAAAAGCAAACAGGATGGCAAAAATAAAATAAGATGCCATAAAAGCATATGTGAATATGTTAATATATAAGATGTTTACAAGATCTTCATAACACATTGCCTCACTTCATTCACATCTGTGCTGTGTCCTCTTCTCTGAGGGACTGACTTCCTGACCACCCTATCTACAACAACCTCTGTATCCTATTATTCTTTATTTTTTTAACTCTGCTTTACTTCCTTTTTGTATGGAACTTGTTACGTATTTATGTATTTATTGTCTACCTCCCACACTAGACAAGACAGGGACAATATCTTGTTCATGGATGTATCCCTAGCATCAAGAATAGTCCCTAGCACAGACTGGCCTCCAAAATTATTTGTTGCACAACAGGCCAGGCATTCAGGCCTGTAATCCCAGCACTTTGGGAGGCCGAGGTGGGTAGATCACTTAAGGTCAGGAGTTGAGACCAGCCTGGCCAACACGGCAAAACCCCATCTCTACTAAAAATATAAAAATTAGCCCAGTGTAGTGGTGCACCTGTAATCCCAGCTTCCCAGCTACTCAGGAGGCTGAGGCACAAGAATCGCTTGAACCTGGGAAGCAGAAGTTGCAGTGAGCTGATATTGCCCCCCTGTACTCCAGCCTAAGCCACAGAGCAAGACTCTGTCTCCATAAAAAAAAAAAAAAAAAAAATCACAAACTTGTCAAACAACAACAAAAAAATCCTAATTTTAAAAACAGGCAAAGGACTTAAATAGACATTTCTCAAAAGATATACAAATGGCC
Source organism: Pan troglodytes (assembly GCF_028858775.2). Classification (NCBI taxonomy): domain Eukaryota; kingdom Metazoa; phylum Chordata; class Mammalia; order Primates; family Hominidae; genus Pan; species Pan troglodytes. Next base: position 111,821,316 of record NC_086015.1, read on the forward strand.
AATAAGCACATAAAAAGATGTTCAACATCACCAACCAGTAGGGAAATGCAAATCAAAACCACAATAAGATACCACTTTATACCCATGAAGATAGCTACTACAAAAAAAAAAAAAAACCAAAAAACAGAAAACAACAAATGTTGGCATGGGTGTGAAGACATTGGAAACTTTGTGCATTGCTGGTGAAAATGAAAAGAGGTATGGCCACTGTGGAAAACAATATGATGGTTCCTAGAAAATATAACAGATTTACCATTTATTCTAACAATTCCACTTCTAGGTATATACACAAATGAATTGAAAGCAGAGACTCAAACAGATATTTATATACTAACATTCATAGCAGCATTACTCACAATAGCCAAAAAGTGGAAGCAACCAAGTGTCCATAGACTGATGAAAAGATAAGCGTGTTATATGCATACACTGGAATATTATTTAGCCTTAAAAAGGAATGAAATTTTGATACATGCTACAACATGGATGAACCTTGAAGACATTATGCTAAGTGAAATAAGCCAGTTACAAAAGGTCAAATATTGTATGATTACACTTACATAAGGTGTCTAGAGTCAGAAGGTGAAACAGTGGTTACCAGGAGTACAGGAAGGGGATAATGGGGAGTTTTGGTTTAATAAGTACATAGTTTATTCAGGCTGACATGATGAAAAAGTTCTGGCAGTGGATTACATTGCTAATTACACAACAATGTGAATGTTCTTCATGCCACTGAACTGTACACTTAAACATGGCTAAAATTGTAAATTGTATGTTATATATATTTTATTCATTAAAAATATAAAATTTAAAAAAGTAGTTGTTGAAAGAGTTGAATGAATGGGTTTTCTCTTTTTGTTTCGGTTGTAAGGAATTTTAATATTAAATGTAATAACAACTATGCTTTCTTCTTTTCATAATTGTGGGGATTTATTTTAATGATCATTCTAGACAGATCATTCATTGTAAGATGCCTCAAATATTTCTGGTAAGCAGATAAGAGTATAGATTTTTTTAAATGTGAAGAAAAAACAAGGAGAAATAAAGCCTCCTGGTCTCACCCCTGTGAGTTAGTTACTTCCCACTGGAATTCCAAGGGCCTTAGTTCACATCTCCATTATGTCACTTAATACATTTTATCATAATTTGCTCCTTATTTTTGTATTTTTATTTTATTTTATTTTTTTGAGACTGAGTCTTGCTCTGTCACCCAGGCTGAAGTGCAGTGGAGCGATCTCGGCTCACTACAACCTCTACCTCCCGGGTTCCAGCGATTCTCATGCCTCAGCCTCCCAAGTAGCTGGGATTATAGGTGTGTGCAACCACGCCTGGCCAATTTTTTGTATTTTTAGTAGAGACAGGGTTTCGCTATATTGGCCAGGCTGGTCTTGAACTCCTGGCCTCAAGTGATCCACCCACCTCGGCCTCCCAAAGTGCTGGGATTACAAGCGTGAGTCACGGTGTCCGGCCATAATTTGTTCCTTTCTCTCATTGTTCTCAATAACCTACGTGCTAAAGGCATACTGTGTCTTAATTCTCCTTCACCCAAGTTTAGCAAATTGACTGGATCATCAATAATTATTGAGGAGTGCTTCTTATTCTGCGATAGGAGGATTCTACATTAGAATGGTAGTTGACAGAACCGTTTTTGAAGAACAGCAATCAAGGGAGACACTATTGATTAATTTTAAGTAAGAGATGAAGTTAACTGCAAGGTAAAGGGGAGCAGGCTTGGGCCCAGGGATTTGAAGTATATACCATATCTTCAAAGTAATTCTTACTTTCTGTGCCATCTGCTTCCAGTTGCTCTTCTCTAGGTTTCTGTTTAAATTTCATGTTTCCAAAGTGCATGATGGCTCCAGTGAGTTTATAGCATCCATACTTCTCATCAGGAAGAAAGCCCAAGATGTCCATGGCTTGCTGTAAAAAGAGAAACAGATGGCCCTGTCTTCATTTGCCTAATGGCTGCAGTGAGCACCTCACCCCCGCTGTGTTACACCTCGGGCTGTGGGCTGAGGGGAATGAGACAGACAGCTCTGTTCAAAGCAATGCAAATCAGCCCTGTTGGCACTTGGTCACCCGCAGTCTGCTCATCCCTTTAAAAGAGAATTAGGAAGGCACAAGACTAGGCTTGTTTAGTTCCCAGTAGTTTTAGAACTTTCCTTCAATGCCCTGCCTCTCTCTTGTTCCTTCCAGCAACAGATCACTAACTGGCTATATGAGGTCAATTATTTTGCCTTTCGTGGTTATGGCAGAAAGCACCATATCTGCTGAGTTGCTTGTTTCTGTGATCCCACAGGTTCTGACTTTATTCCAGAGGAGACACATTTCAAAGACTGGTGAAAAGAAAGGTTTAAGAAAAGCCACCTCACCAGAAAATTGCATCCTAAGAATCCACTGCACAAGGTGTGCATTTTCATACACCCCAGGAGGGAAAAAATTGGTACAATCTTTCTAGTGGTTAATTTAGAATATGTACCAAGGGACTATAAAAAATTCATAATCCTTAGTATTTTCACTTCTAGGAATCTAGCATAAGGTGAATCTGATATACAGAAAAAGTGTTTAGCTACAGAGATATTCACCTCAGTGGGAGTGAAAAAAAAACTTGAGTCTAACACTAAGAGAATAGCTCAATAAACAACAGGACAAATGCCTGATAAAATCTTAAGTATCCACTTAAATGTTTATGAAGAGTTCCTAACGATACTTGAAATGCTTAAACGATTAAACTGAGAAAGCAAATTCTATATGCCAAATGTCTATGCAGCATAATTACAGTCTTTTGGTAAAAAACAAAAAACACTAACATGACCATACAAAAGCAGCTGCAAATAGATAAAAACAGAATAAAAACTGTAAAGATATACACCAAACAAAAGAGATGTTTGCCATTGAGTTGAAATATCTTTCTACTTTTTCATAGCTTCCAAAGTTACTATATTGACAATGTGCAGTTTTCTCATAAATAAGTAAACTTTGGACAGAAGCAGCCCTACACCCCTACGGAAGCAAGACCACTTCTCTGGGTCCCTAAGAACAGAACTCTAAGATTCTGTCTTTCATTTCTCATTGCCATTACCAGATTTTGCTTTGACAACTAACAAGCCTTACTTCTGTGGCCAGCAATTCTTCAGCATCATCCAAGCTCTCCACAGTAACTGCTCCACAGGAGCAAAAGTGGAAGTCTGAGGGATTTGCAGATACCAGGAGCATGTCTAGAGTGGGAAAACCATTCGTTAAACAGCTTAAAGAAATCTGCAAGGCCTTAGAAAATAATTGGTCAATATTCGCAGTTTAGTCTACAGTTTATATCATACTTGTAAACAAGCCAAAATAAAATCCATATTTTAGACCCAAACTTCTACAATCAATGTTTGCCCTCTATTAACTTGTCAGTCATGTGTTAATGCCTCCCAAGAGAAGACAGGCTGGCAAATTCAAAAAGCGATTCAATTGCCGCAGTTTCAATTGGTGTTAAAAAAAAAACAAAAACAAACAAACAACAACAACAACAAAAACACATGTAATGTGTGTTGGCAAAACTTTGAAAACAGGAATTTGGCCTAGATTTATGACTGAGGGCTGGAGGACAAAAGTATTTTGTAAAATTATAAGTAGAACAGACCTGAGCTTCAAAAGCTAGGAAGCAGCCAGAACCTGGGGTCAGCGCCCAGGGAACATTAGCAGGGCAAGCCTGTCACATCACATCCTCGCTATTAGAGAACTGAGTCTGTCTTTCAAGGGATCCATAAATCAGCTGTTGTGTTCAGTGCTGCACCCTGATATGTCTAAGAGTCCTGACATGATTCACTTAGTCAGGAAACATAATCCAGGCTGAAGCAGAGGCAGGCTGTCAGCCGCGCATTATCAGCTGACTTGGCAGAATCACATTAACCTTTCACTGTCCAACACTTGCTCCCAGTGAAGTTTTTTTGAGCTGATCTTATTTTTCTATTTATTGCTCAATGAAGTGAAAATCGGTTATCTTGAACTCCAAATCTCAGAAACAAAGAAATTGGGCTACATAAATGTTCATAGCAGTTTTGTTAGAAAACAAGTCAAATAACCATCTGCAGTTGAATGGGTTAACAAACTGTTGTATATCCATACAGTGGATTATTATTCAGCAAACAAAGGAATGAGCTATAAATACGTGCTAGAACATGGAAGAATTTCAAAATAATTATGCTGGGTAAAATAAGCCTGACAAGAAGAATATACACTCTATGATTTTGTCTTTAAACATTCTAGAAAATGCAAACTAATCTATGGTGACAGAAAGCATATTAGTGGTTACTTAGGGACTGGGGCTGGGAAAGGAGGGCTCCAATGAGTGAAAAGGGACAGGAGGGAGGTATTATAAAAGATCCAAGGACACTTTTGAAAGTATACATGCATTATGTTGATTGTGGTGACAGTTTCATACACACTCATATATATGTTAACACCTGTTATATACGTAAAACACGTGCAGTGTACTTTAGGTGAAAAGAACTTCAATAAATTTGTTTTATAAAACTTTAAAAATAAAATTGGCCTAGCTTAAATCCAGCAGAATGTGAATATGTGTATTTTAATAAAAATATCCTGTAAAAATTTTTACAGTACTTGTTTTTGAAATGATTTTTATTTTTTAAATTGACAATTTAAAATTGTATATATTTATGGTGTACAACATGATGTTTTGATACATGTATACATTGTGGAATGGCTTATTCCAGCTAAGTAATGTATCTGTCATTTCACATACTTTTTTTTTTTGGTGGTGAGAATATTTAAAATCTACTCTGTTAGCCATTTCAAGTATATAATACATTGTTATTAACTATAATCACTATGTTGTACAATAGATCTTCTGAACTTATTCAGCTTTTTTAGATTCTACATGGGTGAGATCATGTGGTATTTGTCTTTCTGTCCCTGCCTTATTTCATTTAGCATAATGTCCTTCAGGTTCATTCATGTTGCCATACTTGACAAAAATAACAAGATTTTCTTTCCTTTTCTTTTGAGGCAGGGTCTCACTCTGTCACCCAAGCTAAGGTGCAGTGGCATGATCACAGCTCACTGAAGCCTCAATCTCCCAGGCTCAAGTGATCCTCCCACCTCAGCCTCCCTAGTAGCTGAGACCACAGGTGTATGCCACCATGCTCAACTAATTTTTAAATTTTTTGTAGAAACGGGGTCTTGCTATGTTGCCCAGGCTGACCTTGAACTCCTGGGCTCAAGCAATCCTCCCTCCTGGGCCTCCCAAAGTGCTGGGATTACAGTCATGAGCTACCATACCCAGCCAAGATTTCCTTCTTTTTTTAAAGGCATAATAGTATCCTATTGTGTATATATACCACGTTTTCTTTATCCAGTCATCCTTCATGGACACTTAGGTTTTTTCTCTATCTCGGCAATTGTGAACAATGCTGCATTGAACATGGAAGTACAGGTACCTCTTCAGGATACTGAGTTCATTTCCCTTGGATGTATTCCCAGTAGTAGATGACTGGATCATATGGTAGTTCTGTTTGTAATCTTTTGAGTGACTTTCATACCATTTTTCATAATGACTGTAGTAATTTACAGTTGACTCAACAGTGAAAAAGGGTTGCCTTTTCTTCACATCTTTGCCAACATTTGTTATCTCTTGCCTTCTGATAGTAAGACAATATCTCATTATGGTTTTTGCTTTGCATTTCCCTGATGATTATTGATGTTGAGGCTTTTCTCATAGACCTGTTGGCCATTTGCATGTCTTCTTTGGAGAAATGTCTGTCAGGTCCTTTATCCATTTTTTAATCCAGTTGTTTTATTGCTATTGAGTTGAATTCTTTATATATTTTAGATATTCAGCCCTTATCAGATGTACAGTTTGCAAATATTTTTTCCTGTTCATTCAGTAGATTCTCTCTTGATGATGCACAATTGTTGTATACTTTATGAAGTGAATACACAGGGTTGAGGCCAAATGTCAAGGATTCCAGGACGGAAGGACCTCTTGGTCACTTACCATCACTCCTGGAATTTATACACTAGTTGAATAGCAAGAATAGACACAATAAATAAATAGAAAGAAAAAAAGTCAAAAGAAAAAGAGGAGAAAAGGGAAAATATATGTAGGACCAAGCTATACAGACGGCAGTAAGAACTAAGGATTTTGAATGAGCCCTGTCCAAAAGAACTGAAGAAATGAGCCTTAGCTATGCCTGGAACAAGGGTCAGATATAATTGAGAGCAAAGGAGTGAAGGGGTGCTTGTGGCCATGTAGAGGTCAAATAGGGGCTGGCTCTGAGGTAACATGTCACCTCATTTCCTTTGCTCCTTCAGTGGGTGACCAGCCTCTCTGCTGTGATTTCCATACCCAATTCTTTTGTAGTATGGACAAATCCTCATATTTCAGGATATGTGGACATCATCCTCATATCGTTAAGATATGCCCTCTTGTATTAAGCCTCAGGATACTCTGAAGCTCTTCTTTAGCAAACATGGATGGTAAGAGTTCCAGATCATCTTTTAAAATGTCCCCCAAAAGGACAACGGGTGCTAAAACAGGTAGACTGACAATACCCAATTTGGACCACCAGATGTCAGACTTTGCACAGTAATCAATCTCAGCAACCCCCAAAGACAGAAGAAGATAAATGAACTCAGGATAAGCATGCATTTTCCATAGCAGCCCAAAGGCATCAGATGCTTCTATTAGTAAACAGAGTTGCTCTGAAAATAATCTTGCAGTCTCTGCTGGTACCCACATTAGATCTTACGTGTCAGTTGCTCTATACCATCCAGAAACACATGTCAAGAGTGTTAGATTTGATAGGACTAATCAATGGAAGATCAAAAAAAATCCTGTTCCAGGTTGAGGTGGAGAGAAGGTGGGGAGGAGAATACGTGCTGCTTACATAACACCAACTACATCTATGGCAAAAATAATTGTCTCGTTTGCAGAGCTTTCCCCATTTGGTAAGGGTACTTTAAAAACCAAGTAGTCAAAACACTGCTAGATTTATACCATACTTAGTCGCATAATGGACTGGGAGAATTGTTCCCATCAGTTTACTAGCCTGGATCTGTAATCTTACCCTATGTCCACTTCTGTGGGAGCATTGTTGTCCTCAAAGGCTTACCTCAAATGCAATACCTCGGAAATCAAATCAGCGTGTAATTCTCCCCTTCCAATGACTTCCTATGCCACTTTAAATGGTCTGCCATGGCCTGCAATGCACTGCATGGTCTGGCCCCTGCCTATTTTACCCTATGTTACCCTCTCTACTCTACCACCCACAGTGGCCATTTTGCTATTCCAAGAATAAATCAAATGCATTCTTGCCTCAGGACCTTTGTACTCACTGTTCCCTCCTCTTGGGATTTTATTCCTGGAAATCTTTGCCTACTTGCTCCCTTACTCATTGAGGTGTCTGCAAAGAATGTTGTCTTTTCGGAGAAATTCCCTGACAATTTCATCTAAAATAGAACTATCCACAACCCTACCAAACCCCATTTCTTTCTGTCCCCTCACTGTACTTTATTGTTCTTTATAGACCTGCCATATAACCTACAAAGAAATTAGATCATGGTTTTTTTTTTTTTTTTTTCTTTTTTGAGACAGAGTCTCACTCTGTCACCCAGGCTAAAGTGCAGTGGCACATTCTCAGCTCACTGCAACCTCCGCCTCCTGGGTTCAAGTGATTCTCCTGCCTCAGTCTCCTGAGTAGCCAGAATTACGAGCACCTGCCACCATGCCTGGCTAAGTTTTGTATTTTTCGTAGAGACTGGGTTTTACCATGTTAGCCAGGCTGGTCTCAAACCCCTGACCTCAAGCAATCCATCTGCCTCAGTCTCCCAAAGTGCTGGGATTACAAGTAGGAGTCACCACGCCCAGCCTAGATCATGTATTCTTTACTCACTTGTTGCCTGTCTTCCATACTAGACTATAAGCTCACATGGGCAGAGTCCTGTCTACCTTGTTCACCACTGTATCCCCTATGATTAAAAAGCAGTGCCTGGTGTACACATAGCAGCTCCATAATAAATATTTGTTGAATAAATACATGAAATTCATTCCCTTATTCCACATTTTTTTTCTTATTTTATGTTTATGGCACTATCATTCTCCTAATCAAATCACAAAACTTGGGGATATTTTTGACTGACTCATCACTCTTCCTCATTCTTACATTCAGTCTCTACCAAGACCTGTCTATTCTTCCATGCATCTATCCCTTTTCCCCCACCCTTCCATTCTCAGACACTCTCTTAGATCACTGTCTTGTCATCTCATACTGGGACATTTGCAATCCCTTCCATCCAAGTCTCTGCCTCCACACCATCCTGCCCATTACCAGCTTAATCGTCCCAAACACTGCCCTCAATAAATCATGACCTCCTATTGCCGCACCCCCCACAACACACTGACACACTTGCTCTGCCAACTCCCTGAGTTCAGAAACCATCGGAATAAAATCTCCACTATTCCTCTGTGCAGACCTTTTCCTTTAGTCAACCTGGTCTCTCTGTTCCCTGCTCCTGCTTTGCCCTTTCCCAACATTGTGTACACTCTTCCTCCTACCAGAAGTAGCCTCCACTCTTCACTTTGTCTGACTGAATCCCCTTCCCATTCTTCATATCCCAACCTAAATTCCCCTTCTTTATAAAACTCCCTGAGCCAGACACGGTGGTTCACACCTGTAATCCCAGCACTTTGGGAGGCCAAGGTAGGAGGATTTCTTGAGGCCAGGAGTTTGAGACCAGCCTGGCCAACATGGTGAAACCCCATCTCTATTAAAAAAGAAAAAAGAGAGAAAACTCCCATTGACCACCACACACTATGATGCTATTTCCCTCCCCTGGTCTCTTATCTATACCACCCATGTAGCTCTAATTAAGGCCTTAAATTAATGCTTTTATACACACACACACACACACACACACACACACACACTCACTCACCTCTGCTGGGCATCCTACCCATTTCCAAATACTCTGCTTCTTTTTGCTACCAAATTGAAAAAGAAGTGTTGCCATTTACTGTCTGTCCATATAAAATTATACAACACTAGTTCTATAATTGATTCAATTCCCTAAGTTTTAAGGATGAATATACTGAGGTCTAAATAGGCTAAGAAACTTACCGAATAACACTTTTTCATCCCCCAAATATGACTTATTTTTCTTGTTTTGGAATAACCCTAAGCTCCAGAATCCTACACTTACCATGAAGCTCTTTTTGTCCAGATAGAATTTGATAGAATATGTGGTAGTTCCTCTCTCCAGCCTGCTGGAAAATCACCCTGGACTTTTCAAGCAAATCTGGATGATGAGAAATGAATAAAAATTCATACTTAGGCATTCTTGCAAAATGTAGAAGAAAAGTAATCAGGCTGAGTGCAGTGGCTCACAACTGTAATCCCAGCATTTTGGGAGGCCAAGGCAGGAGAATCACTTGAGGCCAGGAGTTTGAAAACAGCCTGTGCAACATAGTGAGACCCCATTTCCACAAAGAAAAGATTTTAAAATTAGCTGGGCATGGTGGCACATGCCTGTAGCTGCAGCTACTTGAGAGGCTGAGGTAGAGGATTGCTTGATCCCAGGAATTCGAGGCTGCAGTGAGCCATGATCATGCCACGGCACTCCAGCCTGAACAACAGAGTAAGACCCTGTCAAGAAAGAAAAGAAAAGAAGGAAGGAAGGGAGAAAAAGAACGAGAGAGAGAAAAGGAAAGAAAGAAAGAAGAAAAGAAAGGAAGGAAGGAAGGAAGGAAGGAAGCAAGGAAGGAAGGAAGGAGAAGGGAAGGGAAGGAAGGGAAGAAAAGAAAAAAGTAATCAGATAGTGCAATGACTACTTACAGATATCAATGTCCACAGATGACAGCATGCCTCTGGCACCAAAGTGCATCCTGATGAATTTGCCCTAGTGTGGACACAGAACACAGTCAGACACAAAACACAGTTCCCTATTCACATTTTCCAAGCACTTGCAATGGCTTCATTATATGTAACTCTCAAAATGACTACTTCCCCAAAAGTAAAAAACAAACAAACAAAAAAAGACAGAAAGAAAAGAAAAGAAGAGAAAAATGCAATGTGGGTTTGAGATGAGATAGCACCAGCTAATATCTGGAGGAAGCCAGAATGATTGTCAGGACTAGCAGTGGTTCTGGCTTGCAGCCCCAAATCTGCTGATTGCTACCTGTGTATTCTTGTGGGCATTGTGAAATCTCTCTGGGCCTCACTGTTCTTATCTAAAGATGAGAAAAATATTTCCTCAGCATATTTGTTTATTCATGCAACAAACATTCATTGAGCATCTACTAAGATCCAGGTAACCTTCTAGGCACTGGAGATACCGCACAAGAAAAATAGACATGGCCCCTACCCTCATGAATCTTATAGTCTACTGGATAAGCAGCTACTGCAACAGCTCTGACATAAAATCACAAGAAAAGCCAATATCCTAGAATTTAGAAAGTCAGAGAAAGGGGGGGCATAAAATGGAATCGAAGAGGTAGACAAACTCCATATCATCTAAGCCATGTAGAACACGGGAAAGGGTAGGGTTTTATTTTATGTGTGCTTGGGAGACATTGTAAGGTTTTAAGCAGAGGAGTGATGTGATCTAATTTATGTTTCATAGCACACCTTGGCATAAATAATAGACGGGCACCCTTTCTTCCTTATCAGTGAAAAGTCATAAGGCAGGATCTAGAGGGGCTGAAATGCTGTCCAGAGGTGCCAGTGCCCATGTCAGAATGCCAGATGCAGCTGAGGAGGTGGCACCATCTGGTGGCAGCTAGAGCCTGTGGGATGAGGATGCTGGAACAGGGAGGAAGACAGCCTGGTGGAGGTTGGCCCATGCCAGGAAGGCATCAGGGCAGGACAGCAGCCTGGCAAGAAGACGTGAGTGGCTCTGTACAGGGGGATCGAACTAGTACATTAAAATATGTAGGACAGTGGGAGTCACACACACAAACACACATGTATATATACCCATACACACAAACATGCAGGTAAATATGTATGTGTGCACATACACATATACAGAAGTATATGTATACATACCTATTTAGTATTAATTGAAAATTTTAACCCAGATTTCTTGATTTTTTTGAACTCCTTTTTCTTTCTCTCTTCTTTCTTTCCTTCCATTTATCCATCTTCATGTTTATTTTTCTCCTCTACTTCTTTCCTTCTATCTTTCCAACTTTTCTCTCCTTTCTGTTCTCTTTCAATTGCTTTCTTTTCTTTAAGGCAAGTTCCTACTCTGTTACCCAGCAGGAGTGTAGTGGTATCATCATAGCTCATTGCAGCCTCAAACACCTGGGTTCAGGCCATCCTCCAGCCTCAGCCACTCGAGTAACTGGGACTACAGGTGCACACCACCACTCCAGGCTAATATTTTTATTTTTAGTAGAAACAAAGTCTCACTGTGTTATCCAGGCTGATCTTGAACTTCTGGGCTCAAGTGATCTGCCCACTTCAGCCTCCCAAAGTGCTAGGGTTACAGGCATGAGCCACCACACCTGGCTATCTTTCTTTTTACCTGATGTTCTTCCCTTTCTTCCTTTTATTTTTTTCCTTGTCTTTCTTCTTTCCTTTTTTAAAATGTTCTTTTTCTGTCCCTCTATTGCTCCCCTTTGCCTCCCTTGCTTTTCCCCCAGCTTTCTATCTTTCATATTTCAGCAGAAAGTCCTTTAGCATTCTAAAGCATCCCAAATCTACCAGTTGTTTTATGAACCAGTATTAGCACCTGCTATGACCAGCCAGACACTGTAAGCTCATCTAAATGTGGACAGAGAAGCTCTAAGGCTTTGGATGGAAACTAGCCAAATCGGCATGAGGTTATTATTTAATTATGCCCGGAGACTCAAACAGGAAGCCTTCTGCAAATTTTCTTGTAAATTATACAGTGGCTCCCTGCCACTGATTCTTGGCATAATATGGATTTGTTAAACTAGGTTTAGAAATCCAAATTCTTCCTCTTTTATGGGAGTTTTAGTTATCAAAAGCTACTTAAAAATACTTTCTCCCCAGCCCCCCAAAATGTCTCCAGTGAAAAATATGCAGGGGTTAAGGAGGCCACAGGCAATAGTACAAACAGTAATTGTAGTAAGTGAATTAGGAAGTGCCTACTAAATTGACTTGTTATAAGGGGTTTAGGAAATCATGAATGAGAAAATAATTCAAATATGTAAAACATAATAAAATATAAAAGATTATTATAATTTTTTGGATGAGCTTCTCTACTGGGAGTGGAATTTGAAACTATTAAGATAAATGCTTTTTTCTTGAAATTGACCAAATAGAAACTCCTCAAATGCATATTTATTTATAAAAATTTAATTGTCTTAATGATATAGATAGTAATTTTTTTTGAGAAATCTAACATTACAGACTTTAATCAAAGACCTTCTTTGGTGTTCTAGAATTTTTTCATACCTATGTGCTTACATATAAGTTTTACCATTGCTTACAAATTAAATACTTTGATATTATGCTAAATCATGTTACTTACAAAACGAGAGGAGTTGTCATTTCTCAGGGTTTTAGCATTTCCAAATGCTTCCAAGATAGTATTCGCTTGCATGATTTGATCTTCTAACGCCCCCTGAGACACATGCAAGAGAAGTACAGCTGATGAAACTATTAGTAGAATTCTGTAATGCGGCAAGCCCTCCATCTCCAGGTCAAACCCCATTCTTGCTTTGATAACCAATGGCCAAAAGCTGCTTCCAAATTTGGTTATATTATCTTCGAATGAGAAATCAGAAAAACAGTTGGATGACAGAGGCTAACAATATACAATACCCCTATGAATATGTGGGAGCTCGTTTATTTGCAATGCTTCTTTTTTGGTTGGCATTGGCCTGAGTGGGAAAAGCAAATGGTCACCAAATAAAAAAGAAAAACATACCAAAGCTTTTTTCCAGACAAACATATCATATATTTCCCCCATCATTAATCTTCCTCTCTTCCCATCTGATCTTTGCACTTGGAAATTTATCCTAGGATAATACAACAGACTCTTGGTGTTATTAAACTATACTTTTGCTTGCTTCTTTTCCTAAGTAATCTAGAGGTTCACAATGAGTAGTGACTTTTAATAGTATTGATCTTGAATTTGAATCACGTGTGCTCAGGCTGATAGGCGAAAATAGATCATCTACCTATCTACCATATCTACATGGCTTTGTCGTTTTCCAGTCAGCCTTAAAGACCAATTTTATGGGGGTAATTATATAGTATATGGTATTTAATAATTTGTGGATTTATAAATATTATATCTCTTCTTATATCCCTACTACTATATAATATTCCCCATCTTATGGGGGGACTTATATAGTATACTGTACTCAATAATTTATGGATTTATAAATATTATACCCCTTTTCAGTAATATGGGTTTACTGTCCTTCAAATAAGTTAGAGAACATTATATATATATGAGCAAGGATTTCCATAAAAGTGTTATATTTATGTATTGTATTATATATTATCATAAAACTCAATGGCTAGACCAAACCATTTAATGCGCACCAAAAAAAAAAAAAAACCCACAGACATCTAAAATGCTTGTAAAAACAAAGTTACATCTAGTGAATAAAAGAGTTCAGTAATGGCCAGGGGCGGTGGCTCACGCCTGTAATCCCAGCACTTTGGAGGCCTAGGCGGGAGGATCACGAGGTCAGGAGATCGAGACCATCCTGGCTAACACAGCGAAACCCCGTCTCTACTAAAAATACAAAAAATTAGCCGGGCACGGTGGCGGGCACCTGTAGTCCCAGCTGCTCAGAAGGCTGAGGCAGGAGAATGGCGTGAACCCGGGAGGCGGAGGTTGCAGTGAGCCGAGACAGCACCACTGCAGTCCGGCCTGGGCGAAAGAGCAAGACTCCGTAAAAAAAAATAAATAAATAAAAAGAGCTCAATGATACCCAAAGAAATCAATAATCAAATTCAGGAACGTGGTGGTAAAAAAAAGAAACTTCTATAGTTTAAAAATTAGGTCAGATGGCTATTTTAATATATTTCTTACTTTGCAAAAACAGCAAACATCCAGTATCGAATTGAAAAAAGCAAAATAATCATGCCAGACATAGAAAAATGAGAAGTCTAACAGCTCAATAACTCATTGATTTTGAGTTCCATTCAAAATTTTGCCTAATTTTATTTTGCATACCAATGTTTATGGTCTTAGTTATCCTCAAGTTATTATGATGTCCATTAACATGTTAATGGAGCTAAACAAAGTAAGTTAAACTAAAATGAACAAGGATATTTTTTTTAATAGGGAAGGCAAAGTTTTTCTGAATGTGGTATGTGATTAACATTGAGGGGTATATTCATTGGGCATTTAGAATTTGATCCAGGAATTAGGTATGAATGAAGCAAAATTTTATTGGGGCATATTTGTGGGAATCTGATATCTCACAGTAGCTAAAGGGATTCAGAAATATCCAAGCCACTGATGACCCTAGCCTTTAGGTAAGATGGTTTGAATCTTGAGGACTTAACTTACAGGTCCAATAAACAAAGACCAGGCCAGAAAATGCCCCTTTAAGCAGATGTGAAATTAATTACATAATTCATGTTTTCATGTTATTGTTTGGAGCACTTGATGATCCTCTCAAGGACCAAAGGGAATATTAAAAAAAAAATACTTTTCTATAATTTGCAAATTGTCCTGTGGTGCTTGTGGCCTCCTTACTTCCCAAAAGTGGTCCGGACACAGCCTCCATGATCCAGTGGATAGGGCCACCTCATCTTTTCTACCAAGCTATATAAACACTTACCGGCTTTTTCCTGGATTCACTCATGGCTGCTATGGTGGCAAAATACTGGATAATATGTTTGCTGTTCACAGTCTTTCCAGCACCAGATTCTCCTCTGTGATTTGAAATTCAGTGACACAGTTAACTGGTTCTGATTATCAATGCAACGAAAGTTAGGTAATTTTGATTATATAGGCTATGGCAAGCAGGGAAGCTTTTACATAAAAGTAGAGCTTCAGATGGAACTTGAGGATATATTGACATTTAATTGGTTGGGAGAAGGGCAAGGACATTTCAGGCTGGAAAAACAGCATGAGCAAAAATCTGGAGTTAGAAAGATCACAACTTTTTGTAAATATTAGGAAGCCTGTTCCTTGTGGTCCTAATAACAAGCAGCAGGAAAGCACCTCTTCTAACTAGACAAGTCTCCTCATTACCAGCTGTTCAAGAGATTTTCATGTATGAAGGCTACCACATAGCCAAGTCCAACCCTCTTCTCAGAAGAGGGCTACCAATCACTTCACCAGGCAGTTGGGCTTTAGGCTTTACCTTACCTTTGACAACCAGCTAACTTTGCAATGTGGGAAGAGCACAGTGGCAAATTTATAGCCTCCTCAACGTAAGCATCATAGAATCAAGGCCTGCCTGCCTTTATCTATACAAAACTCCAGAAAATAGTTTATCCTCTCTGTGAAAGGCTGAACTCCCAACTGTTCATGTAGCTCTAAAATTCTGAGACCTCATGATCCCTCTTGGGATAACTGAAGCCAATGAAGAGCCCAATGTACTAGGTGGTAACACCATCATTGCATGGGAAGGTAAAGGACTTTAGCACTTCACAGCCCCTTGAGTGTCAGCCACCATGCTGACACTTTACCTGGCCAGCCAGGGCTCTTTTCATCAAAATTCACATACAATAAGATATCACTGTGACCCTTCCGTCTATCCTTTTTACGCCCTTTCTTATTTCTCTAAATGTCACCATCTTTTAGTTTCCACTGCTTCATGTACTTTGACCTGCCCCAATCTGGCTGCCCATAACTGCTTGTTATCTGTTCCATGGGCATACCTATTGGACGTTCAGCCCCTCTGCTTAGCCAGTCCAGAGGCCTTTGAAGATGACCATTTGGAACAGTGTAGCTCTCTTAATCCTCAAGAAGGTAATTAAGACCAGCTTGTGCACTATTTCTAAAGGATCTCTGAAAATGAGGGAGGCAGACTAGCTGACCCCATATTTGGAGTCATCACTGACTAAAGCACTATGACAATTTCCTGAGTATCTTTTTCTTACCTCAAATGTATTGCATCTAAAGGGCAATTAATTCAAAGATGGCGAATCAAAGTTTTATTCCCAGTGAAATGGAGGTATCTATTTCACTGAAACTTACTTCAGGCCAAAAAAGAAAAACAAGGCAAACACTTACGTGAAGAGTATAGACTGATTTTCTCGATCTACAAAAGAAAGAAAAATGCCAGAATATTCTTATATTCGATATTTATGTATTAGTATGAACTTATTCAAAATTTCCCTAGCTACAATTTGAAATCAGACACAAGGGAAAGGATTAGCATCATTTATAGTTAGAAAAACATACCCCTCAAATGGTACAGAGTAAAATCGATTTTCTCTTGCCCCTATGTATGCCAATCATAAGAACATATAAAGGCCTACTTCTTTGCGCTACATATAAATGGTAACCAACTAATGATTGAGATTCTTGCCATTTTAAGCCTTTTAAGAATCATTGTGTAATAATATCTATAGAATAACTTCTTTGTGCCAGACAATATAGAAGATGCTTTATATAATAAAGGCTAACATCTGCAGGGGGCTTACTCTGGGCCAGCCACTGGGCCGAGCACTTTAAATGCATTATCTCACTTTGATGTACAAACTAATCGGCCCAATAACCCTAGGAGGTAGGTACTATTTCACCCACATTTTATCCAGAAGGAAACAGAGGCTTCAAGTGATTAGCTAACTGTAAAGGCCATGCTCTGCTCACAATGCCTAAGTGCCTCTTAGGGACATAGAGAAAAAGTAGATCAGATATTTTTACTTTTCATTTTGTAGGGCAGCTACTCACTGTGAAGCATGTCCTGAAAGGCGTTATTGGCAACAGCAAAGATGTGAGGGGGAGCCTCTGATCGCCTCTTCCCTTTGTAGGCAGCCACGACTTCTTTCTGATACACGGGAAGCCATTTGTAAGGGTTTATGGTCACACAGAAGAGACCTGAATATGTCTGAGGGAAAATCAGAAAAGATTTCAGAAACTAGATTAGAAATACTTCCAGGTTTGTCAGCTCTTCCAGTGTCAAGTAATATTTGCTCAAATATTACTTATAAAGGAACTCAGAGGGGAGCTTTTGGAATCATGTAGAGAAGGGACTTCTAACAAGAAGAGACAGAACCAGGTTAGAGTAACATCAGGACCTGGGATTACCTTTCTCCTGGGAGACCTGCTAATTACTAACAAGTCTGACACATGGAGCTTCTGAAGACAGAGAGGACCCTAATGGCAGGACTGCAGAGATTTCAGTAACCAGCCATCAGGCCTTTGAGGCCAGCGGGGACTCTGCCTCAGCAAGATTAGGGGCTTGATTTTTAGGGCACTGAGAAGGACTAGCTCATGTGGGTCACTCAGTCACTGAAGGGGTTGAATTGTCGCCCCCAAATAGATATATTTATGTCCTATTCTCCAGAGCCTGTGAATGTGATCTTATTTGGAAAAAATAGAGTCTTTACAAATGTAATTACGGGTTAAGGGTCTCAAGATGATGACATCCAGGTGGGTCTTGAATCCAATAACTTGTGTTCTTATAAGAGACACACAGAGGAGAACGTGATGTGACAATGCAGGCAGAGACTGGAGTGATACAACCAAAAGGAATGCTAGCGCCGCTAGAAGCTGGAAGAGACAAGGAAGGATTCTCCCCAGGAGCCTCCAGAGGGAGTGCAGCCCTGCTGATTGGATTTGATTTTGGACTTCTGGCCTCCAGCATTGTAAGAGAATAATTTCTGTTGTTTTAAGCCACCCAGCTTGTGGTCGTTTTGTTACAGCATCCCAGGGAAACTAATACAGTTACATGGTAAATCAGAGAGCTGAGGAGCAAGCTGGTTGCGTGCCATGGCTCCTATGGCCATGGGTCCCAGACGCTACATCTTAGCTTAATCTACTCAGCACTGTTTCTGCTGCATAGGTTTTGAGTAAGTCAAAGAACTTGAGCAACCAACCATCATCAATTTAAAGATGATGAAGAAATCATCTCACTCATTAATCACTAACTAGGTGACATGCATTGAACTATGTGCTTTACCTACATTCTTTTATTTAATCCTCCAAGCTCCCATGGAAAGGCAGACATTGTTATCCCACTTTATAGATAAGGCAACTTCAAGAAGTTAGGAAACTTAACAACTAGTAAGTGACAGTGCTGGTGGCTACTCTGTCAGGCTCCAAGCCTCATGCTTTTAACTAAGGATGACCTGTGGGAAGGCATATGAATGTTGACAAAATAAAATTGGGGAAATGCTAAGATAAGGTCGCTTCCCAGTAGACATTGCTCAAGGACTATCCCTGTGCGAGCATGCTTAAACTCAATGTAAGAGATCACCCAGGAGAGACTGGGACATGCAATATGACTGCCAACATGACAGTTTAGCAGGAAAGCATATTACACACATAGATCATCCACTGGCCATAGCGCCGCTTCAGGGTATGCAGCACGGATGCCTCATTGAGGTGAGTCAGCATTGCCATGTCTTCAATCATTTCAAACTCTGGGGGATTCATCTGCTGGATTTTGTCCTCCTTTATGCTCAGACTCTGCAGAGAGAAGAAAAATATATGATATATTCCCCTGTCTCCTATGTGTATTCATTTTCCCATGAATTAGAAAGAATATTCAGACTCAAAAAGAAAAAATGATGCCTCATTAGGGGATGGGGCCAGAAGAAATTAAGCCAGCCTTCATGGAAAAAAACAGGTGTTCTCCCTGAAAAAGCCCTCTCCTTCCCTAAAGATGAAGTAAACACAGTATTTTTGTTATATCAAGATTTTCTATCATGCAGTACCCTAATCTTATGGCTTCTGGCTAGCCCTGATTCCCTCTAAGAGTACACGGATCATATTATGTACAATCTAACCCCTAACTCCCAGCCCTTGATGTCCCAACATACCTTGGAGATTTAAAAGAAGAAACTTAGAGTGGAGGATTAAGGAGGCAGACCTTATCCTTCCAGACCTAGTTCAAAACCTGTCTCCTCCCTCAAACCTTCCCAACTACTCCAGCTTATTAGTTTGTCCTCTTCTGTTAAGTCTTACCACTTGTACTATCTTTACATTAATACTCTTTTGTATATTTTAATAATTGACTATGTTAGACTATTTTCTGGCTAGATTATAAATACCTTAAGAAGGATTTTTGATGTTGTCTTCTTTAATGAAGTTCAAAAACTTGCAATGCATGTTCATTTTTGATGTTGTTGTCATAATAACTATAGTTATTACATATAGTTATTAAAGCACCTATCACAATGCTTGGGATATAATAATCAATAAATATTAATATATTGATTAATATGGATGCATTTCTACTATCAAAGTTTCTTGGGATTCTTCTCACAGGTTTCCTAACACCCTTTCTATAGCCCTTTTCCATGATTAATACATATTTGTGTCAACTGATTGCCCCATTTAATCCTAGTTGGTGATGGCTTCTTTCCAAGGCTCTCACACTCTTTACATTCTTGATTCAATTTCTATCCATCTGTCTTCTTTGACATTGTTCTAACAGTAATCCCTCTTCTTTTGAGTCCCTTCACTTTCTGTATTTCAAGGACTCATCTCCCCTCAAACCCATGTAGAATGTAATCATATCTCATATATCTTCAAAAACCTCCCCTTTTCCCTAATTCTATTTTTCTATTTTTTTCATTTCCAACTTTCATCAATAAGTAGTACTTTACACCCACTAGATTTATTGCCTTTGTTAATGTTACAAAGACCAAAGGTGATTGGAAGTGTAGTCACTTCTAACATGAGGAAGAGGAATCCTGGAGCCAGGGAGATAGTGAAGCTGGGGGAATGGGACCTTCATTACATG
The DNA here is from genome assembly GCF_028858775.2 of Pan troglodytes. Lineage (NCBI taxonomy): Eukaryota > Metazoa > Chordata > Mammalia > Primates > Hominidae > Pan > Pan troglodytes. The sequence goes on from NC_086015.1 coordinate 111,841,177, forward strand.
AAAGAAGGACAAGCAGGACAAAATAAACCACCTTCAGACTCTTCTTTCTACCTGCATTAATGGCCTTTTCTTCCTATGGTTGTAACCACATTATAGTCACAAATCACCTTAAGTGCTGCTGAAGGGACAGTAGTTTGTTTTGGAGAATGTGCTCAGAAGAGCAAGCCTCACATCTGGAGGCCTAATAAAATTTAGTTGGTCATCATTAAGAAAATGAAAATATAATACATAGACTGAGAGAAAATATGTACAAATAATACATGTGATAAGGGATTTGCAACCAGAAAGTAATAAGAACTCTTACAACTGAATAATGAAGAGGCAATAGCCCAATTTAAAAAAATGGGCAAAGAGCTTGAATAGACATTTCTCTGAAGGAGATAAACAAATGGCCAAAATGTACATGAAAAGATGCTCAACATCATTAGTCACTGGGGAAATGCAAATAAAAATCACATTAAAATACCACTTCATGCCCAATAGAATGGCTGTAATCAAAAAGAAAATAAAATGTGTTAGTAAGGATGTGGAGAGAGTTTAATTCTTATATGTTGCTGGTGGAAACGTAAAATGGTAGCCACTTTGGAAAGCAGTATGGAAATTTCTCAAAATGCTTAGTATACAGTTACTATATGATCCAGCAATACACTCCTAGCTATACACCCAAGAGAAATGAAAACATGTGTCCCCACAAAAACTTGCACATGCATGTTCATAGAAACATTATTCATAATAGACAGAACATACAAACAACCCAGTGACAATCAACTGATGAATGGATGAACAACATGGTATAGCCCTATAATGGAATACTATTTATCCATAAAAAGGAATGAAATATTTATTCATGTGACAATGTGAGTGAACCTCAAAAACATTATGCTTAGTGAAAGAAGCCAGAAACAAAAGGCCACCAATTATATGCTCCTATTTATCTGAAATTGCTAGAATAGGCAAATCTATAGAGATAGAAAGTAGATCAGTGATTGCCTGGGGCTAGTGCAGGAGGAAAGAAGGGGGAGTGACTGCTAATGGGCACAAGATTTCTTTGGGGGATCTTTTCTAATAAAATATTGTCCCAAGGCTAAGTGACCCTGATTGAGTCTATTTCTTAGTTTACTGATTTAGGACTAAGGAAAATTTCTTGCTGAATTTTCCCTTGTCCACCTATTTATGTTCCAGTTAAAAAGCACCAAGTTCTTTTCTTAATTTCCTGAAGAGTTAAATAACATCTACCTAATTTGAGATTTTTTTACGTAACAGATATTGACTGTCAGGAAGACATATGAAAGCATTCTATGTGGTAGTTTATGAGTGGCTTCCAGAATTTTAAAAATCAGATGGCAACATGTTAGATCGTAAATTGCCTAAAAACAAAGAGAGCATTAAAAAGACAAACTTTCTCGATATCAATAATATCTGTTATAGGATGTGGCTTGTTATGGATTTGGGAAAAGAAAGAATTTAAAGGAGTTTAGAGAAGTGAATATTGGCAGGGAATCATCTGTAAAATCTATAAGGAAGAGTTCATTTAAGTAGGACAGAAATGGGGCCCGGCTTACACCACGGGGTGGCAGGTAATGTGAAGTCAGCAATGTAGGCAAAGGTTCTGAGAGTGAGCTGTCTTCTCAATGTTACCCTGCTGCTCTGAATGCCTTGGTGGCAGGCAGAAGGGGCTGGGGGGTATTATGGCTTCACTACACATTTCTTCTGTGAACCTTACAGTCTAGCTTGTACCCCAACACTTGATATAACCTTTTCTTACAAAGGTCATAGATGACCTCCTAATTCTGAAATCCAAGACTTTCTCCAACTCTTAATCTTCTTCTGTGGCATTTGTCATTACTGGCCATTCCCCCATCTCTTGGCTTCTGTGACACTATGCCATTTTTACTCAAATTATACATCTCATTCTTGATCCTACAAACACAGCTTGCTTCATGGTTCCTTAAGTCATTATTCACCCCACAGGATACCTTTTTTTAAAAATACTGACTTGAAACATTGATGAAAAAGTAGAAATGGCTGTGAGTTCTAGTCAATAATCCTTGCCACTGGCAATTGTTTTACTCTGATTTATTCACTGTTCTTCATTAAATCTGTGATGGTAAGTGGAGTTTTTTTGTTTGTTTGTTTGTTTTTGGTGACAGGATCTCACTCTGGTTGCCCAGGAGTGCAGTGATGTGATCTCTGCTCACTGCAACCTCGACCTCCCCAGACTCAGGTGATCCTCCCACCTCAGCCTTCCAAGTAGCTGGGACTACAAGCATGTACCACCACGACTGGCTTATTTTTGTATTTTTTGTAGATACAGGATTTTGCCATGTTGCCCAGGCTGCTCTCAAACTCCTGGGCTCAAGCAATCTGCCCGCCTCGGCCTCCCAAAATGCTGAGATTACAGGCATGAGCCATTGTGCCCACTGACTTAAGGAGGAGCTTCTTAAAATGAATGACTCCAAAGTGAGTCAGTGGCATCTCCTACCCCAGATCTTTAATTAAAATATTATGGAAATAATATATTTAGTTATTTGATAGAGAACATAGTCATCACTGCAATGAAATAAAAATTTCTTTACCTTTCCATCTGCTGTCTCAACAATTACTGTTTCATCATCTTCACTCCCTTTTACCTCAGCCTCGATATAAGCATTCTCACCATCAGGAATCCAGCATTTCTTCTTCCCTGTAGAGCAAAAAAAAAAAAAAAATGGATTATAGCTATAGTACTTACAGAAATACACACTGGACACTTTCATACTGATAGATCTAATCTCATTTCTGCTAAATCGGCTTGTTGACTACAGGAACTTGCAAAGTCAGATAAACTCATGAAAGCTCATTCTGAAGATACACTCACTCACATAATGGCACTACAGGAACAAGAAACATCTCAGCAAGCAGCAGCTTGGGGGCACCATAGACCATTTTGCTACAAGAAAGTTACCTCCCAACACCCCTCCCAACCCCAACACTTTCCTCCACTCACACCCCAGGACTTTGGTGGTTGCCCTGGTGCTTGCACCCCTTCCAGATTCCCTCCCCCGAGAAAACTCATTCAGAAAAAGTCTGGGAACAACTAAGTGAAAATTTAGATTAATGGTTATGTTCTTCAGGGTTTCTTTAGACCTTATTTCTAATCTTGGAATGGAAATCAGCTAAGTGAATTACATGGTGGAATTGGCAGGGGGGCAGGTTGAGGAGAGAGAATATGGGTTGTTTTTGTCAAACAACATAACCGGCTCATATTATTTCCCCCAATATGTTATTTTTCTCTCTTCACCGTCCTCAGTTCCTATACCCCATCCCTAAGCAAAGTAGCCCTCCACAAACTGATTAACCAACAAGAGGTCTGGGGTGAAATGAGCCAGAACTCTTATGAACACCTGAGGCAGCTTCTCTTTCTCTCCCAGTTGAAGCAGATAGACAGTGATGATGAACAAAAAGTATGATTTTAAGGGCCTGGGTGCAGTGGCTCATGTTCATAATTCCAGAACTTTGGGAGGCCAAGGTGAGAGGATCTCTTGACCCCAGGAGTTCAAGACTAGCCTGGGCAACATAGCAAGACCCTTTACTCCCCCAGTCCTGTCTCTACAAAAAACAAATAAGGCCGGGCACAGTGGCTCACACCTGTAATCCCAACACTTTGGGAGGCTGAGGCGGGCAGATCACGAGGTCAGGAGTTCGAGACCAGCCTGGCCAACATGGTGAAACCCCATTTCTACTAAAAATACGAAAATTAGCTGGGCATGGTGGCGTGTGCCTGTAATCTCAGCTACTCAGGAGGCTGAGGCAGGAGAATCACTTGAACCAGAGAGTCGGAGGTTGCAGTGAGCCGAGATCATGCCATTGCACTCCAGCCTGGGTGACAGAGTGATACTCTGTCTCAAAAATAAAAAATAAAGAAATAAAAATTAACCAGGTGTGATGGTGCATGACTGTAGTCTTAGCTATTCAGGAGGCTGAATGGGGAAGATCACTTGAACCCAGGAGTAGGCTCATTTTCTTTTAAAAGCATATTATATATATGTGTGTCTATGTATGTATATGCAATATATCATACTTTCCTTTTAAAGGGAAATGAATATATATATATATATATATATATATACACACACATATGAAAATGAGCCTTAGTAGAAGCTCACAGAAGTCCCCAGGTCACAGCTACTCAGGTAGATGGGGAAAGCCTTTGGCTGAAGGAGGGAAAATGTTAGCCAATTGCTAGGGAAGACACAAGTGAAAACCCCACTATAACCACAGCACTAACAGGTAATACGAACTCAGTCACCACCATCACCTCCAATATATGAGTCACAAAAGCTAGAGAGGGCTCACTGCCGCAGGACAGGTGGTCCTTATTTCCCAGAGGAAGGCAATAAGACTGGGGAAGGAGTGTGTACAAAGGAGCTGAAGTTGGGCACCATTCGCCCCTTCTTGCACCATGCTTGTTTCTGCAAAGAATTTGGTTGCTCACGACTTTCTTGCTATCAGTGCTGCCTTCTTCGTTTCCCTGATTACAAACAATTCACCACTAAAACTGCTTGGCAAGAGGAGTTTATGTTCCCATCTAGCTGATTGTGCATTTGCTTTCTACTTATCATTTGTGTTTTAAATACTGGCTTTGCATTGTATTCATTCTTTTGGTCCCTTTTTGCAAAAACTGATTTTGCTTTGTGTTATGTCTATGAAAATATGCTTGTTTTTGAAAAGCACCCAGTTAGCATACATTTTGTGTGTGTGTTTAAGGTAAAATGCTCTGCATTTTAAACCGAATGTTATCACTTGAAAGAAACTTGAAGGTCACCTGGCACAGACTCTCTCCCTCTGTCTCTCTTTCTCTTTCTTTTTAGAAAAAGAACCTTGGGAGAGAGATGAAGAGAGTTGCCCATAGTCACATAGCTAATTAGTGGCAGTCACTACAATAATGACTCTAGAAATGAGATCATCCACCTCCTGAATCAGTGCTCCTGCATTACAGCCTGCCTCCTCTAACACATTCTTAGCTTTTTCTCCTCCAATTCTTCTCTCCAGGAGTAGGCTCACCACCTGCCTCATGATGAAGTCTCTCTCTTACCACCCCTGGAAACACTTAGTGGGGGATAAAAATTATCAGAAATCCTTTCTCATAGGAGACCCAAACCCTGACAGGGACATTTTAAAAAATGAAGTAAATGAACTCCGTCAATTTTAATTCCTGGTGTTCATGAATAATGCAGAGCTGGAAATGTAGATAGCAATGGAATTGAGGGAGGCAGCCAGGATTTTAACACTGGCTTTGCTGGTAAAAAGATATAAAGCCACATGACTTCATCTCTTTTGGCCTTCGTATTCTCATCTGTAAAGTAGGCCTTTTTCTATATGATTCCATATTTTTAGACAATTAAATATCTTTTCCAATATAAAGCTAATATGTGCTTATTGAAGAAAACTTGAAGAATAATGTATGAAGAAAAGAATGTTTTTAATCACCCATAATCAAACAACTCAGAGATAACCACTGTTATGTATTGAAGCATTTCTTTTGAATCTTTTTTCTAGGATATTGATTAAAACAGGGGTAATACTATATTCAGTCTTATAGTTATTTTAAATAGATCGCTTACATGTTCTAATATAAGAATTATTTACATTTGGCTTTCGAATGGTGTTTTGTCCTAGCTCTACAACCACCTGGGCTTCTTCACTGTCACCCAGGAATTCTAGTTTTCCTTCTCGGGTATCATAATAATGCATTGTATTTATTTTTCACATTTATAGTCTCATTTGGTCCCCACAGCAATGGAGGAAGGCAGACCGGACAAGTATTATTATCTCCTTTGATACATGAGGAAACCAGGGCTCAATAAAGTGAAGTGATTTGCTCTAATTACCCAGCCAGAGATGGTCAAGGACAGGGAATTTGATCCCAAGACTACCTGCTAAATACTCGTCATCACACTACTTCCATTTGACCCGAGTTCAAAAAAGCAAACTCCATTGTCTACCAGCCTGGGAAGATGAACAACTTTTGCTAACACTTGTCTCTGTTGCCAGTGCATTTCTATGAGGAAGGATTGTTTTGTCCAAAAAATTAACAGGAAATTATGTAGATTGCTATGTTTTAAGTAATTATTTATGGTGCTGATTTTAATAAATGCATCATCCAATTATCTCTAATGCTTAGGCTCAATTTTTTTTTCTTCCTGGCATCACTATTATCTTGTCCTCCATTATCTAACTACCTGCGATAAGCCTCTGCATGACCAGTTCTGACCTCAGGGATAGTTCTGTTATCGTATTTGATTTGATGGATTATAATTAGCCTAAAATCCAATCACAGTCATGAATCCAATGACTAGAAACTGGGAACTGATCCAGGACTGGTCTGTGATGGAAATATAATATCCTCCATAACTGGCTTGAATTATAATTGGTCATATTAAAGTCTAATGTTGACTAATTCTGAATACTAGAACGACATTCAGCCAGTCCTTATGTTGCACTGCTGAATAATTTTGGATTAAGACATGTAGGTAGCTTGATGTTATATCATACTGTGAATCTGATTTCTAAATCTCCAATTAGCTGAAATTCAACACAGACATGTAAAGGTAGCAGGAAAAAGAATAACATTTATTTAGAGATTTCAATGTAGAACTTAGCCTTTTTTTTTTTAAGGCTAAATCCTCATTAACCTTTGTCCTTGCCTGTAACTACCAAGGAATTATGAATCAGGGTGAGCAAGTCTCCTAATTACCTTTTGCTTAGTGTTGGCTGAGTGACCCTGCTGACCTAGAAGACCGCTAGAGGCAAGGCTCCAACATCAGAAAATTCTGGAGAGCCAGAGACAACTTCAAAGTCTGCAGCCTTACCAGAGTCTTTCCCTTTCTTCTTCCCCACAATGTACAAACCCCACCCACCAGTCTAAGTCACAGGCCCCTCTCTCTACTGTGGCATTCACTGATAACTAAGAGGTTTCTAGGAAAGGCTTTGTCTGGCCATTCCTGCAGGTGTCTGTGTTACAACAGGGGCTCCTTGAAGAGAAAATCTGTCTTAGGATCAAGTGTGTAGGGCCCGGGCCTAGACTGCCTCCCAGCCACCCTCCTCTTCTGTGGGTACTTCCATTCCTACCCTGGATACTCAGAGGCCCTCAATTGCTCAGTTTCCTAGAGGCTGATCACACCCTAAGCAAATAAGTTAGGCTCTAGAACTGATGGCTCTTCTCTATCAATCAAATATCTTAGTCACCACCTTGAAGGAGCAAAATAAAGTGAAGCCAGCAACCACCACATGTCTCACCATCCAAGGCTGTGGCCTGTAGTAGAAGCAGCTCAGCTTCACTTCTTCTGAGGAAGGCTGCGGCTTCTCCAAGGTCTGACAGATCCATCTTTATTAAAGCAATCCACCAAAAAAAGTCCCTAAACGTGAGTAGGCAAGATTCAACCTGAAAAAAAAAAATTGATACAGAGAAGAAAAAAGTGGAAATAAGACATCAAGCTCTAAATGAGCAACCATTCACATAGATAGACTAAAGAGTGTTAAGTTTTCCTGTAGCTACCTGTGCCCCTTCTTTCTCTTTGCTATGTCTCAAATTTATACAAAATTGCACTCAAGAATATCTGACTCTAGCAGGGCTGACTTACCCACTAGACATAGAAGGCACAGTGCCTGAGGCCCACAATGCTTTTACGGGCCCATGAAAATGTTTAATTTATTTTTAAATCAGAAGAAAAATATAAAATTAATATGAATGATACATATTAATGAACAGAGCCTGGATTATATTCATCTTTAGGCCAACACAGTTATGAAATCTGATTTTTAATATTTTTTTGTGGAGAAATGGTCCTTAAAAGACAGAAGTGCCTGTAGTCAGTGAAAGTCATAATGCCACCCTGGGCCATGGAGTTCTGACAGGTGGTAGGATATTCCAGATGGAGAAACATCAAGTTGCGGACACTAGGCCCTTTGATAGGCGTGGAGGGGGGTTTCGAGGTATCTAATTACCCCCAAGCAGACAGACCGTCATAGACAGAGTATGGTTACAAAGAGAAGTGATTCAGATAAATGTTCAGTAATAGACAGTAAAGGGATAAAAAGATAAGTATCTTGGCAGAGATAAGTGTCTGGGAGCAAATGATTTACAAAAATACAGGCACAGTTGGGCATTTGGGAGGCCTGGCCAAGAGCAGTAATGAAAAAGCCCAGGCTGAAGGTGGCAAGCAGGTTACATGGTGATGTGAGTGAAGCTGGAATAAATAAAGAAGTTCATTGGCTCAAGCAAGGCAAGTATCAGTCTTAGAGGGACTAAGTTGCTGGGCAAATTACCAAGGCTGAAGTCACTGAGCACGCACTGTATACCAAACACTGGACATAGTTTATCTTTAATTTTCACACTTTACATTTAATAACAGGGAGAAGAAGAAATGGAAACTGGGCCTTCATGATCTTAAATGAGAAGCTATTCTCTCTATTTGGACAAAAAAAGTCTTCCTCTTCACTCAAGCGTGCAAGGCAAGTGTTACTCATCACATTTATAGGTAAGAAGGTAGAGAAGGACTTGCCAAGTTTGCTTAGCTCAGGTGCTGTCTTTGAGGACAGATCAGCACCCACTCCAGAATGAACTGTAATCACTTACTATCTTGCAATGAACAAATCCAATAAACTAATGTATTTTACTGCACTTAATCTGCTCTCTTCTTTGTGGTGGCTTGGATAGGTATAGTGATACCACTTGTAGGATCTAGTTTAAAGGAGTATGATTTAAAGCAAAGCCTACTGGTCCAGGCTAAGAGTTAGTTTTATTTCTGCCAGCAAATAGGCATGTGACTTGTGGGAAATCACTTAGTCCCTGTAGATGTATTTTCCTCGCCTATGTAATGCAAGGACTAGTCTTAATGTATAGAAACATTTCCTAAAGTGGAGAGAAGAAAAGATGCTCAAGAGAAACAACATAAATGATGGCCCTCCAGAGATGGGACTGAAGGCAGCATTTCTCAGGGAAAAAGACAAAACTGATTTTTCTGCGGGTGAGCATTCAGATTCAGGTTTTGTAATCCTTATAACAGCAATAACATTGTTAGACATTTGAATATAGAAGAACTCAAGGTAAAGGAAAGCTCTGAAAGTAAGGCAGAGAAATTTAGAAATAGATGGTAGGAAACATCATCAACTCTGTGGGCAGGAACATGAGGAAAGCAGTATTTTGGGAAAATGGCTCTGGTGGCATATTCTGGGTAGATGAGGATGAGGAAAAGCTGTAGTCAGGGAGACAAGTTGTGAGTCTGGATTTGTGAAAGAATGCACTGGGTCCTCCTCCTCTCTGTATGTGTGACTTCCTAGTGGCTTGCACTCAGTAGACAGTAGAGCTCGGGAAGTATATTTGGAATATAAAAGATATCCATTAATACATGTGTGTACAAACTTCCTGAAACATACCTAAGAAATGGATGTCTGTCTGAGTAGTGAGAGCAGGAGATGGGTGGGAGAAGGAGAGAACTACCTTTCATTTCATTCCATTCTAGTCTGTCAATGTGTGCCATGTGCTTATATTTCATAATTAACAGATTTTTTACAAGTAGTTCTTATTATAACATCAGAGATGAAAAGATCACAGCAAAACAGAGCACACAGCTGTGTAACTCTCCTTCCAAGTCTGGAGCATTTAACATATTTAAAGGTGTACAAGGAACAGAATGTGTAGGAGCAGGCACTGGAAAGTAGGAAACATTAGGTGCCAGGAGTGGGGCGGGCCTGGCAACCATTTGGAGATAGGTAACTGAAGCCAAGAGAATGATTCACCTGAGCAAAAAAAGGATCGAAATCCTTCTATCTCCTTGGCCCCATCCAGCTTCCATTAACCCCCTAATGTCCTACTGACCTCTGGGTCCCTTTAGGTTCCAGTTGCACATATGGCTTTACAATTTTATAGAATAACACACTTGTCACAGCCCAGTCCTAGCAACATCTCAAAATAGAAAATGAAAGAGCCCGAATGCCCAAAAGAAGTAAACAAATTAACCTTGCCAGCAAAAGAATCAGGAAGCTATATTTTGTGAATGACAGAGAAACACAGATGAGTATAGAACTGAAGGTAATTCTCTTAGAGGAAAAGTTCATCTACATGTTGAAAGGAAATTATATTTGAGACTGGTATACTCACACATGTTTATCGGAGGATTCTGACACCATGATAAACAAACTTGTATGTGATACTGCATATATTTACAAGATAGAAGAGAGCAGGGGGCAGCACTGGAATCCTGGAAGGAGAATAGGAAAGGATAGGGCAGACAGGCTGCATGCACAATGCTGGGAGTACCTCACTTCTAGGACCTAGCTCTGCCTTTGAACATTCAGGAGCTTGATTTATCCATACATACTGATTAGGTTCTGGGAATCACATAACTATGCTCAGAAGTGTGCATACAATTCATCACCCAAACCTGGACCTATTTTTTCTTACTGGGATTTTTAAGAGGGGATGCCATTAATATTTAAATCAGGACAACAAACTTAATCTAAGACTGACCCAAGTGAATAGGGACATATGGACACTCCACTAATAAGAGAATTGAGGACTTGAGATGGTAATTTTTAAACTGACAATGAATGTACACATTTTCCATAACTGCAAAGTCCAGGTTACTTGTCTGCATGATCCACAGGGCACATAGACAACGTCATCACTATCAGAAGGTTGGATTTGGAGAAAGACATTAGATCATCATGTACATGACATAATTCAGTTTGTAACACAGCAAAATAATGCATCCTGTTCTGTTCTAGAGTTCACCTTTACAGGGACTGAGCACCATATAAGCCATCAGTATCCTGTTTATATTGATAGGGCACAATTTCCAGGTGTATCTTAGTTACCAGTTGATAAAGTAAAGACAAAGAATGGGAAGCCCTTACTGGGAAGGGAGAGCTGAGATGTAAGCTTTTCCTCTTAGCCAAGAAAGAATCATGTTGGTCCGACCTAGCTGCCTTTCATAAAAAATATGTTTGAACAGCTGCCAGCTGAGACAAGTCACGAGCCCAGATGACCAACCATCCCTGTCTTCCCGGAACTGAGGTATTTCCCAGGGCTTGAGATTTTCAGTGTGAAAACCAGAAAAGTCCCAGGAAAACTAGAACAAGTTGGTCAACCTACTTTTAAGTGTAGTGCCTGTAGTTCTTTTAGAAATTCAGTCACAATTTTGGAAATTAGCTATTTTTATACTGGTTGTATTTCTGCAGCTATCCCCCTCTCCCTCCTCAGGTATTTTGCAAACACCTTTTTTGAAAACGTCCTTTTCAAATATACATTTGAATATATTCATGCAATATATATGTATTGCCCATCTGTAATTGCCCATGTTAGGCCCAGGGGTACAATAATGGGCAGAATAAATACTGTGCCCTCTTGGAGTAATAGATTTGAATAGGGATAGAAGTTTCTTCTGTCTTGAATTATTATGCATTAGACAAATCTGTAGAGAGAAATTTTCACACTTTGGGGTGGGGGGTGGAGCTGGTCATATGGCAAAGTTCAGAAAAGAAGCCCAGAGGGGGACTGTAGCAGTGAAGGGAAGAGGTAAGCTTATACAGCCACGACTCCTAACTCACTAGTCTGAATGGAAACTGTAGGCAGAGTTATGTTTTCTTAAGATGAGAAAACACGTTCCTCACATTATTGTTTCACAGGCTCTTTCACTGTCTCATTCTCTGCCCACCATTCCAATGGAAGGGTCTCATCCTGGAGCCTCCTAATCCCCTAGGATAGAACTCTTGGAGGCATCTCTAATTTTCCTTCTATCTCATGCCACATTCAATTCATCGTCAACTTTTATTGATAATTAATTTTATTGATAATTAATTTTATAATTACCAGTTCTTATCCACTTTTAGACGACACAGTTTGGAGTGCCTGTTGAGCCCACACTCCTATTAGAAGTGCCTGCTCTCATCCACAGGAATGAGCCGCAAGTAGCCATGTCTGTAAGGTGACACTGGTGTCCTGGCCCAACTTATAAACCAGGCTTCAGTATCTGATCTGGGACAATCAGAGACAATCCGGGTATCCCCCTGGAATACAGATTTGGGATTTAGATGCCACTCTCCATCTGGGCTCTTTGCTTGAATGGAGTGATGCAAACTTGAGGGTTGAGGTTGGCATTGTGGTGTGGTCACATGGTGCCACATGCACGCTAATCAGCAAAAGCATCCATAGAGAGGGAGTCACAGGGATGAGGAGAAGCAGCAATAAGGGACCAAAGGAAGAGAGAGATCACTTTCTTATATCTCAAAGACCCTTCCTGGTAACAGTACCTCCTGAGACCTATATTTAATTTCTGCCTTTGATTTCCATAAGCTCTCTCAATGACCTTCCAGTACATTCTAATTTCTTTCCCAACTTTAAATAATCTGAAGTGAGTTTTTGTTATTTGCCATCAAAATATCCTTAACTAACGCATTATGTCTTAGTCTCTGTCCTAACAAAGTTTCTTAGTTTCTCTCCTAAGATGATGTGAAGATTGTGTATAAAACTCAGCACATTGTCTGGTGCATAGTAAAACCTCAATCACTGTTAACTGTTCTTTTTACTATTCAACAAGCATTTATGCAGTCTTTGCACACTGTGCTAAATATGTAAGACAGTAGCTTTGCTTTCCAAATTGCTTAGTGAATCTGAGATGTGCAAAATCATAATGGAGGATGGTACCATGGGGAAGTAAAGAGGGAAATTCACATAGTGGCAGCTACTAGCTGAGTAGATGGAGGTGAGACAAGGGAATTGTCTATTTAGATGGTGATCGCTCCTGAAAGGTCACACTTTCTAGTCTTCTTACTGCTGACCACAGTAAATCTATCACTCAGCACTCATCTCTTTCAATCAGAGCTAGACAATAAATATGGGGATGAGGGGGTGCAGAAATTCATTTCACCTTGGCATTTCAGTGCCTTAACTATAAGCAGAAACTCAAATGATGCCTATGAAGTAAATTGTTAAAAGAGTTAAACTCTTTTCATGTTAGCAGTCCTGACACATTTTTAAGTCGGTTTCATCATAATTGATTAGATTCGCTTGAGTTCTTCATCAAGGTACGTTATTATGCGTGTTTACTTTCAAAGCCTTCTACTGCTGGGAAGCCATGATGCAAGTAATAAGAACAAATATTAATATTCCTTTGAGTAAACAAACACTAAGCATCTTTTGACATAGCCTCTTCCATTATTAAAATTGGAGACAATGCCTGAAAATGAGAATGGATTTATCTAGATGTCAACAGCTGAAGGCAAGAATTATCAAGCACTTAAATGATCCCAAACAAGCTGAAACATATGTCTTAAGGCAGTAAATGAAACACATTTGAGTTACAAGGCCCAGTGACTGCCACAAATCTGGGGAAATGCTGCAAGATGCTCCTAATTAGGGACACTACTGGGTAGACACATGATGCTGATGCTTCCTAGTATTCATGCTGCTGGGATAATCATGTTATGTGCCTTAACTCAGCAAGGTTTCCTCCATAGAAAATCTTAAGTGGTTAGTCTTTAGGCACACATCTACCACCCCTTAACCAGCTACGCTACCTGCAATGTATTTATTTATATGCAGCTTATTTCTCTACAAAAGCAGGGGTTTAGGCAGGTTTATCTTCTTCAAAGAGGAATGTTAAAAGGTTGAATTACAAATCAAGAGTATTGCACAAATTATTGATTATTTAAAGCATTTACTTCAAAGGGTGATTATTATTACAGCTATAGGTCTCCAGGCAATGGAGTTTACACTCCTAGATTCTGCTCCCCGCTCCCCTCCCACTGGGATGTGGCTTTTCCTCCCATCCCTCCACAGAAACTGTTCTTTCTAATGATCTCCTGAAGAGAAATCCTAATTGTGTGCTTTTCAGTCTCTAATCCTACTCAACCTCTCTGCAGCATTTGACACTCCCTGGTTGCTGGGGTCCCTTCTTCCTTTTCTTCTCTTTCCCAGTTGTTCATTTACTAATCAAAGGTCCATCCACAATACAAATTGTGAGTATCATTGACATTTCTCTTTTGCTCCCTCTTTTCACTAGTTTCTATCTCCCAGCTTTTGCTGGCTCTTTAATCCTTTCCAGAACTACCTTCTCCTACACTTTACTACCTCCCAATCTCTGATCAAAATGCTGGGTCTCTGCACTGAGCTATTCGCTATTGATCCAGAGAAGAACTTCTGATTAAATTTTTTTTTTTTTGAGACGGAATTTTGCTCTTGTTGCCCAGGCTGGAGTACAATGGTGCAATCTCGGCTCACCACAACCTCTGCCTCCCGGGTTCAAGTGATTCTCCTGCCTCAGCCTCCCAAGTACCTGGGATTACAGGTGCCCACCACCATGCATGGCTAATTTTTGTATTTTTAGTAGGAATGGGGTTTCACCATGTTGGCCGGGCTGGTCTTGAACTCCTGACCTCAAGTGATCCACCCACCTCGACTTCCCAAAGTGCTGGGATTACAGGTACCCACCACCATGCATGGCTAATTTTTGTATTTTTAGTAGGAATGGGGTTTCACCATGTTGGCCAGGCTGGTCTTGAACTCCTGACCTCAAGTGATCCACCCACCTCGACTTCCCAAAGTGCTGGGATTACAGGTGTGAGTCACCGCACCCGGCCACCTTCTGATTAAATTCTGTCATGCATTCATTTTAAAGTATGTCCTCTTAGGATCTGTGGATTAAAAGAGTAATAAGACCTCAAGAAGTTTCCACTCTAATGGACATGGACAACAGAGATATAATCAGTGACTATAATTCAGTATGATAAATGCTAGGTGCTAGGATAGAGCAATGTACAGGGCCATACAGGTCAAGGAGGCATAACGCTCTCATCTACATTTGTATTTTTAAGAATAACAGTTTACAACTTAAAGGAAGGAATCTCAAACATCCCTGAAATGATACCTTTGGAGACAGTGCCAATATACTATTTAATAAAAGCAAATCTGAGTTCTGAGTGTGTATCACACACCAGGAACTAGGTTAAGTGTTTTATACATAATAACTCTTTTAACTTTACAGTAGCTCTATGAAGGATATATGTAATAACCTTTATTATATGAAAACACTGAGTCTCAGAGAACTAGCAAGTGTTATCTCTAGTTTTAAATCCAGATACATTAAAGTCATTCTTGTTTCCTACTTTGTTCACCTTTACATCCAATCAATTGCCAAGCTCTGCTGACACTTTCTAAATATCACTCAAAACCATCTCCATCTTTCCATCACCCCTGCCAACATCTGGATCAAGGCCATCATCATTTTTCTGGGGGCGTATTGCTGTATTCTCTCAGTCTCCCGACAGCAGCCAATCCAGAATGAGGCCCCCAAGTAGAGAAACACAGTTACTGTACTATCTTATTTAAAATCATTCCGCATCCTATGATAAAAGCCCAACATGTTAACAGAGCCTATAGAGCTCTCCATCCTCTTGAATGACACCCACACCTCATCTCTCTTGCTGTCTCATCCCCAGGCCTGACCTGGCTGGGGCACTACTAGTAGATGCCAACAGCACTCTCTGACCTCTGGGTGTTCACACGTCATGTGACCCCTGCCGGGAACATTCAGCCCTATCCCTCATCTGGCTAATTCTTAATCATCCTTTGGGTCTTCAGTAAGCAACATTTCTACAAGAAGGTATTCTCTAGGTTCGTTCTGTCAGCTAGATGTGTTCTTAGATTTCTTTGCTACTTGCATCATGATAATTTTCATCCTATTTTATTATTATTTGTTTAATTGCCCATCTTCCTAACGAAACATAAGTAATCTGAGGGCAGGACTAGGTCTGCAGCACTCAGAGAAGACTCTAGTTCTTTGTGTAGAGCATTAATAAACACGTAGGGAATGAACCAACAAATAGAGCAGACCCATCAGTCTGACTCCTGAGTCCTTGCTCTTAAGCATGATGCTATACTTCCTCCTTGGCTGAGCTCCAGCCAGCAAGGAGGCTGATGTTCTTGGTTAGAAAAGCATCTAACCAAGATGCAACATGTCCATACAGGCAACATGTCCTTGGTTTAAAAAGCATCACCACTTCATTTTTAAGTTGGATGAGAAAAATTTAGATTTGTGGTTCAAAAGAAGTATGCTAAGGATAAAAATCAACTGGTATACCATATCAAGAAAACCAGACTGGTAAGGAAAGATTTAAATAAGCAGTTTATTTTTAAAATAAAGGTATTTAAGTCAATACATCTGAATTGTATTGCTCCAAGATTTTTGAATCCATGGAGTCTTAGAACTAAAAGTTCTTTAATAACAGCTTGCTCATTGCTCCATATTTTACAGGTGAGTATGCAGGGACCAGCAAAATACATGATTGGCTCACATTCACCAACCAATAACAATGGAGCAGGCTGAAAGTATGGATAGTTTAGAGCAGAGTTGAGAGAAAAATACTGATGATAGCTCTATGAAGAGAAACTGAAGGAAACTAAGATCGAGGGCTATACTTTTGTGCTTCAGAATTCAAGGCAAATACACCCTCTCATAAAATACTAGTTAATACCACAGTCACAGAATAAAGATTAGCTGAAATGGAACATTGTCATGATAATATTCCTTAGGGTCAGTGACCCACGATCTGCATAATAGAGTAACACCTACTTTAGAATTGCAGGTGCTGTTATTCAGCACAAAAGACATGCATTAAATATATTTAGTGATTCTAAAAGATGATATATAAATTCAAGGTATTAATAGCATTATTTTCATTGATTTATTGGTTTCATATTTTCTGAATGTTCTTAACTCAGGATAATTATGAGTTTTAACTAAGTACAATTGTAGTCAACATCTTTGCATAATAGATATTCAGATACACTTATCTAAAATAAAACTAGAATATTATGTATTCCAGTTCAATTAAATATAACAATTTTTTGAACATTCAATAAGTGCCAAGAATTGTCAAAATGCTTGGGATACTAGAATAATTAAGATGTGGCTTCTGTTTCAAGATTTAAGTCTAGCAGGGACCAAGATTTGTCAATACAGTTTTCAGTATGATAAGTAAAATAATAGACATACATTCTCCAAAAGATTATACCAAAAGTAAAACAAATTGCTGTTAAAATTCTCACCTCAGAGCAACTATTCTGTTCTATGAATACACCATCTTTTTCTTAAAGTATTTTGTTTCGTATAACAACCCCCATGCGAAAACTATCAGTAAAAATAGCAAATTGTTTTTAATATCCACTATTCAATGTATTGGTGGAAAGGGAGAGATAGAAACCTACCTTGGAAAGATCAAAAGAAATGGGCAGACCAGTGCTGAGTCAAGACTTTATACACTCTTGTCAAGGTCAAGGATGACAGCTTCAGTCAATTTTGCCATTGTTTCTAAATTTGTCTACTGGTTTTTAAGAAGTTGAACCCTCGGATCTGGATTTGGCACCCCAAATGTCTCTGAGGCAAGGGTATGAGATGTCAGAAAACGATCCCATTTCTATAACCAAAATCCGCAGACTAATTTAACTCATTCCCCAAATGCTTGCTACATAATAGGATTAGACAATATTAAAAGAGAAGCAGCAACACCGTCTCTGGTGGCATCAATTTTGGAGTCTTGGGCTCTAGTACTATCTCTCCAGTGATTTGGAGCAATTAAGTTAAGGGTCTCAACATTTTCCATATCGCCAAGAAAATAGTTAATCATAGATATCTACTATTTATTTAGGCTATTCTGAGAATACTAAGAAAGAATATTTATTAAGGGTGGATTATATTCCAAGTGATTGTTCCAATCAATTTGCATATGTGAGTTAATATAATCCTCATAACAACCTTGTAAGATAGGGTTTATTATTCCCATTTTACAGATGTGGAAACAAAGGCAGAGGTGATAAGCTAGTCATTTTGGGAGACAAGATTTGAGCCTAGATGTTGAGCTTCAAAATCTATTCTTGTAATAATTATAATATATAATTTTTATCTCATACATCTCATTTGGTTCTTTAATTTCTTCCCCCCCTCCCAAAAGTGTAATTTTTAAAAGTGTCTTGTCTATCCAAGGAAATGTATTTTTATTTGCCTCTTTCAACATTGAGAAAATTTTCTTTTACTGAGTGTCTAGGTGAAGCAAACAGCTAATTGATTGCTACAAAAGGGGAGATTAGCCAGTCGACCCTTGACTTTGAATTACTTTCTTAGGACTTATAAGCTTTTTACAAAACCTGAAAATGTCTTTCTGGAGCAAAGGACTTTCTGAACTTTTTAAAATGACTTTTGGGAAATGATGTTAAAAAAAAAGGAAACTCTTTGAGTTATAGGAAATAGTTCATGCGATCAGTTCTCACTACTCATGGGTCAGTTCTGCATAACTATTTCCCAGACCAATTTATTAACCATTTCCACTGAGCAATAAAAGAATAGAGAGACACCTCTCCTGAAGCCTATTACAACAGCATTGAGGGCAGAAGTAAACTAATAAGAAATGCTGAAGCAAGTACTGTATAATTATACCCAATCAATTTTTACCAAAATGAATCAATATGGCAGTCTAATTGAGATGATCTTTGTTGCTTCATATAGGAATGCGATTTAATTAGAATCTCCAGTGATTGTAAATGGGTAAACTGAAGTCACCAGTAACCTCACAGAAATTCCAGGCAATATGAGATGAAGCAATAGATACAGCGCCCTGGCTGGCTTTTTGTTCACAGGAAATGGACATTAAAGTGCCCTACTTGGCCTTTGGGAGACTGCAAACCATTTTCAGGTGTGCTTGGGGCCAGAGTAAAAGGGTGTGGTATTGTGTTCAGACATTTGTAAAAGATTCAGTTCAGATAAAGCAGACAAAACAGTTTAACTTGCATTTCAAGGAGCTCTGAGGATTCAAGATGTTCAGTTGTGGAAGAAACTAACAAGACCGGTTTTAAGAGGGGTTTAGTTTGAAATAAATGAGAGACAGCTGTTAATAGTAATAAGCCTGTTTCCATTTTTGAAAGGTTGGGAGGGACATGCACCAATAGACTCGGAGGGCAGGTGGTGGGGAGCAAGAGGAGATGTATGTGGTGAAGATGGTGGAAAGACAGAGGGGGACTGTGGTTCTATCAACAACAACAACAAAAAATCCCAAGAAAGGGCATGAGGCATGATCACGGAGATTCTGATGTGGCTTAGTGGGTATTTGGTAGTTGACAAATCTAAAGGGTAGATAGGTATGGTGACCCTGGAGATTCAAATTTTTCCTAGGGAATTATTATAACCCCAGGAATGTGAGGCAGTGTTACTTCTTCTCTGGGTTGAACAGAGAATAAGGATCAAAACAAGGGTCTTAATGTAAAGTAAGTGGTGTATTTTAAAACAATCAAGTGAGAATAAGCTCTGTCAATAGTTGCTGTATTCAAATGATTGAATTCCATAGAATCTATGGATAATTGACTTGACAACAAAATTAAAGTAACTATGCCCACCATAGAAGCCCCTTTGAAGATTTCTTGCATGTTGACAACCACAAGTTGTTCTGCTTCACATGTAGTTGATCTAGTAGTGTAATTCACAGAACCAAAATTCAAATCTGAAATCTTACTAATTGATTAATAATTGCTAAAGAGGAAATGTTTTATAGCGTTTACTATACAGATGCTACAGAACTTTTTGAGGGCGAAATAATTCATACGATGGTGTTTTGAGACACAATTTAAAACATCCGTTATTCCTTCCTGTTCCTAATCTCAATAGAAGGGTTGATATCATAAAAGATGTTAGAATGTATTAGGTGATGGAGGGAGGAAAAGAGGGCATCTTCCACACAGATTTGCTACAGATTTACAAAGGAAAGAAAAAATCCTTTCACTTCCAAGGCCCCCATCTTCTTCCTTTACCAATTTTGTTGGTGTGATTTGAGAACAAGAACATTTGCGAAAGGACTTGATGTGTGGATATAGTGATAGTTTCATACTTGTTAGAAAGTAAGATCATATGCTTCTGAGAAGGAGAATTCATTATTAAAGATGTTTGTGATATTTAAATGAGAATGAATTATAAAACAGTATTTACAGTATATTTAAGATTATATGCATAATAAAAGTTCCAAATTGGCTATCTCTGGATGGTGGGATTATGGATTCTTTTAAAAATTATTTTGCAACTCTAAATCTTCTACTCTTCTCTTTCTATAATGAAAATATCATTTTGTGCAATAAAGATTATCTTAAAATAAAATAAGGTGATGGTCAGTATTTCTGGGTATAAATTAGGGTCAGAATTAGACATATATCATACTGAAACATTACAGTATACCCTGTAAATATATGCAATTATTATTTGTCGAATAAAAATAAAATCGAACTTCCAAAAACATTAAAGAATTATGTATATGTTTTTGTACACATACATATATAATACACTCCTGTACATATATAAATAACATATAATTAATTTTACATATCAAGAAGTTAAACATGTGATAAAGCTTGGGGTTTTTTTGCTTGCCTTTGTCCTCTTGCTACAGCCCATATTAGATCTTGGATTCTCTTACCCTTCTACTCACATTATCCTTCTTGCTTTTATTCACCCCACACATAATCCAGATTAACAATTTAGGATGTACTCTTCAATATTTTTCTCCGTGCTTATGTGTTCAGGTAAACAAATATACAGACATATCACATATTGTTGTGGGTCATTTAACAAAATAAGATCAATTATATACAGGCCTCTATGTCCTAATTCTTCTCACTCAATAATACCTCATTGAAAATCTGCCAAATCAACTGCTACAACTCAAATGCATTATTTTAATGATTCTATGATATTTCATATCATACCATATGTATCATAATTTATTCAACAATTCCCCTATTGACATTTCCAGAGGTTTTTTGCCGTTATAAAAAAATGTAATCAGCATCCTTGTACGTGTGTCATTACTCATGATTTTATTTATTTGAGAAAGTGTCCTAGGAGTGGGAATGTTAAGTCAAAGAAAATACACATTTAAAATTCTAATAGATATTGCCAGATTGTTTTCCAAAAAGGCAGTAACAATTAACAATTTCACCAGTCATATATGAAAGTACTTTTTCCTGCATTACTGACAGTAATAGGCCTTTTCATTCTTTATAACTTTTTGACAATCCAATAGGTATAATGTAATATTTCATTGTTAGTTTAATTTCATTTCTCTGTTAAAGAATTTGAACATCTTTTCAAATACTCATTTGGATTAGTTCTTGTCTGAATTGTTTGTTCTGTCTACTTTTTATTTCGTTTATCTTGTCTACTTTTCTATGGGGGTATTTACTTTTTCTTTTCAATTTGCAATTGTTCTTTGTACATTTTGTGTGCTAATCCTATGTCTTTTATTATTAATTTAATTTACCAAATCTATTATTTTTCTTTTGAATTCACTTATGGTAACTTTTGTCATATTTTTTACTGTTAAATATGCCTATCTTTTCTTTTTATAACTTAATAATTTTTTTGGTCCAGCTTTGGAGGATTATAAACAGTTATATTTAGTCAGTATTTCTTGGTAGTCCTGGTATTAGTTGCCAAGGGTAACAAAAACAATAACAAAATTGCCCTTTGCAAGTAGAGTAGTTAGAAACAGAAAAACCTCAAAATAACAATGACTTAAATACGGCAGAAGTTTATTTCTCTCATGAAGTCTGGAAGGAGTGAATCCAGGGCTCCTATGTATACCCCAGTGTAAGGGATCGGGTTTCTTCTGTCTTGATCTACTGTTCATGGCTTTCATTCCCCAGGTCAAGGCATGATTCAATATTCTGCTAGAGACCCAGCCATTTTGTTCATTTACACTTGGGAAGAAACAAGAAGAAGAAGAGCCATGTCCTTTAAAGATTCTTCCCAGAAATTGTCTGCCCTTTTCCATTCACATCACATTATCAAGAACTTAATTACACAGTTACACCTAGTTGCAAAGGATGCTTATGTTTTCCTGGCCACTACTATAGAAAGTCTATTAAATTGTCCTAATTTCAGCTAAAGATTGGGGGTTCCAATCTTTAGAAGATGGGGAAAATGGATATTGGTCACTGCAATTACTTCAAAATAGTAATTAGCTGACATATTTTAAAACTAACGATTTGGGGTAAAATGATTTTGTGAAGATATTATACTACTCTAAATAAAACAGATAGATAAATAATGATGAATAAATGAATGAACTCACTTTCAATATTTTTCTAGAGCTCCTTTATTTATTTTAACCTCTCTTTTCCAACACAATCACTCTCCAGTAATAATCTTCTGTAGCTACATGGGTACAGATGTTTTAGCAGATAATGCCTACTTATTTGGAAACTTTCTGTCAGCCAGAATGACCCAGCACATTGCATTGCTCAGTTTCATTAATTGCTTATCTCACACATCTGATGCTTTTAGCAATCTAGAAACTTCCCTCGTGAACCTGGTAAAATGATAAATGAAAGAATCAATGGGCCAAAAACACTTTCCAGCTAGAAGGATTAATGCTACTGGGTGTTTTTTAACGAGTGGCTGTATTCAAATGAGTAACTTCTGTTTAGATACTCTCATGTCTACCCTATTTTTAATAAGATTACACATTGAAAAAAATGTAATACATTTTAACAGATAATGATGGCGGCAAAGCAGATGCCATGACTTATAATGTGGGTTGTTATCTATCTGCTGTTTGGACCCGAGCAATAAATTTCAAAATATATTTCACTGATGTCTGCTATATATTAAAAATAATGCAGACTTTTTGAGCAAATCAGATCTCTAATTTTGAAATAATCATCTGTATTATTAAATAAATGGTCTGGAATTAGAATTAAGGGCATATAGTAGGCAAACAAACATCTTTGATTTTATTCTTTGATCATGTCTAGTAGTGATATGGAAAAAAAAGAAAAGGGAAGAAATATCCTGTTCTGAGCTGCTCATCTATAATTCCAATATCTGTGAAAACTCCCGGGTCTGTCATTCAGAAGGACGACTTCTTCCCTCATGATTGAAACTGAACTCAAACGTGCCAAATGGGCCAATAAAGCTAGACTCTTATACAGTGATGCTTCGATAAACAAACTCACCATGCAGCACTTTATTAATCAATTCATGCCACCAACAAGTACATTAAAATGACAACTTACGCAAATTAGAGCTACCTAATTTTCCAGCTGTGAGGCATATATTTGCACATAGAGCTTCTATTAGTCTTCACTAAACTGAAGAAGATAAAGTTGTCAACTCTGAGATTTATTTTCCCTGTTCCCAGTTTCCCTGTTTGCTTCCTTTTTCTATTTCTGTTCTCTCACTTGTGAGGGTAATGCTCTCTGATCTATTCACAGGTTTCCAGTCAGTTCAGCTCATGATCTGTTTATTGAGCCTGACACAGAATGAGCACTGGTGAATAAGGAAGGTCCCTGCCCTCAGGGAGCTTGTGCTCTAGAGCAGAAGTGAGACCTGTGTTAAGACCCCTGATAGTTACTTGAAACAGGCCAATAATAATTGCATTCAGATGTTTTCCAGGGATTTTCATTTTAAAAAGTATAAATTAGAATAGATTTTAAAATATCCATCCATTAACACTTACTACTTGCCATCACTCACATGTTTTCTCCAGTGGAAGGGTCTGGCTGACACTTTCTCATAAACTGCAGCCCATTTGATCGATGTTGCAAGCCTTATTAAGCCTTGACTTTAATGAACATGAGTCTTGCATGTGGCTGAGGAAAAGGGTGAGGACTGGTGTTTTGGTTGACTTATTTCCATCAAAAAGAATTGAAAAACAGATCAAACGCAGTGAGTTAAAATTTATTTACATTTATCTGTAGCTAATCCACTTTGAAGAGCTCTCACCTATGTTCTTACATTTCAATATTCTTACTTCTAGTTATAGAGCTCAAAAAGTTTTCTGCTTTCAGCTGTTCTTAAAATTTAGTGTGCATCAGAATTATTTAGAGGGTTTGTTAAAACGCAGATTGCCATGTGCTACTCCCAGAGTTTCTGATTCAGTAGATCTCGGATGGGGCCTGAGAAGTTGCATTTGAACAAGCTCCCTGTTGATGCTACTTGTCTGGGGGATCTCACTTTGAGAACTACTGTGCTAGACTAGAGGAATTTTCCACCACAGTAAGCAAGCAGGAGGATTCTGTTTAGCCACCAGGGATTAGTGAATTCTCATCAGATCTGCCTACCCAGCCATCCCTACAAAGCAGCCTCAATTAACCTTTCTCTGGTGACCCAGACAGACACTGGCATTCCACAGCCCTTCCCCATAGTCCAGGAGAGGTAAATCTTGCTCCTCCCATGCACTTTTCAGGTCTGCCTAAAAACATCCTTCACCACCTCTCATTGTAAAGGACTCTCAGCTATAGACAGTTATATGTTTTATGAGACAATTTATGTTATTCTAATAGAGTTTAATTATTTTTTTTAAAAAATCATCTCCTATCTTACCCCTAAGAAGTTATTTGCAATGCATTTCCATGACTCCTAGTTTGTGTTGACCATGTCTCTGAATTTCTCAGTATCTACACTAGTCAGATCAATTTTAGGTTTGAAAAATATGTCACCATAGAAAAAATCTTATGGCTTATCAAGGAGCTTAGAGGTTAAGAGTGGGCTCTGAAGTCAGGCTGCCTGAGTGTGAATCATAACTCTGTTCTTGTCTAACTACGTGATGCTGAGCAATTCTTTATTCTCTCTGGGCTATAGTTTTCTCATCTATAATATGCCTTCATCTTAATCTGTTTTGTGCTGCTATAGCAAAACCCCAGACTGAATAATTTATAAAAACAGAAATTGATTTCTTACAGTTTTGGAAACTGGGAAGTTCAAGGTTGAGGAGTCTGTATCTGGTGAGGGACTTCTTGCATAATTATCCCTTGGTATGGGACTGAGAAAAAGGTGGATGGGGAACTCAACTTTTTGTAAGAACCCACTTCCTTATAACAGTATTAATCCGTTAATGAGGGTGAAGCCCTCATGACCTAATCGCCTCTTAATACTGTAACAATGGCAATTAAATTTCAACATGAGTTTTGAAGGGGATGCATATTCAAACCATACCAGTCTACCTCATAAGGTTTTCATTTTAAATACAATAATATCTGTAAAATATTCAAAAAAGCACCCAGAACAGGTTATTTAATAAATAGAAAAAAAAATTATTGCAAAATAACTGTGAATATATTGGGGGCATATATAAGTAGAATTTGATTCAGTTTCTTAATAATAAAGAATGGCCATATCATTGGAAGACTAATAGGCAGGCATAAGGTATGATGGATTTCTTTGAATCTTAAACTTCTTGCAATAGCCTTCTTGGTAAAACAGTTGAGATTACAGACACACTAAAATCTGGATGATGGTTGGGTTTTTCTGCACTCTGCCATGGGTTTTAAATAGTTTGATAAGGAATTTTGCCTTTAAAAGCCATGACCTAATTTAGGTGTATGAACATGTATCTCAATTCAATCCAAAAGCAGTAAACTCCCACTGAGTGTGCAGAAAGATGATCTAAGTTCTTGTGTTTACACAGAACTCTATGTGCTGGGTACTATTATTGTCTTCTATTTGTAGATGAGGAATTGAGGCTTGGAAAAGAGAGATGACTACACAAGGTCACAGTGCTAATTAATACTCAGCAGAACCAGTACT
The DNA here is from genome assembly GCF_028858775.2 of Pan troglodytes. Taxonomy (NCBI): domain Eukaryota; kingdom Metazoa; phylum Chordata; class Mammalia; order Primates; family Hominidae; genus Pan; species Pan troglodytes. The sequence goes on from NC_086015.1 coordinate 111,866,778, forward strand.
CCAACTCATACAGTCTGACACTATAGACCATGCTCTTAACTATTCTGACTTTTTGCCTCGGGGTTGGTCCCAGAGAAAACTACTCTCAGTAAATAATTAGAATTCAGGCAACTCTGGTATCAGCAAAAATAGAGAAGGTGACACGTCATACTCCATCCCACTAAGTACAGAGAGGAAATTCAGTGGAAAATTTCAGCACCATGACCCTTGGTGTCTGAGAAAAGGGAAGTGAGAAGTTGTGTGTTGGGGACTGGACACAAGAGTGCACAGAATGAAATCACATGAAGTGTTTTACCATCTGGATTTTTAAAAAGCAGACCGGCTACATTTATGTCATATAATGATCACTCAGAAATTACATCATAGCCTATTTTTATACTATCATGTAGTAATTGGTGTGCTGCTGATTAAGACCATCAAGAATAAAATTCTAGGCTGCTACTGTCAGGCTATTCAGCATTCTGTTAGACAAATTAAAACATATGTTGGGAGTCCACTCACCATGATCTTTTTGGTAAGATGAGGTAAATACAATTAAAATGATCATATGAAGTAGAAATGACCTAAATTGAGGATCCGATGAGAGAATGATAGCCAGGAAGGCAACATTATGTTGACAGCATGGGAAATCTGTGAATAAAGAGGTGGAAACATACAAGATATATTTAGTCATTGTGCTTGGGACGGGGAAATAATTTCAAAATTCAGACTGAGAGCACATTGTGGAAGGCTTTGGCTGTCTCACTAAGGAGTTCAGATTTTATTCTATATTTCAAAACATTCTTTTAAGGCAAAACACATTTTTTCAAACAAACTCCAACATAGGTCTCTTGACTGAGACATTTGCTTCCAACAAGGTGGGGAAACAGGGAAAAGATTTAGCCCCCTACCTAAAACAACTTAAGAAAAAAGCACAGAACATATGATACAATGGGTTTAAATAATTGATTAATAAACAAAAAGGACACTGATCCCTGAAAGAGGGGAGCAAACAAGGTGAGCTCCATGACTGCCTCAGCTTGAAGAGTTTCCAAGACATAACACAGGGAGTTTTCAGACCAAGACCAGCAACCTCTTTGAGTTAAGGAGATGAAGCTAGCAGTCTGTAGTGGCCGAGATGGCTAGAGTTTATAGAGCAGAGTACTGGATAGGAGAGAGCTGCTCAGAGAGAGCTCTGGGGAACTGCAGAGGATCCTTATCAAGTCATCAGTAGTGTAGTGATCTGTGCATGTGTATGAGGAAAGGACCACCCAAATAAATTAGAAGAAAAGTCCTTGGAGCCCTTTAGAAATAGTTTTTGTTCCTGCAAGCCAGAGTGAAAAACTTCATACTTCATGGGGAATCAGGAAGTGTATTCACAAGGGTTTCATGTCAATAGTGGAGATTAGCCGTAAACTAAACACTGCTCTTGTCCTTTCTAGCAAAACTTAAAAATCCAAATGGAAAGAATCAGTTTCCAAGTAACTTAACTGCAACTCAAAACAAAGCTCAAAGATATTTATAGGAATACAAATATATCTACCACCTAACAAGCTAGAATTCACAATGTCTGGCATCTAATTAAAACTTACCAGGCAGAAAAGGCTATATACTGTTTGACAATTGTATGACATTCTTGAAAAGGCAAAACATGGAGACAGTGAAAATATCAGTGATTTCCAGGGAGTTGTGAAGAGGGAGAGATAAATAGGTGGAGCATAGGGGATTTTTTAGGGCAGTAAAACTTTTCTGAGTGACACTATAGTGGTGAATATATTTGTCCAGACCCATAGGATGTACAATACCAAGAGTGAACCCTAATGTGAATTATGGACTTTGAGTAATAATAATGTGTCAACGTAGGTTCATCAATTATAAGAAGTGTACTCTGGTGGGGATGTTGATAATGGGTGAGGCTATGCATGTGTAGGGACAGGGGATATATGGAAAATCTCTGTATTTTCCTCTCAATTTTGCTGTGAACCTAAAACTGCTCTAAAAATACTTTAAAAATTACCACACATTCAAAGAAGCAGAAAAATACGGCTTAAATGAGAAGAAAAGTCCAATCAAAATGGACCTAGAAATGATAGATGATGGAATTAGATAAAAACATTACAATAGTTATTATAACTGTATTTAATATATTCAAGAAACCATAGGAAATATTGAATACAATAAGTAGAGCATGGAATAGCTGTTCTGGTTCAAGAAGTGTTGACTTCAAGATGAGCACTATCATGGGGTTCAGTGAAGCACAATTTGAGAATTATTGCTGTAAGTTATTGGAAACTATTGAAGGCTTTTCAGCAAAATTTGGCTTAAAAATAGTGGTATTTTACAAAGCCTGAATGGGTAGCAGGATGCAGGACAGAACTCATGAATGAGGGAGAATGAGACCAAAGATTTCAGGCAGGTGGTAACCATAATACAACAGAGAAATGAGAAACCTAAAACCAGTGGGAATACAAAGAAAGATATTATTATTTTTAAAATTAATGTGTATGATAACATGACAGATCCCAGAGAAGCCGGTGGGACCCCAGGGAGAGTTCTCTTTCCTTTGCGAAGGGCAGGGTGTGCTTGAATGGCTTCATTCCAAGAGAGTGGCCTGTGCGTTGTAAAGTGTCATGGTTCCTGCAGCATCTGGTGAGTTCTCACGGGCACTTGAAACTCTGGGGGAGAGGGTGTAAATCGCCTGCTGGGCCATACCCATATTTGCAGCAGGTCTCCAAGGTCAATGGCCTCTGATATGCTGGAATAACGTAGGTAAGGGAGAATATTTCTAAAATATTATAAAAGTAAAGGCAGATCACGAGGTCAGGAGATACAGACCATCCTAGCTAACATGGTGAAACCCCGTCTCTACTAAAAAATACCAAAAAATTAGCCAGGCGTGGTGGGCACCCATAGTCCCAGCTACTTGGGAGGCTGAGGCAGGAGAATGGCGTGAACCCGGGAGGCAGAGCTTGCAGTGAGCCGAGATCGCACCACTGCACTCCAGCCTGGGCGACAGAGCGAGACCCCGTCTCGCTCTAAATAAATAAATACATAAATACATAAATAAAATAAAAATAAATACTTTATTACTAAGAACACCTATTAGCAACAGGTCTTGCCATTTGAAAAATTAAAACTTGACACTTAGAGAGGTTACGTAATTATCCCAAGGGCACAATATTACAGTAGAAACTGAAAGAGGTAAAAACTGGAAAACAACTGTCAGATTTGTAGGAGAGGTCCACTCTCATCTTAGAATAAGTAATTTTTAGGGAAGCACTGGAAGGGAGGGAAGCATGGGGAGAAAGTAGTTGAGCTTTTCTCAAGAAAGAGAAAGGAGAAGAGAGATCAAAATTAAAATAGAACATTTTTCCTATATAAATATCCTAAATGTTGTCATCTGTGATAGTTAAATTTTTGTCTTGACTTGAGTGGGCCACAGGATGCTCAAATATTTGGTCAAACATTATTCTCGGTGTGTCTGTGAGGGTGTTTCTGGATGAGATTAACATTCAAATTGGTAAACTGAGTAAAGCAGATTGGTCTCACTAATATGGGTAGACCTTACCCAATCAAAAAATCTGAATAGGACAAAAAGGCTGACCTCCTGAGAATAAGAAGGAACTCCTCCTGTCTGACTCCTTAGAGCTGGGACATCAGTCTTTTCTGGTCTTTGGACTCTGACTAAAACATTGTCTCTTCTTGAGTCTCTATTCTTCCAGCTTTCAAACTGGAACTTACGCTGTCAGATCTACTGGTTCTCACACTGAAACTACACATTGGCTCTCTTGTATTTCCATCTTGCTGACTGAAGATATTGGGACTTCTCAGCCTTCATAATCATGTAAGCCAATTTCTTATGAGAAATCTCTCACTCTTGCTCTCTCTCTACACACATACAACACACCCTATTGGTTCTGTTTCTCTGCAGAACCTTGACTAATATGTCATCTTAGAAGGACTTTCCTACTATTGATTTAGGAAGTACTGTAGTTCTTTAAGATATGATCAAGGGTATGCAATCCTTGTTGTTTAAGAGAAGGCAGTAAAATTAAAGGTCAGAGGTGTACCAGGGAATAACATCAAGGCCATGCCTATCTGGATGATGAACTCATCAAGAATAAGTATACTGCCAAACCAATGTATTGGCTACTGAGCGTGTAGTTCCACTTTACCAATGTTTCAACAACTGGTAACTAATGTATTCAGGGTTGAAACATGATGACAGTGATTATGATGATAGAATTAAATAAGGTTTTCTATGGGCCAGGGTCCTTATTTATGAGATAAATTTGTTGTTCCTAGTCTCAAATTACGTCTTTTGTGACTGTACTTTCATTTGATTCAGATATATTTTTAAAAACAATAAAAGCTTTTTTTTTTTTTCATGAGTATTGAGCAGGAGGTTAGGCAAAATGGGCGAGACCAAGTTTGCTCTGAAGAGCAAACTCTCCTTGAGAAGGTCCCAACAGAATGCAGTAGAAAGAAGTTCAGGCAGAAGTGCATGCCAGAATTTCAGGGAGGTCTGGCACAAAGGCGGGGCAATAAAAACACTAAATTAATGCTCAGAAGACCTGATCTCCCCTAATTATCAATTATTTACTAGCTCTAGGATCCTGGGCAGTTTACTTAATCCTTCTGAGTCTTAGATTTTCTGTAATTAAATTATTGAATTAAATTAAAATGTGACCACCATGCTCACCTGATAATTTTTGATGATCAAATAAGAGAATGTATAAAAAGATTAAGGTGGTTTGTTAAAGGTAAAGTCCTATACAAATATTGGTTATGATGATCAACCAGGGAGAGATACACTGGAATCTCCAATGGGCAAGCAAAAGGTTTCAAAGTATAGGGTAAGATGCCAGACTGTGAGGAGGGAGTTGGGACTATATTTCTTGAAAGACTTGGGGACTGCATAAGACCTTAATCATGGAGGAATTGGGGTTCTGTAAAGGAAACCAGAATACATGTCATAGGTCAGGAATCCATTTATTAGGACTTGGTTTTAATTTAGGATTTGATTAAAAGACGAAAGCCTAGGTAATGGAATCTGGACATACAACTACAACTGGCTAGTCAGCAAGTTCAACAAGGTGAAACTGCTACCCTGCCTTCCCCTGCAGGGGGTTTAAATACCTCCAGATAAAAGCCAGGACTGACCTGAGAATATTGAGTGAGGCTGAATCTATAGATGAAGGGAAACAATGTATAACCAAGTACATCTTTACCATAAGCATTTTTTAAAAAATACTCTTAAAACGACTGACTTATACATTTGAAGAGCTTTTTTGAAAGATTCCTGCTTTCCATTCATGGATCACTACCAGGCATTTCTTGTCATTAATCTAAGGAGTCCTGTGAAATACATGAGCCTTCTCCAGCTGCTGCACAAATGATTGCACTGCTCAGAAACAGAATTCTAATGAGATGCCTAGGTTTTATAGAAAGCTGAATGATAGTAATCACTAAGGCTCACATCAGAAAACTCCAATTGCATATTATAATAAAACCCAATGTCAGCCATATTATTTATCTTGAAAATAGAAAATTAGACCAGCCTATTTGATAGTATATTTTCTTCTAATATTTTTATCCCTAGAAGGATGTCTCACGAATGCTCTATCAAACCAATGACATTTAAAGCTAAATTAAAACTATTTGGTCTTTCATAAGTCAAAAAAGTGAAGTATTCAATTATCATTAAGCCAGAAACTGGTTTAATTTTGTCTCAATTTTTTATCATAAAGTAATATGGTAAAAATAGTCTCATAATTGTCTTCTTTACAAGTTGTTTCTGAAGCTTAAGAAAAATGATACAAGAAATCATTAGGTCAGATTCAGTGGTTTATGCCTGTAATCTCAGCACTTTCGGAGATCAAGGCAGGAGGAGCACTTGAGGCCAGGAGTTCAAGACCAGTCTGGGTAACATAGCGGGATCACATCTCTAAAAAAAAAAAAAAAAATTTTTTTTTTTTAGATTCGCTGGGCGTGGTGGGATGCACCTGTAGTCCTAGCTACTTGCAAGGCTGAGGCAGGAGGATCACTTGAGCCCAGGAGGTTGAGGCTGCAGTGAGCCATGATCAAACCATTGCATTCTAGCCAGGGTGAGAGTGAAACATTGTCTCTTAAAAAAATCATTAAACCAAGATGAAAATAAAACTTCACTGTTTCTTTCTGAGAAGGCAACTTTTGATGATGTGCTTGGTATTTCAGTTCTTCTGTATTCCCACCTGGTGGAAATTTAACATAACACACAGCTCCTCACAACATCCAACACCAACTGGGGTCTATTATCTCAAAATAGGTGTGGAAGACAACGCAGCATTGGTATTGTAGGACAGCAAATTTCAAAACATGGTTCCCAGATCAGTGCCATTAACATTGCCTGGGAACTTGTTAGAAATGCAAATTCTTGAGCTGTCCCAGACCTACTAAATTAGAAACTCTGAGTATGGGTGTCTTAGTTCCATCTGGGCTGCTATAGTAAAATACCATGAACTGGGTGGCTCACAAACAGCAGAAATTTATTTCTCACAGCTTTGGATGCTGAGAAGTCCAAGATCAAGGCACCAGCAGATTTGGTGTCTGATGAGGGCTTGCTTTCTGCTGCATAGATGGCATTTTCTCACTGTGTCCTCATGTGGTGGGGGGGGCATAGGTCTCTCTTGAGCCTCTTTTGTAAGGGCACTAATCCCATTTACGAGGGCTCCATTCTCATGACCTAGTTACCTCCCAAAGGTCCGACATCCAAATATCATCATATTGGGAGTTAGGATTCAACATATGAATCTTATGGGAATGCAAACATTCAGTCTATAGCAGTGTGTCTGGTGGGTCCCAGTAATCTGTAGTTTAACAAGACCTCCAAGATTTTAATATACACCCAAATTTGAGAACCACTAAGGAGATTCTAACAATGTGAGAGCCTAGTAAAAGCTATAGAGTGTTTTTTGGGGGTTTTGTACACTAAGGTAAGTGTATTGAGAAATAATATTAACTGTTTCGACTTATCATTTGATCTTCTTATAGTTAATATAACAGGCCACCTCCCAAAAAACAAAACAAACAAAAACCACACACACATCCAACTCTGGCATGAGTATTCGCTAACCAAGATGTCCCCTAACTTGCAACTCAGAATAGTTGGTAAGGGTTATTTATATGCATATTGACATTCCCTTTGTTGTTTTTGTTGCTGAACAAATTGCATTAGAAAAACAGTTGCATGTTTAGGCAGGGCGAGGTGGCTCATGTCTGTAATCCCAGCACTTTGGGAGGCCGAGGTGGGCGGATCTTCTGAGGCCAGAAGTTCGAGACCAACCTGGCCAACATGGCAAAACCCCATTTCTAAAAATGCAAAAACTAGCCGGGGGTGGTGGCACACGCCTGTCATCCCAGCTATTTGTGAGGCTGAGGCAGCAGAATCACTTGAACCTGGGAAGCGGAGGTTGCAGCCAGCCAAGATTGTGCTACTGAACTCCATCCTAGGTGACAGAGTTAGACTTTACCTCAAAAAAAAAAAAAAAAATCAAAACAAAACAATTGCATGTTTAAGACAGAAAGGAGGAGGAAAAGGGGGTTGATGACATTTGTATCTATTTTCTTTTATTAGAAAAACAGTTGTTCAAGAACGTCACTCCACTCAGCAGATTTCTACAGCTCATTGGCCAAAACCATGTCTTGGGACAATGCCTAGCATCAAGGGATGTTGGAAAAGCAAATGCAGAATCTTATTTCTCACACTGTAAAGTTTATAGTTCTTTAAGAAAGAACTCATGCAGGTAAGGAGGGGAGAAAGGTGCTAACACTGATAATGGGTCAATCTACAGAATTACAAATAGGGGATGCCACTCAGGGTTCTACCAAGGGGGAATGGCCCAGGTGGCCATAATGAAAGTAAGTATACAAGCAGCATCTTTGAGCTTCAGTGACAAAAGAGTAAGTGGGGTATGCCAAGTAGAATCTAAGCCCCCAAGTTTCCAGTAAGGGGCCTTCCCATACACCTTCAAAGAACCATATTAGAATGTACACTTACGGGATACCTCAGCATTTATCACTTGCCCCTCCTGGAAGTAATAACTTATTGGCCTGGCAAAACTTGGGAGACTCTCCTATCAAAGAACACAGCATCCTGGTGACAAGGTTACTGTTTGAAAACAGATAGTGCAGATCTCTCTTTTGAAGCTATTTCTAAGTGAAACATATTCTCCTTCCTCAGCTACTTCTCCCACGTGGCAAATACACTGGATAGTTCTCTTCAGAGTAGGAATGTATTTAGTGCTCTCTCCCTGCAATTGGATGGGGAAATTCAAATTGAGTCAGGAGAGAGGCAGGCTTGCCAATTTGAGAAATCCACCCTATTATAAAGCTAAATCTATATTTTGACTTTTGTTTTTTTTAATTGATTATAACTCACAGAGATGGGAGCATGTGTGATCATTCCTCTAAATCTCTAACAAAGAAAGAGTAAAGTCATAGGGAGGCCTGTACAACCAAAACAGCCACACACTCTCCTGAGAGGACACACAGTCCCATATATCACCTCATTCAAGGGTGATGTCTATTCCTCTTTAGGCTGAATCATTCTACCCCTCAGAAATCTTGTGCTATGGTCTAAATATGTCCCCCAAAATTCATCTGCTGAAATTTAATTGCCAATGTATTAATAATAGTATTAAGAGGGAGGGCCTTCAGGGTGATGATTAAGACATGAGAGCAAAGTCCTCACAAATGGGATACATGAAATATTTTATCCATATAAGAGGCTAGAGGGAACTAGCTAGATCTTTTGCCCTTCCACTTTCTGCCATGTGAGGACACAGCAACAAGGCAGCATCCTAGAAGAGAGCAGCCCTCATCAGACACTGAACCTGTTGGCACTTTGATCATGGACTTCCCAGATTCCAGAACATAGTTTACAAATTACCTAGTCTGTTTTGCTGTAGCAGCACACGTGGACTAAGATATTCTGTAACCTAAATACTGGGCTACAAAGTTAACCACTATTAATATAGCTTACCTTAGACAGCAGATAAATGGGAGACAGGGAAAAACAAAGAAAATAATTAAAATGGGAAGAAAATAATACATAGCCCACTTCAAGGTTGGGATAAAATACGCATAATTACTACAGTCTTGTTTCTCAAAGTGGGCATGTGATCATCGCTGATATTTCTGTCTTCTTGCACTATTCATTCTGTCCCTTTCCCCTTGGCAAACACTTCAGTTGGTCAGTTTGTTCCTTGTGGGATGATCCAAACTGTCATTTCTGAAAGGCCTGGGTCCATTAGCAGTTAAGGTAGTTTTCCACTGATTTTTATCCCAGATCTAGGAATACTAAGAGGTGCTCCAGATGTTCTCCTGTGTTTCAGGCATTCTTCTTACTGCTTCCGTTGTGTATTGTGTGGGATCATTCATCCTAGCTAGTTGACAAACTCCTCCTTTCCTGATGGTTTAATATCAGAAGCTCCAAGTTATTAGATGCCAGACTGAGCTTCCAGTTTAAGGAAATCTTTATTGTATCTCTTGGCAAAAGAATTTCCTACTTGGGTAACCGGAAACTCTAATCCAGCAGAACCTAACGTCAAGAACAGGAAGCTGAAATCCTGCCTGATCAATGAGACTAGAGGAGCTCATCCTCCTTGCAGATAAAGCATTTGATAAATATTTTAAATTCTTTCAAACTAAGAAGAAAACCTCTTTAATTTCATAAGGCATTTCTAGGAAAAACTTACATCAATTATACTTAATTGTGAAATGTTAACAGCATACACTTCAAGATTGGGAAGAAGATAAAAAATGTCTATTCAAAGCAAAATTTTATTGCAGGTCCTAGCTGCTGTAATGAAGTGACAGAGAGCAATGAAAGTCATAGAAATTTGAAATAAAGAAATAAAACTATCACTGTTTTGTGGACAATGAGATGTGTATATAAAAGTTCCCTTTAATTTCATAATTTATGAGATTGAGTTTATCAAGTTGGCTGGTTGAGGTGTCTTAGTCTGTTTTGTGTTGCTATAACAGAATACCAGGGACTGGGTAATTTATAAAGAAAAGACATTTCTTACAGTTCTAGAGACTAGGAAATCCAAGGTCAAGGAAACCACATCTGGTGAGGGTCTTCTTGCTGCACATCACCCCATGGCAGAGAGTGGAAGGGCAATGGAAGGTGAGAGAAAGAAGGCAAGAGGGAACTGTTCTCACTTTTGTAACAAGCCCACTCTTGCAATACTTGCAAGCCCACTTTCTTGGTAACACTAATCCATTCATGAAGGCAGAGCCCTTATGTCCTAGTCACTTTTTATTAGGCCCCACCTCCCAACACTGTTGCATTGTGTAGTAAGTTTCCTACACATGAACTTTGGGGAAACATTCAAACCATAACACAAAGTTAATATACAAAAGTCAACTGTGTTTCAATTTAATAAATTTAGAAAATAAAAATTTAAAACAGCTCTCATATTATTGAGTGAAAGAAGACACAAATACATACTAATGAGTCCATATATATAAAGCTCAAAAGCAGGTGAAACAATACCGTAGTGTTAACACTACCATACTTAAGTTTGAGGAGGAGGGAATGATAGAGGTTTAGCAGGGACATGAGGTGGACTTTTGACTTGGGTAGCTGTTCAATGTTATATATATGGGAAAACATGTGTTGTGCACTTTTCTACATGTGTATATTCTTCACAATATTTTAAATAAATAAAGCAAGCAACTATGTATTAGCAGATAGAAAAATGATAAAGTAATAGATCTAATACCTGGTTATTTAAAATAAATAAATAGATAAACTTCTGGCTGATTTAAAGCAGAATAAAAAGTGAAAAAGTCAATTATATAAAATAGGAAAATATAATTTATGGGTAACTAAAGAACCAAGGACAGTAAAAGCTTATCAGTATACTTATTTGTTCAAATATATGCAAAACAAATACCTGGAATTAAATAAAATTCTAAAAATATAAATGAACACAATTTAGAGTAGAGATAATATTATCTGAACAAACCAATTAGCACAGAAGAAATATAGACAGTTTCCTGGCTGTACCCTTTCCTACCCCCAGAAAGCCCATTCCTAGATTGTTTCACAGGTCAGTTCTACTAAATCTTTAAAGAACATAAGCCTCCAACTCTGCTTACATTTTATACAGGAGCATAAAAAGTAAGTTAAATACTCTTCTTTTTAAAGCTAGAATAATACCAAGCCCTGACAAAGACTGCCCACATGAGCACACACAAAATAAAATGTATCTCACTTATATCCATGTGAAATTCCTAAATATTGCCAAACAGAACCTAAAAGCACACTAAAAAAAATCCATGATACATTCATTTCAGAAATTTAAGATTCATTCAAATCAAGAAATGTATTAATATATTTAGTTATATATTGACCAAACACTTCCACTTCTTTTCCAGGTTACATGGTAGAATTATTTGACCTCTTCTTCGGTTCCCTGTGGCCATGTGATTTGCATTGGTGAATAAAATGTTAGCTAAAGTCATGTGTATTATTTCCAAGTGGAAAGTTTAAAAGTCAGTGGCTGACCTACCATGTTCCCTTTCTCTCCACCACAGACAGCATCTCTCAAAATGCCAGATGATGGCTGCTCTATGAGCGTGGCTCTGGGAGGAAGGAAAGTATGGAATTCCACTGACATGGAGTATGAGCCAGAAATAAACCATGTTGTTTAAAGCTACTGAGATTTTAAGGTTATTAGTTACTGAAGCACAAACTAGCCTATAACGACTGATATGATACTAAAAAAAAGAGAAAAAAGTGACATTATATTTATAGATATCAAAAAGATCTGATAAAATTCCATTTCCATTTTGGTACAATCATTCCCAGTCTTAATAAAAATTTTTAGTAAAATAGAAATAGATGAATACTTAACATGTTAAAACATATATATCTTAATCCAAAAGTGAGCATTGTGCTTAATGGGAAAACACTAAAATTGCTTCCATTAACACCAAGAGCAAATTCCTTTTTCATCATATTAAAAAAATGATCTGGATAAGAGAAATGTTATTTAAAACTTGGATATGAAAATGTAAATTTTTTTACAGATGACAGAACGGGTTTATTATTTATAGTAGTTTTAGTGATTCTCTTGGATTCTTCAGGTAAATTCACTATTGGTTTGGGTACAAAATATGTATATTCATATATTTTATGAATACCATGAACATATAATGAACAATGACAAAAAGCTAAAACTTAACAAGGTATAAAAACTATATTCAAATAAAGCATTATTGAGGGTCATAAAGTACTACTGAAGATCATGAACACATGAAAAGATACACTATGTTTTAGAAAAGATAATTTAACATCATAGAGATGTCAATTCTTCCTAATCTAAAAACCTATAAACCTAACATTATTCAAACAAGTATCAACACTATTTTTTAACTAGACAAGATGAGTCTAAAATAAATAATATAGAAAAATAAATGAGCAAGTGTACAGGAAAATTCTCAAATAAATATGAGAGATTGCTCCTATAAAATACTAAAACATTATCAAGTCACAATAATAAAAATGATGAAAAAATTACAAATAAAAATTCTTCACAGAAAAGCTAAACCATAAACAAAGTCAAATGACAGCTAATTGAAAAAAAATTTGCAATTTTTATCAAGGACAAGTGAAAAATGTACTTACTGAAGATCATCAGGAACCCAGTTAAAAAAAAAAGATGAATAACCCACAGGAGAAATTGGAAAGGGATTAAACACTTTACAGAAAAGGAAACAAATAGTTTTTACATATATGGTAGCCATGAAAAAGTTTGTTAACACCATAATGGTTGAAAAACTTGGATTACAATGGAATGAGGATGTGGGGAAACAAATATTGCTAGTGGGTTATTTGTAAATGTACATACACTTCAACTAAGTAATATTTTGAATGACATCTGTATAATAACTGCAATGTCTTCATTATAGCCAAAGATGAAAAACAATGTGTTCATTAATATGACTTAAACTATATTGATCAATGAAATATTATGAAACTGTCAAAAATGATCAAGAAGCCCTATACATATTGATATCATGAAATGATTTCCTAAACATCACATAGTGAAAAAGGTACAAAACAATATGTATAAAATACTTGCATTTCTGTAGCCCACCAATATATAAATATAGGTATACACATTTATGTATTGCATTATCTCTTTAAGAATACATAAGAAATCTGGTCAAAAAAATCAGTGATTCTGTGGAGGGTAACTAGATTGCTGAGAGAGGGATGAAAGGGAAATAACTGTCATGTATCATCCTTTTTCTGTATTAAAAATTAAGACTTACAAATTTTAGTAAAGTTTTAGATTTTGAGAATTGGGAAGATAGTTCCGTGTGTCCATTGAGTCCCCTGGCACCCCTATTATTTACATCTTGGATTACTGACACATTATAATTAACGAACCAGTATTAATACATTAACCATAGTCTACAGTGTAAAGTTCATTTTGTATTACACAGTTCTATATGAATTTTGACAAAATGAATGTCATGTACCCACCATTATAGCATTATACAGAATAGTTTCACTGCCCTAAAATGCTCCATTTATTTTTTGCTCCGCTCTTTCATTCTTTCAAGGGTTCTATAGTTTTGACTTTTCCAGAATGTCATATAGTTGTAATAATGTGTGCAGCCTTTTCAGACTGACTTTTCATTTAGCAATATGCATTTAAGTTTCCTCCATGTCTTCATAGCTCATTTATTTTTAGCATTGAATATTCTTTTCTCCTAAAGTTCCGGATACATGTGCAGGTTTCTTACAAAGGTAAGCATGTCACATGGTGGTGTGCTGCACAGATCAACCCATCACATTGGTATTAGGCCCAGCACCTATTAGCTATTCTTCCTGATGCTCTCTTGCCCCCCACTCCTCCCCACAACAGGCTCCAGTGTGTGTTGTTCCCCACATGTCCATGTGTTATAATTCAGCTCCCACTTATAACTGAGAACATGCAGCGTTTGGTTTTCTATTCCCGTTAGCTTGCTGAGAATAATGGCTTCCAACTCTATCTATGTCCCTGCAAATGACATGATCTCGTTCCTTTTTTTTTTTTTTTTGAGATGGAGTCTTGCTCTGTTGCCCAGGCTGGAGTGCAGTGGCACGATCTCAGCTCACTGTAACCTCTGCCTCATGGGCTCAAGTGATTCTCCTGCCTCAGCCTCCTGAGTAGCTGGGACTACAGGCAAACACCATCATGTCCGGCTAATTTTTGTATTTTTAGTAGAGATGAGGTTTCACCATGTTGTCCAGGATGGTCTCGATCTCCTGACCTTGTGATCCGCCCGCCTTGGCCTCCCAAAGTGCTGGGATTACAGGCGTGAGCCACCGCACCAGGTCAATCTCATTCCTTTTTATGGCTGAATAGTATTCCATGGTGTATATGTACCACATTTTGTTTATCCAGTCTATTATTGATGAGCATTTGAGTTGATTCCATGTCTTTGCTACTGTGAATAGTGCTGCAATGAACATACATGTGCATGTATTTTTTATAACAGAATGATTTATATTCCTTTAGTACATACTAAAGAGCTTCTCCTTGGTGATGACTCTGGCTTTCTCCTTGAAGACACTGATATGCACATTACTGGTCCTGTCAGCTGGGTTGCCAATTTGAGTTCAGCAGAGCTGTCTTCCTTCGTGGGGTCCAAGGGCTTCCTGGGGAAGTGGATGAGCTTGTAGCAGTACTCCTTCAACTGGAGTTGCTGGCATTTCAGGACTCACTCGACTTGTTCTAATGTCTCCTTGGATCCACAGATACCAAAGGTCTGGGTCACCGTGTGGATGCTGGCCACCTTAACTCTTCTAAGCTGAAGCTTCTGCTAGCTTATACTTTGGTGTGATATCTCCCTGTGGGACATCCTCCTATGGGCTAGATGGGTCCAGATGCAGGATGATAGGCAATGGTGGTGTGCTTTTGCCTGCTGGGTCTTGCATCTGTGGATCTTTTGGGTCAGCTGGCTGAACCAAACTGCTACTGCCACTCCTTGTGGAAGTGAGGCATCAGGAGCATGCCATTCTGGCAGGGTGCCATAGCTGCATATGGTTCTCCTCCGAAGGAGAACGGTTGGCTGGAAAGGCTCTCAACAGTTTTAAATTCCCAAGCTAGTTCACACAGCATCTAGTAATTCGACAAAATTACAATTTAAGTGTTCCTACCAGAGCTTCAGATAAGTTGATCCATACTTCAACTGTATTCTCTACAGTTTTCAGAACGATGATTTGTCCTGTGACCTCAATTCTCTGGTGGATCTAAAAGAAGCCACTGATTTTTCAGTTTGTTCAGCTTTTTTTCTTGAGAGAGTGAGAGACAAGTTCTTTGCATGTTAAAACACAAAGTGCATGTATCTTTTAATTTTTGAATTTTGTACCACGTGCTCATATTCTATCTCTTACTCTCCTCTGGCCCCCCACTTTCCTAAATAGAGAATCACACTTACAGTTGGTAAAATTAAGGTGATACTATCGTTTGTAGAATGGGAAAGATTTAAAAGAGGCATAAAGAAATAAATTTGATTAGTATGTAATGACCACAGAACTAACCTTACAAAGAAACATAGCCTCTGAAAATATTAGCAGTATGATCATAAGTTGGGTGGATCATATCCACCCAGGCAACATGGCAAACAAAATATGCTCCTTGGATCGACCTACAACATCAATAATCCAAGTCTCTTATTCAGTAGCTCAGGGATAGCAGCAATTCAAGTCATGGCTTCAGTCAGTCTAATCTGAAGGGTATTTGCATGAAATGTCATTCAGACTAAATGGCTCAGGGTGACCTTGCTTATTGTTCTCTCAAAGTGTTTTTACACAGCCAGCTTCAAACATTTATTATTGAGTTCTCTCTCCTCTGGATTCTGTACAAATTCCCAAGATTCTTGTAACCCTTCCTTGATATTATAATTAAAGGTTTGTATTTTCATTATCTCTGTAAACACAACACATACATCTCTACTTTAAGGTAGATAACACTAAATGTCTTTGGACTTTTAAAAAAGAGCTTACTACAAAAATAGTATTTCTAAATAGAAATACTAACATAGATTAGGAAAACTTTTAAATCTGTCAGAAGAGCTGGGAACATAATGGGATCCAAGTCCTAGACATATTGTTTTACCACTAAAATTTGGCAAACTTTTCTCAACTACATCTTTTCCTCATAATCTCCTCCAGGAAATTAAAGAAGTAACAATGTACAACCTCACAATGAATTTTGTAGGTACAGTCATTAATTAGAAAATACTATGATACCTAAGGCTAATCTGAAGTATGAAAAATGCTTCTTTCAAAAAGAGATGTTAATTTACCACTGCTTATAATTTATATCTAATATAAATAAGTTAGTCTGAGCAACCCAGACTAGTCTAGTCAATAAAAGTGTTACTCCTGGGGTGTAGACAATAATTTAAAGATTTAACCCCTAATCTCTCCATCCTCTACTACTCTCGAAAATAACAGAGAATCTTTACTGTTCATTTTACTTTCTCAATTGGCCAAAGGTTTGATGAAGAGAAAGAGGAAACCAAGGACAAAGGACATAAAACTTTTTACTTCGTTCCGTCTCCAAAAGGGAGATAAACCATTATTGAAAATCTACTAAAAGCCATGAGCTTTATTTGTATTTTTTCTAACAAGTATGTGTTATTCTCATTTTACAGAAGAATAAAACATTAAATAAAAACTTTCCTTAGGTAGAGCCAGAACTCAAATCTAGATGTGGTTACCAAACCAATGTTTTAAAACATGGTTTTAAAAAGTTAAAGTAACATTGTACTTCTAGAAACCAAAAAAGTCAATTATAATTTCATTATGCGGAGGTTACCACTGTTCACTGTTTCTAATATACATATACATACACACACACAAACAAATCTTAAAGATATTCAGGTATCTGAATCATTGTTTACAAATAGTTTGGTTTACTTTTTTTCACTTAACACACCAAAAATCTCTTCCCAATACCTATTATATATTTCAGTAAATTTTCAAAAAGGATGCATGATATTTTACTCCATGACTGTACCTTATACTGATTAACCAATCTCCTATTACTGTATACATTGTTTCCAATTTTGTGTCATAATATTACTGTACATAAATCTTAGTGCACAACCTTATTTCTTTCAGATAAATTGCTAGAAGTGAAGCTTCTGTGTGTTCCATAACAACACATACTAATTTAAAAGTCATATCAGTTTGTGTTTGAATCATGGGACTTCTTTTCTGAGAATGCATCTTTTTTCACATCGTTTTTACACACAAAGGGGTTGGGATCACTGTTCTTTCAGAATTCTCTCAGCTCTAAAATGCTGATTAACTGTGGGTATTACACAAATTAGTATGGAGTAGTTGATAGTAGCCTTTACTTTCAGTTAAAATGAAAACCCTGCCTAATTGAAGACGAACAGTGTTGTCTTTTGCTAGGGCTAATCATAAGCCTTTTTATTTGAAGTTTGAGAAAAGCATAACACTACTCTAATACATTATATCTTTTGGCTCTTTGAGATAAGTGAGATGAAATATGATACTTAGAATAACAGTGAAGATAATGTAATGGAGAGGCAAAATCATGTTCATTACTAAATCCCTGCCAAATGCTCAGCTACTTACTGGAAAATTAGTTTTTAATAACATAATGAAAGTGAAAGCCAATCCACTCTGTTGACTTTGAAAATGTCACTCTCTAATGTAGTAGTGGAAAGAATGTAAAAAGTTCTTTGCTATGTATCCTGGGATTATCCATCATATTTTGAGATATCGAGAGAATATAGATACTGGGTCCTTAGGAAATAGACAACTAAAATGTTATATTTAGTTGGAAGGAAAGAAGCTTACTCCTTCTTGCATTTATGAAGGGATACTTGTAGCTCAATGTGCAAAAAAAGGTGAGTTTTAAGAGTTATACCTCTTATTCATGGTTATATGATAATAAAGTTTTTTCTGGGGTAGTTTTGAAATATTTAAATGAACACAAGCATAAACCAAACGGGACTCACAGAGGTCTTTGATGACAGGAAGAAAGTCAGTTCGCTGCAAAATGCTTAACTCAGTGAGACTGTATAAGGTTTCAAAGTGATTTGCATGTTGAAAATAAACCATGATTTTTTGAGTTCACAATGTTCCCTCTCAATTTATGGAGTACAGAGGCATATAATTTCAAGGACTTATCATGCTCATTATTCACAATATAAAAAATCAATGAAACATCTGCCTTTAAAAAAATAGGCCATATATATATATATATATATATATATGTCTGGGGTGTAGCGGTGCAATCACAGCTCACTACACTGCAGCCCGAGGGACATGTCACCACACCTAACTAATTTTTTTTTATTTTTTGTGGAGACGTGTGTCACTTTGTTGCCCAGGCTGGTCTGGAACCCCTGCCTCAAATGATCTGCCTGCCTAGGCTTCCAAAATTATGGGACTACAGGCATGAGCAGTGACCAAGTTTTAATTTTTAAAAGTTAATTATCTAGAATGTAAACTTAGTGAAGGCTGGAAATGTACAATTATTTTCTTAATCCAAAATACTTTATTATGGGTGATACTCATTTAATATTTATTGGTAATCACTGAGAGCCAAGGTAAAGTGATGACCCAAATGAATTGAATGTCATGATTTAAATAGGCAATTCTCAAATTAGGGGGTTTGGGTAGAAAAATAATATCAAAAAGTTCTTGTAGTTAAAAAAAAATCAATATGCTTAACATGCCTATTTATTTTCTTAAACTACAGAAAGCAAATCTCACATGTTTTGCTTGTAAGAATATGGAAAAAAAGTAAATGCTGTATTAACTGAAAAACTCTAAGTACTATATTTTAATTTCGTGAATGATATGGGTGATGTCATATAGACTGCTATTTTCAGTACATTATAAAATTACCAAAATGTTCAATTTTCTACCTTTAAAAAGTAGGAAAATATCCACTTGGCAACCAACCATCAAATTAATAACTGATTCAAGTAAGAATTATCAACAATACTAAAAGTAGCAGATGCAAGTTGGAAGAGAAACAGCCTATATGCAGTATCTGCCCACAAATTACTTATTATTTCCAAAAGGAAAAACAGGAGTGTTACACTGAAGAAACTACTTTGTATTGATGCATGCAAAGAGGTGAACATACTGATGTTGACAGCCAGAGTCTTTCCATGTAATTGCTTAAAGCAAAAATTATCACATGGTTCTGAAGGTTAGCTACATAAGCAGAGGTAATGCACATGTCAACTATAGCATGAAGGATGAGAAGAGGACAGATGGACCTATATAGTTGCAAGGTTTCTATATTTTATGTTAAGTGGTACAATATTAACTCTAAGTGGATTGTTAAAGGACTTATTTTGTCAAAATTGATAAAAAAGCAAGACCCAATTCTATTTGTTTACAAGTCATGAATTTTACATATAAACATAACAGGTTAAAAGTAAACTGATAGAAAAAGATATATCAGGCCAACAGAAAACATAATAAGGACTAAGTGGCTATGTTATTATCAAATAAAATAGACCTCAAGATAAAGATTACCAAACATAAAAAGACATTTCTTAATAAGTAAATGTAACATCTAATAGCAAAGTTTTGACTAGTTTTGTTACTAAAGTTTGAATGGAACACAGCCATGACTAATCATTTATGTATTGTCTATGGCTGCTTCTGTGCTGCAATAGCAGGGTTGAGTTGTTGTGACAGAAACTATGTTCCAGAAAGCCTAAAATATTTACTATCTGCCCCTTTACAGAAAATGTTTGCTAAATCTTGCAAAGGATTAAGTCACAAACAGGACACATGGCTGGTACGATGGTATATATGCCAAAAGCAAAGTTGTAAATATAGTTCATAACTATTCGAAGGGAGGAAAAGAATCAAATTACAGTAAGACTTTGAGTTTTAGGAAATATAACTTGGTAAGTACCTGTAACATATGAATGAATGACCGAAGGTAGAAGTAGAAATTCAAACATATTTTCATTTAACTGACAGTGCTAACTCATGACAGAATCTCTTTTTATTCTTAAGTAACTAGTCCTTATAATATATAAGTAAATAGACCCAAATGAACACTGACCTGATAATTTCCTAAGACACAGCATACAGTTTCATTCTTTTTTTCCTGACATTAAATTAATGAACAATTTAATATAAACTTTAACCAACCAAATTTTATGAGATGTGTCTATTTGTTCAAGTGGCAAGTGTAAATAGTAAAGGAACTGTGTTAATGTATACTTTGGAGACAAACTCTCCCCAGCAAAATTTAAAGAGGATGCGAGTAATCCTAATATAATGATGCACTTCCTAAGTTTGTTTTTTCCATTAGGAAATGGACATGCATACACACATACAAAACCCTGACTACGGTGGTGGTTCAAATTTGATTAAATTTTTTTTTTAGAAAAAAAATATTTACACACACTTTTGCTTTTTTAATGAGGTACACAGTCCAACAAGAAAAAAAAAGTAACTGATATAGTAAAGGCACTCAGAAAAACAACAGAAACAATATGAAAGGTGTTACAAGAGACAGAAAGAGATGAAGGATGATGATTAGTACTCACCTTCTTCAATGCTGCAGTACGGACTTTCCTCTTTAGGGAGAGAAGATTAGAAATAAACAGGTTAAAATTACATTAAGAAAGGGCTACTACATATATATAATGGGGTAATTATTTATATAGATATTTAAGAAAAGGCAAATTGAGTTCTTTAAACACATACTTGTGAGAATGGGATAGATCTGCATTATCTAATAGGATGGTTATCAAAATTAAATTTAATAAAATCAAAAATTTAGTTTTTTCAGTTGCAAAGGCCAAATTTCAAGTGCTCAATGGCCACTTTTAGCCACTGGCTATGGGACTGGACATCATAGAACACTGTCATTATCACAGAAAACTGTATAGGGTAGCACTAGGCTAGGCTGTCTCAAGATGTCTAAATTGGAAAGATAAATTGATTTTCCCTAGAGTTTTTGGTTCATTCATTCATTTCTTTCTTTAACATTTTGTCTCTTTTATTTTATAGACCCTTTTATTCTTCAGTCTTATCTATCCACTTAAACTTTTTCATATTTGGTTGAAAATGCATGCAATTTCAAAAGAGAAACAGAATGTATCTCCTCTATAGAATAAATAGTAATTTAAAATGTTTTACTCTGCATAATATTTTTAAAAAAATTTCCAGAACTGTACAAATCTAAATTCACTTAAATCAAAGAGACATATGGTGAAGAAAACACCAAGTAAAATTAATGACTGTATTGGTATAGCAATAAAATCAATCAAAATATTGATGTAAAAACGTTTCTTACAGAGTAGTTAGAGGATATGATTCAAATGAAAAGTACAGAAGGACCCTTGTATTTTAAAAAACCATAAAGATATTTAACCTATGCTTTAAAATTAAATGAACCAATTAAAAACTATTAGGACAACACATTAAATACAATTCATATCAGAATTAACAGTAAATAATATTTTTCTGAATATGCAGCAAGAGTAGAATCCAAATTATCCTTACGTAAATCATAAGAAACTTACAATTAATTATAGATGATCTGGACCACTATGCAACATTTGAAAAAAGAGAAAAAAACACTAAATATACCTTACAAATAATTCTACAAGTTCTTAGATTTTTTATGAGACAGCTATTGTGTTAAATGTAATCATTTAAATGTAATAGTTTAACACAATAACAGTTTTCTAATTTTTATACATTTTATTACCATTGCATTTTTTCAAATTTAGAAATTATGCTACAGCAGTATAAAAATTATTTTAAATTCACTAATATTTTCTTTTGTGCTTCTTCAGAGACAAACTTCTCTAGCAGTAAAATCATACCTTCTCTCTTTTTACTTTACTTTTTACTTTTACTCTCTCTATATTTTTATTTTGTAATCTTTAGGACTGTTATACCAAGAAAGTTTGGTCTTAAGATCTAAATAATCACGAATGAGAATAAATAAGACAGGCAAAACAGAATAGAAAGCAACTAAGAAAAAGGAAAGAACCTTAGAAAAATGATAATGGAGGTTAAAAATGATTTTCTAATGTAAGAACCAAAGAAAGCCTTAAGCAATAAAAGCCAGAAACAAAAAGTAAAACTTAGAAAATTAAATTTCTATTCAAACTATCAAATAAAAAACATGCATCAGATCAGGGTCTTTACTAAATTAGATAATAACTTCTTATTGTTACGAAGTCACAAATTAACTCCCCTACCCACCCCCCCTCCAATAGATAAATACATCAAAAATATCATGAGATTACAAATTCCAAAATGCCATAATGTCTATATACTGAGATTCACAGTTTCTGGATTTATTTTTCCACCACTTAAACTGTGGATCATTGCTATCATGTGGGAGTGTTTGTTCAATTCCTCTTGCTGAAGTTTCACCAAGGACTCTTTCTCTTCCAAACGACCTTCTAATTGTGCCTTTTGAACCTCTAGGGAGGAAGCCTAAGGAATTGGGGTTGGGGGAGGAGG
This sequence comes from Pan troglodytes, assembly GCF_028858775.2. NCBI lineage: Eukaryota > Metazoa > Chordata > Mammalia > Primates > Hominidae > Pan > Pan troglodytes. The sequence goes on from NC_086015.1 coordinate 111,889,306, forward strand.
AAGAATTGAGAAGAAAAATAACTTTAATGTTTTCTCTATACATATATTTTAAGATGCTTTTATTTTTTATTGTACAACAACCATTTCAAGACATACTATAAATATTATACTTCAGTTAATTCAATTACATGGTAAGTTTAAAATGAATAATCATTAAACAATATAATACAAATTGAGAATACACTTTCAACTTGTCTTAAGTTAATGCCAGCAGCTGAAATTTTGCAGAAAATACTACACACTACATATTAAAATTACTAATAAGATAATCACATTAAAGCAGAACCAGAAAAACTGTAAATGTGGTACTAAATTTTATGCCTCTTCTGTTACTCAGTAGTAGTAGTAGATCAGTCTTTAATCCTAGTCTGTTCTCATCTTCCTGGTAGTAAACGGGCCAGAAAGTACAATTCATAGCTACCACTCAAGCTATGCAACCATGGTAATATAGAAAGAACCCTGGACTCAGATTCAGAATATATATCTATTGATTCACTTATTAGCTGTGTGACTTTAGTAAGTAACCTCAGACTCAGTTTCTTCAGTTGTAAGTTGAAAATATTTATTAACACATTATATAATATTTGTTAAAGTGAAAATTATACAGCTACCTATATATGACATCAAGTACTGGTAACCCCTTTCTGTATTCTTTGCACACTTGAAAATACCAGGTGCTGACACAAAGTATCTGTTTAATAACTGCTTAACTATTTTAGAAAATACATTATGAAAACCTCATAACAAATGATACTCAAGCTGCTTTGAGATCCTAATATCTTCTAAAAAATTTGCTGAAGAAACAGTACATTCCTTTATCCATATTCACCCTTTTCACAACAGACTTTTTTATTTTACTGCAAATGAGAAATGGAACAGATTCTTACCTTAATGCTCAACTCTTTTCTTATCTGTTCTGTTCTGCTTAATTCTTTTCTAAGGATATCAATGGTTTCTTCCTTATCTTCTCTTTCCTTTTGTAAGGTTTTAATCTTTTCTTCTTGTACTTTTGTTTTTTGATGCAAATCTTAAAAGAAAAAAAGTCAAGTATATACTCAGAGGTCTTACACTGACTACTCTGAAATGGTCTAGTAGCTACTGTAAGAGCAAAAGAGAAATAACTAGAACAAGGAAGAGAAACTTCTCTTATGACAGTATTCTATAGAAAATACCAAATCTCCATGTCTTTCTTCCATCCTGTGTTCTAAATATAATATGCTATATAGGTAAAGGACAATTCTCAAAGTGTAAGGGTTAGAAAAGTGAGAGCTACAACTATGAAAAATTATATAGGTAGGTGCCTGCGCTCTAAGGCAAGTGAGAACAAAAATGTTTTTCAGGATCATTTCAAATATACCATTAAGAAGCTAGTAACTAAAAGTTACCTAATACTGCCACCTGCTGTTACGTTCCTTAAACATTTTTTTATTTTGAAAAGGGCAATCCATAATCCTATGTGATTTAACGAAGGAACAGAAAACCAAATACTCCAAGTTTTCACTTCTAAGTGGGAACTAAACATTGAGTACACATAGACTTAAAGATGGAACCAATAGACACTGCAGACTAGAGTTGGCAGGAGGTTGAAAATTACCTATTGCTACCTATTTGGTACTATGCTTACTACCTGGGTGATGAGATCCATACCCCAAACATCCGTGTCATGCAGTATACCCAGTGTAACAGACCTGCACACATGCCCCCTGATTCTAAAAGTTGAAATTATAAAAAAATTAAATTAAATTAAATGGTCAATCATCTCTTTCCTTTTGTTTTTTTTTTTTTTTTTTTTTGAGACAGTCTTGCTTTGTCACCCAGGTTGGAGTGCAGTGGCGTGAACATAGCTCACTGCAGCCTTGACATCCAGGTTCAAGAGATTCTCCCACTTTAGCCTCCTGAGTAGCTGGAACTACAGGTGCACACTAACACACCTGGCTAAATTTTTGTATTTTTTGTAGAGATGGGGTTTCACCATGTTGCTCAGGCTGGTCTCAAACTCCTGAGCTCAAGCAATCTACCCATCTCCAACTCCCAAAGTGCTGGGATTACAGGAGTGAGCCACTGTGCCTGGCCAATTTCTTATAGCTCCTAAATTTAAAAAAAGTACCACTTTTTCAACTTGATTAAACCGAACTGCTTTTGTGAAACATGTCAAGAAAAGGGAAGCCATTTCAAATATGATTTAAAGTTTAAAACAATAAGTAGAAAATAAAAAAGCAAACAAAACCACTCATGCTTCCAAAATAAATACATTAAAAATAGAAAATGTATTAAATAAGAAGCCACTTACTTGCTAGCTTATGTTCTCTGTCTACTAGGTGATTCTGTACTTCTTTTCTCTGTTCTTCTTTCTCTATTAATTGGGCAATACTTCTGAAGTTATAAAAAAAAATAGAAGAAAACATTAATGAACCATATACCATTTGTAACTTTTTCTCCCTACCAAGCACTTTGGGAGGCCAAGGCGGGCAGATCACAAGGTCAGGAGATCGAGACCATCCTGGCTAACATGGTGAAACCCCATCTCTACTAAAAATACAAAAAAAAAAAAAAGAAGGTCTCGTTCTGTCACCCAGGCTGGAGTGCAGTGGCATGATCTTGTGCTCACTGCAACCTCTGCCTCCCGGGCTCAAGTGATTCTCCTGCCTCAGCCTTCTGGGTAGCGGAGATTACAGGCACCCGCCACAACACCCAGCTAATTTTTGTATTTTCAGTATTTACAGAGTTTCGCCATGTTGGCCACGCTGGTCTCAAACTCCTGACCTCATGTGCTCCACCCACCTCAGCCTCCCAAAGTGCTGGGATTACAGGCGTGAGCTACCATGCCCAGCCTTTAAAACAAAATTTCTAAGAACAGCAATTGCCTGTAACTTCCACCAAATACATATCTTATATCTAAAATAAGTGACAATTCTATTAATTTTATCAATAAAAAACAATGTTCTATATAAAGGGAATCATTTTGTTTTTGAAAAATCCCACATATTCAGAATACAGAACTAGAGATTTTACTTTTCATTTTGTTCCTTGAGTGACTCATTCAACTTTTTCACTGTCTCAATTTGTTTATTCAGAGAATCACATGTGATCTGTAAATCTTTATTCTTCTTTTCAGTACTTTCATTTCTGAAAAGACAAGAAAATGAGTTGGCATCATTATGGAGGAAAACATATGAAGGAGAAAAGAAGCTCACAGTGTTTTCTTTACTATCTCTTCTAACCAAATTGCATATGCTGGAAGAGAAGGAATGTTATGAACAAGCAGGACATAAACAGAATTTCATCTACTCTAAAAGGCAGTAAATACATGTTTTGGTTGACTGATGTGGTAAAAATTACTATGAAATAGAAATGTGTGGGGCATTAATCTCATATTTATGGATATAAAGCCTTATTTTACAGATGATATTGCATTACATAATTTGCTATAAATAAGTTTAGGGTTCTACATTTGTCTCTTTAAAACTGTGCATCTAATAGTCCTAAGTATTTTACCTGCAAGGTAAACACAGAAAAAAATCCTTTCTAAAGTAATACTTTGATACTCAACTACCATAAGCATAAAATGTCTTTTTTATTTCACTAAGCACAAAGATTTTTAAAAAGCAACCCAAAAACCAAACCAAAACAAACAAAAAAACCAGTAGCCAAACTTGGCCAGCAGTTTTTGTATCTAATCCATACAGGAATTTTAACAATCTGAGTTTGAGTACCTTTAGACAGTCCTGACCATTACAAATGACCTTTTCCCCAGCCAGCTTCATTTACATGTTATCCACTTGTCCATTCAAGGAATTTCACCTTCTAGCCCCTAAATCACTAGCTGGAACATAAGCAGGTCTTAGAAACCATGTATTTTTCTTGGACCCTGCCTATCTCTTAGGTTCTCTATGTGAGACAAAGCAGGGATCCCCTTTTTAGGAGGTCTGAGGACCTCAAGCTGGAAAATAAAGGAAAATCCTGAGTTCACTCAAGGGAAATTCCAGGGACCTAGATAGCCCTAGAAGTAAATAAGTAACTTGTTAAACAGGAAGGTAATAGTAGCCTAAATCAAAGTTAACAAACTTAAGAGTACCAGTGATACTTGATTCTTTATAGAACTTAAAGAAAACAACTTAACACATGTCCCTGAGTTGTATTTCAGAGACCCGGACCCTCATTGAGGAAGCCCACTGACCAGATCCATTGACAAGTAGAGCTCAGGTAAGGGGAAAATGAAGGCTGAATTTTAACCACTGTTCTTTGTTCTAAGTTTCTTTCTCAGGGTCTTGAACAAAGTCACTCTCTCTAGCTAGTTAATATTTTTCTACTGACCCCAAATGTTTAAACAAAGCTGCTCTTCCTTAACCAACTGCAAATCGAAAAATCTTTGGGTCTACCCATGACCTGTAAGCCCCTGCTTCACAATATCCTGTCCTTTAAACTTAAACCAATGTATAACCTTTAACTATTTATTTATGATTTTTGTCTGTAACTTCCACTTTCCTGAAATTTACCCGCCTTTAAAAATCCTTGCTTGCAAGCTATTGGGGAGGTCAGTATTTGAGCATTTGGCTGCCTGCTCCTCCTTACTTGGCACCCTGCAGTAAAAGCCTTTTTTTCTATCACTGCAAACCTTGGTGCAGATACCTGGTTTTACTGTATTGAGCAAATGGACCCCATTTCAGTTCTATAACGTATTTTCTTCACTGCTGACGTTCTCAACTTGGCTTATCACTAATACCACACTTTATCAGTGGTGCCTCAAACAATCAGACTTTGTAAAAAGTTGCTGGGGTAAATATCCTGTTAAAAAATCACTTTGTCATCATTTTCTAGATACTATTCATTTCTCACCCTTCATTATTATTGATGGGAAATACGCATATGTACCATGCCAAGCTAAAAATTTCTATATCTCTGTATTAACAACATAGAACAATCTTAAAATATAAAGCAATAAACAAGTTCCCCCAGAGTGTATTTACTTTTATGGGTTGGTAGAAAATACATAATTGTTCCTGGTCTTCCCTGTAATTCAGAAGTTTTACAACTGGCCTAAAAAGATAAAAGAGTTTATAAGGGAGGAAAAACCAATCAAACTTTGCTAGTAGGCACACAAATTGGTACAGGTTGAGCAACACTAATTTGAAAATCCAAAATCAGTCTAAAATCAAAAGTGCTCCAAAATATTAAACTTTTTGAGTGCTACCATTGTGTTCAAAAAGGATACTCAATCTGTATCACATTTTGGAGGAAAATTTAGAAATATCTATCAAAATATTAAATATACATACCCTTTAACTTAGCAATTCACCTATGTGAACTTATTCTACAGATGTAATCACACATGTAAGTAAACTATAATCAAGGACATTAAGAGATGAGTTAAACACTTACACCTAAATTTCCATTCTATTAGGCGGAATGATATGAAATTGCCAATATTCAACTACTTTTGATCTGCAGAAATGACCATTCAACCTAATACTAATTTGACAACTAAGTTTATTTAAAAATTATTAATGAAGTGCCTAACTACGCAGCAAGCACTCCTACAGGCCCTAGGGATCTGTCAGTGATCAAAACAGACAAACTTGTCCTTGTGAAGCTTATCTCCCAAATGACTGCTGACTGTTATGAATACATAAAAGAAGTCAACTGGAAAGACCTGTATTTTGTTTCCAACATTGATACTGAGTTTGAGGAAGCAACACTTCATTTCACAATGACTTAAGTTTCTTGCTAATTACTTACCTCGTGTTATCAGAATATATGAAATGCTTACAAAAGGATTTTCGGGTCTCAGAAAAGAAATGCTGCATGTTCATTCTAGGTTCTAACCTTACACAGAAGATGTTACTTTATTTACCTCTGAAGAAGTTCCATGTAGGATTTTGTCAGTATTTCATGTTCTTCAGCCACAGACTCTAACTTCCTATTATGTTGAAAGAGATGCTCAATATCACTCTGCGCTCTTTCTGATTCAACTTGCTGCGCCTTCAGCAACACACTAAGCTCTTCATTTTTTCTCTCAACTTCTCTCAACATACTAGCAAGTGTCCGTGCCTCAAAAAAAAAAAAGAAGATAGACTTTACCACTATCATCTATATCATATGCTCAACACATACCTACAATTTAAAAGTTTACTAAGTATCTAATAAGCGGGTAACTGTTGGGTCATGCAAAGCTGTATTAGTCACATATACTTAGGACTTTACTTCTAATAAGTTGGATACTGTTATATTTTTTTAATTTAATACATTATCTGATAAAAACAATCTCACTATGATCAAATTAATGGAAATGGATACAACTGCAGCAACATGAAGGTAGCGCTACATACAGTATTCAATTAAAAAGGTATGGTCCTCAGAGGTAGCCATTAACACTAAACTGCTAAGTGTGCACACCATCAGCATTCTCATTTCAGGTGAGAATTAAGAGCAAAATCTTAACGACATCACAGATGCTTAATCAAACACTTAAAATTAAGCTAGTATAATCAAATAATGTAACCTATACCATAACCTGCATGTATTTATTATGTGATATGAAATACTAAAAAAGCAGAAAAGTCGCTAGAATAAAAAGTTGGTTCCCCCCAGCCCTTTGGATTTTATTTTACAATGCTAGACAAAACCCTAAGCCTTTCTCTGTTTTTACGACTTTGTGAAGAACCTGTATCCAGTTATTTAGTGCTATTTTTATAAGAACTTTTCCAGTAACATGAATAAAATATTAAACTCTCTAATAAAATACAAGACATGTCCAACAGACAGAAAATATAAGAATGTGCTATGGGGAGAGGGAAAAATTATTTTAATATCACTAATGTTCTTTCTTGTAATTTGTGACAAATTCAACATACCAGTTAAGACAAATGAAACCATGTTAAAATAAGCAAAAAAGAAAGAAATATGGGGGAAAAAAAAGAATACCGTTATTCTGAAGAGACTTAAGAGGCATTTTACTAGTCACTTATTTTGATGCATCTTTCAAAAGCCAGGAACACTTTATTATAATTCATTCATTATAAATAATATCAAGTTGTATAGATTCCATTTTATCTGCTGGGAATTTCATATTACTGCAGTAAGTTCACTCTTAAGGTATACATTATATATGTACATAATACAATGCTAAATTTACTGAGCACCTATTATGTGCCAAGTGCTATGCTAGGGCCTGGAGCTATAGAAGCAGTCTTTGATACCATGAGTGAGGGAAAAAAGAATTTCCACGTGGTTTGAAAAATGTTATTAAGAGATAAGCATAGGTTTGATACACAGAGGAAGGATCGTCAAACACATGTGTGGGAAGGAGACCAGAGTAGGCTTCTGGGTAATGGGGGTATTTTAACTGAAATCTGAAGGATTATGAGTTAGGCAGAAGAGAGGAAATGGTGTTCCAGACATGGAAAGTCAAGTGCCATGACAAGGAAATACGAGAATATGTCAAGTTTCAGAAAAAGCAAAGTGGCCTAACATGGTTGACTGCAAAGAATGCGCAGAAATGAAAGATGTGGATTGAGGCCTATGTAGTTAGAATCCTTATATGCCAAACTAAAGAATTTTAATGATATTTGAAAGCAATAGCAGCTACTGTGAAAGATACTCAGCACAAGAGGGACAGGATCATTTTACTGCCTTAGAGATCCCTGGGGGAGGGGCTAGGTGAAGTGGGTAGAACCAAGGAAAGATGACTGGCTGTAGAGTATCTGAGAAGAGGGTAGAAGACTACAGGTAGGAAGACAAAAAATGAAAAGGATCCAGCCTATAACAAATAGTGGTAGAAGCAGAGATAGGGCAGAAAAGAGTAATATTTAGAAGGTAGAATCAACTGGACTTGGTGAATAATTATAGGAGGTAAAAACTGTGATTTCCAGGGTTCTTATTTGTAGAACACTAAAAACAGAAGAGGGAATACATAAGGATAATTTTAAAAAGGGAAGGGTGATTAGTTCATTATTGGTTATGCTGAGTTCGTGGTATTTGCTGTATATTTAAATGGAGCAACATAGGCACCTAGTGCTCAGGAAAATGATCTGTGCTTGACATATAAAATTAGGAACATTACTATTTTGGTAACCATTGAAACCACAGAACACATAACTAAAGGAAAAAGGTTTAGAATATAAGCCCCAGAGTCCCCAACACTTAAAGGTACAAAATAAATAACACAGGAAAATAATACTAGGTAGCAAAAAAAAAATCAGGTAACGATGTAACCAAAATTAAAGAGGACAGAATTTCAGGAAGAAGGAAGGAGGCATGTCAAATGCTAAGGAGAATTTACTTCAATTAGAGTAACAAATACATAACTAATATTTTGCATGTTTTACTTATTAATTTTTCTACAAATCAGATGTGTCTTTATATTCTACACACCTCTGTTTCAGCTTGAGTTCTTTGACAGCGATGCTGAGCAATCAGTCTATCAGCCTGTGCAAGGGCTAGAGCTTTTGTTTCCAAAAGATCTTGTAGCCTGCTTTCTTTGGACTACAAGAAAACATATCATTAATTTTCATTTTAGGAATACATCTATTAAAGCTTATTACACATTGTTAAAATAAGCTTATACTCACAGCTAATGTGGATAGTTTCATTTCATATACATCCATTATGTCAGATATTCTCACATCACAAATCTGATCCTTTACCTACATTTTAAGAGTAAAAAAAATTAAAATTTTAATAAAATATTTTGACACAATGACAAAATAAATGCCTACTTCAAAACTAAATCATTAAAACTTAATGATGAGTAACAAAATAAAAACAAATGCTACATCAGATAAGTCACAAATATGTCTTTTTTTTTTTGAGATGGGTCTCACTGTCACCCAGGTTGGAGTGAAGTGGTATGATCTTGGCTCACTGCAACCTCTGCCTCCTGGGTTCAAGCAATTCTCCTGCCTCAGCCTTCAGAGTAGCTGAGACAACAGGCATGAGCCAACACGTCCAGCTAATTTTTTGTATTTTTAATAGAGACAGGGTTTCGCCATATTGCCCAAGCTGGTCTTGAACTCCTCAGCTCTGGCAATCTACCCTCCTTGGCCTCCCAAAATGCTGGGATTACAGGCGTAAGCCACCGCACCCGGCAAAATGTTGAAATTTTGACTGATTTTTCTTATTTCCAAATTTTCCAGAATATTGTTATTTCTTATATTAAGGTTTCAATAGTGAAATCTGTACCTGACAGTGTTTAGATACACGTTATAATCGGGACTGACATATAGCTAATATGTACCAGGTTATAATTGCTATTTTTTCACTCACCACCATTCCAGACTGAAGTTTCTCTATTAATTCTTCAATATTCAATCCAGGAACACCATCTTTCAAATGAGGAGGAGTTAAACACTTTATTGATGTTGGAAAACTGTGATTTGATGATTGCCAGGGCATTTTTCTGGGTATATGTTCTGTTTCCTGTTGTCTATAGGCATTGTTTGCTGCTATACTTTCTCCAAGTCTGAATGGGAGTCAAAGAAAGGAAAAAAAAATTATACGAAAATAGAAGAAAAGGCAGACTTAGGGAATTTTTAAGAATGGGTCATTTTTTTGAATAGAAGTCTTCAAATAATCTTGGAGACCATGATGAAATGAAGTCTTGGGAAATATTCTGAATTTTCCAGAGCACCCACTTTTCTGTTTCTAACCTTTTATAATGACAGCTTCACCTCTGGTTTGGAGGCATTGTAAGACTAGTTTATGAGTGTGGATTATCTGTAATAAGTACAAAGTTATTGGTACTGGTCAGAACAATGTTCTTATCATGGATGATATCACCTGGCCTTTACGTCCTTAGTCCTTTTCCTTTCTCACTCAGTACATACTTTTCACCAACCTGACTTCCATTCTAACCCTTTAAAATCCTCTCTTTCTCCTACCTCAGGCCTTCATATGAGCTGTTCCTTTATCTGGAACACGCTTTCTACCACAAAACAAAATATTTTTTTCATTTATCTCTTAACTAAAGTGCAAACTGCAAGATGGCAGGCACTCAGCCTAATTTATTATAGGCTGGGCATGGTGGCTCACACCTGTAACCGCAGCACTTTGGGAGGATCACTTGAGTCCAAGAGTTCGAGACAAGCCTGGGCAACCTGGTGAGACCCCTCTATAAAAAAAAAATTAATTAAGCAGGTGTGGTGGCACAAGCCTGTGGTCCCCGCTACTCAGGGGGTTGAGTTGGGAATATCACTTGAGCCCCAGAGGTCGAAGCTGCAGTGAGTCATGATCACATCACTGCACCCCAGTCTGGGTGATAGAGTGAGACCCTGTCTCGAAAACAAACAAGTAAATACACACACACAAAAACCCTACCTACCAATGCATCCATAATATACATTCAGTTTATTAAACGCCCAAGATAATGTCAAATAAGGGCATTAAATAGTAAGCATAAAATGGACATCTGAGATAATGCCCAAAGAGAAAATTATTTACAACACAAATAAGACAGGGAATGCCAAGACACAGTCAAAATGGTGGGAAGGCCTCACACACAGAGGCAGAGGATAAGACTCCCATGTTCAGTGAGGCTGCAGATTCCCCTTTGAAGCTTTTAAGGTTTTGTTTCATGTCAGATTACCAGTTTATGCAAGCAGGCCACCACAAAATAGAGCAGCTTTACAGACCACTTTTAACTTGTAACTTGAAAAGCTTCCTGTGTATTTTTGTTGTTGCTGTTAAAAAAATATTTATTATAAAATTAAGGGAATTTTGGTTATATGTTCTCTAGGTCTTACATCCCATACTTTAACTCTTAAGGTATGATGACCTAAATTGCTAATTCTGAAAAGTGGAATTGCTAAATCAGTGAATAGCATATAGCATGGACCAGCACTTTTTCTTATAGGTCAAGATAGTAAGTATTTTAGACTCAAGGGCCTATCTGGTCTGTGTCACAATTACTCAATTCTGCTTTTATAGAGTGAAAGCAACATAGACAGAGTATAAAAATGAGTGGGTGTGGCCATATTCCAATAAAACTATTTACAAAAACAGATGCCTGTCCACTGGCCAGTTTGCTGATCCCGGTATACAAGGAATATCTTACCTGTTTATCAACTACTACAAATTATTCAAACCATTTTTACAAATTCATACATATAAATGACTTAAAAAAATTTTAAACCAGACTCCTAATAGACATTTAGTTCAGAGAGCCCTGAAATCTGAATTTTTTTTCAAACATAATTGCAAATATTCTTATTGCTTGAAAGTAACGAGTATAGTAGAAAATTTTGCCTGGTTGTCATTTTTCCACTTTCTGATGAAAGTTCAGATTTTTTTCTTTAGGAACTCTCCGATTCTCCTATCCCAACTAACTTTTAGTCCACATCGTTCTCATGGATAACCCAGGCCTGGTCAATGACTAATGCTTAGACCTTTTCCTTAAACAGTCAGGAAGGAAAAGCTCTTTCTATGGAGGAACTCAACTGGGAGGATGTAAGCTTAAGAGTGTCCAGAAGTTATCATTAAAAAGAAGTGGCTAGAGACATAGAGGGATAGTACCTGAAGAACATTTAACTGCCTGGATCTAGCTTTTCCCTGAGTGAGTATACATCTGAACTTTTCATTTATAAGAATCAAACATTTTTAGAAATCACTTGAAAAATTACTATTACAATGAAGTCTTCAACTCACTAATTTGCTTGTGTATCTATACTGAGGACTAAAGAGACATAGCAGGGTATTCCAACACCACAAGAGATACACTGCAAATGATTACAACTCACGCTAAAGCAGGAAAATCTGGCAGTGGAGCAGCCTCCAATAATATTCTCAGTCCAGACTGTACTTGTTCTCTATTATCTGACGTTAAAGCAAAAGCCAAAGGAGTAATCAAACGTGGGTCCTAAATAAATCAGAAACCAAAAAAGAAGAAGCAGAAAGAATAAACAATGTCAGCTCTTTTAGATAGGAGGTGAGTAAATATATGTAAATCTTAATTCTAGGCAAATTCTAAAATGTTTCTAATGTTTGAATATATTATAGTCTATATAGTTTGAATATATTATACCTTGTTATAGCTGTTTACACTGCCATGCAATCAATATGAACAGGAGTTTAAAAAAAATCTGGCAAAGGTTTTGAATGCTTTCAAATGTGCCTATAAAAATTATGCCTTATATATTTTCGTGGATTAAAAAACCCACAACTGACTGATGTGGAGAATTAATGTTTTTTTCCAAGCTATCATTTAAAAGAAAAAAATGGCCAATCACTTCCAAATTAAGGCTATAAAATAAAAAGTAAAATTCAAATTAAATTAGAACATTTAAATTTAAAGATCGAAAAAATACAGTTACTTCAATTATTCATGTCAGTAAATATTTTACATTAGTATTGTAAGCCCCAAGTCATCAACATATATCTAAAATGTCTGGGACCAGAAGTGTTTCAAATTTCTGATTTTTTTCAGATTTTAGAATATTTACATGTACTTACTGGTTGGGCATCCCTAATCCAAAAACCCAAAATGCTTCAGTGAGCACTTCCTTTGAGTATCACCTTTGAGCCTCATTTTGGTACTTAAAACGTTTTGTTTTTTGGAGCGTTTCAGATTTCAGATTTTCAAATTAGGGATGCTCAACCTGTATTATGAAAAACATCTTAAATAATGGACATAACATCAGTTTGACTCCTTTAAAAATACATTGAGATATTAGTGAAGAAAATATTAAAATATAAATCCCTTATAATTAAAATATTGAGTACCTTGTAGGTACTTGAGTATAATCCAATGTCACAGAACTGTGATAAGAGCAGAGCTTTATCTCCAAAACCCTCAATGGTAAGCCTCATTATTTCCAGTTTGTAGTCGAGGAAATTGAAGTCGAGAGAGGTGAAATAACTTACTCAAGCCTGTACTAAGAACCAGTAGAGTCAACATTTGAACTCAGTCCCTTAAACATGCTCTCAAAACATACCAGTGGTCCCTGCCTAAGGTTTCAGTTTTGGCTTCTACACTGTCTATACAGTCACTAGAGATGTCTCTGTTAAGCTACTGCAGTAATTTAATTCACTCATTTTTGTTAAACATCTGTTGTAAAGGTAGGTGTTGTAGATATTATTACACAAAGTTTTTACGAGGCTAATATTTTGGAGTAGTCTCCTCCACTATGCTTTAGCAGACCAGATCAAACCAGAAAGGAGTCACTTGGATGAGTGCCATGTAATCAAACTGCACTTTGAAATGGGCCAGTTTTCCAAAAAACCAGAAGATTTCAGTCAACCTGAGTTAGTATAATAAGGAAGCCCCCTTTATTATAATTCTATAAGAAAAGTAACTTTGAAATGACCAATCTGCTTTTAGTTCCCTATTTGTGCTTTCTTCAGCCCTTTTCTGGTCTATAAAGTCAACCTTCTCTGCTTAGCCCAGGGGAATGATTCATTCTATTTTATAGAATGAGGTTGCCAAATTCTAGAATCATAAATAAAAGCCAGTTAGAACTTTGAACTAAATTTGTTGTACTTTGCCTTTTGATAACAGCTAGAGATCATATTCAGCTACTATTATCATTGAAATTTGTGAGTTAGCTATTTTCTGCACAGCCCTTCTAATTATCACAGTCCTTTTCTTCCAGCTGTCTCCCTATCCCCTTAATACCCTACATCAACCCTAACCAAAAACAAAAACCCTAAAACAAATATCACTCTTCCTCCAATGCCAACAGAAACAAATGAATATACAAATACAACACAAGAAAGGAAAAGGCTGAGGAAGCAGCACTATTGTGAACATTCTCTACATTAGTGTCATGAGCACTTATGTTCAATTCCTGTGAAAGTATATAAAATAACTGTGCAGTGAGACTATAACTGCTTAAGACAACAACTTTAAACTTTCTTCTCATTGCCAATTCTGAGAGAATTATCTTCTAAAGATTAAGAATATTAAAACAGAAACTTATATTAGGACCATTTATGTATGAATAAACTTCAATGTTTGAAGAGTTTAAACTCACCTGAAGTATTTTGTAGAAGCTTACTTCCATACCAGGAACCAATGGTTTAAGTTTGTTAATCAAATCAAGAGTTTTCAAAATTACATCAGCAGCAAGTTTGCTTTAAAGATAAATCACATTTAAATTAGATAACTGAAAAATTTCTTAGAGCTTGTTTCTGTCCAAAATTCTAAAGAAAATGAAAAAAACCAACACTTGTGTTTTTAAAATTCAAGATGATAAAGTCCTGTTTTTATTGAGAAGTAAAAATCTCAATCAACATTCTTATAACTCAAGATCCAAAGAGAACAAACTGGCATTAATAGCCTTAGCTTAGACAGTGTTTCTTTTACTACCAACCTGCTTCAACTTTCTGTTTCAAGTAAGTAGTAGTTTCGAAACACAGTTCATTTAATTCTTAGCTTTGTCACTAGAATATCAACAACAGATGGTAACCTTAGGCAATATAGAATATCTAATACGTAATGAATGAATTACACTAGGTCATGTTCTGAGTTTTGTACCTGAAAGTAGTATACAAATATAAAAACAGATAATTCTTACTCTAAAGGTGCACAATTACTGACAATTGTGACATTTGTGGAAACAGAAACAAATCATACTGTCTACCACTCAGCAGGTCCTCAGTAAAGATTAGATGGACTTAATTCATGAGGAGGGAAGGGGTATAAAGTAATATCTTATTACCATCAGTGAAAATCCACCTTTAACCATAATTCCTGACCTGCCAAGGAAGGAGAGTTGTCTGTTATTAAAAAGCCTTTAGCAGTGACTGATTTCCTTGTAATAAAACTACTCTTCTGTTTTTTCATGCTTTTCATTTAAAAAAGTAAAATTAATTACTGAGGCAATGTCAAAAAGGAGCTCCAGAAATGTTCAGAACCCTTAGATAATTATAGTAAGTTAAAACAAGACAAAACAAACCTAAACAATAAAAAACAACAAATGTTAATACCTTTCTTCAAAAAGCACACAATCTACAAATTGAATGAATTTACAAAAAATTCATTATGAAAATATGTTTGTTAATCTGTTATATCTTAAGTTATAACCAAAGGATGGTCCTCCAAAAGGATGAGAATCACCACATCTTTTATTTTTTACTGCCTTGCCATTTTGTCATTAGAGTTTATATACTCACCATAATTCAGAATCTGCAACCTTTGTTCCAAATCCCAGGTCAATCTTGCCATATGTAAATTGTTGTTCTATAAGAGTGGTACACTTGACAGTTGTCAAGATTTTTGCAATATGCATTTTTAGTGTATCATCTCCACAGAGAGGTTAAGTTTTGTTAAGATATACAACAAAAAAATTCTCACTTTATGTGTAAAAGATAACATTCAGGATGATTTCATACAAATTATATCATCACTGTCATCCAGTATAATTATTGTTAAATTACCTCAATGACAGACAAGGAAACTGAAACTCACACAATTTAAATGACTAGCAAGTGGTAAGAGATGGACTGGCACCAAAGGTTTCTGACTCAATGGTTAAAACAGCGAGGATATCTCTCCATTGGATGTCTGTTTTTTGTTAGCAAGAATCTCAATGGTTCAATAAATATTTATTGAATAAGGGTAAGTTGTTTTGTCATATTTGTATATTATAAATTAATGTAAATAGCTATTATTTTAAAAGTTGTTGTCCAATTCAATGAGAAGGCCCCACTTTATTAATTATAAATATCTCCAAGGTCAAGCAATCATGTATCCCTACTGCAGTGGTTCTCAACTTTAGCTGCATGTTAGATTCAACCGGGTAGTTTAAACAATCACAAACAAAAAAGCCAACATGCAAACACACACCACCTAATGATTTCAGGGTTTCACATCACTCCAATTAAATTAGAAACTCTTGAAGTAAGGTTCTAGCATCGATTTTTTTTTTTTTTTTACATGTTCTCCAGGTGATTTTAGGTAGGAAATCAGGGTTGAGAGTCACTGCTTTAAAGGAAGAAAATTAAGGAGCAGTACCTTAGAAGAGGATATTAAACAGGGGTGGAGTTTGCTCTAGGACAGAGTAGAACGTATTCTTGTTGCTCTGAGATACAAGGAAACCTGACTAGATTTAAAATTGGGACTTCCAGCAACTCAGAATTAGTTGGTCTATGAAAAAGTAAACACAAGGAAGACCTAGAAAATCAGTATATAGAAGTTAAGCAGTGAAACTAAAAGGTTTCTTTTTAAATGAATGAATTTGTGTTGATATACTTGTCTTTTCTTATAACCATTATTAAAGCAATTATGAAGGCTTTATTTTTAAAACATAAGGTAAAACAACTGAGCTAAAATCATGACAACTCTATCAGCATTTCTTTATCCACGAATACACATCACCAAAAAATGGCAGTACTGATCGTCCGTCCAGGGGAAATAATTAGCATCAAGCAGAAAACAGTAACATGGAGTAACAGAATAGTCATTTTAGAATTTACCACCAAATGTCAAATTGTGATACAAGTGTTAAAATCAAGCTTAAACAGCATTTTTAAAAATGTACCTTAACTTAAAAGTTTCACACAGAAAAATCAGGAAAAAAAAATCATGGATCTTTTTCACTCATTGAGAATTTTTTCTACAGTTCAAATTTTAGTTCAATAATTCTAGATAAATATGAGCATAAAGTGACAAATTACAAATAAAGACAAAATGCAGTGAATGCAATACTAGAAAAAAAAGAATGGTTAGTTATACAGTTTTCACGTTAATGACAGTAAAGGATATTTAACAAAACTTCAATGGCCTTGGCAATCCTTTCACATTTTTTTCTTATTAAAGCCTCATCTAGATTTTGTTCTGTGAACTGAAGTTGATCAAGGATTGTAGGTAGCAGAAGGGTCACAAAACGATCAGCCGAGGAACAGTTAGCAGCATCTATGACATCCTGGAGAATTATCCATCACAAATGATTAAAAGCAAAGATGGAATATACAATACAGAAAAAGTCATCACTGAATTGTAACACTCTCTTTAAATTTTTTATATTTCCTTCAATATGCCATTGACCTAAGTCTCCTGTGAATATTTAAATTTTTATTTAAAATTTATACTTCTATCCAGTTTTGAGGGCTATGGCTTTTTTCTCAAATTAGACAGTAAGGTTTTACAAATAAGACTTTTTTAAACAGACTTTGTGATTTAAAAATTATTCTAAACTAAAAGTATTTACTGAAAACAAATAACCTGAATCTGCTAAAAGTAATAACAATAATTAAATAATAGACATTGGTCTTAATAGTTTATGACCACAAATAATTTCCCTCAAGACCCTCAAAGGGCTTTTTAAATGTTAAAACTGATTGTTAAATAATCAAGACCAAGATAAAATAGAAAATTTTGTGCATAACTCTTAATGAACATATTTAATCACTTCATACACATATTTGTTTGTGTGTAAGACCCAGTTATGTGAAGGGAAATACTTTCAGGAGATATTGGGTTAGACAGAATGGATTTATAAACAGGGAGAATAGTAGAGAATATTAAATTGCCCAGATAGTAAGATCTACCAGAATGTGGAGTTTTGTCTGTATCTTAAGTGCCTAGCACATTATCTGGCATGCTCTACTCCATTTTACTGACTGAATCCAATATGCCTCTATTGTCCATTCAATGGCCTACTAAACTTGGTAGATGGCATCTATTGCAATGGAGAGACAATGTAACTATCCCCAGTAGTCAGGCAACAAATTATATAAATCTTTTTAATATCTTTACTTATTACACTGAAATGAGCACTATATATATATATATATATATATATATATATATATATATATACACACTACTCAGTGAAAAAAAAGGAAAACACTAATATATATGACTGGCAGAAAAAACCTAGCGAGTCTAGTATGACTGTTAGTAATTGAGATGTTTTCCTCAAGTGTATGAACTGGAAGTTTACAAAGAATGTTTTTGAAGACAAACTGTTAACTGAGAGTCACAAAAGTAGAAAAGTCAATCTGTCAGTCATCCTATTACCTCAAATATTTCCTTGAACAACTCCAATGCTAAAACAGAACAGTTTTCTGATCCGTCCAAAGGTTGGCTTAACCAGCGCAGTAGAGCCACAGTAGGTTCTAAACATTTAGTATGGCTTCCCAGAGTGGCGCTGCCAGGTGGAGACTGTTCAAACATCATCTGAGTGAGCATATGGCGCAGCTGAGTCACTGAACAGAAGGCAAGAAGTAATTCTAAAACCTGTGCAATATAAAGTGTTCATTAAACATCAATTTCACAACTTTAATATACAAAGCAAGTGAATGATGAAGCTGAAAATGTTACATATTTTAAAGAAAATATTCTAAAACAAAACTTAAGTTTTTTCTTTCAATATTATTTTTCAAATGTGTGAATAGGTTCTAGAAGATTATAAAATAAACTTATTAATGGTGGTTACTCCTGATAAGCAGGACTGTGAGAACCTCAGAGGGAAGGTCAACTTCAGCTAACGTTAAACTCCTCCCACTCCTTCCATAGTACTTAAATTATTTTTAAACAGAAACCTGTTTTGTTTATAAATGACCAAAAAAACCCTAAAAAATAAAATTAGAATTAGTAATACTTGTTATAATCCTAAAATTCAATAACCGCTATAAAGGATACTGTAGCATAGAATATAAAACCTTCAGGATGGTTATTTCCACACTGTTTGCATATGGTTGGCATTATGACCCTTAGCTCTCCTACTGTACCCCATTTTTCCTCTACTTTATAAACTGGGCCTTATACCATAACATCCCCCACCAACCAGTTTATTAGATGTTAAGATAAATTCCACCTCATTTCACATACTACCAACTTATCACTAAAAAAAAAAAAATTTTCTTAAGATCTCATCTATTTCCAACTTTTTAAAAGTCTGTTTCTTACAAATGATATATAATTGGGATTTGTGTTTTAATCAACTTGATAGTATCTGAATTTAAAAGAATCCAGTCCATTAGCATTTACTATAACAAATGATAATCTTTAATAAACTGTAGTACAGTCATGTGTCACTTAGTGATGCATATGTTGCTTAATGCATCATTAATTCTGTTGTGTGAACATCGTAAGAGTGTACTTACACAAACCTAGATGGTAGAGCCTACTACGTCCCTTTATTGCCCGTGGGCTACAAAAGTGTACAGAATATTACTGTACTAAATACTGTAGGCAACTATAACACAATTGTAAGTACTTGTGTATCTAAACATAGAAAAATACAGTATAAAAGATCAAAAACGGTACACCCGTATAGGACACTTACCATAAACAAAACATGCAGGACTGGAAGTTGCTCTGGGTGAGTTAATGACTGAGTAGTGAGTGAATGTAAAGGCCTAGGACATTACTGTATATTGCTGTATATTTCATAAAGACTGTATGCTTAAGCTACACTATTTTTTAAAATTTCTCTAATAAATTAACCTTAGCTTAGCAGAACTTTTTAACTTTATAAACCTGTCCATTTTTAAAGTTTTTGACTCTTTTGTAGTAAGAGAAACACACTGTACAGCTATACAAAAATACTTTATTTACATCTGTAGTCTATCAGTTTTTTCTATTTTTAAAATGTGGGCTTTTTCTTTTTAAACTTTTTTTGTTAAAAACAAAGACACAAACACAGACATTAGCCCAGGTCTACACAGGGCCAGGTTAATCAACACCACTTCCACCTCCACATGTTGTCCCACTGGAAGGTTTTCAGGGGCAGTAACACACAGGGAGCTGTCATCTCTAATAACAACAATACCTTCTTCTGGAATACCTCCTGAAAGACCTGCCTGGCTGTTTTACAGTTAACTTTTTTATAAGTAGAAGTACACTCTAAAATAACAAAGAATAAGTGGTAACACGTTTATCAAAATACTATGTACTGTATACAATCTTAATATGTGTTATAGTTTTATACAGCTGGCAGCTCAGTAGGTTTGTTTACACCAGCATCACCACAAACACATGTGATGCATTGCACCACCATGTTAGAATGGCCATAATGTCATAGGCAATAAGAAGTCTGTGTCTGTCATTGACTAAAATGTCATTATGTAATGCATGACTATATTTATTTTTGAATAGGTAATACATTCACATGGTTCAAAAGACAAACCCTGTAGGCAAGCAATGTTACCAATTGTTTGTGTATCTTACCATATGTCCGTTATAAACATAGAAGCAGATAGCTTTCCATGTACATTAGTTTTCTTTTAATGTACACATATAAAAGTAAAAAAACTAATTACTAGTGCAGAGCTAGATGACTTTCCCAAAATGAACATATTCCACTGTTAATGGCATTTGGGTTATCATTGTTAGCTATTAGGAGCAGTACTACATTTTGTACACATGTAAACAATTCTTTGGGATAAATACCTATAAGTGAGATTTCTGGGTCGTAGTTTATACATATGCCCAGTATTAATAGATACCAGTTTTCATAATTGGTTGTTCTGTAAGTACTAAATGAGAGTTAAAGTATGTTTGCTATTTTCCTTATTTTTCACTTTAATCAACTGGTGGGTGTCAGATGGTATGATACTACCATTTAAATCTGCATTTCCCTTAAGATTGATAAAGTGGTAAATCACTTCATGTTTATTGACCAATTCAACTTTTTTGCTCAAGTATCTGTTCGGCTCTGTGTTTTTTCTGATATATACATACAATGTAGAAAAACAATATATTTTGGATAAGAGTCCTTTGTTAGATATATGCATTGTAAATATCTATTCCCATTCTTTGACTTTTCATTCTTTTATTAGTGGTCTTTTCATAAATAGAAACTTAATTTTAATGTAGCCCAACTTATCGACTTTCTTACTGTATAGTTAGTGCTTTTGTTTCCTGTTTAAGAAAATCATTGTCTATCCCAAGGCCATGAAGATACTCTTTAGGTGTTTTTTCTAAAACGTTCCTTATTTTTACTCTTCACATTTAAATCTACAACCTGTCTTATACTGATTTTTGCATTTGGTATGAGGAAGGGGGTCAAATTTCAGTTTTTCCCCATATGTATATTCAATTGACCCAGCGTCATTTATTGAAATGACCATACTTTTAAGACTCTACTGTTGTCAATCTGGAGACCATATGCTGTGGGTTTGTTTCTGCTCCATTCTGTTCCACTGGGCTGTCTATCATTATGACAAAATACTGCACTGTCTTTAGACTAATCCCCTAAGCACCTGACATTTTAAAAAATCAGTTAATAGCATCATTTAAAAACTTCCATGTTCTATTTGTCACGAGAATATAAATAAAATATATATTTACTGATCTTGTATCCAGCCAACTTGTTAAATAGATTCACTTAATTTTAATAATAGATTTTAGATTTTCTATACTCTCATGTCATCTGAATAGTGAGTTTTATTTCTTCCTTTCCAATCTCTATACCTTTTTAATTTATCTTGCCTTATTAGGTTGGTTGGGACCACCAATACTAAGCTGAACATCACTGGTGATAATGAACATTCTTTTCTTATTCCTAATCTTGAGGAAAGCTTTCAACAATTTGCCATTTAAAAAGATAATGCAGTAGATTTTTGGTAATTACTCTATCAGGGAAAGGAAGTTACTGTTTATTCCTAGTGTGCTAATCTTTATCTTGAATAGGTATTAAATTTTATCAAATGCTATTCCACCTTTAATGAGATAATGTAATTTTTCTGCTTTTTGGTTAATGTGGGAAATTATATTAATTTCTAAATGTTAAACCATCTTTGCATTCCTGGAATAAACCTCATTTGGTAATAAGACATGATCCTTTTTATGTGTCACTGATTTTGATTTGCTAATGTTTTTAGAATTTTTGCAATATGTTCATGAAAGATATTGAGCTATAATTTTCATTTGTTGTAGTATCCTTGTCAGGTTTTGCTATCAAGGTTATACTGGTCTTATAATCAAAGACACTATACACTATTACATATTTTAAAAAAGACACTCAACTATATCTTCCCCACCAAGATGTATTTTGCTTTCACTTCTCCCCACTTCTATCATAACGCGAATTATTTTTCACTTTAAAAAATTAAGTTTTAAATTTTTATTTATTTTTATTTTTTTACTTTTCCATTCTCTTTCAGGTTTTGATACCCATAGAATGCTTCTACTCCCCTATGCTACCTGACCTCCTAAATTCCCTGAGACGGTTTAATACCTTTAGATTCGAATACTAGATTTTTCCCTTGCTGTGTGTTTCTATTCCAAGAATCCCTATTTAGCACTTATATTACAGATTCCTAGTCACTTTATTAAGATCCATTTAGATACTAATTAGAAATAGTTCTCATATTGCACATGAGAAAGGAATTTAGAAATTCTAGGGTTCGAAATAAAAAACAAAATATTGTTAAGTAACAAACTTTGTACTGTTTCAACCTTTCTACCATCTTTTAGATCATTGTTGCAAATGATTAGTTCAAAGTCATTCTAATTTTTTTCTTCTGTAAAAACTTGTAAGGTAAAGGCTGACCTGGAAAAGTCGTACTTCACAACAGACACAAAAGTCACTTGTAGGAAGATTACAGATCTATATGTGAAAGTTAAAAAAAACTAGGAAGCTTTTAGAAAAGAAACAATGGAGTCCATCTTTGTGACTTTGTAATAGGCCAAGAGTTCCTAAATGGAACACAATAAACACTAAATTGATCTATGTTAAAATCAAGGCACCATTAGGTGAGTAAAAAGGCAACTCACAGAATGGAAGAAAATATTTGCATGTTATATACCCATCAAAAGACTCCAGAATAACTCCTCCTACTTATAAGTAAGAGAAAGACAACACATTAAACAAATGAGCAAGAGACATAAACAGACACGTCAAAGAACATACAAATGGCCAATGAATATGTAAAATGATATTTTTACTAATAAAATATTAATTTAAATTATAATGCAATACTACTGTATAGACATTAGAATTGCTAAAATGAAAAAGTGAAAAATATCAACTGCTGGCAAGAATGCAGACTGACCAAATATTCATAAACTGGTCCAAATGACTTTTTTTGTAAACTGTTTCATAGTGACTACTGAACTTACGTATATCCTATGACACAGTGATTCCACTCCTAGATATAAAGCTAAAACAAGCATGTCCATAAGCTCACCAAAAGACATGCAGAAAATGGTAAATGCAGGTTTCTTTATAATAGCTGATGTTCATAAACAAAAGAACACCAATTGTGCTCCTTTCCTCCTGGGGCCCAGTGTGCAATGGCTGCAAACAGCTGCCTCCTTGGTAGTATACACGGCCTGTTGCTTGTATGGGTTGGCCTAAGAAACCTTAGAGACAGCCCTTTCCAATGTACATTCATGTCTCTGACCTCCTGCTGTCCCCCATCTAGGCTTCTGAAAGCTATTATGCAAGGTGTCTTTGGAAAGCCCCCAGGGCACAGTGACCAGGGTTCACAGTGGCCAAGTCATCATGTCCATCCACACAAATCTGCAAAATAAGGAGCATGCAACTAAGGCCCCATGCAGCGCCAAGTTCAAGGTCCCTGGCTGCCCAAAGACCCACATCTCAAAGTGGGGCTTTACCAAATTTAATGTGGATAAATCTGAAGACATGGCGGCTGAGAAGTGGCTCATCCCAGATGGTTGTGAGGTCAAAAACATCCACAAATGTGGCCCCCGGACAAGTGGTGAGCACTACATTCGTGAGGGTGTTCACTGTAATGTCCCCTTATTCATGCTCACCAATAAATCATACTCCCTTGTCCAAAAAAAGAATCAATCTAACAATCTACAACTATATGAAATATGAGTGAATCTCATCACATTATGTTGAACCAAAGAAAGTCTAGATAGAAAACGTATTATATGCTTTTATTTATATAAAGTTCCAAAATATATATGTACATGTGTATATATACACATATACACGCGCGTGTACACACGTGTACACACACGCGTGTACACACACGTGTATATACACACACACATATACACACGTGTATATATACACACATACACATACACATATACACATATACATGTATACGTTTATATATGTTCACATGTGTATATATACATATACATGTATATATACACATACATATATACATATACACATGAGTATATATACACATATATGCACACATATATGTATATATGTATATACTCATACATATGTGTATATACGTATATATACTCATACATATGTGTATATACGTGTATATACATATATACGCATATGCGTGTATATACATATATACGCATATGTGTATATATACATATATATATACATATGTGTATATATATGTGTACATATATATACGCATATGTGTATATATACATATATATATACATATGTGTATATATATGTGTACATATATGTATACATATGTGTATATATATGTGTACATATATATGTATGCTGTTAGAAGTCAGTATAGTGGTTATAGCAGTTTACCAAGCAGTCACCCTTGGTAAAGGTAAGGAATAGGAAGGGGTAGGTACTGACTAAAAGGGAGCACAAGAAGAGTTCTAGAATACTGGTAACATTCTACATCCTGATCTAGACACTGGCTACATAATTGTGTCCCTATTATAAAAATACAGAGAGCTGTGCATTTGGATTTTTCTGTATTTTGCAGTTTTTTAAAAGTTTCGGCATTTTGCAGTTTTTAAAAGTTTAAATGAAAAGTCATGTTTTTACATACCTTTGAAGAGGAATCAGGATCTTTTCCATTAAGAAGACCTAATACTTGGTGAAGACATGAAGAAAAGTGCTCATATCTAGGTTTAGAATAAAAATATACATCAAATGATAAATATAAAATTGATACATCAAAAGGGATTTATCTACAAGATAAATATGAAATTTATGTGTATTTTCTTTCATCTATTTATTTGGGCTTCTAATATAGAACACACTCCTGTAAAGTTTATACTTAAAACATATGTCTTACAATTATGATATACATAAATTGGCTGTGTCATTTATTAAAACATAGTGATTCATGTGGCAATAAATAAATCATTAAATTTCTTTATCCACGAATACACATCACTATTAAAATTTTCAGTGTCTCAATTGCTCTATTTTTTTTAAGATTGTGTTCACTTTGTAAAAATTCAAAGGACAGAAGAATATCCTAATAAATTATACAGCTGCTTATTTATAAAGCACCTAAAATTACCAGGCATTAAATTTGTCTCTGCAAATAAAGAAGTAAGGGGCAGCAACCCGCGTTACACAACTCCAAGAGGTATTGTGGGACCCCTAGCATTATATTCTATGTGACTGATGTATCCTAGATTTGGGAGATGGTGCCCTGACAGGGAGTTCACAGTCTGAAGATGACAGAAAGAGATAATACAAGGTAATATAAAATACAATGCTATAATGGAGGAATGTAGGAGACACTATGGAACAAAGAATATTGTCTCAGTATTAAACCCAGACTCGAGTCTTAAAAACAAAAACAGAAGTTAGGCATATAAGAGAGAAAGTATTCTAGTCTTCCAGAGGGAACACTCTAGAGGAAATAGCACATGGATACATAAAAGGGCATTTCTAGTGAGCTGGAAGTTCTATTTATTGTCTGATATGATTAGACAAAAAAACAAAATGTGTGAAGAAATAAGGTTGAGAGGTTGTTAGGGATCAGATTTTGAAGGGCTATACTGAGAATCTGGATATTCACCTTGAATGCAATGGTAGGTCAAAGATTTTAAAAGGGATATCTGGTTGAAGAAAAAGTTTTGAGCATATTTATAAGTTAAAGGGGAAGGGTCAACTGAATAGGAGGCCCCGAAGAGAGAGGAGCAACTGCTTCAGAAAAGACAAAATGAGGCAATACATAGAGTAATGGTACATATTTATGAGTGAAACTGGATGAAACTAAGTAAGAATTTGGTATAAACATAGGTAAGTTTGTCCAGGGGCAAGGATTTCAGGGAGCTCCAATCAAATGGGGCTCCATTTAGATATTTATTTTCTGTGAAACAAAGATAAGGTCATCTTCTGCATAAAAGGTAGCAAGAGAAAAACAAAAAATTTCAAAGACCGGCCAGGCCAGCAGCTCATGCCTGTAATCCCAGCACTTTGGGAGGCTGAAGCGGGTGGATCGCTTGAGGTCAGGAGTTCAAGACCAGCCTGGCCAACACGGTGAAACCCCTTTTCTACTAAAAATACAAAAATTAGCTGGGCGTGGTGACGTGTGCCTGTAATCCCAGCTACTTGGGAGGCTGAGGCATGAGAATCACTTGAACCCAGGAGGCGGAGGTTGCAGTGAGCCAGGATCGCACCACTGCACTCCAGCCTGGGCAACAGAGCGAGACTCTGTCTCTAAATAAATAAATAAATAAATATGAAAGATCCACTGTAGGAAATGAGAAAGCTAACAAGTAAATATAAGAGGTCTGGCCCAGGTAAAGTTGTGTGATTTTCTAAAGCTGTAATTAGTAACCATGCAGTTAAGTTAGACTTTGGAAGAGATTCAGGATTGGGTTATTGTTCAATGGCATACCAGAAAAACAAGAGGAATTGCCAGAGGTGATTCTGGGATTCTATGATAGAGTATAAAATAGATAATAGAACTGAGAGATTTACAGAATGATTAAGCTACCTCTTATTAATGCTAAACTGGATTATCTTTTAGTCTTCCAGACGAGGTTTATTCAAAGGAATTTTTCTGTTTACTATGAAGATGCTGAATAAGCACTATCTGGTGGGTAGAATAGATATACATGGATATTGGGAGAATCTCACAACAGATGAAGAGAAGGCAGGTCATGGGAAGGCACTCTGGAAGAAAAAGCTCACCTATCTAGAGATTCTTAAGAGAAGAAAAAGCGAAATGCTAAAGTGAATACTTCTTGGTTTTGCAAAGTATCAGCTGAGCCATATGAACAATGGTCAAGTTTGCCCTAGTGCTTAGCTTTCATTAAAATAAAACTTATAGATTCTATGTTTCTTAAACATCAGGGACTGTGTCTTCAAATCCTATTGCTGCTAAGTGCCTGATCATAGGTGGGGTTCAGTAAATGTTTTCTTGTGTGTGAAACTCTTTGAAACAATTTCAATTATTTCCTAATTAAGGATGACAAAGCAGCATAGGCCCCAGCAAAATTTAAGTTAGAATGCACAAAGGCCACAAGCTTGTTGGAAAACAATTACTACCTGATCTCAAAACATAAATGATCATATGAAATACACTGAGATAGAAAGGACATATGTTCCTATTTTACCTATGAAAAGAGGCACACACCAAAGGAAACATTATCCATTTTTATACAAAAAATAAAGACACAAACATAATGACATCAATGTTTCAACACTGTTTCATTTATTTATAATTTATGTAGAAATATTTATTTTTATTGTTCCTATAATAAAAATACTCTTTCAAATAATCGTAATGCTACTTACGTTTTAAAACTGGTTTTAAAATAAATTAGCCAAGATGTCTATATTTTGGAGAATGGCACAACCCTATTGATCTAAAGCAAAGACTGAAATACACACATAGACAATGACCTTGTTATACTTTCCATTTCAGTTCAGGAAAGAAAAAAGAGTGTGAGTAAAGCACATCAAAACATTTTAGTCTACTGTGAATCAGTAGAATCCAAGTTTATTATATTTTAAGAAGACAATTCTGTTTATAACCAACACATCTTGGTTTAAAAATAAAAAAGTTCTAAAATTGACTGAAGTGAGTCATACCTGGTGAGATAATCAGCAATTTTAGGATTCTTAAGGAGATCCATCAGTAGGTCAACTGAATACTTTCTAGTTAGAGTGCCATCACCGTTTATGAGAATATTAAATATTAGTTGAAAAGTCTGATGAATGTTTCGAGCATGGAATAGCTTAAGGACAAATTAGAAAAAGCATATTAGACAAAAAATTAAGTTGACACCATCCTAAAAGGTAAAAATAAAAAAGTCTCAATGACTTTTAAAATATCAGACTATAAACTTCAGAATAAATTTGAAAAATTGTATTTACCTTTTCCCCCACCTCTTCATTTAATGTCAAACTGGATAATATTGAAAGTGCAAACACAACCACAGTTAAACTACTATGGGCCAACAAGGTGATAAGAGTTCGATAAAAAGATTTCACATTACTCTGAGGAAAAAAAAGTTAAAAAATAAATTAGAATTATAAATTTTATGTTTTGGTTTAAAAAGTATATCTTGCACAGAGTGGGCAAACTTTTATTAAACATCATTATCAACTCTATTAAATGATTGTTGCATTTAAAAGATAAATGTTCTACAGGAGAAATTTAGATCAGAGATAAATTTAAATTCAAAAATTGTTATAAAGAGAGTACCTACGGAAAAAAATAATTTGGTAAATGCGTGCAAACGAGTTGGAGATAAATATTTCCAAAGTTTTGTCACCTTAGAATAAATAATTCAATGATGGTAAATCAGGGTGTCAATTCTAATAAAGGGACACATGCAGAGTGGAAACAAAAGAGCTACCTTAAATACTGCAGGATTTGTGTTAACAAAAGAACTGTAGCATTTGTTAGCATTTGTGTTAACAAAAGAACTGTAATGAGGAACTCTCATAATTGTAGTGGAAGCAAAAAAAATTCAGCAAATTTAAGAATTTGTTTTACGTTACACACCGTGGAGCAGCAATTAACTTTGCCATATTTGCTGATTAGCATTTAGATTTAAGAGATCACTGCAGGTGTGAGCAAGATGGGTAGTTTCGTATATTGCTGACAGTCATATAGATAGCCACAATCTTGGTGAAGAGCAGTTTCTACACATGAAACTATGAGCAAATGTTTATTCTTCCTTATATTTGTTTCCTAAA
Organism: Pan troglodytes; assembly: GCF_028858775.2. Classification (NCBI taxonomy): domain Eukaryota; kingdom Metazoa; phylum Chordata; class Mammalia; order Primates; family Hominidae; genus Pan; species Pan troglodytes. Next base: position 111,918,051 of record NC_086015.1, read on the forward strand.
TATGAACATATGAACTTTTTTTTCAATTCAGAAATTGAAACACACACACACACACACACACACACACACACACACACAGTTACTCCACCTCCAAAGTAAGACCAGGGCAGAAAAATGTAGCACTTGAACAAGTGAGATATTAAATTTAAAATCGAACGGGTAATGCTGAATAGCACAGCAGGGAAATTGTTCACCAAGCACCTTAAAGAATCAGTGACTTGCTTGATTTAATATACTTTTTTTTTTTTTTTTAGGATGGAGTCTTACTCTGTTGCCAGGCTGGAGGGCAGTGGCGCGATCTCAGCTCACTCCAACCTCCACCTCCCGGGTTCAAGCAATTCCCCTGCCTCAGCTTCCCAAGTAGCTGGGACTACAGGCGTGTGCCACCACGCCTGGCTAATTTTTTGTATTTTGGTAGAGACAGGGTTCACCATGTTGGCCGAGATGGTCTCCATCTCCTGACCTTGTGATCTGCCTGCCTTGGCCTCCAAAGTGCTGGGATTACAGGTGTGAGCCACCATGCCCGGCTGATTTAATATACTTCTAAAAGTGATTCAGTTAAATTCATTTGTGTGTCTTCATTTATCACAAGTACTGTTGGTTCATACTGAGCACTTAACTCATGAATCTTTCTGGTGGGGTTGCCATTGATTTTGTGGAAACACAAGACTGAGATAAATGGGACTGCCAGTGATGTGCCTCCCTTCTAAGAGCACAAAATAATTTAGTAATTCTTATACTACTCAATGTAATAAATAATGGGATGCCATGCTAAGGAAAACTTTTAGAAATAAGTGTTTGCATTAACCCTTAACACACAGTCTTCAATACAACATACACGAAGGCTGAAGTGCTTCAAGTTATTTGTATGTCAATCTGACTCTTAATTTTGATGGGTCATCCGATAAGACACAGAATCCTTGTTCAAATTTGTTTTAAAGAAAAAGATAAATACAATTTTCTTTAAGCAGAGAATCTACCATAAAACAAGAAACATTAAAAAGAAATAAACTTCTTACCAATGTCTTTATGTGTGTTTGAACAGAAAGATTGTGCCGACAAAGATTTGCCAATAATCCTAGACAAGGCATTTTTAACTCATCTTCAGAAGATTGACTGTTGTTTTACATTGGTGTTTTGTTTAAAGAAAAAATAGTAAAAGAAAATAAGCATTAACATTATTCTAAGTCAAAATGATATAGTTAAGTTTATACATTTCAATTCCCTTTTACACGCAAAAAAAAAAAAAACCTAATTAACATAAGAAGCCAGGGAAGCTTTGAATAGTATTGATCATTTATCTCGTTTTAAAACCAAATTACCCTATTCAATTCCATCATGAAAACATGGAAGTTAACTGTCAGCGTGGACCATGTGCTGTTTCATCAGTATATTTTCCTACAAGAATAACTACACAATTTTCAGTTTCAGTAATTTTTTTCTGGCCAAATCAATTCAGTCCATAAATTTTTCTTATGAAAATTAAAGTTGCTTTACAATTTTTTTTTCCTTTTTACATTTTTTCACCAATGAATGAGGTCACATACTTTTACAACTTTTGATCCTTAAAATCATCTGGGCAGAACAAATAAGAATCGGAGTCTCACTCAGTTTATATGTTAGAAAATGTTATCTAAGAAAAATTAATCTACCACATGGTTGTAATTTAAAAATAAACAAATAGACTATTTGGTTTTATGTTTGATTGCATACTCACATGTGATCTATCAGGAACGTAATTAATTCATCTATATTGGCACCAGAATAGAAAATTTTGACATTATATGTTAACTTCTGTAGAAGTTGAATGCACTGAGAATAAGAAAATAGTTATAAATATAAAGATATAAAAACATTGCCTGCTTAAAATAATGGACTATCAGGCACATTCTGAGCATGTCCTTTTCCATTTCCTAAAACAATTTTTTTAAAAAACACATGTAAAGTAATGTAAGAACCTTAGGGCTCTTCTCTCAATTCACACATTTCTACGTATTCTGTCTCAGAGCATGGTTATCAACCTTGTTCACTTAGTCATCTTAAACTTGAATGCAGGTTGAAACACACATGTAGTCCATCAATTAGAAGATACCCTTCTTCACATTTTATCATCTCTAAAACTGCATGTCAATTTAATTTGTGATGTTTTTCTTTCTTACAATTGATGACATTTTAGAGTCAATGAAATATGAAGAGCTTTGAATCTATATTAAATAGACTCTATCTACAGCTTTAATTTTTGTAGAACGTTTCCTCCACAGATTGAGACTAGATGCCAACTCACATTACAATTTTAATATAAATAGCTTATGTCTCAAAACACAGACATCTGTGTTTATAAGTCAAAGCAGTTATAATGTAGATTTGTTTTTCTTCAATAATGGTGATAGAAATGGATAAGCTTCTCTTCTCTAGAAACATTTAAATTGTAGTATGTGTGCAACCAGCTTTTAATGAGATGAACTGTGCCTAATCATGTCGTATTTATTATATAGCATATATACACTGTAAGTCAGCAGTTTATGACAGAAACTATCAATTTTGATCTGACAGTAAGGAAAGGGGAATACACTGTGTGGGTCTGTATACCTGCAAAAACACCGAATCAGTGTGGCTGCTCCGACAAACCACTCCCGCCAGCACACTATTCAGATTATATGTATTCTGAAGACAATCTCTGGTTTCAATGTCTACTGCTATAAGTTAAAATAAAAGCACAAAATGTATCATTTTCTTACAAGGTTTTCGCAGATAATTCATACAGAATTTATTTCATATGAATTTATTATTAAAAAAGGTATGATATGGCTATTTTCTTATTTTCTTTATGATAACCCTCCAATTCAGAAATTCAAATGATTTCTCTATGTAAAATAAACTAGTATCAAAGAAAAAACTTGTTTACACATTTGTAGCAAGCTTTTTCTTTGATACTAATTATTTTAGTATCAAATTAAAATCATTTACTTTGAATATTAAAAGATTATCACTTTATGGTATATTTACACAATGGAATACTATTTGGCCATATAAAAGAATGCATGCCATTTGCAGCAACATGGATGGAACTGAAGGCCATTAGGTTAAGTGAAATAAGCCAGACACAGAAAGAAAAATATTGCATGTATTCATTCATGTGTAGGAGCTAAAAAAGTTGATCTCATGGAAGTGGAGAATGACAGTTACCAGAGGCTGGGAAGAATATGGGTGAGTGCGTGGTGATGGGAGGTGTGAGGGGGAGCCGTTAGTGGGGGACATGAAGACAGATTGATTAATGGATATAAACACACAATCAGATGGAATAAGTTCTAATGTTTGATAGTAGAGTAAGGTGCCTATAGTTAACAATGTATTGTATATTTCAAAATATGACTTGAAATGTTCTAAATACATAGAAATGATAAATCCTCATTTGTGATGGATATCCTAAATACCCTCAATTGATCATCACATACTTTATGCAGGTAACAAAATATCATATGTACCCCATAAGTTTGTATAAATATTATGTATCTGTGAAAAAATTAATTTAAAAAGATTATCATTTCAATTTTTCTGGAAACCTCAAATGCTTCTAAAGTATAAACATTAGAAGTGACTGGCATATTCATTCAAACTGTTGGTGGATGTTAGAAGTGGAAGAATCTTTTCAGAAAGCAATTTACTAACGGTTATCAAATTTTAGAATGATCTAGAAATTCTAATGGAATTTATCTAATAGAAACACACTAATATTTGAGCAAAATTACATAGAATGTTCACTGCACTATTGATTCCAATAGCAAAAACTTAAAGAAAGTTGACTGTCCACTATTAGGGGAATAGTTGAATAAATTACAGTACCCTGTAATTAAGGCACTAGGCAGCTATTAAAGATACTGATATGGAAAGAAACATCTGGTGCTCCACAACACCATTTGTGCTGAAAACAACCAATTAAAGATCCAAAAGTATTGTTTTGTTACAGCACAGAAAAATATCTGCAAAGAAACATATCAAACCATTAAATGAGATTATATCCCCAAAGCTGAAAAGATGAGGGCTGGTGGTAATGGGTACAGGCTCACCCCATTTTACTCTATGTCTGGGCTGTCTAATTTGGTAGCCACTAGCCTTCATGTGGCTATTTAAATTTAGATTAATTAAAATTAAAGATTCAGTTCCTTAGTCTATTACCCACACTTCGAATGCTTAATAGCTCCATGTGGCTAGTGGCTGCTACATTGGATAACACAGTTTTAAAACCATTCTGTCACTGAAGAAAGTTTTATTGGACAATGCTGCTCTGTGTTAATACTTCTGGATCACTAGAATTTTTTAAACTATGCATATATTACTATTATACTCACACAAAGAAATATCCCCACCGCCCTGCCCCAAATGGGAGTAGTGACCACTAAATGAACATTTAAAAACTAAAGAAATGGGGGAAAAGATAGAAAAAGCAACATCAGTACTTTTACCCTTTAGTTCTAAATTCAGTGTAATCTATTACAGAAGGATCATTCTTTGATCGGTAGCTATGACTTCCTCAGTGTCAAAAGATTCACAATGCACATTAGACTGAGAAGTCTTTGAAGGTGAATCATTCTTTAAGAGATTCTATAACTAAGCCTGCGCTTTAAAATATTGTTCATACATCTTCCAAAAACTAAAAAGGAGAAATTAAATGCATTACCTAGTTGAGACAGCAAACTGATAATACTTAAGATCAGTGAAGCACTTATGTTGGGGTCTTCAAGTAGCTCTACAAGGCAACTCAAGCATTCACTTGTTAATATCTGATTTGATGTAAATAATCGTGTGAGTTTCTGTCCAGAAATTACCTATAAAATAGTAATCAAAATGTGTTGGTTAAGCGATGGCAATTTTCATCTCTTCTCCATTTCAAATAAAAAACTCAGTTCCCTCAAAGTGCCACTGCTACCTTCCCAATTTAAAAAATTCACACATGCTGTGAAAAATTCACCCCTGCCTAGATTACCCATCAATTACCTAATCCCTCCCTCCCTAGCTAAAGTAATCATTTGGATCTCAGTTTAAAATAATTTCCACCAGGAAGCTTTTCTTAGTTTCTTATACCATCTCAGTTCGGTCGGCCTATTATGCTATCCTATAGTACATTATATTTCTATTTCCTAAGTTAGCAAACTTTTGAGTTCCTAGCAATATTTCTCCTTCACACTACATTGAACATGCAATGAAGGCATAGCCTACAAATCTGCACTCTAGTACCAATATATTTACTATGCAAATAAATTCTAATACATTCTACTTACTTTGAGGGAGGAGAATGAAAAATGAAGCCCAGAGGGTAGCTATGGAATTATTCCTTCTGCTTCTTCCCAAAGACAATAGGTGAGCTCAGAAGTTAAGGGATTAAAGAAGGAAGTGAAAAGTGAATCTTTTTTTAAGTAGCCAGGCAAGGCATTGAAAAATTTTATTTCTGATTATTCCACTGTTTTTTTTTACTTTCTTGTAATCTATAAGCCACATACACGCATGCACAGACACATACACACACACACACACAGAGTGAGAGAGAGAAGAGAGGAGGTAAAGCTGGAACTAAAGGCCAAAAGCAGTTGTCTCAAAGCATGAATTTTCAACATACTTTATAGATGTATTTATTACAAAGCATATCTTTTCTACAAAGATGGCAAAACCATTAGTTACCTTAGAATAAGACTAACTCTGTCCTGAATACTTATTTTAATAAGATCAAGCCTAAGCAGGCTGCTTTAGCATCCCTCTAATCTTTCCTTTCTGTATCCTCCCTTTATTCTCTCACCCACATCAGTTTTTCTTCTAAGGCTTTGCTGATAAGAGTTTCACATTGTCTGTTCCCAAGGAGTGTTTTAACATTACTAAAGTAAAAGTCTATACGAGAAAAAATAAGTCTAAATATGAAAGTGCAGACACCAGTAACAGATATTCTGGGGTAGGAAATACTGTGGGCATTACCCTGTTGCTTATTTATAAATCTAGCTCTCCAGAATAAGACACTTGCTGTTTTAAAAATGATTCTCTATAGGATTGGTCCTGTATCTCAATAACATAAATTGTCTAACATGTAATAATTATATGCACTAGGTAAAATAAAAATTGCTTTACAAGTTTTCCCTTTACTTATACTGAATGTCTTAATACAAAGATAATTTATTTTAATAATAACTAATACTTACATAGCACTTACTCTGGCCTAGGCATCGATCTAGGCACTTTACATATGTGAACTCTTTTCATCTTCATAATAACTCTATAAGGTAGGTACCACTATTTTGTTTTGCAGATGAGTAAACTGAGGTACACACTGATAGTAAAGAAGCACAACTGGAATTCATATCTAGGCAGCTTGGTTCCTGAATTCATGCTTTTAATCACTACACAAAATTAGTGTTATGAAACTGCATCATTAAAAATCAGATTAGCTCAGCTGTGCCAGTCATCAAACATTCAAAGCCTACACTCTGCATGGGGCTATAAAAGTGTGGGAGAAGTACAGAAGAATGAATAAACTCCTTTCACATGATACCTATCTCTCTTTGCATACTCAGATCTCGCTCTCATGAAGTCTGCACAAAGACATTCACCATTAAAAATACAAATACTGTCAACCAAAATGGTTAAAATTAAGAAATATGAAAACATCAAGGGTTGGTGTGGATGAGTGATGGCAAATTTCACATATTGCTAGTGGGAAGATAAAATGGCATATTTCAGAAAATTGTTTGGCAGTTTCAACTAAAACGGAACATATGCCTACCCAATGCTCTAACAATTCTACTCCTAAGTATATAAATGTGTGCATATATCCACAAAAAATGTATGTCTACAACAGCTTTATTCTTAATTCCACCCAGAAATGTAAACAACCCAAATGCCTATCAACAGGAAAGTGTATGTAAACTGTGGTACACTTATACAATAGAATTCTACACATCAATAAAAAAAAAAAAAATGAAGTAGCGGTACATGTGCAACGTGAATTTCACAGATTATATTGAGTGGAAAAGGCCAGACACAAGAGTACATATTGTATGAGTCTACTTACCCAAACCTTATGTGAAGGGGCAATGAAGAAACCCTATGGGGCTAGAAATGTTCTGTATCATGATACAGGTGGTAGCTACTCTACCTATATGTTAGCTACCAATATGGTAGCTACGGTACCTATATATTAAAAACTATCAAACTCTTCACTTAAGATTAATGTACTTTATACTCTGTATGTATTTTATCTCTTAATTACAAAAAGTCCTTTGTAGTAGTAACCTGAAGCCAGTGCTCTTCATACCTTTGCAACAACGGTAGAAGAGTTTTCTGTAAACCCCTTGAAAGTTTAGGAATACAGTAAAGGCCCCATCCCATATTTTGTTTAAGTCTCTCTTTTTTTTGTTGTTTTGTTTTTGAGACGGAGTCTCACTCTGTCACCCATGTTGGAGTGCAGTGGTGCGATCTCTACTTATGCAACCTCAGCCTCCCGAGTTCAAGCGATTCTCCAGCCTCAGCCTCCCGAGTAGCTGGGACAACAGAGAGACGCCACGCCCAGGTAATTTTTGTATTTTTAGTAGAGACGGGGTTTCGCCATGTTGGTCAGGCTGGTCTCAAACTCCCGACCTCAGGTGATCCGCTCGCCTCGGCCTCCCAAAGTGCTGGGATTACAGGTGTAAGCCACTGTGCCTTAAATCTCTTTCAGTGCACAACCTACCTGTTTATTCAAAGAAAGGTAATGCTTCAGAATAGCATACAAAAGGCTTAACTCCCGATTTTTAAATTAAACTGACTGCCCTGCTTATTCTGCGGCTTCTGGAGCCTATGCTAATTCAGAAGCAAAGCCTTAAGCATTTAACAGCTAACACCTTAATTATTAGGTTTGCAGGCACTTCTTAAAATAAAGAATGAAAAAGAGAAAACAAATGTACTTAGGAGATGGGCACTTGAAGTAGGGAAAAGAGGAGCACCAGTGAAGCTCAAGATAAGACAGACACATTTAATACAACAGCAGCTTCACTAACAGCTGCTGTTGCTCTACTACTGGAAATCATTTTTTTCCTGTAATATTTTACAAATTTTTGGCACATTAGTCTTTTATCATAGGGTTAATATAATACAATATATTTTAAAATTATGTTCAATTCTACCTTAACAGAGGAAAGCTGTGACACAGAGAGTTAAAATAAGCCTTAATTGAGCTTTAAAAAAGTTAAACTGAGGTCAATGTTAGTTTGAATTCCGTAAATGCAAAACAAATGAAAGCAGAAGATTAAGATCCTAAAACAAACGGAATCGTCTGGACACATATCACTAGAATAGAAAAAAAGGCAATTCAGCATTCTAAGATTAAAAAACTGTAAGCAATGTATTTTGGTAAAGAAAAAGGATTAGGCTTACTAGGAAGGGGAAGTGCTTCTTAATGTTGAAATAATGTTTTTCAAGTTTGAGTTCAACCCGAGTTCAAGTAAGAGCAGTAAGCAACAAATTCAATTATAGATTACCGAAGGGCAAAACCAAGTTTTAATCATGACTTTCCGTCACTGAGAATAGTTGTGTATTGAGGGCTTGGTTTCGTAGAAAAACCAAAACTAGAAGCAAAGGAAAAGATAAAGTTCCGAGCTTTTTCCGTTACCTACTCGAAACAACCTGAACTTCCCAACCTTTTGCCCCACTCCCGCTTTTCCTAGAGCCTTCAGTGAGCGCTCTTGCCTCTCGCTGCGGCCAGCGGAACCCCGACACTCACTCGCCTTTACCAGTACGAAAAGACAACAGAGGGATCGAAGGACTGTCCTTTCTTTCCCAGGCTGGGGCCGCCACTCCTCGGCCTCACTGTGAAATAAGAATTGCTAGGGGGAGCCCCATCTGTCCTCTACCCCAGAGCCTCTCACCTCCAAGTGCCGCAAAAGCTGAGTGGCGTTCGCCTCTGACTTCACGGCTTTGTACTGACTGACAGTCAGGAGCAAGGACTTCAAGCAGGCAGTGGAGTCCATCGCACCGGCCGCGGCCCGGCTTAGGGACCACCACCGCCCAGCGTGCGCCGGCCTTAGCTTTCGCCGCGCTTTTTTTGATTTTCGGCCCCACCCCCTCGCTCCCAGAAGCTTCCGGATCCGGTCGGGCTCCGGAAGTCCCTAGGCACCCTAGGGGACCGTTCTCGGTGACGGCCGGGGTGGGCCAGGGGTCGAGGTGTTTTGTGGGTCCGGGACGGGGGTTGGGAGCTGCCCCTGCTAACCCACCCTCGTCTGAGAGGCCGCGAGGTTTCGGCTTGAGATCCCGTGAAGGCGAGAAATCTCGCGATTTCTCGGGAGAGGAATCGGTTAGGAGAAGGGGGATTCCTCATTCAGCTGTGCGCTCTGATTTCGTGCGCTTCCTCGTCCTTCATGTTGGATGGCCAGTTTTTCGTTTGTGCGTCATCCTCTACCTGAGAAATGGTCGCTTGCCCCTAGTCTAGACACGGTGAGGAGCTCTGAGGAGAAGAATCTTGGGCCCTAGATTTTGAGGCGGCCTGGGAGGGGCCTCGTTTTTAAATCTCTCCTACACCCGCCCCTTCTGCCCGGGGATGGTAGTTTCTCAGAGTCAACCTATTGGCATTATGTGGCAAATTAGTCATGCCCTGACCAAAGTATTTGTCACATTTATTCGAGAAGACTACCTCCTGCTGACCCTGGGCCAGGTATTGCTCCGGAGGGTGTTACTCGTTAGCGTCAGTTTTTGTAAGTGAAGGTGTCTGTTTCTCTCTGGCATGATTGATTGTTTTATAATTCTCGATGTCTACGAAAATGGCACTATTATTTGCGTTTTTTAAATCGGAGATAGCTTAATATTATTGCATGTGTATGTAATGAAGCTAGTCAGTTACTGGTTTTGGAGCTTTTTGCTTAATATTTCCTAACGTCGAATAAAGCTTTAAAAACCAGGATGTCGAAATTGTAAGAATAGGGTACATTTCCATTTAATTAAATCGTTTATCAGAAATCATGTTTTTTCACTTCAAAAAAAATTTTTTGAATTACTAGATTTTTGAAGACAGGTTTGGTGTTTTGGTTTTGTTTTTTATAAAAGTTTAAAACTAAATCTGAAAGATAAAAATGATTTAACCAGTTGGGACATTCATGTAAAAATCTTTGGGTAGCTTGTGTGTTCATTTATGCTTTCGTTCATTCCGTAAACAATTATAGAGCGTGTAACATGGGTTAGAAACTGCCAGTCAGGGAACAGAGATGAAGATAGTATCCCCTGCTGCGAAGGAACTGTCTAGTAAGGGAAACATACAAAATAGTACTTTTGAAATTCACCACATAAATAAGAGGCACCATGCAGTAACATGCAGCAGTGGTAAAGAGTAGAGAGCCAGGTTGCTTACAGATTCTAGCTCCACCTTTGACGATGTGACTCTAGGCAAGTTCTCACTGCTGCAGAATCTTCATTAGGTAAAATCTGGCCAAGGGAGATACCTGGTTCATAGGACTGTTCATTCAATAAGTAATTCATTGAGAATCTACCATGTGCTAAGCACTTTTCTAGACGCAATAGACTCAGTGAAAAAAACAAAAATACTACTGGCATGCAACTTACATTTTGGTAGGGAACCAAATAATAAACACAATAAATAAGTAAGGAAAATGATATAAAGAGAAAAATAGACGTTATTACTCTAGAATAATGTTGGTAATTGATAAGGGAAATGGGAAGGTGACCTCATTAAGAAAGCAACATTTGGGGAAATGCTTCAAGGAGTTGAGAAAGGGAGCCATATTCTATGGGAAAAGGTTTTTAGATAGAGGAAATGGCAAAGAAAGACCCTAAAGTGGGATACTGTATGCCAGAAACAAGGATGCCATGTGGCTAGTGTAGAAAGAACGAGGAGGAGAGGAGTAGAGATGAGGTCCTATACGGTCTTGGAGATGGTTAAAAAATGAATTAATGTAAAGTGTCAGCTGTCATCTGGCATAATTAAGTTCTCAGTGTTACAGTCAGTGCTTCATTGGCAAATGAAGTGATCAGAGTTTGATAGTGTTGGACTTTTCATCTGTGATGATGTGTCAGCATCGTCCCCATTCAGAAGCCCAGGGTAATGCGCAAAGCTGCGTGCTATCAGTGCCATCTTTGTTGGATTTTTACTTAAGCAGTCATACAAATTTTGTATTCTCTTCTGTAATTAATATCAAATGTCTTTCTCAAAAAATCTTCACCAAAATTGATGTTGTAAGTTTAGTAAGATGGATCATTTCTAGCTGTGATAAGTCTTGACATTTTTAATCAGAGATACTTGCATATCCTAATTTGAGAAACACCAATCCATACTTTTAGGCCTCAAAAAGGGAAGAAAAGGAGCAGGAGGCCAGGAGCAGTGGCTCACGCCTTTAATTTCCAGTTTTTTGGGAGACTAAGGCAGGAGGACCTTGAACCCAGGAGTTGGAGCCAGCCTAGGCAACATAGTGAAACGCCATCTCTACAAAAAATGAAAAAATTAGCCGGGCATGGGTGTGCTCACTTGTAGTCCTAGCTACTCTGGAGGCTGAGTTGGGGGGATCACTTGAGGCTGCAGTGAGTGTGATTGTGCCACTGCACTGTAGCCTGGGTGGCAGAGTGAGACCCTGTCAAAAAAAAAAAAAAAAAAAAAAAGATGAGTCTGGGTCCCAATGACCAAAGGCCTTATTAGCCTTAAACTTGGACTCCATCTTGAAGTCCGTGGCAATCTCTGGTTTTAAACTGGCACCTGGTCTACTCAGGTTTGTTTTTAGATTGATTACTCTGGTAGCTGAAAGAACTATGATTTTGGGGAGGATAAGACTGGAAAGAGGGACACTAATTTTCTGGAACCTTCTAAAGGATAACCAGGATAATTGAGGTGGAGATAGAAAAGAGGTGACAAATTCGAGAAGTATAAATGAAGTAAAATAGGTAGGATTTGGTGACTGATAGTGGATGTGAGGCGTGAAGAGAGGGATGAGTCTAGCAGATACTAAGTTTTTAGGTTGGATGAATGAGAAAATACAGATACTGCTGAGTTAGTTAATAGAAAGTATTAAGGGTGTGCCAGGCGTAGTGGCTCATGCCTTTTATTCCAGCACTTTGGGAGGCTGAGGCAGGAGGACCTCTTGAGCCCAGGAGTTCAAGACCAGCTTGGGCAATATGGTGAAACCCCACCTCTACTAAAAATACAGAAAATTAGATGGGTGTGGGTGGTGCATGCCTGTAGTCCCAGCTACTCAGGAGGCTGTCATGGGAGGAACACCTGAACCTGGGAAGTCAAGGCTGCAGTAAGCCATGTTTGCCCCACTGCACTCCAGCCTGGGCAATGTGGGCAACAGGAGGGAGACCCTGTCTCAAAAAAAAAAAAAAAAAGTATTCAGGTTATATTTTATATTCAGTGAGATTTTATATAGTTTGTCATACTGTCTTGTTCCATTCTTATTATGTTTATTTATCATTACGTTTATTCTAATAGAGATTGGTTTACTTAGACTTTCTACCTATATATCATCTGCAAATAATTACCTCACCTCTTCCAGTATTTGTTGTCTTACATTATTGCATTAGTGTAAGCTCCAAAATATGGAAAATCATGTTAACTTTGAACAGCTTTTTTACATTACTTAATTTAATGAGAATGAACAGTGTTTTAACACTTAGTATAATTTGTGCTATTGGCTTTTGATACTCATCATGTTTAAGAGATTGGCTTTTATATCCATTTCATTCTAAAAAATGTCTGCCAAAAATTATCCAGTTTTCACATTTATATATTTTATTTTTCACTTTAAAATTATAACACAGTGGATTATGTTGCCTTTTTGTTCTTGGGATAATAATAGTTTACACTTATTGAGCATTTGCCATGTGCCAAGCACTGTCCTAAGGACTTTCTATTTAACTATCTAATCTTTATAACAACCCCATGCTGTAGGAACTATTATGATTTCCATTCTAGAGATGAAAAAACTAAGATAGGAAGGGGAAGTAATTTGCCCAAGGTCACGTAGACAGTAGTAACAATCCTATGTTTTTCTTTGCTTCAGGTTTTGATTTGCTGGTATTTTATTCAGGATTTTATTATATACCTGTTCATAAGTGAGCATTTTCAGTAATATTTTTCTTTATTCTCACATCAAATTTGAATTATATGTTAACCATTGAAAAAGAAATTGGAAGTGTTTCATCTTTTTTTATGCTATGGGATAATAAGAATCATAGAAATTATCTGATCCTTGTAGGCTGTACACAGCTGTCCTGTAAAATCATTAAGCTTGATAGCTTATTTAGTGGTAGATGATAGAAATTTAGCAAATATTTGAATTTCTTTCTTTTTTTCTTTTTTTTTTTTTAATATGGTTTCACTCTGTTGCCCAGGCTGGAGTGCAGTGGCATGATCACGGCTCATTGCAGCCTTGACCTCCCTGGGCTTATCTTCCCACCTCATCCTCCCTGGGAACACAGGCATGCCCCGCTATGCCAGGATAATTTTTCTATTTTTTGTAGAGATGGGGTTTCACCATGTTGCGCACGCTGGTCTCGAACTCCTGGTCTCAAGTGATCCGCTCACCTCAGCTTCCTAAAGTCCTGGGATTATAGGCATGAGCTAACATGCCTCACCTTGAATTTCTAGTATAGTTACGGATCTGATCATTTATTCTGCCTTTCCTTAATTGTAGATATAGAGCTTTTTAGCATAATAATTGTTTCTCTATATTAAAAATTTACCGATAAAAAGTTGCATTCAGTATTCCAGTAATTCTCTTAATCTCTTAGTAGTTTTAAATTTCCATTTTCATTCTAATGTTATCTATATTTTTTTCTTAGTTGGGCTTTCCAAGGGTTTGTCCATTTTATTCAGCTTTTCAAGAACCAACTTTCATTTTATTCTCATTTTTCTTTGATTTCAGAATCACCACTGTTGTCTTTATTAATTTCATCCATATACATTCATCTTTTATTTACTTTGTTGTTTTTCTAGGTTTTTAAAAGTTGAAGTCTTGGTACACCTAGGTTTTTAAAAGTTGAAGTCTTAGGACATCTCTCTCTCTCTCTCTCCCCCCTCCCCTCCCCCCTCCCTCCCTGCCCCCCCCCCCCATATATATATAACTTAAGTTTGGGGTACATGTGCAGGTTTGTTACATAGGTAAACTTGTGTCATGGGAGTTTGTTGTACAGATGACTTCATCACCCAGGTTTTAAGCCTAGTACCCGTTAGTTATTTTTCCTAATCCTCTTCCTCCTCCCACCGTCTGCCCTCCGTGTGTTGTTCCCCTGTATGTGTCTATGTGTTCTTTCCATTTAGCTCCCATTTATGAGTAAGAATATGCGGTATTTGATTTTCTTGCATTAATTTGCTAAGGATAATGGCCTTCAGATCCATGCATGTTCCTGAAAAGGACATGATCTCGTTCTTTTTTATGGCTGCATTCCTTAGTATATTTTTAAATAAAAATCATTTATTTTATGCCATGTATTTTATATTTTGGTTTTGTTTTGTGTTTTTTTCTTCACAGCAGAAAGTAAAGGCTAATAGACCAAAAACTTTTAAAAAGACAGTAGCTAAAGTAAACATCTCCATTTCACTTAAAAAATGTATAATAGTTTTAACCAGTCAGGTAAATACATTTTTAAATGCTAATAGTCATTTATTCATCAAATGTTTATTGAATACCAGTTCTTTTTCAAAGAGATTAGATTTTGTTGGTGAAATAGACAAACCAGAATAAGTACTGTTAAGAGAAATAGAATACTGTGGAAACACATGGTATTTTTTAGGGTAAAATATTAAGTATCCACTTCCTTCATTCTTCAAAGATTAGCATAAAATTTCTCTTCGTGATTTTGTTGTTGTTGTTGTTGTTGTTTTGTAGGGGAGGCAGCATCTCACTTGGTTGCCCAGACTGGAGTGCAGTGGCATGATTAATAGCTTATTGCAGCCTCTAGCTCCTGGGCTCAAGTAATCCTCCTACTTTAGCCTCTGAGTAGCTGGGACTACAGGCATGCACCACCACACCTGCCTAATTTTTAAATTTTTTTTAGAGACAGGGTCTTGCTATGTTGCCTAGGCTGGACTCAATCTGCTGGCCTCAAGCAATCCTGCCTCAGCCTTCCAAAGTGCTGGGATTACAGACATGAGCCACCACACCCACCTGTAAAGTTTTATTACTGTCTGTACTTTAGATTTTGCATAGATATTTTCCGTAATTTATAGTTTCAGAAATACACCTGATGGAAGTAAATAACACTTGCTCGGCATCTTGTAACTCAAATTTAGGGCTGTCTAGCTCCTTTATTTCTTCTGGAAAAATCTAGAAAGAACATACTGCCTTCTATCCTGAATATATAATCTCTAGTAACCAGGGTTTAAGTAATAGTAGATGAATTAGACTGAATGAAGACTTGAATTATAGTTTTGACAGAACTGCAGAGTTTGCAGAATACTAAGTTTTGTAATATGGGAATTATACCGGGGTGTGAACACAGGGCTAATTGTTCATTCATTCATCTCCTGTATATTTAATGAACACTTGATGCTAGGTCCATTTCTAGGTTCTGGGGATACAGCAATGAATCAAATAGACAAAAATTTCTGCCCAAGTTGTTTTCTTATAATGGAGGATATAGACAATAAGGCATATAAGTAAAATTACATGAATGATAGCGGTAAGTATTAGGGAGTGAAAAAAGGGAGGAGGAATAGGAAGTATCAAAGTCAGGATAAGGTGTTACAATTTTAGATAGGATGGAGTGCTAACTGATGTATGCCAAATAACAAATCACCTCAAAACACAGTGGTTGAGACCATGAGCGTTTATTTCTTGCGCACAGATTTGTGGTTGACTGCAGTTTGTCTGCTCCAGGCCTGATTTGACTGGGTGGCTGTGCTTCAGCCTTTTCGTGGAGAGGGGCAGATACCTGGATTTCTATTTAGGTTATGTTGTGATGTTAGACATCCAGGAGAGATTGAGTAGGCTATCAAATTACTGGTAGTTAAAGGAGCGGTCAGGGTTGGAGATAGAAATTGAAAGCCTTGAGACTAAATGATATAGGACCAAGTATGGATAGAAAAGACATTTTAGGACTGAACTCCCAGATATTTAAGTATTTAGAGGTTGGAGAAGTGTGGAGGAACTGGCAAAGGAGACAGAAGTTAACTGCAAGAAGACACAGGTTCTGTCTTGACGCCATGGTTGTCTACAGGTACCAGTTTTATTTGTAGCATATGAGCTGCCTCTTGACTTCTAAAGGAGAATTTTAGGTTGGCCAAGAAGGCTGTTACAATCTACACACAGGCTCCCTCTTTACATCTGCCTTCAGAGGCCTTGAGGTGTGCAGAAGGGTGGGTGAGTTCATTTTTTAAAGCAATACTGAGTGCTTAACGTGTGCCAGGTGCTATTCTAGGCACCAAGGAATGAAAACAAAGTTTTCCTAACTTCATGGGGCTTATATTCTAGTGGGGACATGAAGCCAAATCTAAAACTGAGGGATTATTCAGTAGACATAAACGGCTGGTAGAACAAAAGTTTCACTGGCCCAGTTTCTAAAGCATGAAATCAGAAATCCTGCAGTAGAAAATTGGCAGAGGTCTAGGCATGGGGTCATTTAGATAACCATGTGCCCAATATAGCTAAAATAATTCAAATGCTAATATTAATCTGATTCTACCCCTTATGCAGAGTCAGGAAACTAAGTGTATGATTAGTGTCAACTCATATTTTTCAGAAATGTTACCTTTGTCACAAAGCCAGAAAATCTAAAAAAAATTAATTCTCCTTTTACAATTATTTTTCCTGTTTTCTTTCACAAGTATCAAGTATTACAGTTCAGCTAAACTCTAAATGATTTGCCCAACCATGAAGTTAACTTTCACTTTTCAAACAGTTTCTGCTTTTTCTTTTTATACATTTCACAGCATTCAACTTTAGGTTAAGAGTACAAGGTTTGAATATTTTGGATATATATTCCCCCATTTTCATATCTTATACCACATCTCAAATCTAATCACATCTATCCCAGAATAAGAATGTTACCTTGCCTTTTTTTTTTAATGCAAGTACTATCCATTGTTTCTGAATCCAGTGTTAAGTATAAGTAGAGTGTAAGTAAAGATGAAAATGATATACTTTTAAGTTAAGGAACAGTAATCCTGGTAATTACTATTTCTTGAAGACCTATCTTCAAGATAGGTGCAGAGCATGGGTCTTTGCTTATCTCACTTTTAAATTTCTGGTCTTTCAGAAAATAAATACTATCAGGCTTATGAAATGAGTGGATATCTATTTCCTGAATTAAAATGTGAAGCTGTTTTCGAAGACAGTAGTGTCCAAAGTACAGTATGCACACCTCAGGGGATATGTGAAACTGTCTATTGAGGTGTGGGAACAAATACTAAAACGTTTTTTACTTGCTTTTATCTTATTCTTTTTTTATGTTATAATAATTATGCCTGCATATAATTTATAAGTGATTGATATTCTTATATTTTCAGCATATTCTCAGATCTTTTACTGTTTTAGGGGGCTATGTGATCAAAAAAGTTTGGAGATTTCATTTTTAAAAATTTTTAACTTTGAGAGATCATTTATCCAGGTGTGAACTATTGTCCATTTCATTGTTTATTTCAGTACCATGTATAGTATCTGAATTGTTTTGTTGAATAGAAAAACTCTTAGCAAAAACTAGTGTGACTAGTGACTATGAAATATTAGGCTGGCATGATTAATAACTTTTATAGTATTACTAAGAATGTGTAAATAGTTTCATTTCTGAGTATGCATATGTGCATATTATCTAGTCCAGCTCATAATTATACATTAAGCTTATATAAAATTAAATATGTTACTAGAAGTAATGGGACATGGAAGAAAATAGAATTGCAGTTGGTAAAATTTGGGCATGAATTTCTGCTCTTACGGATTTATTAGCTATGAGACTCTATAAGCCTCAGTTTCTTAATTTTTAAAACTTATTACAATAATGTTTATCTTCCATAGTTGTGTAAAGATCAGATGTTTATTCAAGGTGCATAGCTTAGAGCGTGTCACATAGGAGCTGATGAAAATTAAGCTTATTTTCAATGCAACCCAAGGTAATACACTCAGTTAATATTATATGAAAAGAAACTCTTTATAACCAAAAGCTCGCTCTGCCTTCTTACCTACACCCTTCTTACAAATGTTTGCTTTTCTGAGATAACAATGAGCTGCCAATTTTCTTACATGGGGTGGAGCAAGCTGGAGGTGGATAGGGCAAGCTTTCATTGGTGGTGGTAGAGGCAAGTACATGAAAGAAGTATTCCCATTCCCTATTTGATTACCATCTCTGCGTGCATTATGTCTCAGGATTCTCCCTTCTTTTCTCATTATTATCTAACAACTATAATGACAACATAATATTTTTAAATTGCTGAAAATATTCCACCTTTGGAGTATGTGCTTAGGGGTAGCATATGCTTCTTCCAGTGGTTTCTAGCTACGTTTCTGAAGAGTGTGGTTTTAGCAGTGCTATCTGTAAATGTTTGAAACTGATGGCTTGTTTAGTATCTGGATAGTTTTTCAGGTAAATCCTAACTTGTGCATATTCATTGTAGGCACATTCCAACTATTCAAAACAAATTAATATGTATACTATAGGTTTACCTGTGTAAGTCCAAAAGTAACTAATTGAATAGATCTGAACAGAATTTAAAACCTGCTTAAGACAAGATGTTAATTTTGCTTTAGGAAAGGATGTTTCCCATGTTGGCAGATTTGTAACAAGGGGTGATGAGTATACATTATAAGGCGCTTATTTCCTGGTTTAAGCAGATATATTGCTAACAGTGATCTTTGCAAAGTGGCAAGAGCTAATATAAACAGTGATCTTTTGGGATAGAAAATATCTTCCAGTTTCTGATAACTTTTGCAAAGATTTTTCCACCATCATCCATAAGTTCTGGAGTTTGAATAAGCAAACTGTATGTTCTTTGGGAGCAAATAATATTTTAGCTACTGGTGTCTAGGTGTATTTATTTTGTAGCTTTACCAGGAAGTTAAACAAATTAAAAAATGGAGAAATTAACAGTAAATTATAAAACCAAGTAATCAGTATATTTTGTTCATACTAATTATTTCTAATACAAAATAATGGTGCAACTTGTTAACTTGTTATTCTTTGAGTCTAACCTAATGGCCTTAGCCATTTTTGTCTACACAGAGCTCACTAACATACGAGAAATAAAGACTTTCATAGTGCTGTAACCACAGAACAATTGCACAGTGGACCGAATGTTTGTGTCCCCCCTCATTCAGTGTTGAAATCCTAACCCCCAATGTGATAGTATTAGGAGGTTGGGCCTTTGGGAGATAAATTAGGTCATGAAGGTGGAGCCTTCATGAGCAGGATTGTAAAAGGCCAGAGAGCTCTCTCACCCTCTTTCTACCATGTGAGGATACAACCAGAAGTTAGAAGTCTGCAGCCCAGAAGAGCTCCCTTATCAGAACCAACTTTGCTGACACATTGATCTCAGACTTCTAGCCTCCGGAACTGTGAGAAATAAATTTCTGTTGTTTCTCTAGTACTTTACTATAGCAGCCCCAATGACTAAGACAGTCATTTCAAAAGCCACAAAGAATGGCTAGTTATTGCTGCTAATCTAGCAGATGTACTCAGATCAACAATAGTTAAAATTCTGATTCCAAGGAACTCCTATCACAAAATGTCCTGCCATGTTCTTTGAAAGTGTTTTCTTCAGTGTTTTTAAGGGTTGAAGTGACCATAGCATCTTAATGTGTCAACTTTGAGGAGTTTTTTGGAATTCTTTTGGTAAAATTTAGCAGAAATGATAACTAGCAGTGTCAGAGTCTGCTTGTTAACAGACCCATGATCTTCTGGAGTACATTTAATTCAATGTTGAGTTAGGAAATCCAGCTTTTCAAAATAGCTATCAAAATTTTAACCAAGTTGCATGTTCAAGCTGGTGGTATTGCAGCATTGTTTGTAATAGCAACTTTTTTTTTAAAGTGAAACCTAGAGACAGCTGAAGTTTTTAATCAAAGGTCTGGTAAAATGATACATGCATACATTGGTATATCATGCAGTTTAAAGACTAAAGTAGATGTATATGTGCTGGTGTGAAAAATGCAAGGTGCTGAACAGTGTGCACACATTATGTTGTCTTTTGTGTCATGTGATGTATTTGAAAAATAATTTTTTATCCCACTTCTTAAATCTCATTAACATTCCTTTCCAAACAATAGCATTTCTCCTTCACAGTAGGGAATTAGAAGAAAAGTTAATTAATTTTGCTGCAAACCTAAACAGTTAAATGATGATGATTATGATTATGAAAATGGTGATGATAGGAACACTTATATAGTGCTTACTACGTGCCAGGTACTATTCTGTCTTTTAAGCATTTAATCTTTACAACCCTATGAAGGAGGTACTGTTGTACCTCCTATGGATCCCTATGTTTTAGATAAGGAATACCCTTACAGTAGTTTAAGAGCACTGTAATCACTCTGTAAGGGTATGCTTTGACACACACGCTGCTTTGACACTCACTAGCTAGCTGTGTGATTTTATGTGAAATTAATAAACTTTCTCTGTGCTTCAGCTTCCTTATCTAACGAAGAAACTCAAATAATTTTGACATTAACGGATATCTACATACTTTATGTCATTTTGCTTTCTTGTAGACGTAAGTTTGTTTGTGTCTGTACATGTTGTATAATATCAGGATGGTCTTATTTTTCTTCCCCAGAACAATCTCTAGGTCCACTTAATTAAGCTTGTTAATCTTAACTCATTCATTTAGCTGAATGTTTCTCAATGGAGAGTAATTTTATGCCCCAAGGGATACTTGGCAATATCTGGAGATATTGTTGATTGCCACAATGGGGCTGAGGTGTGTGGATGTGTGGGTGTGGGTGTGTGTTGGTGGGGAGCTGCCTCTGGCATCTGGTGGACGGAGGCTAGGGATGCTGTGAAACATCTTAAAAATGCATAGGAAAACTTCCCGTAACAGGGTTATCCAGGCTGGAATGTCAGTAGTTCCAAAATTGAGAGACCCTGATATACTGGGCATAGGAAAAGTTCTTAAAAACTGAATTCCTTTCCTGAAAAAGACAAAATATATTACTTTGTTTTAAGCTAGTAGCGTGGAGAAAAGTATGAGCTTTATTTTTATTGTTTTCCACACTGATACTCACTTTTTCCTCCTGGCATTGTATAATCTGTAAGTGCTAGAGTTGACAAGGGAGGGAAATTCATGGGACATCCACCCACACTTTGAAATGTAAACTTGTTGGCATATTAGAGTCTCTATCTTGGCCAGGTATTTTTGAAATCAACCCAATAGTGCCATAGATAGTTGTTTTTGGATAAACATAGAGATTGACCCTTCTGGTGTTAAAGCTTGAAACTTGTATTTATTTGAGTTTCTTCCTCAGGAAACGACCTTTAGGCCTCTCAAAAAAAAAGTATCCAAGAACTGAAAATTACCAGATCACTTCACCAGATGCCTCTTTGCCCCTCCCTAGTTATTGTTTTTTTGCACATTATTACATTTCTTCCCTGCTATATAAACCCCTAGTTTTAGTCAGTCAGGGAGATAGATTTGAGATTGAGCTTCATCTCCCCAGCTGTAGCACCCAATTAAAGCCTTCTTCCTAGGCAAAACTTGTTTCAGTGATTATCTTTCCAGGCGGCCAGCAGTAGGACCTAGACTGAACCCTTGGTATTTTGGTAACATTTTAGTCAAGATGAACATTTGAGTGGATTTTTATAAAAATGTGCCTATATACAGTTTACGAAGGTGATAGTAACACAAGTTAAATGTTTAAGTGGATTCTTAAAAAATTATGCATAAGAGCTGTGCCTGCTTTGACGTGAATAAACACAGCTTTAAAAATGGAAACAAAATACCTTTACAACTAAAAAAAATTGTTAAAATTTCAGTAAGTAAGAGGGAAAGTAGGAACTGAGAGTTCAGGTAGAAGGAACAGTAAGAAAGGCATGTCACTGTTTATTAAGATATGGATGGTATTACCTTATTTTTCAACCAGTAAAACACAGCCTACAGATAAGATCATCTTGGTTAGCGGATAAAGGTGTGCTGTAAATTGACACTGAACCATAGCTTGCCCTCAGATCAACCAACAAGGACCTAAATAGATTTCTGGAGAAGAGCAGTCTCTTAATCCCAGGAAGTCAGAGTAAATTTAGTTTACTGCCGACAGGGAAAGTCTATTGAAATGAATACGCTAGGGGAAACTAGATTTACCTTTCTTTTTTTTCCTTCATGTTAACCCTTTCTTAAAAGGTTTCCTCTTCTAGAATGGTAAAAACCTTTGGGTTATTTTAGCAGCTCAGTGGTGACATTTCAGGCTGACTACTTCCTTTTGGTTGCTAGGCACTTCGCCTTTCTCGCAACAGAGGCTGTAAAGTGCTACTGCTGTTGCTATTGCTGGTAGTGTTTGCCACACATACCTGTTTAGCTCCTGGGAAATGATGAGATTGATGATTCTTTCTCCTGGAAAACCTTTCATCACAGAGATTCATCTCAGGTTGTATTTTGAGCAAGCTGAAAAAGCCCTAGCCTTTCTTAACTCTGTTAATTCGGGATCCGAGTATCTTTTTGATTTGTTGATTAATTTTCCACCCATTTCTTTTTCAAGCTGAACACTGAACAGCTTAGCAGAGGCCTTCTGTCCTCTCTTATCTCATCACCAGAGGATTTTCCTCCCTTCTTTTCATCCTTGCTGTGATCTATGCAAACAGCTACTGGCCAAAGAAGAGCTTAGCAGAGGGGGAGGACTCCAAGTCTGAGCTTTGATAAATTCTGGAAATGAGGGGATTGTTGTCTGGAAAAGGCGTACATTTGTATTCTCTAGCTATGAAATAATGCCTTAACTGTTGTTACTTTGTATTAAAATAACACGGAGAATTATAGAAACCATAAAAGTAGTTTGATCACAGTTCTAAAATCCTCACAGTTATGTCTTTTTCTATACAGCTTTATTAAAGAGATGAAGCAGATCTGATCTAGTGTGAATGACAAGGTTTATTCAACCTCTCTGCTTCGTTATTAGCTGTAGTTTGTATCTTTCATCAGTATTTGAACAGAGAATACAAATTAAAATATGACTTGGCTTACTGAATTTTTGAAATGAGTAAAACTATAAAATAACAATTATCTAGGAAAACTATTCATTCTATGTAGGCAAGATGTAATACAGCAACGAAGTGTTTTTGTTGGGGATGAGCAAGAAATTAAGAGATATTAGAAGAAAGCTCTTTTAAATGAAATTTAGAAGGAAATCTCTCTCTCTGTGTATATATGTGTAATTTTGTGTTTTAAGATATCAGTAGCAAATTGTTGCAGAATTATTCTTGTCTCTTAATACTTTCTGTGTTACTTAGAGTTGGTGTGAGTCAGATGTAGAATATTGGTATGTGGTATCATAATTAGGAATACTTGTTTTACAGATGATTTCCACAGGACTTCTTTTAGTCCTTATACCAGGCCTGAGTTGCCCCCTCCCTTGATCTAAGCTTACTGAAAAGATACACAGACCTCAGGGTTTTTTAGATGGGTTCAGGTTCTGCATTTACTTCTTCCTGTCTGTGGTAAATTGCTTTTTTTGGTGGGGAAGGGGCAGGATATCATTAAAACAATGTTTCTTTGAGTAAACACAATCTGAATTCTTAATAAGTGACTTACAGTTGATCTTGTGGAATATATTTTATTGATTTGGGAATTACCCTATGCTGAATTACCTTGCAGTAATGGGCCTAGCTAGAAAGGCTGTACCAATCTAATTTATGGAATTGTATTAAATATGCTGTTACAGAAATGGCTACCCAATTACTGGATAAATAAGCAGTTCAGAGACAACAAATGAGAAACTTCATCCAGTCTTGTGCTTGGCAGCAAGGCAGCCTACGTCCATTTTATTTATGCAGTTGCTGCCACTTTCTTTTCTATTTCTTCTTTTGCCCCAGAGCATATAACAATAGTTTTACATATAATTTAACACTTTCTGGGCTTAGGGTAGGATCAGAAAAGGAAGCCAGCCTAGCACAAAGCACTGGAGTCTAGAGGCTTGAACTTTCAGTAAGAAGATTAAATGGGACCTGTTTTAGAAGAGTTGTTCTTGGAATAAATAGCTATGTAAATAAATATATATACTTATGATACTCTAGTCTCTTTGTTTTCATTTGTGTTGCCTCAGTGTTATTTTTCTTTCAGGAAGTATCCACAACATCCATTGATATTTGAACCACAGATTGTGCGAGTGTTCTTTACATCCTGTGTCTTCTATTTTATGGAGATGTAGAATCATGATTTGGGGAAAAAGTAGCTACATGTTATTTGTAGACTAAAATAAAACAAAACAGTGCTGTCAAGATTGTATTAAGCAGGAACTCATATATACCTCATGGGAAATAAATTAGTATAAACCTTTTGGGAAGCCATTGAACAATGAAATATTTGTGTCTTTTGATCTATTAATTTTACTTTTGAGAACGTATTGTAAAGAAATAATCACAAATATGGAAAAAGCTGTATGGATAATTGAGTTTATCATGGAACTATTTATAATAGAAAAAAATGGGAAATTAAATGACCAACTATAAGGAAATGGCCAAGGAAATCCCAATCAACCAGCTGTTGTATAGCCATTAAGAATGTTTACTAGGAGGATAAAATAACATGAAAGATTCTTTTGATATAACATTCAGTGGTGAAAAATGTGGGGTAGAACATCTTTTATTTAATATGATTACAAATTGGTAAAATATACCTATGCTTGGTAAAAAATAAGCATATTAATGGATGGGTAGTGATTATGTTTGGGTGGCGAAACTATGATTCATTTTCTTCTTTTAGAGCAGTTTCAGATTTTCTTCAAATGATCACGTTCTGTTTTCATAGTGGGGAGAAAGAGTGTAACTTTCCTACCTTCATAAAAATATTATTTTCCTTACAGCATTGAAGGGCAGTATTTAAAGTCAGTTTGCAAGCAGTGGAATAAGATTTTTGTAAAGAAACCTTGTGCAGCATGGATTCTCTACCAGATGAATTTTTTGTGAGGTAAGGCCACAGTCCCCAACCTTTTTGGCACCACGGACTGGTTTCATGGAAAACAATTTTTCCACGGATGGTGGGGGTGCGGGGAATGGTTTTGGGGTGAAACTATTTGACTTCAGATCATCAGGCATTAGATTCTCACAAGGAGTGGGCAACTTAGATCCTTCACATGGGCAGATCACAATAGAGTTTGCACTCCTATGAGAATCTAATGCTGCTGCTGATCTGACAGAAGGTGGAGCTCAGGTGGTAATGCTTGCCCACTGCTCACTTCCTGCTTGCTGTGCAGCCCAGTTCTTAACAGGCCATGTACCTGTACTTGTCTGTGGCCTAGGGGCTGGGGACCCCAGAGGTAAAGGATAGGTTGACAAAAAACAGCTGCATTTGTTGTATTCCTAAAGACATAATGTTTGTTTTTTCCACGTAACCTTGGGAAGCCAGTATGAACAGGAAACCCTTATGCTTCAAGACATTTCAGCAAGTTTGGTTAGTGGGTGATGTAGACTGGGTGAAATCTAATTTTACAAAAGTTCACTAGGGATTACATCCTCACTGAGGAGCTAAGAATTGAAAAATGTGCCATACCTTATTGTTCAGTCATTCTCACCAAAATGTTTTATGATTTAACAAGTGCTTACATAGACTTACTATGTCAGCATTGTTTTTAGTGTTTTTACATTATGTTTTACTCATAAACCTCATAACAACTCTATGAAGCGAGTGCTGTTATCCCTATTTTCTAAAGGGTAATTTAAGCATGATGCAGAAGACCCTGCTGAGTGGTTCAGTGGGCCAAGGCCAAATGACATTCTCTTTTCTCCAAGCAGGGCAAGTTCAGCCCACCTCTACCTCATATAATACTAAACAGGGTTGTATTGGAGATCTCCCTCCAGGCTTGAACTGTCTCATATGATAAGCAGTGTGACTTATTAATTTATTTTACAAAAGCATTTACTGATTCCTTGGTGCTTAGGGAATAAAGACTAAGACAATATTTGTGTACCTAGAGATAGCTTATTATATAGTGGGAAGATATATAAAAAGTAATTATATCTTTAGGCAAATTGCATAACTATTAGAGATTCTGTGGCTGTCTATAGGAAGAAAAAATAATTATTCCACAAAGTAACATTTGAACTGATCTTTAAAGAATGAGAAGCATTGTGATGGGTTTACAAGCAAGGGAGGATAAAAGGTCATTTGGCTGAGCTGAGGAAATAGCAAGAAAAAATACTTAAGAAAAATTTTTGGGGTGTATTTTGACTATGTTGCTAAGAGGTTTTGGCTTTATTTGTACAGAGGAGGAGGTGAGGGTAAGTTGGAGTTACACATCAAAATTTGTAATGGAGCCTATAGAAAATATAGCAGCCCACATGGCACTTTTGATTCAGAAGACATGAAGTAGGTTTTGGGCATCTGGATGTTTCAAAAGCTTCACAGTTGATTTTAATATGTATCTGGGATTGAGAAGTATTGGGTTAAAGAGGGAATGATCGTGAAATGGAGTTTGCTGGTAGAGTATACACTTGAGAACATTTTATACTCTTTCTCAAACCTTGAAAGACTTCAGAATACTGCTGCAGTATTTTTCATTCCTTGATAGCACAAAGATATAACTTGTGTTTTGCTTTATTTTTTGTAGGGCAAGTGGGGCTTGGAAGTGGAGGAAAAGACAGGTTTCTTTTTACCGTGGCACCTTAAAGAGCACTGAGAATCATATTGTGAAATGTTGGCATGTGTATATCATCTTTTTTAGAAACTTTCACTAGAAGTTTGAAAATGGATAATACCATTTTATTTATCTGTCCCAATTTACCCCAACAAAATCAATTAGCATATAGTAGATGATAAATGGTTGTCTGTCAAATGAATGCATAAATGTAAAGTCAAATAAGAGAATATTTATAAAGTACAATTCTGAATAAATCAGTCAATATAAATTTCTCACCTCAGTGTTATCTCTGCTGGTGTCCAGAATTAACATAGAATAAATCACATATGACCCTATATTATGGTGCCTTTATTATGGTTCCTATACAATGGTTCTGTATGCAGGCAAAAGCAACATTACAAATAAAATTTTCAGTTCAGTATATAATACTGCAGTATGTTCACATTTTGAGCTAAGGTTAAAAGCAAAACCTGTCAAGTGATCCCTTATTACTCAAATAGTTTCTAAATATGATACTTTTCCTCAGTTAAAAATATTTTGGAAAACTGGACAATTGTAAGTTTAGGAACCCCAAACAGAAAATAAAATGATCTATTTAAGATAGATCTCTCCCTAACCTGTAATATCTTCATAAACACACAAAACATCAACCTTTTTAAGACCTCTTTTCCCTTTACCTTGGAACAGTGCTATAAGGTTTTTTTCCCATTAGTTTGGTCTACTGCATATCTATTAAGGATGCAGTGTTTTTCATAATTGGCTTGCTGTTTTCTCTACCACCATCCAGTAAGGGCATGGCCGATTCGTCTTCTTTAACATGAGTCTCTAAAGAGATATGGCACCTACCACCATTACCAGTCTTTGATACACTTTGGTTACACTTTCAGACAATAATTCAATTGTTAGATTCTTTACTACTACAATTTGTGTTCTTTGTGAGAAGATGCTCTTAATATACCTCATTTTCATTTAAAATAGGCATCCTGCTGTGGAGGATCAGAGGAAGGAAGAAACTGAGAATAAGCTAGAAAAATCATCTGGTCAACTGGTAAGAGAAAGTTTAATTTTCATTAACTTTTAGTTAATTGATAATAACTAATTATATATGCAAATGCAGTAATACATCTAGTCAGTTTAATTACATGTTAAAATTTTTTGAGTGAGTCTACTTTCCTACCTTCATAAGTAAAATGGTCACAGTTAAATCTTGCTTTGATGATTGATACTGTATCTCAAGGTTGTCATTCTAAATACCATTCCTCACCATAACTAAAAATTAGTAAAACAAAATTGAATGGAATCATCCAGAAATAGCCCAACAATCATTTTTAAGAAATCCCTCATTTGTTTTTTGAAGGGAAAATTAAAGCAAAACAAAACCTATATACATATAAAGAAAACACACATACACACATACAGAATTTTATTTAGTAAGACATTTGAGTCATTTCTGAAGTTAAACTTATTCTTTATTTTTATTATCTTTATGGTTAGAACTTCTAGGTCTAAACGAAAGAGAATAACTCTGAATTATACATAAAAGGCTTTTATTACCAGTGATATGCTTTTATGGTAGTTAAAACTAGTTGTATGAACATCATATGTTCATATATTTTGTGAAAGACTGATGAAGAGATATTTGTTTGTTAGGTTCTCATTAGTATAATTTTACCTTCCACATAGTTTTATATAATGATTGATGTCCACTTGTTAATAAGTATTAGTCTGTTCTCATACTGCTGTAAAGAACTACCTGAGACTGGGTAATTTATAAAGAAAAGAGGTTTAATTGAATCACAGTTTCTTAGGATGGACAGGAGGGGGCATGGCTGGGTAGTCCTCAAGAAACTTAGAGTCATGGGGGAAGGCAAAGGGGAAGCAAGCACGCCTTCACGTGGTGGCAGGAGAGAAAGAGACCAAAGGGGAAGGTGCCACACACTTTTAAACAACCAGATCTTGTGGGAACTCTTATCATGCGACAGCACTAGGGAGATGATGCTAAACTATTAGAAACCACCCCCATGATCCAATCACCTCCTACCAGGTCCCTCCTCTAACACTAGGAATTACAATTCAGCATGAGACTTGGGTAGGCACATGTTTGCAGGAACATGGGTAGGAAAGTTTGCAGAGGTTATCCTGTAACTTAGGAGGGGAAAATATATAAACATAAAATAAGCACGGTATTCACCTGCATGAGGTTATCGCTGTAAAAAATGCTGCAGAGGAAGTACGCTATATGCACATGTATGTAGGGTTGTACAGTTGAGCAAAGGCAAGAACCAGGGGACTAGATCCAGAAAAGACATTTCTAGATGCAGAATCAGGAATACAAAAAGCAAGGAAGGTGGACACTTTGACCTGAATTTTGTTTAGATATTTAATCAATTTTGCCAAAATGGATTAAGCATCAAATATTTTTTGACAACTAACTTAAATTAAAAGTGTGGACCAGGCATGGTGGCTCATGCCTGTAATCCCAGCACTTTGGGAGGCTAATGTGGGCGGATTGATTGCTTAAGCTCAAGAGTTTGAGACCAGCCTTTACAATATGGCAAAACATTGTCTCTGCTAAAAATACCAAAATTAGCTGGGTGTGGTGGTGCATGCCTGTATTTCCAGCTACTTGAGGGGCTAAGGTGGGAGAATCACTTGTGCTTGGGAGGTCAAGGCTGCAGTGAGCCGTGTTCATGCCACTGCACTCCAGCCTAGGTGACAAAGCAAGACCCTGTAGGCATGACACTTATAATATTTCCTGTTGAAAAATTTTTATTCATGCTATAATCTTGCCCATGTATAAATTTGTTAATTAGTATCCGATGATTCTACAAGTACTTTTGAGTAGAATTGACCTTTAGTTTGAATTATATGCACTACTGATATTGGTCATTCTTTATAAGGGGTTTTCCTAGTTACTTTGTAGAATTTTGTTTTAACTTTTTGAAAAATTTCAAACCTATAGAAAGATTGCAAGATAGTAAAATGAATAGTAGTACAATGAACATCCTTCATAGAGAGTTAGTAAACTGTTAACATTTTTCTACATAAATAATCTTATGAAATGCTATAAAATCTAAGGTATATTTGTGGAATATAGATGGGGATGGAGGAATCTTAATTTAGTACTCAAACCCATTTTTTACAATGATAACCTCCTACAGGTGGATACCGAATACCATGGTTATTTTATGTTTATATATTTTCCCCTCCTAAGTTACTGGATAATCTCTGCAAACTCTTTTCCTTGTGGCAATTACCTAGGGGAGAGAAGGGCAAAACACCATAGTTGAGATTAGACAGATAGTCCTGCAATGGACTTTATTGGTTTCTACTTACTTTCCTGTGTAGCTTCAGGTCTGTTAGAGAACTGAAAGTGAGTTAGCCCATACAAGGGCATTTCAGCATCTCAAGCTCTATGGGGCTTCTGCAATAAGAAGTTCTTATTTTCAGAGATCAACAGCAACATAATCATATTCCTAGAATTCCCACAGAGTATAAGAACTCTGGTTTCTTGTTAAGGTTTGAAGGAAGGCCATCATCCATCTGTTCTAGGCCATTTATCCATCTCTGTTGTCCACTAGTTCTTCACAACTAATGTTAGTAGATATTCCAGCAGGACTTGATTGTGTAGTTATCAGTTAACAATTACTGATGCCTTATTAATTCTGTAAGAATAAATTCCTGAAGATTATTACTATTTATACAGCTCTGACTGAATTGAGATGTTGAGTCATTCTACTTTACTACTTTGTTTACAATTTGAACTATTACAACTATTCATTTTCAAGTTGCTGTGTGTTTAATAGCTGACGCATCAGTCATATAATGTAAAAAGCACATTTAGATATAATTTTCATGTTACAGAAAATAATATATGTAATATTTTAAGTTCCTAGAGAGCAGAGAACATATTATTCTTCCTTAGATTTTTTGTAGTTCTGTCATAGAAGCTAGGAGAACAAGGGAAAATGAGCTTTGTTCCTTTTTTAATGCTTTGGCTGATCTTAGAATTAAGAGTGAATGAGAATATGCAAACTGTGTAAATTTTTAATCAATAATGTCTTCTAGAACAAACAGGAAAATGACATACCTACTGATCTTGTCCCTGTTAACCTACTATTAGAAGTGAAGAAGTTATTAAATGCAATTAATACTCTACCAAAAGGTGTGGTTCCTCACATTAAGAAGTTCTTACAAGAAGATTTTTCCTTCCAAACTATGCAGGTAACATCATAAGTTGTTATTTGGGGCAGAAGTGCAGCTGTCTGTATATGACTTTTTTAATTAAAATTCTTTTTAAACCACACAGTGTAGCCAAGGTCTTGAAAAAATCTCCATCTTACTTCTTGTAAAGGGCTTTGTTGTCAACCTTGACTGTAGACTTCTAAAAAATTGAACAAATAGAGTCATTTGGTGCTAGCCTTTTAAGAATAATGGTAGGAATGTGGTTGGTAGCTTGTAAGCTGTTGACTACAAGGTCTAGTGTTTATTCCAGTCCTACTAATAACCTGTAACATGCCAGTCTGGGACAGGGGACTGCTTTTGTTCTCCTAACTCATAAAATGTTAACACATTTGGCCAGGCACAGTGGCTCACGTCTCTAATCCTAGCACTTTGGGAGACCGAGGTGAGTGGATCACTGAGGTCAGGAGTTTGAGACCAGCCTGGCCAACATGGTGAAACTTGGTCTCTACTAAAAATACAAAAATTAGCTGGGCATGGTGGCACATGCCTGTGGTCCCAGCTACTTGGGAGGCTGAGGCAGGAGAATCGGTTGAACTCAGGAGGTGGAGGTACAGTGAGCCGAGATCATGCCACTGCACTCCTGCCTGGGAGACAGAGCAACACTCTGTCTCAAAAAAAAAAAAAAAGTTAACACATTTGTCAAAAATGCATTTTTAAAAATCATATCCAAATATTTGGAATTATTTGTATAATAAATGTTCTGGAAGCTATATTGTAGATTTCCATCTTGAAAGTAGTTTTTCTGTATAATTTGTGGTAACTTTCAGCATAAGAAGGATACCATTTCTTAATGGAGTTTTCTGAAGTTAAAGAAAATTATATACTCTTTTCTTTGTGGCAATTAACTAGAGAAGAGAAGGGTAAAGCACCATAGTTGTCTTGAGAAGGCTACATTTGTCTTTCTATGAAAGAATA
The DNA here is from genome assembly GCF_028858775.2 of Pan troglodytes. NCBI lineage: Eukaryota > Metazoa > Chordata > Mammalia > Primates > Hominidae > Pan > Pan troglodytes. The sequence goes on from NC_086015.1 coordinate 111,949,931, forward strand.
TATGGTTATTTCCATGAAACACATTAATACTATTATGATTAAAAATTCCAACAAACTGAAGATATTCATAAGACTTTATGCACAATTATAACCTTAACCGAGATAATTTACCACAGTATAAGTGAATTCTGGCTAGAAATTGATAGAATAATGCCACCATTTCCCTCTTATCTTTTGGAAATCACTTAGAAACAACAAGACAGAAATCAATGGCCTTCAGATATGCAAAAAATAGCAACTAGAAGGTAAAAATAGAAGAATAGTACAGTCATCTTTTGGTATCTGTGGGAGGTTAATTCCAGGACACCCCCGGTACAAAAATCCAAGGATGCCCAAGTCTCTTATGTAAAATGACATAGTATTTGCATACAACCTGTACACATTCTCCCGTATGTGTCACATCATCTCTAGATTACATCTAGGTATTACATATCTAATACAATGTAAATGCTATGTAAATAGTTGTTATACTGTATTGTCTTTTCAATTTTTTTAAATTATTGTATTCTTGCTATTTATTTATTTATTTATCAAATATTTTCAATCCATGGTGGGTTGAATCCATGGAGGCAAAACCTGTGGATATGGAGGGCAAACTGTACTTATTTATAATGATAACAAAAGTAAAATACTGAGTAAAATACTTAAGAAATGTACAAGATAAACTAGTATTTCTTTAAGCTTGTTCTAAACCACTTACATGAGAATATCTGAGCCCTGTACCAGTTCTAAAGAATCAGAATCTCTGGGGATAGGTCTTTGAATTTGTGTTTTAGTAAGTACCTAAGCACTGATTGTACTCACATTAAATTTAGAAATCAATACTGCATATTAAAACAATAAGTAAAACTTTCTAAAACTCTATTAAAGGTAAGAAATGAGGACCTGAATGGAATAGTACATGTAGGAAGATGCAGTATGTTAAAGCAGTCAATTTTCTATAAATTAAAATCCACAAATATCGCATGATTCCACTAAAATAATGGGATTTTTTTGGTTAGTGTCGCTAAATGTTAAGTCTAAAGTTCACATGGGAAATAAGAGGAAAAATAGCCAAGAAAATTATTTAAGTATGAAGGAGTAGGGCTGGGAATTTGCCCACTTAAACATTAAAAGTTGTTATGAAGCTCTAATAACTAAAAGATTGTGTTACTTGTTCTTTATACCTCAGACATATCTAGAAAATAGAAGATAAGTTCCAGAAGTAGGACCAAATATATACAGAACCTTTATGAATGATAAGATGATAAAAATAGATAATACTAAAGGAAAAAGACAAATCAATCCCAGTGGGATATTTTAACATACTTCTCTTATAACTGATATAACATGGACACAGAATTAGTAGACCTACAGCAGACTTGCTCTAATTGAGACACACATGTATGAACACTGCACCCAACAGTGGCAGATTATGCATTCTTTTAAGTGCACACAGAACATTTACAAAAATTGGCCATATGCTAGGTCACAAAGCAAGCCCCATCAGATTTCAAAGTATCAAAATATACAGAGTATGTTCTCTAACTACTCTTCAGTTAATCTAGAAATCAATAAAAGAGATAATCTAGAAAACCGTATGTTCATAAGGTAAGATATATACCTCTAATCTAGGTAACCAATTGGCCAAAGAAGAAATCACAATAGAAGTTAGATACATTTTTGAACTGAATAAAAATATATATCAAATCTTGTGTTATTAGATAAAGCTGTGCTTCAAGGAGAATTTATAGCTTGAGATGTAAATATTAGAAAAAGAAGCAAGGTTGAACATCAGTTATCTAAGCATAACATTCAAGAAGTTAATGGAAGAACAGCAAATTAAAAGCACTTGAAAAGGAAGTAATAAGGATAGTTAAAACTAATGAAATCTATTTAAAACATAAAATAGAAAGGATCAATAAATCCAAAACTTGCTTTTTTGGAAAGACCAATCAAATTGACAAATGCGTAATAAGTATGTCCAAAAACGAAAGCAAAAATATCCAAAATCATGAATGAACATGAAAACATAAATACAAATACTGTAGTCATTGAAGATAATAGAGATAATTCTGCTACTTGGAGTAACTACCTGGTTTGTCTCATAGCAACCTGCCTCTGTGAAGAACTTGAAAAACTGGACACATTTTTTTCTAGTAATTCTTATTTTTGCTTTTCTAGTAATTCTTATTTTTGCTTTTCTAGTAAATTATTTAATTCAACCTGGGATAGAAATGATTCCAACCTTTACTTAGTTCTTTGAGGAAGGGTCAGTTTCTCTACCTTTTGTAGCAGATTCTGTCATTGCCCCCCCATACCAATTGGACCCTACCTATATTTTCAGTATGCTCTGGACAATTGTAGTTTTCCATGTCTATATCTCTATGCCTCAGGGCCTTTTTTTCTAGAACAGGAGAAAGCTACTTCTCATGGCAGCTCAGAAGACCCAAGGAATTAATATTCCCCCATCACCCCAGAAAGCACTCAATCAGTAGGTCTTGGGAGTTATTATATGAATATCCCAGTTGCCTCTTCCCTTGAGTTGGTTAATACTGAGGTTTGTATTTTTGAGTTTTCCAAAATTTCCCCGTTGTGATAACCGCAGTGGCCCACCATGGGTAACTAACATAATAACACATCCTTTAATTAAAACCTACTTTTCCTTCACTTTATTACTTCTCCACTTTCCTACCATTGTCTCTGTACCTCCCAAATAAACTATTTCCATTGAAATCCTTTAATTATGGTCTGCTTCCAGTGGAACAAAAACAGGGCCTCAATGAAAAGAATGGACTGTTTACCAGGGCTGCTCCTCCTTATAGACCATACACTCCAATTTTCCCCCAAGCCTTGCAAATCTGCTGAAGGCTGTGCCACAACTGAATATGGCAATTACTTTAATGAGAAAAGTAGCTCCAAAAGTCAGTCAAAAGTCAGCTCTCCAGAGATTGCCTTTCAGAGGTTTTTATTTTCATTGTGTTAGTAGTTTTTCATTGCTTTCAGATAATTAGTTTTTATATCTTGTCCCGTTGTTTTAGTTATTCTCATTGGGAGACTGATCTGAAACCACCTAGGCTGTTTGACAGAGGTGGAACTTCAGTATTATGTTTTATATTTCTATTCAAATTCAAGAGATATTGTTTGAGCTTGGAATGTAGGTGAAGTTCTTGGCTAGAAATGTAAATTTGGAAACTCAGTATGTAGACACTATTTAAAATTATGATAGTGGGTTACTTTACCTAGAGAACATGTATTGATAGAGAAGAGGCTCATTAAATTGATTGCTAGGGAGACTGAAATAAAGTATCTAGTCAGCTAGGAAAAAAACAGGAAAATGATATATATGGAAACCAAGTTATGGAAGTGTAGATTAAATTTTCCATGCAGATTATACATTATTAAACAGATTATGTAATATAAACCAAGCCATTGTGGGTAGAAAACATTGGGGAATGGACACAAAGACATAGTCCTACCTTTCATTTCAACCATGTAAATAAACTATAGTACATAATAAAGCATGCATTAGCTCAGTTGCAATCAGATTGCAGCATAAATCTTGTATTGGTATTAATGCCAGCATTCCTGTTTACCACAGGTTCAGGGCTGGAATATTTTAGCTATGTCACACAATAGAAGGTAGGAGAGTGAACTGGGATTACCATTTTCCTCTGAAGTAGGTGTGGATGTTGCCAACCCTTTGGCAGGTATAGGAATGCCTTTTTAAAAAATGTTTTAAAGAGGCTGGGCGCAGTGGCTCACGCCTGTAATCCCAGCACTTTAGGAGGCCAAGGCAGGTGGATCACGAGGTCAGGAGACCAAGACCATCCTAGCTAAAATGGTGAAACCCCATCTCTACTAAAAATACAAAAAATTAGCCAGGTGTGGTGGTGGGCGTCTGTAGTCCCAGATACTCAGGAGGCTGAGGCAGGAGAATGGTGTGAACCCGGGAGGCGGAGCTTGCAGTGAGCTGAGATTGCGCCAGTGAACTCCAGCCAGGGCGACAGAGCGAGACTCCATCTCAAAAATAAATAAATAAATAAATAAATAAAATTTAAAATTGTTTTAAGGAAATAGTTACAAACGACATTCATCGGACTACTTAAAAGCAAACATATGAGAACAGTGTATCTGGTTGGTATGGATTTTTTTTTTTTTTAAACCATCTTCATCTCTATTTTTAAAATTTTCTCCAATGAGCATGAATTATTTGTATAATGTAAACATATGTAGATGTTTGTTCAGACTTATAGACATTTTTAACTGAATAATTTTCCACAGAGAGAAGTTGCAGCTAACAGCCAGAATGGTGAGGAAATTGTTCCTGCTTTGACTTTACGTTTCTTGATTACACAGCTAGAAGCAGCACTTAGGAACATTCAAGCTGGCAATTATACTGTAAGTGTTTTCTTTTTGAAAATTTGATATAATGGACTTGGTCAACATTTCTCAGTGAGAAAACAGCCAATGCATGCTTATTTTAAGGTGTGGGCCAATTTTTATTTTTTTCTTTTACCTCTAGAAAAGGGTATATATAAATTGATTGCCTTCCTGTGTCTTATACTTTCTTATATGACTGGTAGATGACTTATGTATGTCTTGTACTTTCTCATGTGACTGGCTCTGTAATAAGCCTATTCTAGTCTCCTTCCCTACCACAAAATTGTTCATCTTAAGAGAAACTTGAACTAATAGAAATGGGCTTTCCCAATCAGAAATGGAGAATCATAAATTTAAAAAAAATAAGCCAAGTATAGAAGGACAAATACTGCATGATGTCATTTGAATGTGGAATCTAGGAGCTGAACTCACAGAAGCAGAGAGTACGATGGTGGCTAGGGGTAAAGGGTCAGGAGTACAGACTGAAGAGATGTTGGTCAAAAGATACAAAATTTCAGTTAGATGTGAAGAATAAGTTCAAGAGATCTATTGTACAACATAGTGACTATAGTTAATAACAATGTATTATAATCCTGAAAATTGCCTAGAGTAGATTTTAAGTATTTTCACCACAAAAATGATAAATATGTGAGGTTATACATATGTTAATTAGCTTGAGTTAGTCATTTCACAATGTATACATATTTTATAATGTCGTATATGATAAATATATACAATTTTTATTTATCAATTTAAAAAAAATATTCTGTCTTTTTAAACCATAATTAGTCAGCTTCTCTTCTGAGATTTCTATATTTGTAAAAGTTGGAATTTCTCTTATAGGTAAAATTAACAAAATGTATTTATGTGTTTAAGATCAAATGATACTTTAGAAATAAATAGGGTTATCTTCAAAAAAGGACTACCCAGACACCAAAAAAGGGAGCCTAAGACATTAAATCCCATATTATAATGATGTACAAAGAGATGGAAAAATAATACTTATTTAGGATTCTGGGGATTAGGGTTCTTACACGGTGAGTTACACCATTCAGAAGGAGATTCTAGTTGGATTCCAATGAGGAAACAAAGAAAATGGGGGATTTGCATCTTGTAATCCTGAGAACTTGGGGGATATGGCAGACCTGCTATTTCTCCCACTGACCAGATTGCCAGTCAGTGAAACAAATCAATGTGAAATCAGCCTTAACAGGTACCCATTGCTTAGCCTTCTTTACTTAGACATTACTTCAAAGATGAGTCTTAGACTAGGAAATGGAAGAGTTTCTCCCTTGGTAGCTCTAGGTAGTACTTGTGAGCAGAAGTGGCATTGTGATGATCAAAGCAGTCTGTTGCTGTATCTAAATTACTCTATCTGTCCTTCAAGGCCACCAAAAAGGGAAAAGACAACCTTGTAGGAGACAACAGTGGATTATGTATTATGGGGGTGCAGTTGCGAATAGCATCTCTATATTAATTTTATTCTAGTTCTTGGAATAATCTTTGCTGATGGGGAGAAGGTAGGAGAAAAGGACAGGGGCTTTAGGTTAGAAATGTACAACTTGCATCTTTAAATTCCAGAGTTTTTCCTCCTCTAATTATAGCATTACCACAATTCTGCATCTTATCTTGTTCTTAGAAATGTTTTATTTAGAATTATATTAGCTAGTCTCTGTTGTGTTATTCATGAAGCTGTTTTCTTTTAATTACAAAATAATAGCTCACACTTATTTAGTGTTTGCTGTATGACAGCCACTATTCTAAGCGCTTTGTAAAAATTAGCCCTTTTACTGTTCATAAGTACCCCATCTTAGGGCACAGAGGTTAAATAACTTGCTAACTTGACCAGGTAGTAAGTAGTGGAGTCAGGATGAAGTCCTTGGCTCTAGATTCTATGGTCTGAACTACAACATTTTACTGCCTCTTCAGGGATGAGAATTTTAAGGTGGGAACCACTTAGATGTTATGAGGAGTTTATATTTAATAGACTCACTTAGTCCATCAAGAACAAACACACGTCTATCTCCACTGAGATCAGTTTGAAGCCAAATTTATAATCCCAGTCAGTTATCTCCTCATTGAATACTGTTGGTCATTAGAAGCATGCAAGGTGAGAGTATACAGTTAGATCAGTATAAACAGAAAGCTTATGGGCCGGGCGCGGTGGCTCACACCTGTAATCCCAGCACTTTGGGAGGCCGAGGCGGGCAGATCACGAGGTCAGGAGTTCGAGACCAGCCTGACCAACATGGTGAAACCCCGTGTCTACCAAAAATATAAAAATTAGCCAGGTGTGGTGGCATGCGCCTGTAATCCCAACTACCCAGGAGGCTGAGGCAGGAGAATCAATTGAACCCAGGAGGCAGAGGTTGCAGGGAGCCAAGATTATGCCACTGCACTCCAGCCTAGGTGACAGATTGAGACTCCATCTCAAAAAAAAAAAAAAAAAAAAAAAAGAAAGCTTATATCCTATGGATATTTATCATTCTATGTACCTAGAAAAATCTTGTTTATGGTATGGGGAAATCTTGATGAAAAAGGGTAATGTGACAAAAGATAGGGTTATAATCTTCAGTCAATATAGAGCTTATGAGCAGAGGAGTCCAGGGTTCTCCAGAGAAACCAGACTGGTTTTTGCTGTGTGTGTGTATGTGTGTGGGTATATGTATGTGTGTGTGTGTGTGTGTGTGTGTGTGTGTGTGTTTTGTTTTATATACATAAAACATACAAATACTTATATACACATATACATATACATGATTATAAGGAATGTATATGTGATTTATTATGAGGAATTGCCTCATGTGATTATAGAGGCTCAGCAAGTCCCATGATCTGCTCTCTGTAATCTGGAGACCCAGGAACGCTTGTGATATAACTCATCCCAGTTCTGAAGGCTAAGAACCAGGTATAAATCCAAGGATGAAGGCAGAAGTTGAGATGAGATGTCCAAGCTCCAGCAAGCAGGCAGGAAGCAAAAAGGGATGAATTCTTGCTTCCTCTACTTTTTGTTCTATGCAGGCTTTAATGGATTGGATGATGCCCACTTACATTGGAGAGGGCAACCTGTTATACCCAGTCTACCATTTCAAAGGCAAATTTCATCTGGAAACATGCTCAGAGACACACCCAGAAACAATATTTAATCTGGGCACCCTGTGACCAGTCAAGTTGACACATGAACTTAACCATCACAAATACAATGGACAGGGAGGTCTTGGTGTACCCCTCACACAGTTTCCCTAAATAGTTACATAATTACATTACTCCAGAACATATTAAAAAAAAAACAAAACAGGAAATTGATGTTGGTCCATGGGGCTTTGTGTCTGGGGTCTCCAAGACCACCCTCATGTTCAGAGATTTGCTAGAAGGACTGGACTCAGCATATGGTTATACTAACATCTAAGATTTATTATGGTGATGTGATAAGGATACATAGTAGATCATATGGGGAAAAGACACAGGTGAAGTCTGAGGAAAGCCATCTGCAGGTTCCTCCATATTTTCTCCCTTCCATGAGAAGCTACACAGCATATACGGCCACCTCCAGCAATGAAAATGTAGCAACATCCACAGTGTTTCTGCCCAGGGAAGCCTATAAGAGACTCAGTGATCAATATTTTTATTGGGCGTTGGTCATCTAGGTACCTGCTGCCTGGCATGTATCAAAATTCCACACTTCCAGAAGAAAATCCCAGGTGCTCAGCATAAATCATAGTGTTTGCACAAATAGTCTAGACATAGTAAGGCACCTTTATCAGTTAGGGAACACTGCCAAAATTCAAGTTCCCAGACATCAGCCAAAGATCAACTTTGCAAGCAGGACTTAATAAGGATAACAGCCTCAGGCCAGCTAGGTTAGCTTTTTAATGCCCAGGCTTGTATAGTTCTGTGCCATTTTATCAAATGTGTACATTTATGTAACTACTACTGCAATCAAGATAAAAGAACTATTCCACCACCACAAAAATCTCTCTTATGACTTTTATGGTCACACCCACCTCTCTCCCTCTACAATTCACTGATCCCTAATCTATCTCATCTCAGTAATTTTGCATAGACCATTTTTATACAAAGGAAATATCCACATGGTTTAATTTTTCATTGAAGAAGTGATAAGCTTTATGTTCATACTATTTTGCAGAATCCATGTGGGAGAGCAAAGGATTTTGATTTAAAAGATCATTGTTTTTGTTTTGTTTTGTTTTGTTTTGTTTTTGTTTTGAGATGGAGTCTCACTCTGTCACCCAGGCTGGAATGCAGTGGCATGATCTCGGCTCACTGCAACCTCCACCTCCTGGGTTCAAGTGATTCTCCTGCCTCAGCCTCCCGAGTAGCTGGGACTACAGGCGCGTGCCACCACGCCTGGCTAATTTTTTGTATTTTTAGTAGAGACAGGGTTTCACCATGTTGGCCAGGATGGTCTCGATGTCCTGACCTTGTAATCTGCCTGCCTCGGCCTCCCAAAGTGCTGGGATTACAGGCATGAGCCACTGCACCCAGCCAGATCATTGTATTTTTAAAGGTGGATGGTAGATACTTCAGTGTTCGTTATATTATTATTTAATGTGTTCTTGATACCTAAAATATTACATAATAAAAGAGACAGAGTGAATGAGAGTTTTTGAAAGGTTTAATGTAACAAATTTTTATACTTCTTTTTTACCAGTTTTTAAAAATTTTTATTTTTAATTTTTGTGGGTATATAGGTGTACATTTTATGGGGTACGTGAGATACTTTGATGCAGGCATACAATACATAATAATCACATCAGGGTAAATGGGCTATCCATCACCTCAAGCATTTATCCTTTGTATTACAACAATCCATTTATACTGTTTCTTATTTTAAAATGTACAATGAATTATTGTTGACTGTATACTCATTTCAACAGATGCTGAGAAAGTAGGGTTGGTATTTTTGTAGAGATAGTGTCTCACACTATTGCCCACTTAGGTTAAAATGGCTTATGTACAAAATACAGGCAATAACAAATGCTGGTGAGGATGTGGAGAAAAGAGAACCCTCTTACACTGTTAGTGGGAATGTAAATTAGTAAAACCACTATGGCAAGCAGTTTGGAGGTTCCTCAAAAAACTGAAAATAGATCTACCATAGGATCCAGCAATCCCACTGCTGGGATATACCCAAAAGAAAGAAAATCAGTGTATCAAAGAAATATTTGCATTCTCATGTTTATTGCAGCACTATTCACAATAGCCAAGATTTGAAAGCAACCTAAGTGTCCATCCAGATGAATAAATAACGAAAATATGGTACATATACACAGGGGAGTACTATTCAGCCATAAAAAAGCACAAGATTCCCCCCAGCACTTTGAGAGGCTGAGATGGGAGGATCACTTGAACTCAGGAGTTCAAGATCAGCCTGGGTAATAGTGTGAGACCCCATCTCTAAAAAAAAAAAAAATTAAAATAATGAGATCCTGTCACTTGAAACAACATGGATGGAACTGGAGGTCATTATGTGAAGTGAAATAAACCAGATAGAGAAAGACAAACTTTGCATGTTCTCACTCATTTTTGGGAGCCAAAAATTAAAACAAGTGAACTCAAAAAAATAGATAGTAGAATGATGGTTACCAGAGGCTGGGAAGGGTAGGTGGGGGTTGGGGAGACAGTGGTGAATTCTTTAGCATGTCAATTGCTTTTTTAAGCTCCAGAATTTCTACTTGATTTTTAAAAATTATTTTCAATTTCTTTGTTCAATTTATCTGATAGGATTCTGAATTCCTTCTCTGTGTTATCTTGAATTTCATTGAACTTCCTCAAAACAGCTGTTTGGAAGTCTGTGTCTGAAAGGTCACATGTTTGTCTCTCTGGGATTGGCAACTGGTGCCTTTTTCGGTTTGGTAAAGTCATGTTTTCCTGGATGGGCTTGATGCTAATGGATGTCCATCGATGTCTGGGCATTGGAGAGTTAGGTATTCATTATAGGCTTCACTGTATGGCCTTGTTTTGTACCTGTCCTTCTTGGGAAGTCTTTCCAGGTATTCAAAGGGACTTGCATATTGTGATTTAAGTCTTTGGTCACTGCTGCTATATCTGCATTAGGGGACACTCTAAGCCCAGTAACCCTGTGTCTCTTGCAGATTCATAGAGATACCATCTTGGTAGTCTTTGGTAAGATCTGGAAGAACTCCTTGGATTACCAGGCAGAGACTCTTGTTCTCTTCTTCCTTTACCCCAAACAAACAGAGTCTCTCTCTCTCTCTCTCTCTCTCTCTCTCTGTGTGTGTGTGTGTGTGTGTGTGTGTGTGTGTGTGTATGGAGCTGCCTGGAGCTGGGGGAGGGGTGACACAAGCATTCTTGTGGCCACGACCACTGAGACTCCTCTAGTTCAGATCCGAAGCCAGCCCAGTACTGGTTCTTGCTCAAACCCTATGGTGACGACTGCCTTGCTACCATCTATACTGAGTCTCTTCTTTCTGAGCAGTGCGTTTCTCTCTGGCCCAGGGCGAGTGCAGAAGTGCCAGACAGGACTTGAAGTCTGGAAGTGGGAACCCTGGAAGCCCACTTGGTGTTCTATCCCACTGTGGCTGAGCTGATACTCAAGCTGCAAGACAAAGTCCCCTTTACTTTTCCCTCTGCCTTTCTCAAGCAGAAAGGCATCTCTCACCATAGCCACCACAGCTGGGAATGTGTTGGGTCACATCTGAAGCCAGCATAGCTCTGAGTCTCACCCAAGGCCCATGGCGAGTACTGCTACTACTGTTGATTATTCAGGGCCCAAGGGCTCTTTAGTCAGCAGGTAATGAACCCTGCCAGGACTGGGTTCTTACCTTCAAGGCAGTGGATTCACTTCTGCCCCAGGATGTGTCTAGAAATATTGTCTTGGAGCTAGAGCCTCAGGATTCTACTGTGACTGAGCCGATATTCAAGTGGCAAGGCAAAATCGTCTTTACTCTTCTCTCTCCTCTGCTCAAGCAGAGGGAAGGTGTCTCTCCCAGACGTGTGAGTTGTTATCCCTGGAGTTGGAGGGGTGACATAAGCACTCCCTTGCCTGCCCCATCTGGTATCTTACTAGGTTGTATACACCACAAATCCACTGGCTCCAAGCCCAGCACAGCACCAGGACATGGCCAGGAACTGCAGTCCTTGTGGCCTAGACTGCCTTTTATTTAGGACCCCAGAGCACTTTGGCCCACACTGGCAGGGCTTGCTGGAACTCAGGCTCTGACTGCTGGGATGGACAATTTACCTATGGCTAACACTTGTCTAAATGCTACCTCCGTGATCACTGACTGAGTTCTGCTCAGTGTGGCTTTCTGATGTGACGGGGCAGCACTGAGTTCCAGTGCAAAGTCCTTCCCCCAAGCGCAGATTCTCTCTCCATGTCACATAGCTGTAGTCAGGGGATGGAGGAAGGGATGGTATAGGCAACTTAAGACTGTCTTTCCTACCCTCTTCAGTGCCTCTTTCCTTAATATGATGTTCAAACCAGGTAATGTGATCACTCACCTGATTTTTGTTTCTATGAAGGGGCTTTTCTATGGGGTATTTGTTCAGTGTGGTGTTCCTGTGTTGGTGACGATTGTTGGAGCTTCTATTTGGCCATCTTTCTTCCATATCCTTTCCTTTGATTAAATTTTAATGTTTTATTTTGAGATTATTGACTATCCTCTTTCTTCCTGGGTCAAATTATCAAATATATCTAAAATACATTATCGTTATTATTAGATGACTGATAATGTTTTGATAATTTTTACTTGTTTTAATAATTATTAATTAAGCTTAGGATATTTAATTAAGCTTGTTGTACTGAAAAGTAGCTTAGTCTAAATAACCAATTAACATATTTTTTTCTTTGTAGGCACACCAGATTAATATTGGTTATTATTTGACATTACTGTTTTTATATGGAGTAGCACTCACTGAAAGAGGAAAGAAAGAGGTATGTAACATGTTATTTGCCCTTTATAAATCTTTTTACATCTTGGAATAATCAGGCCAAAGATTATAATATGAAACTAAAAATATTAAAAAAGGAAACTTAATATTAGCTTATAACTTCATTTCTTTTATTTATCTTTTGAATGCTTACCATTCATGTAAAATAAAAAATTATTTAGCTTCTTTCACTTACATAATACATTTTAATCCATTTTCTAGTATAGCTTAATCCCTCTGGTTTTAATCGTATCCCTTTTGTAAAATATGAATTGTACCTCAAATTATTTGTCAAACAAGTGCAAATAAGTACAAATCTGGGAATTAACTAGATAATTTCTAAGGGTTCTGTTGAATTTAACATTTCCTTTTTTTTCTGATTTTTAATGATTTCTCATATTTTCTTCATAGCTTTGATATTTCTCTTATTTTTTCTTCCCAAATCTGTATTTCTGACTTCATAAATTAAATATATAAATATGACTTGTTAATTAGAATTAACAAGTGAAGTAGAATTGATAAGCAGCGAAACTGAAAACATTCTATTTTAAATACTTTAATGTAGTACTAATTGTTTAGTGTGATGTACTAGAGAATATTTTAAAGTAAGGCCAGGCAGCATTTTTCCAGCTTTTTTTTTCTAGAGAGACTGAGGCCATTATGCCTTTTTCACTGAAGCATCTATTATAACAGATCCTGATATTTACTTCCAGACCTATGTTGTTTATGATTAAGGTGGTGATTCCCCAAAAGAGTTTATATCTATGGGCAACAAATCACTTACTTTCTATCTGAAATACTGTGAAGAATTGTGCTCCCATTAGGAAGAATGATAAAGAATTGTGCTCTAACAGTTATCAGAAAAGCCCTTATTTTGGCTAGTAGTACTTGCCAGTTAGATATGTATATGTATGTATTTAAAAGATGGCGTCTCACTATGTTGCCCAAGCTGGACTTAACTCCTGGGTTCAAGCAATCCTCCTGCTTCAGCCTGCTAAGGAGCTGACACTATCAGTGTGCACCACCATGCCTAATTGCCAGTTTTAGATACACAAATTTTTGTTACCATCTTAATATTCACTTTGAAATATTGGTTAAAGAAGGTCTTAAGTTTATTTATAAATAAATATTTTAAACACTGACTACATGATCTTTGTAATCACATACAGAGATGCCAGGATTCAGAATGTGAATAAAAGACCAGATGATTGGATTATTTTTAAAGCTGCCCTAATTTCTCCAGTTTGAGAAGTAATTGTTTATTGTAAAAAAAAAAAAATTCACTTTTACAGCAGCCAAACCTAGTTTTATGTTACTACAGGATTATACAGAAGCTGAGAATAAATTTCTGGTGATGAAGATGATGATCCAAGAAAATGAAATTTGTGAAAACTTTATGTCTTTAGTTTATTTTGGACGTGGTTTACTGCGATGTGCTCAAAAGAGGTAAGGATTTTAATTAACGGGTAGATGTTGCCTGTGAAGTCTCAGCATTGTGAAATGGAAGTAAGTGTGCACAGTATATCAGGCATTGTGACATTTGTGCTCTACTGTTTTATCCTTTTCTTCTTTGCCTATTTGTATAATTTCTTTAATGTAGTTGAGAATATTAAATAGCAAACTTAACAGGCCATAGCAATAAGAAGCAGTCTAGCATTAACATTAGGAGCATAGGCTTTAGAGTCTGATAGACCCGGGTTCAGCTACATTTTTTATCACTTATGCTAAGAAACTTAATGTTGTTAAGCCTCATATTTTTTTCTTATCTCTAAAATAGAACTAATAATAGTGTAGGGTTCACTTCATGAGGCTTTTGCAGGTGATTAACATTGCCTAGGACACAAAAATGCTGTACTTAATAAATAAATTATGGTTGGAGTTATTAGTATTATCACCACTAACTTGGAATAGTTTTTAAAAGTATAAAATGAGCTTATAAAGAGTTGAAAAGGGTCCAAATGCTGAGTTTTTGGAGTATTGGCTACTACTTATTTTAAGAAAGTGAAATTGTATGGAGGAAACTATACAGATTATCTGTTTACTTCCTATATGGAGATCCATAACCATTTGTAACATCATTCATTCATTTTATTTACTAAGTATCCATTATATTCCAGAAACTGTTAGGTGTTGAGGTTACAGTGGTTTACAAAATACAGTTCCTGTCTTCATGTAACTGAAAGTACAGTGAAAGATATAGATCTTAATCAACTAATCAGTCATAAAATATTTATGAGATAGGATAAAGAGCTATGAAGGAAACTAGAGTGAATAACTGAAGTGTTTCCTGGAGGCTGGTTCTGGGAATCAGAAGTCTCCCTGAGAAAACAATGTTTGACTAAGATCTGAGGGATGAATTTGGAAAAGTTTGCTTGGGCAAACTCTTATGAAGGATTACTGCTGGGCCAAACCACTGGATCCCTAAAAGTGTCACCTATGTGGTAGTTCCCTGATTCTTTGTAAGGTTGATGTCCTATTCTCTGGCTTGCCTGTTTTTTTACTAGGGTATCCACAAGGCATCTCACTTCTTGTTCACTGGGTCTGAGCAGCATGTGCCATCAATATAGTGGGGCTAGTGTGATGCTTTGTAGAATGTCAAAATGATCCAAATTCCTTCAGTCTATACTGTGACAAAGTAAGAGAATTAACATAGCCTGAGACAAGAACAAAGAATATATCCTGCTGTCCTTCCTCAGATGTGAAAACTGTTTTTTATTCTCTTTACTGATGAGCATTGGAGAGAATTCATTTTCCAGATCATTGACACTAGAAAGTCCAGTTGTATGGCAGTATCATTACTTTCATCCCTGGCCTATAGAGGACAACCACCACTGAGCTCCTCAAAGACACTGGTGCCCTTCTTACTCTGTAGTTCTTATTGTATTAATGAATGGGGTGTCCTCTGAGCCTTTCTAGGAACACTGAATTAGTGGTGGGTTCTGTGTTTTTATGTAGTAAGTCAATTCTAACCTTCTCACTTCCTTGACTCCTTTAATATTCCTCAAAAAATTTTCAGCATTTCTTCTTAATTTACTATAGACCATTATTGTGTCCAAGTTTCAAGGAGTCTTCTCAGCACCATATTAGGACTGGATTCAGGTGTCCTTTCTAGGAAAGTAAATCTTGAATTACGGAAGAGTTTTTCCTTATCAGTGTACACTTCCCCATTCAGCCTTGTGTTTACCCTTGGTTCAGCACTTTAAAGATCCACTCCCACTCATGTTTCTGCCAGTACATTCTAGTAGGGTTCTGCAATTCTTATGATTAACAAGCTTTTTCGTCCTGGGCAAGGGCTCTGTTTTCTCACTTGGGCTCTCCACCTGACCTTAGATTTATTGTCTGAAGGCAATGAGGTAAGGGAAGTTTTTTTTTTTTTGAGACGGAGTCTCGCTCTGTCGCCAGGCTAGAGTGCTGTGGTGCAGTCTCGGCTCACTGCAACCTCCAACTCCCTGGTTCAAGGGATTCTCCTGCCTCTGCCTCCCAGGTAGCTGGGATTACAGGCATGCGCCACCATGCCTGGCTCATTTTTGTATTTTTAGTAGAGATGGAGTTTCACTGTGTTGGTCAGGATGGTCTCGATCTCCTGATCTCGTGATCCGCCCACCTCAGCCTCCCAGAGTGCTGGGATTACAGGCATGAGCCACCGCACCCAGCCAGTAGGGGAAGATCTTAAGAAGGAAGGGCATCACCTTTTGAGACATACATCTCAGCTGATATTTTTGCATGGTCTCTAAATAAAGGTAGGCTGCTCTCCTGTGGCAAGGAAGAGGTCTTCGCCAGTCAAGAGGGTTCATGGGGGAAATTTAAGGATTCAATATTCCTTAAATATTGAATTTAAGCACATTCACCTAAATATCCCCATTTTAGATCCTAGGGTCTACTCATTGCATATCAAAGCCCTAATTTTAGTGTAGTTCTGTTGAGGCTGTGTTTTGGGTCTCTTTTGCAGCTGTTCTACCCTTATGGTTAAATCCTGAGCTTCATTTTCAGCATAGTCTGCCTTATGTCTAGAGGAGGTTCTTTTGATGTTGCCATAGAGGCCTTCTAGTTTTCAGTGTCCTGAGTTGATGGTATTAGTCTTGTTGAGGCTGTGCATTCAATATCAGTTTGTTTCACTTTATGATTAAATTTGGGCCTTATTTTCAGCACAGATTATGGCCATAGGGGATGAGAGTCTCTTTCAATTGCCCCCATAGAGGCCTTCTGGCTTTCACAGTGTATCCTGAGTTAATAGTTGGCTGACCTGTGCCTGTCATTCTCTTTCTTCAAGGCCTCCAAGATAGTTTAAAGCCAACCAACTCTACAGTCCCTTTAATTACCATGGCCCCCATACTATTCAAGCTTGAGCTACTACATAATCTTGTGCCTCCCCTTCCACCTGTATTTCATGCCAATCTGCCACAGGTGAGAGTGCTAGTAGTTGTATTTCTATGGCATGCCAGAGGTTATCACCACCCTATTTACCATAAAAAATGGGTTATTTGTTGTCTCATTGGTAAACCATGCATCTACACAGTCCCGTTCAAACTAACCTTATTTTAAAATGCCTTTCAGATATAATGGAGGACTGCTAGAATTTCATAAAAGCTTACAAGAAATTGGAGACAAAAATGACCATTGGTTTGACATAGATCCTACAGAAGATGAAGATTTACCTACAACTTTTAAAGTAAGAAATTATTTAAGAGTAACATTTTATTTGTAACTAATCAGAATAACCAACTATATCATATTCTTACAGCAAGCATGTTCTTTTATTGGCACATAACTTTTTATACAAGAAACAACCTTTATTGCATTACCTAGTGCAGAATGTATGATTCAACAAGGAGAGAGAAGTGAGGTGGCAGTGTTAACATTTTCAAATAATGAGAAAATTAATAATGATACTAGGCCAGTACCCTGCATGGTTAGAGTCAAATGTAGCTGTTAACTTTTTTTCCTAATTATCTTTACCATTATTTTGCTGTTGATTTAAATTACAAAGTACTAAATGCTTAGTTCAGAAAACATGGAAAATATAAAAATGCCTAAAGATAAAGATGAAATTCATCTATATTTCTTCTTCAAATGGAAAAACCATTGTTAGCATTTTTATTTATATCTGTCCAGACACACACGCACACACACACACATATAAACACCAATAGCTTTTATTTTGTGATTTTAAGTTGTGATGTTGTGCACACTTATTTGTACTCTGGAAATATATAGTATTTTTTATTTCTCAGTCATTAGACTATTATACAATGCGATTTTGCCATATTATACAATGCGATTTTGGCATAATGCGATTTGGCATAATATATATATATAAATATATAGTATTTTTTATTTCTCAGTCATTAGACTATTATACAATGCGATTTTGGCATAATAATGTATTATATAGCTTTGTTTTAATTTGCTCAACTAGTTCCCTGCTAAGTTTATTCTAAATATTTCCAGTTTTTCCTTCTTATATAAAGTGATCTTTGCATATTTCTCACGTCGTTTCATTAGAATAAATTTCTAAAGGTGGAATTGTGGAGCAAGTGTTCACACAATTATAAAGTTGTTATATGTCTCTGTATTTTCTCTCAGAAAATTGTACCACTTTATATTCTTCAAATAGTGTGAGACTTTTCATTTTCCCACACCTTCTGGGTGTTCTTTACCTTTTGGGTAATTTTTAACCCATCTGATAAACCATTTGCGTCTTTTTAATTTGTTTAATATGAACATAGCTAAACCAGGTTTCTCTTGGTTAATGTTTGAATGACATATCTTTTTCAAAACTTTAAAAAACTTTAAATCTTTCTTGATCTTTATGTTTTACCTGACTTTAAGGCCAAAAGCATTACTCAAAATAAAGAGAGACGTTTTATTAAAATATAAAATTCAATTATCCAGGAAGATATAATAACTCAAATTTGTATATACCTAGTAATATAGCTTCAAAATATATGGGACAAAAACTGACAGAATTGAAAGGAGAAATATTTTTAAAGCCCCAATCACAATAGAATATTTTAATATACTTCTTTCAGTAATCAATAGAACATGCAGACAGCTTTTGGCATTGTCAAGGTAATCATATGACTTTTAATTTTGACTTGCTAAAGTAATAATTTTATGCATTTTAAAAATACTAAATTTTCATCCCTACTTTACAAAGCAGTCCCTTACTTGATCTTGGTTGTTTTACTCTTTTTCTTCCTCTTTTTAAAATATTTTGCTTTCTTTATTATCTAACTTTTTTACTGAATTTTTATTTTATGCACAATAATATATATATATTCAGTTTGTCAAATAATCTTTAAAGACTTAAAGTAAGAGTTTCTGTTTTGTTATCTCTAACTGAAATTCTGCTTCCTAGAGTCATTCTTCCAACTTTCTAGACATTTTTCTTTGATGTTTACCTATTTTTCAAAAGAAATACTGCTATTTAAAACATATCTCCAGGTTTTTCTCTTTTGACTTCTCACTGTGAAAAATGAGAGTTTAGCTTGCTTAT
This sequence comes from Pan troglodytes, assembly GCF_028858775.2. NCBI lineage: Eukaryota > Metazoa > Chordata > Mammalia > Primates > Hominidae > Pan > Pan troglodytes. The sequence goes on from NC_086015.1 coordinate 111,968,703, forward strand.
ACATCCCCTACACACACACACACACACACACTCTCTCTCTCTCTCTCTCTCTCTCTCTCTCTCTCTCCTGTCCTACTGGTAGTTATGTTTTTGTTAAGCTGGCCTCAGGGTTTCCCTTCACTCTCATCCTGGGAATTTTCCTCACCTTTCTTGTATGTGGAATCCTCTGTTTCTCAGAACTCAAGTTTTCCTTCCTAGGGTTGCTTCCTTGTTTTGGTGGTGCAACTCCTCTATTCTCTAGCAGCTTCCCGTAAAAGAGAGCTTGCATGGGAGGTAAATTTTTTGAGACCTTTTAAGTATCAAAATAATTTATCCTTTGTATACTCTGTTCATATCTTGCCTGAGGATAGAATAATTTTTCTTTTCGGAGACAGGTTCTTGCTCTGTCACCCTGGGTGGAGTGCAGTGGCATGATCATAGTTCACTGCAGCCTCAACCTCCTGTGCTCAAGCAATTCTTTTCCTTCAGCCTCCCAAGTAGCTGGGACTACAGGCACATGCCACTGCACTTGGCTAATTTTTAAAAAAATATTATTATTATTATTATTTCCTTTTTTTTTTTTTTTTTTTTTGTAAAGACAGTCTCAGTATGTTGCCCAGGCTGCTCTCAAACTCCTGGGCTCAAGTGATCCTCCCACCTTGGCCTCCAATTTTTTAAAAGCATTTTTCTGTTATCTTTTAACTTCTAATATTACTTTTAAGAAACTTGATTTCATTCTGATTTTTAAACTTTTGTATTTGACCTGTTTTATTTTCTTCTTTCTGGGAATTGTTAAGGATATTTTCTGTATCACCAGTTTTCTGAACTTGTGTTTTTTGCTTCTGGGACATTTTCTTGTTTTATATATTTCATAATATTTTCTTAATTTTCTCTTTTTCTTTGTGAAATACTTATTATTCAGATGCCTTGTAGACTAGACTGAGTCTCTAATTTTCTTATTTCTCAAGATATTTTTTTCTACTGTCTGGGAAATTTTCTCAACTTTGTCCTCCTACATTGAGCTGATATTTGTGAAATAATTTCTAGAGGCTTATTTATCATATATACCTTCAATACATTAGCAGTAATACTATTTGAAATTTTGTAACACTATCCCTCTAAAGGATAAGTATGAAGGACCTTATCTAATCATTTTAGACCTGATTACATGATTCACTTGTATTTAATCAGCATTTCATTTATTTGTTATGTGTTTTATTCTATTTTATTTTATTTTTTAGAGATAGAGTCTCATTCTGTCACCCAGGCTGCAGTGAAATGGTGCTACCATAGCTCACTGCAGCTTTGACCTCCTGGGCTCAAGCAGTCTTCCTGCCTTGACCTCCCAAAGCACCATGATTACAGGCATGAGCCACCACTTCTGGCCATTTAATCAGTATTTTAAAATGAGAAATTATATTCTGATTTGTAACTAAAGACATTGAAAACATATTTCTCTACTGTACTTTTGCCCATTATAGCAGTGAATAGCATATTGCACTACCACAGTGGTTCCACTGCCAATGCAGTGACCTACAGGTTGCTTCCAGCCAAGATTCTCTTGGACACCAGTGATTTATTTTCTCTCTGTGTGTATATATTAGAGCAAATAATTCTTGATAGGAATATGCCAGGTGTTATGCTATGAGTTAGATGATAAAGAGATGTATGGCTTCACACATACACTTCTCTCCATTCTCCATGTTTATATCATTCATTAAGAAATCCAGTACTTCTAATTTAGGACCTTCCTATACATTGTTTACTTTGAATTAGGGAAATGTTTTATTACTATTAAAAAAATACATATATACAAGTACTTCGAAAAGGGGTATGATATGGACATATTACCAAGGTAAAACATGGGTAGTCTTAATTGTGGTGTTAATTTATTATTAGTAATTCATGAGAATTCTTTCTGTTTTTAAAATCTAGGATCTTCTTAATAATTTTATCAAGAAAACTGAAAGCAATATAATGAAGCAGACGATTTGTAGTTACCTAGATTGTGAACGATCTTGTGAAGCTGACATTTTGAAGAACACCAGTTATAAGGTACTGTAATTGTCAATTAACAGTATTTTTAAAAAGTAATTGAAAAATTATATATAACTATATAAAATAATAAAAATTATATTATGTATAAAATATTTTAAAAGAGCATTTAGTTTAATTACAATGGTAAAGCAGTTGAAAAGTTATTTTACTATGAGAACTTAGATTCAGAGTGATCAGGAATTATTTATATTCTGTGAGTCAATAAAAGAATAAATTGGTTTCGCTAAGGTTTTTGTAACATTCACATGCATCTGAAGTTATAAGTATTATTCCTGCAGTCAGTCATACAGTGAAAATGATCTAAAAAATGCTTTACTTTATAGTTAGAATTGTTAGAGGTTAAGAATGGTAGCGTTTTACTAAGGAGAAAGGCTGTCACTCTGCAGGAATGATACTACTAAATAAGTGATCGTTTTCTCTTCTATGGGCCTTGGCAGGGGGAAAAAGTAACCAGCCTTGATTTGAAGAAATTTAGCTATCAGAATACTTCTGATAGATCTCTCTCTCTGGATCTATCAGAATACTTCTGATAGATCTCTCTCTCTGGATCTATCAGAATACTTCTGATAGATCTCTCTCTCTGGATCTATCAGAATACTTCTGATAGATCTCTCTCTCTGGATCTATCAGAATACTTCTGATAGATCTCTCTCTCTGGATCTATCAGAATAAGACTTTGTGAAATCACAAGATAGGATGAGATGATGTGCAAATCAGACAATACTTCTAAAAAAAATAACTGATATCTTAATTGCGAGGCATGATGTGTACAGCCAATCCGATAGGTGGGAAGAAGGAGAAGACCAAGATCTATTCAATAGAATAAGACAGGGATTGAAAAGTGAGCCTGGTGAGATGTAGTGCTCAGGGTCAGGCTTGTTCAGTATTGGTTTAGATGACATGGTGATATGGTCCTAAGGTTTCTCAAGAATGCTTTAGGGTTCTAATCAAATGAACAACAGCATGCAGCAGCAGGAATACCTGGGCACACAATTTAATTTTTGTCATCAAAGCAAAAATTTTAAAAAGCAAGGTTGTAGTTTCCAGGCAGGGTACAGTGGGAAAGACAAACAATCTATACCCTCGGATTATGCAGTAGCTCAGGAGCTGTCAGCAAGGCAGCAAATCTGAGTTCTCATGATTGGTAGCAGAGGGAATTCAGGCAGTAATGGTATGGAGCTGGGGATGGAGGAAAAGAGAAATGTAAAAATGGAGATGAAGATGGGTAGGTAGCATGTTCCTCTGTAGACATCACTCACTGGGTTTCTGATATTTTGTTGTACGTAGAACATGGAAAATATATTAACTTTTTCAAATTATTGACCTTTTTTTTACTGTTCTAATTTTCCTATCTTTAGTGATGTAAAAATGACTTGTAAAGTTATTTGGTGATCTCTGATTTCTGTTGATAAATTTTGAATGCCATGTAAAATCTATCTAATTATAGAATAATTTTTAAAGTGACAATATAATTTTTTTTATCTATACAAGAATCACCATGTCCTTATTGATAACTTACTTTTATCTTTTTCCAGGGATTTTTTCAGTTAATGTGCAGTAAAAGTTGCTGTGTTTATTTCCATAAAATTTGCTGGAAAAAGTTCAAGAATTTAAAGTATCCAGGTGAAAATGATCAGGTATTATATTCGTTCTTAAAACCACAACAGCATTTCTTCCTCTACCCTTTCCTCTTTTGTTGTCTTCCCCATCGTTTCTTCCTGTTCATAACTTCCCTCCTGCTTTTTACTTACTCCTTTTTTTCTTTTACTTCCTTCTTTGTTCTTTCCCAATTCTCTCTGATGCTTATCTCCCTACCACTTTTCATTCATTATCATCATTTATTAAACAGCTCTTTGTAGGTGATACACTACTAGTTAGTTGGTTTGCTTAGTGGTTTCTATCAATTTGTTCCCTTCCTTTTAGAAATGTATACTCTTAAGAATAGAAATATTGTTGCATATATGCACATAGGATCATAGAATAGAATTTCTTAGTAAAAACACAGAAAGGATAATTATACAGTTTTAAGGATTTCCATTTTAGAGGTGAAGAACAAGGACAAATTTCATAGTCTTCAAAAATATATATGGAACTTTTAATATTTATATTTAGTTATAATAGTTACATATCATATGTAGTTATAGATAATATATAATTATATAACATATGGTTATACATTATATATAATAGTTATAATTATATAAGTTATAATTATATATAACTATATAACTACATAATTATATATAACTATATAACATATAATTATATAATTATAATTATATAAGTTATAATTATAAATATTATATAATATATAACATAACTGTTATAATTATTAACTATTATAATATATAACATATAATAGAGTTGTTTGCCACTAATATTAAAGTGGAAATACAAAGCCCAGTTCTGAATTAATTACTCTTTAGTAAGCTGATGACTGTAAGTTGGGTCTATAATGTGTGGTTCTATAGTGTTTACATTCTACAAACAACAGAAAACCCGTTTAAAGCAATTGTGGTGTAGTAGAAAGTGGATTGAATATGGAGTTGGGAGATCTGGGTTCAAGTCCAGACTGAGCCACTTACTAGTTTTATTATATTAGACTGGTAACTTAATTGCTCAGAGACTAATTTTTTTAAGCTCTGAAGTAAGGATAAGATAAACCTATTTCATAGAGTTTTTGTAAGAATTAACAGATAAAACAGATGAACTCACATTGTAAACTGTAAAAACAATTGTATAAAGATTTACTTATTCATTTTTAAGTGGTATATACTTTACAATTTCCTTGATTGTAGGGGCAATTAATATTACTGAATTTTAGAAAGAGAAGTAAAAGAAAAATAAGTAATTTAACCAAAAGAAATAGCAGGCCAGAACTAGAGAAAGGATGTAACATTTTTATTCTTTCCTTTTCCCTAGAATCCTCACATATCTGATAGAAATTCAGTAATCCTCTTTACACATACTTAATTAGTACATTTTACTTGAAGTTGCTTTCTCTGAAGCAGCAAATGCATTTTAGTCTGTAATACAGCTACTTGAAGATTTTGAAGTAGAGTGAAATCATACATTTTAAATAGGATATCCATTGATACATGAAATGGACCATCTTTTAACAGCTACATGTCAAATATTCACATCTTCCAGTTTACTGTCTAGCAACATTTGCTTCTAACTACATTTATTTAAATATAATCAGATTTGCACATCAGTGATTTTTTCTATTTTTATTTTTTTCTATTAATAAATTTAGAGTTTTAGTGGGAAAAAATGTTTGAAGGAAGGATGTACAGGTGACATGGTAAGGATGCTGCAATGTGATGTACCTGGAATTGTTAAAATTTTGGTGAGTATCTTGTTTTGTCCTTTTTTTTTTTTTTTCTTGCTTTCCTTCCTTGGAAAAATATTTTTGACTTGAAACAGACCTGGGGATCATCATAATTAGATTCCAGCCATATTGCCTTTGATGGTGACTGAGCTCTTGAACCTTTTTATTACCATGATTTATACAAAGTAATGTTTAAGTGGTCCTTAAGAACAGTAAAAAATTAAGAATAAAGAGAAAGACACAAAAAGAGAAACAAAGACAAAATATGCCATAAGTATACCAATGAGGAAAATATCGTGAACTAAGGATAATTAATCCTTTGACACCTAAGGTTAAAAATAATTTTAGACTTTCTGAACCTCTTTTAGTCTGTAAATATCCTCCTATGAAGGTATCTACAGAACATCACATATAGTACCTGTTACATAAAATGCACTCACATGATATCCATTTTATGTTTTAATTAATGAAATATCTTGTTGAATTTTTGGTTCATAACTAAATAGACCACATTATGACTAGAAATGTATCTTATTTCTTTATTGTAAAATGTGCTATTTTTGTATTTCAGATTTGGCATTTAAATCCTATAGTGATATAAAGTAGAACTGCTTTTTTAAGGTCAACTCTAGTTCGTTTTTTTGATCAGGATTATTTATTACTTACCTTGTTATTCATGTTTTGTTTGTTTTATATTCACTGTGGCTTCACTCTCATTGTATGTTTCAAATGTTAAGCTAAGAAATAACATTAAACATTTTGAAAATTGAACTACTTTAGGGCTATTTTTTCCCCATTACTTGCAGTTTGAAGTTGTGAGAAAGGATGAATATATCACCATTGAAAATTTAGGAGCAAGGTAAGCTTAAAATAAAATACTCTGTTACCTTTTTTGGAATATGCATATATTTTTTGGTTGCTTAATTCTTCTGTGTTTCTGTCACCTAATGGAGCTGCATTAAATTTTAAGGTAGTATTAAGGTATGTGAAAAAATCATATTTAATTGCCATTTGTTTCCCTCTATCACCACTTATTGTAGACATTTACATTCTAAAGCGGAGATGGAGAAATTATGTGAATACTTTCCCATTAAATATGAAAATAATCCTTTTCTTTAAACAAACATATTTTTCTTAAAGTTAGTTTGTTATGAAATACTTTTCTATCTTTCAAAACTTATCCAAACCACTAAGCTTGTCTTACAATTAGAATCTCCCTGTTTCTTACATGAGAAAACTGTATTGCAGAGTAATATATTTGATAAAGCTAGAATTAATAGTGGTATTACAGAGTGTTGCTACTGAAGTTAGAAGTTTCAATATAAAAGTTTTCCCAATCAATTGATTCTCTTTTTCTTCTGTTTAACGTGTAAATGCCATTTTTCAGTCTAGTAGGGACATTGCATTGACATCTAAAGCATCAGTTTCCCCTTATTAGTTAATGAAGCCCAAATCTTTATATCTAGCACAAATCTCTCTCCTAAAAGCTTGACCTTATATACCTACCTGCATACTGAATATCTCCATTTTTATTTTTCAAAAATATTTATAATTCAGCATGTCCAAAACTGGACTCATGATCTTTCTTTCTAACACTGCTTTGTAACTTTTTAAAAAGTCCTATCAATTTAGGTTTTTTTTGTTTGTTTGTTTGTTTGTTTGTTTGTTTTGAGATGGAGTCTTGCTCTGTTGCCCAGGCTGGAGTGCAGTGGCACAATCTCGGCTCACTGCAAGCTCTGCCTCCCGGGTTCACACCATTCTCCTGCCTCAACCTCCCGAGTAGCTGGGACTACAGGTACCTGCCACCATGCCCGGCTAATTTTTTTTGTATTTTTAGTAGAGATAGGGTTTCACCATATTAGCCAGGATGGTCTTGATCTCCTGACCTCATTATCTGCCTGCCTCGGCCTCCCAAAGTGCTGGGATTACAGGCGTGAGCCACTGTGCCCGGCCAATTTAGTTTTTAAAATATAAATTTCTTCCTATTTCTACCCTGTCTCTACCACTTCACTAAACTAAATGAAGATATCATTATTTCTCGTTTGAAATTCTCAAACAGCTTCTTAAAACTGTCTTTAGCCTTTACTTTATCCAGTCTGTTGTTTTCTTAACCATCAATAGGACTTTTCTAACAAAAATTGGAATATATAACTTCTGTTCATGAAGATCTTTCAGAAGCTTCTCATTGCTCTTAAAGTTCAGATTCTTTAGCTTGGCTCTTCACTTAACCTTGTACACAGCTGAACTCATTCGTGCCATCTCTTGTCACTGTACTCTTAACCATATATGTACCAACTATATGGAGCTTCTTTTGATTTCTTCAGTGTGCCATCTCAAGAAACCTCCCAAGTTATCGCATTGAAGTATATCTAGTTTACTATTTGACCTTCAAGCTTTGCTTGGAATACTCTGCTCCTTTGTCTAGTTAAAGCTTTCGAAAAGCCTTACTTAAATTACAGTAGATGTTCTATCATGTATTTCCTCTATTTCTATCAAAACATTTACTAACGTTTATTACACTTTCTTGGCTGTCTTCTCCATTTGAGTGTAACCTCCATGAGGGCAAGAACTTTATCTTGTTTTCTAGTATGTTCCTAGCACATAGCATAATATCTGGCACATAGCTAGGCCACAATAAATACAAAGTAGAGATTCTGGATTCCATTATTCCCCAATGGGCAATGTTACTTTTATTTTGACAGGCCACTAATTTGGCTGGATATGAACTTTGAACACTTTCTTGGGTGGTGGATCCAGTCTCAGTCCAGATCTTTTGGCCTTAGTTGAGCTGCTTTTAGTCTGTTCTACACATGTGGTTCAGTGTTCAGTCAGAGACGTTGTGGGAAAGAATTTGGGGATCTCTTTTCTGATTACTTCCCCTTATAGGATTCCCCCATTCTCTTAGTAGTCATGGTTCCATTTCAGTTTTCTGGTTTCTTCAGCCAAAGAGACCTTTTCTCTGTAGCGATGTCACCTTTCTCATTCCTAATGTTGGCAATTTGTGTCTTTTTTTTTTTTTATCATTCTGGATAGAAGTCTGTCAATTTTGTTGATCTTTTCAAAGAATCAGCTTTTAATTTTATTGATTTTTCTATAATATTTTTGTTTTAAATTTCATTGATGTTTATTCTTTGTAATTTCCTTACTTTTGTTTGCTTTAGGTTTAATTTGCTTTGATTTTTTTTAAGGTGAAAGTTTTGATCATTGATTCGAGACCTTTGTTCTTTATAAACTGATTTTACATTAAGCATTGCTTTAGCTGCCCCATATGTTTTGATGTGTAGAAATTTATTATTAATATTTTCAGTGTATTTTAAATGTTTTCTAGTTTTGTGTGTGTGTGTATGTTTTAACCATGGGCTCTTTAGGAGTATTTGTTTAATTGCCAAATATTTGGGAATATTTCAGCTATCTTTCCAGATATTCACTTTTAGTTTAATTCCTTTGCAGTAATTTATTTTATGATCATACTACTGTATATCTTGGTGAATGTTCTACTTGGATTTGTAAATAATGTGTCTTCTGATCTTGAATGAAATAGTCTGTACATTAGATGAAATTAGTTTACAGCTCTGTTTCAGCATTCTATGTCATTTTTGATTATTTACTTTTTCTATCAGTTACTCAGGGAATGTTGAAGTATACTATTCATTTTTTTTTGTCTACTGTCTAATTATATATCTAGAAACTCTTATTAAATGCTACACACACATCTAGGATTGTTACCTTTTTTTTTTTTTTTTTGACAATTTGACTCCTTTATTCTTATTTAACATCCTTTTTTTTTTTTGAGACGGAGTCTCGCCCTGTCACCCAGGTTGGAGTGCAGTGGCACGATCTCGGCTCACTGCAACCTCCACCTCCCAGGTTCAAGCGATTCTCCTGCCTCAGCCTCCTGAGTAGCTGAGACTACAGGTGCACACCACCACACCCAGCTAATTTTTGTATTTTTAGTAGAGACAGGGTTTCACCACATTGGCTAGGATGGTCTTCATCTTCTGACCTCGTGATCCACCCGCTTCGGCCTCCCAAAGTGCTGGGATTACAGGCATGAGCCACCATGCCCGGCCTTAACATCTCTTTTTAACCCTGATAATATTCTTGCCTTAAGTGTTTTTTGTCTGATATTAATATAGCTACTCCAGCTTTCTTTTGATTAGTGTTTGCATGGTATATCCTTTTGTATCCATTTACTTCAACCTATGTATTTCTTTGTAGGTGGCATAGGTCTTTGTTGTTTTATATATACAACATGACAATCTCTGCTTTTAAATTGTTTTTTTTTATTCCATTTGTATTTTCTTTACTAATTTATATGGTTGGAAATCTACTGTCTTCCTTGTTGTTTTTAGTTTTCCCTATCTGTCTTTATTGTTTATTTTCTGGTTTGGTTTATTAGTTTTACCCTTTTTTAGTGGTTGCTTGAGGACTTACAATACATATTTTTAACTTGTCAAAGTTTATTTTAAAATAATTATACCACAGCATGTATAGTGTAAGAACCTTGCAATAATAGATTTCCATTTCTTCCCTCTTTTGTGCTATTGTTTTCATATGTTTTACTTCTACTTACTTTATAAATTACATAATATATTGTTACTTATAAGTGTAGTTTAATTTTTTCTGTTTTGAACATTATATATGGAAACATTTGTTTTATGCATTTTAAAATCATGTTTAGTGTGATTCCATTCTTACTATTATAGTTGTAGTGTTTTCATTTTTATTGCTCTAATTTTATATTATTGCTTCACTAATTTAATTATTCTACCATTAACAGATGTTTATTTCTAGGTCCTGGCTATAACAATAGTTTTGCAGTGAACACTCTTGTACATGTCGCTAGGTCAATATGAGCAGAAAATTTTCCAGAATATATACCTAAAAGTAGAATTGCTAGGCCACCTGTGTATATCTATAACTTTACTAGCTTTTGCCAAATTGTTTTCCAGAGTGGTTTTACAAATGTACACTCCCCACCAACAGTATGGGAGATACCTTTTACTCAGTATCTTCCCCAATAACTTCATATTGTCAGAGTTTTACATTTTTTCAATGTAATGTGCAACTAACAGTGTTATAGTGGTACTGGAGATAGAATCAGTTAACAATAACAACCACCACCAAAATCCCTTTCCTCATTAAGCTTACATTGTAGCGTTGTTGTCCAATATTTTTTTGTTTTGTTTTCCGTGGTTCATTTCAAAGCCAAGCCATCTGTTTAACAGCAGCATTTACCTAGTGCTTAGTCTAGTTAATACATTTTGCTACTTTATTTTTTATTTTTCTAATTATTTGTATTGATGTTCTACTAGCATCTTTATTGTTTTTAATCAGTAGGTGTTAAATGAGTTGGGGTTTCTTGGAATAGTTATTGCCAAAAATATTATATGGTGAAGAGAGGGCCAGGGAGGACTTCCAGGTTTGCTATTTTTTTGTTTGCTTGCTTGCTTTTTTTGTCTTACAGTGCAAAGCTTTCTTTCCTTTTTTTTCTGCTACCACACAGCCTTTTTGCAAGGAAGTTTGTAATGTGATAGTTTTTGTATGAAATCTGGCAATACTGCTTACTTGATAATTCCAATGAAAGTGACAGTGTAGGGTTTTCATTGTTGGTGAGCTCTATTTGTTCATTATTTTTTCTCCTTCTTGAATTATTTCTAGGAGAAGATGAAAATACTCACTTAGCCATGCTCATACTAGAAATCTTGACTGACTTTGGTATTATTTTATTTCCACTATAACTTAATTTTTTTCCTTTTGCAGTTATAAAAAGTTGATATCTCTGAAAATAACTGATACTGATATAAGACCGAAGATCAGTTTAAAATTTAATACAAAAGGTATTATTTTATTTTTATATGCCTTCTGTTGAAAAGTATGTTAAAATTTTTGACTTCTCTGTCAACTTTCATGCCATTAACAACCACGTCTTTACTGTGTTTGTCATTCACTGAGCTTGGGTTTATACCAGCAAGCAGTGCTTGGTGTAGGCTGGAAATCACAGACAGGAAGATCAGCAGATGTATGGATCTCACATTACCTTGACATCCTATAGAGAGGCATGCTAGGTCTGGTGCATAGCTGTGACTATACCGTGGGATTGTGTTCCAGCAGAGGTTTTCTACCAACTGTTCCTTCCCTTGCTGCATTCCTTCTTAATAGAGCAAGCATTAGAGTACCCTTACATGAAAGGAATGAACATTTTGAGTTTGAGGCCAAGTTTTGAGGCTAAGTAATCTAAACTAAGCTGCCAGCTTCTTAGGAGTGTGCTAGGAAATGTCCTGCCCAGAACCTGGAGGCCTTAATTAAGGGACCGTGGGCCCATAGAAGAATAGTTTGGTGGCAGTCCAGCCAACTTTTTATTTGGTAACCCAAAGAAAGCTCCCTGTGTCATTAGCTTTTTAACTTGCCTCCACAATGTATGTCAAGTATTTCAAGCAAAAACGTTAATTTAATAAATCTCTCAAAACATAGAATCTTGAAGGATAAAATAATAAGGCTGCATTTTGTGACAAACACATATTTTGATATCCATATAACACCAAATGCCATCATATACTAAATTATTAGTACTTTCTAATCCACTTCAGCCGACTTTTCTCCTTTGAAAGCACTGTTAAAACAGGAAAATACCAAGTAGTTCAGTTTCATGCCTTATTCCATGTTATTGATGAAATACCTACTTATCTTTTTTTGAGGGGGTGAGAAGATGAGGTTTATTAGATCACAGTTTCTCAAGCATTATACATATATTTGAAATATCCGGCAATTTTGTTAAAAGGCAGATTTCAGTAGGTCTAGAGTGGGGCCTGAGACTGTGCTTTTCTAACAGGCTTTCAGGTGGATGCTTGATGCTCCTGGTCTCTGGGCTACCCTTTGAGTAGCAAGGAGCTAGATCTTTTGGCATTTCTTGATATAGATCTGAGCTATCTAGTATAGCAGTCCCTAGCTGTATGTGGCTACTTAAATTTAAATTAATTAAAATTAAATTTAAAATTCAGTTCCTTAGTCACCCAAACCGCATTTCCAATGCTCAGTGAGTATTAGTGCAAATATAAAACATTTTATCACATGACGTTCCGTTGGGCAGTGCTGATTAGGATAAAGTATAATTGTTTAAGTAAAGTATAGTTAGACATTAACAATTAGCATTCTTGGCAAATTTCAGAATTTTTAAAGACCTAATACTGTGATGCCATGTTGTTGCTAAAGGTCATTTACTTGAGCAAAACCTTGGATGACTGAAAGACTTCTGTGGTGATTAGTCTTTGTTATTACTTTTGCTTGGGAACATGTTTTTGTTTAGGTTTTTTGACAGGCAGAAAGCAGCATGCTAATTGAGCACTGGCTGTGGCAAAGCACTGTACTATCCTTCATTCTTTTGGAATAGTTTTTATCCTACAGGAGCTTAGGATACAATGTGAGAGACCAAATAGAAAATGAGCATTAATGTGGAATGTCTTGACTTCTCAAAATTTATTTTCAGATGAAATGCCTATCTTCAAGCTTGATTATAATTATTTCTATCATCTGCTTCATATAATTATTATTTCTGGTACTGACATTGTTCGACAAATATTTGATGAGGCTATGCCACCCCCTCTTTTGAAAAAAGAGCTTCTTATACACAAGAATGTGCTGGAATCCTACTACAACCATCTTTGGACCAATCATCCTTTGGGTGGATCATGGCATCTGCTTTATCCTCCTAACAAGGAGTTACCGCAATCCAAACAGTTTGACTTATGCCTCCTGTTAGCTCTTATAAAACATTTAAATGTGTTCCCTGCACCCAAAAAAGGATGGAATATGGAACCGCCATCTTCTGACATCTCTAAATCTGCAGACATCCTGAGACTGTGCAAATACAGGGATATCCTCCTTAGTGAGATTTTGATGAATGGTCTCACTGAGTCACAGTTCAATTCAATTTGGAAAAAAGTTTCAGATATTCTTCTGCGCCTTGGGATGATGCAAGAGGATATTGACAAAGTGAAGGAGAATCCCATTGAGAATATCTCCCTTGATTACCATCAGCTATCTGTCTACCTAGGCATACCAGTACCAGAAATCATACAGAGGATGTTATCCTGCTATCAACAAGGTACTAAATGATTATTTACTTCAGCCAATAAACTTCCATTGATTGAATGTCTGCTCTGTGCCAGGCACAGTGCAAAGGGCAAGAGATTCAGTGAGCTCACGGTTTTGGGAAAATGGACTCATCAGGAAGGTAATAGAAATTATAGTGCTAGAGATGTTTCCAGAATACCATGGGAAATCCTAGGCTAAAGAAGTCCAAAAAAGCTTTCTGGAGAGTATCATAGTTAAAGAACTATTAATGGTGTGCAGAAGATAGTCAGGTGAAGCAGACTGAGAAGGATGTTTCAGAGGGAAACAAAAATAAAGGTATAGAAACATAAAAATATACTGCAGGCAACTAAAAAATGTTGGCTTCATTGAGATTAAAGTAGGGGAGAGTTCATAGAGTACATTCAAGAGGATTTTTTTGTCACATTAAGGAGTCCGCATTTTTCAGAAAGAAATTGTTGAAGACTTTTGAGTACAGTTTTATCACTTTAAGTGGAGTTTTATTCTCCAAAATTAATAAAGTTTAAAACCATGACATGTAAGTACTGTGTGGTTTCAAAGATGTTCGTTTAGACACAGTGTGGATGTATGTTTCTTCTACTTTCTAGCAGAACCTTGTTTAGTTTACAATTTTAGCAGCTATTCATTGGCTGTAGATAATTTTAAAAATCAGGTAACATTCATGCAAGTGTTTGTATTGGCCACTCCCAAACTTGTCTATTGATACGGAAAAGACTTCAGACCTCCTTTCCCACATCTCAGGATACCTTCTCAGCTATTCTTTTGGAAAGCAAAGTTCAAGGCATGACAACATCTCTGAAACCCTGCTGTGCTATTCAGGATGACTTCCTGGTCTCAAGTTATTTACAGCCTAATGAACAACTGATGACCACACTGATGCTATATAAACATACAACTGTAAAAGTTTCTAGTGAACTGGTCCAGATTTTCTTCAGAGATAATTGATGTGCCCAGTTTCAGTCCTGGTATTTACTAAGGCTCTGGAATACCTTTGTTTTCTTGCATAATCTAAGAATGAAAGAGGAGGACACTGAGTTTGATATATAAGAAAGTCAGGCAAGAATTTTTGACTTATAAATTAGGGTTTTAAAAAATACATTTACTCTTAGGATTTTAAATAATTCATGAGAATAGAGTATTTGAGAAAGAGTTTTGAGCACCCATTCAATTCAAAGCATTTTAAGCAGTTCTTACTCAAGTAGACTGAAGAGCTTATTGGTCAAGTCCCTTTACTAGAGGCTTTCTTACCATCTTATATTTCTTTCCTCAGCTATTCTAGTTGCTTTTTATTTGGATATCTGATAATTTGATTAACATCCATCATCCCACTAAATCTCCATGAAGATTGTCTTTTTTTCTTCACCATTCAATCTCTAGAGCTTAACACAGCCTGATATACATTGTAGGTGCTCAATAAATATTAATGGGCAAGGAGAGCAAGTGATGATCAGATAAATCAGATTGCTAAAAAGGTCCCAACTTTCAGTGGAGGTTTGCTGTGTAATTAACTATTATTTAATGGCCTTAGACGGTAAAGATAAGTATTCGTTGCTTGGTTTAAAGTGCTTGTGTTCTAGGCTTTATCTGTGATACCACATTTTTGTTTACTTTTTTTTCTCTAATCATGGGTTTATAACCTTTATGTGATAATCTAAAGATTGTGCCTTGTCTAAACTGGATTGATGAACAAAGCTGGTTATTTTTCCAGTTACTTACAGAATAAATTGGTGCAATATAAAAATATTCTGCCTTAATCCTAGCCAGACATTCATTTGTTGCATTTGCAATTGTACATCTAAAATTTTTCTTTATGTATTATAGGAATTGCTCTACAGTCAATAACAGGCAGTCAGCGTAAGTATATTTAGAAATAAAATGTGTAAATGACTTTTTAACAAGGGATACCTATGAAATTTTTATTTGATCAGATAAACTAAATGATAAACTATAATTATGAAGAACTTGGGCCAGGCGCAGTGGCTCACGCCTATAATCCCTGCACTTTGGGAGGCTGAGGCAGGTGGATCACAAGGTCAGGAGATCGAGACCATCTTGGCCAACATGGTGAAACCCCGTCTCTACTAAAAATACAAAAATTAGCCAGGTGTGGTGGCGGGTGCCTGTAGTCCCAGCTACTCAAGAGGCTGAGGCAGGAAAATTGCTTGAACACGGAAGGCAGAGGTTGCAGTGAGCCAAGATCACGCCACTGCATTCCAGCCTGGGCGACAGAGCGAGATTCAGTCTCAAAAAAAAAGAACTTGGAAAATGATGTGATCAAATCACCACTGGTCTGGCTGAATCGAGAATGAGCTTTATTCTGCCTTTGGCTTAGTGCATGTGCTTCAGGGTTTTCCCAAGGATGATGTTCTAACGTTTTACTCACAGAAACTTCAGCAGGCAAAAATACCTTCCTGCTTTCTCTGTTTGGTGTTTAGCGTGTATAACTTTATTTAGTCCATCTATTGTTTATAGCTATATACTTTTTTGCCAGGTGATAAGTTGTAATTGTTTAATTTCCATTTTTGTGCTATTTTTTAAGTGTAATTAATATTATTCAATTAAAATTATACTTAAAAAAAACACCACCACAGATTTGTTTGGGATAAAATGCTGGACTCTCTGGAGACCAGTCAGACAAAGTCCACAAGTTTTGAGACTGAGTCTCTGGGGCAATATCAAGGAGCAAAGTCTCAAAGAAAAGGTCACATAATAGGGGGCTCACACCCCTCTTATGAAAAAGAAAACAGAAAAAATAGATCTTTTGTCTTCTTTTTCTTTATATTTCAGATATATGTGCTAAAATAATACTAGTTGCATTATTAATAGGATCAAGGTCAGGACATGCAAAAAGTATTTAGAGTCTACTTAAGTTCTAGAGTATCTAATATCTAGAGTCTACCTAAGATTCCAGTAGGTAACATAGCACTCAGGTTCACACTGATTAGTTCCAGGCTGGTGTTTGTACATATTATTTGGTAATTGATAAATGAACATCACATTTTCATCGAGTAATTGAAAAGAGTAAGATATATTTTATTTCTGTTTTGTGAATGTTGCTTTTTTGGGCAAACATTATAACATTGATAAGAAGCTGAAATTGCTTTCATCTAGATTTTGAGAATTTTGTCTTTAATGTTTAGGTATTGAAATAGAAGAGTTACAGAATGAGGAAGAAGAACTAAGTCCACCTCTCATGGAGTACAATATAAATGTGAAATCACACCCTGAGATACAGTTTGCAGAAATTAATAAAGATGGGGCCTCAATACCCAGTGAATCTTCAACAGAATCTCTTAAAGATCTCCAGGAAGTATAAGCTCTCATTAATATTTGAGTTAGAAGAACTTATTCTGGGCCTTTAATTTGTTGCATGTGCTGTACTTAAAGCATCCCAGATAATTTTAGCTTATATTTTCATAGTGTTTATACAGAGCTCGAATTGGAATGGTCCTTTCCTTCCTTGCCTCAGTACTTCCTTCCATAATCTTTCCTGCCATAACCATTTATTTTGCCACCATTTCTTAAACACTTATGTGGCAGGCATTATGCTAGATTGTAATATGTTTTTTTAATCCCAGTTGAAGTGGACGTGGGAAGGTATTAGAAAGTAGAAGAAAGTATAGTCTAAAATAGAGAGGAAAGAAAGGAAGAGAAAAGTGGGATATTTCAAAACCATTTGCGCAGAGGTAGAATGAAATTCATCCAGAATGGAATCTCCGTATTTCTTTACAAATAAGTGGTAACAGTTATTATATAGTCACTAAATTATCCTTAGATCTTTCATCTTATAGGCATGAATATGTTGCTTTTTAAAAAGTGTCTTCCTCCTTTGTTACATCCATGTGTGTAAGTGAGCATCTGTGAACTTTTATCAGTAACCTACTTATTGACATTACGTGTTGTTCCTTTATTCATCAGTGATTATTTAAGGACAGAAGACTAGGATTAAAATAAAAATAATAAAAACAAAAATAATTGTTTCCATAGAATCTAGAAAGAAATATCTATAATATTAGAAAACAAAAGATCTCAGTGGTGAGAGGAAATATATTTTGCAAAATAACCCATTGGGCAATTTGAATTGCGTATTTAATAAATAATTTTTTACCTACTAGGTTAAGAGTAAACAAAGGAAAAAGAAGACTAAGAATAAAAAGGTAAGAGACTATAATAGCATTATAATACTGATTATGAACACTTGAGTTAAATACATGAATTCATTGTTAGAACTTAAATTAGTTCAAGTAGACATATAGCACAAATGATTCAATAGCTTACTGAGTATATGATTATAGAGAAGTCTACATATGTTATATCCTGAATGATTTTGAAGTACGAAATACAATTTCATACTTCACGTCCTTAAATTGTAATTTATACATTTGCATATATAAATATAGACTGAATTAGTCACATGGAAATTTCATTAATTTCTACATACCACTTATTTTTAAAATGCGTACTCATTGTTTTAAGAACAGCTTTTTGTCATGTCTTTATTGATATGTTTAGAAGCAGCTTTCAAAACTTTAAGAAATCTTGATTTTTTTCTTTATGTCTGAGACTACGCCAAAAATGCAATAATGTGCACAAAAAGGTACAAATACAAACTTCTTGCGTTGCTGCTTCTTTGATTTTGTCAGTTGCAAAATGAACAAGTCAGTATCTAGCACAGTTTTACCAGTGAGTCTCTTAATTGCTAGGAAAACTATAAGGGAAAGCCACATGTCTTTTTTTAATCAAGCATATAGCTAACCACCATGTTATGCAACTTTGTGGTGAAAAAAATTGTTTTCTAACCTGAAAAATATATTTAAAATCTTGATATATTCTGTATATTATAAATTGAGTGAGAATATTTGCCCAACCACAATCTGGTGAGCCCATGTTGTTAGTCATTTGAAAGTGTAAACAAATTGTAATCATTAATGAAACTTAAGACAATGAAGATAAATTTGTAAAACACGAAGTCAAGATTTAAAAAAGAATTCATATTCGAATCTGATGAGTAAAATATCACTATCATTGTTATATTTAACAATCATTTATTATAACATTTTACTTAAAAGTTATGAAAGTTAAATTTTATTTTTTAAAGACATGAGTATGGAGATTTTTCCTGACTTTTAGACAGTTCTTATCTGATAAAACAAACTAATTTGTTATTTTGATGATATTTTTAATTTTTGCCAAAGTATTGGTAAGTCATGGGTCTAATACTACATAAAACTGGCCAAGTAAATTCACAGCTGTCAAACCACCAAACTAAGTTGCAAAGGCATATAGTGTGTCTTGCCTTTACTGCCATAAAATTAAAATATGGTAATGCTCAAGCTCTCAAATTTTTGGATATAAAAAAGCCTCGTATGGCTGATATATTCATTGGCATAAAGTTGTCATGGGAGGAGCCAAAAGGGAATTTGAGAAATAATCCATTATGCTAGATGTGTTTATTGTGAACAACCAAAAGTCTTTTCAACTCAGGTATTCAAGTACACTAGAGCAAAGGCAGGAGTCAAGAATTCTAAATCATAGAATCAAATTGGTACTGGATATTAAGCATAAGGACAGACACTGAAACACAAAAATCTTAGTATACAGACAAGAAAGCTAAATGAATTCGTATATACAGCATTGTATCTGTAGAGAAGGAGACCCTGAAGTTTCTTGTATGCAAGAGATGGTAGAAAGTAATACTGTAATACTCTTAGTTTAATATGTTAAATGCCATTGATACTATCTTTATTTGGTATGTTGCCTTTATAGTTTTATTTTAATGAACATAAAATTTAGGGCTTTTAAGATTTTTTTCAAATTGTGATCTTCTTAACACTTCTTTTTCTGTGAGATTCTTAATGTATCAGTCTGACTTCTCCTTATATATAGGTTTTCAAGAACGCTTGTAGTTAGTGTAGAAATAAATTGGAATTATATACATTGTGTCTAAAGGTATATTAATACATACAGACACAGCCCCAATACTCACCTCTATCATCTGAATCAGTGATTTTCAAGTCATGTTTCAAGACTCAGTAGTAGATAATAAGACCAATTTAGTAGATCACAACTGCCGTTTTAAAAAAAGGAAATAGGAATAAAAAAAATACTAGAGTTCATCACATACAATATGAGTAAGTTTTATTTCATGGAACTTATATTTCAGTTTTATACTTAGGTATAAAAGTATATGCATAAGTGCATATGACATCATGATATTTCTTTAGTTATGATCAAAAATTTTTTGAGAAACACTGACCTAAATGTAATTATATTACTAGTATGTTGTTTTGATATAGTTGATATAGATTACTAATTCTTATGTTATTTTTCAGAATAAAGACTCAAAAGAAGACCAAGTGTAAGTATTAGTTTATTTAATTTTTAAATTTTTCTTAGTATTTTTAAGGCATACTTTCCTAATATGACACAGGCTTCCTTCCTTTGGGAAGTTTTCTCACTAAGAGAAGAAGGATAGTTCCTTGTCTTAATAATTAACAAGTTGCTGCTTTTTTATAGAAAGTAACAAAAAGTTAAATGATCGTTTAACATTTAATTATCATTTGCTTTGGAGGAATAGAACCCCTTACCATTTTTCTGTAAGGCTACTTGAGTCATTTTAAAATATAGTCTACATTGTAGTTACACTGTATTTTAGTCTAGACATTGTAGTCTAGACCAAACCTCAACTAAGACCTAATTTTAAAGGATGCATCACTCCTAGGTTTGTAGCCTAGGAGCAATAGGTTATGCCATATAGCCTAGGTGTGTAGTAGGCTATACCGTCTAGTTTTGTTATGTCCCAGTGACCCCTTTTACCAAAAAGTTTGGCTTTGTTGTTTTTAAGACTTAACCTGCATTTTTTTAATCCAGTTATTCACAGTGAATTTTGAACCTTTAATGGAAACATTTTAATGGCAAAATAATCACTGTATTTTGCATGCATTGTGCATGATTAATAACAGTGTAGTAGATGAAGGAAGGGGTGGAGACAGTCTAATGAAGAGATCATTATTCTTACCAAAAAGTTTGTTAATTGAATAGTAGTAACTTTGGAGAATTCTGAGGATATAAAGTAAGATATCTTTAAAACAGCAGTAAGAACATATTTTGTTAACTTTAAAGCTATCACTTGTAGTTGATATTTTCAATTGATGTGATCCACTTGGTATATAAAATAGTTCATCATTTAAGTTGTGTTTTCACTTTCTTTGGCAACAAGTTGAGCCACTGGAGCAATAGTTTTGTTTTGTTTTGTTTTTAGGCTGTGTCTATATGCCATAAATATAGCGTAATAAAAATGAAACAATGTCATCAATCACTTTGCTCATTTTGCTTACACAGTGGATCCAAATCTGGATGATGATCAGATCATCCAGGAAGCTTTGTCTTTAAATGAGAATTTTCAAATATACACAGAAGTAAAGAGAATAGTATATATACAATAACATATATACTTATAACTCTGATTCAACAATTATTTATGTTTTTCACATTTGTTTCATACTTCCTTTGACATTTTGTTCTTTATTGAAGTGTTTTCAATCCCAAACATCCTTGTAATTTCATCCCTTCATTCTTCAGTTTACATCTTAGAAATATGAACATCTTCCTATATTATCTCAATGCTGTTACTGTATAGTCTTGTACTGCCTAACAACATTTTGATCAAGGACAGACCTCAGATATGATGGTGGTCCCATAAAATTACAATGAAGCTAAAAAATTCCTATTGCCTAGTAGTGGTGTAGCTGTCATAACATTGTAGTGCTATTACTTTACTTTTTATAAATTTAGTGTAGCCTGAGTTTGTGGTGTTTATTATAAAGTCTACAGTAGTATACAATACTCACCTCTCATTCACTGACTCACCCAGAGCACCGTCCAGTCCTACAAGCTGCATTCATGGTAAATGCCCTATACAGGTGTACAATATGTTGTGTTTTATATTGTATTTTTACTGTAATTTTTCTATGTTTAGATACGTTTAAATACAGACATACTTACGTGTTACAACTGCCTATCATATTCAGTACAGTAATATGCTGTAACAGGTTTGTAGCCTAGGAGCAATATGTGTAGTAGGCTATACCATCTAGTTTTGTGTAGTAACACTCTATGATATGTTATGACAAAAGCGCTTAATGACACATTTCTCAGAAAGTATCCTTGTTGTTAAGCAATGCCTGAGTGTACTTTAAAAAATTTAGGAATAATCTTGGTGAGCTTTTCAAAAATACAAATTCATCTATACTTTTACAGTTGCAGGGGTGCCTAGAAACACTTAATTTTTAAAAGCTCTTCAGGTAGTGTAGAAAAGTAATTGAGTTTGAGAATCAGTGGTCTACACAAGCAATTGATTTCATCGAACTTTTCAGAATGTTTGGGTCACTCTAGAATACCTCAGTAATACCTAATTACTGCTTATATAGTGTTTTATGAATTATTCCACAAGCATTAATTTCATTTTTTTCTAGATCTCAAAGTGTTCTAAAAAAGTAATAATGTATCTTAGAGTTTCTATTCACTAGTTAAATAGAGTCATATCACACTCTAAGTAAAAATACTCCTATTCTTGTTGCCATTCAAGGAGATTAGGAAGGAAATTTAGAGCTACTAAGTAGTAGGCCAAGTGAAAGGACAGTAGCATGCAATTAAATTTTAGAAAAAAAGTGTAGAAATTGGTTAATTGCCATTGTGTGTGTGTGTGTGTATATATATATATATATGTAGTATTTTCATTTTTTTAAAGTGGTCTCTGTTAGTAGTGTAGTTACTGAAATCCATGTTGTTACTGTAGTTCTTTTTAAAAGTTCTGTTACAAAAGAAACCTCCATTTTACAGTCTATTTTATGATGCTGTTTTCAACTCTCTATTTAAACGTACATTGGACCTAATCACTGAAGTTGCTTAAACCAACCTACTTGTCAAGAAAATTAAGGGGGAATAAAGAATGTTATGATGGTAAAATAATATAGCAGATGTGGAAATGCTTGCCAATATTTCTGAAAGTACTGTTTTCCAAAGCAACTGATGTAACTAGTTATAATTTGTAAAGTGAACTCTGTAGTGTCATAATTCTTGAAAACAGTGGCATGAACAGAATTAAATAGGTACCTTGATTGAGTGCTACTTTAAATATGCTAATATTCATTATGAATCTTCAAAAGAAAGACTCAGTATGAGCACTATCCAAACTTCCTTTGATCATGAACCCTTCTAATGCTGAGCATCTTATGAAACCAGTACAATACTAACTTTGGAAGCAATAGCTTAGATGAAAATTAGTGTACAATTGTAAAAGCTCACATTGATTATGTCACGACTACAGCCCATATATGGTAGAAAAGGAAGAGCAGTTGAGGAAAGAACAAGCAAATCCACACTCAGTCAGTAGACTTATAAAAGATGATGCAAGTGATGTTCAAGAGGATTCTGCAACGGAAGACAAGTTCTATAGCCTGGATGAATTGCATATTCTGGACATGATAGAGCAGGTAAGCATGATTAGAGAGGGTGCCTGCCTTCTCTTATTGTTATCTGGTTTTTCCTGTGACTCTTTAAACAGCATGACCCTTTGAAAAGCCCAGTGGTTTATACTGTTTGTGAGGAGAAAGAGAAAAGCATAAAAGGTAAGGAGGGATATATGAAGGAAAATAGAATAAGGAAAAAAAAAGAACGCCTAGGAGCTGGAAACTTCACTTTAGCCCTCAAACCATTTCCTGGCTTTAATTATAGGGCAAAGTTGATTACAAATGCATTTCTTGCAAACGTTTTTCGAATACCACAAAGGAAAAAAAAAGACTAGCATAATCCTACTAGATTACATGTCATGAGAAAAATAGTTTTGTAATATAAAGCTGCTTTCATTTTTAAAAATTAAATATGATTGTTACCATAAAATGTCTACAGAAAATATTGATGTATAATCATTTTTTTTTCTGGCTCCATTCCTGGTAGTTGTCACTGCTTGGAATGATGTACCTATATGTGAAGAGGCATGTGAACATGATTTAAGTGCTCAATAGCAAATGAAATAATTTTTTAAAAAACAATTTTTTTACCTACTAATGAGAATTCAGTGATAACCTGCTCTGCTGTTTAAATATAGTGGTATGTAATATGTAGGAATACTCATTGTCTAAGGGTACAGTTAGTGCAAATGATTCCCTGGCTGATAGTACAACATTCATATAATTGTCATACCTTTTTTCTCCTAATTAGAATATGTACATTTTAACTGAAATGACATATTCTTAGCTTTGGATGTCACACTACAGTTTAAATATGGGATCTCTGGTTTTCATTCTATAGCCATGAGACTATGGGAACTCAAAGATAGAATTAAAATGTCACATACCTTTAAAAAAAGTTTATTCATTTATTCAAAACCCATTTATCACCTGCATATTGTGTCAAGAGCTATGCTAAGACAAAGTTTCTACAATCTATGGATAATGTTTACAATCTAGTGGATAAGTTGAACATTAAACTCAGATGATACAGTGTAATTAAGTGTTTGGGCAATTAAGACTGCCTTAGAATGCAGGCTCCTCCACTTACTGTCTATGTGATTTGGGGCAAGTTACTCAATATTTTATCATCTCTAAAATGGAAATAATGACTGCCTATGTCATTTGGTTCTTACAACAATAAAAGCGTTACCCTTACAAAGAAAATGCTAAAGAAATGGTAAGCGGGGGGTGGAGCCAAGATGGCCGAATAGGAACAGCTCCAGTCTACAGCTCCCAGCGTGAGCGATGCAGAAGATGAATGATTCCTGCATTTCCAACTAAGGTACTGGGTTCATCTCACTGGGGATTGTTGGACAGTGGGTTCAGGACAGTGGGTGCGGCACACCGAGTGTGAGCCGAAGCAGGGCGAGGCATCACCTCACCTGGGAAGCGCAAGGGGTCAGGGAATTCCCTTTCCTAGCCAAGGAAAGGGTGACAGACGGCACCTGGAAAATCGGGTCACTCCCACCCTAATGCTGTGCTTTTCTGACGGTCTCAGCAAACGGCACACCAGGATATTATATCCCATGCCTGGCTTGGAGGGTCCCACGCCCACGGAGCCTCACTCATTGCTAGCACAGCAGTCTGAGCAAACTGCATGGTGGCAGCGAGGCTAGGGGAGGGGCGTCTGCCATTGCCAAGGCTTGAGTAGGTAAACAAAGCGGCCGGGAAGCTCAAACTGGGTGGAGCCCACCGCAGCTCAAGGAGGCCTCCCTGCCTCTGTAGACTCCACCTCTAGGGGCAGGGCATAGGCAAACAAAAGGCAGCAGAAACCTCTGCAGACTTAAATGTCCCTGTCTGACAACTTTGAAGAGAGTAGTGGTTCTCCCAGCACATAGCTTGAGATCTGAGAATGGACAGACTGCCTCCTCAAGTGGATCCCTGAACCCTGAGTAGCCTAACTGGGTGGCATCCCCCAGTAGGGGCAGACTGACACCTCACACGGCTGGGTACCCCTCTGAGGCAAAACTTCCAGAGGAACGATCAGGCAGCAACATTTGCTGTTTACCAATATCTGCTGTTCTGCAGCCTCCACTGCTGATACCCAGGCAAACAGGGTCTGGAGTGGACCTCCAGCAAACTCCAACAGACCTGCAGCTGAGGGTCCTGACTGTTAGAAGGAAAGCTAACAAACAGAAAGGGCATCCACACCAAAACCCCATCTGTACGTCATCATCATCAAAGACCAAAGGCAGATAAAACCACAAAGATGGGGAAAAAACAGAGCAGAAAAACTGAAAATTCTAAAAATCAGAGTGCTTCTCCTCCTCCAAAGGAACACAGCTCCTCACCAGCAACAGAACAAACCTGGACGGAGAATGACTTTGACGAGTTGAGAGAAGGCTTCAGACGATCAAACTACTCCGAGCTAAAGGAGGAAGTTCGAACCCATGGCAAAGAAATTAAAAACCTTGAAAAAAATTAGACGAATGGCTAACCAGAATAACCAATACAGAGAAGTCCTTAAAGGACCTGATGGAGCTGAAAACCACAGCACAAGAACTCTGTGACGAATGCACAAGCCTCAGTAGCCGATTCACTCAACTGGAAGAAAGGGTATCAGTGACGGAAGATCAAATGAATGAAATGAAGTGAGAAGTTTAGAGAAAAAAGAATAAAAAGAAACGAACAAACCTCCAAGAAATATGGGACTATGTGAAAAGACCAAATCTACGTCTGATTGGTGTACCTGAAAGTGATGGGGAGAATGCAACCAAGTTGGAAAACACTCTGCAGGATATTATCCAGGAGAACTTCCCCAATCTAGCAAGGCAGGCTAGATTGTATTCAAACTTAGGAAATACAGAGAATGCCACAAAGATACTCCTCGAGAAGAGCAACTCCAAGACACATAATTGTCAGATTCACCAAAGTTGAAATGAAGGAAAAAATGTTAAGGGCAGCCAGAGAGAAAGGTCGGGTTACCCACAAAGGGAAGCCCATCAGACTAACAGCTGATCTCTTGGCAGAAACTCTACAAGCCAGAAGAGAGTGGGGGCCAATATTCAACATTCTTAAAGAAAAGAATTTTCAACCCAGAATTTCATATCCAGCCAAACTAAGCTTCATAAGTAAAGGAGAAATAAAATCCTTTACAGACAAGCAAATGCTGAGAGATTTTTGTCACCACCAGGCCTGCCCTAAAAGAGCTCCTGAAGGAAGCACTAAACGTGGAAAGGAACAACCAGTACCAGCAACTGCAAAAACATGCCAAATTGTAAAGACCATCAATGGTAGGAAGAAACTGCATCAACTAACGAGCAAAATAACCAGCTAACATCATAATGACAGGATCAAATTCACACATAACAATATTAACCTTAAACGTAAATGGGCTAAATGCTCCAATTAAAAGACACAGACTGGCAAATTGGATAAAGAGTCAAGATCCATCAGTGTGCTGTATTCAGGAAACTCATCTCACGTGCAGAGACACACATAGGCTCAAAATAAAGAGATGGAGGCAGATCTACCAAGCAAATGGAAAACAAAAAAACGCAGGGGTTGCAATCCTAGTCTCTGATAAAACAGACTTTAAACCAACAAAGATCAAAAGAGACAAAGAAGGTCTTTACATAATGGTAAAGGGATCAATTCAACAAGAAGAGCTAACTATCCTAAATATATATGCACCCAATATAGGAGCACCCAGATTCATAAAGCAAGTCGTTAAAGACCTACAAAGAGACTTAGACTCCCACACAATAATAATGGGAGACTTTAACACCCCACTTCAACATTAGATCAATGAGACAGAAAGTTAACAAGGATATCCAGGAATTGAACTCAGCTCTGCACCAAGCGGACCTAATAGATATCTATAGAACTCTCCACCCCAAATCAACAGAATATACATTTTTCTCAGCACCACACCACACCTATTCCAAAATTGACCACATAGTTAGAAGTAAAGCACTCCTCAGCAAATGTAAAAGAACAGAAATTATAATAAACTGTCTCTCAGACCACAGTGCAATCAAAGTAGAACTCAAGATTAAGAAACTCACTCAAAACCGCTCAACTACATGGAAACTGAACAACCTGCTCCTGAATGACTACTGGGTACATAACGAAATGAAGGCAGAAATAAAGATGTTCTTTGAAACCAACGAGAACAAAGACACAACATACCAGAATCTCTGGGACACATTTAAAGCAGTGTGTAGAGGGAAATTTATAGCACTAAATGCCCACAAGAGAAAGCAGGAAAGATCTAAAATTGACACCCTAACATTACAATTAAAAGAACTAGAGAAGCAAGAGCAAACACATTCAAAAGCTAGCAGAAGGCAAGAAATAGTCTAACTAAGATCAGAGCAGAACTGAAGGGGATAGAGACACAAAAAACCCTTCAAAAAATCAATGAATCCAGGAGCTGGTTTTTTGAAAAGATCAACAAAATTGATAGACCGCTAGCAAGACTAATAAAGAAGAAAAGAGAGAAGAATCAAATAGACACATTAAAAAATGATAAAGGGGATATCACCACCGATCCCACAGAAATACAAACTACCATCAGAGAATACTATAAACACCTCTACGCAAATAAACTGGAAAATCTAGAAGAAATGGATAAATTCCTCGACACATACACCCTCCCAAGACTAAACCAGGAAGAAGTTGAATCTCTGAATAGACCAATAACAGGCTCTGAAATTGAGGCAATAATTAATAGCTTACCAACCAAAAAAAAGTCCAGGACCAGATGGATTCACAGCCGAATTCTACCAGAGGTACAAGGAGGAGCTGGTACCATTCCTTCTGAAACTATTCCAATCAATAGAAAAAGAGGGAATCCTCCCTAACTCATTTTATGAGGCCAGCATCATCCTGATACCAAAACCTGGCAGAGACATAACAAAAAAAGAGAATTTTAGACCAATATCCCTGATGAACATCGATGCAAAAATCCTCAATAAAATACTGGCAAACTGAATCCAGGAGCACATCAAAAAGCTTATCCACCATGATCAAGTGGGCTTCATCACTGGGATGCAAGGCTGGTTCAACATACGCAAATCAATAAATCCAGCATATAAACAGAACCAAAGACAAAAACCACATGATATCTCAATAGATGCAGAAAAGGCCTTTGACAAAATTCAACAACGCCTTCATGCTAAAAACTCTCAATAAATTAGGTATTGATGGGACGTATCTCAAAATAATAAGAGCTATCTATGACAAACCCACAGCCAATATCATACTGAATGGGCAAAAACTGGAAGCATACCTTTTGAAAACTGGCACAAGACAGGGATGCCCTCTCTCACCACTCCTATTCAACATAGTGTTGGAAGTTCTGGCCAGGGCAGTCAGGCAGGAGAAGGAAATAAAGGGTATTCAATTAGGAAAAGAGGAAGTCAAATTGTCCCTGTTTGCAGATGACATGATTGTATGTCTAGAAAACTCCATCGTCTCAGCCCAAAATCTCCTTAAGCTGATAAGCAACTTCAGCAAAGTCTCAGGATATAAAATCAATGTGCAAAAATCACAAGCATTCTTATACACCAATAACAGACAGACAAACAGAGAGCCAAGTCAGGAGTGAACTCCCATTCACAATTGCTTCAAAGAGAATAAAATACCTAGGAATCCAACTTACAAGGGATGTGAAGGACCTCTTCAAGGAGAACTACAAACCACTGCTCAACAAAATAAAAGAGGATACAAAGAAATGGAAGAACATTCCATGCTCATGGGTAGGAAGAATCAATATTGTGAAAATGGCCATACTGCCCAAGGTAATTTATAGATTGAATTCCATCCCCATCAAGCTACCAATGACTTTTTTCACAGAATTGGAAAAAAACCACTTTAAAGTTCATATGGAGCCAAAAAAGAGCCTGCATTGCCAAGTCAATCCTAAGGCACAAGAACAAAGCTGGAGGCATCACGCTACCTGACTTCAAAGTATACTACAAGGCTACAGTAACTAAAACAGCATGGTACTGGTACCAAAACAGAGATATAGACCAATGGAACAGAACGGAGCCCTCAGAAATAATGCCACATATCTACAACTATCTGATCTTTGACAAACCTGACAAAAACAGAAATGGGGAAAGGATTCCCTATTTAATAAATGATGCTGGGAAAACTGGCTAGCCATATGTAGAAAGCTGAAACTGGATCCCTTCCTTACACCTTGTACAAAAATGAATTCAAGATGGATTAAAGACTTAAATGTTAGACCTAAAACCATAAAAACCCTAGAAGAAAACCTAGGCAATACCATTCAGGACATAGGCATGGGCAAGGACTTCATGTCTAAAACACCAAAAGCAATGGCAACAAAAGCCAAAATTGATAAATGGGATCTAATTAAACTAAAGAGCTTCTGCACAGCAAAAGAAACTACCATCAAAGTGAACAGGCAACCTACAGAATGGGAGAAAATTTTTGCAACCTACTCATCTGACAAAGGGCTAATATCCAGAATCTGCAATGAACTCAAACAAATTGACAAGAAAAAAACAACCCCATCAACAGGTGGGCAAAGGATATGAACAGACACTTCTCAAAAGAACACATATATGCAGCCAAAAGACAGATGAAAAAATACTCATCATCACTGGCCATCAGAGAAATGCAAATCAAAACCACAATGAGATACCATCTCACACCAGTTAGAATGGCAATCATTAAAAAGTCAGGAAACAACAGGTGCTGGAGAGGATGTGGAGAAATGGGAACACTTTTACACTGTTGGTGGGACTGTAAACTAGGTCAACCATTGTGGAAGTCCATGTGGCGATTCCTCAGGGATCTAGAACTAGAGATACCATTTGACCCAGCCATCCCATTACTGGGTATATACCCAAAGGATTATAAATCATGCTGCTATAAAGATACATGCACACGTATGTTTATTGCAGCACTATTCACAATAGCAAAGACTTGGAACCAACCGAAATGTCCAACAATGATAGACTGGATTAAGGAAATGTGGCACATATACACCATGGAATACTATGCAGCCATAAAAAATGATGAGTTCATGTCCTTTTTAGGGACATGGAAGAAGCTGGAAACCATCATTCTCAGCAAACTATCGCAAGGACAAAAAACGAAACACCACATGTTCTCACTCATAGGTGGGAATTGAACAATGAGAACACATGGACACAGGAAGGGGAACATCACACATCGGGGACTGTTGTGAGGTGGGGGGAGGGGGAAGAGATAGCATTATGAGATATACCTAATGTTAAATGACGAGTTAATGGGTGCAGCACACCAACATGGCACATGTATACATATGTAACAAACCTGCACATTGTGCACAAGTACCCTAAAACTTAAAGTATAATAAAAAAAAAAAGAAATGGTAAGCATGCAGGTAGTGGTATCCAGCAGTAGCAGCAACAGGCAAGTAACTGGTACTGTTTATTAAATGCTGTAATTGAGGGGAGGTGGGTTTATCTAAATTGAGTGTTTGACTTGAGACAAAAAACATGAAAGGAGTTAGATGGCAACTTTAAATCCCTTTCAAATAACTAAACTTTTTTTTTTGAGGAAAATAATACATGCATATTTCCTGTGCTCAATAGGGCTCAGCTGGCAAAGTAACTACAGACTGTGGAGAAATTGAAAAGGAAAGGCTTGCTCGTCAAAGGCAGCTTTATAAATTGCACTATCAGTGTGAAGTAAGTATTTTTGCCATTAGATCTGATGGAAGTGAGAAGCATTTCAAATATTAAACTTACTGGTGCTTTCTGTTTGAAAAGAACTTAGTTTGCTTTTTTCTTTCAATTTCTGGTGACTTGAACATAATTATCTGAAATAATATTTTTTATTGATCAGGATTTCAAAAGACAGTTGAGAACAGTGACTTTTCGGTGGCAAGAAAACCAAATGCAGATTAAAAAGAAAGACAAAATTATCGCATCTCTTAATCAACAAGTTGCTTTTGGAATCAATAAGGTTTCCAAGTAAGTGTAAATCTTTTGATAAAGGGAAATTCTGCGCCGTAATAAACAGTATCTTTAATAGTTAATCCCTGCATAACCACTAGGTGGCACTGTGACTACACATTAGGAACTCCAACCACACGACTGCACTTGTTTAAAAACCAACCATATTTTTGTCTTGCCAACTGGATTGAGAAATAAGCAGCTGCTCACACTATATATCAAGCTTTTCATGTATTGGCTGAACAAGTGTGAAAATAATAGAATTACATGAGAAAGATAATTAACTTTCAGGTCATGACTCTAATTTGTAAAAATGTGACCAATGATTGGCTGTTTCTATATAGTATATGAGTACATTCCTTAAAGACACCAAGGAATCAGTTGATTGTATTTTTATGTTGGTCTTTCATTTGTGTTCTAAGCCTGCGAGATTGAAAACAAATCTTTTTGTTTGTTTGTTTGACTGGGAGAGACTCTTTCCCCCCTTACCCCAATCTCTTTTCTCCTAAACCTGAAGTATTAAACGCCTTCAGACCAAAAATTCTGACTGACTTAGGGAAAAATTAGTAACCTGCTTTGTTCTTTTTGTACTAATCACTGCTTCCAACCTGTATTTGTTTAAATAGTAGCATAGTTTGTAGCACATTATTTTAATAAACAGTAATACCATAAGACACCAGCCATCCAAGAAGTCTAGTTTAAAATCCATTGCAGTTTCTAGAATGCTGATAGGGAGAATAGAAAAGTGCTTCGAATGTCTTTGAGTGGGGAGTCCAAGATATTTCTTATAAATTGGGGAAATATTTGCCAGAGATTTAGGTCTTAATTTTTCTCTCATATATTGTATCTACTACATGAAGGGGTTATCAGGAAGAACTAGGTGCCATAGTTCTGACAACATAATTTCACTCACAAACATTGTCAGACTTACCCTGACTAGAGTTAGAGAGATCCTTCAAGTTCAGAAGGCTATGAGGACTTAAGAAAACTTAGACAAACGAAGCTGGCTGCAATCACTTAAGAAACTTTACTTTAGGCCGGATGCGGTGGCTCATGCCTGTAATCCCAGCACTTTGGGAGGCTGAGGCGGGTGGATCACTTGAGGTTGGGAGTTCGAAACCAGCCTGACCAACATGGAGAAACCCCATCTCTACTAAAAATACAAAATTAGCCAGGCATGGTGGCGCATGCCTGTAGTACCAGCTACTCGGGAGGCTGAGGCAGGAGAATCGCTTGAACCCAGGAGGCGGAGGTTGCGGTGAGCCGAGATCGTGCCATTGCACTCCAGTCTGGGGAACAAGAGCAAAACTCTGTCTCAAAAAAAAAAAAAAAAAAGAAACTGTACTTCAGCATTCAAAACTTCATCTTTTAGCCTAAAGGGGATGACCAGTCCAGAAATATGTCATATAATATCAAAGATTAGAAAAGCATTGCCATCAATGCAGATGAGCTACCTCTCTTCCATCTGAAGATATCTCTCCGCAACTCTTTACCGCTGACCCATGCACTCTTACATGCTTCAGGCTATAAGCAGTCCACTTTTGCTGATGCATATGTCTTCACAAAATGAACATTTCGTGTTGGGCATTCACCAAACATTTATCAAGGGCCTACTATACTAGAAAACTTATGGAAGGCACATGTAGAAGATACCAAGATGTGTGAGACATTCATTATGATCTAATGGAGAGTGTAGATTAACATGTAAGGATAAAATTACATAAAACAGAGACTTCCAGGTCCACCAAAATGTATAGTCCTATTCCTCACAGCTGTTTCTTCTTGAAACTTAAACACCCTGGATATAGCACAACAGACAAGCATAGGAACACTCTAGAAGACGGAATAAGAAAGCATACTGTCTAAAGACATTGAGACTTGAGGAATGAGCTGGCAGTAAATTTTCTCTTTTGCCTCCCATATATCTCGGGACACTGCAGAAGCCTTCAACCTGGAATTGCTAATAAGCACAGGGGGAGAAAAACTCTAGAAAAGCCTGTCCCTTCTAGCCAAAGGATCAGTAAAAGGAAATTATAACAATAGAAAGGCTTTTTGACAATACCCACCCTACTGCAGCCACACACCAGTGGCCCCACACCACCCCTTGGAAGTAGGCAGTACATGCTGATTCTCCTACCTAACATAAGTAAGTAGCAGCAATCTTATTTTCCTGCTGGGGTAGTGTTGGCAGTACTAAGCAAGCAGCTGACTTCCAAGTTCCACTGGGGAGAAGGAGACAGTGCTTTAATTCCTCTGCCAGGATGTTTCAGTGTGGTCCAGCTGAAAGCTGAACCTCTGCTGCTACCCAGCACCAATGTTACTTAAGCCAGTCTGAGACAAAACTAATCAATACTAGGCTTCATCCTTACTCCCTCTCACTAGGAATTAAGTCTTCACCCATGGGGCTAGTTGGCATTCCCTTTTCCCCCCTTCCCTCAGCTGGTGCCAGAAGGGCACAACAGGGAGCTGAACTTCTGCCTCCACCCTGCAGCAACAAAGTATTGTCAGTCCTTTGCTTTCTCCTTTCCTAATGTCAGCAGGGCCCAGCAAGGAACTGATCTTATATTCTACTTGGAGGCAAAAAGGCAGTGTGAGCTGGTGCTCCACTTTCATGGGAAGGTGTCAGTTGGACTGGGAGGGGAGCTGAACTTGTACATCTCTCGTCTGCATTGAGGCAGTGTGAGTCAGTGCCCACTTTTCCTGGGGTGCTTTTGGTAGAGCTCAGTGCAAAGCCATGCATACACACCTCCTTGGCTTTTACATTATACCTCAACAGGAGACTGCCTGCTAAAAATAGGAAGATTAAATAGAACCCAGAGTCTCATAATCAAAATATCTAGGCTACATTAGAAAACATAGATCATACCAAGAACCAGGAAATTCAGACAAGAAAGGCAAAAGACCAACAAATGACAATATTAATATTATTCAGATATTGGAATTATCTGACAAAGATTTTAAAGCAACCATCATAAAAATGCTTCAACAAAATTGAATAATCTTGAGACAAATGAAAACCTAGAATATCTCAGTAAGGAAATAAGTTATAATAAAGAATGAAAATTATATACTAGAAAATACAGTGATTGAAATTAAAACTTGCTGGATATAATCACTAGTAAAGTGGAGATGACAGAGGATTGAATCAGTGAACTTGGGGACAGATGAATAGAATGAACTCAATCTGAAGAACAAAGAGAAAATAGACTGGGAGAAAAAAATTAAAAAGAGTCTAAAGGACCTTTGAGCCAATAACAAAAGAGCTAAAGTACTTGTCACTGGAATTTCAAAAAGAGAGCAGAATGAGAGAGAGACTGAAAAAGTATTCAAAGAAATACTGAAATTTCCCCAAATTTGATGAAATGTATAAATTTACAAATTCAGAAACTAAGTGAACCCCGAATAGCAAAAACTCAAATCCATGCTAAGACACATCATAACTTAACTTCTGAAAACAAAAGACAAAGAAAAGGCTTGAAAACAGGCGGAGAAAAACATTACTTATGAGAACAGTAATTTGAATGACAACAGATTTTTCATTTGAAACCATGAAGGCCAGAATGAAGTGGCAGTTTATTCAATTACCGAAAGAAAAGAGCAGAACCATGAATCCTGTATTTAGCAAAAAATATTCTGTAGGAATAGAAGGAAATAAAGACAGTCTCAGACAATGGAAAATTATAAGAATTTATTGCTAGCAAATTCATATATCTTACCGTTAAAGTATGGCTATAGGAAGGTCTCTAAACTTTAAAAATATATATATAGTAGAAGCTTGAGACTGGAGAAAGGAAAGAAGACCATCAGAATGAGTAAAGAGTAAGATAAATAATAAGAAGTTGTCCTAATTAATTTCTTAAATCATATTTGATGGTTGAAGCAAAAATTTTAACACCATCTCGTGGAATTCAATGTATGTAGAAGAAACACAGTATATTTGAAAAGTGAGGAGGGTAAAGGCACCTAAATGAGAATAAAGCTAGGGATATATCATGCAGACGTTTATTAAAAAAAGTAAGAATGGCTATATTAAAATCAGATTAAATGGACTTCAGAAGAAAGAAGACTGTTGGACACAAAGAGGGACATTACATAATGATGAAAGGATCAATCCACAAGAACCTCAAGGTATATGTACCAAAAACAGCCTGAAAACACATGAAGTAAAACCTGATAGAGCTGAAAGGAGAAATGGAAAAGTTTACCATTATAATTGAACACTTCAAACTCCACTCTCAATTTATAGTACTACTAAACAGAAAATCAGCAAGGATATAGAAGACCTCAGTAACCACCATCAACCAGCAGGACCTAACTGATATTTATAGAACACTCCACCCGACAACAGTAGAATACACATGCTTTCAAGTGACCACAGGATGTATCTACCAAGATAGACAATATCCTGGGCCATAAAACAAACCTCAACAACAAATTTAAGAGTTGAAATCATACAAAGCATGTTCTCAGGTCACAATGGAGTCAAATTAAACATCAGTAACGGAGAGATACCAAGAAACCTCCAAAGGCCTGGAAACTACGCAACCCATGTCTAAATAATCCATGGGTCAAAGAAGAGCTCTCAAGAGAAAATACATCGAATTTACATGAAAATACAATATGTCAAATTTGTGCCACACAGCTGAGGCAGTGCTGAGATTATAACACTAAATACACCCATTAGAAAAAGAGAAAAGTCTTCAGTGGATAATCCAAGCTCTCACTTCAAGATCCCAGAAAAAGAAAACCAAAATAGACTCAAAGCAAGCAGGAGGAAATAAGTTATAAAGATTAGAAATAATGGGAGCAGGATGCAGTGGTGCACACCTGTAGTCCCAGCTACTTGAGAGGCTGAGATGGGAGGATTGCTTGAACCCAGGAGTTACAGTTCAGCATGGGCAACATAGCAAGGCTCCATTTCAAAAAAAAAAAAAAAAGAAACTGAGAAAGAATGAGTTGGAAAAAGAAAAATAGTAGAGAAAATCCATGAAACAAAAAGCTGTGTCTTTGAAAAGGTCAATAAAATTGACAAACCTCTAGCAAGACTGACAATATAAAAGACATAAATTACTACCATCTGGAATGAAACAGTGATATGTATCACTGCAAATACTACAAACACTGCAGACATCAGAAGATTATGCTGATTGAAAAAAGCCAGTTCCAAAAGCTTATATATGTTTCCATTTGCTGAACATTCTTGAAATGACAAAATTATAAAAATGGAAAACAGATTAGTGGTTCCAAGGTTATAAGAAGGGGATGAGAGTGGAAGGGAAGTGGTTGTGGCTTTAAAAGGGCAAAATGAAGGATCCCTGTGGTGATAGAACAGTTCAGTATCTTGACTGTATTACCATCAATATTCTGGTTATGGTATTATACAGTAGTTTTGCAAGATGTTACCATGGGGAGAAATTGGGGAAAGGATACATGGGTTCTTTGTGTATTATTTCTTATACATGCATATGAATTTACAATTATCTCGAAATAAAAAGTTTAACTATTTTAAAAAGTACATAATGAAAAACTGTCAAACAAGAGTATACTTAGTGGAAATTTTGTAGGGTAGAGAGAATACTTTTTTGATTGTTGTGATAAGGAACTTCCTTCAATGAAGAACTTTGTTAAAGACATAGTACTGAACCTAGGCACTGAAAGTTAGGTGGGATGAGATGGAAGAAAAGACAGGGCATCAAGGCAGAATGGACATAATGACTACTCTGTGTTCTCATATAAGCTTTTGAACATTTTCTTCGTTTAATTCATCTGGACATTGCCCAAGAGTATGTGATAAAATATAAATATTCTTTAATTGTAAATGTTGGTTTCTTTCATCTTAGAATATGGAGACTAGAAAGCAAAAATGGCGTGGTTTTTTTGGCCTAATTCAATTTGGTATGTGCAGTAAATGTTTGGCAAATATTTGTTGATGACAGTTGAAGTGTTAACAAAGAAGATTTTATGGAAGTGACTTAACTTTGGATAAACTACAATAAGCAGTTAGTAATATGTCA
The DNA here is from genome assembly GCF_028858775.2 of Pan troglodytes. Lineage (NCBI taxonomy): Eukaryota > Metazoa > Chordata > Mammalia > Primates > Hominidae > Pan > Pan troglodytes. The sequence goes on from NC_086015.1 coordinate 112,005,625, forward strand.
AGAAACTGCTGTCAACAGTCTATAATAAAACTTGATAGTCAGCTAGAGTTAACTTGAGAACTTTAGATTTTTTAGAAAGAAAATCTAGTAATTTCATTCTGTTATATTAAACATGAGAAAAAGACTGAGAAGTTAAGACTGCCTGAACATACGTAACTGGCTCTTATCTGAGCTGGATAATAAGAACTATGCCTACCTTATCCTCTGTTGTTTAAGAGTCTAGGTGTTCTGAATTCCCCACTAGTTATGTCTACTCTTATTGCCCACTCTAAACTAGAGCTGGGTAAAATATTGAAGTAATGGAAGTATACAAAGGAAAACAAGATGGCAGTCTTACAAATTTTACTGCTTTTCAACTCTGTCAACATATTCCTATATATTACAGTAATGAAGCTTGTATTTCTTAATATTTCACTTGAGAACATGACCTCTTTTGTACAGAAAGAGACCTGGTTTCTTTTCACTGTATTCTCAGACCAACAAAACATTAACTATAAGTCTCTAAGTCTTCTAAGAAGCTTAGAATAAAGATGAATGGGTAGTCTCTGAAATCTAGTAGTGAGCAATCCATCCAACATTAAAGTCGTCATTTCAAAGATGTATTATTCCAACCAAAACTCTTCCATTTATCCCAAGAGTTTCAACATATTAGAGACTTAAAGAGAAATGTGCTTTTATTATAAATCTTTTCATATTGAAGTTAATTACTAGGTTTATGTAAAAGCTTGGTTGTGAAAAGAAATACAGCAGCATAAGGGAGGAACATCAGAAATCTGGTATGTGAATATATGTCAACCAAAAAGTATATGCGTTTCTCTTAGTTTCTTACATATTAATTTTGAAGCTGATCACAGGCTATAGATTCTGATTTATACAAAATTTTTACCCATTCTTTCCATGATAAGATCATGTGAGTGACCCCCAGGTGATAATTCATAGTTTTAATTAAAATTTGCATTTGTACACAGCCTCATCACTTCAATATTTAAGGTTTGATTTCCTTTAGACCTTAAATCTTTCATAATTTGCATGACTTGATATAATACCACTTTAAGGAACTTAAAGTTCACAATCTCACAACAGGCTTAGAAAATCAGAAGATACCATCTCTGTTTTCTAGTAGGTAAGCTGAAGCATGAAGAGCTAGAGACATTTTTCCAAGTCATTGCGCGGAGGATGCAAGATAACACTTCTCTTTTGCTTTCTAATTTACTGAATTAGAACTTAGTTCCCCTTTCTTTGGGAAGTCAGTAAATCAGACATCAGAAACAAGATACATTTCAAAAGGACCAGGTATAGGAGTTCAGTTGTATTCAGGCTCAAGATTTGTGGCCCCAAATGACATACTTTATCTCCTCCACAGCTGTAGTTAGAGCTCTTCTGACTGTGTTAATGAGAAATAATTTCTAACATCTTTTGACTTTCTTACTTCTTTGCTTAGATTACAGCGTCAAATCCATGCTAAAGATAATGAAATCAAGAACCTTAAAGAGCAACTTTCTATGAAAAGGTACAAACTTAGCTTTTTCTTTGGGTGCACTCTCTCTGGAACTGTATTTCACTCAACACTTTCTGGCTGGCATATTGATGTAATTTATCGTTCAAAGTGGGGTACTTTTGAGGCTGATATTGAACAGTATTAATAATACACTGGGACAAAAGGTGTAAACTGGGAGTATCTTAGGCAAATAGGGAGGTATGGTCACTTTAGCTCTGACTCTAGAAAACTGCTAGAAGAATCTGTATCAGCAAAGTTACAGTCCCAGATCAAACTACTGCCAGAGATTAGACCTTAAGAGTTACCCCAATCAGTACTATTAGATGTGACTGCTTTATGAAACTGGCCAAGTTTTATTCTTATTCATCTGTTTTGCCTGTGGGAAATTTTTTTAATAACACCTTTTTGAAATCCATTTCATACAGCATAAAATTATCTCTGTTAAAATATACAATTTATTGATTTAGAATATTCACAGAGGTTTACAGTCATCACCACTATCTATTTCCGGAACAGTTTTATCACTCCAAAAAAGAAACCCATTAGATGTCATTCCCTATTCTCCTCTTCTCTAGCTTCTGGCAACTGCTAATTTATTTTCTGTCTGTATGGATTTGCCTCTTCTGGACATTTCATATAAATTGGATCATATAATATGTAGCCTCTTGTGAGTAACATTTTTCACTTAACATAGTTTCAAAATTCATCCATGTTGTAGCATGTATCATTACTCATACCTTTTTATGGATAAATAATATTCCATTCCTTGGCTATACCTTATTTTATTTTTCATCAGTTGATGGACATTTGGCTTGTTTCCATTGTTTGGCTATTATGAATACTGTTATCAATATTTATATACAGATTTGTGGACATGTTTTTGTATTTCTTGGGTATGTACCAAGGAGTAGAATTGCTTGGTGATCAGTCAACTTTATGTTTAACTTTTTGAGGAATTGCCAAACTGTTTTCCAAGTAGCTGCACCATTTTATAATCCTATAAACAGTGTATGAGGGTTTCAATTTCTCCACATTCTGATCAACATTTGTTACACTTGTTAGATTACGTCTTTATTTTACCCATTGTATTATGTGTGAAGTAGTATATAAATGTGGTTTTGATTTGCATTTTCCCACTGATTAATTATGTTGAGCATCTTTTCATGTGCTTATTGGCCAGTTATTTATCTTCTTGGAGAAATGTCTATTCAAATCCTTTGCCCATTTTAAAAATTAGATTGTCTTTTTATTGTTGAGTTTTAAGAGTTCTTGTCCCTTATCAGATACAAGTCCCTTATCGGATACATGATTTTCAAATACTCTCATTCTGTGGGTTGCCTTTTCATTTTCTTAATGTCATTTAAAGCACAAAACTTAATTTGATGAAGTCCGATTTGTAATTTTTTTCTTTTAGGCAAATTTTACATAATATTTAATGGTATAATAATTAATTCCTTTTGTGTTAATATATCTGCTTGAAGATTTTATTTTTTTCTCCTCAAAAAAGTCTAGCCTTAATGATATTTATAATGTACTGTTATCAAGTTTCTCATCAATGTTTGTTAGGTCCTCAAGTATCCAAGTGTTTCTGATAATAAAACATCGAGGACTGCCTTTGTGACAGTCTCTATTATAATGCTGTATTTTCAATTAATTGTTTTCATTAAATTTAGAATTTGGTTTGTATGCTTATAGAATTCTGGGACTCAAGTGTAGGAAGCTGAGATGGGATAGATTAAAAAAGGAACCTCATAGGTAACCATTTACCTAATGTCCTTCATAAACAATGTCTTTACCATCATCTTCCTCCTTCCCTCTCAAACTGTAGGGTTTGCTTTCATTCAAAAATGTTGAATGTAAGCACTGAAATAACCAGTCAAATATTTTAATGCAGTGACTTCACGTAATGACGGGGATAATAAAAACCTATGTGGTTGCTATCATTGGGATACAAAAAAGCTTATAGAAATTTTATGTAGAACTTATTAATCATGATACTAGCTAACATTTATTTATTAGTGCTTATTATGTGCCAAACACAAAGTGCTTTATATTATCTGAATTAATTTTCACAGCAGCTCTTTGAGGTAAGTAGTACCGTTTTTTCCATTTTCCTCATTTTTACATGTGAGGAAACTGAGGTATAGAGAAATTAAATAGCTTGCTGTCTTAGGTTGAACTGCTCTGTCAAAATACCATTGATTGGGTGGCTTATAAAAATAGAATTGTATCTCTCACAGTTCTGGAAGCTGGGAAGTCCAAGATCAAGGTAGCAGCCTATTTGGTATCTGGTGAGGATCCTCTTCCTCATAGACAGCCGTCTTCCCACTATAACTTCACATAGCAGAAGGCAGGCAAGGAAGCTCTCTCAGGCCTTTTTTAAATGGGCATTAATTCCAGTCATTGGAGTTCCGCCCTTATGACTGATCATCTTCCAAAGGCACCACCTCCTAATACCATCACTTTGGGGGTTAAGATTTCAACATATGAGTTTTGGGGGAACACAAACATTCAGTTCATTGCACTTGCCCAGGGGTTTTACAGTTAATAAGTTGTGGAGCTAAGATTCATCCTCAGACAACTTGATTTCACAGCCAAGTTTTAAATCATAGCCTACACCCTGATAAAACTTCTATACTCTTGATAGTAAAGGATAACAGTAGGGATTGAACAATATATCTTCTCTTGTTTCTATGTGCTCTATACTTTTCCAAGAAATAATTTCCTACTGATTGTATAACTTATCTTTCTTCCTCCTGAATTAGATGAAAAAGGCTTTGCTTGATGTAATATTGCAGAGTCTTTAATGATCATGTATTTCAGATCTCAGTGGGAAGTGGAAAAACATAATCTGGAAAGCACAATGAAAACATACGTAAGCAAACTGAACGCAGAAACTAGCAGAGCTTTAACAGCCGAGGTAACAACAACATGGGGACAGGGGTATGGGGTGAGGGGAAAAGTTTTACTTGTATACCATCATACTAAAGAATTTGTAAAAGATTGTTTTTTGTATAAACAGAAATAAGACATCTTAGGATCAGCCAGGAAAATACAGTTGAAAGTCTTGTGCTTTTTTGACTCATTGGCAAATCACGTGTGAATACTTCAGTTTTGATGTTCTTATGTTGTTTTCTGCCAATGACTTGAAGAAATTGGTCTGTTACAGTATGTATAGCAAATACAGACATCTTGGGGAAATTCTCATGAAGCCAAGTCACTAAGCCAAACTTCTAATAATAGCATTTTACTGCTGCCACAATATCTTCTTTGTCTGCTACTTCCAATATATATCTTACAAAAATACTTACACATCATACACCTGAATGTAAATAACCAACTTTTCAGACTGCCAACTTTTTCTAAGTTAGAACACCACAGCTAGGGTCTCTCAAAAGAAATATGATTGTATGTGTGTATGAAATTTTTATTTATACATAACAAAACTTGATATACAGTAAGATTCACATTTTTGGAGAGATCACTGACATTAAAAGCACTACAAACCTTACACCTCTGTCATGGGTAAGCTCTGTTCTCTAGCAGAGTACTTGGGATCCTGGAAGTCAGCAACCAAGAAGTAGTATCTGAACCAAAAATTCGTGAAGAATACTGTTGGGGTACTAGCTTTAACAAAAGAAACAGTTCAGATTACTTTAAAAGCTCGTTTGTATAGAGTGTTTTTTATTGTTTTTAATCAGTAAATTTCTTTGTGCTTCTATTATTAATTTTAGAAAGAAAGAACTTTTTAATACTTAATGCTGTCCAACAGTGTATTTTAGTGAATACTGAGTGTTTAGTAGTAAAAAACAGAGGCTAAATTACTGCAAGTAGTGATATGGAAAGGATTCCTGCTGCGAGAGAGACACTGAACTACGTAATCTCCCAAGCCCGTTTCTGTCTTTCTGTATGGTCTTATTATTACCTCTTCATCAATGACAAAAGAATAGATAGCAGGAGTGTTCTCAAACTTTACTGCATGTTAGAATTACCAGAGAGCTTTTAAAAATGCCAATGCCCAAGCTATACTCAGTATCAATCAAATTAGAATATCTGGGACCAAGGCACCATTTTTGAAAGTTTCTGAGACGATTCCAGTATGATTGCAAATTTGAAAAGACATGATCTGGAATGTTTACCAACCTAGTAACCATTAAATAAGGAAATTAGAATTGCAGAGGTGGCATTGATTTAAAAGCTTTTGTAATGTATCTTGAATGGTCAAGGAACCTAGATGCTATTGGAAGAAATTGAGAAATAGCTTTAAATTTACTTGAGATGATTGAGAAGAGAATGTTCCTTTACAAGCACACCTTCAACTTCTTTCTCTTTCTCTCAAAAACCTGTAGGTGTATTTCTTACAGTGTCGTAGGGATTTTGGTTTGCTTCATCTAGAGCAGACTGAAAAGGAATGTCTCAATCAGCTTGCCAGGGTGACTCACATGGCAGCAAGGTAACCTTTCCCTCTTCCTTAATGCATCTTAATTTTAGAGATGTTAGCAAGTGTCTCCACGGTTGAATATAATCTGTGATGTGTTTTACATATGTGACATCAGAGTTCTTAAAGAAGCTCTTGTGGGTTTTTTGTTTTTTTTTTTCATTTTTTTCCCCCTGAAATTCCTTTTACCAGAAGCTCTTGTTGTTGTTGTTTTTGTTGTTGTTGTTTTTGTTGTTGTTGTTGTTGTTGTTGTTGTTGTTGTTTAAACCTCAAAAGTCATTTAGTTACTTTGATGCTTGTACTTGGCTGCTTCTGCTGAAGCACTGAGAAGTCTAATGAGTACTATGTACAATAATAGCTGCTGAAAGATTTTTTCCCTTCCTCTGTAGTGAAGTAGATCAAAAGTCTCAGAGACATACGTGAACACCAGATACTTATGAAACAAGGTGGATTCTAATTGGAGGACTTTTTTTCTAATTGTTTTCCTTTGTAATGATTTTAAACACCTACGGAATATGTTGAGGGAAACATCAGTATTAACACCTAAATCGTATGTTAAAGGTAGTTTTCTGCTGTGCTTTTATAGTAATTATAGAGTAATTTTCAAATACTGAACAGGTTGCATGAAATTCTCCTTAAATTTATAATCTCATGGGGTACACCAAACTTAAAGAATTAATTAAATTAGAATCTCTGGGACCCAGGCATCATTATTTTTAAATGATTATTATTTTAATAATCAGCATTGTTCTTTCATTCTAAAGAATCAGAGTCTTTGATGTTTAGCTAGATTATCAGGATATACTGATGTGCACTCAAGTCAGGGAAGTACTGTTGTAAATGATCAGTCTATTTTTGCTTGCTAGAAGAAGAAAAAGTGCTCTATACATTAGGATATTATGGAACTTCTTTGTATGAGATTATGTTAGTGATAACTTGTTCAGCTCTTATAAAATTGTTGGGCTGGGTGATACTGGTGTGGGATGTTATAATGGATAGAACCTTTTAAAAGGCCATATGAAATCTCTTTTCTAGAGATAATAGACCCTAACAACTTCAAAGTTGTTCCTACTTTTGTTAAGTCATTTGGTAGGCATGAGTTGATAAAACTATTGTTTGTGCAATTTATGTACTATATAAAGGCAGCAACCTCATTCGTACTCAAATAGAAGGTATTTCTAATTTATCCTCCTAGAGACAGTATCTTTTTCTAATTTGCAAAGGAGCCATATAGGCCAACCATGGCTTTTTGATGTCAGAGTTAATGTGAAGATAGTCCAAAACTTGCTTCCAACATGGGTCAACATTTTAGAGAACACTGCTGTATTAGATTACTAAGGCTTTCCTGCTCCATTGGAAAGATTCCTTACAAAGGTTTTATATACTAAAAATACATCATCAAGATAGAAAAAAACTTGTTCTGGAAGCATCAATTTTATTTGCTCGTGAAAAATGAATTTTTTATTACTGTTTTTGTTATTATTTTTAGTAACAAACCTGTCCATACCTCTTTATGTCCATTTGAAGTAATTGTTGGTGATGGGGGTAATTTTGTTTTTTGTTGACATATATGCTAGAAAGCATGATAGACATGTTTGGAAACCTAAGTGTTATAAAAAGAGTTTTCTTTTGTGTCTCCTTTTCTACAACAGCAACCTAGAATCACTTCAATTAAAGGCTGCGGTAGACAGTTGGAATGCCATTGTGGCAGATGTTAGAAACAAGATTGCATTCCTCAGGGTAAGTCCTGAAGTATATTTGGAGAAAATTGGCTTAATGTTATAGGTGGTGTAAAGTTAGAAGACATATTAGTAGAAAAATTTAAGGAAGAACATATTTTCCATTTTAGTTATAAAAGTTTATGCCTTCACTTTGAGATTACTTCCATGTGGTTGGTTGTAGATAACATCCTAGACTCACACGTGTAGTCTTTTATATCCTTAGTCAAGAATATAAACTCAAAAATTGTGCCCTCACACCTAGCTTTCCTAGAATTTCAAAGCTAACAGTGCCCCAATCAAAACTAAATGTTTTGGCCAGGCACAGTGGCTCATGCCTATAATCCCAGCATTTTGGGAGCCAAGGCGAGAGGATCACTTGAGCCAGGTGCTCATGGTTATGGTGAGTTATGATCATGCCACTGTACTACAGCCTGGACAATAGAGTGAGACTCTGTCTCTAAAACAAAAATTGGAATAAAAACTAAATGTTTTAATGCGGTCTGAGTAATAATGTGTTTACAGAATAAAAAAGAAAATCAAGTAGGCCTGTATTTGTTTTCAATCTAACTTTTTATGTAATTATTCCATAATGCAAAATAGTAAATTCCTAATTACTGGTGTAGGACCATGCTACAGGTAATCTAAAGACATAATCCACTGAATATTTATTAATTGATTTTTAGAATCTTTTTATATTTATATACTAAGGTTGATAGATAATGTTGATTTTTTTGTGATTTCACAACACTATCAGCAAAAAAAAAAGCATTGTCATTCAGTTGTGAAATGCCAAAAGCAACTGGATATTTGTCCAACTCCCTTGGGGGTTTTCACTGTTTCTCTCCAAACTCTTTCTTACTCAGTCTTTAGTGATGCTTAGCGTTTCTGTTGGGTTTATTCAAAATTTTTGCCTCAAAAGACCTGCCCCATGTTTTCTTCCAAGCACATGTCCTCCATGCAGAAGTTTCTAAATGTTTTGTTTTATAAGACTTTCCTTCCCAGTTCTTACGCGTTCTTTACAAAATAATATGGTAAGCAAAAGTGGGGACAATGCCAAAAAATGTTGAAAATGTGTTGTTAAACTTCCAGGTTGGAGTTTTTGTCAGAATCCAAGAGAATAAAATGTATATGGAGCTAGAACAAGCTAGAGTTACAGATTGTGAGATAAACACAATGTAGAATTTCATAAGTAATCTCTAAAATTTTTCCTTCAGTTTTTAAAATGAACATTTGCAAGTAGTTTAACTGCTTGTTACAAATATATTTTTTCCTGTTTTTTAGCCAGTATAATATTTATAGCTTCTTGAATCTTTAGTCTCTTTTTTTATTTGTATCAGTGGTTCCTATTTTAGAGCTGAAAATTTTGGAAGCACTGAGGAATTATCACAAGAATCTGTGAATTATCTGTGTCTCTGTTTCTTATTAACCAATAACGACTCCTAAAAATACAACTGTTTACATGTGGGGATGGTCTATAGAATTTTTTTTTTTTTTTGGTCAGAACCTGTTTTTATATTATTTCTGACAGGTTGGCAACCACTCTTTTATGTTGTATTATTCAAAACTACATCAGATATTCCCATATGCTGTCTCTTTAAAGTTGGTTGTTCTCTAAAGTATTTTTAGTCTTCTTCTACCAGACACAGTACAATGAACAAATAAACAAAGTCAAGCAAGGATTTGCCTTGAGTACCTTGCCTCCAGTCCAGCTTCCTCCTCCACCACCCAGTCCTGAGATACTGGTAAGAAATACAACATTTTGAATAATTGCCCTTTTCATTTTGACAAAATGGTAAGGGCTGTGAAACACTGAATATGCAGTATGTTTAACGTGTGTTCAAAATGGAATAGGCACATACATATTGTGAGTATCACTTGTAATTATGACCATACCTTCGAGTCACCAGATGATATAATTAGATGGGTGAGGCCTATACAATAGGTTGTATCACTGGATTTTAGTGAAGCATTTGATATACATAGAGTAACATTTTCTCATTCACCCTATTTCACCTACCTTGTGGGAGCTAAATAATGAATACTCAGACTTCCCAGTGTCCTCATGTTACCACTAGATCAGAGGTCCCCAACCTCTGGGCCACGGACCAGTGCACAGCAGGAGGTGAGCAGTGGGTGAACAAGCAAAACTTTATCTGTATGTACAGCTGCTCCCCATTGCTCACATTACCACCTGAGCTCTGCATCCTGTCAAATCAGCTGCAGCACTAGATTCTCACAGGAGTGTGAACCATATTGTGAACTGTGCATGTGAAGGATCTAGGTTATGTGCTCCTTGTGAGAATCTAATGCCTGGTGATCTGTCACTGTCTCCCATCACCCCCAGATGGGACTATCTAGTTGCAGAAAAACAAGCTTGGGGCTCCCACTAATTCTACATTATAGTGAGTTATATAATTATTTTATTATATATTACAATGTAATAATACTAGAAATAAAGTGCACAATAAATGTAATGTGCTTGAATTCTCCCAAAACCATCTCCACTCCCCAGTTCTTGAAAAAATTATCTTTCATGAAACCAGTCCCTGGTGCCGAAAAGATTGGGGACCGCTGCACGAGATGACTGAAACATCTCAATGTAATACCCTGCATGGCTGGACCTCACCTCTGCATTTCTACTTTAGACTTTCTTTTTGTGAAGTTTTATATTCTATTCTACCTCCAACAGCAAGGACAGCTTCCACTTCTGCCCCTTCTCTGCTTGTTGTTAGGGGCCAGTGGATCTTAATCAGATAAACTAATCCCTGTCCTGTATGTCTGGGAAACATAGCACCCTAACCCAGTAAATTCACACAGCTTTCCAAAAGACCTTTTAAGAGGGTGTCATTGGATGACAATTTTTATTATCTTAAGAGATCTGGCAGTAGGAAGAGAGGAAAAGTGTAAGATATGTGTGGACAGATGACTTTGATATCACCACTCCTGCTTATAATAGAAACCTGAAAATGTTATTTCTCCTCATGGTTGAGTATAACAAAGAATTTTAAAATTATATAATTTGTATGGAGTTACACTGTTTCAAAAGCAGGATCTATAGCTAAAAGAATTATGGGATATACACCATGGGCTTTAGTTTAGAATGATAGTATTGCCTTTTATATTTTTGGTCAATTCAGTTTCTATAGGAACACTGGATTATGAGCATTATTATTCTAGGCTTGGATCATCATCATACCCAACTACTCTGATAAGGAATGTGTTCCAGAGAAATTCCAAAGATTCCCTGCAGTAACACATATTTTTTTGTGGGATGTCTAAAAACACTGTACCTTCTGCCCACATTCAAAATACTGTCCTTAGATTGTAGTTAAATTCTTCAATGGCTCTTAACTATAAAATGGGTCCAGAGACTGTGAAGCTATTGTTTGGAGTTTCCTGGAACCAGACCAGTATAAGCCTTGGCTGTCTCATACAAGTGATATTCTTTAGCTGACAAACATAGTCAAACCTTGACCTCCAGACCCTCCAGATCCTTTTATCCCTTTGGAGACTTTCTTATGTCTGACGTTTCTTACCCGGGTTTAGTTAAGTACAAAAACCTACTGGCAGTTAGGCTGTGTGGTAATTTATAAGCATCCTTTGCTGACATTCTGAGGGGTTCACCTGTATCTTTTGTGCTTCCTAATTAGGGTCACTGCTGTGCTTGATTAAGCTAACAGTTGTGTTAAAGTACAAGCATTGGTGACCACTGAGCATCAGAGGAGAGAGTTTGGGAGAAGAGCACCTAGAAACGTTACAGTGGTATTTGCTGTAAATTGAGATGGTACATACAATGGAAGTACACTAATGAGGTCTGGGTTCAGATCCTAACTTTGTGAAGAGCTATGTTGATCTTGGGAAAAATCAGCTCTTCTGGACTTTTGCTTTCCCATTAGTGAATTAGGAAATTGTACTGGATGATCTGATCACTCAAGTCCCATCTATTTCTGGGATACTAGTGTTCTAAGGAGTGGTCACCAGACTTCCATAGTAGAGAATTCTATGAAAGTGTGGATTGTTCCCAGTTTAACCCAGTAATTCTATGTGTTTCATTGTATCTTGATTTTTGTAGCTTGGCTATTTAATCCTCAGAGAAGTGTTAGTACCATTAAAAAGATCATGCAATGGTTATTTAAAATACACAAATCAGTAAATATGATACATCATATCAACAGAAAGAAGGACAAAAACCATATGATCATTTCAATAGATGCAGAAAAAGCATTTGACAAAATTCAACGTCAGTTTATGTTAAAAATTCTCAAAAAATTAGGTATAGGAGGTACATACCTCAACACAATAAAGGCCATATATGACAAACCCACAGCTAACATTATACTAAATGGGAAAAAGTTAGAAGTGTTTCCTCTGAGATCTGAAACAAGACAAGGATGCCCACTTTCACTATTTCTATTAAAAATAGTACTAGAGGTCCTAGCCAGAGCAGTTAGGCAAGAGAAGGGAATAAAAGACATCCAAATTGGAAAGAAGGGAGTCAGACTGTCCCTTTTTGTAGACAAATGATCTTATATATAGAAAATCGCAAAGACTCCACTTAAAAACTCCTAAAACTAACAAATTTGGTAAAGATTCAGGATGCAAAATCAACATACAAGAATCAATAGCATTTCTGTTTACTAATAGTGAACAGTCTGAAAAAGAAATTAAGAAAATCCCATTTACAATAGCTACAAAAAACAAAGATACCTGGGAATAAATTTAACCAAGGAGGAGAAAGATCACTACACTGAAAACTATCAAACATTGGTGAAAGAAATTGAGGACACAAAGAAATGGAAAAATACATCATATTCATGAATAAGAAGAATTCAAGGAAATGCAAACCACAATTACAAGGTATCACCTCTCTTTAGTTAGAATAGCTACTGGTACCAAAACAGATATATAGACCAATGGAACAGAACAGAAGCCTCAGAAATAACGCCACACATTTACAACCATCTGATCTTTGACAAACCTGACAACAACAAGCAATGGGGAAAAGATTCCCTATTTAATGAATGGTGTTGGGAAAACTGGCTAGCCATTTGCAGCAAAAACTGGACCCCTTCCTTACACCTTATACAAAAATCAACTCAAGATGAATTAAAGACTTAAATGTAAGACCTAAAACCCTAAAACCCCTAGAAGAAAACCTAGGCAACACCATTCAGGACATAGGCATGGGCAAAGATTTCATGACTAAAACACCAAAAGCAATGGCAACAAAAGCCAAAACTGACAAATGGGATCTACTTAAAGAGCTTCTGCACAGCATCAGAGTGAACAGGCAACCTACAGAATAGGAGAAAATTTTTGCAATCTTATCCGTCTGACAAAGGGCTTATATCTAGAATCTACAAAGAACTTAAACAAATTTACAGGAAAAAAAACAACCCCATCAAAAAGTGGGCAAAGGATATGAACAGACACTTCTCAAAAGAAGACATTTATGTGGCCAACAAACATATGAAAAAAAGCTCATCATCACTGGTTATTAGAGAAATGCAAATCAGAACCACAATGAGATACCATCTCACGCCAGTTAGAATGGCAATCATTAAAAAGTCAGGAAACAACAGATACTAGAGAGGATATGGAGAAATAGGAACACTTTTACACTGTTGGTGGGAGTGTAAATTAGTTCAACCATTGTGGAAGACAGTGTGACGATTCCTCAAGGGTCTAGAACCAGAAATACCATTTGACTCAGCAATCCCATTACTAGATATATACCCAAAGGATTGTAAATCATTCTACTCTAAAGACACATGCACACATATGTTTATTGCAGCCCTGTTCACAATAGCAAAGACTTGAAACCAACCCAAATGCCCATCAGTGATAAACTGGATAAAGAAAATGTGGCAAATATACACCATGGAATACTCTGCTGCCATAAAAAAGGATGTGTTCATATCCTTTGCAGGGACATGGACGAAGTTAGAAATCATCACTCTCAGCAAACTAACACAGGAACAGAAAACCAAACACTTCATGTTCTCACTCATAAGTGGGAGTTGAACAATGAGAACACATGGACACAGGGAGGGGAACATCACACACTGGGGCCTTTTGGGGGGTGGGGGCTGGGGAGGGATAGCATTAGGAGAAATACCTAATGTAGATGACGGGTTGATGGGTGCAGCAAACCACCCTGGCACATGTATACCTATGAAACAAACCTGTACATTCTGCACATGTATCCCAGAACTTAAAGTATAATAATTAGAAAAAAAAAGAATAGCTATCATCAAAAAACAAATGATATCAAATGTTGGCGATGATGTGGAGAAAAGGGAACCCTTACACACTGTTGGTGGGGATGTAAATTAGCACAGCTATTATGGAGTACAGTATCGAGGTTCCTCAAAAAATTAAAAATACAACTACCATATGCTCCAACAATCCTACTACTGGGTATAGTGGGAAAGGACATGAAGTCAAGTATCCTGAAGAGACACCTGCACTCCCATGTTCACTGCAGTATTATTTACCATTGCTAAGATATGGCATCTACATAAGTGTCCATAAAGGTTGGATAAAGAAAATGTATATATACACAATGAAATACTACTTAGTCATAAAAAAGAATGAAATCCTGTCATTTGTGACAACATGGATGACCCTAGAGGACGTTATGTTAAGTTAAATAAGCCAGACACAGAAAGACAAATACTACCTGATCCCACGCATGTGGAATCTAAAACAGTTGGTCTCATAAAATTAATGAAAAAACAGTGGTTACCAGAGACTAGGGAGGATAGATGGAAGGCGAGCACAGGGAGAGGTTGGTTGGTCAATGGGTACAATTAGAAAGGAAGGATAAGTTCTGGCGTTCTATTAGTAAGATGATTATAGTTAACAGTAAGGTATTGTATATCTCAAAATGGCTAGAAGAGAGGATTTTGAATATTAACACCACAAAGAAATGACAAATGAAGTGATGAATATGCCAATTACCCTTCGATCGTTACACCATACATGTATACATGTATGAAAACATCACATTGTACCCCATAAAAATGTACAATTATGTGTCCATTGAAAATAAAAATAAAGTGTTAGGTAATAGTGGTTCTCAAACAGAGCAGGACTGTTGACTCAGTACCCACCATTCATTCATTTTTTTAAGACTTTACATGTAAAAAATTTGACACATATGTAAAAAATAGTATAATCAACCTCTTCAAACCCAGGAGCCAGCCTCAGCATTATCAACATATTGTCAGCCTTGTTTTATGTCATTCCCTTTTTCCTCTCCACTGGAATATTTTAAAGCAAACCCCAGATATCATCCAATTTATCCATTTATGCTTTAGGATATATCCTAAAAGATGAGGAACTCTTACTGGATATAATCATAACACCATTGTCTTACCTAAGAAAATTATAATTTTTAATATCCAGTTAGAATTTTTGTTTCCCAGTTGTTTAAAAAATCTCTTTTTCTTACCTAGCAATCACATAATGTTCTTTTAAGATGTTAAAACTCAAATGCCAGTCCAGTCTATCCATTGTAAAGTTCCCCATTAATTTTTCACATGATATTTTTAGGATCATTACTTAGAGCTATGTTGCTGTTCCTCATTTTTTAAGTTCAGTAACAAATTGTTATTGAACTCCTGCTTTATGCTTAATGCCAGTAGTAGGGCTGGCATGTACTACATATCCAATAAATCTGCCCCCTTCTCTGCTCCAGCCAGCAAGGTATCTTTTCCACAGATAGCTGCTAAGAAGGTCTAGATTTCCATAACCCCCTGGGAAGTACGGTAATACCCACAAGCATATCTGCAAATCACTATAGCAGAGTTTATCTCCCAGGCCCATCCCACTTCCTCCTCCAGCTCTCATTGGAGCTAAACATTAAGTCAAAATTTCATCAAGTATTACCTCCAATATAAAATATTTTCTATGGATAACTTTGGGTTGTTGTGTGAAATTTCTGAGTATCAATATTGCCCACCAACATGGATAACACTTCCTGAGAATCTCCTTTGCATAGTTCTATGTGATTACAGTTGGGAGGGAACCTTAATGATTACCTTATCCAACCCTCTCATTTTATAGATTAGGAAATTGGTTTCCAAGGTTATTCAGCTACGTAGAGAGAAATGTGACTAGAAGCTATTTCTTTTCTGTCTTTGTCAATGCTGTTTTCAATATATCTCATTGCCCTTTGTTTTTCCAATATTCATAAGTTTCATTTTCTGACATACATTGTTTCTAATGTGCCTTGTATCTTGAGTTCAAATGAGTGTTCCCCCCGCCATATTGCTGTATGAATTTAGATGATTGCCTAAATAAATATATAAATATGTGGGGGGGGGTGTTGTTTATTATTGTTTATATTTTCTATTTTAGATGCAGCAGTTCTTAGGAAGACCCCTTGTGAAAGAATCTTTCTTTAGACCCATACTTACTGTTCCTCAAATGCCTGCAGTTTGCCCGGGAGTCGTCTCTGCAACTGGCCAACCTAGAGCCCCCCTGGTAAAAGCTTTCTTGGTGGAATAGATGTTAATTAGTTTTTTTATTACTCTAGTGGGCTTCCTGAATGAGTATCTTCATTTTGTTCATTCATTTGATATGATAATGATGGGGGTGGTGGTGATAATTGAATGAATACTTCCTGTGAAGCACTGTGCTCAGGGTGTTACATATATTATTTAACTGATACTAGCTTAGTTTTGGGATACAAAGATAAATATGTTTTTATACTAGAGAATCCTTAAAATTATAGTATTGCTTCTGAAATAGGCAACAATGCAGGGTAAATTGACATTTTTAATAGATTTTTTTGGCATGGTTGTTGGGAAGATTGAAAAGCAAAGAAGCCAAGTCACAACAAACTATATGATGGCACAAAGCTAAAGAAAAATTTTATTTCCACACACGTACACACACATAGTAAGACAGTATTTCAAGTGTATCTGTAAACAGACTATAAATAGCATCACCTTGGAACATAAACTGTAAAGTTATAAATCTTCCCAGCTACAAATAGCCAGATAAACTTTATCCAAACCTGAAGAAGGAACATATAAATTTGAAATTACCAGAATTATCAGTTGTAATCTTGGTGAAGGTAAACTTTTTTTTATTAAAGGAAAATCTTCCAAAAGAATGATGTTAGATGTAATTAATGAAAATTCTCTAATCTTGATTTTCCTGTAAGTATAATTAGGTGCAATTAATTGTTTCTTTTCTTTTCTGTTCCCCATATATTGCTAACAGTTTCCTTTTGAAATACATGGTCAGATGGACTCTGCTTATTATTGTCGAGGCTACCTGTCTATAAACAAATCTGTATATAGTCCTTAATATGTTAAATAAGTAACACATCTTTTTACTACCATGATATTACAGTGTTAACTCTTGCAATTTGCTTGCCCACCATTCTATAAGAAACTATGATAACATTTTATTAAAAACATTAAAATACCTTAATCTCCTAATAAGATTACTTTCTGATTCCTGGGGTAAAGCTTGACATAGAAGCAAATTCAGATTTCTGGGAAATATTCTGCTTCCCCTCACTTCTTAGGCTCTGTACAAATTATTACAGTGACTGTTAGTAGTTGCTAGTTTTTCATGAATAATAACCTAATATTTGAAAATAACCCATTAGAGCCTTACATAAAAGGTGCAAGTGGTCATAATTATCTTAGTAATCAGATGAGCACTCCAAAAATACTCTGTTATTATTATTATTTAATTAGAATCTTAAGAAGGAACTACCACGAAATATGGAGAAAACTGATGGTTTCATGGCTGCATGTCACTACAACTTCTGCACCACTTTTGTCTACAACATTGATGAGACATTGGGCAGAGCAGTTCTAGTAGTATTCCCATCTTTATTTGGTTGTTTGAAAAATGTAACTTTACTTTCTCGTTATAAAGGTATATATGCTAATCACAAAATGCGAATAATATAGAAATGTAAGCACATTAGAAAACAAAGTTACTGTGCAATTGATTCCTAAGAAATAATCACTTCTCATGCATTGTAATTTACAGACCTTTCTCCGTGTATACATATGCATTTAAAATTTTTTAATGTAAAAGGAAGTCATATCATAAATACTGTGCCACAGACTTTTTAAAAAATCATATTTCATGCATATCTCTTATGCCCAGACATACAGTTCTATTTTTTAAAACTTGATTAGATGTGCCATAATTTATTCATTTCTCTATAGATGTAAGGTTTTTTCAGTTTTCACTGTTAAAAGAGAAACAGCAGTAAACAGCTTTCATGTTTTTCTGTACATGTATGTAATTACTGAAGCAAGCATGTCCTATTTTAAAAATAAGTTTAAATATTTATAAACAGTTAGAAATATTGTTTGTATTAGTTAAGAGAAAAACCCTAAAAGGGATTGTGTATGCCAATATTCTTCTTCATTCTACCCTTTTCTTTGTCCTATTTTTAAAATAAGTTTAAAATAGTTACAAACAATTAGAAATATTAAGAGAAAAACTCTAAAAATTGAATGTGTATGCCAGTACTCTTCTTCATTGTACCCATTTTCTGAGGTATAGGAATGTCACTTCTTAATAATTAAACCTGATGGGCTATAGCTCTCTGCCTCTTACAGATGACTGGCATAGCCTGGGCTCTGCCAGCGCCTGTGGGAGACGCTGTGCCTCCCAGTGCAGGTCTGGGGAGTGATCCCTCCATCATGAATTGGGAGAGAATTACAGACAGGCTGAAAACTGCCTTTCCACAGCAAACCAGGTACCTTAGTTTTTATTTATTGGTGGGTACAGATCATATTCTCCAGTTTTCATAGCCATAATTGTGGCAATGAAACATTTCAGAGAAACATAACAAACACAAAAAAAGTACAGATGTTTCCTTACCTTGACCTTGATAAGGAAAAAGAAATTTACCAAGAAGAGACAGTGTTCAATGGTGAACCTCTTCATTAAAAAGTTACTTGTCTTAAATCATGAGAGAATAACTTTAAATTTAGGTATGCTCATTTACTGAAAGTACAACTAGATGTAAACTTACCCAATTTTAATGGCACTAACTGCCATTATTATCTTAACCTATCTCCAAAGTGAATTTTAAGTTGATTGTATGCTATATAAGCCCAAACATCTTTAGGATTTAATTTCCTAATTTCCTTAATTTTGAGGGTCCTTATAGTTTCTTTGTTGGAGAACACACTAAAAATGCAAGAAATCATAACTTTACTGTGCTTTTCACAGTCTACCTTTAGTAGAAAGATATTTAATTATATTCCTACACAAATGAAGTTTCTTTTATCTCAACTCATATCTAAGGAAATAATTCTACTTTTCACAAGTATTTTTATTTCAATACAAACATTTAATATATACACTGGCACACTTCATTATTAAATTATAATTTTATAAATTTCATAATAGTGAATAGATAATAAAATAGAACTCTAGTACAGTTGTTATAAATATGTATAAAAACATTATAAATCAAAGGTAGTTGCATAAGGCTGATGACATGACACTTCATTTGGGAAACAAAAATATTTCATTCTACTTTGTCCCATCAAAACTGTAGATACAGGCTTTGGATCAATGGATCTTGGGAATTAAAAAGGAACATATCAATTAAAATAATTGTGGGTTCTTTCATTATATAATTAATGTGATTTTTAACCCTTGCTTTCCTGTTCTGTTTAATCTTTGTTTTCTGAGTTTTACGAAAGTACAACTATTAACACTGATAAGAGAGAAACCAATAGCAACATAGTTAAAAATAAATATGTTATCCTGAGCAAGAAACCACTTGAGAGATGGTATAAAGAACCCAATGCATAAATAAGTGGATAAACTTAATTTTCACCTAGTGAGCTCTCAAAAACGAAGTCTCTTTTTGGAAAGAAAATAAGTGCTAAACTTTATCACTCATGAAAACATTAAGTATCATTAATGAACACAATTAGGAGTTTTCCTTTTGGTTTAAGATAAATGCAGATGGACCTGTGATCACTTTTTTAGATCAAAGACCTAAAGAGTCCTGTCTGTATGCTACATATCAATCATGCGATAGGACTTTATATCTCCTTTGGTGGGTACATCCTCAAAGGTACTAGGGAAAATCATTACTGCCCTTTCCTTTCCTTGATCTCTTCCAGAAAGGAGCTTACAGATTTCTTACGGAAATTGAAGGATGCTCATGGAAAATCCTTGTCTGAACTGACATTTGATGAAATTGTTTGCAAGATTTCCCAGTTTATTGACCCCAAAAAGTCTCAGGTAAAATGCAAAAACAACCAAAAAACCTGTATCTCTCTGCCCTTAACTCTAGTAGTTAACTGTTTTAAATATCTCCATAACCTGTTCAGAAAATCAGTAACTTGTAATCATATTAAATCATCTATTAACAGTAAATAACAACTTCAACTTAACAAATGATATCAGAAGTCTTTTTGAAATACCTGTTACCTAATCATTCTAGAATAAAACTGACCTCCTTGAAATTTGCTCTAGTTTCTTTGAATGAGTCTAAAGAGGGAGATATTTTCTAATTTTCTTGAAAGATTTATTTTAATTAAAAGAATGTATAGAGTTATTTTTGTTTTTACCTAGCTCTGAGTATATAAGTATTACCACCATTTTGTTCAAGATTTCTCACAAATCTGATTATTTACCCTTTTGCTAGTTCTTACTATACCCCGTTCTGTACTAATGTTTCAGCTCTTACTGTTTTAGGACAATTCTGAAAAAATAAACATTATGTTCTTATTTTCAGAGTCAAGGAAAATCAGTGTCAAATGTTAATTGTGTTTCACCTAGTCATTCTCCATCACAGCCTGATGCTGCCCAGCCCCCAAAACCAGCCTGGAGGCCACTCACTTCACAGGGTCCTGCCACATGGGAAGGAGCCAATAATCCGGTGAGACTGAAATTTTTGATTCTGAACACATTTAGATTTGGGAGAAAACAATGAGCTAAATTTAACATTTTCTGTATTTTCCCTAGGATGAGGAAGAGGAAGAAGAAGAGCCTTGTGTGATCTGTCATGAGAATCTGTCTCCAGAAAATCTTTCAGTTTTGCCTTGCGCTCACAAATTCCATGCTCAGGTAACACTTTAAATTTTCCCATTAATCAGCTAAATGAGATTCATACTGCCTTACTTATTATCATATACATGTATCATTATCCATTGTTGTCTCACAAGTTCCATTGGATATAACTCTGAACTTTTGGGTACCACACAGAAACATTTATGTTTTTCCCATACATAGCCATGGATTGCATTGTGCTCTCTCAGATCTCCATCCACCCTACAGAAGAAGGGGACAATGTTGAGAGTCAGATGGTACACAGTAGGCAGTTCCTTCGAATAGAACTGGGACAAATGTCGATTGACGTGGTAGTTTAGTGGCAGAACTAGCAACAGCACCACTTGAAATTGACATGCTATAAATACCACATAGTGTCCTTTGTCCATAATTAATGACAGCCCCCTTTCATAAAGCATAAGATTTATCAGTCTCTTCAGGCTTCTATATTTGCTTTTGAAAGATACTCAGGCTTGAGTTTTGATGTTAGAAAAATGTGAGGCATGGTGGCTCACACCTGTAATCCCAGCACTTTAGGAGGCTGAGGCGGGTGGATCATGAGGTCAGGAGATCGAGACCATCCTGGCTAACACTGTGAAACCCCATCTCTACTAAAAATACAGGAACAAAATTAGCCGGGCGTGGTGGCGGGCACCTGTAGTCCCAGCTACTCAGGAGGCTGAGGCAGGAGAATGGTGTGAACCCAGGAGGTGGTGCTTGCAGTGAGCCGAGATCGGGCCCCTGCACTCCAGCCTGGGTGATAGAGTGAGACTCCATCTCAAAAAAAGAAAAAGAAAAATGTGAGGTTGGCATGTCTTTTGTTGATTCTTGGCATTTATATAGATTAAATTCTGGTGTTACTGCCACACAGTTGCTATTGGTATATAATTAATGATCCAAGTCCTCTGTTGCAGAGATGTAATTTGACACAGGAAAAGGTAGTCATAGTAAAGAAAGGCTTTTCAGGGAAGTAAATAATAGCCAGTTCAGTCAAGCCATGTTTGTAAGACATCATTTCAAAGATATGATATGTGGTACCTGGTACAGAATTATATTTTGTATTTGCTCTAATATGAAGATACATCCACAAAATGCCTAATCCCAAAAGTTTTCTAGGAAAGATCCTTAGCCATTGACTTTCCCCTTTGAAGTTTATAAGGTTCTGACAATTTAGGAAATACATGTTTAACAAAACTTACCCTACTCTTTGCCATTGCCCACAAGTAGAAAGCATATAATTCATTCAGGTTATTTTTTATGACTATAGTTAGTGGGCCTATTATATGTAGTGCTTATTATTAATCCTCTCTCATCTGACCTGGCCCTCCATTATTTATATACATAAAAATGATTTGTTTTTGGAGAGTCAGCATTCAAGCAAGTGACTTAACAGATAGTTCATAGCCGAAAATTACTGTCATTATCGCCAAAGAAAACAATCTGAGAAGTGTATTCATGATCTAGGGATTTTAACTGCAAACACCATAAGCATTTCATACCAGGTACTAGTGACTTTTGTATCATTAGTTATGACTTTTTCTGGATTATAAATGAGAACAGTATATAGTAAACCAAAGAATATAGCAAGTTTCTCCAATTTCCTTGTCAGGAAGGATTGCTAGTCATCTTGAAAATTGAGGTTGAAGGAAGCATTTCTAGTAGAATAAACTGGCTAAAAGGTATTGTGCAGTTACCACCTATTTTGTTCAGCAAACCACAGGGAAGGTGCCATGGTTGCAGCAATTGGTTTGACAATCCACAGGGTAAGGCTTTAAAGATCCACCAGAAGACATGTTGGTTGGTAACCCTGATGCATAGAGTGACAACTGCCTCTGCTAGGCTACATCTGAGAGACTGACATAAATCTTTTTGCTCCTTAGTGCATTAGACCATGGTTGATGCAACAGGGGACATGTCCAACGTGCAGACTCCACGTTTTGCTACCAGAAGAATTCCCTGGTCACCCCAGCCGGCAGTTGCCCAAGATCTGATACAAGGTCAGGATGTCTATGCAAAGGAAGCTCAGTTTTCTTTTATTATGAGCTGCTTGTTTGAGTGGTGTAAAACTATGTGCTCTTCAATATAGTGCTAAAGAAGCCAGCTAATTTTATCAAAGCAGCAGCCAAAGAAGTCAGGACAAATCTTCAGGACTTGTGAAATGAACTGAAAGAGCTTGAAGCAGATGGAATTTTAATAGTTACACTATATATGCTCTTATCTTAGTAGGTTTTTTTCTTGTAATGGAAACATAACTGTTAGCATATTTCTTAGGATGTTTTTTCTTGTCTTTTTAAATTCTTATTTCACTCATCCTTTACTCTCCCCTCAAGTATTCTACACTTTAATTTCCTGAAATAAATTTAAGGAAAAGGGAAATAGTAAAGAAGTAGGAATGGGTGCAGCACACCAGCATGGCACATGTATACACATGTAACTAACCTGCACATTGTGCACATGTACCCTAAAACTTAAAGTATAATAATAATAAAAGAAAAAAAAAAGAAAGTAAAAAAAAAAAAAAAAAGAAGTGGATATTCACGGAGAGCTATGAGGGGATAAAAGGGTATGATCTAATGGTAAGAAACTGGAAGAAACATAGCAAGTCATTTGTTCAGATTCTTCTCTGTGTCCCTGTGTCTCCAGAGATAAGGATGTCCTTTTCCTCCAGGTATACAGTGGGTACCTCTAGAATGAGGGTCTTATGACCTGCTTCCAGGGAAGGTCAGAGAATCCTTCCTAGGTTTTATGACCTGTTTCTGGGAGGAAGTGCAGGAGGAAAGTGAGTGAGACTTCCCTGCTTCTGCTGTTTTCTCAAACATCAAGATGCCATATTTTTGAGTAGCATGTCTTAAATCTCATCACCCATCTCAGGTGCAGTTTCATGGCCATGAAGAAGACAGAAAGACCACTCATACCTGCATAAGTATTATCACAAACTTTCTTATCTTCTGTTTGTTCTCCTGAAAACCCATTTGTCTTTCCTAAATGAACCAATTTGTCCTTCCCATAGATGTCTTTCTCCCCCATTCCTTTCCCCTACTAAGTTAGGTATATAAGCCCCAAATTCTAACCACACTTTTCAGTTACTCATCACGGAACACTCCCACATGTGCGAACATTGTCCGCATAAATAAGCTCTTTTCTCTTACTAATGTCTTTTTTTCAGTTTAATTTGCAGGCTCCTATTGAAATAACAAAAGTTGGTAGAGGAAAAAGTTTTTTCTCCCCTACAAAGGCCAAGAACATTTTGGCTTTATATTTATATTATAATGTGAATTGATTATAATGTGAATTGATAGAAATATATATTTATATATATTTTTTTCTGCCCCTGCTTGGCACATGACAGAACATGGGCATAGACAGACTGGCTATTGGTAATCCAGTCCTGGGAGATGATCAGGAGGCAGTACTCAATCCTACTTTCTTCTCTACAGCTTCCCATGTGCTAAAGAATTTACATGTCTGCCCACAGCAAATGTACTCAGGCTTCTACACTAACATAAGCCCACGGAAATGAAACAGAAAGGGACAGTTCATATGTTTCTGAATAGATCCAGTTGAATAGTCTCATTCAATTTGAGACTGTTGAACAACTGTTGTTGTTCTACATACATTTAAAGTCAGAGCACATGCGTCACTGCTTATTTTTCTTACTTGACATATTCCCTGCATTTCCATGTCTGCCTGTCCTTTAGATAAACAGTAAAAGTTTCCCATGTGCCAGTATTTCTCAAATGGTTTACATCAGAATCACCTGGAGGACTTTTAAGCTAGATTGTTTGGTCCCATCCCAGGGATTCTGAATCAACAGGTTTGCGATGGGTCCAGATAGTTTACTTTTCCAAGTTTACTAACAAGTTTGCCAAGTTCCCCCAGTTTATTACCATTAGACCATACCTTTTTGTCCAATCATTTAAAACAAATTTTTATATAATAAGTTTTATTTGTATGTAATAAATTTTATTATATAAAAATAAGTTTTAATATATATTATATAAAAAGTTTTAATAAATACCTAATATATTATTTAATATGATAAAACTTATATTAAATGAAATTTTATGCTGTTTTCTTGTCAATCTGTCTTTTGTTATCTTGCTGGTGTGCCTGTCATGTGAGGGACTGCAATCTGATATGCCTATTTTCCACAGTCAAAGCAATTACAAGAGAATTGTTACAATTACCCAGTTATGTCAAGAGATTTTTTTTTAATTCACTAAGGTAGAGATAAGGAGAATGTATTAAAATAGGATATTTTAATTATAAATGCATGACTGGGGAGGGGGTATTGTTTTTTAATAAAATATGAGGTTATTTGCCATGACAAAAAAAAAAAGAAGTAGGAAAATCCCATGGAAATTTATGTTCCTTCTAACTTTTAAAACTACCTAAAAAATATAATTGATTTAAATTATATCTCAATATTCCCCATTCTTTTATATCCCCTTAAATAGGTACCCATGAAGAGATTATGAACTACTTGAAGGTGGAGACCGTACGGTGGTGTGTTGGAGCTGGCTTGTAATGTCTTATGAGTGACAATCGTTAGTTTGAGGAATTTTGTGAGACAGTTGTCAAATTGTTGCTAGCTTGAAATCTGCGGCAATTGGAGTATTTACACCATAGAAATGCTGTAAGTGAAGACCTACCTTTCCCTTAAGAGCTAGTTGTTAAACCTTTACCAGCATACCACTGGACCTTGTCTAAAATTTCTTTGTGTTCCCAGTGTCTTGCCCAGTAGATACAAGATAAATATTGCCAGAATCAGATATCAGGAAGTAGTAAGAAAAGGAGTTAATATGCAAACTAAATCACTCGCTCAATTGAATAATTGAGATCTTCTGTTCATTTGTTCCTTGGACCTTAATCATTTGCATTTTGGAGAAATTTTTTTCTGCTTTAAAAGTCTGTAATTTCAGTTTTTGTGTCGGGGAGAGGGAAAAACTATTTGTCTGTAGTTGCTTTTTGTGACAAAGTGAATACCCACTGGGCTAAGTTGCATATCTAAAGCTTGTCACTAAGAATTTTCATTTTTAGGGGTCAAAAACCTATTTTGAAAATAGTGTTGTGTGAATGCTGTAAGTGTTGTACATGTCTCTGGTTTCAGAATTAAAAGAATTCAGAGTTACCTTGTGAGATAAATGTTCTTTGCTTCATATTCACAGTTTCACCTCCATTTAAATTTATGGGGAAGAATAAATGTTTCCTGACTCAGAAACAATTTTGCCTCCATATTTCAGTGCAAATATATTTTGAAGTTACTTTTAAATATTTATTTAAAACCTCTGTTTCTGTAACTGTATGTTAAACGTATTCTTCTGTAATGAGAATAGACTGGAACATATGAGGGAAAAATATTAAAAAAAAGATGGCAGTCATCTAGACATGTAAAATGCCAAGAATGTCTTAGAATTGCACAATTTAGAATTTATAGAGCCTTTAATCACCTTGTCTAGCACCTTGTATTAGTCCATTTTCATGCTGCTGATAAAGACATACCTGAGATTGGGCAATTTATAAAAGAAAGAGGTTTAATGGACTTACAGTTCCACATGACTAAGGAGGCCTCACAATCATGGTGGAAGGCAAAGAGGAGCAAGTCACATCTTACATGGATGGCAGCAGACAAGGAGAGAGAGCTTGTGCAGGGAAACTCCCATTTTTAAAACCATCAGATCTCATGAGGCTTACTATCACGAGAACAGCATGGGAAAGACCTGCCCCCGTGATTAAATTATTTCCCACCAGGCCCCTCCCACAACATGGAATAATGGGAGATACAAGATATTTGGGTGGAGACACAGAGCCAAACCATATCACACCTTAAGGTCATGGTCATATAGCTAGTTATCTTGTAAAACCAATGTTTCTCAGTTCATACTTACAACTGCAATTTCACTTTCATTTAGAAAAGAATAAATGTTTCTTAATTGAACAACTATTTTATCTGTGTATTTCATTATAAGCATATTCTGAAACTACTTGAAATCTTTACTTCAAATGTATCTTTCTGTTTAATTGGGCTTAAACTTTTTCTACTGTTTTGAGAAACGTTAGGAAAATGGGAAGGAAAATATCCAAGAAGACAGTTATATAGACTTATAAAATGCCACGATTGTTTTAAAATAACAGAATGCCAAAGTTCATTGGGTCCTTAGTGACATATAATTCATTCTCTTATTTTACAGGTATGTTGTACCCAATGTCACATGGCCAGATAGTGGCTAGGCCAGTCTCAGTACTTGAGGGTCCCTGATGCCCCATCACATGCTTTCTCCACAAACTCATGCTGTAATAGGGTATTGGTGTTGACTTGCCATGCTTAGCTCCAAGGATGGGGCCAGAGAACTTAATACAATAGTTGGTATATAGGGAGAATGTAGTAGGACAGTGCTCCAGGAAGTTATATTTAATTCTTTAGGTGCTGAAGGTAATGGGATTATAGTTTTTGATGTATACTTTAACAGTAAAGACAATTGCAGGGGTCATTCTACCACACACAGTGATCACTGTCATGCCTGTGCCTACTGAGGGATGATCCAGAACACTCCACCCTGCTGAGAAATCCAGTGAGGACCAGAAAGCTCTTAAAGTGGAAATATTTCCATCAAAAACAATCTGAAAGTATCCAGTAATATCACTGCAGCTGCTGTTAGATGATATGTCTTAGATTTTCCTTCATATTTATTGTCCATGTGTGTAACATTTTATAGCTTCTATGGGACACCTTCAAATGTGATTAGTACCTCATTTGATCCATGAATAACTCTGAGGTGAATGTTGTTATGCTTATTTTACAAATGATGAACCTGAGACTCAAGTAAGAGGGAAATAATTTGTCCAAAGTCATAGGTACAAAGTGGCATTCTGAGATTTGATTGGAGTCCCTAAGCTGGTATTCTCTTCATAGTTGCAGCCTCACTTTGGGTTGACTTCGTGCACACAAGAAATACAGTATTTTCTTCCTTTTAAAAAAATTTTATGATAAATTTTATTTTATGATTAATTCAGGGAAGGTAGGCTTATATTTTACCAGATTCAAAGTTAGCAAGAACCACCTGCATTTATAAAATACTCCTGGAATACCTTATCTGTGAGCCTCGTAGATAAGAATTCTAGGATCACAGTAATGTACTATTCTGGTTTATACCCAGATAAGAACAACAAATGAATACTAATTTATTATAAAGATACATAGTTTGATTTTCTTGAGTTGGCAGTTTTCAGTAACTAGTGCAGATTTGAACATGCTACTTAACAGAACTAATGGGCTCTTGTTCTTAATTATCCTGGACCACCATCACATTACATGATGTATTTATAACAATGCATATTCCAATAAGCTGTCTGGGAATCTCCATTTGGAGTAAGTACCACAGGTGTTCTGATGCACATTATATTTTGAAAACAACTGCTATAGTAGAAAGCAGATTTCTCACTCAGATCTAGGTTTAGATTTTTGAATTCCATATCTAGCATATTGTATGATCATGAAGACATTACTTTTCTCAACCAGTTTCTTTTCTGGAAAATGGATAAAATGCTACTTGCCTGTTTCATTTTAAATGAACATTTATTAGTTTTCTTTCCCAAAGTAGCAAATGAAATTTCCGTTAGTCATTCAATCTGTTTACACTTACTCCTTGATCATAAAGTTATTAAAGGTTTTTTATCTTCAACTATCCTTACTAAAGCAAAGAGGGGAAAATATAACCAGTAGTCCAACTTCTATTTTCACATGGCCCCAAAAATGTTTGAGTGTTAAGTTTATTGCATAAAAAATATCACACTCTCATAACATTTGCTTGATCCATTTAAACTACATGCACTTTAATAATTCCTAATACTGCCTAGCAAGGTTGAACAAACTGATAATGATCTAGGAGACTGAAAGTTTTGAAGATATGTAGGAAAGATATCTCCATTTGAGAGGCAAGGACATTAAAGAAGTGATTTGCTCAAGGTCATGCAATGTTTGAGTAGTAAGGTGATTCTAGACTCCTCACATCAAAATCAGTGTACTCTCCATGTGTTTATTGCAGCACTATTTACAATAGCAAAGACTTGGCAAACCCAAATGCCCATCAATGGCAGACTGCATAAAGAAAATGTGGCACATATACGTCATGGAATACCATGCAGCCATAAAAAAATGAGTTCATGTCCTTTGCAGGGACATGGATGAAGCTGGAAACCATCATTCTCAGCAAACTAACATAGGAACAGAAAACCAAACACCGCCTTTTCTCACTCATAAATGGGAGTTGAACAGTGAGAACACAAGGACACAGGGAGGGGAACATCACACACTGTGGCCTGTTGGAGGGTGGAGGGCAAGGGAAGGGAGAGCATTAGGACAAACACCTAATGCATGTGGGGCTTCAAAACTTAGATGACGGGTTGATAGGTGTAGCAAACCACCATGGCACATGAATACCTATGAAACAAACCTACACGTTCTGCACACGCATCCCAGAACTTAAAGTAAAATAAAATAATCAGTGTACTCCCCACAACACCATTTTGCCTTAAAAAAAAAAAAAATGAAACTATTTGAAAACCACTAAATTATTTCTCTGGGTAAATATGGAAGCAAAATAAGATTAAAATAGTCATCACAAGGAGACATTGTTCTAGCTCAGAGTAAAGCTGAATTTACAGTATTGTTACATCAAGGTTGATAGTATTTGATTAATACTTCAAAAGAGCAAAGACCAGATTCTTCATCTTTTCAATTTCAAACATTATGTTGGTGTTTAGAGCATATCTCCAGGATTGTATCATTTTTTTTAACCGTGAAATGTAACAACCACAATAAGGATTCTAACATCACAAGAACACACCTCCGCAATATGAATAATCTCTGTCAGTGCACTAACTCGACTCAGAGAAAATAGCAATGGTATAGGAAACTGTCACCATGGACCTTTGACATCTCCCTTGAAAATACTATGTGCCAAAAGGAAGGGCTAATTACAAGAAATAGTTGTAAAGTTTTGCATTATTCTAATATAAGGAAAACTAAGTCCGAAGGCCTATGACAAGAGCCATTCCTCAGCAACTAAAGGTGAAATATTTCAAGTAAGAAAAGTAGATTGTTTTAATAAATTATGAACATATTCACAACATTATCAGATCATTACAAAATAAACCTAAACAGACATTCAAACCAATATTTATTTATTGGATATGTTTTTTAAAAGCCAGAAACTTTTAATTGTTAATTTTTGCATACATAATAGGTACATATATTTATGGGGTACATGAGATACTAAACATAGTCCTTTGTTTAAGCATGCAATGTGTAATAATTTCATCATGGTAAATGGGTTATCCATCCTCTCAAGCATCTATCCTTTCTGTTACAAACAATCCAAATATACTCTTTTAGTTATATTAAAATGTAGTTATTATTGACTATAGTTGCCCTGTTTTGTTATCAAATACTAGGTCTTATTCATTCTATTTTTTGTACCTATTAACCATCCCCACTTTTTCCCCCACCAGATACCACATTACCCTTCCCAGCCTCTGGTAACCATCCTGCTACTCTCTATCTCTATGAATTCAATTGTTTTAATTTTTAGCTCCCACAAATAAGTGAGATCATGCAATGTTTGTTTTTCTATGCCTGGCTTATTTCACTTAACATAATGACCTCCAGTTCCACTCATGTTGTTGCAAATGACAGGATCTCATTCTTTTTTATAGTTGAACAGTACTCCACTGTGTATATGCCACATTTTCTTTCTGCATTCATCTGTCGAACACTTAGGTTGCTTTCAAATCTTGGCTTTTGTGAACAGTGCTGCAACAAATATGGAAATGCAGATATCTCTTTAATATACTGATTTCTTTTTTTGTGGTATATACTCAGCAGTGAGATTGCTGGATCATATGGTAGCTCAATGTTTAATTTTTTGAGGAACCTGCAAACTGCTTTCCAAGTGGTTGTACTAATTTAAATTGCCACCAACAGTATATGAGGGTTCCCTTTTCTCCACATCCTCTCCAGCATTTATTATTGCCTGTCTTTTGGAGAAAAGCCATTTTAACTGTGGTGAGATAGCATCTCATTGTAGTTTTGATTTACATATTTTCTGATTATCTGTTTGCCATTTGTACATCTTCTTTTGAGAAATATCTATTCAGATGTTTTGCCCATTTTTAAATTGGATTATTAGATTTGTTCTTGTAGAGTTGTTGACCTCCTTATACATTCTGATTATTAATCTCTTGTCAAATAGGTAGTTTGCAAATATTTTCTCCCATCCCATGGGTTGCCTCTTCACTTTGTTGATTGTGTCTATTGTTGTGCAGAAGCTTTTTAACTTGATGTGATCCTATTTGTCCATTTTTGCTTTGGCTGCCTGTGCTGTGGAGTATTCCTTAAGAAATCTTTGCCCACACCAGTGTCCTGGAGCGTTTCCCCAATTTTTTTTTTTTTTTTTTTTTTGGTAGTAGTTTCATAGTTTGAGGTCTTAGATTTAACTATTTAATCCATTTTGATTTGATTTTTATATATGGTGAGAGATAATGGTTGAGAGATAATGGTCTATTTTCATTCTTCTGCATATGGATATCCAGTTTTCCCAGCACCATTTATTGAAAAGACTGTTCTTTTCCCAGTGTATATTCTTGGAGCCTTCATCAAAAATGAGGTCACTGTAGGTATATGGATTTGTTTCGGGGGTCTGTATTCTGTTCCATCGGTTTATGTGTCTGTTTTTTATGCCAGTATTATGTTGTTTTCATTACTATAGCTCTGTAGTACAATTAGAAGTCGCATACTGTGATTCCTTCAGTTTTGTACTTTTTTTTTTTTTTTTTTTGAGACGGAGTCTCGCTCTGTCGCCCAGGCTGGAGTGCATTGGCACAATCTCAGCTCACTGCAAGCTCTGCCTCCCAGGCTCACACCATTCTCCTGCCTCAGCCTCTCTAGTAGGTGGGACTACAGGCACCCGCCAATTTTTTGTATTTTTAGTAGAGACGGAGTTTCACCGTGTTAGCCAGGATGGTGTCGATGTCCTGACCTCATGATCTGCCCACCTCGGCCTCCCAAAGTGCTGGGATTACAGGCGTGAGCCACCACGCCCAGCCAGTTTTGTACATTTTTTTGAAGATAGGTGTGACTATTCTGGGTCTTTTATGGTTTCACATAAATCCTAGGATTGTTTTTTCTTATTTCTCTGAAAATGTCATTGGTATTTCGATAGGGGTTGCATTGAATCTGTAGATTGTTTTGGGTAGTGTGGACATTTTAACAATTGATTCTTCCAATCCATGAACATGGAATATCTTTCCATTTTTTGGTGTCCTCTTCAATTTCCTTTACTGGTGTTTTATAGTTGTCATTGTAGAGATCTTTCACTTTGCTTAATTTCTAGGTATTTAATTCGATTTGTGGCAGTTGTAAATGGGATTACTTTCTTGATTTCTTTTCCACATTGTTTACTATTGGCAAATAGAAATGCTACTCACTGATTTTTGCATGTTGATTTTGTGTCCTGCAACCTTACAAATTTGTTTATCAGGTCTAATAGTTTTTAGGTTTTTCCAAATATAAGATTATATCATTTGCAAACAAGGATGATTTGACTTCTTCCTTTCCAATTTGCCCTTTAGTTCTTTCTGTTGTCTGATTGCTCTAGGTAGGACTTCCAGTACTATGTTGAATAACAGTGATGAAAGTGGGCATCCTTGTCTTGTTCCAGATCTTAGAGGAAAGGCTTTCAGTTTTTCTCCATTCCATATAAGACTAACTGTGGGTTTGTCATATATGGCTTTTATTATGTCAAGATATTAATATGTTTCTTCTATACCCAGGTTCTTAAAGGTTTTTTTTAAAATCATGAAATGATGTTGAATTTCATCAAATATTTTTTCAACATTAATTGAAATGATCATGGCTTTTGACCTTCATTCTGTTGATATGATGCGTTATCATTGATTGATTTGTGTATGTTGAGCCATGCTTGCATCCCTGGGATAAATCCCACTTGATCATGATGAATGATCCTTTTAATGTATTGTTGCATTCAGTTTGCTAGTATTATGTTGAGGATTTTTGCATAAGTATTCATCAGGGATATTGGCTGTAGTTTTCTTCTTCCTTTTATTGATATGTCTTTCTCTGGTTTTGGTATCAGGGTAATACTGGCCTTGTTGAATACTCGCAAATATGTCTTTGTCTGGTTTTGGTATCAGGGTAATACTGGCCTTGTTGAATGAATATGGAAGTATTCCCTCGTCCTCTATTTTTTGAAATAGTTTGAGTAGGGTTGGTGTTAGTTTTTTAAATGTTTGGTAGAATTCAGCAATGAAGCCATCAAGTCCTGGGCTTTTCTTTATTGGGAGCTTTTTATTACAGCTTTGATCTGTTACTTAGTTTGTTCACGTTTTGGATTTCTTCATTGTTTAATCTTGGGAGGTTATATGTGTCTAGGAATTTATCCATTTCCTCTAGATTTTCTAATGTGTTGGCATATAATTGCTCATCGTAGCCACTAATAATCCTTTGAATTTCTGTAGTATCAGTTGTAATGTCTCTTTTTTCATCTTCGATTTTATTTATTTGGGTCTTCTCTCTCATTTTCTTTAGTCTGGCTAAAGGTTTGTCAGTTTTGTTTATCTTTTCAAAGAACCGACTTTTCCCTTTGATAATTTGTATTAACTTCTTCAATTTCATTTATTTCTGCTCTGATCTTTATTATTTTTTACTACTAATTTTGGGTTTGGTTTGCTCTTGCTTTTCTAGTTCTTTAAGATGCAGCATTAGATTATTTACTTGAAGTTTTTTTTTTCTTTTCTTTTTTGAGGTAGGCATTTACAGGTATAAATTTCCCACTTAGTACTGATTTTGCTGTATCTCATAGGTTTTGGTATGTTGTGTTTCCATTTTCATTTGTTTCAAGAAACATTTTAATTTCCTTCTAAATTTTTTAATTGACCCACTCATCAGTCAGGAGCATATTGTTTAATTTTCATGTGTTTGTATAGTTTCTAAATTTTCTCTTGTTACTTATTTCTATTTTATTTCATTGTGGTCAGATATTATTTGATATTATTTTAATTTTTTAAATGTTTTAAGACTTGCTTTGTAACCTAACATATGGTCTATGCTTGAGAATTATTCATGTGCTGAGGAGAAGAATGTGTACTCTGCAGCCTTTAGATGAAATGTTCTGTAAATATCTATTAGGTCCATTTGTTCCATAGTCCAGATTAAGTCCAATGTTTCTTTGTTGATTTTCTGTCTGGAAGACCTGTCCAATGTTGAAAGGAGTGTTGAAGTTTCAAGCTATTATTGTATTGAAGTCTATCTCTCTCTTTAGCTCTTTTAATATTAGCTTTATATATCTGGGTGCTCCAGTATTGGGTGCATATATATTTACAATTGTTATGTCCTCTTGCTGAACTGACCCCTTTATTATTACATAATGACCTTCTTTGTCCTTTCTTACAGTTTTTGCCTTAAAATCTGTTACCTGATATAAGTATAGCTACTCCTGCTCTTTTTTTAAAAATTTCCATTGGCATGGGATATCTTTTTCCATCCCAATATTTTCAGTCTGTGTATATCTTTATAGGTGAAGCATGTTGCTTGTAACCAACAGATCATTGGGTCTTTTTTTTTTTTTTTCAAATCCATTGAGCCACTCTATGTCTTTTGATTGGAGAGTTTAGTCCACTTACATTCAATGTTATTATTGATAGGGACTTACTCCTGCCATTTTGTTGTTTTCTGATTGTTTTGTGGTTTTCTTTTCTTTTCCTTTTTTCCTTCCTGTATTTCCTTTTAGTGAAGGTGATTTTCTCCGGTGGTATGTTTCTTGCTTTTTATTTTTTGTGTATTCATCATGTTTTTAGATTTGAGATTGCCATGAGGCTTGAAAAGAATATCTTATAACCCATTATTTTAAACTGATGACAACTTAACACTGATTGCATAAACAGACAAACAACCAAGAGAAAACTAACAAAAACTCTACACTTTGTCCCCCTATGTTTTACTTTTTTATTATTTCTCTTTATATCTTATTGTATTGACTATGTCTTGAAAAGTTGTTGTAGTTATTATTTTTTATTGGTTCATCATTTAGTCTTTTTACTTGAGTAGTTTACACACCACAATTACAGTGTTATAATATTCTGTGTTTTTCTGTGTGCTTACCATTATCAGTGAGTTTTGTACCTTCGGATGATTTCTTATTGGTCATTAATGCCTGTTTCTTTCAGATTGAAGAACTCTGATTCGCATTTCTTGTAGGACAGGTCTGGTGTTTAGCATTTCTTATAGGACAGGTCTCAGCTTTTGTTTCTCTGGGAAAGTACTTATTGCTTCTTCATGCTTGAGAGATATTTTTACTGGGTATACTATTCTAGGGTAAAAGTCTTTTTCCTTCAGCACTTTAGATATGTCATGTCCTTCTTTCCTGGCCTGTAATGTTTGCACTGAAAAGTCTGCTGCCAGATATATTGTAGTTTGATTGTATGTTACTTATTTCTTTTCTCTTGCTGCCTTAGGATCCTTTCTTTATCCTTAACTTTTGGGAGTTTATTAAATGACTTAAGGTAACCTTTTTGAGTTAAATATGCTTGGTGTTCTATAACCTTCTTGTACTTTAATATTGATATCATTCTCTAGGTTTGGGACATTCTCTAATATTATCCCTTTGAATAAACTTTCTATGTCTATCTCTGTCTCTGCCTCCTCTTTAAGGCCAATAACTCCTAGATTTGCTTTTTTGAGGCTATCTTGCAGGCATGCTTCATTGTTTTCTTTTGTCTCCTCTGACTGTATTTTCAAATGGCCTGTCTTTAAGCTCATCAATTCTTTCTTTTGCATGATCACTACTCCTATTAAGAGACTCTGGTGCATTCTTCAGTCATTCCTCAGTATGTCAGTTGCATTTTTAAACTGAATTTCTGCTTGATTCTTTTTAATTATTTCAATCTCTTTGTTAAATTTATTGAGTAGAATTCTGAAATATTCTCTGTGTCATCTTGAATTTCATTGAGTTTCCTCAAAACAGCTATTTTGAATTCTCTGTCTGAAAGGTCACATATCTCTGTTTCTCCAGGATTGGTCCCTGGTGCCTTAGTTTTTTGTTGTTGTTTTGTTTTTTGTTTTTTTGTGTGAGGTCATGTTTTCCTGGATAGCCTTGATGCTTGTGGATTTTCATCATTGTCTACTCTTTGGGCATTGAAGAGTTAGGTATTTATTGCAGTATTTGTAGTTTGGGCGTGTTGTGCCCATCCTTCTTGGGAAGGCTTTTCAGGTGTATTAGTCCATTCTCTCATTGCAATAAAGAACTACCTGAGACTGGAGGTGGAGCTTGCAGTGAGCCAAGATCACACCACTGCACTCCAGCCTGGGTGACAGAGTGAGACTCCATCTCAAAAAAAAAAAAAAAAATCTATACTGTAGGTTGCTTTTTCTCCTCAATGCATTTTCATATTCAAGGCTCAGGGCACAGATGCTGAAAAGAAAGCAACTACATATTACTTGAGGAAGAACTGGATTAGGGAGGAAAAAAAATGGAGTTCATGGTGAATAAGATATTCAGAACCTAAGGTGCTAATGTTCCAGAGACAAAAGAACCATAGAGAAGTGAGAGTGACACTCTTCATGCATTTCCCCCTTGAAGCATTTGCCAATTCCTAAGCTGTACCTATGCCAGCCAAGCAGCCAGAAAACAGTTGCTAAGAGGTGAAAAGTCAAAGCTGAGATTTAGGCTTCATTGTCACCCTGGAGAGAAAATTGGAGCTCAGGTTCATAAATGCCAGACATTCCATTGAGACCCTGAAAGTTTCATGGGTATGGACAAACCAGAGAAAGGCCAGGCTTGATTGGATCAAGGTGATTTGCTCATGTTCTACCTGCTTGCTAAAGAAGAACAAATATCTTTAGAGGAAGATAGTCATAATCCAGAATTTCCTCAGTTTTTTACTAGGTGATGACTGGCATTCAACAACAAAAAATTACTAAGTGTGTTAAGAAAAAGAACTAAACGACTGAAAACTAAGAGAAACAACAGATAATAAGACCCAGAGATATTCCAAAAGTTATGAGAAAAAAAACTCTAAAATAACTATGACTAATATATTTAAGAAGACAGATGAAAAGATTGAAGTTTTTAAAAATAATGAAATTTAAATCAAAAACTAAAAAGTATAATGTTTAAGAGGTGGGTTTAGACACAGTAGAAGAGATGATTAGTGAATGGGAAGATATGGCAGTAGAAAATATCCAGGCTAAAGCTTAGAGAACAAAAAAAAACAATGCAAAAAATGAGTAACAGTGAAAGTGTTAACCTAAATGTAACTGGATCCACAGACATAAAGGCGAGAGAATGGGTCAGTAATCTCATTTGAAGATATATTAACTACGACTTTTCCCAACTGACCAAAAACAATCAAGTCATAGACTGGATAAATGATTCAAATGACAAGTAGCATTTGAGGAAGAAGCCACTGTCTACACCACCATACTCAGCAACATCATAGATAAACCTCTGGAAAAATAAGACCTCTTGAAGTATTTCAGATTCTAAAGGAACAACAATTAAATTGACAGCTAACTTTCCACAAGAAAAAAGATAGTGCAATGGTGTCTTTAAATGCTGAAAGATAATAACTGCCAATTTAGAATTCTATTTCCAGTAAATATATGCCTCAAAAATGAGGATGGATCAATGCCTCTTAGACAAACATATAAACTAAATTTATTGCCCACAGAACCACATTAAAAATACACCTAGAGAACTATTCAGGTAGGAAAAAAATGTGCTCAAATGGAAGCATATGAATGTAGGAAGGAATGAAGAGCACCTGAAGGGGAAAACAAAGAATTGAACCTACATTAACATAGAATGCTTAAAGCAACAGCAAAAATACCTTACAAGGTTTAAAATAAACATTAATTAAAATCTGTGAATACAATTAAAAAATAGGGGTCATAAATGATTTTAAATGTTCTAGATTCTTAACATTACTCAGGACATGGTAAAAGTACTAACTCAATATAGACCAAATAAGTCAGTATGCATGTTATCTTCAGGGTAACTGCCTAAAATTATAAAAAGAGACTATATTACTATCAGGTTAATAGAAAGAAAAATATAATAATAAAATAATTACACCAGAAGAAGTCGAGAAAGAACAACAAAAAAAAGAACACAAAAGACAAATATAATATACATAATAATATAGTAGATTTAAATGCAAATACACTCATGTGTCACTAAGTGATGGAGAAACATATTCTGAGAAATGTGTGATTAGGCGATTTTATTGTGTAAATGTTATAGAGTCTACTTATACAAACTTAGATGGTATAGCCTACTACATACCTAAGCTATATAGTGTAGCTTATTGCTCCTAAGCTACAAATTTGTATGGCGTGTTATTGTGCTGAATACTAAAGGCAATTATAACACAATGATAAGTATTTGTCTATTAAAACACTTGTAAACATAGAAAAGGTACAGTAAAAATACGATATTATAATCTTATGAATATACTGTTGTATATGCAGTCCATCGTTGACTGAAACATCATTATGTGGCACATGACTACATATTAGTAGTTAAATTAAATAACAGTGGCCTAAAATTTCCAATTGAAAGATAAGAATTGTCAGCTCAGATTATAAAAATAAAAACAAGCAAAAACAATTTTTATTGTGAAGAGAGATCTTTAATATAAAAACATGGAAATGTTGAAATTAAAAGTATGGAAAAAGTTACATGTAAACACTAGTCTAAATAAGCTTGAGATAGCTACACAGGAGATAGACCTATCTTCAATTTGGGAACGTGTAATAAAGTATCATTAAAAGTGACATAATTTAAAGGAGAAATAGATGAATTCATAATTATCGTGAGATATTTCACATACCACTTATCCCCATGTGACATGATTTCAATCAAGTCTTTTAACCATCCTGGTTCTCTAGTTGGTCAATAAACTCATAAGATGTGACACTGCCTCATCTGCCTTCTACTTGTTCTCATTGATAACCAAATCGAAGTGGTTCGCTCTTATTCACCAGTCAAATAGCCTCTTCCATTAAGATTTGTAGAGCCTATATTATTTTGAAATTTTGAAGTTATTTAATCCTGATACTCCAATTCTTAGGATATGTTTCCTTCTTCTAAGTGTATTCTAATTGAGTCATTGTTTCCATCATCTTCTCCATCAGTTGTCTACTCACACCCAAAGAGATAAATTCAGTCATTGGGTTCATGAATGAAGAGTGGATAATCACCTGTGACCAGTGTACCATTCACATATAAAGCACTGTCTACTGAGTATAACATGCAATAATTGTGATAGGCTAATTCTCAGAGCTTTTTCAGTCTGTGACAAAACGGGCCAGTCAAGAAGATGACAAAAGATAGGACTAGCCAGAGCTAGGATTGGGTACACTGACCTCACTATGAGGCTATCTCTAGGCTTAAAGAGGTTTACATTTTTGTACCCAGTATTTACACAGCTAAGATTTTTTAATGAGGAAATAAGAGTATACAGAAGAAATTTATATAGGATAACTAGTCTCATTAGTAAAAAAGAGAAAACTTTCTCAATAGCTAGCTAGAGTGAAATTTTGCTTCCAGGGAAGATAGAGTAACAGGACTGAATTTGCCCTCCTGCCCAATAAAACAAAACAAACAAATAGACAAAAATATATTAAACAGTGGGATATCTCTAGAATATTGAACTGTAAGCAATGTAGGACAATGATCCCTGACAGATGAGAAACAAATAGGGTAAACTCTCTAATTTCCCCATCTTTCTGCATAATTTCCAAGCTGTGCTGTGTGGGAAGAGGAAGCCTAGACAGGGCCTGTTAAACTCCCTGCTTGAGTGAATGGAGCTTGTAGTTCATTGCAGCCTGAGGTCCTGTATATCTTTTTTGATGAGGTGTCTGTTCAGGTCTTTTGTCTGTTTTCAAATTGGGGTTTTTATTGTTGACTTTTAAGGGTTCTTTATATATTTCTGATAACAGTCCTTTATCAGATCAGTTGTTTGCAAATATTTTTTCCCAGTCCATGACCTTGTTTTCTCATTCCCTTGACAGTGACTTTCACAGAGCAGAGGTTTTTAATTTCAATAAAGTCCAGCTTATCAATTATTTCTTTCATGGAACATGCCTTTGGTGACATATCTAAAAAGTCATCACCACACCCAAGGTCATCCAGATTTTCTCCTATGTTATCTCCTAGGAGTTTTATACTTCTGCATTTTACATTTAGATCTATGATGTATTTTGGGTTAATTTTTTTTTTTTTTTTTTGGATAGAGTCTCGCTCTTGTTGCCCAGTCTGGAGTGCAATGGCATGATCTTAGCTCACTGCAACCTCCGCCTCCTAGGTTCAAGCTATTCTCCTGCCTCAGCCTCCTGAGCAGCTAGGATAACAGGTGCCAGCCACTACACTCAGCTAATTTTTGTATTTTTAGTAGAAATGGGGTTTCACCATGTTCGCCAGGCTGGTCTCAAACTCCTGACCTCAGGTGATCCACCTGCCTCGGCCTCCCAAACTGCTAGGATTACAGACGTGTGCTACTGCACCCAGCCTTTGGGTTAATTTTTATGAAGGGCATAAGGTATGTGTCTAGAATCCTTTTTTTCAAGTGATGTCCAGTTCTCCAAGTACCATTTGTTGAAAAGACCATAACAACATTTTAACAAATTGAGTGTAACAGCATATAAAAAGGATAATGCATCATGATCAAATCAGGTTTACCCCAGAAATAGAAAGCTGAGTTAGCATTTTAAAATCAATCAAAGGGGCCCGGCACAGTGGCTCATGCCTGTAATCCCAGCGCTTTGGGAGGCTGAGGCAGGTGGATCACTTGAGGCAGGAGTTCGAGATCAGCTTGGCCAACATGGTAAAAACCTGTCTCTACTAAAAACACAACAACAACAAAATTATCTGGGCATGGTGGCGTGTGTGCCTGTAATCCCAGCTACTTGGGAGGCTGAGGCATGAGAATCACTTGAACCTGGGAGGCAGAGGTTGC
The DNA here is from genome assembly GCF_028858775.2 of Pan troglodytes. Classification (NCBI taxonomy): domain Eukaryota; kingdom Metazoa; phylum Chordata; class Mammalia; order Primates; family Hominidae; genus Pan; species Pan troglodytes. The sequence continues at coordinate 112,046,372 of NC_086015.1, forward strand.
AGTGAGCTGAGATTGCACCACTGCACTCCAGCCTGGGTAACAGAGTGAGACTCTGTCTTTAAATAAATAAATAAATAATCAATCAGGACAATTCATCATATTAACAGACTAAAGAAGAAAAGCTATATGATCATCTTAGCAAATGCAGAAAAAGCATGTGCTAAAAGCCTAACTCGGTTTCTGATAAAAACAACACTCAGCACACTAGAAATACAAGGGAATTTACTCAGTCTCATAAAGGCTATGAGTATTAGAAATGCAAAATCTCAGACCTCACCCCAGACCCACCGAATCAGAATCTGAGTTCTAACAAGATCCCTGGTGAGTTGATGCACATTAAAACTCGAGCAGCATTAGAACAGTGTTTCACAGCCTTGGGCCCATTTTAGCATCTCTTGGGAAGGTTTTGAATATCCTTCCTAATACTTAGTAGTAAAAAACTGAAAGCTCTCCCACTGTGATCTGGAACAAGCCAAGGATGCCCACTCTTTCCAGTGCTATTTCACATTGTATTGGATAGTCTAACCAGTGAAATAAGGTAAGAAAAAATAAATGAAAGGCATCCAGTTTGGGAAGGTAGAAGTAAAATCCTCTTTATCCACAGATGACATTATCTTCTTTGTAGGAAATCTTATATGGTCTACAAATTAACTGTGTGCTTAGCAAGTTTGAGGATACAAGATCACTACATGAAAATCTATTTCTATATAGTAGCAAAGAAAAATTAGAAATTAAAATTTAAAAACAGTATGTTTACAAGAACATCAAACATATATGAAATACTTGGGAATAAATCCAACAAAAGATATGCAAGACCTCTACATTAAAAACTACAAACATTGCTGAAAGAAATTAAGAAGACCTAAACATATGAAGAGAAATGCTATGTTCATGGATTGGAACACTCAATGTTACTAAAATATCAATTCTCCCCAAATTGATCTCTAAATTTAACACAATCTCAATTAAAATTTCAGCAGATTTTCTTTTTGTAGAAATTAAACAAGCTGATTCTAAAGTTCATTTGGAAATTCAAAGAACCTAGACTAACCAAAATAAAATTGAAAATGAGGAACAGGCCGCATGCGGTGGCTCACACCTTTAATCCCAGCACTTTGGGAGGCCAAGGCGGGTGGATCACAAGGTCAGGAGATCAAGACCATCCTGGCTAACATGGTGAAACCCTGTCTCTACTAAAAATACAAACAAATTAGCTGGGTGTGGTGGTGGGTGCCTGTAGTCCCAGCTACTCGGGAGGCTGAGGCAGGAGAATGGCATGAACCCGGGTGGCAGAGCTTGCAGTGAGCCGAGATCATGCCACTGCACTCCAGCCTGGGCGACAGAGCGAGACTCCATCTCAAAAACAAAACAAAACAAAACAAAAATGAAGAACAAGGCTGGAGAACTCCCACTACCTCATTTCTATGCTAAATTTAAAGCTGTAGTAACCAAGCCAGTGAAGTAGTGTGTCTAGATAGGAAAACATGAAAAGCAACAGAACAGAAAGTCCATAAATAAACCTATACAGAGGTAAATAGCTGATTTTTGACAAAATTTCAAGAGAATTCAGTGGAGAATGGATTGGCTTTCCAACAACTACTGAAACAGTTGAATGTCCATATGAAAATAAACTTTGACCATACCTTGCACATGATGATAGATCTTAATGTAAAATTTAAAACTATCATAATTTTAGAAGTAAACATAGAAGAAAATTACTGTGAACTTGGGTTAGGCAAAGGGTTTTTAGATACAATATCAAAAGTACAATCCACAAAAGGAGAAACTGATATATTGGACTTCATCCAAAGTAAGAACTTGTTTCTCTTCAAAAGGCAACATTAAGAGAATTAAAAGACACACCATAGACTGAGAGAAAATATTTGAAAGTCAAATTACATTTATCCAGTATGTCCAGAGAACTTTCAAAATGTAATAATAGGAAAACAACTCAGTGAAAAATGGACAAAACATTAGAACAGACACTTAGACAGAGATTCCAAATAAGTACATGAAAAGACCCTCAACATTATTAGGAAAATGCGACTTAAAACCACAATGAGATACCACTATACATTTATTGGAATGTCTAAAATTAAAAAAGACTGAACATAACAAGTGTTGATGCATATGTGGAGCATAAGGAACTCTCCTATACTGCTTTTGGAAATATAAAATGCCACTTTGGAAAATAATTGAGGGTTTTCTTAAAAACTTTAACATACATCTTGCATATGACCCAGACATTACACTCCGAGGTATTCATCCCAGAGAAATGAAATTCATAAAAGGCTTGTATATGAGTATTCATAAAAGCATTATTTGCATGACCCCTAAACTGGAAATAGCCTAAATATCCCTCACCAGGTGAGTGCAAGAACAATAAAGAGAATGAACATTTGACACGTGAAACAATTTGGATAAATTTCAAGATAATTGTGTTGATTGAAAGACGCCAGACCAAAAAGAAGTATATACTGTATGACTTCATTTGTATAAAATTCTAGAAAATGCAAACTTACCTATAATGAGAGAAAGCAGACTGATAGTTACCTGGGAACAGGGAGGGCACAGGGAGGGACAGGACAGAGTTATTATGAAAAAGCACAAAGAAAAATTGGGGAGGAGGTGACAGATATGTTTATTATCTTGGTTGTGATGGTTTCATGAGTATATACATATGCCAACACTTATCAAATTATACACTTTAAATATGTGCAGTTTACTGTATGTCAATTATACCTCAAGTTACCAAGAAAAGCGAGCACTGAATTTCGCATAGCAGCATGATCATTACATCCTAAGGTGGTATTATTCAAATGGAGCAGATGCTAGTACAAATTCCCATCCAGAACTACCACCCAGCTTGTTGGATCTGGGCCCCTCTAGTTTTCTACTGATCCTGTCCCCCAAAGAAGCTTTGAGTTTGGGTCTTTCACCACATTCTGTTCTGCTGATATTCATAGATTGACCCCAGAAGTGGCAATCACCCTATTTCTATCATTGCTGAAACTGTGCTCCCACTGAAAAAAATATAATATTAACTCCCTGGAGGCACAAATTGAGAGGGACAGTTGTTCACATGGAGGGGAGGATAATGTCACAGAACATTGGCTTTGGAGTTGATGAACACCACTTGCTAGCTACATAATCTTGGGTAAGTCTCTCTACCTCTCCAAGCCTCGGTTTTCTCGTTTTAAAAGTATTTAACAATTCCTACCTGACAGGATTGTCTTCAAGGTACATATGAAAGACTGAAGCAGAATATCAGGCATGAGGGAGGAACACAGTAGGAATGACTGTCTCCTTTGCGCTGTTGTTCAAAGTGCTCCCCTTAAGCCACTGATTGTACAAACTCCCGTTATCATGCTGTCGGGACTCCAGCTGAAGCCTCCGATGTAAACTGTAAATGAGGTTCTAAGCGAGTGGGTCTCAAGCTTGGCTACACATTAGAATCACCTGGGGAGATTTAAAAACCACATAACAACCCAAAAAACCTGATGTTTGCATTCCACCATCAGAGATTTTGATGAGTTGATGGCACAGTTTGACATTGGGATGTTCAAAAGCTTCCCGGGAGATGTTAAAATAGGGCCAAGGCTGTGAAACACTTCTAATGCTGCTCGAGTTTTATCATGCATCAACTCATTGGGGGTCTTGTTAAAACTCAGATTCTGATTCAGTAGGTCTGGAGTGAAGTCTGAGATCCTGCGTTTTTAATAGGCTACCAGCTGATGCTGATGCTGTTGATCCTGGGATGACATTTTGGGTGGAAAAACTAACCCATGGGGAGCATTAGAATCACCTGGGAATCTTTTCAAAGCTGAGGATTCCTAGATCTTCCCCTGAGATGGGGCCCCAGCACTGGCACGTCTTTTATAGGCCAGCCAGATAAGCCTGATGTATTTCTCTTAGGAAGAACCATGGATCTAGTCTGACCTTTTACGTGTGAGAACACTATCCCCAAGAGGGTGTACGACCCTTGTCCTGATGTAACTTTCTCCCAAGAAAGTTTGTTAGTGAATGAAGTGTATTTTCAATGGGAACATATTCCGGTGTGTGGGTCCCCAGTGCTGACTGGGGACTACAATTTGCAGTGTGAGTCGAGCACGAAGGTTTCATTAACACATAGCTCAGAACCTAGCTGTGGAGCAGCCTGTGTGATGAATGGGGTCTCAGGTTCTACTTGAAGCATTATCACATAATATATCAGTTTTATGTCAAACGAACTGATGGTTTTATGGCCTTTCCATTCAATTTGATAGGGCCCTTGTCACAGGCTCTTTCTAATAATGCTAGAGGGCATTTTTTGGTGGCGATGACATAGTGATTTATAAAACCCACTTCATGCATCAGCCACATATATGTAAATCAGAAAAATTTCCTTCTGGGAAAAGGTGTCATTGCCATTGTGTGATAAATAGATGCATAGTCAATGAGCAGACATTCATCAAGACACAGATTTGAATTCACGTTTCTATGTACCAAGTAATTAGCATCGTGTCTAGGAAGTAGTTTTGTAAGGCAGGACCCTCCCAAATGGAAGACTTGCAGCATGTGAGTTGAGTTTACTGCCAACTTGACCTTCAAGGTGCTGGAGCAAGATGGCTGGAAACTCAGCTGGAGGTATGGGAGCATCAGCCTTGAGGGTGAAGGAGGGGAAGGGGTGCTTAAAGGAAGCACCACAGACAGAAGAAGAAAAGACATACTTTTAATGTGTGTGTTTCAGGGTTGCTATAGAACTTAATATTATTTTCCTTATTTAGTCCTCAAATCATGGTGCAAGGTAGGAGTTATCTACATCTTAAAGAAAGAAAACTAAAGTGAGAACTCATCTAAGACTTCAACCTAGGTCAGTGTGACTCCAAAGCCCATGCTCTTTCTGCTACAAGACAATGTTTTCGCAAAAGCACCTGCACGTCAGCATAAGTGAATTATGTCCCTGTGATACCAGTTTTGCTGAGACCAGATTGCAACTCTCAGCAATTGTACCTGCCATCTGCTTCCTGTGCCCAGCCTTGAATCTGTAAAGACATGACATCAGAAGTGTTAATGCTATATATAGCTTAAAAGGCTTTTTAAAAATTAAAGAAAAATTCTCTTTAATTGATGAAATCAAAGTGTCAAATATTCCTCATTCTTAGCTACTTGTATGAAATAAAATCATGGGTAAATGTTAAAACTTGAAACAATTGGCCACAGAAATAAAATAAATCTGATAGAAATATTTTTATTACCTAAATACTTGTGAAGTGAGTTGGAGGGAGATCCACAACATTTTCTTCATGGGCTAACTGAGATATTATACCTAAGAAAGAGCAATAACATTTTTTTAAAAAAGAGCAATTAACTCTTACAAAGCTTTCAACATTTGCACATCACTTTCACTAATACCGTGTGATCCTCACATCACTTCTGTGATGTTGGTAGGTATGATTTGATCCATTATTAGATAAGGAAATCAAGGCTTAGAGACTCAGAAATTGGGATTCCACTCTCAGAAATGCTCACACTGCCAGTGATCAGAAGACTAGTCTTCACACTCTAAATCCCACGTTTTTCACTGCTCAAGAGAATATATTATTTAAAAACTACTTTTCTACTTTTCCAAGTCTCTGTATAGAAGCAAGAACATATTTACTCCAATAATTACAGTAGCAGAGTATATTCTTCTTTGCAGAAAGAGATTTGTTGACTCAAATATTTGATTGGGGACATCCTATATAATTTGGGGCCCAGAATGTTATCCTGAATTGGATATTACATATCTCTGTTTTCTCTATTTTTCTCTCTAAATATAAAACTAAAGGTGAACATTTGGTACACAGAAAAAAAAAAAAATCCCAGCGGCATCTGACCTCTAAATTTAGTCAGAGAAAATAAAGTCCCCACAAAATAAAGCAATACAAAAATGGGGAAGAGAGATTACGGGTCTCTCTTCAGCTGGCAGAAGAGAGGGCAGTAACTGAAAGCAATCAAATCAATAGATTTTTGGCAAAAAAAAATTTTTAATTTGAATTTTTTTAATTTAAAAAATACATAGGGTGTCCCCAATCAAATATCTGAGTCAACAAGTCTCTCTCTACATAAAAGAATATACTCTGCTGTAATTATTGGAGTAAATATGTTCTTGCTTCTATATGGAGACTTGGAAAAGCAGAAAAGTAGTTTTTTGTTTTGTTTTGTTTTTTGTTTTTGTTTTGTTTTGTTTTTGTTTTTTGTTTTTGTTTTTGAGACGGAGTCTCTGTCTCTTGCCCAGGCTGAAGTGCAGTGGCACGATCTCAGCTTAATGCAAGATCCACCTCCCGGGTTCAGGCCATTCTCCTGACTCAGCCTCCCGAGCAGCAGGGACTACAGGCGCCTGCCACCACGCCCGGCTAATTTTTTTTTATTTTTAGTAGAGACAGGGGTTTCACCGTGTTAGCCAGGATGGTCTTGATATCCTGACCTTGTAATCCACCCACCTCGGCCTTCCAAAGTGCTGAGATTACAGGCGTGAGCCACTGCGCCCAGCCAAAAAGTAGTTTTTAAAGACTGTATTTTCTTGAGCAGTGAGAAACGTGGGGTTTAGAATGTGAAGACTAGTCTTTTGATCACTGGCAGTGTGAGCATTTCTGAGAGTGGAATCCCAATTTCTGAGTCTCTGCGCCTTGACTTCCTTATCTAATAATGGATTAAATCATACCTACCAACATCACAGAAGTGAGCAAAGAAGAAGTATAGCTCAAAGGACTGGTTTGGGGAAGGAATTCTGAGTCTTCCTTGATGTCAAGAATATTTGCTGCTTTTATCCTGAGGTGTCTGGCTGGGGTGGAATAAAAGTGTCTCTTATCAGGATATTTATTGAGAAGACTGAGTTCAAACTTTGCAGACAGGAGAGGCAGTAGTCTGATTGGGGACACCCTATATAAATTTAAAGTCAATAAATCTATTACCAGATATTTAGGATTGCTTTCTACATTAACCAAGGGCAGTAACTGAAAATAATCAAGACCAAGTTCAGATAAAAGCAATCATTGGGGTTTAAATATGAGGCAACATAGATTACAGGTGATAGTGATGGAATGACAAGAAGAGAGAAGATCTGAGTTCTAGTCTTGCCTCTCCCGCTAATTCCTTTTTGGCTTTGAACAAGTTACTGAAACTCCCTGGGCTCAGGTCTCTGTTGTGGAGGGGTGCAGACTGGGAAAGGAGTGTGAGCAAAACCTAGGGAAGCAAAGTAGCTCTGTGATGTGCCAGGCAAGCCCCCTCCAAAGTAGTCTGAAGCAGTGGTTATCCAGAGCAGAGCAGAAAGCTGGGAAGCCCTTCGGGCAGTGGAGTGGTCTGCAACCTGGCTGGGTAGGTAGCATGTGTAGATGGTGGCGGAGACACCCACATTCCAGAGCTGCTCCAAACAATCTGGAAGCCACCTTGGTGATAGAAACCACTGATCACATAGGAATATAGAGAAGTTGTATGAGACACCAAGTTTCTACTCCTCTCTTTTGCCACTATTTTCAGCTAAGTGGATGACTAAGTAATAATAATGCTATGTTTAAGCCAGTCATCACATGCATTTTCTTCCCCCCCATTATTTATTTATTGCTTATTTTTGTGTATTTATTTATTTTTATTTATAGAGATAAGGTCTTGCTGTGTCACCCAAGCTGGAGTGCAGTGGCGGGATCACAGTTCACTGAAGCCTCAACCTCCCAGGTTCAGGCCATCCTTCTGCCTCAGCCTCCTACATGCTGAGACTACAGGCACATGCTGCCACCACATCTGGCTAATCAGAAAAAAAAAAAAATTCGCAGAGATAGATTTTCAGTGTGTCACCCAAGCTGGTCTCAAACTCCTGGGCTCAAGCAGTCCTCCTGCCTCATCCTCCCAAAGTATTGGGATTACAGGCATGAGCCACTGCACCTGGCCTCCTGCATGCATTTTTAAATTTGATCCTTATATTCATGAAGTGGGATAATCAGTTCCATTTTACAGATGAGGACAGGAGCTTAGAGAGGTTAAGATATTTTCCCCAGTATCTCTTTAGAATGGGCGTTTGAACCCAGGGGCAGTCTGCCTGCAGTTAAATCAATGATTGATCATAATCAACATTGTAGCAAATTTCAGAAAGCATATAAAGAAAAAAATAAATAATCATCCCAAATTTTATCACCCACAGACACCCAGCTTGGTTTGTAAAAAAACTTCAAGTCAAAATTTATTTTTAATGGCTGTGTGGTATTTCATTTTACGTATGTTTTAAGTTTATCCAATAAATCTGTTACCATATATATAGGATTGCTTTCTACATTTTTTTTTGAGCCTCTTACCCAAGGCTGGAGTGCAGAGATGCAATCATAGCTCACTGCAATGCAATGTCTGCCTCCCAGGCTCAAGTGATGCTCCCACCTCAGCCTCCCAAGGAGCTGGTACCATGCCCTGCTAATTTTTTGTATTTTTGGTGGAGATGGGGTTTCACCATGTTGCCCAGGCTGGTCTCAAATTCCTGAGCTCAAGTGATCTGCCCACCTCAGCCTTCCAAAGTGCTGGGATTATAGGCGTGAGCCACCACGCCCAGCCTATTTTTTACAATTTTAAACAGTGCCATAGGAACAATGTTGCATATACTTTGGGGCTCTTATTCTATTGTCTCCTCAGGAGCAATTGCTAGAAATGAGGTTGCTGTTTTGAAAAATATGCTTTTTTAAAAGAAATGTAAAAGATTGTGTTGTCAGATTGTCTTTTTGGAAAAAGCAGAATCAGTTCCCCTCTTAATAGCAGTAGGTGAGTGCCCATTTCCTTACACATCCACAATAAGTCTAGATAATACTATTCTTTAAATCCTTGCCAATCTGATAAATGAAAAATGTTATCTCATTTTAATTTGCACTTAATTACCAGTGAGGCTGAATGCCTAATATCGAGGCAGTGATTTTTTTTCATTTTATATTCACAGATATAGCATCCTTGTATGGGCTTCAAAGATAACAGAAATCATGGTGACTGAACTAGCACGAATCACAAGAGAACGTGCAATTCAACATTATCATTCACCTTCTGTGTACTTAAGTGTTGAAAGTGCTTCTTCTCTACAAGACAGTGACATCTTAGAAAGGAGAGATTTCACTTTGTTCATCTTCTCCAGAAAGTCCTACTTTCCTCGGGCTCTTAAGGCATACAGAGTCATCTATGAAACTCTTCCAACTTATCAAAAGAGGAGGGGGCTTGCCTGGTACATCACAGAGCTACTTTGCTTCCCTAGGTTTTGCTTACGCTCCTTTCCCAGTCTGCACCCCTCCACAACAGAGAACTGAGCCCAGGGAGTTTCAGTAACTTGTCCAAAGCCAAAAACTAATTAGTGGGAGAGGCAAGACTAGAACTCAAATCTTCTCTGTTTTTGTCATTCCATTGCTATTGCCTGTAATCTGTGTTTCCTCAAATTTAAACCTCAGTGATTGCTTTATATCTGAACTTGGTCTTGATTATTTTCACTTACTGCCCTAGGTTGATTATAGCTCTCCAAGTAGACTTTTAGCATTTCCAGAAAAGAAAATTTTACTCTGTTGATCTTTCCATCCATAGTACCTTCAAGCTGCCAGGGCTAGCCAATCTTCAATAAATATTTGCTCAGGGGAGGCCAGGTCTATGTCAGTTGCTCTGCTACAGTTCTTATCCTTTCCAGAGTGAAACTCCTCAAAAATCTCCTAGCCGGTTGCTTTTTAAAATATCAAAAGTCAGGCACATTTCCAGTTCTCTTGCTTCAGAATTTTTGTACCCTCATTGGCTGTGTAGCACTCTTTTAAATCAAAACATTGGGAAGTTGTTATGTGCTCTTATTTTATCTTGTATTTTAAAGGAAATGATTTTTTCTCTCTGCTGAGGCATTTCTTTAATAGTCACATGGTGATTTGACATGCATTCAATTTGGTCTGAGCTACATTTGGTGATTTTCTTTTGTTTTTTACTTTTAACATTATTAGAATCTGTAGTATTTCTCTTTAGATGAACAAGTGATTAAAAACAACAATACGAACAACACCTCTTTCCTTTACAGTCACTAACTTGACAGTTTAAAATGAAAAATAAATTTCAATTATAACCAACACTAACATTTAATTCCAATTTCCATGTAACATTATAGAACCTGCATTTAAACAACCATGGAATGCTTAATTCTTGTAGGAGGAAAGACAAAGCTAAAAAACGCCAATGAGGAGTTAAAAAAAATTGTGCTAATCACAGTTGCTTTTCCTGATGGGGAGGAGGAAAGAAAAAATACCATTTTCATTAAACCACCCAGAGCCAGTAAAATCAACTATGACCAGAGAATTTCCTGTGGATGGCCCTCTCATTTCCTGTCTGAATTATACTACAGAGATGGTTACCAGATAAAATACCTAGAATTGATTTAGAGTGGGCAGTGCTTCTTCAGCAGTCTTTATTATAAATGTTAATTCTGGGATCTTTGCCATCCGTGCGGCTTTAGCAGATAAATAACACCATTTTTCTTCAGTGTTCATGCTCAGGTGTAAGGTTCACTCAAGGGGAGCTGAGATTTATAGGTGATGTAATTTAGAATTCTAAGCCCATAAGTTAATGCTTTAGAAATGTCTTCTTTATCTTTTCTGGGATTACAAATGGACAGATCCCTGGCACAGCTCCTCATCTTACTTGGTCTCTCTTCTTCTGCTGAAGACCTTATTCTGCCAGATTCATCACTGTTTGCAGTAGAAAAAGCAATGATTTGGTGTAGACAAGAATGACAAGATTAATGTCAATGACAGAGCAGTGTTTTTGAAATGTCACCTCCAGTGAGATAAATAATGCTATAGAGCACTTACTAGGTACTAGGTCTTGCACTGGTACTTCGGAAAATGGTACGTAAAACGTGTTTAAATTACATAAGCAGTTAAAGCTAATATTTATGTGATGTTTTACATATATTAATCCATTAATTCATTTAATTCTTTCAACAGCCCTATGAGGTATGCACTCCTATTTTATAGATCAGGAAACTGAGGCATAGTAGAGAGATTATGCAACAATCTCAAGTTTACACAAAAAGTAAGCGGCAAAAGCAGAATTGGAAGTCAGCTCTCCTGTTTCCAGAGGCCGTGATTTAACCGCTACCATTTATAAAAGAGTTGAGCTCTTAAAGAGAGAGGAAATCCCACTTGATTACACCGCAAATCTGAGCTCCTCCCATCATGTTTTTCTATGCATTTATGTGCATACATTCACATGTGAATATATTATATGTTTTGTTGCTTTTTGGTTACTGTTGATTTCTTTAATATAAATATTTACTTGTTATACACACTTTATTATTTTAGAGTAAAACCCCTTGAATCATCTGTTTTATCAGGGCTCTTTTTGATCATTTATTTAGCTGGTTCTCCCTTTTTCCTATGTGTAGATTCTTTGCTGTCTGTTTTTGTTGAAGAGTGGGCAGCCGGACAGTTCTGTAGATGCCGAGTGTGTGTGGGCACAGCAGCTCCCCACTGGTGGCTTCACTGGAGGGGACCGGCCATGAGACAGCCCTTGTGCCATCACGTAGGCACGCTGGCAATGACCACCTTCTTTTGGATTGTAGCTTACCAGTGCAGGTCCCCAAATGTTAGTAGGGTCATGGCTTCTGTTTTCAAACAAACAAACAACAACAACAATAAAAAAACAAAAAAACCTTGAAATAGAAAATTTTCCTACACAGGCTAAAAATTGCTTCACCTTTTTCATCCTAATCCCTAAATTCAAATAATTGCAAACAGAACTTTTAGTGACCTTGGGAATATTATTTAACTTTTATAAATTATGTTAATCTGATTTGAAAAATGGGAAATGTCCTCACAAAGCTGACATAAGAAACATAACTTCAGAATAATAATAAGAAAGGTAGCATTTTGTTGTCTTCACATGTATACATCATTTAAATCTTACAATAACTCCGTTGATTAGTGTATTATATATCCATTTTCAAATACAAGGAAACTGAAGTTTAAGGTGTTAAATAACTTGCCTCAGATAACTCAACAGTTAGTGTAGCCTGACTAATTCCAGGACCATGGTGCTTAGGGCATAGTAGAGGCTCAATAAATGTTAGCTCTCTTGCAATGATAAAAACGTAAGCCGTAGACCGGGAGCGGTGGCTCATGCCTCTAATCCCAAGCACTTTGGGAGGCAGAGGCAGGCAGATCATGAGGTCAGGAGTTCGAGATCAGCCTGGCCAAGATGGTGAAACCCCATCTCTACTAAAAATACAAAAATTAGCCGGGCATGGTGGCGGGCACTTGTAATCCCAGCTACTTGGGAGGCTGAGGCAGGGGAATCACTTGAACCCAGGAGGTGGAGGTTGCAGTGAGCCGAGATCGTGCCACTGCGCCCTAGCCTGGGTGATAGAGCAAGAGTCTGTAAAAAAAAAAAAAAAAAAAAAAAAAACCTAAGTTGTGGTTGAGGTGATGGGAATGAAAAAGAAGGAACGATATGGTAACCAAGTAAGTAGTGGAGATTTTTAAAGTGCATAGTACAGACAGACACGTTTTATAAAGTGGCTAGTGGAGCCTATGTAGTAGTAGGTCTGAAAGGGTTAAACAGAGATGCTCTGAAGCTGCCGTAGGTAAGGAATCCATTTCACAGGAGCATTCGATATCTGATGCTAAACACTGCTGAGTTTCCTTCCAAAGTGGGATCCATTTCAGCTTCTACCCCGGAATGTGGTAGTAACTTACTGCTCCACCTCTTGCGTCTTGCATCTCCACATATATCTTCTTTCAACTGCCCATGAGATCTGTCCAAAGGACAAATCTGAATTGCTTTCTTAAAACATACATAAACAAAACGTATATAAACAAGAGAGGTTTAACTGACTCACAGTTCTGTATGACCGGGGAGGCCTCAGGACACTTATAATCATGCCAGAAGGTGAAGGGGAATCACTTGAGTCCAGGAGGCCACTACACTCCAGCCTGGATGACAGAGTGAGAACCTGTCTCTTAAAAGAATTTAAAAATGATAATAAGTCAATTTTTCACAAAAGCCAGGCATGTGGGGGGTAATATTATACCAGGGCATGAATATTGAGATGTGGGAATAATTGGAGACTGTCTTGGAGGCTGCCTACCACCCAGATATATTTAAAGCTTTTTATTCAAAGCCTGATTTATAAAATCTAGTACCATCCCTACCATCACCCAATTACTGGTCTATCTACCATAATCTGTCTTACCACTTTCTCACTCTAACTTTAAGTTCCAATAATACAAAACTGCTGGTGGCCATTCTCCTAATCTCCTTGTATTAGTCCATTCTCACACTGCTATAGAGAAATACCTGAGACTGGGTAATGTATAAAGAAAAGAAGTTTAATTGACTCACAGTTCCATATGGCTGGGGAGGCCTCAGGAAATGTACAATCATGGCAGAAGGGGAAGCAGGCCCCTTCTTCACAAGGCAGCAGGAGAGAGAAGTGATGGAGAAACTTCCAAACCCTTATAAAACCATCAGATCTCGTGAGAACTCACTCACTATCATGAGAACAGCTTGGGGGAAACTGCCCCCATGATCCAATCACCTCCCTCTCTCGACAGATGAAATTACAGGTCCCTCCCTCAACAGGGGGAGATTACAAGATGAGATTTGGGTGGGGACACAGAGCCAAATCATATCACCCCCCTCCACCCACAATCACTGGGCTGCCTGAGCTTCCTGTCTGGTACCCTCATTTCCTCATCCTCCTATGGCTAATGCTGCTTCATCTTTTTAAGGCAAGTTCTGGTGTCACCTCCTCTAGGTACCCTCCCTGACCTTCAACCTGAGTTAGATCTTGCTCACTTGTGTCATTGAACCTGGGACACCCCTTCAACCTAGCATTTACTGCACTGTTTTGAAATTATATCAGTCTGACTATTCTATGAACAGCTGAGTGCGGGTGCAATATCCTCATCACTGAGATCTGCCAAATGTCTAGCACCTACCAAAATGTCTAGTGCACCGTAGGTGCTTAAGAAACATTTGCTAGAAATATTTTTAACCAACCACATTTGCAACAGTTCATGAGGGCTTCCTGGTTTGAACTCCAGTTATTGCCCACAAAGAAAAAAGTAAACTTGAGAAAATAATCTGTGTTTTGGGTCAACCTTTTCTTTGTCTAAGATATAAAAATTCTACCAATCATTCTGTGGGTGTCCCCTCATTGTTTCTGTTCCTTCTAGGCATGGGCTGGGATGTCACTTTCTTATCCCAAGATCTCTAAGGCTGAGACAGCTATGTCCATACGGCTTGCTTAGCTGTGTGTTGTTTGCACTCCCAAATCCTCACCATATGAGAAAGATGGGCTTTCCAAGTGTCTATGTGAGCTGGTGACGGTTAATGACTTGCCGTGAAGGGTATGAGCCAGACTGTGGCCCCAAGGTCTCTGTCTGAAGAGGAGAACTATCCTACATGCCCTAGGTGATGGTGAAGCAGCAGATGTGGCCAGAAACAAACAAAAATATGAGGGTGTGACTTGTGCTAAAACCACCCATGGGCCCTGATAGGCTCGCAAGCCTCATTAGGCAAAGGATGGTTTATATTCCACTTCATGCCTCTGAAACCTAAGTAGTACTCAGAACAATGTTCAATTAAAGTTTTGTGAATAGTGAGGGGACTGGGATTACTAGGTATTCATCTTGGTTCTCACAGCACAAATCCCCTTGAGATGAGATGAGAACAATTAGGGTTTAGATATGGCTGGGGACATCCTATATGTCCTCATTCTTCCAGGCTTTTAGGAAATTTAACTCACTGGTTTTGGGGCTATCCACTTCAGGGCGGATTACATCTCTTATATAAAGCTAAGGAATGGAAAAAAAATCCTTATTTATCATCAATCATTTACAAGAGACTCCTGTTGTCCCAACTTCATGGCACCTTTGGAGACACTAGTTGAGGTTACAGAATTATCTGGATGCTAGAATCTAGTCTCCCTGGTAAACATGGGGTACTTATCCTCTAAGGTGTTTTTACTTCATCTAAGTAAAGTAAGGAAGGAAAGTGAGGACACTCCTGCTGTGAAGCAGTTTCACTGTGCCCTTGTTATCACTTCAGCTCTAATATGGTTTTGTTCTGTGTCTCCACCCAAATCTCTTGTGGAATTGTCTTCTCCAGTGTTGGAGGAGGGGCCTGGTAGGAGGTGATTGAATCATGGGGGCGGACTTCCCCCTTGCTGTTCTCCTGATGGTTAGTGAGTTCTCAAGAGATCTGGTTGTTTAAAAGTGTGTGGCACTTCCCCCTTCTCTCTCTCTCTCCTGATCTGCCATGTAAAGATGTGCCTCTTTCCCTTTCAGTTCCCGCCATGATTATATGTTTCCTGAGGCCTTCTCAGCCATGCTTCCTGTACAGCCTGTGGGACTGTGAATCAATTAAACCTCTTTTATTCATAAATTACCCAGTCTAAGGTAGTTCCTGATAGCAATATGAGAACAAATGAATATAAGCCCACTGCATCTTGGGCTGCAATTTCCATTTACTTGATAAGTCCAGTGAGACAGAACACTCACATAACAGTAAAGTGAAACAACTTTATTACTCACCGATAGGCTTCAAGGAGAGTAGAAGCCTAGGATTTAGGGTAAGATGGTCCCCCAAGGTTCAGGAAAACTTGCCAGGGTGCATGGAATCTTGTCTGTGCATGCCCCACATGCACTGCAGCTAAGGAGCCCCGGAAGCAGACCATCCTGCAATTTATACCCTGGGAATGGCATGACTCAATGGGCTAAAGTGTTGAAGAACAACCTCTTTCTAGGAGAGACTGGAACAGAGCTTGAGCTGATCTGTCCAGTTCCACCTTACCTCAGAATGTTGCATTCTCAGCACGTTCTACGATTATTCTTGAGATCTACAAGTGAGAAAGGAGGGAGACCTGGGCTGGTCCAAGGCCACCTGGAGAACTGTCCTGCACCTGCTACTAGGAGTGCCTTCAGGCTTCTCTCCAACTGCCAGCCCAGGGAACTCTCTCCACCTGTCTTTACTAACACAAAATGTCTTTCAATCACTGCCCACTCAGTGAAACCTTGCTACTTCAGTGGGCTCACATTGGAAGAGTCATGTGCTTGGCACTATTTTGGTCCAGCCAAAGTCCTTGAAGCAAGAGTTGGCAAAACTTGGCCACCAGCTTGAAATGAGGGGTAGGGGGAAAATGGGGAGAATAAGCAGAAGGTGCTATTTTAATTCTTATCCACTATTTCTTAGGAAAATGATAGATTCAAACGAAGAGAAATTCAAAGACCATCTTTATTACCTGGGCATAGATGTCACAGGCAGAGGGGATAGGAGTTGAGAAGCCATAACTCATGTTCCTTAGTGAGGGTTTTCTGATTGGGGTTGGAGTTTCTTTAGGCATCACAACGTCATGGTCTTAGCTCTCATTTCTCAGAGCAGGCAGTGACCCCATCCAAAACAACACACTGGCAGTGACAGATGGATTCCCGTAGGACATCCCAGGAGCCACAGCATAGCCACAAGCATGACCAGTGACAGGGTACCCTGCATGGGGCATGGAGCAGAGACGTTGGAGCCCTTGGATTTGGAGACAGGAGTCCTTACTTCTGCCTGCCCCACCTCATCCCTGCTCACAACTCCTCTCCCTGTCACTACCCTTTCTCCACCTTAGTAGTGCCATTTAAGAAGGGGGTGAGAAGTCAGAGGACAGAAGAGATGAACTTGAGGGTAGACAAATGAGAAAATGTCTTTAAGAAAGAACTAAAGAGATTCTAATAGGAGAGATACTAATCACTAAATGCCTGATACCAGGATTGACACATAGAAAATACTCAGTAAGTGGTATTACACTTACTTCAATGTGTTTAAGAAAGAACAAAAGAGATACTAGTAGAAGGAGAGGAAAGGAACAGAAACCAGGGATCTCTCAGCTTCATCCTCCAGGGGAAATAGGGATCAGTTGGGGACAGTGACTCAGACCCACTGGCCTGGCACAATGAGGTGGTGGGTAGAAGCAGGAGCATGGGAATAGGAAAGTAGCCTGAGCTGGAGGGACAGGGGAGTGTTCAGGCGATGTATTCCTCACTTAGTGAGGAATAATCTGCTAGGACTTCTGATGCTAAGATAGAAAATACATCGCTTAGAGTCACACACCCAGGCCAGGTGCGGTGGCTTAGGCCTATAATCCCAGCTACTTTGGGATGCCAGGATGGGTGGATCACCTGAGGTCAGGAGTTTGAGACCAGTCTGACCAATATGATGAACTCCCATCTCTACTAAAAATACAAAAGTTAGCCAGGTGTGGTGGCATATGCCTGTAGTCCCAGCTACTCAGGAGGCTGAGGCAGGAGAATTGCTTAAACCCAGGGGGCAGAGGTTGCAGTGAGACGAGATTGTGCCACTGCACTCCAGTCTGAGTGACAGAGCAAGACTCAGTCTCAAAAAATAAACAAATAAAAAATAGAATCACACACCCTCTATGGGAGAGAATGAGGGATAGATCAGAGGCCTTCATCAGCCACTTGTAATCTTCACCTACTCAAGTACCTGCAAGAAGTCACTATTTCCAAGCTGAGATTATTCCAGCAACATCTGGGCCAGGAATTCCATGAAGAGGAAAAACAAACTCTGCCATAATTGTTAGCTTCTGGGATTTAGGATGGACTGGGATGGATTTGGGGAAGGATCTGGGGATGGATTGGATAGAGGCAGAAGTCCAGGGAGCTGAGCATGGGTGGGGAAATCCCAGGTCTCTTACTATGGGAATCCTTTGTTGCCTCTATCTTCTCAACCACAGCTGATCCTGAGATGTGCTGGGCCTCCCCTGGAACCACCAGCTCAAGGGGGTGAAAATGAATAACAGTAGAAACAGCTTTACTTTTTATGTTCTGAGACAGAACAGGAAAAGACTAAGAAAATTGGGAAGATGGATGCTTCTGGAAAAGTAAGGGCTGAAAAGCCTTTTAGCCGGGTTATAGGAGGCTGAGGTTTCAGTAGACAGCTTGGAGAAGAAAAGATCGTAGGAGGAACGTTGTACAGTCACTGATCAGATCTCAGTAAAGAGAGGCAAAGGCTGAGCTGAAACATTTCAGTCCAAGAAATGAGGACTCTTTGCTTCTGTACTCCCTGACCAGTGCAATAGTACCTGCAAAGAGTATTCCAAGAGGAGAGTACCACAAAGAATGCAGGGAGTATTATGAAATGGCCTCTTGGAGGAGCCTCATTCTGTCAGGGTGGAACTTACCTCTTCAGGCAGCCTAGTCTTCTTCTCTTCTGAGTTCATTTCTGATATTTCCAGAAGTTGCTACTCCAAGCCAACCTTGTCTTGCCAAACAGCTTGCACAAACCCTCAAGTCTCTTTTATAATTCAGTGCAAGAACAGCTTGGCCATGATACTCTGTTTGTGGTCTGGGTCATTAACATGTACTGCAAAGAGCCCAGGCATAAGCAGATGCTCCAGGTGGAGTAAAGTCATCTTCTATAGTCACTACCCAGATGTTATGTGAGTTGCTTGTATGCCATGGGCAGCTCACTGTCCTCTATCTTGGCTTGCTCCTTTTTCCTGACTTATCACATCCATGTGTGGCCTAAATCATTAGGGGGTTGCTACTGCTTAGCCTGTTCTAACTTACATACCAAAGAGCTACGGCCGGGCGCGGTGGCTCACGCCTGTAACCCCAGAACTTTGGGAGGCCGAGGTGGGTGGATCGCCTGAGGTCAAGAGTTCAAGACCAGCCTGGCCAACATGGTGAAACCCCGTCTTTACTAAAAATACAAAAATTAGCTATGCATGGTGGTGCACACCTGTAATCTCAGCTACTCGGGAGACTGAACCAGGAGAATCGCTTGAACTCAGGAGGCGGAGGTTGCACCAGCCTGGGCGACAAAAGCGAAACTCTGTCTCAAAAAAAAAAAAAAAAAGAGCTTGGCACATCTGAGTATGAAGTACAGAGCATTTTCTGTACCTAGGACCATAATGTATGCCATATGTGTTACAGTTCATTTTGGTCATCTCCCATATCTTTCTTTTCAAGGTTGTTTGTAATCTCCCAATTATTTCTGGCTTATTTTTTTTCATATTTTTAGATTAGCCAATGAGAAATGATCCCTGATCATTCTGCAGGAAAACCTCAGCTATGATATAGCAATAGAATTATTTCAAAAGCCTGAGGCCAATGACCTTGTGACATCACAAACAATTAAATAATATGGATTCATAATATGCATAACAAAGATAAGTACTTACAACAAAACACAAAGCAAAAGCCATATATCCAAGCCAGTGTGCCACACAGCACTTTACAAAGGTTTCACCTAAGCCTGGTAATTTTTGTTCTTTGACATTTTTTGTTATTCTGAGATGGTTCCAATTTTGTCTTATGATCCCTAAGATTGCTCTGATTGAAACCATGGTCTTCTCACCGGACTCAGAGTGCCTCAGGGGAAAGAGGTTTAATACCCACTTTCATGGTGGTAATGTTCCTGTTGGTTACAGACATTTTTAGGTATGAGATATATCTCAAACTGACAAATTTTCATACCAGAGCCCATTTTTATTTGAAGGGCTAGACATGGCTGTGATTCATAACCAGGTGGTGATTTCAGCTGCCCTTGTACTTGGGAGCATTGCAGAAGTTGATGCTCATCAATTACCTCTCATCCAACCATTCTTCTGAGGCTATTGGGCTGGAATTCAGTCAAAAATTCACCTGTCATGGAACAAGTTCACAGTTGAGAAACAGACCTCAATACTGTTAGTCCCTTATTGACTGGGTTGGTACTATTTTTATGCTCCATGGAATTCATTCCTCCCATACATAAAAAGAACATTATATTAATGCTATCATACCCTTAAAGATGAGCATTCAGCCAATCAGATAATAGGTAGTTTCTTACATTTTTCCCCAGTTTTTCAAGTCTCATAGCAACCTATCCAGTCCAATTCCTGATAAGTTGGGATATTTAAGACATTAAATCAATACCCAGTAAACATAGACATTTACAAGCTCAAGAACATAGTTTAAATATATCTGAGCCCAGGTGACTTTTCAAGCTCACTCATTCGAAGGGGCTTTCCTTTGCTGTGTCTGAAAGATGTTATCTTCCCAGCTCTACTCAGACATCCAGCACTCATCTCAATCACCCCTCGTCTGAGATGGAAGGGCTTATGAATATGATTAACAGTGGTGCATGTCATAAAGAAGTCCTTTAGTAGATAGTCCACTAGATATTGCTGTGCCCTGAAAAGTTCTGTCAGTTTTTAGGATTGGGTAACTGATTATGCTCATTCTAATTAGGGACAATCCACTTTACACTCTAGCAGTCTGTATCTCTTTCGGTCAGAATTACATGGTACTTGTTGTGATCCAAACCACAAATTCATTTAGAAGGCACTTGTAACCATCATGGTGACATCTTTGGTGTTTATCAGCCTGCTCTTGGTGGTTGGTGAAGAGCGGCAGGGCAGGCTGAGACTGGATGACTGTTGGGGTGCTTGTAGGTATAGGATTTTCTGTTTCCATGATAATAGCTCACCTGCTTCTGATGGCTCCAGTGTAATCCACTTACTGAGTATTTTCTATGTGTCAATCATGGTGTCAGGCATTTAGTGTAAAAACCCCATCTAATCATTATAAAAATTCTATCAAGAAGGTAATATTATCCCCATTTTACAGAAAAGTCAACTGAAATTTCTAAAGGTTAAGTAAATCAACCAACTTTATGAAAGATCATGAATAGAGATGAGATTTGAAGGTCCATCTGTCTAATTGCAAAGCCAATGCTCTGCACACAGCATGTATGTCTTACCTCTGAAATAAATACACAATACTAAGATTGTGTAATTAGCTCCCAGATCTCAGTTGTACTTCATTTAAGTTTCAGAGCATGATGTAGTTTATAAGAAAATATTGAACCCTCTACTATGTAAAACTTTCTGTCCTAAGCACTCTGGAGGATGAATGTGATATCATTTCTGCTATACACAGAACTTGATATCTGGCAGGAGAAATGAGACATGACACATAAAGAGATAACGAGAGAAGCAACCCGAAAGTACAAACTGAGAGTACAGACAGATATTGGAGGCAAGAAGAAGTTATGGTCTCTGGCACTGAGATTATTCAGAGAGAGCTTCAGTTGGGGATGGGATGTCTGCTCCTGGCCTTCAAGAACAGGGGGCTTTCTATAGGCAGGGATAAGGGATTGGGGATGGATAGTGGTGCCAGGAGGGCATTTTGGGTAGAGGAAATGGGTTGAACAAATACATAGGGAAAAAAGAACTGCATAGTGGATTAGAGCTCCAGGGAAAAGGCACATTTCAATGGAATGGAGATTCTCTAGAGAAAGGTTAGGAAATACGGTTGGAAGGGTCGATTGAAATTGATTGTGGAGGGCACCAGTGCAAAGCTGAAGGTGGTAAGCTTAGTCTGGCAGGCAGACTAAGGGGTGGGGGGCATGAAAGTTTTTGAGTAGGAGAACAATTTGTCAAGACAAGATTTCGGGAAAGAGAACCTTAACACCAATGGGCACAGTGGGTTGCAACACCCAAGGCAGGGTCAGAAAGAGCAGTCAAGAGCCTAAAATGGAGCTCCACACTGGAGAGCATCCTGGCCAAGGGAAAACGTGACATTAGAAACACAAAAAGCAAGGCTAGGGTCTCTCAGCTCAGGCTCTTCCCAGCTGTGTCACCTCAGGCAAATTTCTCAATGGCCCTCAGCTGCTTCTGCAACAGGTAAGTAACATCTACACCACAGCATTGTTTATTGGTTCATTCAAAGCATTCATCGAGTGTCCGCTATGTGCCAGGTATAAGGAAGAAAAGAGGGGTCAAGGGTGTCTCCAAAATATTTGACCTGTGCAACAAGAAGAGGGGATTTGCCTTTCCTGTGACACTTAAATGATAAACTGTGTGCAAAACTCCTGGCATAGTGCTGGGCATACAGTGGCTGCTCATTAAGTGTAATTCTTTTTGAAGCACTAAGGACCAAATTTTGTTTGTAGCAATGTGATAGAAATGAAGACATTAATAAGAGCTTTTGTGAACAGAGGGAGCAGGCAGGTCTAAAATATATGATTGTCTAGAATATATAAGTTCTACAAAGTTTCTAAAGTAACCTATATAATACCAGGTAATAAATGGTTTAAAAGAACCCTTTCTACCCCCCTGAAATACAACGGAAGGAGCCTGTTGCATGTCGGGGGACTTGTTAATGGCATCTATGTGTGTCAGGATCTTAGCAGGAGAGAGATGGGACACACTGGCTGGCTGAGTGGCTGGAAAACCTAATAAAGGGTCAGCGGGGAGGAGTAGATCCTGGAACCAGGAGATGGACTCATGGCAGGAGAAATGTAGACTTGGCAGGAGCTCTGGCCTTGGTAGAAGAACACAGTGACCAGCAGAGACTGGAAGGAGCCTGGGTTGAAATACTCCTCTCCACTGAAAACTAAACCCTAAAGCATTACCCATCGCTCAGTGTTTCCCATAGAAGTTAATGGGGAGAAATCAGGAAGAAAAACCATTGATTAATATAAAATACAGCTTCTAATGTCTCTGCTTCTGCAGTTCATCCTGAGGCCTTGGTTGATAGTTGTAGCGTCTTTTCCACCACACATTTTGTGTTCCCTACCCTCTCTGCCAGACTTTAGCTGAAAAGAGTTCTTTACCTGCTGGGGAAAATTGTTTTGCTTCTTCATTTCTGTAGGATCTGACTTTTTAGTGGCTCTTTCTTTAGTTGCCAAGGTTTTCAGGACTACTGGGCAAAAGCACTAAGAAGTGCACCAATGACTCCCCGGTGGTCCTCTTTGGCCTCATTTTGCAGCAGCAACCAAATTTTTCTTTGTAATTGGAGTCAATACAATACACTAGGTAATATAGAAACCCTCTTATTTGCTCATTGGCTCAGTGGCATGAGAATCAATAGTTCTTGGAAGCGGTCTTATCTTCCAGTTGATCAAGCAGCAGTCTTAGCTTCCAATTCACAGAAACCATGTCTTCTATTCCTTCTCAAAAGCATTTTTCTTTTGGATACTAGGACTCTTTGGAGCTCAGGGTTGTAGGTGAGACAAAAACATCCTCCAATGTGTTGATGTAATAGTAGAGGTAGGAACCGCTCCTACCTCTACTCTGTAGTTCCCAGACATGTGCATTCTGGCTATGGGGCCGGCTTAAGGCATTTACCTCATTCTGCAGGAATGCCCCCCAATTTTGAAGGATGGCAACAGAATTGAGCCTTCAGCAGAATATATCATTAATTCCTCAAACCAGCTACTTCTGTGTTATGGGATACATGGTACAGCTAGTGAATTCTATGGCCATGAGCCCATCACCATAATTCCCACACATAAAATGTGATCTCTAGACAGAAGTGATGTATAGGATACTATGGTGATGATAAGGCATTATCATTTGTAGACTTAAGTAAAGTGCTGCATCCTCCATCATGAAAGGTGTCCGATATAAACAACCTGCTACTGGGTCAGCTGGTACCTTATGGGGACTGGTGTTGTACTGGAGGCCTAGCACTAACTTCTAACATTGGGAAGTTGAATACTCAGCAACGGTGTTAAACAGACCAGCCTTGGTAAGGGAAATTCCATGCTGTTAGGGTGCTCTTCATTTCTGCTTCCATCGCCACTTTGTGCATGGTCCCACTGAGCAAGCACTGGAGTTGGTGGGGAGAGAGGAAACTGGGGGGTTTACAGGATGTCTCTTCTTATTCTGATTATTAAAATCTCCCTCCCTTTCCTGTAGTCTCCCTCGTCACCATTTTTCTGTCATTGGCCAATTCATTAGGCTGTGGGGTGTTTACAAATGTGTGTATGGTCATAATTCCAGCTGCTTTTTCTTCCAAATGTGGTGGGCAGCCCAATGTTCCAGCCAAGCTTCTGCCCTCTGGGAGGATTTTCCTTCACTGCTGTCAGTCAGGGCCAGCCCTGAGTGAGACTATAGTACAGTAGCTTTCCTGCAGTGCCAGCATAACACACAGATTTTTTTCCTTCTTCATTAACTGGTTATAGGGAACTCCTTTTGAGTGAGAAGTGAAAGAGAATGCATAGGCTGAGGAGATGAAGAACTTTGAAGAGTGAGCTCATCAAATACAATTCAGGCATGAACAGAGATCACAAAGAGTGTCACCAACCTGCACAGGTATGGGTATGCTTTACTTAATTCTAGTCTTACACGAACATAATTCTCTTTAGAGGAATCTTAGTCATTTTTCAGTATATTGGGCTTAAGAATGATACATTGTTACACAAATGACACGTTTTACTTTATTTTCAATAGTCTTGCCAATTAAAAAAAGACTTAGCTGCTTCTAATAAAAACAATAACTTTTAGATGAATAATCAGTCACTTTTGAAGTTCTAATTTCCAATCATGGCTCTTCTATCTCAAGAAGTTCTCTGCTCCCTTTTTTCTTCTAAAAATGGTTTGCGTACAGGGAGAATTTCCTGGTGTCAGAGGGAGGGGATCCCTGATCCAGAATCTTATTTATGAACTTCTCATATTCTGTGTCCTCCTGGTCTAGACTCCAGGAACTTTTCGTTTGCTTGTCCTCCTAGCGTTTCCATTTGCCATCACTGATATTTTTGGATTTTCTCTACTCTATTTGCAGACCCTCCCCAACCATCTCAGGATTATCTATTATTATCTATTACCTCTCCTTAACTATTCTACAATTCCCAGGCAATTTTGGGAGCAGAACACTAGTCTGGACATTATTCAATTCACTCTGAGCTTATTTAGGATTTTTATCAAAATGTCTATCATCCTTCCTTGGCTCTGAAGAGCCACGGCTCAGAATAGGGCAGGAGTATGCGTGTATGTGAAGACCCCTTGAAGATGACTTGAGGTCCCTTCTTGAAGGTTCTCTATGTAGTTCTATGCCCTCTGAATCTCTCCAAGCATATTCTAGCAGAAAAGGGCTTTTATAAATAAAAAAATAATAATCATAAGGTAAAGGATTTCTTTAAATAAGGTAAAGGACTTCCCCAAGAGTGTAACCTTCATCTTATCTGCCTGATGGTTTAAAGTAAATCTCTGTACTCTTTGTCCTTATTATGTAAAGCCAAGGCTTTAGAATGTAGAACATCCTTTATCTTTTCCAGGAAATTCTTGCCGTCAGGAATATTGCCTCACTGTGGATTCAAAGATGCCAGTTTTGAAACCCAAAGCTGAGAGTTGACTACTTTTTCCCCAGGCTCCCTGTTCCCCACACTTGGATTGACAGATTCTCAGGCACAAACATTGTTTGCATGATTTGTTAAACAATGTATTTGATCATTTTCCACTGTAGTGTTGCATTTTCTCATGCCTCTCAGTTTTTATTACTTACTTTAAACCTTTGCTCTGTCTTCTTCAGGTGAGCATAAACTTAGCTTCTTTAAGTCCCTCTGTCAGAGGCGTTTGAACCAGAGCAACTCCAACTTGAATAGGGACTGGGTAAAATGAGGCTGAGACCTATTATGCTGCGTTCCCAGGATGTTAAGCATTATTAGCCACAGGATGAGATAGGAGGTTGGCACAAGGTACAGGGTACAAATACCTTGCTGATAAAAGGATGTAGTAAAGAAGCCAGCCCAAACCCACTAAAACCAAGATGGTGGTGAGAGTGACCTCCATTGGTCCTCATTGCTCATTTTATGCTAATTATAAGGCATTAGCATGCTAAAAGACACTCCCACTTGTGCCATGACAGTTTACAAATACCATGGCAACATCAGAAAGTTACCCTATACGGTCTGAAAGGAGGAGGAACCCTCAGTTCCGGGAATTGTCCATCCCTTTCCTGGAAAACTCATGAATAATCCACTCCTTGTTTAGCATAGAATCAAGAAATAACCATAAAATAGCCAACCAGCAGCCCTCTGGGCCACTCTGCCTATGGAGTAGCCACTCTTTTGGTTCTTTGCTTCTCTATTAAACTTGCTTTTATTTACTCTATAGACTCATCCCAAATTCATTCTTGTGTGAAATCTAAAAACCCAATCTTGGGGCCTGAATCAGGACCCGTATTATTCCGTTTTCATGCTGCTATAAAGAACTGCCTGAGACTGGGTAATTTATAAAGGAGAAAGTTTTAATTGACTCACAGTTCAGCGTGGCTTGGGAGGTCTCAGGGAACTTACAATGATGGCAGAAGGCACCTTCTTCACAAGGTGGCAGGAAAGAGAAGTGCTGAGTGAAGGGGGAAGAGCCCCTTAAAATACCATCACATCTCACGAGAACTCACTCACTATCATGAGAACAGCATGGGGGAAACGACCCCCATGATTCAATTACCTCCACCTGGTCTCTCCCTCAATACATGGGGATTATGAGGATTACAATTCAAGATGAGATTTGGGTGAGGACCCAAAGCCTAACCATATCAGGACCCCTTTCTGGTAACACCTCCCCTCACTGTGATTCCTATTTCTGGTCTGTCCCAGTGCTGCCTAGGGACCTTGACCTCTTTAAATAAACATTTTCCGTGCTTTCCGTATCCCCACTTAAATCTTGCTTATCAGAGCATTTCCCACAGATAATTCCTCAGCCTGTATTTGGAAGAAACGTAGCCCTTTCATTTAGGTCCTTTCATGTAAGCACACTCTGTCTCAAGCAGCCTTCAGAGCACTAAGTGCACCCCATCTACTCATGTCTTCTCCTGAAGCACATCCTCACTTTCACACACTTTCTATCATCTTCTCCTCAGAGTTCCCTCTCTCAGGAAGCTCTTGGTAGTAGACATATTCTTACTCCTTTCTCCCTTCTTCCCTTCAGGGCTTAGCTCCATGAGAACCACAAAGTAAATGGTGTCACAAATATAATTTACCTTTGTGATTTTTTTCCACTTTAGTTTCCACAGCCCTTCCCATTATGCGTACAACACTGTTTGATAAGGCTCCAAATTAGTTACTTTTATTTATTAGGGCACTCAGAGATTTCTAAACCTATCCAAATTAAACTGATGGTAGAATTTGAGCCAGAAAACACAAGGAATATTTGAAGAAAGGATTTTCTCAGCATCAAATGCCACCTTGGTCCTGCAACTGATCTTTGTTGTTCAGAGAAGGGCTGTCCCTGCAGAGGTGTCCAGGTGTCTTTCCTGTGGCTTCTTTAATTGAGGATCTTAAAGGAGAGCCTAGTCCTAAGAAATGACTCCTCTTCAGTTTCTTTCCCAGCCCCTAAGGGATTGTGCCCTGGTCGTAGGAATTTACACATACTCCTACCCCTGCGGATCTATAGGGTTGCTTGCTGCTGGTTTTGCCTAAGAGGAAAGAGAAAGTTTCCCCGGGTTGGGCCATTTGGTGCCTATCAATGTGGGAGGAGAGCTTTCTGGGCTGGCTGCTTGTTGTGGCAGGATCCCTTCTGCTAGTGTTGCTTTTCCTCCTGATGTCTCTTGATGGGTTTGGGCGGGGGGTCTCAGGGGAAAAGGTGTTATTCTCCTGGTTGTCAATTGTCAGTGGGGCTTCCAAATGCCCCACTGCTAGTACTGCTGAGCTTACCTAGTATTTCAGTGAGACAACCATTTATTCCAGGAGAACCGAGAGCCTACCTATGTCACCTTCCATTGCTAGGCTGAAGTCAGAAAATGCTAGACCCGGATGACCTTCATCTGTTGGGTGGGGGTTTGTGATAACCACTACCAACATGTTATTCTTCCAGCCCCGGGGTCCAGAATCAGTTTGCCTTCCCTTCCACTGTTCAGAATTTGCCTTCGGTTGCCTCCTGCATTATTGCCAGGGTTGATCATTTACTTAGCAGGATGTAACAGGGTGAAACATGTTACGTCATATTATCCAGACCAGTAATGCCATCTTTATTTTATTCCCTTCCTAGAGTATTCTATCGTCCTTTTAAATTCTCTTATTTAATCTTTCTCCTTTATCTTCATTCCATGATTTTTTAGCAAAGATTAGTCCATTATGTGTGGATTCATATTGCAGTTCTTTAACTTATGTTTGTAATCATTAAAGTATATCATAAAGTGATGGGATTTAAAGAAAAAGTAGGTTAGATGTCACCTAATTTATCAAGTTTTTTTTGTTTGTTTGTTTTTGTTTTTTTCTTTGGAGAATGTAAGGAAAATGAATATGCTGCAGTCGATAGTAGGCTGAGGCAGGCATCTGGACCAGCGTAACTCGGTGAGTTTGGAGCACAGACACATAACTCCAGTTGTTACATAACCTGTTTGTGTAAGCTCATACTTGCTTCTGAGTCACTATTGTCTGTAACAGGTATAACTGCCTTGTTGATGCTGTACATACAGCTTGCTTCCACAGAGAGAAAGAGTTAAGCTGCTGACTCTGTAAGGGAGAGTCACCTCCTTGCAGGCCAGGGAGTGCAGCTGTTAAGTGTGCAGGTGGCAGCAGCCAGAGCAGGCAGCCGAGACAAAGGCTGACGGAGACAGAAAACATAATAAAGCCATATATTTCACCTGCTTATGGCCCCTGAGTGTTCTTTCAGCTATCTGCCACCCATCCACCCACTCCCCTCGGACCTCAGCATGTGCTGAAACCTGAAATATGGTGTAACAGAGAAAATTCTCATAATTTTTTTCATATAAAAAAGAAGCAAATGTTTGTTTCCAAAACTGAGTATATTTTGCCCCCAAAATGTACTATGAATCTGATAACATTGCATTAGTCATTATGTCCAAGGCAGAGAATGTTTTGATTCATTTAGTGACATGGAGTACGTAAGCAATAGCAACCAGTCCTCACTATCCTATCTGAGTCTTTCAAGAAAATGAGCCAATGATGGCTAAATTTCCTGTCACAGGTAGTTAAACAGGTATGAATGGGGCAGGAGAGGGCTCTCCCCCACCCACTAGGATTGTTGGGTGATGGCTTGGCAATTATCATCACATTTCCTCTCTAAAGGTGATAAATTGGCAAAGGGCACCGGGGGAGAGACAATCTCCTAATGGTCCACACCTGTTAACAGTAAAGTGTGAATTGAATGCAGGTGCCAGGGAGAAGCAAAAAGGGGATTCCAATAAAATCTCAGGTATTGGGCAAGTAAGCAAGGGCAAGAGCATTAAGAGGCAAGATGGTAAAGTATCACTGGAAAAGGGAAGGAAACCTCCAAGGGGTATGTGTACAACTTCCTTGTGTGTACTCACTTCTCAAGCATAAGGAGGGCACTGTGCATGCGGGCAGCCCACCCTAAGGGATGAATTATGGGAAAGAGATGCAAGTCACAGGAAGTGGGCCAGCCTATAAAGTCCTGGGATCAAGGTTAAACATCGCACTTGACCTTCACGTGCCTGCTTGGGTCTCTTCCAGGCATACCTTCCTTTCTTTTCTATTCTAAAACCTTTTAAATAAACTTCCTGCTGTGAAGCTTGCCTTGGTCTCCTTTTCTGCCTTATGCCCCTCAGTCAAATTCCTTCTTCTGAGGAGGCAAGAATTGATGTTGCTGCAGACCCATATGAATTCATTGCCAGTAACTCAGATACCTTCCACTGGTAACATCCCTATTTCTAATATAACAGCCTTAGAAGTAAGGAATCTGTGAGGAGCCGACATTGGACTGAAATCCAGGAACATACATGGTGGAAGAGGGGAGGAAGGAAAGCTCTATAAAAGATCTGAGAACAGATCAAAGACAAACACCACCATACAATTTCCCACCCCAATAACAGTGCTCCTGCGGATGATATCCTCAGAGTGAAATCTGTAGTTCTTCTCAGTGTAAGAGAGACAGGTACTTGAGCAGTGGAAACTTCATCTAAGAGGTGGCAACTCTGATGCCTGAATCACACTACTGGAGGAAGAATGGCACAAACAATATGAATAATATGTTTGGCTTTTCCATGGCAGAATTGAGATATGGGACATTGTTTTTTTGTAAGATTACAAGATCAGACTTTGAATTATTTTTAGTTAAAAAAAGATTTATGAATTCAGTTCAAAGTTTCTCTTTCAGAAAATCTGGATTTTTAAACACTATTTTCAATCTGGAGATTCAAAGAAGTCAACGTTCAGAATCAAATCTAAGAAATGACTCCATGATTCAGTGGGTGAGGAAACTGGGAAAACTAGGAAGCAGCTGTTAGTGGGAGCAAAAATGTATTGGTTATACTTCAAAAAATCTGCTACATCAGTAAGTCTTTTTAATGTCTTCATAAATTATATGTGGGTACTTTATACAATTTAAGCAGCTATTATTATGATTATTAAGACTGATGGTTTCTTTCTTTTCTTTTCTTTTTTTGGGGGGGGATGGAGTCTCACTCTGTCATCCATGTTGGAGTGCAGTGGAGCAATCTTGGCTCACTGAAACCTCTGCCTCCTGGGTTCAAGCAATTCTCTGCCTCAGCCTCCCAAGTAGCTGGGATTACAGGCGCCCGCCACCATGCCTCAGCCTCCCAAGTAGCTGGGACTACAGGTGCCCACCACCATGCCTGGCTAATTTTTGTATTTTTACTAGAGATGGGGTTTCACCATCTTGGCCAGGCTGGTCTTGAATTCCTGACTTCGTGATCCACCCGCCTTGGCCTCCCAAAGTGCTGGAATTACAGGTGTGAGCCACCATGCCCAGCCCTATTTTTCTTTTAAGTGTAATAATTCTAGTTAGAGGAGACCACACCCAATATAGTTTACCAATGTGTATTTTTCTCTGGGAGTGTACAATTTTACACAATGATTTACAGTCAGGGGGTTATTAACCACTGAATTGACTCACCATCTGTGCTTATCCTACTTATGCCTCTGGTGTTTGTTGCTTATATGAGATAAACAGGCCATTAAGTGTTGCATCAAGTTCCTCCCCTATGAAACCTCCTGCTTGACCATCTTAATCCTGCCAACCAATCATAGGCTAATAAGAGTTCACAAACTTCTTCTTTTAGGATTTGTCATAATTAGTGAAGCCCCTAAGCCATATGTATAATAACTTTTCTTGATGAAACTCTCAGTCTGTGGAGGGAGGCAACTTACTTTTTGCACCTAAGCACACTCAATCTCAGGTGGTGCTCAGCCTCCTCTTCCCTCTCCCTCAGCCCTTCACTCTTGGCCTCCCACAAGCACATACTCACATCCCTACCATTTCTAGCACTTTCTCCTCAGCTGTGGTGCCCTCTCCCAGATAGATTTGACCATTAGAGAATGACTCTCCCTCTCTACCCTTTTCTTCTTCCTTTAAGGCTGAGCTTCAGGGCTGACCCAAGCGAATACTGTAAACTTTGCCTTGGTAGATTTTCTACCTTAATTTCGATCGTTCCTTCCATTATACAAACAACACCGTCTGGTAAGCCTCAAAGTGAGACCCTTTCTATGCATGTGTGTATTTAACTAGAAGAATCAGAGATTTCTGGTCACCTTCACTTTACAAATGAATCTAATGGTAGCATTTGAGGCAGAAAAGACAGGGACATTTTTTAAAACGAGAACTTTCTTAGATTCCCTCAAATTTTATCGTGGGTCATGCAAATTGTCTTCAAGGCTTAGGCAAGTAGCTCCTGTGGCCTTATAGAACTGTCTTCCTGATGCCTTTTCAGTCTACTTAGGGCCTTACAGGAGTTTCTATTCATAATCAAGGGCCTTCTTTTCTACCTCCAGGCCATATACCCAGGGCTTAGGTCCAAGCCTTAGCACTAACATATTCCTTCCCAGATCAATCATGTGCTTCAGCATTTCCTCTTTATGGGATTTGCCAGAGGGAAAAATAAAAATCCCTCTCACCTAAGAGGGGATTTATTTAGCTAAAACTAACACTTAATATCTCAAAAGTAGGATATGCGACAGCTAAAAATAAGGGCTGAATGATGGCTTACTACATTATCAATGTCTTACCAAATGGTACCCATTATGTTTCTGCTGCACAAATGTGCAGAAGCTGGCTTCTAACATTCAGAGAGCACACAAGTGAATAAAAGCAGTTGGCATACAGCCCTATAAAACACAATTCACTGGTGGCTCAAATCTCTTCCTGTTGGGGCCAGTTTTATGGTTTCTGCAGAATTGGAAATCTGCCCCTCAAAATAGCTTTCGGATACTTATTCACTGGCCAATTTAAGCATGTGTAAGAAATATGCTTCTGATTGTTAGTATGTAATGCAGAAGTGTTAACATCAGCTATTGGGAAAATGTTGGGATTCTCTATTACCATTGTGCCTTGATTTAGGTTACAAGCAACCTTTGTGAGAATTAGGGAGTGTAGACACTTATATGTTAGCTTCAGAATGGAGGTCTCTAGAAGGATAGTATTCCTTTTGAGTGAGATGTCTGATGATAGAAGCACACATTCTAGGGCAGGATTTCTTAACCCTTGGCCCTATTGACATTTCATGCAAGGCAATTCTTTGTTGGCAGTGGGGGTTTTACCTGTGCATTGCATGAAGTTTCTTGACATTTGTGGTCTATTCCCAACTAGATGCCAATATCACTTTGCCTCTGCCAGGTGTGACAACCAAAAATGTTTCCAGATATTTCTAAGTTTTCTGGTTGAGAACCACTATTCTAGTGTAAAGAGAGGACAGCCTATGCTATTTTAGGTATCTAAAGGGCAGCATCCAAAGCTTATGGGGGGTGTACTCAACATTTGAATACAAATTAAGGAGAACTAAATACACACACATACACATACACATACACATACACACATTTTGGCCTTACTTTAATTTTTTTTCTGTTTCCTTTCTGGAATGCACAACCTCCCCAACCTTTATCCATGAATAACAAATTAGCAAAGATTGCTAAACAGTGTATAGATTTCTTAAAAATTTCCTTTGTTCTAGGCCAGGCACGGTGGCTTCCGCCTGTAATCCCAGCACTTTGGGAGGCTGAGGAGGGCGGATCACAAGGTCAGGAGATCGAGACCATTCTGGCTAACATGGTGAAACCCTGTCTCTACTAAAAATACAAAAAAAAAATTAGCTGGGCGCGGTGGCGGGCGCCTGTAGTCCCAGCTACTCGCGAGGCTGAGGCAGGAGAATGGCGTGAACCCGGGAGGTGGAGCTTGCGGTGAGCCGAGATCGGGCCACTGCACTCCAGCCTGGGCGACAGCGTGAGACTTCGTCTCAAGAAAAAAAAAATTTCCTTTGTTGTCTTTCTGGTCATGGTATTTTAGGGACTTGTGTAATAAAAATGAAGTCGTGGTCTGCCTGTGTTTGGAGACTTTTTTCCCCATATTCCAAGGGCAAAAGTTCAGAACGATGAAAGTATGTTTTGACTTAACCAGTATCATGAATAAAATATAACTTTTTTACACTACGTGATAAGGCCAATGGTAAAGCACATTTGCGATATTTGTCATTAGATATCTATTTTTTGCTTGAGTCTCAAAAGTAAATAAGGGAACACTTATCTTAAAAAGTAAAAACCTGCCGGGCACGGTGGCTCACGCCTGTAATCCCAGCACTTTGGGAGGCCGAGGCGGGCGGATCACGAGGTCAGGAGCTCGAGACCATCCTGGCTAACACGGTGAAACCCCGTCTCTACTTAAAAATACAAAAAATTAGCCGGGCGTGTTGGCGGGCGCCTGTAGTCCCAGCTGCTCGGGAGGCTGAGGCAGGAGAATGGCGTGAACCCAGGAGGCGGAGCTTGCAGTGAGCCGAGATGGCACCACTGCACTCCAGCCTGGGCGACAGAGCGAGACTCCGTCTCAAAAAAAAAAAAAAAAAAAAAGTAAAAACCTTTTGGGTTTTTGGGAGGATTGCTTGGGGTCAGGAGTTTGAGACCAGCCTGGGCAACATAGTGATACTTCTTCTCTATAAAAAAATAAATAAATAAATAAATAAATAAAATAAAAATAGCCAAGTGTATTAGTGAGCGTCCTCTAGAGGGACAAAATTAACAGGATAGATGTATATATAAAGGGGAGTCTATAAAGGAGTATTGACTCACATGATTACAAGGCGAAGTCCCACAACAGACCATCTGCAAGCTGAGGAGCAAGGAAGCTAGTCCGAGTCCCAAAACCTGAAAAGTAGGGAAGCCGTCAGTGCAGCCTTCAGTCTGTGGTTGAAGGTCCAAGAGTCCCAAAGCTGAAGAACTTGAGGTCCGATGTTCGAGGGCAGGAAGTGTCCGGCATGGGAAAAAGATGGAGGCCAGAAGACTCAGCCAGTCTAGTTTTTCCACGTTCTTCTGTCTGCTTTTATTCTGGCTGTGCTAGCAGCTGATTAGATGGTGCCCACCCAGATTGAGGGTGGTTCTGCTTTTCCCAGCCCACTGACTCAAATGTTAATCTCCCTCGGCAACACCCTCACAGACACACCCAGGAACAATACTTTGCATCCTTCAGTCCAATCAAGCTGGCACTCAATATTAACCATCACACAAGTGTGGGAGCATGCATCTGTAGTCCCAGCTACTTGGGAAGCTGAGGCAGGAGGATTGCTTGAGCTCAGGAGTTTGAGGCTACATTGATCTATAATCATTCCACTGCATTCCAGCCTGGGAAACAGAGCAAGATTCTGTCTGTTAATTAAAAAAATAAATAAATAAGATAAAAACCTTCAGAGAAATGAAGTTTTGAGAAGCAAGAGCTTTGCTGCAATGGGTAATGGTTGTACTGAGGCTGGAGATGGTGAGGAGAGGAGGCAACAGCACTATAAAATCTAATTTCTGATCCCACCAGAGTTGTTGCATTGGTGTTACCACCTTCCTGTTAGGATGAGAATCTGAAAATCAATCATACTTTTATAGTTGTTCCAAGGAGAGAAATTATGACACCCTACTTCATGGAACCACAAGCTGAACCACTATGTGCTAACTGATATAAGCATTCCCATTTGGAGGAGAAGCATACCCAAATTTGTGAGAGTGTTTCATACTGGACCCATGGGGAAGAGAATATCAGCATTGGATATTGGTTCTGTTTTAACCTTTCTCTTTTTGCCAATACATCCAGTAAGTAGGAATCTTTATTGTTAAGTTTCTGGTGTAGAATTGAAGTAGAATGTCTATGAATCATGGGTGATAGGCTATGTGATTCTATAACAGTGGATGATTTATGCCCTCTTTCTTACCAGAGATGTTGAGAACCAGTCAGCCTGGGATAAATGATTGCAGATTACAAAGGGTAGGGGATGAGTTGTCATTGCATGTTTAGTGTCTGAAGCAGGTGATGGTTCATTTGTGCTGCATGCCAGAGTCAGCAGAGTGAAGATTTCTCCCAGTGGTTTGGGATCCTGGGTCATGATTCCCTAGAGGGGCCATGCATTCAGGGATTGGCCTTGGAGACATCAGAAAGCAATAGGAAGAGTCACCACCTGCCTTTGATACCTGCCACCTTCTCTTTAATTTGCCCTCTTCAAGGACAAAGACTCATCTGTGCTTTCTTGAGTATTCTACAACATGATGCCTAGGTGAATACAACTCAGGTCTTATGACATCATTAGAGGATCTGGTTCCAGATTCTTGGGGAAAAAAACCCACTTAAATCCCATGTAAGGGGGAATGAACAGTTAGGTATAGTGAGACAGCTTGACTCTAAGAGTGAGTCTTAAGCACTCAGCTCTGCTAGAAGAATCTGTGGTCAGGTGGTACTTACATTTCACTCAGAGGCCTACAACTTAAGCCTCAAAAATACCTCATATTATGCCAAATGTATCCTTGCACTTGTGACATAGAGACTCTACATACTGGGAAGGATCTGAGGCAATTGTGTAGGAATTCCCACATGGAGGGAGCATCATAGCAGTCTAAAGGGGAATTACATGCCAGGCCTCTTCAGTGAAGGATGTGGTGAGAAAACTGACCACCTGTAAAAAGTGCATGAATGAACCATGCCTTTTTTCCCTGATGCCTTGACACCTTGAGGCCTTGCTGACCCTGACCCTGGAAGGACTGCCCTCGCCTAGGTTGGCTAATTCCTAGAGGTAGCAAACAACTCACCTTCCCTTCTTTTTATATGCAAAACAACCAATCCAGGGCCATAACTTCACCCACCTCCTTTACTGGGGTCTCACTCTCTAGGCCACTCTCTACCTGTGCTACTCACCATAGGGCCAGGTGTCAGACAACTAAGGGCAGCCCCTAGGTCTCAGAGCCTGCTGAAATTATTGAAGCTAGCCAATCCTAATCCTTCTTACCCTGTCTTGTGTGTCCTTTCCCATGGAAATCAAAATAAAGTCCTTGCCGCGTTTTCCCCTTTCTCCCTCTGCCTCCCAACCCACCCCAGTGCTTCTCCGTGTGGCTCCCCATCACCTGGCATGCCGCCTTCTCTTGGAATCTGTGAGTATAATCATCTTTTCCATGGCAGTCATTTCCTGATCTGTTGGCCTTGCCACACCTAAATAATCATGGAACCTATATTTTAAAGTAGTGACTGGTGATCAGAGAAGTGATGACTAGATCATCCAGGTTGCTCCCAAGCCAAGACAAAGCATATGTGCCTTAATGTTTAGGGAATGCTATAGATGGTGACCATGCACCGAGCATGTGTACAGTTTTACTTTTCTGTACCTCTAGTGCTGAGAACAAACAGATCCTGGAACACTGTGGCCCTATATTTGTTGAAGAATGAGATGATGGTGGTGAGGGTGGAAAGCCGATTTCAGTTCTTATGGTTCTCCCTAAGGCCTACCCTTCAAGCAGAAGTTGGAACACGTGACGTGGAGGTAACATCCTATGAATAGAGAAGACCCAGGTCAGAGGCTACTAGCACCGAAGACACAGCACTGAGAGATGCCACAGGCAGAGAGACTTGAGTTAAAAAGTTATGGTTTGGAGGGAGGAGCCAAGATGGCCGAATAGGAAAAGCTCCGGTCTACAGCTCCCAGCGTGAGCGACGCAGAAGACGGGTGATTTCTGCATTTCCATCTGAGGTACCAGGTTCATCTCACTAGAGAGTGCCAGACAGTGGGTGCAGGTCAGTGGGTGCATGCACCGTGCGCGAGCCGAAGCAGGGTGAGGCATTGCCTCACTTGGGAAGCGCAAGGGGTCAGGGAGTTCCCTTTCTGAGTCAAAGAAAGGGGTGATGGACGGCACCTGGAAAATTGGGTCACTCCCACCCGAATACTGCGCTTTTCCAACGGGCTTAAAAAACGGCGCACCACGAGATTATATCCCGCACCTGGCTCAGAGGGTCCTACGACCATGCAGTCTCGCTGATTGCTAGCACAGCAGTCTGAGATCAAACTGCAAGGCGGCAGCGAGGCTGGGGGAGGGGCACCCGCCATTGCCCAGGCTTGATTAGGTAAACAAAGCAGCCAGGGAAGCTGGAACTGGGTGGAGCCCACCACAGCTCAAGGAGGCCTGCCTGCCTCTGTAGGCTCCACCTCTGGGGGCAGGGCACAGACAAACAAAAAGACAGCAGTAACCTCTGCAGACTTAAATGTCCCTGTCTGACAGCTTTGAAGAGAGCAGTGGTTCTCCCAGCACACAGCTGGAGATCTGAGAACGGGCAGACTGCCTCCTCAAGTGAGTCCCTGACCCCTGACCC
Source organism: Pan troglodytes (assembly GCF_028858775.2). Taxonomy (NCBI): domain Eukaryota; kingdom Metazoa; phylum Chordata; class Mammalia; order Primates; family Hominidae; genus Pan; species Pan troglodytes. The sequence continues at coordinate 112,083,699 of NC_086015.1, forward strand.
CCGAGCAGCCTAATTGGAAGGCACCCCCCAGCAGGGGCACACTGACACCTCACACGGCTGGGTACTCCAACAGACCTGCAGCTGAGGGTCCTCTCTGGTAGAAGGAAAACTAACAAACAGAAAGGACATCCACACCAAAAACCCATCTGTACATCACCATCATCAAAGACCAAAAGTAGATAAAACCACAAAGATGGGGAAAAAACAGAACAGAAAAACTGGAAACTCTAAAAAGCAGAGCGCCTCTCCTCCTCCAAAGGAACACAGTTCCTCACCAACAATGGAACAAAGCTGGATGGAGAATGACTTTGACGAGCTGAGAGAAGAAGGCTTCAGACGATCAAATTACTCTGAGCTACGGGAGGACATTCAAACCAAAGGCAAAGAAGTTGAAAACTTTGAAAAAAATTTAGAAGAATGTATAACTAGAATAACCAATACAGAGAAGTGCTTAAAGGAGCTGAAGGAGCTGAAAACCAAGGCTCGAGAACTACGTGAAGAATGCAGAAGCCTCAGGAGCCCATGCGATCAACTGGAAGAAAGGGTATCAGCGATGGAAGATGAAATGAATGAAATGAAGTGAGAAGGGAAGTCTAGAGAAAAAAGAATAAAAAGAAATGAGCAAAGCCTCCAAGAAATATGGGACTATGTGAAAAGACCAAATCTACGTCTGATTGGTGTACCTGAAAGTGATGGGGAGAATGGAACCAAGTTGGAAAACACTCTGCAGGATATTATCCAGGAGAACTTCCCCAATCTAGCAAGGCAGGCCAACGTTCAGATTCAGGAAATACAGAGAACGCCACAAAGATACTCCTCGAGAAGAGCACCTCCAAGACACATAATTGTCAGATTCACCAAAGTTGAAATGAAGGAAAAAATGTTAAGGGCAGCCAGAGAGAAAGGTCGGGTTACCCTCAAAGGGAAGCCCATCAGACTAACAGCGGATCTCTCAGCAGAAACCCTACAAGCCAGAAGAGAGTGGGGGCCAATATTCAACATTCTTAAAGAAAAGAATTTTCAACCCAGAATTTCATATCCAGCGAAACTAAGCTTCATAAGTGAAGGAGAAATAAAATCCTTTACAGAGAAGCAAATGCTGAGAGATTTCGTCACCACCAGGCCTGCCTTACAAGAGCTCCTGAAGGAAGCACTAAACATGGAAAGGAACAACCGGTACCAGCCACTGCAAAATCATGCCAAAATGTAAAGACCATCGAGACTAGGAAGAAACTGCATCAACTAACGAGCAAAATCACCAGCTAACACCATAATGACAGGATCAAATTCACACATAACAATATTAACTTTAAATTAAATGGACTAAATGCTCCAATTAAAAGACACAGACTGGCAAATTGGATAAAGAGTCAAGACCCATCAGTGTGCTGTATTCAGGAAACCCATCTCACATGCAGAGACACACATAGGCTCAAAATAAAAGGATGGAGGAAGATCTACCAAGCCAATGGAAAACAAAAAAAGGCAGGGGTTGCAATCCTAGTCTCTGATAAAACAGACTTTAAACCAACAAAGATCAAAAGAGACAAAGAAGGCCATTACATAATGGTAAAGGAATCAATTCAACAAGAAGAGCTAACTATCCTAAATATATAAGCACCCAATACAGGAGCACCAAGATTCATAAAGCAAGTCCTGAGTGACCTACAAAGAGACTTAGACTCCCACACATTAATAATGGGAGACTTTAACACCCCACTGTCAACATTAGACAGATCAACGAGACAGAAAGTCAACAAGGATACCCAGGAATTGAACTCAGCTCTGCACCAAGCGGACCTAATTGACATCTACAGAAGTCTCCACCCCAAATCAACAGAATATACATTTTTTTCAGCACCACACCACACCTATTCCAAAATTGACCACATACTGGGAAGTAAGCTCTCCGCAGCAAATGTAAAAGAACAGAAATTATAACAAACTATCTCTCAGAACACAGTGCAATCAAACTAGAACTCAGGATTAAGAATCTCACTCAAAACCACTCAACTACATGGAAACTGAACAACCTGCTCCTGAATGACTACTGGGTACATAACGAAATGAAGGCAGAAATAAAGATGTTCTTTGAAACCAACGAGAACAAAGACACAACATACCAGAATCTCTGGGACGCATTCAAAGCAGTGTGTAGAGGGAAATTTATAGCACTAAATGCCCACAAGAGAAAGCAGGAAAGATCCAAAATTGACACCCTAACATCACAATTAAAAGAACTAGAGAAGCAAGAGCAAACACATTCAAAAGCTAGCAGAAGGCAAGAAATAACTAAAATCAGAGCAGAACTGAAGGAAATAGAGATACAAAAAACCCTTCAAAAAATTAATGAATCCAGGAGCTGGTTTTTTGAAAGGATCAACAAAATTGATAGACCACTAGCAAGACTAATAAAGAAAAAAAGAGAGAAGAATCAAATAGATGCAATAAAAAATGATAAAGGGGATATCACCACCGATCCCACAGAAATACAAACTACCATCAGGGAATACTACAAACACCTCTACGCAAATAAACTAGAAAATCTAGAAGAAATGGATACATTCCTCAACACATACACTCTCCCAAGACTAAACCAGGAAGAAGTTGAATCTCTGAATAGACCAATAACAGGAGCTGAAATTGTGGCAATAATCAATAGCTTACCAACCAAAAAGAGTCCAGGACCAGATGGATTCACAGCCAAATTCTACCAGAGGTACAAGGAGGAGCTGGTACCATTCCTTCTGAAACTATTCCAATCAATAGAAAAAGAGGGAATCCTCCCTAACTCATTTTATGAGGCCAGCATCATTCTGATACCAAAGCCAGGCAGAGACACAACAAAAAAAGAGAATTTTAAACCAATATCTTTGATGAACATTGATGCAAAAATCCTCAATAAAATACTGGCAAAATGAATCCAGCAGCACATCGAAAAGCTTATCCACCATGATCAAGTGGGCTTCATCACTGGGATGCAAGGCTGGTTCAATATATGCAAATCAATAAATGTAATCCAGCATATAAACAGAGCCAAAGACAAAAACGACATGATTATCTCAATAGTTGCAGAAAAAGCCTTTGACAAAATTCAACAACCCTTCATGCTAAAAACTCTCAATAAATTAGGTATTGATGGGACGTATTTCAAAATAATAAGAGCTATCTGTGACAAATCCACAGCCAATATCATACTGAATGGGCAAAAACTGGAAGCATTCCCTTTGAAAACTGGCACAAGACAGGGATGCCCTCTCTCACCACTCCTATTCAACATAGTGTTGGAAGTTCTGGCCAGGGCAATTAGGCCGGAGAAGGAAATAAAGGGTATTCAATTAGGAAAAGAGGAAGTCAAATTGTCCCTGTTTGCAGACGACATGATTGTATATCTAGAAAACCCCATCGTCTCAGCCCAAAATCTCCTTAAGCTGATAAGCAACTTCAGCAAAGTCTCAGGATACAAAATCAATGTACAAAAATCACAAGCATTCTTATACACCAACAACAGACAAACAGAGAGCCAAATCATGAGTGAACTCCCATTCACAATTGCTTCAAAGAGAATAAAATACCTAGAAATCCAACTTACAAGGGATGTGAAGGACCTCTTCAAGGAGAACTACAAACCACTGCTCAAGGAAATAAAAGAGGATACAAACAAATGGAAGAACATTCCACGCTCATGGGTAGGAAGAATCAATATCGTGAAAATGGCCATACTGCCCAAGGTAATTTACAGATTCAATGCCATCCCCATCAAGCTACCAATGACTTTCTTCACAGAATTGGAAAAAACTACTTTAAAGTTCATATGGAACCAAAAAAGACCCCGCATCGCCAAGGCAATCCTAAGCCAAAAGAACAAAGCTGGAGGCATCACACTACCTGACTTCAAACTATACTACAAGACTGCAGTAACCAAAACAGCATGGTACTGGTACGAAAACAGAGATATAGATCAATGGAACAGAACGGAGCCCTCAGAAATAACGCCGCATATCTACAACTATCTGATCTTTGACAAACCTGAGAAAAACAAGCAATGGGGAAAGGATTCCCTATTTAATAAATGGTGCTGGGAAAACTGGCTAGCCATATGTAGAAAGCTGAAACTGGATCCCTTCCTTACACCTTATACAAAAATCAATTCAAGATGGATTAAAGACTTAAACGTTAGACCTAAAACCATAAAAACCCTGGAAGAAAACCTAGGCATTACCATTCAGGACATAGGCATGGGCAAGGACTTCATGTCTAAAACACCAAAAGCAATGGCAACAAAAGCCAAAATTGACAAATGGGATCTAATTAAACTAAAGAGCTTCTGCACAGCAAAAGAAACTACCATCAGAGTCAACAGGCAACCTACAAAATGGGAGAAAATTTTCGCAACCTACTCATCTGACAAAGGGCTAATATCCAGAATCTACAATGAACTCAAACAAATTTACAAGAAAAAAACAAACAACCCCATCAAAAAGTGGGCAAAGGACATGAACAGACACTTCTCAAAAAAAGACATTTATGCAGCCAAAAAACACATGAAAAAATGCTCATCATCACTGGCCATCAGAGAAATGCAAATCAAAACCACAATGAGATACCATCTCACACCAGTTAGAATGGCAATCATTAAAAAGTCAGGAAACAATAGGTGCTGGAGAGGATGTGGAGAAATAGGAACACTTTTACACTGTTGGTGGGACTGTAAACTAGTTCAACCATTGTGGAAGTCAGTGTGGCGATTCCTCAGGGATCTAGAACTGGAAATACCATTTGACCCAGCCATCCCATTACTGGGTATATACCCAAAGGACTATAAATCATGCTGCTATAAAGACACATGCACACGTATGTTTATTGCGGCATTATTCACAATAGCAAAGACTTGGAACCAAGCCAAATGTCCAACAATGATAGACTGGATTAAGAAAATGTGGCACATATACACCATGGAATACTATGCAGCCATAAAAAATGATGAGTTCATGTCCTTTGTAGGGACATGGATGAAATTGGAAATCATCATTCTCAGTAAACTATCGCAAGAACAAAAAACCAAACACCGCATATTCTCACTCATAGGTGGGAACTGAACAATGAGATCACATGGACACAGGAAGGGGAATATCACACTCTGGGGACTGTTGTGGGGTGGGGGGAGGGGGGAGGGATAGCATCGGGAGATATACCTAATGCTAGATGACTAGTTAGTGGGTGCAGCGCACCAGCATGGCACATGTACACATATGTAACTAACCTGCACAATGTGCACATGTACCCTAAAATTTAAAGTATAATAATAAAAAAAGAGTGAATTTGAGTAAATATAAGCCAAGAATAAATACCTGACATTCATTATAAAAAAAAAAAAAGTTATGGTTTGGATGAGTGGGGGTGGAGCTTTCCTGGTTGTGATCATGATTTTATTGCCTTCATGGCCTCCAGACTGAGCTGTCAGCCCTCTTTTCTTAGATGAGGTGGCAGCAGTGGGCAGCGGTTGACTCTAGGGGATTGTAATGGCCTTGGCTCGTGGTTTCCCCCAGACATCCTGTGAGTCACAGGCATGGCCAGAGGAACATCTGGTGATGATGTGCCCTGCATGGCCTGGACGGTGGCGGAAGGGGCAAGGACATCAGAGATCCTGAGAGAAGACCTCCTGCAATTTTCTTTTGTCCTATAAAGTACTCTCGCTTCTGATGGGGTCGAAACAGCATGGGATTAGATTGGGAAAGTGAGATGGAAGACAATGGGGAACAGAAACATTTGGGATGTGGGAGATTTAGGAAGAAAGGAGAGCATGAGAATAAACATGAGATCCCTAAGTAGCCCCTTGGGATGAAAAGATGGAAAGGGAAATTATGGGTATTGGGGTTGTGACTCAATCCAGCAACATTACAATCCTGAGGTTGGGGACAGCCTGCTATACAGCGATGGGTTGGCAGCCTAAGCTCAGCACACAGGAATGAGCATGGGGGAGGCAATCCCCTTTAACTTCATACAGTGACTTACCTGAGGGGCAGGAGGACAGGTTGCTTTCATTAGTGATGTTGGTTCAGGAGAGATGTTTTGGGCAGCCTGAGGGATTGCATTCTGTGGGAAGAGATAAAGAGCAAACACAGGGGCTTTCACTGGCCAATCCCATATCACCCTTCTGCTCATGCAAATAAGTAACTGTGTCCATTATCAAGTCACATCAATAGTTGAGTGCTGTGAAGCAAATTATGTAACTTTTCTAAGCCTCAGTTTCCTCTTCTGTGAAATGCAAAATATAACAGTGCTTACCTCACAGAATTTTGTAAGGAGTTAATAACGTAGTAATAGAATATCTAAAGGTACCTAACACATAGTAAATGCTCAAGAATGCTAGGTATAGTCCTTACCAATGCCATTGCCATTGGTTCTAAGAGTCCCAAAAGGCATAGAGAGGGCAGCAAGTTGAGGATGCGTCTTCCAGTTACAGGTTGGAATCTGGGGATGGGTTAGGAAATGGCTTGTGGTCTAGTAACAGGATTGAGAATCAGGGATATAACTTCCACCCTCATCCCCATATCAATTACTCAGTTTGCTGAGAGCAACTCTTACCCTTTTGTTCACAGCTAACTGTAAGGAGCACTGGGCATCCCCTGCAGGCATAGTTGGAGAAGGAAGATGAGAAGGAGGTGGAAAGAGGTCTTCATTTTGTAAAAAGGCAGCATCCTGAGCTGAAGGGAAAATGAAGAGAAGATGAAAAGCAGCTCCTGGGTTCATAGGGGAGGGGAGGGAAAGGAGCAGGAAAGGTAGGAACAGGTACTGTAGGGAGCAGGGAAGAGGCAGCTGTCATGCTTGGGAGGCCTGGGTCCCCTTCCAGCACTCCTACGAAGCAGAGATGTCAAGAAGGTAGCCTTGCTCAGATTCACCTGCCAGACTGAGGAAGGAGCTGCTGAAGATGGGAGGACAGGGACTTTTTATATCTGGCGGTGTGTCTGGTGTGGCATTGTCTCCCCTCCACCAACACACACTCTGGCAGTAACTAGGAACTAAGGTAGCCTGAGAGGGTCAAACTTTTAGAATGAGCCTGGGACAAGCTCCAGTTTGTGTCCTGAGAGGTCCCAGCTGCTGTTGCTCTCGTTCTCTGCCTAAGGAATTCTTCCTGCTTTTCTTTCTCCTCTCTTTTCTTCTTGGCAGCCCCACAAGCTCGGCAGCTACTTTGCCAGAAATCGCCAAATTGGATGATATATCTCATTATAGGCCTTTTGTTCATTCCTTCACTGGGAAAAGGTACAGAGTGTATGATCTAAGGGCCCTTATTGTGATCTCTTCAGATAACATGATATTGCCCTTGACTAATTCTCTCCATAGACCAGTAACAAAAAATTTCAGCTAGGGGAGACATAGAATTAGAATGGAGGCTCTATGAAGGCAGTAATCTTTTCCTGTTTTGGCAACCACTGCAGCCCAGTGCCTTTGTATAAAGAATTTAATAAATATTTGTTAAATGAGTGAATAAGAATACTTTTTATTTAGTTAAGAAGAAAAATAGTTTAAATGATTTCAGAGTTTGTTTAGTGGTAGAATAATGTGATTACAGCCCCAGGTTCTTTTTCCTCTTTCTGCTTCACCATGCTTACAGTTTTCGCTCAAAAGTCACAGGATGATTGAACAAACTCCATGGACACAACATAGCTGCCACAGCTCCAGACATCACATCCTCACACCAACAGCCCAAGCAAGAAGTGACATGGACAATTTTGAGTCTCTGTTTTTAATTCAAGAAGTGAATTCTTTCTCGGGAGGCCCAAGAAGAACCCTCCCATGTATGTCTTCTTGGTCTGATTTGGGTCACCTGCCACCCCATGCAACTCCACTCCATGCAAAGGTGGCTAGAAAAAGAAATACTTGGCCAAGAGAAGTGAAAGTTCTATTATTGGTTTAACCAATATTTTATCCTTCAGGACCGGACACATCAATACCCTGAATGACATCAAGATTCTGTTAACAGTGAGAAAGGGGAAATGGGCCACCAAGTGGGCAGCTAATTATATTGGACAAAGCTACAATATCTACTTTTGCTTCTGCTATAGCTAACCTCTCTGACCTCCATCTTCACTCTCTAGCTTTTCTTTCTCAGAGTGCGCTCTAATGAACAGCTATTTCTCCTACTGACACTTTGAGAATGAAACCCAGGGATCTCCATTAAAACAACATTTGTTCCTCAATGACCAGGATTGAGGTAAAAGAAGAGGAATAGAAAGCAAAAGAGGGAGCTGACTCAGACTCAGAGCTGGACCCAGTAGCAGGCGCATTGTTCATTATAGCTCCTCCATGGGCCAGGCACTGTGCTATGCACTGGGGAGTCAATGGTGTGCAAGTTAGGCAAAGTTTCCTCTTTCCTGGACTACATGTTCCAATGCAAGAGATAGTTAATACACTCATAAATAGAATATGAAGTCAACACTGAGAAGCATCATGAAAAAAAAACAGGGCAAGAGGTAGAGGTGATGGGAAAGGTTTTCTGAAAAAAAAATTGAGCACTGACCTTTTGTGTGAGAACTGTGTAACTATCTGGGAGACAGGACGTAGGAAGGCCTCAAGGTGAGAGGGTGGCTATGACAGAGAATACCTAGAATGCAGATATGGCCAGGGTGAACAAGGGTTACAAATGAAGTTAGAGATATAGCCAGTGACCAGGGGATGTAGGATTTAGTTGGCCTTGAGATTTTATTTTTTCATGTAGTGGAAGTCACTAGACTTGAACAGGAAAGTGACATTATCTGCTTTCTATTCTAAAAGACTCACTGCAACTGCTATAAATAGGAGTATAGCTATTATTATAATAATTAACAGTGCATATTTGAACAGAACAGTTATAACAAATTTTTATAAGTAATTAATAAACCCAAACAATATTTCATAACTATATTTTTTTTAATGAGAAAGATAGAGCTTCTCCTCCCACCCAAGTAGTTTATATACTCATGGACAAATAACTTTATTTCGCTAGAGTGACATACAGTCTAGAACCATTATATTCCTAGTATTTTTTTTTTTTTGAGACAGAGTCTTGCTCTGTTGCCCAGGCTGGAGGCTGGAGTGCAGTGGCAGGATCACAGCTCACTGCAACCTCCGCCTCCCAGGTTCAAGCAATTTTCCTGCATCAGGCTCCCGAGTAGCTGGGATTACAGGCATGAGCCACCACGCCCGGCTAATTTTTTTGTATTTTTAGTAGAGACAGGGTTTCACCATGTTGGCCAGACTGGTCTCGAACTCCTGACCTCAAGTGATCCACCCGCCTCGGCCTCCCAAAGTGCTGGGATCACAGGCATAAGCCACCGCACCCAACCATTCTTACTATTTCTTTTCATAATTGTCAGCTTTGACATGTCTACGTTTTATAATTAAGTAGATAGAAAGAAAAAGTGTTTATTGTAGTAATGCCGTTCAATTTGTCTGAATTCCTTTTGAATGACTTGTCAACAATCTCACACACCAACTTATTATTAAAAATTATTTTTGGTGATTCATCAATTGACAATTGCATTATATCCTCCTTCAATCCTATAAAGACCAAACCATGGAAGCCTCCCGAGCCGTGAAAGGACTTGTTACCCCGTCACTGGATCATTCATACACTCATTGTGGATGCCCATATTTTTAATCATTTCTTGTTTGGCATTCTGCAGATTTTTATACCCCAGGATAAAAAGATTCAGTGACAGGTGAGGGCTGTGGTTTTCTTTTGTTATGTGGGAGAAAGGCAATGGTGAAAGAAGTCACCTTGATCAAAGCACATCTCAGGCACTTGAATTTAGTAAAGAGTACATATGCACACTGAAAATCTAGAAATAGATTCCCTTAAAGCTACCCCTGCTTGCCCATCCCTTGAAAAGTCTTCTCACACATAGCTCGGAGCCTGTTATTCTAGTTGGTGAGCTCTGTAAGGGTGTGTTATTTTATTTCTCTTTACCCCATGCCAAGCAGTATGCCTGGCACAGCCATCTTTTTGTTTGAAAATGAGGGAAGTGGGGGTTTGGAGTGTCAGTTTGTTTTTCCCATTCTTCCCATATCTTTCCTAACTTCTCATCCCACTTCCCAAACTGAGATGTCACCACTGGGACACTGACAACATTTTCTGGATAGGGGAGTCCCAAGCTGGGGACAATAACAGAGATGACATAAGCACAGAGAGGTACAAAGTTTGTCTTTATTACCCAAGAATCAGGAATGGAACAAATGAAGTGGGACGTTTGAGTTAGATTTATTGGTCGGGACCCTGGTTTCATTACTGTCATGGTCACAAAACTGAGTTCTTAGCCTCCTCCCTCTCAGGTCAGGTGGCAGCAGCGGGCAGTGGTCCAGTCCACCACACTGCACTGGCAGTGGCAGGTGGTTTCCAGCTGAACATCCCACAAACCACAGCCATAGCCACAAGCACAGCCAGTGACAGCCATCCCTGCATGAGCACATGAAGCACAGACATCAGAGCTCTTGGAATTTAAGAGGAGGAAGGGCTACCCACAACCATCTTTCAACCCTGTGCAGTCAGGGGTAGAGCTAGGTTTCGTGGGGCCTCAAGCTCATTCAATTTTGAGAGCTCATTTCAAGAAAAGAAATACAGAAATCACAAAAACAAATATTTGGTGCCATGAAAGAGACTCATGCAACTGAGAGACTTGGAAATTGGGAGTTTCCGTTTTCTTCAATTTGTGATAAATTCACCTCTCTGTTGGCCCCTACCCATCAAAACAGAGGAATAGATTGGAAAGAGGAATGAAGGATGTGATCATTATGGGACAATGGAGGAGAGGAAGGGCTGAGAAACAGGGGCATGAAGTGAAGGGGTGAAAGGAAGAGGCAGAAGCCCAAGATCCCCCAGTAGCATCCTTCAGGGAAACAAGAATGGGCAAGGGGTCTCTGGGAACCAAGAGTCATGACTCAGCCCCAGGGTGCCAAGGTGATACAGACCTGACGTGGGGGAAGATGTAGGTGCAGGGAGATGGACAGGGGAGGATACAGGGCATCGTAGTCACCATTCCCTCTCAGGGAGTTACTCACCAGCAGGGCAGGAGGACAGTCTGCCTTGGCTTTTGACACTAGCACACGAGAGCTTCTTGCTTATAGGAGAGGGACTGTACTCTGAGTAGGAAAGAAGAAAGGGTACATCCCATGAGCTATCCTCCCCATAATCCCCTTCCAAATTGTCTTCTACCTCGGAGGTGACACTGTGTCCAGAATCAGCCTACTCATCAGCTTTTAAGGTTAGTTTCCTCATTTTTAAAGCAGAAGTAATAGTTGTCCTTACCTCCTAAAATGGTTGTGGGAATTAAATGAAATAATCTACGTAAAACTTGGATTATACCTGGTTCATAATGAGTGTTCATAAATTACAGCTACCATTCTCCTCCACCTCTTCCTCCTCATCAGGAAAACCTCAGCTTTTAGCCAAGACTTCAAACACGGGTAGGGTAGTGTAGAAAGCCCTCATCAGGGGTTGGGCTTTGTTGGGATCTTGGGATGGGATAGAGACAAAGCTAGAGTTTAAGAACAGGAGAAATGAGCAAGGGCCAACCCCCCGCTTCCCCTACCCCAGTCAGTTACCTAGACTGTTGAGAACATCCTTGATCTTCTTATCCATAACGGAGTCTAAGGAACACTGAGTACTCCCCGGGTTGATCAGCTGGAGAAGGGGGATTAGGATGAGAAGGAGGCAAGAGGACGGCCCCATCCTGTACAGAGTCAGTGTCCTGGGGCTGGGAGAAAAGATGGAAAGCAGCTTAGATCTCTGAGCTCCTGGGTGGTGGTGAAGGAAAGAAGACAACGTGGTTAGTTTCCAGGGAGTAAAGATGGAAGAACAGCATCATCAGTACTGGATCTCTTTAGGCAGTTTGGAGAAGCAGGTAGGGTTGCTGAAGAACAGATTTATTCACCAAAACATTCAGAGAAGGTCTACAAGGACTAGCCAGGCAAGGGTGTTTTAATACACCTGGTATTAACCTGGGCACCTTTAACATACAAGCACACACAAACATGTAAACACACTCCCAGCACACTTTCAAAGACCTGTGCCAGCTAGGGTGACAGGTGACTGTGATAAACTTTGGAGTGTTCATGAGAAGCAACAGCTGCCTTTGCTCTGGATCTCTGCCAAGGGAGTCCTCCTGCCTTTTTGTTCTCCTTCTCCTTTCTTCTTGGCAACCCGATAAGGCTAGCACCTGGGCCTTCTGTGGCCTGCCGGTATTATAGGCTTCTTGTTTGATCCTTCATCAGGAAGAGGTTACTTTGCAGTCAACAAACAAATTAATCCACCCATCATCTATCCCAAACCCAAGTGTATGCTCTTTCTTCTCTCTGTTGGCTGAGGGAGGGCCCTACTTGTCACCTGTTCAGACACCATTTTATTGTCCCTGGCCAATCTCATTTGGAGGAAAGTCACAGAAAGACTAATTAATCCTGGATTAAAAATAAGGAGGTTCAGTATTTACTTAACTAGAAGCATGGTTTATGATTCCAGAGTTCTTTTGGGGGCTCATAAAGTTTCCCTTTTTCCCCCACCATTCTCAGCTAATCTTTCGATCTTGTCTCCTCATGGTCACAAGGTAGAAGGTGCCACATCCTCAGCCCAGACCCTGAGCAGGAAGGAAGGAGTGGGGCAAGGCCACTTTCTGTAGGGGCTTTACCTTTTTATTTTAAGAGCAGGATCTTTCCCTAGAAGCTCAAGAAGATTTCCCCTTACATTCCACCCTTTGGTTCTGGGTCACACAACCTCCCTTTCTGTCAGCTATGGCTGAAAAAGAGAGCTGGGCTTCACAATTCCTTATCCAAGACCTGGGGCCCAGGTATGTTTCAGAACTCAGAATGTTTCAGATTATGGAAGGTGCAAATTCTGTATATTCTGTTAAACCACCAAGGAGGTTGGGGGCAGCACTCTGCAGTCTAATGCATAAATAGCCTGATGCAAAATGTATGAATATTAATGTGGGATAAATAAAAGACCATAAAGAGCCTCACACCAGGCCATGCCAAGTTTTTCTGCCAAATGAGTTAGCCTCAAATTTAGGACAGAACATTTTCATCTTTAGAGCCTTTTAGATTTTAGAATAATTGATAAGGGATTGAGGACTTTGAGGATTCACATATGGCCAAGAGGAATGAGGATGCCATGATTCCTCATCTAGGATGGGGCATGTGGCCACCATGAATAAATAAAATTTAAAGAAGCGCAGATGAAGAAGCAGAGAAAGGGGCCATGTGTTGTGGCTCATGCCCATAATTCCAATACTTTGAGAGGCTGAGGCAGGAGGGTCTCTTGAGCACAAGAGTTCAAGACCAGCCTGGGCAACATAGTGAGACTCTATCTCTTAAAAAAAAAAAAATTTACTGGGAGTGGTACCATGCATCTGCGGTCCCGGCTACTTAGGAGACTGAGGCAGGAGGATCGCTTGAGCCTCCAGGTTGCAGTGAGCTGAGATTGTTTCACTGCACTCCAGCCTGGATGACAAAGCAAGACCTTGCCTCAAAAATAAATAAAATAAAATAAAATGAGAAGCAGAAAAAGGCAGTTAGGTGACTATTCCTTGAGGCAGTCAGAGCTGGAAAAGCTGGGCTCTACCTCTGTGACCAGCCTTTCTGCCCACTTTCCTGGAGATGCCCTCTAATGAACAGCTATTACTTATACATATCTCTCTCAGGCAACTTTGAGAAATGAGGCCTAGAGATGCCAGCAAAAAGGCAAGGATGCTTCCTCAATTACCAGACAGGAGTTGAAGAGAAGAAAAATGAGACTGGAGAATAAGAAAGAGCATACACTTGGATTTGGGATACATGATGGGTTGATTAATTTGTTTGCTAATTCAATGAAAATTTGTAGAGCTTCTCTTTACCAGCTCTAGCTCTGGTGACTCAGTGGTGGACAACGTAGACAAGCTCTTTGCCCTTTTGTTATAGGGGAGATAAATACAGTGTGTGTGTATATATATATATATGTATATATACACACACATATATGTATATACACTGTATTTATATATGTATGTATGTGTATACATATATATGTATGTGTGTGTATACATATATATGTATGTGTGTATACATATATATGTATGTGTGTGTATACACATATATGTATGTGTGTATACATATATATGTATGTGTGTATACATATATATGTATGTGTGTATACATATATATGTATGTGTGTGTATACATATATATGTATGTGTGTATACATATATGTATGTGTGTGTATACATATATATGTACGTATGTGTATACATATATATGTATATATACTTAAGTATTGAGAAATGCTCTAAAGAAAAATAAGTCAAGACAAGGCAATAGAGTGTGCCACTGTGCTATTGCCCATAATGCAGTATGTTCAGGAAAGGTGTCTCAGAAAAGGTAACAATGACCTGAAGAAGTGAGGGGGTGAGTCATAGGAAAATCTGGGACAAATGTTCTAGCCTGTGGAACAAGTATAAAGAGCCCACGGCAGAGAGTTGGTTAGTGTGTTAAAGGAATGACAACAATGGCAATATGGCCAGAATGAAGTATAGGGGGAAGGCCAGAGAAGAAGTCAGAGAGCTGACCAGGGCCAGATTATATAGAACTTGTAAGCCAATGTAAGGGCTTTGGGTTTTATTATAAATTTGACAGCAAATTATTGTAGTGTTTTGTTCAGGGGAGTGACATAAAATGATTTATGGTTTTCTAATGTTTAATTTTTCTTTTTTTTTGGAGATAGGGTCTAGTTCTGTCGCCCAAGCTGGAGTGCAGTGGTGTGATCATGGCATGGCAGCCTCAAACTCCTGGGCTCAAGTGATCCTTGTGCCTAAGCCTTCCAAGTAGCTGGGACTATAATAGTGTGCCATCATACCCGGCTATTTAAAAAAAAAACTTTTTTTGTAGAGACAAGGCCTTATTATGTTGCCTAAGCTAGTCTTGAATGCCTGAGCTCAAGTGATCCCCCCATCTCGCTTCCCAAAGGTGAAATTACAGGTGTGACCCACTGTGCCTGGCCCTGATTAATGTTTTATGAAGCTTACTATGGCCACTGTGGAAGAGATACCGTGGAGGGAAAACAGGTAAGACGTAAGTAAGCAGGGAAAGCAGGCAGCAGGCTTCTACAGAGTTCTAGGTCTTGGAGAGTAATCAAGGAAGGAGTGCGAACCGAGCCTCCATAGGGTTTGCTGATGTATGCAAGGTGTAGAAGAAATAGAGAAGTACAGATCTAGAGTTTTGTTTTGAATAACTTATTGAAGAGTGCTGCTACTTACTGAAATGGGGTTCCCTGGGAGAACAGTAGATATGGTGGGAACATAAAATCATATTTGATCATAGTCAATTTAATGTACCTATTAGAAATGTAGGGGGAGCTGTGGCATACAGAGTTAGGTATACAAATCTGGGGTTCAGGGAAACAGTAAGAGCTGGAGATATAAATTTGTGAGTAATCAGTACACAGGTGGATCTATGTGCAGAGATACTCTCATAGGAAAAAAGAAATCTATTTGTTTTTAGTGAAGCACATAAAGAAAGCAGAAGACTGGGCAGTGGATGAGCAGAAACATGTAAGTTTAGAAACATGAATTAAGCCGCATTGACTAATCAATATGTTGGGAATAGCAAGGAAAGAGAAGAGGACAGGCACACTCAAGAGTGCTCCTGGGTTACAATGAGCTTGGACAGCAGGGATAGTGGCCACCTCCGGGGAACACTTGTAGTCAGTGGCATGTTTAGCATACTTGACACCCAGAGGGGATCACTTTTTAATACTTCTGTCCTTTATATAAAAAAATCATTTTCAGTAATAATTATGTAATGATTACTAATAGAGCTAATTATTATTTTTGATTCATTCTCTGGTATTAAAACAAAAAAATTAACTATCAGAAAGGATAAATTTTAACTTTAAATATATCATTTAAATTCAGTACAATATTTTACATATGAACTAAAATTTGCACTTACCAAACAAAAATATACCTCACAGTTTGCACTGTTTCAATATAAATTTTAAACACAATTAAACTTCACATAATCATATAGAATGATCAAATGGCTCTGTAATTCAAGTTGGTTTAATTTGTCTTTACAATCACTGGGCTACATTATTTCTTTAGAATCTACTGTTTAAAGGAAGGAATATGTAATAGCACAGGGATTGGAGACAAACCTTTAGAAACAAACTTGGGTATTGAATTGTTATGCTCTTACTTTAGAAATGAAGGTGTGTAGCTGAGGCCAAGTATGTTGGGGCCAACTGTATAACTGGAAGTTCTCTGAATTAATTTTCATGTAGAATACAATGTTTATTAAAATATAAATAATAAAAATGTACTAAGTTGAAGTTTACATATATATTGTTAAAACTCAACAGTAATCACAGCAATTGTTTAGAACTTCAATTCACAATGTTTTGGGGGAGGAATATTTTACCATTGATATTACTTAGAATTGCCATGTAATTCTAAAAGCAGATTAACTTTTATAGGCTTTATTATTGCTTTTGAATTCTCTATGGATAATGCACCCTGCTTCTAGCCAGCGTCCCCACCCTTGGTAGTCGCTGCTGATGGTATAAGGACATTGCCTGGGATTAGTCATTCTCTCATAGAGCTTCTACCTCAGCATTCTTGGAAAATGTTCAGAAAAACCCTATACAGGGAGAAGAAAGAAAGGTTTTTTTACTTCCAAAATTTGTAGATAAACCCAGTGGAGACTTTTAAACATTCTCCTTTCCCTTAGAGCTACCTTCTTCCTAAGACTGCACTCCTCTCCCAACGACCTAACTGTGGAGGTAACTGTAATTGTCCATAATGCAGGACGTTCAGGGAAGGTGTCTCAGAAAAGGTAACAATGACCTTTTAAATCTTATTTCCTTTCCCCCATTCAATTCTCCACTGATTATTTTGTATTTCATTTAATTTTATATACATAAAGTTTGAAAAGTTGTTAGCATAGGGCTCCAGCTGAAAAAGAAAAAAAAAAAAAAAGAGGGACCATAAACCCGGGTATGGGCAACTGGGAAAGGTAAAGGCAGAGAAGCTGGAGATGAAGCTAACAGGCTCATCTGTTTCAGGTTAAGCTAAGGCACAGCTGTGACCATGTCCTATGACTAAGTCCTGTGACTTCTCATACATGGGAGCAGAGGGCTTCAGCGTAGAATGTGGAATTCTGAAGGTGCATAAGACAATCCATTGGCTTAGAAGTTAATATCAAAGCTTCTATTTTTATTTAGTTTTTCATTAAACATTTTCTATTTTTGTATGTTTTATCATGAACATAATGTGTCATTATATATCTCTAGTTCATTAATTACATTTGAATATAGGTTGAATTTTTTTAACTCATGATGTATCTGGAAAAAAAGGAGACCAAAAAATAAGTTTCCAGAATGTTTTTGGCTAGAATTGAGGAACTCTCTGATGTGGCATTGAAGGGCTGATCATTTTTTATATTCTACAGAAATGAATCTTGTTGATTCCTATACTTTAGATACTACACAATAAATTAGTCAAATTGATATAAGACATAAAAATTGAGAATCCAGATTTGTTTTCTCATTCAGAGAGGAAGCTGACCTACCCCTGAATGGAGATTAGCCATAGGTTCTCTTGGTGACAGAATAAAATGTCCCCAAGAAATGATGTTGGAATCTGGGCAAGGGTTGTATAAAACCTGATAAAGATCCAGAGTTCTGCATCATCAAGCAGAGAAAAAAAAAATGGGTTTGTAAAACTTGACGAGCTGATGCTTTCAATTAGCTGTGAAACCATAAAGGATCCTTACCCATCAAGATTTCAATCAGGTACAAGTCTGTTAAAGAAGAAGATTGCATTCCAGTCGCAAAAGGAGTGCCCTAGGGTGGCTGAGTGGATTGATGCGTCCAGTATTATTGCTTCTTAGATTGCTGGAAAATGTCTAATAAAGGCAACAGTTTTGTTCCTGGCAGTATTCATTGTAAAGTTACTTATGGTAATACTTGGCTAACTGGTTCAGCTGTTAGATGTGCACAAAAGCAGAGGTGAGAGATAGAGATACTCGGTGGAGAATGATTACAATAAGGAACACTGGGGAAGGGATAATGAGAGAGGAGAGTTGGGAGAAGGAGAGAATGGAGAAAGGAGGTAAAAAGAAAGAGAAAAGTGTGGTGGAGGCTAGAGAAGCCACAGGCCCTTGCACTTTCCTTGAAGAGCAGTGTTTCAGGCTGGGTGCGGTGGCTCACGCCTGTAATCCCTACAATTTGAGAGGCCAAGGTGGGTGGGTAGCCTGAGGTCAGGAGTTCAAGACCAGCCTGGCCAACATGATGAAACCCCGTCTCTACTAAAAATACAAAAAAAATAGCTGAGCATGGTGGCGCATGCCTGTAATCCCAACTACTCAGGAGGCTGAGGCAGGAGAATCACTTGAACCCTGGAGGCGGAGGTTGCAGTGAGCCGAGATCGCACCACTGCACTCCAGCCTGGGAAACAAGAGCAAAACTCCATCTCAAAAAAAAAAAACAAAAAAAGAGTAGTGTTTCAGTAAAGTGGTTTAAGGGCAACATAGACAATCCCTGCATTAGTAGATTCACCTGGGGATCACCTGTCAGGGCAGTCATCCTAGCTCAGTGCGCTTTTCCCCACTTGGCATCTGTGTGTAGGCTAAAAAGAAGCCACAGAGGATCCCAGGGTTCTGATTCAGGAAGGAGATGGGTCTGGATGGAGATTGCCAGGAATCCCTATGAAAGAGTACAGACCCGCAGAAACTGCTAGAGGAGGGAAAAAAAGGTAATGGGCTATCAAAATGCCTTTTGGTAGTATCACTCCTGCCATATTTTTATGAGCAGACACTCAATTGTTTGACTCTCCAATCAGTGCTTTTTGAAAGAGACTTCCTTTGTCTGCCAGTGAAATGCTCCATGGGTCATAACTCAGTTTAGGAGCCATGTGCCCTTTAATTCTCTAATGTTTTAAGAGGATAGCTGAACTGATTAGGGACATTTTATATATTTATATATACATAATTTTATCTTATATATATAAATTGTATTTATATATAAGTATATACATGTAAATTTTATTTATATATAAATATAAATATATTTAAATATATAAATATAAATTATATATATATATACACACACACACAAATTACAATCATGCATTGCTTCATGGTGGGGATGCATTCTGAGAAATGTAAGTTAGGCGTTTCATCATTGTGCAAACATCACAAACTTACCCAAACCTAGATGGCGTGGCTCACTGCATACCTGGGCTATATGATGCAGCCTATTGTTCCTGGCTACAAACCTGTATAGCATGTTACTCATACTGAATCCTGGAGGCAACTGTAACACAATGGTAAGTATCTGTGTATCTAAACATAGGAAAGGTACAGTAACAATACAGTAGAAAAGATTTTAAAAAATGGTACACCTGTAGAGGGCACTTACCATGAATGAAGCTTGCGAAACTGAAAGTTGTTTTAGGAGAGTAAATAGAAAGTGAATATGGGCCGGGCGCAGTGGCTCAAGCCTGTAATCCCAGCACTTTGGGAGGCCGAGGCGGGCGGATAACAAGGTAAGGAGATCGAGACCATCCTGGCTAACACGGTGAAACCCCGTCTCTACTAAAAATACAAAAAAGTAGCCGGGCGTGGTGGCGGGCGCCTGTAGTCCCAGCTACTCGGGAGGCTGAGGCAGGAGAATGGCGTGAACCCGGGAGGCGGAGCTTGCAGTGAGCCAAGATCATGCCACTGGACTCCAGCCTGGGTGAAAGAGCGAGACTCCGTCTCATAAAAAATAAAATAAAAAAAAAAAGAAAGTGAATATGAAAGCATGAAAGCCTAGGACATTACTATACACTACTGTAGACTTTATAAACACTGGAAACTTAAGTTATACTAAATTTATTTTTTAAATTCTTCAATAATAAATTTTAGCCTCCTATGACTTTTTTACTTTACAAACTTTTATATTCTTTTAAACTTTTTGACTCTTTTGTAATAGCACTTAGCTTAAAATAAAATCACATTGTACAGCTGTACACAAATATTTTCTTTCTGTATATCCTTACTATATATGCTTTTTCTATTTTTCAAATTTTTAATTTCTTTTTTACTTTTTAAACTTTTTTGGTTAAAAACAAAGACACCAATATACACATTAGCCTATGCCTACACAGGGAGCAGATAGTCAGTATCATGTATTTCACCTCCACATCCTATCCCACTGGAAGGTCTTCAGGGGCAATAACATGCATTGAGCTGTCATTTCCTATGATAACAATGTCTTCTGGAATTCTTCCTGAAGGACCTGCCTGAGGCTGCTTTACAGCTAACTTAAAAAAAAATTAAGTAGAAGAAATACACTCTAAAATAATGATGAAAGTATAGTAGAGAAAATATATAAACCAGTGACATGGTCATTTATTATCATTATCAAGTATTATGTACTGCACTTCATTGTATGTGTTCTATATAGCTGGCAGCACAGTAGGTTTCTTTACACCAGCATCACCATAAACACGTGAGCAATGTGTTGTGCATGGGCGGAGGAGAGAGAGAGAGAGAAGAAGGAGAGTGAGAGAGGAAGAA
Source organism: Pan troglodytes (assembly GCF_028858775.2). Classification (NCBI taxonomy): domain Eukaryota; kingdom Metazoa; phylum Chordata; class Mammalia; order Primates; family Hominidae; genus Pan; species Pan troglodytes. The sequence continues at coordinate 112,104,258 of NC_086015.1, forward strand.
AGAGCGAGTGAGGGAGAGAAATTCCATAACAAAATTGACTTACATACATTGTAATGACGTTGTTGTTTGGCAGGGTAATTGGGTATACGTGGTAAGCAATTAACATAATTAATAAATATGACTTTCCAGAGTAATATTTATTAATTTTTGGTTTTGGGTTGTTGCTTTCTATGTATGGACACTTATGAAGTGTCCATGTTGATAGTATTTTCTGATACCAGGTGTTATCTCATTTTCATTATAATCACTGAATCAGATGTAACTGATATATCATCTTCCCATGTAACTAGGAATAGAAAATGGAATTGGGGGACTACATGAATACCCTTTTGATTTGCTGTACTGTTATGATTTCTGCATACTGACCTGTTCACTCAGGGGAGGGTTTGTAAAGTGGTCAAAGAGATTTCTGGAAGAAAAGGGATAGAGACTCCAACACATTTCACTTTGAAGTTCATATTTTTTAGAATCTTAAGTTTAGAATAAGACTTTATAGCATTGAGATACTTAACACTCCAAGTCTGAGGATTGAGATGGTACTGTTTGAGTTCTGTTAACACAAATGGACACCAAGATCTCAAACTGGGGACACATAACAAAGGATGAGGGAGTCTAGACTGGGAGACCTGGGCTCATCACCAGGAATTAGTCTCACTATGGAAGACTGGTTCTGGCAAATCCTGTGACCAAGCCTAAAATCCTCATTGGTATTGATCATGATTTGATAGCCAATATAATTAGGCAGTTCTGTAATAGAGGGTGCTTGTTAAACTACGCATTGGAAAAAAGGCACAATTCTAACTTGTTCATTCTTAGTAGTGAGACAAACTTAACGCCATACATGACTTAAAGTTTAAGGATTATTGGAGTCTCGCTGCAGCACATCATAGGGTCATAGCTCTCATGGTTAGATACCATAAGTTTTCTCTTCCGTGCCTAGTTGTTTGTTTATTTTCCCTAATGCTTTACTAAATTTTAAGTTACCTGAGAGCAAGAATTATTTCTCAATTATTTTCTATATCTCCAGCACCCACCAATAGCTAGCACATGGCAGGTGCCAATAGTTGTTGGTTGGTTGAATAAGTGAATACATGAATGTTGGCTTAAAATCTTTTATCTTTTTGGTCCTACCCCTACTTTAACTTGAGGATAAGGTAGAGTCTCTCATGCTGCCAAAGTGCACAATAAGGAATGAGGACCTTTTGTCAGTTTTTCAGGGACAGTCTCTGAGCTTGTGTTAAAAAGTTTCCACCCTGGAAACTTCAGATACAGTAATAATGAGTTGCCAAAGACTCCCTCCCTCAGTGCCAATAACGCAAGAGCTTTGCTGAGAGCCAGATAAGGGTCTCTTTGAAGCCATCTGCAGATACACTGGGGAAGTTGTGCTCTTCCTATGAAGAAAAGCCACATACATACAAAAGCATACTTGCTATCTATTCACCGATCCATTGCTGAACCACTGCAGCCTCTAGTCACAAGTCTTTCTTACAAAACACACTATACCACCATGACAGCCAGAGAGGTTCCATTTAAACCTCTGAAGTAATAATTTCAAGCTCCTTGGTAAATCAAGCGTCAAGCCAGATTTGAGGTAGGAGGTGGAACTCAGCTCTGAAGATGGGGCTTGAACTCCAACGAGATTGAAGACTAGCTGAAACAGGGAAGAGGCAAAAGCACCTCTCCCTGAGACATGCCTGCCAGTGCCATGGCTGTTTACCATTGCCACGCACACCAAAAACTTACCACCCCTTTCCATGGCAATGACCTGAAAGTACCACCCTTTTCTGGAAAATTCTGAGTAACTTATCCCTTAATTTGCATCCTATTGGCACTGAGGGAGGGAATCTTTGGCAACATTCTCAAGTCTCAGAGTTTTCTTACCCAGTGGGATCTCCAGAGGTAGAGGAGAGGAAGGGCTCCCTACTGTTTTGGAAAATATTCTCAAAACCTTTGTTTATTGCCCAGAGAACTGAGAAAGTACTCAGGAATACTACACAGAAATGTTACAAAGTTCTCTGTTAACTCTCTCCTCTGAAGACTGTATGGGGAAATTTCCAAGAAATCTTCCCAAAGCTTTTTCTTCTAGTGATCCACATATCATTACAAGAATGAAAACTTGAAGATGAGGTTCATGAGCCTGTATCTCAGGCATCAACCTAAATTCCGTATCAGAGTGTTAGAATTCCCAGGGCCCTTGGAGATAATCTAATTCTACCCTATCACTTAAAAGACAACCAATCCAAGACTGAGATGGACGTTATAAATTACCTAAGGTCAAAAATGAGCAATCTTGTAGACATAGAACGGGGAGTAGAGCCCAGGTCTCTCAGCTGCATTGCATTGTACTTTGTACAATGTAGTCTTGCTTCTCTAAGACCAAATGAAATCTAAGAGAAAAGATGATACATTGTCTTGGCTAATTTTAAGTACATTTCACATTTCAGAGGGTCATTGACCATAAAAGAATAAAGTCAAGTAAGCTATGCAGCCAAAAATTGTGATGCAATAATATAAATGCAAAAATAAAATGAAATAGCAAAGTTATTCCTTTTTCTGGATGCAAGACTTCCTGAGACCACTGGAGAATGAAGGCAGCACAGATTTAGTTTCACAGGTTGTGTTCAAAGCTGTTTTCAAAGCCAGATGTCTGGTGATGGATGTCGACTCTCTTTTCTCCTACTGGGTAATTGATATTTATTATAAAACTAAACAGGAACATGCAGGGCTTGGGGAAAATAATTCTGGCAACTGCTAGTTTCAATATTCAGTTTTTGCAGTTCATCTCCCCCAAGCATGTTCCTCATGGATGTCATACTCACTGACATATCCCTCTGCAATCAGTCTCTATTATTATTATTTTGTCTCTTCCATGTTGAGCCCTGGCCAAGAGCCCTGAGCAGGGCATGAAAATTCAAGGATGTGTTAGCAAATAGAAGGACCATGATCTATTGCCACATGCAGAAACCTGGGGGCTGTATTCACAGGTCAATCTAGGAGTTGGGTCCCTCTCTTTTCCTGCTTGAGTTAAGAATTCCTGGCACAGAATTAAAGAAAGAATTTAAACCACTGGCTCTTGGGGAAGCTTCCTGATGCCAACCAAGACATCTGATATGTGACCTCAGTACTTCCTATTGGCATCAAGTTTGGCACAGGCTTCATGATATTTGAACTTTCCTTAGTCTTGACAGCGTTGGAATTTTGTCGGTCCTCTGAGTTCTCATTCACCTCACTCTACTGTCAGGAAATCATAGGTTATACTTACACAAATCTGGCAACACCTCAGGATATTTTGGGAACTGTCACTCTTTGTTGGCATGGAACCTGTACCAACTGCTCTTTGTGGAGTCTGGCCTGGGCATCTGGTGCTAGGATTGGAGATCTGGGCAAAATTTAAGAGCTGGAAAAATCAGAGTGACTACAACCCTTGCTCTCAAACTTCTCTTGGAGAAGTTTTTCATTAAGGTCAAGTTCCAAGCATGGCACTTGGACCAGGACTCAGAACCCAAGAAGTGAAGAGTTGAGCAGACCTTGGTACAAAGTAAGTATCAGAGCAAGATAGGAAGCAAAGGCAGAAGGTCTAACCATACAAAGCTGCAAATTTTGCCTAAAGAGTTTGGCCTACATAATATTTTGAGGAAAGTTAAGTTAATTGCCCATATTTAACTCATAATGTGAGAATAGGATATCTCACATTCAAGTCCAGACTTCCATCTCCTCTTGCTGCACCTCGTAGGTCCTCAGCCCAGGCAAGAGAAGACTATCCTATCTGGAGCTTTCTCTTCAACCACTTAACTCATTCCAGAGGAAAATGCTCATTCTAGGTTTGCATTTTTTGGTACTCATATGCCATTTCTTTTTCATTTTCCTAAATAGAGTACAAGGAACACACACTATCCTTTCCTCTGTGTTTTCTTCCTGAGAAACTATTATTTAAACCAAATATTGGTACTTGAGAAACAGAGAATTCCACCTGACATTTTGGATGTTGCCTCTATTCATGTTATGAATTTTTTTCTTACTAAATCCTTCCTTCAAATAACATGCTTAGGCTTGTTCTTGGGGGAGAAATAACATTTGAAGGCTCACATTTGGTTTTGGTGTTGCTATTTTAAGAAACTAAAACAGGTTTTTCTAACAGTTTTTTAAACAAAAGCTTCCCTTTTTAGCATCAGCTTTTGTGATAGTTGTCATACTTTTTAGTATCCATTAGAAAACATTTTTCCTATTCATGTATCGTATCAAATATTTATTGAGTGACCATTATGGGGCCAGGCATTAGGATACCAACAAAACAAATATATTCTCTGTCCTCGTGGAGATTATAGTATAATGAGAGAGAAAAACACTAAATATTAAACAATGATTCACAAAATTATTACATGATTACCATTGGGTAAGGGTTAGGATGAAGAAGTAGGAGGGGGTCTTCCCTGTGGAAAGTGACATCTTCATGACGTAAAGATGAGCAGAACTTAGTCTGGCGTCTTACTCCATCTAGTCTGCTGTAAGAAAATACCTTAGACTGTGTAGTTCATAAATGAAACTCACAGTTCTGAAGGCTGGGAAGTTCAAGACCAAAGCACTGGCAGATTCAGTGTCTGGTGAGGGCCTGTGTCTCATAGATAGCACCTTCTATGTGTCCTTATGTGGCAGAAGGGGAAACAGGCTTCCTCAAGCCTCTTTTATAAGGCCACTAATGCCATTCATGAAGGCTGGCCTCATAAGCCAGTCACCTCTCAAAGGTCCCCTGCTTCACAACATTACCTTGGGCCTTAGGTTTCAACATAAGAGTTTTGTTGGGGGGGCACAAACATTCAGTCCCCAGCCCCTGGTATGGGGAAGTGCAAAGGCCCAGGGAAAGAAGCATGACCTCCCACAGTGAGGCTTCTGAATGGAAACAGCACAAGCTGGGGTGGGAGAGACGCATTCCGCTTAGATGGAACTCGACTGCCTAAGAAACTATTGGACAGAACCGGATTTTTACATGCCAAACAAAAGGGCCTATGTGATTATTTCTAGAGTACTCAGAAAATCAATACGACATGCCTGAGAGTTCATCCAGGAACGGAGAAAAGAGTAAGTCCAAAAACGTAGGTTCAAAGGTCCATGGGAGAAGGAATTAAATTGCTTAATATTTTCACACTATCAGGTCTTGCTCATTTGGTATGAGTTAGTAGGATTTTTTTGTGTGTTAAAAATTTGCATTTAGAAGGCATTACCTGGCTACCATGTGGAGAATGGATTGGAAGGGAGCAAGAATACATTAAGGGAGACCCTGAGGAGTGATCAGTAATCTTTGTGAAAGATGATGGAAGTCTGGAGGAGAGTGATAGCAGGAGAATTGAAAGGAGTGCAGGCCCTTGAGATATAAATATGTAACAACAAACTGCTTATGAATTCAGTAACACTTTTACATATTTGTGTTTATTGTATCAGCATTCATATACCTTTGAAAAATATTAAAATACTTAGTGGTAGTTTGGGTCCTTGGAGTTGCAGCTACCAAGATGGGATTAAACACAAGGATTTTATTAGGGGCAATAGCCCCCAAGGAAAGGAAATAGGGAGAGGGTGGGGCAGCCTGGGAGAGCCATGACATCCCAATTCAAGTTTGACCTGTAGTGAGGGGTTGAGGGAGATTGGTTGGCAGCATCCTAGCATGCAGTGTAGGCATTGAGGGGTCCTTGAACCAAAGGTCCACAAAGGAAGCCTATCTCCCAGGAATGAGCCTGCCCTAGTACCCCCACTGTGCTCAGCTCCATGCACAGATGGTGTATTAGTCCGTTCTCACACTGCTGTAAAGAACTACCTGACACTGGGTAATTTGTGAAGAAAATAGGTTTAATTGACTCACAGTTCCACAGGTTTAACAGAAAGCATGAATGCAAAACCTCAGGAAACTTACAATCATGGTGGAAGGCAAGGGGGATGCAAGCACCTTCTTCACATGGCAGCAGGAGAGAGAAAGCGTGCAAAGAGGGAGGTGCCACACATTTTTAAACTATCAAATCTCATGAGAACTTACTCACTATCATGAGAATAGCAAGGGGGAAATCTGTCCTCATGATCCAGTCACTATCCATCAGGCCCCTCCTCTGACATGTGGGGATTACAATTCGACAAGAGATTTGGGTGGGGACACAGAGCCAAACCGTATCAGATGGGTTTCAAAGAACAGTAACTGGGGCCCTCGGTATATTACACTCCTTGTAGGAGTCAGTCTTGCATTCTCAAGGCCACCATACTTTTTTTTTTTTTTTTTTTTTTTTTGAGACAGGGTCTCACTCTGTCACCCAGGCTGGAGTGCAGTGGCATGGTCTCGGCTCACTGCAACCTCTGCCTTCTGGGTTCAAGCGATTCTCCTGCCTCAGTCTCCATAGTACCTGGGACCACAGGCACCCGCCACTGTGCCTGGCTAATTTTTGTATTTTTAGTAGAGACGGGTTTCACCATGTTGGCCAGGCTGGTCTCGAACTCCTGACCTCACGTGATCCACCCACCTCAGCCTCCCAAAGTGCTGGGATTATAGGCGTGAGCCACTGCGCCCAGCCCACTGCACACTTCTATATTTGCATTTTATTTACTCAGGCTACAGCTTGACCCTGAGGATTTCCTGCAATAGCTCTGAGGTCTCTCATCACTTGCAACAACTCAGAGACTCACAAAGAGCTGGGAGATTCTGAAGCAGAGTGGGTATATCCCATTGTCTCTCACATCTGTCTTTTCCTGCTTTTTATTTACCTGATATTTCTACACATTCTTCTCTCCTACAAATCTTCTCACATCCAGCATATCAAATTCACAATCCACGGACAATTCCTCTTTGTGTGAAAACGGAAACCATTTTTCTGATTTTCCATTCCCTGACTTCTTTTCTCTTCCCCCTCACCCTGTCCTAACTCCCCTTTTCTGCCTTGCCAGTTTCCAGCCTGTTATAACCCCTCATGAATGAACTTTTTCCTCTCCTCTCAGCTCTTTTCCTTTCCTCTCCCCCTTTCTCTGGCTCTAGATTTTTGGATAAAGTTAAACTTTTCCACAAAACATTAAAGCTGTGTAGCTTCTGCTGGCCTTCCTGGTGCTCTGTAATCACTTCTTGTTGATAACTTACGGCACGCTCCTCAACAACAGCCTGCATTCCCTGCACTGTCCTTAGAAAACTCAAAAAAAAAAAAAACCCTTTGAGTCTGTCTCAGAAGATGGTGTCATTTCCTACTGTCTAGCCATAGAACAAGAGGTACTCATCTTCTCAGGATCTCAGTTTCCTCATCCTTAAAATGGGCAAATTCAAGTTCAAGGATAGTGATGGAGATTAAATGGGCTCTGGGTGCACAATTATCATGACAGCCCATGCATATCATTTGGGAAATGTTAATCATTATTACATCTATTAATAAATTATATTACAGTATTATTATCCTCTTCCAAATCAAACGTCAATAAGCCAAGCATTGTTTAACAGGCTTTTGGGTTAACATGGCATATTTTGATGATAAAGAAACAAATCTCTTTGTCAAGGTGGCTAGTTTGCTTTGAAAGATGAAGCCTCAAAATGTTATCTCATTCTATTATGTCTCTAAGGCTGAGATAGTTAATAAATCACACCCAAACTCAGAAGCAAATAATAACCTCATACACATTTTTTCTTTTCAAAAATTATTGCTAAAATGCAATGTTCCTGGTCTTTACATTCATGTGGTATGTATAGCAGGAGAGTCTGGTCAGATATTTTGCTCTAAGTTCTTTATTTTATGCTTGCATATTACTTATTTTATTTTTATTATTTATTTATTTGTTTTGGAGATGCAGTCTCACTCTGTTGCCAAGGCTGGAGTGCAGCAGCATGACCTTAGCTCACTGGAACCTCTGTCTCCTGGGTTCAAGTGATTCTCGTGCCTCAGCCTCCTGAGTAGCTGGAATTATAGGCACCCACCATTATGCTTGGCTAAGTTTTGTATTCTTAGCAGAGATGGGGTTTCGCCATGTTGGCCAGGCTGGTCTTGAACTCCTGACCTCAGGTGATCCACCTGCCTCGGCCTCCCAAAGTGCTGGGATTACAGGCATGAGCCACCACGCCCAGCCATATTACTTATTTTAGTTTTGTAAAAAAACAAACTTCCTTATTCAGTGTTGGAAATCACAACCATTAAGCAGATTACCGCATCAGTTTTTCTAGTACTGCACTAATCCTACCATAAAAATTAGCTTTTTGTCTTATTCCTCAGGACCCCTTGTTAAAACCAGACTTTTCTTATTTAGTTTTATGCACCTCTACTTCTCTCAGGCAAGTTTTTTCTACACTTACAGATTTCTCATTGTCACAAAGAAACAGCGAACATCTACAGGAGAAGGGAAAATGTTGATAAAGTCATTTGATAAAGCATTGATCCTTCTCAACTGCTTCCATGTTTTGAGTTTGCGCTTTGTATTTGGGTCCACAAGGTCAGTTCCATTCTGGTTCTTGACTCTGAGTCAGAAGTGACATATGCTTCCATTTATTGACACCTCTATTCTACCCATTAGTATTAGTTTCCCAGGGCTGCCATGGCAAAGTATCACAGACACTGGGTGGCTCGAATAACAGAAATTCACCTCACAGTTTTGAAGGCCAGAAGACAGATCAACGTGCTGCAGGGTGGATGTCTTTTAAGAGCCTTCTCTTTGGCTTGTAGATGGCTGTTTTCTCCCTCTGTCTTCCCATAATTTTCCTTCTGTGTGGTGTTTGTGCCCTAACCTCATCTTCTTGTAAGGACACAAGCCATATCGCATTAGGGCTACCCTAATAACCCCATTTTTAAAAGGCTCCTTCTCCAGAGACAGTCACATTCTGAGGTACTGGGAGTTAAGGCTTTTACAGATAAAAACTGGGGGGCACAATTCAGCCCATAACATAATTTTGGAGAAAACCTGGAGGAAATGTTCTTCTGTTAAAAACTGGTAGTTGCTGTCTATCAGACAGGGCATCCAGGCAAGTCACTCAAAGTGTATATTTGAATGGAGAATCTTTTTTCACAATGAATTGTGACAAAAGTTTAATGAGACACTTTCATAAAAGTATATAAAGGCTTGTTTTGAATGCAGCAGGACAGTAAAAATAACAGACAATTTGGATCTCAAAAGGAGTGCAACAATGCCTGGGATGGAAAAATAAACTAAATGAATGTTTTATTGGCTAACATAAACATCTTTTCTCTGCTATTTCAATGCTTAGAAAATAAGATAATGAACTGTTTGTGCTGAAGAGATAATATAGTCTAAATTTCAACCAGGGAAGGACTTGGGCAGAAATGCAGGTACTGACAAACAGATGGTAAGGGGAGCTCTGTTCTGCAATCTGTGTCCTCAGGAACTGAAGAAGAGTCCAGATTAGTTTCAAATCTCCTCACGTCCTTTCAGCTGTGGGGCAGCCTTCTTCTGATTGCTTAAAAGGAATCAACCCTAACAAGACATCTGAATATGAAGTTTAATGTCTGCCTCTTCCAGAAAACTATTTTGGTATCTCTTTTTGACTGGCGTACTTTCATCTTTGCATCTCTCAGTTAGTTGAACATCACACAATTCTCCTGCAGATTGTTACTGAAACAAAAACCTAAAAGAAAAAAGAACCTTAAAGACTTAGGCCAATCCTCTCCTTGATTTAAAATTACATCCAAGTACAAGTTTTAGAAAATAGGTGGAACTCTTTCAACATACATTTACCAGGAGATTTGCACTACAATTCAACTCTTTCTAGATGATCTTGGTCATATTACCCTTTATAAACCTAGGAAGCCGCTCTTCCACTCACCATAAAATGAAGATTTATTGTTTGTTATGGAAAACAGGTAGGATTTGCATACTGCACAATGTATTCACATGGGTGTGCAGCATTCCCAGAAAATAATTATCATTTAAACAAATAGGGCATGGAATTCTTGCAATGTTTCTGTAAAAATACTTTCTTTGTTCAAAACTATGTTTGACTACTGTTTAACATTGCATCTAGAGCGGCACTATCCAACAGAACTTCCTGTGAGGATGGATATGTTCTATAAAATCTGTACTATCCATACATAATATAGAAATTCATAATATACAAATTCAGAGAAGTGAGCCAACCTTGAACATCTGACTCATTCATTCATTCATTTGTCAAACATTTACTGAGAGCCTGATTTGACTTAGGTAATGTGGCTAGGCCCTGGGAATACAATGGTGAATAAGACACAGCCCCTACCCTCAAGGAACATGTGAGCTAAGAGGAACATGTACAGACAATTAGAATACTAGAGAATGTCTGTAAGTTTTATGGTGGTGGTTACAGGGTCCTGAGGAAAAGTACAGAGACACCCAACCTAGCGAGGGGAGAAGGATCCAGGGTTCAAGAGTTGGAATATGCTATGTACTTTAATTAATTTTCCACAGTAAATGTGGCCTCATCCCCATTTTGCAAGTGAAAAAACTTAGTCTCAAAAGCTGCAGTGATTTACCCAAGTCCACATGAAATCTACTCAACTAGGTAACTTTAGTGGCCAAAAACCATGTGATTGCTACTGCTGTCCCAAAATATCAATGGACATTTCTTTTAAGAAGCTTTTCAAAATTGCCCATCTTCTGCTTGTTGTTATAAAAATAAGGAAGAGATTTTCAAATAAGGTAAGAACAGTGAGGCGACTCCTGTAGTATTCTATGTTAACAAATGATTTGTTAGTTAATTGTATATGTAAAGACATCTTACTTAGAGTTTATTAGATTTTATGTTTGTCATTATTCCATCAAAAATAATAGATATTATTAACTTGGTTAGAAAGCAGTACTTCAACTTAGACAATTTCTATTCATAGAATACTTCCTGGAAAGTTGAAGGTACAAAGTTTTTCTATATTTCCTCATGAGAATACTTCCAATGACATTACATCTTTGTTTCTGGTCATAGTTCCTTAATCAGATGGCTTTTACAATTTTTCCATCTGTTGTCTAAATCTCCTCCTACATTTAGAGAAACTATAAACAACCCATCCATCGTATAACTCACTAAATGAGACTGAACACTTTGTCAAGATGATTTTTTGAAGAAGTAAGGGAAATGTTCAATTTATCAAGACATTTTCCAGGAAAGCATATTTACTCATCAAGTTGGGCATATGTGCTCTCTATTATAATATGTCACCAAACATTATGTGAATGAACTGAATCCTTATCAAACATTTCTGATTGTGGATTGACCAGAAGTCTAATGCAGAATGGAAAATACCCTTGGAAACATTTGCTTAATGAAAAATTTTAATCATCCTCCATTCTCCCTTCCATCTCTCTCTTTTTTTTCTTTTTTGTAAAAATCATGCTGAGATTCAATAGTAACTATGTATAAAAGAATTTGTTTTCTCTCATGTAGTACTTGCATAAATTCCTAATATTCAGGACATGACATTTGAGGACAAACGTGCTTTGATTCTACCAAACTGCTTTCCTTTATACTTGTACTGCTGAGAAGTAAGTGAGTTTTGGGGACTCCATTCTTGAGTTTTGCAAATCTATATGATGAAAGAATTGATCAAAACAGATTATTCTTCAATGAGTTCTTAGAAACACAGAGATATTTTGAAAGAATCTAAAGTTAAATAGAAGCCACAGATAGTGAAAACAGTCTCTGAATGGCAGAATTCAAGTTTCTAAGACAGGAAGGTGGGAAGAGAGGGGATGGAAAAAGAACAAACATTTTTATTTTTGGCACCTATAACGTCAGAAAAGGAAGAGGAAAAGTAGATTAAGTTTGTGACAGTTTCATCATCAGCAGGGCCATAAACTCAGTATTATAGTTAGGTAAGAATGCTAGCCATTTATGATTACCTCTCATGGTTCAGTATGGTGGGTTCAGCTAGAAAGGTCTCACCAGGGGCTGCTTATGCAGTTGTAGTCAAGTGTTGGCATCTGAAAACTCAACTGAGCTGGGTGCTCCAGAGGGATCCCTCACATTGTTGGCATTTGGCTGGCTTAGATGGGGCTATTAATTTGAGTACTCCATGTCCTTTTTCATGAGCTTGGGCTTCCCTCAGCATGGTGGCTGCATTTACAAAAATAGTTTCACAAGAGCAAGTAAGAGACCCAAGTGGAAGCTGCAAAGGTTCCTGTCACTTAGCCCTGCAAATGCCTCATATCACTTCCACCACCTTCTATTAGTCAAGTAAGTCATTAAATTCAGATCAGATTCAGAGGGAAACTGATGGGGAATGGAAGAACACATTGCAGAGGAGCATGTGTGAAGGCTGATCTTATTACATCCATCTTTGGAAAATACAATTTGTTACAGTCTGGACACACATTTCACACATCTCTTACATGCAAAATACAATTACTTCCAAAGTCTTATCAGCTCCAAATCCAGATCTTGTCATGAGATCAAGTCCCAATTGGTTAAGGATTCTTTGGTCTGGGTGTGGTTCTTCAAGCACAACTCCTTGGGGCCAGTTCTTTATCTCCTCCTCTGCTGTGGTTGCCCCACCAACCTCTCTGAGGGTGGCACAATGGATAGGGAGGAAGGTGAAGGGGGCCAGAATGTTACCTGTAGCACTGTCCTAAGAATATTGTGTACGCCCTGGGCCTGGTAGATGTTTGATCCTGTCCCTTTTTCTGTGGGCACTTTTGTGAAGTCCTTAGCCTCTCCTACTGAGCCCCTCTGACTGTGGTTCTTTTTCGGGGAGGTCCACCCTTCACTAACTCACTCTGTCGGTATCACACTGCCCTCCCAGCGAGTCTTTCTGAGTAAAAATAATAAGTTGTTTCTGGCTTAGTTTAATAAATGACACAGTTTATTTCATCTCTTCCTAGTTCACCCACATGATTTCATCAAAATGATAAAGAGGCTTATTTATTTATGGACAAAGAGAAGTGTAACCAGCTATTTTCCTCCCCATTTTCCTACCTCTGGTCCTATGTGAAATGGTTTTCACTGTAGGAACATCTTTTTCTCTTTAGGGGAGCATGTAGTTTACTGGGCATCCAAGAAGTGGCTCAACCCTACAGGGCCTCACATTTCCTAACTCTCAAAGAGGTAAAAGGGTAAATTCTAGAAGAAAGGTTTCAAAATGTTTTCCAAGAAGAAATAAATATCATGTTAGCTCTATTGGCTATGGTGCGTGAACTTTTATACATTTCCACTCTTCTACTGTTTTGCTAGTTCCCAGATACCAAAACTAAGTCTTCATTGAGCTCTACCCTCAACACTGTATTATTATTATAATGAGACTGGGTTCATTCCTCATTGTCTTATTTCTTCTCCAGGTCCAGGCAGCTGACTGAGGTCAAATTATTATAGACTCAACTACTTTATTTAATGAAAGTAATTTAATAAATCAGGCAAAGTGGAATTTTAAGCCAAAAACACTAAGTGAGATAAAGACAACTAATTTATATTAATAAAATATGCAATCTATCAAGAAGATAAAACAGGGATGAACATTTAAATACTGATTAACAGCATAAAATCCATAAAATTAAGAAATGAATAGAAGTAAAAGGAAAAATAGAAAAAAAATACCCACAGTGTAGGAAACACTCCCGTCAAAGGTTGACATTTCAAGTGATAAAATAATAATAGTCATGTAAGGCATTTTGAAAACAGTTAGTTCAATTGACTTAACAGCCATAAAAATAGAATTTGGATGCCTTGCTATTTGAGACCTCTCTGCTTTAAGTCATGCTGTTCCTTCGGTCTAGAAAGCCCTTTCCTGCTGTCTCTATTTATTTATTTTTAAGTCCATCTGCAAATGCTGGTTTCTCAAGGATGCCTTCTCCCCAGTAGGATTAAGCACAGCATCTTACAAATCCCTGCATCCTGGACTTATTTTATTGTGCTTTCTAGTGTCTCTGATTATTTCCTAGTCTGGTTTCTCATAGATCATGAGGGCAACGGTCATATTCCCATCTTTGCATCCCCAATATTCAGTACACTGCATGGTGGCTGTGGGTCTCTCTCTTTCATCAATGGAGGTGAGGCCTATTTTGGAAAAACTAGAGTATGCTCAGTAGCTAGACCATTGAGCCAATAGAAGGCCCATCTATATTAAGATGATTTAATTCCTTCTCAAAACGGCCAAATTACCTGAAGGGCTCTATTATTTCCCATAGAAAGAAATGGCATTAGAGAGAAAAATCAAAAGCCATCAAGTGTAGAAAGTAATGGGTTCAAGATATTTAAAGATTGGAATTGTCAAGGAAAAGATAAATAGCCCAACAAGAAAGCAAAGCGTTTTCCTCTTCCTGACTAAAACACAGCATCCAGACAAGCTACTCAGCCGGCCTCTGCCTCACATGCCAATGTGGTTCGAGGTGTGCCCACCCACACCCACTTCCCAGGAGCTGTGTTGTGGCAACTGAGAACCAGCTGAGCTCAGCCGCACTGCTGCACCTGAGGAAATGGAGCAGAGAGGCCTGGTGGTGCAGGTGTTGGGCTTATATCCTGCCCTTTCACAAGAGCAGCCTGAAGCCAAAATGTGGGTGGGGAGTGTCTTCTGAAGACTTGCAAATCTCATTTAGTACCTCGGTTTTGGAAGGGTTTCTGAGAGGCAACTTGTCACTGTGACTATGAGGGAAGATTTATCTGCTTAAGTTGGTCCATGTCTAATTCTGCCTCCTGATATAGGCACTCTCCGTTAACTCGATCTTATTTTATCATAGTGGTGACAGATGGGAATTTTTATGAAGAATTTTACCAAGAAACAGATATAAAATAAAAACAAACAAGGGAAGCATGATAGCGAGAAGCAACTGAATGTATTTTAATTCATCGGTTCATTTAAGAAATATTCTTGGAGGGCCTACTTGTGATAAACTCTTCTTAGGATTTTCTGTGAAAACTTTTCAGAAAGGTAACGTCAGAGGTGCGTAGTAGATGTTCACCAGCTGAAGGAGGAAGGGGGTCACATAGCAGGTTTTCCAGGCAGAGAGTACAGCATGTACAAGAATGCATGAAAGAACATGGTGTGCTTCATGAAATGGTAAGGAATTTGATGTTTTGGTGTAGTCAAAATGAAAGAAGTTGGTAAGGGAAGGGGATTAAGAATAAGGTCCCAACCAAATCCCAAATCCCATTTTTGGGATGAGTTCAGCTTTATCATTTTCTATTCTTCTTTAACTGAGATACAGACTCCCATGGGGAGCACAAAATGTTATATGCAAGCGATGAAATAATTGTGACTTCCCTGTAGAATTCTCGGGTACGTTTGAGTAATTGGGGGATTTTTAACAGTTTGATCACATACATGCACAAGAAAAATAATCAGACTAGGATCTTCTCCACGTTAACCAACCTTTCTCAGAAAAGTCCAGATTAGGCTGGGAATGGTGGCTCACACCTGTAGTCTCAGCACTTTGGGAGGCCCAGGTGGGCAGATGATTTGAACTTAGGAGTTCGAGGCCAGCCTGGGCCACCTGGCAAAACCTTCTCTCTACACAAAATACAATAATTAGCTGGGCATGGTGGTGCATATCTGTAGTTCCAGATACTCAAGAGGCTATGGTGAGAGGATCACTTGAGACCAGGAGGTAGAGGCTGCTGTGAGCCATGATTGAACTATGGCACTCCAGCATGGGTGACAGAGCAAGACCCTGTCTCAAAAGAAAAAAAATCTAGATTATATGCAGTAGTAATTTAAAAATTTGTTACGCTTGTGTTATTGGTGTGGAGGGGAATATGTCACAGAGTAATTTAAGTTAATACAAAAAGTTTACCCTAACTAGCAATGTTATGCAAACATTGCTAGTTTGTATGGCTGGAAATTGTCCAAGAAAAAAATGAGTAAGCTGGTATATTTGATTTTAGTGATTCTATACCTTTACTTTAAAAAACGTAGTTTTAAAATTTTTTATAAGCAATGATTTATTTTATAAGTAAGATTTTCACCTCGCAAATCAATGTCTGTTTATTAGTTTGGGTCACAGTAAAAAGCATTGCCTTTAAAAATCCATTCATCTTCCTGCCACATTTTATTTTAAACCTAGACATAGATTGGTGGTTAAAAAGAGAAGTTTGAAACATTAGGTTGAAGCCAATGAAAATAAACATAATGAAAGAAATTCAGAACAATCTGAAATCATTAAGGGTTGTGACAGACATGGCACAGTCTCTGAGGTTGCCTCCGGTGAATCTGACCATGAAGTAAATGATAGGTCTCCCCTCAAACCCAAACAGTGAAGCAGAAGCAGTCCATCTAAAAGGAAGAAAAGAGATTTATATTCTTATCTTAAAACATGGATTTACTTCCTGGGAAATGCAATGAAACTAAAACGTGATTCCTGTGTGAGAAATCCCTGAGCAATAATTGCATGAACCAGTCACTCCTGAGGTGACATTTAAAAATCAGTCATGTATAAACCATTTCGATCCTGGAGCCACATAGTCTGATTTTGACAGCAAAAAAAGGTAATTTTTTAATTACCTTCAATATACTTAAAAATAATATATTTAATATATTATATTTAATAATTTAATTGGTTTAATATATTATATTTAATAATTTAATTGGTCACTCAATGGACCATCGAAGAGGAAGTCTATTCTTTTTTATGTTTTTACTTTTTATTAGGGTAAGAACATTTAACATGAGATCTGCCTTCTTAATGAATTTTTATTAAGCACAATACAGTGTCATTTTTAACTTTAGGTAAAATATTGGATAGCAGATGTCTAGAATTCATTTATTTTGTATAATTGAAACTCTGTAGCTGTTGAAAAGCAACTCCTTGTTTTTCCCTTCTCCAGCTCCTGGCAACCACCCTTCTACTTTCTGTTTCTATGAGTTTGACTATTTTAGATGCCTTAAGAAAGTGGAATCATGCAGTATTTGTTCTTCTGTGGCTAAGATATTTCACTTAACATAATGTCCTCCAGATTCATCCATCTTGTCACCTATGGCAAGATTTCCTTCTTTTTTAAGGCCAAATAAGATTTCATCACATATTCCACAATTGGTTTATCCATTCATCATTGATGGACATTTAGCTTATTTTCACATGTTGGCTATTATGAATAATGCTACAATGAATGTGACGGTGCAGATATCTCTTTGAAATCCTGTTTTTATTTCCTTCGGATGTATACTCAGAAGTGAGATAGTTGGATCTTGTGGCAGTAATATTTTTCATTTTTTGAGGAACATTTTCCTTTGTGTTTTCCTTTGTGGCTGCACACTGTTTTCCTTAGTGTTGTACCATCAACAGTGTACAAGGGTCCGCCTATTTTACATTCTTACCAACACTTTTTATTTTTTTGCTTTTTGGATAATAGCCATTCTAACAGGTATGATGTGATATCTCACTGTAGTTTTGATTTGCATTTCCCTGAGGTTTAGTGATGTTGACTACCTTTTCAATAGGTATCTATTGGCCATCGATATGCCCTCTTTGAAGAGATAATTCAACCTTATTCGGGTCCTTTGCCCATTTTTAATTAGGTTATTATGGGTTATTGATTTGTAGGAGTTTCTTATAATATTTTGGATACTAGTCAATTATCAGATATATGATTTGCAAATATTTTCTCCCATTCTGTAGGTTGCCCTTCATTCTATTGGTTGTTTCCTTTGCTGTGCAGAAGCTTCTTAGTTTGATGTAGCTTCACTTGTCTAATTTTGATTTAGTTGCTTGTACTTTTGGTGTCACATTCAAGAAATCATTGTCAAGCCCAACGTCATGAAGATTTTGACCTATGTTTTCTTCTAGGAGTTTCACAGTTCCAGGTCCTATGTTTAAATCTATTTTGAGTTGATTTTTATGTATAGTGTAAGATAATGGTTCCATTTCATTCTTTTGCATGGGATATCTAGTTTTTGCAATACTATTTGTTGAAATGACTGTCCTTCCTCCATTGTGTATTTTTTCACCCTTGTCAAAGATCAATTGACCATTGATGCATGGGTCTATTTCTGGGCTCTATATTTTGTTCTATTTAGTCTACAGGTCTGTTTTTATGCCAGTAACATACTGTTTTAATTACTATAACTTTGAAATAGCCACACAGGGTCAGGTGCAGTGGCTTATGCCTGTAACCCCAGCACTTTGGGAGGCTGAGGGGGGCGGATCATGAGGTCAGGAGATCGAAACTATCCTGGCCAACATGGTGAAACCCCGTCTCTACTAAAAATACAAAAATTAGCTGGGCAAGGTGGCAGGTGCCTGTAATCCCAGCTACTGGGGAGGCTGAGGCAGGAGAATCGCTTGAACAAGGTAGTCGGAGGTTGCAGTGAGCTGAGATCATGCCACTGCACTCCAGCCTGGGAACAGAGCGAGACTCTGTCTCAAAAATATGAAAAAGAAAAGAGAAAAGAAATAGCCACACAGTAATAATGGGGGACTTCATTACCCCCACTGACAGTGTTAGACAGATCATCAAGGCAGAAAATTGACAAATTCTGAACTTAAATTCAATAGTTTAATAATAGGACCTAATAGACATCTACAGAACACTCCACCCATCAACCACAGAATACATTCTTCTTATCTGCACATGGAACATATTCCATGATCAACCACATGCTTGGCCATAAAGCAAGTCTCAATAAATTCAAAAAAATGGAAATTATACCAACCACACTCTCAGACTACAGTGGAATTAAAATAGAAATCAATACCAAGAAGACCTTCCAAACCATATAATGAAACCATGGAAATTCAACAATTCACTCCTGAATGACTTTTTGGTAAATAATGAAATTAAGGCAAACATAATAAAATTCTTTGAAATAAATAAAAACAGAGACACAACATAACAAAAAAACCTCCAGTACAGCAAAAGCAGTGTTCAGAGGAAAGTTTATAGCACTTAACACCTACCTCAAAATGTTAGAAAGATATCAAATTAACAATGTAACATCACACCTGGAAGAATAAACTAACCCTAAAGCTAGCAGAAGAAAAGAAATAACTAAAATCAGAGCAGAACAGGACAAAATTGAGACCCAAAAATCCATACAAACAATCAATGAAACCAAAAGTTGGTTCTTTGAAAGGATAAATACATTCGATAGACTACTAGCTAGATTAACAAAGAAAAAGAGAGAAGATCTAAATAATCACAATCAGAAATGACAAAGGTGATACTAAACTGATCCCACAGAAATACAAAAGATCTTCAGAGGCCATTATGAATACCTCTATGCATACAAACTAGAAAATCTAGAGAACATGGATATATTCCTGAAAACTCACAACCTCCCAAGATTAAATCAGGAAGAAACTGAAACATGAAACAGACCAACAATGAATTCCAAAATTGAATCAGTAGAAAACAAAAACCCCTAGCAACCAAAAAAATCCCCAGACTAGATGCATTGAAAGCCAAATGCTACCAGATGTACAAAGAGCTGATACCAACTCTACTGAAACTATTCCAAAAAAACTGAGGAAGGACCCTTCCCTAACTCATTCTATGAAGGCAACACTCCCCTGATACCAAAGCCTGGCAAAGACACATGAAAAAAGAAAACTACAGGCCAATATTTCTGATGAACACAGACACAAAAATCACCAAAAAACACTAGCAAACCAAATCCAGCTGCACATCAGAAAGGTAATTCACCATGATCAAGTAAGCTTCATTCCTGGGATGCAAGGTTGGTTCAACATAAGAACATCAATAAATGTGATTCACCACATAAACACAATTAAAAACAAAAACTATATGATCATCTCAATAGACCCAGAAAAAGCTTTTGATAAAATCCAACATCCCTTCATGTTAAAAACCCTCAAGAAACTAGGCACTAAAGGAACATGCCTCAAAATATTAAGAGCCATCTGTGACAAGCCCACAGCCAGCATCACACTGAATAGGCAAAAACTAGAAGCATGAACACAGGATATCTTTTATGTATTTGTGTCTTCTTCAATTTATTTCATTTACTGTTTTATTTCATTTTCAAGTTTTTGTATAAGACCTTTTACCTCATTTAAATGTATTCCTAAATATTTTATGTTTTTCTGATGCTATTATAAATGGGATTGTTTCCTTGATTTCCTTTTCAGCTATGTTGGTGTAAGAAATGGAGCTAATTTTTGTATGTTGACTTTGTATTCTGCAACTTTACTGAATTTGCTAATTAGTTCTAATAGTTGTTTTGTGTGTGGAGTCTTTAGAGCTTTCTATATATAAGATCATGTCATCTGCCAAGAGAGATAATTTTACTTTTTACTTTTTCCTACTTTACTTTTTCCAAATTTTACTTCTTCCTGATTTGTATGCCTTGTATTTCTTTTTCTTGTTTGATTGCTCTTGCTAGTACTTTCAGAACTATGTAGAATAGAAGTAATGATAGTAGGAATCCTTGCTGTGTACTCAGCAGGAATCCTTGACTTCTACCTGGTCTCAGAGGAAAAGCTTTCAGTTTTTCCTCACTGACTATAATGTTAGCTGTGGACTTTTCATAAATGGCCTTTCTTGTGTTGACCAAATTTCTTTCTGTACCTATTCAGTTGAGCGTTTTTTTATTATAAATATATGCTGAACTTTTTCAAGTGATTTTTCTGCATCTATTGAGATGGTCATGTGGTATTTTTCATTCTTAACCTAATTTTACACCTCGAGGAATTAAAAAAACAAGAGCAAACTAAACTGAAAGTTTGTAGAAGGAAAAAATACATATTAGCGCAGAAATAAATGAAATAAAGAAGAAAAAACTATTTAAAAAGTCAACAAAACTAAGAATTGCTTTTTTGGAAAAAATACATAAAATCAACAAACTCTTAGCTAGATGAAGAAAAAAATATGGACAACTCAAATAAAATGAGAAATAAAAAAGGAGATATCACAATTGATATGTCAGAAATAAAAAAGATCATAAGGGACTATTATTAAAAATTATAAGCAAACAAATTAGATAACCTAGAAGAAATGATACATTCCTGGAACCATATACCCTATCAAGACAGAATCAAGAAGAAATGAAAAGCCTGAACAGAACAAGAATAAATAGAAAGTTGAAGTAGTAATAAAAAAAAACCTTCCAACAAAGGAAAGCTCAGGGCCAGGTAGATTCATGACTGAATTCTATCAAATATTCAAATAATAATTGGCGATACTTATTTTTTAAATTCTTCCAGAAAAATAGAAGTAGAGGTAATACTTTCAAACTGTTTTATGAGACTGCTTCACCCTCATACAAAAGCCAAATGAGGACACAAGAAAAAAAGAAAACTACAGACCAATATCCCCAATGAAGATAGATGTAAAAATCCCTAACAAAATACTAGCAAACTGAATCCAACAGCATATCAAAAAGAATGTAGCACAATCAAGTGGAACTTATTCCAGGGATGTAAGGGTAGTTGACCATACACAAATCAATAAATGTGATTCACCTCGTAAGCAGAATTAAAAACAAAAACCATACTATCATCTCAATAGATGCAGAAAAATTTGATGCAATTCAGCATCCCTTTATGACAGAAACCCTCGAAATATAGTAAGCATAGAAGGAACCTACCTCAAAATAATAAAAGCCGTATACAACAAATCCACAGCCAACATCATGCTGAATGGGGAAAAGCTGAAAGCATTCTCACTAAGATCTAAAACAAGACAAGGATGGCCACTTTCATTAATCTCCTTCAGCATGGTACTGGAAATCCTGTCCCAAGCAATCAGGCAAGAGACAGAAATAGACAGAAATAAAAGTCATCCAAATTGGAAATAAGAAAGTCAAATTATCTCTGTTGATAATATGATCTTATATCTAGAAAGCCCTTAAGATTCCTCCAAAAGACTACTAGATTTGATAAATGAATTCAGTAAAGTCTCAGAATACAAAATTAACATGCAAAAGTTTGTAGCGTTTCTGTACATCAATAGTAATCAATCTGAGCCCCAAATCAAGAAGTCAATCCCATTTAAAATAGCTAGAGAAAAATATATTTCAAATATATTTAACCAAGGAGGTAAAAGATCTCTATAAGGAAAACTACAAAATACTGATGAAATAAATTCTAAATGACACAAATGGACAACCACTTCATGCTCATAGATTGGAAGAATAAATATTATTATAACATTATGATTAAGAATAAATATTATTGTAATATTATGATTAAGAATAAATATTATTAAAATATTATGATTATACTGACCAAAGCAATCTATAGATTTAATGTAATTCCTATCAAAATACCAATGCCATTTTTCACAGAATTAGAAACAACAAACCTAAAATTCATATGGAACTTAAAAAGAGCTCAAATAGCCACAGCAGCCCTAAGCAAGAAGAACAAAGCTGGAGGCATCATATTATCTGATTTCAAATTATACTACAAAGTTATAGTAACCAAAACAGCATGGTACTGGTATAAAAACAGACACATAGAACAATGGAATGGAATAGAGAACCAAGAAAAAAACCACATTCCTACAGCTAACTTATCCTTAACAAAGTCAACAAATCATACAATGGGGAAAGGATACACTATTCCATAAATAGTCCTGGGAAAATTTAATTGCCATATGTAGAAGAATGAAACTGGACCCCTATCTCTCACCATATACAAAAATTAACTCAAGATGAATTAAAGACTTAAGTTTAAGACCTGAAGCTATAAAAATACTGGAAGAAAACCCAAGAAAAACTCTTCTGACTGGCTTAGGCAAAAATTCATGACTAAGATCCCTAAAGCAAATGCAACAAAAACAAAAAAAGGCAAGCAGACTTAATTAAACTAAATAGCTTCTGCTCAGCAAAAGAAAGAATCAACAGAGTGAACAGACAACATGCAGATTGGGAAAAATATTTGCAAACAATGCATCCAACAAAGGACTAATTCCAGAATTCACAAGGATCTCAAACAACTGAAATATATAGAGAGAGGGAGAGAGAGAGAGAGAGAGAGAGATACCCCCATTAAAAGTGTGCAAAGGACATGAACAGACATTTTGCAAAAGAAGACATAAAATGACCAAGTATATGAAAAAATGCTCAATACCACTAATCATTAGAGAAATGGAAATTAAAACTGCAATGAGATACCATCTTACAGTAGCCAGAACAGCTATTATTAAAAAGTCAAGAAACAACTGATACTGGAGAGAATGTAGAGAAAAGGGAATACTTATACACTGTTGGTGGGAAAGCAAATTAGTAAAACCTCTATGGAAAACAGGATGAAGATTTCTCAAAGGACTAAAAACAGATCTACCATTCGATCCAGCAATTCTTCTTCTGGGTACATACCAAAATGAAAAGAAATTATTACATAAAAATGATAACTGCACCTATATGTTTATCTCAGCACTATTCACAAGAGCAAAGATACAGAATCAATCTATGTGTCCAGCAATGAATGTTGGGATAAAGAATATGTGATATGTGTGTGTGTGTGTGTGTGTGTATATATATATATGTATATGTGTGTGTGTGTGTGTGTCTCTCTCTCTCTATATATATATATATCACATAAATACTACATGGCCATAACAAAGAATGAAATAAAGTGTTTTGCTGCAACAGGGATAGAACTAGAGGCCACTGTCTTAAGTGAAATAACTCAGAAAGTCAAATACCACATGTTCCTACTAATAAGTGGGAGGTAAATTATGTGCACACATTGACATAGAGAATAGAATAATAGATTTTGGCAACTCAGAAGGGTGGGAGGGAGAGGGACGAGAAATTACTTAATGGATACAATGTACACTATTCAGGTGATGTCTACACTAAAAGCCCAAACTTCACCATTATGCAATATATCCATGTAACAAAACAACATTCATACCCTCAGATTCATTTTAAAAATAAAAGAAATGATATGAGGGATTTACCATTGAAACAGAGTAAATTTTAAAAAGTAAAAAATGCTGCTTTGCAGAATTCTACATAAACACATTTGAAAACGTACATGTGATGGATACACTCCTAGGATAATACAGTTCTCCAGAATTGATTCTTCTAAAAGGAGAAAGCTTGAACAAAACAACTTTCTCAGACAAAATACTAGATAAGTTATTTAAAAAAATAACCTACAAATATGCATCAGGGCCAGGTAGTTTCAGAGGAAAGTGTGCCAACTTTTCAAAGACCAGATAATCTCAATCCTGTTGAAATTCTTGCTAGGCATAGAATAAAGGTGAAAAACTTCCCCACTTCTTTTTATAAAGCAAGTACAATTTTCATATCTATATTTTATACTTTATAAAGAATAGGCTGAGTGCAATGGCTCATGTCTATAATCCCAGCATTTTGGGAGGTCAAGGCAGGAGGATCACTTGAGCCCAGGAGTTTGATACCAGCCTGGACAACATAGTGAGACCCTGTCTCTACCCTGGGCATGATTGCCCAGCTACTCAGGAAGCTAAGGTGGGAGGATCACTTGAGCCGGGTAATCAAGACTGCAGTGAGTTATGATCACACCTCTGCACTCAAGCCTAGGCAACAGGGTGAGACCCTGTCTCAAAAAAAAAAAAGTTAACATACAAAAATGAACGCTATATGTCAATACCATTCAAATGTTGATGCAAAACTAGAAAAATATTAGCAAGCTGAATTTATCAGCATGTTAATAAGTGGCATATCATGACTAAGAGGAATTTATTTCCCAAATACAAGGATCATTCAATATAAAGGAATTTATGAATTTAATTAACCATATTAATAGTCTAATGGAAAAATTATTTTAGTATTTCCACACAGGCAGAGAGATCTTTGAGAAAAACCTTAACATCCATTTCTGATGAAAACACTCAATAAAGTAGGAATTGAGATTACTTCCTTAACATGATAAAAACCATGTCCTCTAGTACTTAAAATAGCCACTTTATTTAATGGGTAAACTTTCTCAATAAAGCAAGAATAACAACTATTTCCATTACTTTTTAGCAGTGTATTGGAGGCCTCTAACTGGCAATATTGTATTTCTTAATGTGAGTGGTTACATGAATCATGATTTTATAATTATATCCTAAATTGTACATGTATGTTTTGTATATTTTTTGAATATGTATTTCAGAATAAAATGGTTAAAATATGCTACATAAAGAAACCATACATACATACATTTAAAAGAACTATTTGTTGTAATTTATGCTTATTTGTACATTTAAGATTTGTGGCTGGCTGATGGATATAAGACGAGACATTTTCAGCAAAATAAAGAAAGCAGCATAGATTCAAAACATGCATCGTGATATATAAAATGGTTTTGTGGCCTTTTTATTGCTAGTGATAAAATTTTAAATCAGTGGTAGTTGATGTATTATTGTCAAGAAGAAAAGCACGCATATTTTTGAGATTTAAGTATAAAACCCATCTGCAAAAGACAACCAACGAAAGTTAAATGCGGGTTTCAGCTCTGACATTTAAAGAGCTGGAAGTTATCATTTCCATCCTTACAACAAAAAGTTGGACAAAATAAAAATCAACACCTTTTCTTGGACCCATCAGAAAACTGATTTGGGGGGCAAAACACCACCCTGAAACCTAGAGAGGCAGGCAACTCTAAAGAGCCACAGCAAAATTTGCTTTCCTGGAACAGAAGCTACTGAAGCCTTAAACAGATAGAAATACTGAAATGGCAATTTTGATGGATTTCTGAAGGCTGCCCATGGACTTGTGTGAGAATATTTCCTGGGAGCCTTAGTTTTAGGGCACACTCCACAAACACTTTTATGACTTTTCCCTCCAGGAAACCCAGCGAGTTCTCATGAAGATCTCAGGAAGATTCCCCTTATGGCTCTGGCAGAGGGAAGGGAAGAGTAAGTATTGTGAAAAGTGCCTGCCTAGAGCCTTCCGTATAACAAAGGTCTACTTCTCATGGGGAAAGATTTTTCAGAGACTCGTTCCAGAGCTGTGGCAGAAATGCGCTTCTCTCACTCTAGCCCCATCTAGTTTTCTTGCCTCATCTAAAAGAAGGAGGAAAAATTACACAAGAAGAATCATTTGTGAAAGTCACAGGTCAGACACAGGCCCATTGAAAGGCTGAGGTTTAATTGGAAGATTAGAGTATGCTCACTCCCCACAACAATACACTTTACCTCCATACCAACAGGGTTCCAGTAAAATAGTAGTAAATTATAGCTGAAAGACCCATGAGACACAGATTTTTTTCTAAGGAGGATTACCTAGGGAAGCCCGAAGTGAAGATGGGAGACAAAAAATGAGGACATTAGAGATTCTTGAAGTTCTTTTACCTACAGCCACAAGGTGGATTAAAAATACCCAACTATGTGTTGTTTACAAGAAAATGTTTTAAATAAAAAGACACTGATAGGTTGAAAGGAAAAGAATAGAAAGATATAGCATGTTAATGCTAACCGAAAGAAAGCTGTAGTAACTACACTAGTTTTAGACAAAGCATTGCAGTGAGCCAAGATAGCACCACTGCACTCCAGCCTGGGTGACAGAGCAAGACTCTGTCTCAAAAAAAAAAAAAAAAAAAAAATTCATGGATAACATGGGCACCACATAATAATAAAACAGTCAATATTCTAAGAAAAATTAAAAAAAAATCCTAAGCATGTATGCATCTAACAATAGGGCATTCAAATATGTGAGGCAAAAACTGATGGAACTGAAAGGATAAGTAGACAAATCTACTATTATAGTTGGAGTCTTCAACATCCTAATGTCAGTAATTGATAAATCGAGTGGACAGAAAATCAGTAAGAATTTAGTAGAAATGGAGAGCGCTATGAGTAAATTTGATCTAACATTTATAGCATTCTTCATTTAACATCAGCAGAATATACATTCTTCTCAAGTTCACATAAAATACCTCCAGAAATCCACCAAAAGGAATTTGTATTGACAAAAATAAAGCATGTTTTTACATATTTCGAGTGATAAAACATAGCATAGCAAATTTCAATCATGGAAAGTATTAATATGTTCTCAGTCAATAAAGGAGTTAAACTAAAAATCAATAACAAAAATATAGCTATACAATCTCCTAAACACTCGTAAATGAAACTACACACTTCTAAATAATGCATGGGTCAAAGAAGTATAAAAAGAAATTAAAAATTATCTTGAACTAAATAAAAATGAAAACTCACCTTATCAAAATATGTGGAATGCAGCAAAAGCAATGCTTAGAGGGAAATTTATAGCATTAAATACTTATACAGAGGGTTCCTGGCTTATGATGTTACAACTTATAATTTTTCAACTTTATGATGATGCAAAAGTGATATGCATTCAGTAGAAATTGTACTTTGAGCCCCCATACAACCATTCTGTTTTTCACTTTCAGTGCAGTACTCAATAAATTACACAAGATATTCAACACTATTATAAAATTAATTTTGTGTTAGATGATTTTGCCCCAACTGTAGGCTAATGTAAGTATTCCAAGCATGTTTAAGGTCAACTAGGCTAAGCTATGATGTTTGCTAGGTTAGATATATTAAGTGGATTTTCTACTTCTGATATTTTCAACTTATGATGGGTTTATCAGGATGTAAGCTCATCACAAATTGAGGAGCATCTGTATTAGAAAAGAAGAAAGATCTAATATCAGCAAACAAAGTCAATTGCTTTTGTATATTACATACCTATATGCACCTATAAACATACAAAACAGCAATAAAAATTGGAATTTGGAATATAAAAAAGTAATATTATTATTATTATTATTGTTATTAGAGATGGAGCTTTGCTCTTGTTACCTAGGCTGGAGTGCAATGGCACAATCCCTGGTCACTGCAACCTCTACCTCCTGGGTTCAAGCGATTCTTCAGCCTCAGCCTCCCGAGTAGCTGGGATTACCAGTGCACGCCACCATGCCCGGCTAATTTTTGTATTTTTAGTAGAGACAGGGTTTCACCATGTTGGCCAGGCTGGTCTCGAACTCCTGACCTCAGATGATCCACCTGCCTCGGCCTCCCAAAGGGCTGTGATTACAGGCATGAGCCACCATGCCCGGCCCTGAAAAGTAATATTATTAAAAATGGCGCCAGGCCTTGAAAAGTAATATTATGAAAAATGGCATCCTGGGGGCCATTCTGAATTAGATTTTGTGAAAAGTATAAGGTCTATGTCTAAGTTCAATTTTTCCTACAGACGTTTAATTGTTCTAGCAGCATTTGCTAAAAATATCATCCTTTTTCCATTGAATTTCCTTTGTTCTTTTGTAAAAGACCAGCTGACTATATTTATATGAATCTATTTCTGGCCTCTGTATTCTGTTTCATTGATCTATGTGTGTATTTTTTCATCAATACCACACTGTCTTGCAATTGGGTAATGTAAACACTCTAACTTTCTTCTTCTTCGGTATCATGTTGGATATTCCCAAGTCTTTTGCCTTTCCATATAAACTTTAGAATCAGTTTGTAACATCTACAAAACGGCTTGCTAGCATTTTTACTGGAATTGCATTGAACCCATAGATAAATTTGGAAAGGATTGGTATCTTAATAATATTAACTCTTGCCATCTATGAACATAGACTTGGCTCTACATTTATTCAGTTTTTTTATTTTTTCTGGCACTTTTGCAGTTTTTCTTATATAGATCCCATACATATTTGGTAGACTTACATTTATGTATTTAATTTTGAGGAATGCTACTTTTATTTTTTTGCCTTTTATTGATTTATTTTTTTTATTGATAAATGATAGATGTACATATTTTCATGGTACATGCAATAATTTGATACATTCATAAAATCAAATCAGGATAATTGAGGTATCCATTGCCTTAAATATTTATCTTTTCTTTACACTAGGAATATCTGCATTATACTCTTTTAGCTATATTGAATTTTACAATTCATTAAAGTTAATTATAGTCACCCCACTGATCTATCGAATGCCAGGTCAGGACGCCTTTTTTTTTTCTTTTTCTTTTCTTTTTTTTTTTTTTTTTGAGATAGTTTCTCTCTTGTTGCCCAGGCTGCAATGCAGTGGCATGATCTCAGCTCACTGCAACCTCCATCTCCTGGGTTCAAAAAATTCTCCTGTTAAGGCACTGTTAAGAAAACAAAGACTAGGAAAATGCATTTGCAAAACAAATATCTGATAAAGAAATTATATCCAAAATATTTTAAAAACTATTTAAACTCAACAACAAGGAGCCAAATATCCCAATTTTTTTTAAAAAAAGGGCAAAAGGTCTGAACAGAATTCTCATCAAAGAATATATATGGAAAAAAATTAACATATGTAAAAGTATACAACATTATTTGTCATTAGGGAATTGTGAATTAAAATAACAATTAGATACCGCTACACACTCATTAGGCACACTTTTTAGAATAGCTAAAATCCAAAATATTGACATTACCATTTGCTGTCAAGGGTACAGAGCAGAAAGAACTCTCATTTACTGCTAGCAGGAGTGTAAAATGGTACAAGCTCCTTTGGAAGATGACTTGGCAGTTTCTTACAAAGCTAATATTTCTTATCACACGATCTAACAATCATGTTCCTAGGTATTTACCTATTTGACTAGAAAATACTGTGCACAAAACTTGCACATGAATGTTTATGGCAGCTTTATTCATAATTGGTAAAAACTGGAAGCAATCAAGATATCCTTCAATGGATAAATGGCTAAAGAAAATGTGGTACACCCGTACAATAGGATATTATTTAGTAATGAAAAGAAATGACCTATCGAGCCACAAAAGACATAAATAACATAAATAACTCTTTTCAAAATTTGTTTTATTATCTTCTTTTTTTTGAGACGGAGTCTCACTCTGTCGCCCAGGCTGGAGTGCAATGGTGCGATCTTGGCTCACTGCAACCTCCGCCTCTCAGGTTCAAGCAATTCTCTGCCTCAGCCTCCCAAGTAGCTGGGATTAGAGGCACCTGCCACCATGCCCAGCTAATTTTTTGGTATTTTTAGTAGAGACTGGGTTTCACCATCTTGGCCAGGCTGGTCTTGAACTCCTGACGTTGGGATCTGCCCACCTCAGCCTTCTAAAGTGCTGGGATTACAGGCATGAGCCACTGCGCCCAGCCAATAAATCTTTTTTTTTTTTTTTTTTTTTTTTTTTTTTTAGAAGTAGAGTCTCACTCTGTTGGCCAGGCTGGAGTGCACTGGTATGATCATAACTAACTGCAGCCCCGGACTCCTGGGCTTAAGCGATCTTCCCATGTCAGCCGCCCAAGTAGCTGGGACAACAGGTGTACACCACTGTTCCTGGCTAATTTTTATTTGTTTGTTTATTTTTTTTGTACAGACGGGAGTCTCGCTGTTGCTCAGGCTGGTTTCAAACTCCTGGCCTCAAGCAATCCTCCTGCTTCGGCCTCCCAAATTACTGGGATTGCAGGCATGTACCACCACTCCCAGCAACATGAGCGTGTCTTAAATGC
Organism: Pan troglodytes; assembly: GCF_028858775.2. Taxonomy (NCBI): domain Eukaryota; kingdom Metazoa; phylum Chordata; class Mammalia; order Primates; family Hominidae; genus Pan; species Pan troglodytes. The sequence goes on from NC_086015.1 coordinate 112,134,526, forward strand.
ATATTGCTAAATGAAAGAAGCTGGTCTGGAAAAGTTTCATACTGTATGATTTTAAGTATATGACAATCTAGAAAAGTAAGACTATTGAGATGATAAACATATCAGTGGCTTTGGGGAGTTTGGAAGTGGAGACTGGGGAGGAGTTGAAGCAGAGGATTTTTTTAGCACACTAAAACTCTTCTGTATGATACTTTATGGTGAATACAAGATATTAAATATATGTCAAAACCATTGGAATTTCACAGCACAAAGAATAAGCCTTATGTATGCAATTTTTTAAAATTATTTATGAGATCTGAGCACCTCAATATAGAATACAGAATGTGACAAAAGAATTTAAATGTATTACAAATGTATGAAACAATTTTACTGAACAGAATGAGAGAATAAGATGCTGACTGAAGTAACTTTGGCAATAAGTGAAGTGTGATAAAACACTACATAAGAACTATACTCTGGTTGATAATGTTGTTTCCCTCAAGGATATGGACTAACAATTCTGAAACTACTATACAAGTATGCTGGAATTCAAAATCAAGTAATGGATGGTAAAAGGTAGAAGGCAGGTTTCTCAATGTGGGAGTGGGAGTTTATAGATAAACAAGGGAGGAGGAAGATAGAATCACCCATACAATAATAATGGAAGAGAGTTGGAGAAGTGAGTATGAACTAATGTTTAGCTTACTATAGGACACAGATGGACACATATAGAAATATTTACAGATGTGAGTATATACATGGATTAGTATACACACATATTTCTTTGCTCTGTCAGTTGTCAGAGCCTAGAAGCAACAACAGTCCAGTGGCAATGGGCACACTTGGCACCCAGATCTTGATTTCTAATACCATTCTCCAATAAAAGGAACCAGGGTTACTATAAAACATAACTAATTCTAGGACTGGAGCAGGAAATATACAAGATGAACTGGGAGCATCTTGTAGTACCAGGAAATAAGAAAGTTCTCAAAGAAAACCAATAAACAAACACCATACATGGAATGATGGTTGTATGTCAAAAAGACCCAAGAGCCGACTGAAAGAGCTTTAAATGGCCAAAGCTGAAACAATTTTAGCAACAAAATATGGTAGTATTCAATTAAAATGCAAAGTATAAAATAAGTATCTATTAGTCCACACTGATAAAAAATGATTAAATAAATACATGGGCCAGAATAGAAAAATATCTCGTGAAGAATTTCAAATAATTTATGTAAATACTCTGCCCTTAAGAATACAGATCATAACTCTCTGCTTCTTAAGGATGGACGGTGCATAATAACGTTCTTTCAAATAGTACAGTGTGGGAAAAGAGAAATAAAAAGAATAAATTTTAATACAGAAAATTGACAAAACTTACCCCAAGCCAGGTGATCCAGAATAATATCTACACTGATAAGTTATATGGATGGTATGGGCCTTTGGTATGATGTGATGAGAATGACCCTTTACCTCTGTGGTCTTCACCAAAACACACTACCCCAGTCTAGTCACGAGAAAAAAAAATCAGAAAAATTCTAATTGAAGCACATTTTTCAAAATGTTGGACTACTATTCTTCAAAACCTCCAAGGTTATCAAAAACAAAGAAAACCTGAGAAACTATCAAAACGAAGAGAAGCCCAAAGAGACATGATTCCTAAATGCAATGTGATATTCTGGACGTGAACACGGAATAGAAAAAAGGCATCAGGGGAAACCGGTGGAAGTAAATTGAGAGATAAAATTTTTAAAGTACACGACAAAATGAAGTATTTCACAATATTTAATGGTAAAATGTTGATAAGTAATGGTATAATTTAGGACTGTCTGGGTTTACCAATTTCACATAGCACTAACTCCATTCTGTTCCTAAATAAACATCGAGCATCTCTGACAATCATGGAACTCTTTCTGACACTATGGAGAATTGTAAAAATGCATAAGAAATCATCTGGGGTCAGGCACGGTGGCTCACACCTGTAATCCCAGCATTTTGGGAGGCCAAAGTGGGTGGATCAACTGAGGTCAGGAGTTCGAGACCAGCCTGGCCAACATGGTGAAACCCCGTCTCTACTAAAAATACCAAAAAAAAACACACAAAAAAACCAAATCAGCCAGCCATGGTGGCAGTCACCTGTAATCCCAGTTACTCGGGAGGCAGAGTCAGGGGAATTGCTTGAACTGAGCCGAGATGGTGCCATTCCACTCCAGCCTTGGCAACAACAGTGAAAACCCATCTCAAAAAAAAAAAAAAGAAAAGAAAAGAAAAGAAAAGGAAAAAAAGAAAAAGAAAAAGAAGAAAAGAAGTAATCTGCTCTAAGAGGCTTACATAATACAGTTTAAAGGCTTTTAAATACAATTTCTATGACATTTATACTTTCTTACAGATCCAGATATTTATGACCCTAATTGAGTCAGTAAATAAGTTGAATCTTTGCCTTGTGGGGTTTACTGTGAATCTGTGTATTTCACTTATAAGGGAGAAACTGCTGATTCCTCAAATACATGATAGCTCAGTGTCAACTGAGCTAATAGAAATATTTTGTTAAAAATTTAAAAAATTATCTGCATTTTCTTACCTGACTAAAACTAGTTTCACATTTTTCTTTTGGACATTAACTAATTCAGTGTTCAAATACATGGCAGCTCCTGAAAGAGCTGTGAAATTCCAATATTTATCCTTAGCCATAATTCTCAAAGTGATTTATTAGCCTTTGCTTTTGCCTGGAATGTATTCAGTGTCTCATCGTGACAGCTTTTTGGTATCAAATGAGAACCTGGATTACTGGGCAAAAGGATATCCCTCTGCTGTGAAATCTTCCACCCCAGTTTTGCTTTTATTAACAACAGAGCAATACTGAGATTTTTGTATAATCATCCATGGCTAGCAATTTGTTTCAACGTTTCTAATACAGTGTCTTCACTGATAGAAGAGGGACAATGGCAAATAGGAGCAATATGTATAAATACTTATTAGGTTAATTTAGCAAGAAAGACACTGAAGTATGAAAATGAAAACAGGCAAAAGATCCTTTTAAAAAATTAATTCTCTCCATAGGGCAAACAGATTTAAATTGAAAGCGTTGGAACCAATGTATGCAAAATACTTCGACAAGAACTATATAAATACCAACTGTATACATAACACTTATATGTTCCTTCCTTTTTCTCCTTTTCTTTCCTAGAAATATAAATGCTTAAAAATGTGCTAACTCTGCAGGGCTTCCTTGGAAATGATGCCAGTTAAGACACACTGGTAGGAGAAAAAGGGTTAGAACTAGAGTGGTGGTTCCCCCCAGGAAATCCATTTTTCAGCTTATAGTGTCACTTCAAGGGCAGGTTAATGAGATTGCAGCTTGCAGAATATCCAGAAACTTATCATTTGCCATTTCCAAATAAGATGGCAATTATCAAGCAGCTTTATCTTGTAACACCAACAGCATTTAGGTCCATCTCTAAACACCACCATTCTAAATTGATCTATACATACAGTGAATAAAAAATTTCAGAAACTGATTCTATTAGCCTGCTGTGTGTTTAGCAGCATGGAACACCTGATTAGTAAAATCATACAAACAGTTTTGTTGCATTCACTGTAGATAAAATCATCAGGAAAATACCTTCTCTCAGGTTGCATATGCTATTCAATTCAACAAATATTTAAGACAATACCATGTGAAATCATCTGAACTGGGCAGTTTGAGTGCTACAAATAGAAATAGCTAAGACCCTGCAAGCTATGGCCCCAGATTTAAGAGAATCGATTAAATGGCTTCTAGTGAGAGAAAAATTGTCTTACATGCAAAATAAGAAAATTGATGCCAGACACGGTGGCTTACACCTGTAATCTCAGCACTTTGGGAGGCTGAGGTGGGTGGATCACCTGAGGTCAGTTCAAGACCAGCCTGGCCATCATGACGAAACTCTGTCTCTACTAAAAATACAAAAATTAGCTGGGCATGGTGGCACACACCTGTAGGCCAGCTACTCCAGAGGCCGAGGCAGGAGAATCCCTTGAACCTGGGAGGCAGAGATTGCAGTGAGCCGAGGGCATGCACTTCAGCCTGGGCTACAGAGGGAGATTCCATCCCCCTCCCCTGACTCAGAGAAAAGAAAATTGAAATAATTTGAATGTTAGTACCCTCCAAATTTTATGTTGAAATGTAATCCCCACTGTTGGAGGTGGGGTCTGGTGGGAGGTGTTTGGGTCATAAAGGCAGATAACTTATGAATGGCTTGGTGCCCTCCCCATAGTAATAAGTTACTGTGAGAGCTGGTTGTTCAAAAAAGAATGGCACCTCCTCCCCTCTCTCTTGCTCCCTTTCTCGCCATGAGATGCCTGCTCTCCCTTCACCTTTTGCCATGATTGGAAGCTTCCTGGGGCCCTCACCTAGAGCAGATGCCAGTACTATTCTTCCTGTACAGCCTGCAGAACCATGAGCCAAAATAAACCTATTTTCTTTATAAATTACCCAGCTTCAGGTATTCCTTTATAGCAACACAAAACAGACTAACACAAAATCATGTCTTTGCTATTTCTTCACTATTTTATGAAACCCTCCCCTTAGCTCTCAGATGATATGTTGTCTAACTCCACAAAATACCCAGTGATTGTATTGTCTAAAGCCTTCCATTGCAGAGCTATATCCAAGGCCAACATCACCAAGCTCCAAAGCATCTTCTGTCCCACACTGCTCCTCCTTGCATAGCTGACCAGAGTCACAATCACTAGAAAAAGAACCAGCTACTTTTTCCCTCCTTCTAGAATACTTCGGTCAAATCTATCTAAACATGCTTAGCTGTTATACAGAGCAGTTTCCACTGGGCCTTGTAAGACCAGTGTTGACTGTTTTAGTCCAGGGGTTAATAGCAACATTCTTGCTTAGTCCTTGAGGTAGTGGTTTTGGATAAGCAGGTAGTAGGCTGAGGAAATCTCAGAATGAAGTCCCGTTATCTTTTGAAATCTCTTAGTCAGAGTGATGTCAGCAAGATGGCAGAATAAAAGATTGGCATCACTCTCCCCATAAAAATTTACCTAGAAACTTCAAAGACAACAATATTACCCTGAGTACACCAGAACTCAGGAGAGAAGTGGAGGAACCCCTTGGGCCCACAGAATCGAAAGATGTTGTGACTGGTAAGAGAAACGGTCATTTCAGACTGTCATTCTCTTCCCCAGCCAACATAACACTATTCGCAGAGAATTTTTCTAGGCCCACAGGTGCTGAGGTGAACGGACAGAACCAAGAAGCTGGATGGTGCTAAGTCATTCGTGAGAAACCGCCTCCATGATCCAATCACCTCCCACCAGGTCCTACCTGCAACATTAGAGATTACAATTCAACATTAATTTTGGGAGGGGACAGAGATTCAAAACGTATCAGACCAATAACAAGTGACATGATTGAAACAGCACTGAAAAGTCTTCCATCAAAGAAAAGCCCAGACACTGACAGCTTCAGTGTTAAATTCCACCAAACACTTAAAAAATAACTAATACCAATTCTACTCAAAATATTCCAAAAACCGAAGGAGGGATTACTTCCAAATTTATTCTACGAGGCAAGCATTATCCCGATACCAAGACCAGACAAAGACACACAAAAAGAGAAAACTACAAGCCAATATCCCTGACAAACATAGATGCAAGAATTCTCAACAAAATACTGGCAAACTGAATTCAACAACAAATTAAAAAGATCTTCACCATGATCAAATGGGATTCATCCCAGGGATGCAAGGATGGTTCAACATACGTATATCAATAAATATGATACATCACATTAACAGAAGCAAGAACAAAAAACATATGATCATTTCAGTAGATGCTGAAAAAGCATTCAATATATTTAATATCCCTTTATGATAAAAACCCTTAACCAACTGGTAGAGACGGAACAGAGTTCAAAATATAAAGGCCAGATACGTCTAACGCAAAGCTAATTTTGTGCTGAATGAGAAAAAATTGAAAGGCTTTCCTCTAAGATCTGGAACAAGACAAGGATGCCCACTTTTACCACTTTGATTCAACCTAATATTAAAAGTCCTAGTCAGAGCAATCACATAAGAGAAAGAAAGGGCACCCATATTGGAAAGGAAGAAAAATTATTTTTGTTGCAGATGCCATGATCTTATATTTAGAAAACGCTACAAACTCTGAAAGAGTTAGAATTGATCAATTCAGTAAAGTTTCAGAATACAAAATCAATATATAAAAATCAGTAGCATTTCTATACACTGACAGTGAACGGTCTGAAAAAAATCAATAAAGCAATTCCATTTACAATAGCTCCAAAAAATATAAAACATTTAAGAGTAATTTTAACTAAAGGAGTGAAGGCTCTCTACAATGAAAACGATAAAACTCCAAAGAAATTGAAGAGGACACAAAAAATGGAAAATATCCCATGCTCATGGACTGGAAGACTTACCATTGTTAAAATGTCCAAAGCAATCTACAGATTGATACAATCCTTATCAAAATACCAATAACATTCTTTGCAGAAATGGAAAAAAAAATTATAAAATTTATGTGAAACCACAAAAGACCCAGAATACCCAAGGCAATTCTGAGCTAAAAGAACAAAGCTGGAGGAATCACACTATCTAACTTCAAAATATACTACAAAGCTATAGTATATTAGCATGATACTGGCATAAAAACAGAAACATAGACTAATGGAACAGAATATAGAACCTTGAAATAAACCCACACATTTATAGCCATATCATTTTTGATAAAGGCACCAAGAACATACAGTGGGGAAAGGACAGTCTTGTCAATAAATGGCGCTGGCAAAAAGGGATATTCATATGCAGAGGAATGAAATTAAACTGCCATCTTTCACCACACAAAAAAATCAACTCAAAATGAATTAAAGACTTAAATGTAAGACCTGAATCTATAACACTTCTAAAATAAAACATTGGGGAAATTCTTCAGGACATTGATTTGGGCAAAGGTTTTTTGGCTAAGACCTCAAAAGCACAGACAACCAAAGCAAAAATAGACAAATAGGATAACATCAAGCTAAAAGTCTTCTGCATAACAAGGAAAATCAACAGAGTGAACAGACAACCTATGAAATGAGAGAAAATATTTGTAAGCTATCCATTTGACAAGGGATTAATAGCCAGAATATATAAGGAACTCAAACATAAATAGCAAAATAATTTGATTAAAAATGGGCAAAAGATCTGAATAGATATTTCTCAAAAGAAGACTTACAAAGGCAAACAGGTATATTAAAAAATGATCAGCATCAGTAATCACAAGGGAAATGCAAATCAAAATCACAATGAAATATCATCTCATTCCATTTAGAATGGCTATTCTCAAAAAGGCAAAAATAGAACAGATTCTGGTGAGAATGTGGAGAAAGTGGAATGCCAGTATACCGTTGGGAATATAAGTTAGTATAGCCACTATAGAAAACAGTATGGAAGATTCTCAAAACACTAAAAATTGAACTGCTCTATGATCCATCAATCTCACTACTGGGTATATATCCAAAAGAAAGGAAATTAGTATACTGAAGAGATAGCTGCACTCATATGTTTATTGCAGCACTATTCACAGTAGCCAAGATATGAAATCAACCTAAGTGTCTATCAGCAGATGAATGGATACAGAAAATGTAGTGTATGTACACAATGGAATATTATTCAGCCATAAAAAAGAATGAAGTCCTGTCACTTATAGCAACATGGATGGAATTGGAGGTCATTATGTTAAGTGAAATATACCAGGCACAGTAACATGTATATTACATGTTCTAACTCATATGTGGGAGCTAAAAAAGTTGATTTTATAGAGGTGGAGAGTAGAATGGCATTACCAGAGGCAGTGACAGGTAGGGAAAAGTGAGAGATGAAGAGAGGTTGGTTAATAGGTACAGAAATACAGTTGGAAGGTATAAATTTTAGTATTCAATAGCACAGTAGAATGATTATAACAATAATTTATTGTGTATTCCAAAATAACTAGAAGATTTGAAATGTTAACAACACAAAGAAATAATAAATGTTTAAGGTGATGGATATCCTAATTACCCTGATTCAATCATTACACATTGTATGCATGTATCAAAATATTACATGTACTCCATAAACATGTACAGTTACTATGCATTAGTTAAAAACTGGAAAAAAGAAATCTCTTAGTCATATTAAGATGCTAGTCACACTTCTGACAAATGGATAGTTCTTGTAAATCTTGTCTTGCTCCATACTTTCCAGAGTCGGCAGTCAAGAAATATTTGTTGAATGAATAGATGCATGCATGAATGAATACAACTAGCAACTTGACTACCTCTAGGAGCTGCAATAATAGAGTCTTTGTTGTTATCCTCTCATGCATTCTAGGCTGATTTGAAGAAAGAGCATTATATTTCCTATGGAAGTTTATACTGGAGATGAAGCTAAATGATTGAATGTCATTCAGGAAAGTGGGTTACAATTGTTACTACATTAAATCAACAAATATTTGATGAGTACTTACTACGCACAGCCACTTTCCAGGTATTGGGGAAGGAATGCTGAAGAAGATAGACAGGGGCCTGGCTTCCTGGAGCTTACATAGAGTCTTATGCAGGCAAAGTAGACAACAAACAAAAACTTAAGCAAGATATTTCTATTTTAATGTGTGCTATACTGTCAAAAGTGGGATATGATGGAATGGCATGTACCTGGGGAAAAAAGTGCCCTACTTTACTTGAGTTCTAAAGGGAAACCTTTCTGTATACTTGAGCTGAGTTTGAGCTGAGTCATTGAGGAAAAGATGGAAGAAGCTTCATAAAGAACAGAACCCTCACCAAGCAGAAGCTTCGGCAAGTGCAAAGGCCATAGGTAATAAAGAGTTTATCTTAAGGAGAGAAAAGGAGGCCAATGAGGCTCTAAAGGAGGGGTTGGCAAACTTGTTCTAAAGGGCTTGATGGTAATATTTTAGGCTTTGCAGACAATATGTTCTCTGTTGGAACTATTCAAGTCTGTTACTGTAGTATAATAACAGGCATAGATGATACATAAAGGAATGAATGTCGGTATGTTCCAATAAAACTTCATCTGCAAAAACAAATGATAGGGTGGATTTGGCCCATGGGCTGTATGTAGTTTGCTAACATTTACTCTAGAGTAGAGAGCAGAAGAGAAAGCGTTAAATATTGAAATTGGAAAACAGGGCAGGGTCCAGACTCTGCAGGGTCTTAGGGGATGGGAAGGAGTTGAAATTTTAATCTCAGTGCAGTGTAAAGCCATTGAAAACTCCCATTAATTAAGGGAGTGACTTGATCTAAAATAGTTTTAAAAATATTATTCTGGAGGCTATGTGGGGAAGGGGTCATAAAACCCGTAAGTGTAGAAAGAGGTAGGGAGGCTAGGGATGATAATGCTTGGCCTGGAGGAGGCAGTAGAGGAATGGTGTGAATGAATTACCAGGTCTTCTGGCCAGGCATGTTGGCTCACGCCTGTAATTCTAGCACTTTGGGAGGCCAAGGCGGGAGGATCACTTGAGGTCAGGAGTTCAAGACCAGCCTGGACAACAGGGTAAAAACCTCATCTCTACTAAAAGTACAAAAATTACCTGGACTTGGTGTTGGGCACCTGTCCAACACCAATTCCAGCTACTGGGGAGGCTAAGCCACGAGAATCATTTGAACCCGGGAGGCAGAGGTTGCAGTGAGCCAAGATTACACCATTGCACTCCAGCCTGGGCAACAGAGAGAGTATGCCAAGGTAGCAAGAATGAGTTCCAGATTTCTGGCTGGAACTAGATTTCTGGGTGATGATAGTGCTATTATCAAGATGTGGAAGACGGAGGAAGAAAAAAAGTTAGGTTTCAGCGAGTTTTAATTTCTTAATTAAATTAAGATCTATAAGACATCCTGTGTCACTCTTCAGAATGCCTGAATGAATCACTGCAAATAAAAATAAAGCATTTTTAAAGAAGCAGGTGAAAGAGCAAAGCAAGCCTCATATCCAGTCATTCACACAAGAATGGCTGGGAGGGAGTGTACCTAAGCCCCTCTCAGCAGATCACGATATAATATATAGAGATACCAGGCCGTGAAGCTACACAATCAAATGCAACTCAGGACTTTTGTTAAGGTGGCCACAACTATCACTTCCTTTGTCAAAACAGAAGAACTCCTTCCGCATAGGAAGCTGCATACTCTACCTCTTATCTCTGTTTCTGCACTGTCAGTAAGCAAAATGGTAGAGCAGTGAAAGGGGACTGATTGCAGGCAGATAAATATAACTGGTGTAGAAAGACACAGGATGTTAGTTGTGACCAGCAAATGATGCTGCAAATGTGCTGCTACACATATTTCTCTGTTGGGCTTTGACCACATCCTAAAACACAGCTCAACATGTCAATATGTCAGAGCTAGTTTGCTTGGTGGAGTAATCTAATCATAGGTATAAGAAAAAAAGTAACTATATTTTACTGTTTTGACTTAATTCAACTTAAACCGGATGCTCCTAGGAACACTACTTCAGAAAGCAATCACAGAAATAGGGAATGAGTTAGTGGACTGTGAGTTAGAACACAAGCGAAATAATGTTTCCCAATCTATTCTGTATTAGTAGGTAAAGTTTTAATAGGTGATTTTTGGTCAAATATATTTAAGATAAAATTTAAGAAGCATATTTTTCTGAAGCGTAAACTTGAAATAGTCATGTTTATGACAGAACATCTAAATGCTAATCTTTAACACCATTAAGGCTAATGTGCAATATGAAACCCCAGAAGGAGGGTATAGTATTTGATGTTTTCAAATTTATTAAAAATACACCACAATTTGGTAAACACATGCACCCATCATACATATCAACTATATATTTTAACAAAATCCTCAATAGAGTTACCATCCCATTTTATAATTCTAGGATCTGTTTGGATTATGCTTTGCTGCAAGTAACAGAATAATCCATTTTAGCTACTTAAACAATTATGGATTATTTTTCTTTAAAAAGCAAGAAACCCAGAGATAGATTTATGGCTTTTCAGCAGCTCAGCAACGTCAGAACACACTCAGAAGTTTTCCTGACCTCCTCCTCTTGGTTACAAGAAGGCTGCTGCAGCTAAAAGCACTGTAGCTGTGTTCAAGAAAGAGGAAGGTGTATTAGGAGAGGTCAGGGGATGTCAGCTTAATCTGTACCTTTTAACAATAAAACAAGGCCGGACACGGTGGCTCACTCCTGTAATCCCAGCACTTTGGGAGGCTGAGGTGCGCGTATCACGAGGTCAGGAGATCAAGACCATCCTGGCTAACATGGTGAAACCCCGTCTCTACTAAAAATACAAAAAATTAGCCGGGCGTGGTGGCGGGCGCCTGTAGTCCCAGCTACTCAGGAGGCTGAGGCAGGAGAATTGCTTTAACCCGGGAGGCAGAGGTTGCAGTGAGCTGAGATCGCACCACTGCACTCCAGCCTGGGCGACAGAGAGAGACTCAATCTCAAAAAAATAAATAAATTTTAAACAATGAATAAAACAAAATATTTTTCATAATCCCTATAGCAAACACTTCCTTGGGTCTTATTATCTGGAATCAGGCTACATGATCTACTACATCTAACAACTGTGAAGGATGGGAGGGCAGCGGGAGGCTCCAGAAAATCAGTGAATAGGCAGGGCGTTGTGGCTCATGCCTGTAATCCCAGCATTTTGGGAGGCCGAGGCGGGCGGATCATGAGGTCAGGAGAATGAGACCATCCTGGCCAACGTGGTGAAACCCCATCTCTACTAAAAATACAAAAATTAGCTGGTCGTGGTGGCACGCGCCTGTAATCCCCGCTGCTTGGGAGGCTGAGGCAGGAGAATCGCTTGAACCAGGGAGTCAGAGGTTCCAGTGAGCCGAGATCGCGCCACTGCACTCCAGACAGGCAACAGAGTAAGACTCCATCTCAAAAAAAAATAAAAAGAAAGAAAAGAAAATCAGTGACTAGGCTTCTCATAATTGGTTTAGGTGCCCCTGTTCCCCTACATGGGTTGGGCACATTCATTGTTTCAAACAAATGAGACCACAGGGAGAAGTTGAATTTTGACTAGGCAACTAATAGCATCTGCTACACAGGCTCTGTTGTAAGACAAATTTAGTGTACCTCATTCGTTATTTTCAAATTGTAATGAACACTGTAATGTACCACCCAGATCTCCCTTCAGGAATAAAGTGCTGATTACCCAGCTGCTGGGAGGGTTTCTTGAAGACTAGCCTCAAGCTATCAGCTCCCTTCAGGTATTGCCTCAACTGAAGAGAATCACCTTACCAAGGACATACCCTCATCCCTGGGCCACTTGCATCAACATGGGCCTACAGGAACCTGACCCCTCCCCTCCCTGAATCTGAATCCCTAATAACTATAGATAGCAGAGATAGGCATTTTTGTTACCACATAAATCATTCAGGACTACATACCGATTGTATTCAATAAAAGATTCAAATAACATAGAATTTTACAAAGTAAAATCTTTTTCACAGAAACCTTTCTTCTCTTGTTCTTAATTATGAATTAAATTACTTATTTTGATAGATCTATTACATTTTTCTATTACTTCTGAATCATTTTTGTAATTTGTGTTTTTCTAGGAATTTATCTATTTCATCTAATATTTCCTTATATTGTAGGAAGTTTGTAGGAAGAAAGTTGTTCATAATATTTCCTTATAATTCTTTTAATTCTTATTTGGTTTGTACTTAATGTTTATTAATGTTGTGGATCTTTACAAAAAAACAGCTTTGGGTTCCATCCATTTTTTTCTATTGTGTTTCTGTTCCTATTTCATTGTTTTTTGCTTTGATCTTTATTGAATTTTCTTCTGTCTACTTTGTGTTTTACTTTTTCCTTCTTGCTTCTCAAGGCAAAAGATATGATGGAGACTTTTCTTCCTTTATTATAGAAGCATTTCATGCGATGAATTTACCTCTAAACATTGCTTAGCTGCATACCATAAATTTTGATATGTTGTATTTTTATTTTCTTTTGAAGTGTTTTACAAGTTCTCTTTTGATTTCTTCCTTGACTAATCTGTTATTTAGACGTCTGTCATTTAATTGCAAAATATTTGGAGATTTTCCAATTATCTTTCTATTGTGGATTTCTAATTTAATTCTGTTATTATAAAAAGGGCTTATTTCAATGCTTTTAATTTTTTGAGACTTGCTTTATGGATTGTCATACAGTCTATGCTGAAGATTCTTTCATGTGTGCTTGAAAATAATTTGTATTTTGCTGTTACTATGTGGAATACTCTTTTATTTATTTATTTTTTTTTTTGAGATGGAGTCTCACTCTGTCACTAGGCTGCAGGCTGGAGTGCAGTGGCTCAATCTTGGCTCACTGCAACCTCTACCTCCTGGGTTCAAGCGATTCCCCTGCCTCAGCCTCCTGAGTAGCTAGAACTACAGGCACATGCCACCATGCCCTGTTAATTTTTGTATTTTTAGTAGATGCGGGGTTTCACCATGTTGGCCAGGATGGTCTCGATCTCCTGACCTCAAGATCCGCCCACCTCAGCCTCCCAAAGTGCTGGGATTACAGGTGTGAGCCATCGCACCCAGCCAGAATACTCTTTAAATGTCAATTTGGTCTTATAAGTTAGTAGTGCTGTTCAAGTCTTCTATATCCTTACTGGTTTTCACTGTAGTTTTATCATCAGTTAATGTGAAAGGAATGGCTAAATCTCCAACTATAGTTTCTATTTCTTTTAAAATTCTGTCACATTTTGCTTTATTTGTTTTGGGGGCTCTGTTGTTATGAGCCTATATATTTATAATTGTTATATATTTCTGATGTATTGACCCTTTTATCATTAGAAAATGTTATTAACAAGATAATGTCTAGTAAAATTCTTCATCTTCAAGTCGATTTTATCTCATATTAATATAACCATTTCAACTCTGTTATTGTTACGGTATGCGTGCATCTCTTTCTTCATTTTTTACCCTTCCCTATTCATTCCTTTGAATTTAAAGTGCATCTTTTACAGACAAATAGGAAGATCTTGGTTTTTAATCCATTCTACCTATGCCTTTTGATTGGGTGTCCAGTCTATTCACATTTAATGTGTCATTAATTGTATTAGTCCATTATCACACTGCTATAAAGATACGACATGAGACAGAGTAATTTGTAAACAAAAGAGGTTTCATTGATTCATAGTTTGGCATGGCTGGAGAGGGCTCAGGAAACTTAACAATCATAGTGGAAGGCAAAGGAGAAGCAGGTACCTTCTTCACAAGGCAGCAGGAGAGCAAGTGAAGAGGAAGTGTACACTTTTAAATCATCAGATCTCATGAGAACTCCCTCACCATCATGAGAATAGAATAGGGGAAACCGCCTCCATAATCCAATCATCTCCCACCAGGTCCTTCCCTCCACATGTGGGGATTACAATCTGAGATGAGATTTAGGTAGGGACACAGAGCCAAACTATATCATTAATATACAGTCATTTTCCATATAATGACATTCTGGTCAAGGACAGACTGCATATATGACAGTAGTCCTATAAGATAATAATACCATGTTTTTAATGTAACTCTACCGTGTTTAGATATGTTTAGATAAACAAAATACCATTGTGTTACATTTGCCTACAGTATTCAGTACAGTGACATGCTATATAGGTTTGTAGCCTAGGAGCAATAGGCTATATACAACATAGCCTAGGTGTGTAGTAGGCTGTACCATTGAGGTTTGTGTAAGTACACTATGATATTTGCACAACAAAATCACCTAATGACATATTTCTCAGATGTATCCCTGTCGTTAAGTGACATATGACTGTAGTTAAAATTATCTGCCCTTTTGCTATTTGTTTTCTATACATCTAATTTTTTGTTCCTCTATTCTTTCATTACTGTCTTCTTTGGTATCTTTGAATATCATTTTTAACTCCTCTGTTGATATTTTGGCTGTGTTTTTTTGAGACAGGATCTCTTTCTGTCACCCAGCCTTGAGTGTAGTGGTGTGTTCCCAGCTCGCTGTAGCCTTGAACTCCTGGATTCAAGGGATCCTGCCCGCTCAGCCTCTGGAGTAGCTGGGGCTGCAGGTGTGTGCCACCATGCCTGACTTGACTGTCTTTCTTTTAATGATTTTTAAAAATTAGTTGCTCTAGAGATTGTAGTATTTAGCTTTAACTTTCACAATTCATTTAAAATTAGTACTGACTTTAGTAAAATACAGCAAATTTGCACCAGTGAAGCTCCATTTTATCTTTCCCCATTCCTTTGTGTTATTAATGTCATACACATAAAATCATCACAAATAAACTGAACAAACTGTGTTACAATTATTACTTTAAACAATGTTCTGATTTTTAAAAAATTAAGAAAGGATAAGAAAAGGTATATGTACACACATACAATCTTTTCATCTACTCAAATATTTCTTGTGATCTACATTTCTTCCTATGGATCTGAGTTACTCTCTATGTCTTTTCTATCAGCCCAAAGAACTTTCCTTGTTCCCTGTAGGTAAAGTCAGCTAGCGGTAGATTCTCTCGATTTTTGTTGTGTCTAGGTATGTTTCCTTCTGTGAGTGTATTTGTTGGTGTTCATTGAGTTCCTTGGGTCTGGATGTAGATGTTTTTCATCAAAATGGAAAGTTTTCAGCCATTATATTTTCCAATGATTTTCTGTCACTTTCTCTCCCCTCCTTTTATAATCCCCAATAAACGTGTGCTGGAATTCTTGAAACTGTCTGGTAGATCTCTGGGATTCTATTCCTTTTTTTCAATCCTTTTTTTCCTTGAGCTTTGGATTGCACAGTTTCTATTAATCTATCTTCTAAATTACTGAGTCTTCTGTGAACTGAATTCTGCTGTTGAGTTCACCTAATGAATTTTTAAAATCTTAATTATTATACTTTTCAATTCTAAAATTTCAATTTGGTGCTTATGTGTAGTTTCTATTTTTATGCCAAAATTTCCATGAATTAACTCTTTGATTGGTTATTTCCTTTCAATTCCTTGAATATATTTCATTTAATTCTTTCAACAAATTTGTAAATTTGCTTTGAAGTCTTTGCCTGCTAAATTCAACATTTGGGCTCCTCAGAGTCAGTTTCTATGTCTGTTTTTTCCTTTTTTTTTTTTTTTCCTGAGTATGGGTCATACTCTTCTATTTCTTTGCATATCTTGTAATGTATATGTGAAAATTAAAATTTTAAATAATAGATTGTTACACTTCTGCAATTTTATTTTTCAAAGGTGCACTGGTTTGTGTGTGTGTGTGTGCATATGTGTGTGTTTGTTTTAGTAACTTGCTTCAACTTAAAACTACATAATTTCTTTTCCCTACAAAGTGAGGCCAACAGTGCTTCCACTGAGAATTTTTAAACTTATTTCTTAGTCTTGCTTCATTGTGGCAACCCCTGTGTCTGTATAGTTTAGTGGTCAGCAGACACCTCAATTCCCCAAGCCTTCCCCATCCATTGTCTTCTGAGCTATGTGTGGACTGAAAGAAAACATTCAAAGTTGTGGCCAGCTTTCATGTCTGCCATGGCTTTCTTTCTTCCATGGGCCTTCTTGGGTTTCTTCCACAACATGCATAGTTTAGCAGATAGACAGGGATGCGTGGGTAGCTTACCTAAGGCCTGCTAAGTCTCTTACCATTAAATTTGTGTCTGGTGAGCCTTTCCTCCAAAACCAGATCTGCAACTTTGAACAAGCAAAATTATGGTCTTTGACCATTCATTCCTAATGGAGACTGCCACTTTTAGCCAGTAATGTATGGGTTTTCACGTGTTACTCTTGCCAGACTCCAAATCAGGGATGCCACCCTACCAAGCAATGTAGGATAAAGGACAAAGTAGGAGAGAGAGGATGTGAGCAGCCCAGGATAGAAGGCCATGTACTACTGCATTCTTACCTGAAACTGCAGCAATATTCCAAGAATAAACATTTTACAATCTGTTGTTTGCCTTTGATCAATTTCCAGATAGTTGTTTAAGATATTTTCCCCCAGTTTTATACTTGTTTTCTGCAAAGGGAAATTCTATAATCTATTCATGCCACTATTACCAGAAAAAGATCATTCTCCTTCTATTTGACTTATATATGAAATTATATGTATAATATAATTTTGATTAAAAATATAGAATATTTGAAGATTATTTCTTTAACATGATAATAGTGATATCTTTTCTACATACCTGTTGTCTCTATAATTAAATGTTTGTCCAAATATACATCTATACTGAACCTCTGCCTTGAGCCAAATTGGCATTATGTTCAGTATCGAAACACTAAAAAGACTCCCAATAGTGAAGAGTTGTCACATTTTAATGAGTAGATCCTTACTATAATATTTACTCAATTTCATGAGAATTTTCCTGTTTACATGTCTTCTTATGGGGTCAGTTTTGATTATTTATATTTTTCTAGGAAATCTTATCTATCAACTAGGTCTTCAAATATATTTGCCTGGAGTTAAACAATGTACACTTATAATCCTGTCAGTTTCCTTTCTACGTTATTTTCCCATTCTCATTTCTTGTATTGCATATCTGTACTTTCTCCATTGTAACTATACTTGAGTAGCCAATAATTTATCTATTTCAATGCTGAGGTCTCAAAAATTAGGTCTTTAGATCTATTTATTAGTAGGAATTTTTTATTGTTTTCTAATTTATTATTGCTTTTATCTTGACCAATTAATATATTAATTTTCTTTAGATTTTATAGGTCTATAACTTATTGAGTTGGGTGCTAGATTTGCTGATTTAATTGTC
This sequence comes from Pan troglodytes, assembly GCF_028858775.2. NCBI lineage: Eukaryota > Metazoa > Chordata > Mammalia > Primates > Hominidae > Pan > Pan troglodytes. The sequence goes on from NC_086015.1 coordinate 112,152,240, forward strand.
TTTTAATTATTAACAGTTGGCTGGGAGTGGTCGCTCACAACGGTAATACCTGCACTTGGGGAGGCTGAGGCAGGATGATCACTTGAAGACAAGAGCTTGAGAACAGACTGGGCAACATAATGAAACCCTGTCTCAAAAAAATATAAATAAAAATAAAGTAAGTTAATAGCTTAACATTGTAACTTTTCTTTTGAACTGTAGTTAAACCACAGCACATAAATTGATAGCACAAAGTTGTTGCATATACCCTTTATCCAAATACACCAATCATTAGCATTTTCACCCCTTTGCTTTGGGATGAATATATCATTTGCTCTCTCTTCCTCCTTTCTTTGCACGTATTTTGAAGTTGATTGTAAATTTCAGAAATTGTACTCCTTAATCTCTCAATCCTTAGTATATATTTCCTAAGATCAAATACTTTTTATTTCATAACCATTATACTATTATCAAAATAAGAAAATTTAACATTGATATAACATTGTTATCTACTTGTCTGTATTAAAAGTTTGGCAAGTGTCCCAATAATGTTCTATATAGCTATTATTCCCCACAGCCCAGGATCCAATGTAAGATTATGCTTTACCTTTACTTGTTGTGTCTCCTTAGTTCGCTTTAATCTGGAACATTTAATCATTCTTGATCTTGATGTTTCTGAGGGATGTGAGTCAGTTATTTTTGTATTATGCCTTTCAGTTTGGACACGTCTGATACTTCATGATTGCTTAAAGTTTGGCAATTTTCACAAGAATACCAGAAAAATACTCGCCAATGTACTGTATCAGGAGATGAGTGATTTTGGTTTGCCCCATTATTGATAACACTAACTTTGATACTTAGTTAAGGTTACATCTGTTAGATTTCTCTAGCATGAAGTTAATGGATTTTTTAATTAATAAATAATTTGTAGGAAGACATTTTGATACTAGATAAATATCTCTTTGCTTATTAATTATTCACATATTACTTTAGCATCTAATGACAATCTTTTTCTGGATCAGTTACTAATTTGATAGTTGTAAAATGGTAGATTTTCTAACTCTAGCATTCCTTTTTCAATTTTTAGTTGGCATTCCATTCTAAGAAATAATTTTCTCTTTTCATTTATTCAGTTGTTTGCTAGTTGGTTTACCGAAATGGACTCATTGATTTTTTTTTCTTAGCATTTTAAAAGTGAGATTTATTGAGGTATACTTTAGAGACAGTAAAAATTCACCTTTTAAAATTTTCCCCCAAAAGTTTCCTTGTGTTCTATTGTAGTCAATCTCTATCCCCCAAACTTACTGATCTCATTTCTGTTCTAATTTAATTTCAATTTCTGATTGTTTGTTGACAGTATTAAAAATAAAATCAGTATTTTTGTATATTATTATTGTATCCTGACACTATGCTATACCTGGCAATTAGTTCTAGCAGGTATTTTTTAGATTCCCTAGAATCATGTCATCTGTAAGCCAGTTTTTCTTCATTTCTAATTCATATGCATTTAATTTCTTTACTTATTGATTAGGCTAGAACTTCCAGTACAATACTGAATTAAAGTGGTGAGGGTGAATATTCTTGCCTTGTACCTATTTTAGGGGGAAAACATTTGGTATTTCACAATTAAAGATGATGTGAGTAATATCCAGAATCTACAATGAACTCAAAGAAATTTACAAGAAAAAAACAAACAAGGGCGAAGGATATGAACAGGCACTTCTCAAAAGAAGACATTTATGCAGCCAAAAAACACATGAAAAAATGCTCATCATCACTGGCCATCAGAGAAATGCAAATCAAAACCACAATGAGATACCATCTCGCACCAGTTAGAATGGCGATCATTAAAAAGTCAGGAAACAACAGGTGCTGGAGAGGATGTGGAGAAATAGGAACACTTTTACACTGTTGGTGGGACTGTAAACTAGTTCAACCATTGTGGAAGTCAGTGTGGCAATTCCTCAGGGATCTAGAACTAGAAATACCATTTGACCCAGCCATCCCATTACTGGGTATATACCCAAAGGATTATAAATCATGCTGCTATAAAGATACATGCACACGTATGTTTATATAGCGGCACTATTCACAATAGCAAAGACTTGGAATCAACCTAAATGTCCAACAATGATAGACTGGATTAAGAAAATGTGGCACATATAGACCATGGAATACTATGCAGCCATAGAAAATGAAGAGTGCATGTCCTTTGTAGGGACATGGATGAAACTGGAAACCATCATTCTCAGCAAACTATCGCAAGGACAAAAAACCAAACACCGCATGTTCTCACTCATAGGTGAGAATTGAACAATGAGAACACATGGACACAGGAAGGGGAACATCACACACCAGGGCCTGTCATGGGGTGGGCGGAGCAGGGAGGGATAGCATTAGGAGATATACCTATTGCTAAATGACGAGTTAATGGGTACAGCACACCAACATGGCACATGTATACATATGTAACAAACCTGCACGTTGTGCACATGTACCCTAAAACTTAAAGTATAATAATAATAAAATTTAAAAATAAATAAATAAATAAATAATAAAATAAAAAAAGAAGTTAAGAGCTGGGGTTCTCACAATATGGCTTGCAGACTACAAGTGTGAACTGAGGAGGTCCCCAAAGTCACTTCTTACTAAGGTAATATTTTGTTTGTTTTTTTTAGAGAGAGGGTGTTGCTCTGTCACCCAGGCTGGAGTGCAGTGTTGCAATCATAGCTCACTGCAGCCTCCACCTCTTTGGTACTAGCCATCCTCCCACCTCAGCCTCCCCAGTAGCTAAGAGTATAGGTGTACACAAAGTAATGCTTGATTAAATGTTTTATTGCCTTTTTATTCTAAAAGCTATACTTGATCAATATAGAAAATATAAAATAATAAAAACTACAGAAGAAATAAAATTTATCAACAATTACCAACTAAAAATAATCACTTAGACATTTCATCACTCTTGCAATATTTCCATTAATAGTTATTTATCTAGTGGATGGAATATTTTCCATGCTATTTCCTCATTAGTCATGTCTAATATAAAAGGAAGTTCTTGAAATCCATCTTATACATCGATCCTTTGATTATTTTTTAATAATTTTAATTAAATCATTTGCACTTTCGAAGCAAATTATCTTTTTCTGAAAATTATTTTCTGTCTATTGTATACAACATTTCTGTTTCATATCTTATGCATTGGTTGTAAATTCTAGAACAATGTCAAATAAAAATTGTAATACATGACAAAAAAAAGATGATGTGAGTTGTAGGGTTTTTTTTGTAAATACTCTGAATTATTTTGAGGAAGTCTCTATTCCTAGTTTTCTCAGAGTTTAATTTTTATTTAGTCAGGAACACATACTAGGATTTTGCCAAATCATTTTCCTACTATTAAGATGATTACATGTTTTTTGTTTGTTCATTTTTTAGTCTGTTAATCTTGTAACTTACATTGATTGATTTTCTAATATTGGACCACCTTTTTATTCCTGGGATAAACCTCACTCAGTCACTATATATTATCCTTTTATTGCATTGGTAGATTTGACTTGCCAAAATTTTGTTCAAAATTTTTGCTATCTGTGTTTATGAGGAAAAATTTGTCTGTAGCTATCTTGTCTTGTAATGCCTTTATCTGATTTTGTTATCATGGTAATACGGACAACATTAGCATCTAGCACTTACTGAGCATTTCACAGGTACCAGACACTGTTCTAAGTAATTTACATATATTCAAAAACTTTCATTTTGACATAATTCAGAGTTTTCAAAACAATTGCAAGAATAGTACAAAATATTCTCATAAACCTTTAATTTAGATTCATCAAATACTAACCATTTACAATATTGACCTTATTGTTTTTTCATTCTCTCTGTCTCTGAGTCTTCTTACTTTAAAAATTCAAACACTGGGAAATTTTTGTATATAGTTTTCATTATTATATCCCTTCTACCAGAATTTTTGTACAATCTATGGACAAATTTTATTCTTAGCTTTGTTCTACTATGCAGAACCAACTGAATGTTAATTAAGACATCTCAGGTATTCTTCTAAGATCAGTAAAATTGTCCTGATGAATCTAGTTCAATATATAAAAATAAGTTGCTCTTATTTACTCTTCTGTGCTCTGGAAAATGAGTGTACCTATAACATTTTGAATTCCATGTTAGGCAGAACAGATGGTAATTATCTAAACTTACGCTCATTCTCTGCACATCTTACTCACATGTTTATCACTCCAAGTCCACTCTCTCTTCTTCTTTACCCACCTTTGAGCCTTGCAAGGACAACTTCTATGGGCTGCATCATCAAGGCTGCCTTTTCCTCTGACTGTTGGGTTTGGCCAATGAGGAAAATGGGTGGAAGAATGGAAGGCAGAGGAGGGCAAAACTGAGATTTTTTTTTTTCTCACAGTTCTCTTGCCAGGTTGTAACATGGCAATGGCTGGTTTTTGTTGTTGTTGTTTCACTTTTGTTTTTGTTTTTGTTTTTCTGAAAGCCATAGCTCCTGTCAGCAGCTCTTCCATGGCTACTTACTGGTTTCCAGTTACTGATAACTCCTTCAAGACTTTCAAGCCCAGGGGTGGTCATTGGCTCCCTCTATTGTTAACCCAGAGGTGCTTCACTTTCCCTTGTGCTTCCTGCTAGCCCTGCCTGCACCGTTGTACATGTATTCTCTTCATTTAACTCATTCTACCACCCCTTTGACTGTTAGTGTCTGTTGCCGGCCAGAACCCTGACTGGTGCCTCACTTCTTAGTGTTCCTGCTTCCACTCAATGCTCCTATTCCCTGGGGTCCTTCAACTAAAATTTCCCTTCTCCTAAAAATAGTTCAGCACCAAGTCTCTTATTTTAATCAAAATTAATCTATCACATATCTCATTTGGTAGAGGACTCACTAGAGCTAAACTCATTGTGTAAGCTATTCTGAGGATGCTAATTGTGTCCTAGGGCATTTGAGTTGTAAGGACTCATTCTTTTTTAATCTTAAGAAAACTATCTCCAACGATAAAAATTGACATTCAGTTGTTACAGTTGATATTATCATGGTGTCCTCAAGTAAGCCAGGCCCTAAATGTCAGAGGAGGCCAGAAGGTAAGAGCCAGTTCAACAGGAAGAAAAAGTTGCCTGATCCTGTGTTTTCTAAAACATATGCTTTATAACAGTAATCTTGTAAAATGCTTTAAAAATAAAGGATATTTTTAGTGTTTAATTTTTAAGACTTCTTGTTCTGTAAGGCATGATACTTGTAATAAAAAGAGAAAAATCTGATGCTAAGTCTATGCATTGTTCTATTGCTTTTAATTTGCTTTTACCTTTTTTGTCTGAATAGTCATGCTTTCTGGAGGACCTTATAGTCTAAACTCAATGAAAATATAAATACTAATATAGCCTAATCAGAATCAATTGCAACCTCATAATCAATTTTGAATAATTTCGCTGTTGAAAATAGCATAATTGATAGCACAGGTGGCCCCTCCACTCCTTTCTCTCATCAAGCTGTTTGCTTACTTTGTACTAGCTTCAGTATGACTAAACAGCAATTCACCGGAATAAATAAAAATTACAGAGAAGTAAGTAGTGTTTCAATAAAACAGATATTATAAAGAGCCTTTAAAATAAGGGCACAGCTTTTATTCCAATTATAACACTAGTGCACGTTATTGTAAGTAATTTAAACAATAGCTAAATACATTTGTAAATACAATATCTATTCAACAGCTTGGAAACCCTCTCTCTCTCTCTTTCTCTCTCTCTCTCTCTCTATATATATATGAATATATATGTGTGTATATATATCTCTATATATGTATACATATATACATATATACACACACACGCAGATATAAGAAAATACATTATAGTGATGAAAATTAATTATAAAAATGATAGATGATCATCAAAAAAGAAGTTTGAAAAACTGGGCCTCTTTCTACACTCTGACCCATTTTTCTGAAACTCTGAATGGCAGCTGCCATTTTGATATGTTTTTCATTTTCTTTTGGCAACAAAACATCAATTTTGTTGGCCTTAATATTTTTATTTCTTGGCAGGTGCCCATCAAAACCTCCCCCCAAAATTTCCTACAACATCTCTAACTGCTTTAAGCTTGTCGAGACATTTCTGCTTAGTCTAGCTTTCTTTGAAATTCCATTTTGATAACCCATCTCATTAACAAGTACTACAGAGGCCTCATGTTTATTTATGATTTAAACATGGCTCATGAAGCCATCATTCAAATCTCTGAATGCACTTTCTAATATATTTTATAACAAATAAATATCCATATGCTTTTTTATATTCTGATAATGTTTCCATGTGCTCAGCCATCTATATTTAATGAAAAGCTATTTTTTTTTTTCCTGGCAAATTTCAAACATCTATGGAGCTAACTAATGTGCAGGCACGGACTTCCTGTGTGACCTTGGACAATCTTGTTATATCTCCGTAGATTATTTAAATCTATGGAATGGAACCTTGTAATGAAGATCACTTTTCAAAAATATTGTAATAATTAGAAACTGTGAAGTGGTTCAGATTTATTAGCCTAAGTTTTTACCATTTAGAGATGTCAATCATGCATAGGATGTACATTAACCCTTTTAAGCCATAAGGTAATCACTCAACAGGTACTTCAGGCTCTTTCTGAAGCAGGACATATCCTTCCTAATGTCTCTTCTGCTCTTGCCTTCCCCAGCTTCCTGCAGCTGTATGGGTAAAGTCATACCCTTGAGGCAGGGAAGCCCTTAGACAGCTGCTCTCCCAACAGGTGGATTTGCTTTGGGTCTCTCTTCCTGTTGGGCTGCTCTGAGAGATACTTCTTCTGAGCAAACCACAGAGTTCCTGCATTTTTGCCTGAGTCATTCTTGCTGAGTTGACCTTCTCTCCATTCACAGCCAATAATAATTAAACACCGTTTTTTCTGGAATTGCACTTTATGGATCAGCTGGGATGAAAGCATCTTCCTTCCTTCTTTCCCCATCCTCTGCGATAATTTTGTTCTAACAAAGGAATGCTAGCACCAAAATTTCCAGTCCTGAAACCCTTTCTCTTTCCAATGTCCTCTGTATGCTCGAGTTGTGGGCATCTACTTTGCCCATATTCCAAGGTCTTGCTTAGGTAACCTCTGTAGTCCTTTCTTGAGCCTAGGACTTCTACTTTTCTTATGTTACCCTCTTTCAGGACCAAAGCTCAACTCCTCAAGGCCATAACTAGGCCCTCTCCTCTCAAACTGATTTATCAGGTGCCCGAATCTTCCTGAATGTCTGGGATTCAACTTTTCAGCAGTCTTCCTCCCTACGTTCCATCTAATTCTAGGATGAACCCTTCTGATTCTTTGTTGTCCTCCGATCCCTACATGAACCTGAGGCTGCTGTTCCCTGAAGTCTTGTTCTGTCAGCATCCAGGCCTGCTTCATAAAACCTGTCACTCTGCTAATGGTTAGCGGCTGAACAAAGAGTCTTCTGGCCAAATAAGTTTAGAAAAACTCTGATAAAAATATTATTTGGGTTTCCTTTTCGCAGGACTTACCTAAGCCTTTAATATGCATCTACGGAGGTAAAAATAAAGCTATATAGTTTTTCCAAAGATATTTGTTGAAAAAACATTTGTCTTCTGCGTTTCTTAAAGGCCGAGTGTTCTATGGAACATACTTTAAAAATCCCTTTTAAAGAAGCTTAGACCAGAGAATCTCCAAGGTCTCTTTCAGTTTTACAGCCTCTGAGTCAACGATTCACCAAAAAATATTTTGGGGGGAAGTGATTGAAGTGGAAAAATTTGTTAGTGTTTAGCCAGCTTTGTCCAAAGGATAAGATGCACTGTATTTTGCTTACTAGGGAGTTATTTTCTATAATGGAAGACAAAGAAAGCACAAGACACCCACGGTTTTGTTTGTTCAGTCACTGAGAGTAAGTCTCAATTATTGAGACTTACAATGTGCCGGTGTGCTTAATTCTAGTTATGAAATTTTAATAATGAATAATATAGATTCTATTCCTTATATGAGTTTCCAAAAGCATTGTCCAGAACATCTATATTAAAATATCTTATCATATACAATATATGTAATTTAAAATGCACTCAGAAAATCTGCTTGTTAAAATGCAGATTCTAGTGCTTCACCCTAAATAGTCTAATTTAGACGGGCCCAGGATTTTAAACTAGCATCTTATAGCATACTTATGTACACCAACATGTAAGAACTGCTGCTATTAAGACTCTGGGATGGTGGTTGAGAACAGGAGCTTGTTGTCAGGTGGCTCTAGATTGGACAGAGAAACTCATACTGACAAGGTGAGGATTGTCAGGAAATAAGGCAGGCATCTAGCCTCGCATTAAGATGAGGTATAGAAGGCAACTGATACATACTAAGTGCTCAAAAAATATTAACTCCCTGTCCTCCATCATGGCTCAAGAAAATACAACAGCTGAGCACACCCAGGGGTTGCTTACTATTTACTCATCAGTTTAGTGTATCTTATTTTGTTTCCATGTGAATTTACTTGTGAAGAGATGACTGGATTCTCTCCAGAGATAGGAAGATCCCTCCTGGTTTAATTCATACCTCTATTTATTTATTTTTCAATTAGACTCAGGTATTGATAAAAATTCAAATGTCAGATTACAAAGGTGTGTGGGATTTTTCTTCCCACGTTACACAATTTAAGTCGACTGTTTTCAGATCAAAACTCAAGACAACTCCTTCACCACATTTCCTGTTTGTAACTGAAACAAAGTACACACAAAAGATTTTAAGAAACAGAAGAGAAAAGAATCTGAGGCACAGATAAAGATAAGTTTTACTGTCATGCTGCTTTTAACATAACCGAGCAACATCACCTAGGAAAAAAGTTTGTAGGAGGATTTTTAATCCATATATTTGTCTTATGGCTAGATAAAGATTTCTCTGAAAAAAAGAAGCATGTCAGGTAAGTGGCATTTTAAATTTTGTGTTCCATTTGTGTGTCTAAAAATTCACTTAATAATTTCTAAGTCCTAACGAGAAGACCCTTAGTATTTAGAAAGTAGTTATTTTTAAAATGTTGGATAACTTTTAGTGTAATTAAAATATATTTTGAAACATGTTAATGAGTATAAGTTGACATTTTTCTTTTGAAAGAAAAATGTGGACAGCATTTTAGAATGTAAATCTAATTACAGCTGTTCAGTAAGTGTTCACTGATAATTATGCCATGTGAAGTACTTGTTATTTTTAAAGAAGCTTTTGTTGACTATGTGTATTCCTCTTTAGTTTAGCTATTAAACAGGATAAGTGTAATTCTAATTCCTCAGAGATTAGGCACTATAGTATTTTCTAGAAAGCAATGCAATTGTCAACATTCAGAGAGACAACAATTTTGAAAAGGCCAGTGAAAATTCAATTGCTGTGCGATTAATCATGAGGGTTAGATCCATATTCACTCGCTGTTGTGAAAGGGTTGGATCCATATTGACTCACTGTTATGAATCCATGTTGATGGTTCATTCCTCCTGTATTATTTTATGTACTTTTAATTTATTAAATAAACATCTTTTTGTTGCAAAAGGAAACATGCATATTATGTAATGTGGGAGAACTGTGAAATATATATATTAAAAATTCATACGTATTTTCCATCACCTTAAAAACACAAAATATGTTGTATTTCCTTTCAAATTTTATTTATATACATTCTATATAGTTTGCTTTTCATAACTGAAATAATAATGTGCATAATATATCCAGCTTTTTTCACTAACATAACCATGTCCCTTTTTAATATAACTTCTGCATAATCATTTTAAATGAATGCACAAAAATCACATCTATTCAGTTATAGTTTAGTCATTTGTTTATTGCTGAACATTTATGTTGTATACAGTTTTTTTTGTTTGTTTTTTTTTGAGACAGAGTCTCTCTTTGTTGCCAGGCAGGAGTGCAGTGGCGCAATCTTGGCTCACTGCAACCTCTGCCTCCCAGGTTCAAGCGATTCTCCTGCCTCAACCTCCTGAGTATCTGGGACTACAGGCGCGTGCCACCACGCCTGGCTAATTTTTGTATTTCTAATAGAGACAGGGTTTCATTATGTTGGCCAGGATGGTCTCGATCTCTTGACCTCGTGATCCGCCCGCCTTGGCCTCCCAAAGTGCTGAGATTACAGGCGTGAGCCACTGCGCCCAGCCCTGTTGTATACAGTTTTTAAAAATATTTTTACATGACAGAAAGATGAACAACTCTATAGCTTTTTCTGTAGTAAGGGTTATTTTTTTCAGAAAACTTTCTAGAACTGAAATTATTAAGAGATTATGGCATTTTAAGTCTCATTATTGCCAAATTGCTTTTCTAAGAGTGATGCCAATTCCCTCTCATTCTAGCAGTGCTTCTCCTTCACAGGCTGATCTCCTTTAAAAAATCGTCACTAATCTCATAAGCACAACATGCTAACTCATTGTTCAATATGCATTACTTTGATTATAATGAGGTTGAACATTTTTGCATGGATTTTTAAACTGTTTATAGCTATCATTTGTGATAGTCTGATTACCTCTTTTGCTTACTTATTATGCTTTGTACTTTTAATACCAATTTGTATAGGCCAGCTATGGAGTAAAGATTGCATATATTATAATTTCTGTGAATTGGCTTCCATTGTTCTGTTTGATGGATCTTAAAACCAATTGATTACATAAATCACACAGGGACCATAAGCTGGCATACAATTTTCATACCTCTCCTTATCTTTCCCAGTTCATACTTTAGCAAAGAACAAAAACAAGTGTCCCAATTTTTCTAGTGCCCTGCAAGAAATGAACATAGCATTACTAAGTATAATTCCATGAGCTGATGATGATGGGGAACTCAGAAAGCATGGGAAAACCAAAGACAGTGAATATGACATTCCTCTATTTTCAGGACTAATTAATTCTAAATTTAGAACAGATATGGTAACATTTCCTCCATCGCATTTTGTAGTTCAGACTTCCCCTTTGGGTTTAATACAGGAGCTCCTACATCAACAGTTGAGAACTTTTACAGTTTCACAGAAGAGATGCAAAGACAAAGTATTTAAAAACCTCACAGGTATTAAAAGTCAAAACAAAACAAAATTTCACATGAAGGAAGAGAATCAGATGATAGTATTTTTTATATTTAGATAGGTAAAATAAAAAATAAAATAAATTTGAACACACACAAAGGAATAATTATTTCTAGTTAAGTAAAACTATGTATGAAAACAAAAACTCAAGTATTTTCTTTTTTCCTACCTATACGCCTGTAGTCACTGCATCATCCATAATGTTCTGGTATCATAATTCCTGCTGTTTTTCTGCATTTACATAAAATCAATATTAATGGAATCAAATAGTGAAAACAAGTCCTTTGGTCTATCATTAATTTAAATAATGATTCACAATTTAGTTTACTGATCTTCATTTTTTTTAAAAAAAGGAGTCTCATTGTCTTTACTCAGTTTTATCTTCTCTTGAGCCTCATCACCTTTTGAGGACAATGAAATCCTTTCTTTTAGAGACTAGGTGGGACCAACGTGTAAATTATCTTTTAAACTCAGATGGGTCAAAGACAATGTTTCTCCATTTAATTTAGGTAATATTATGAATTGGGCAGTGTTTTTAAGGAAAGTCAATCCAGGAAAGATAGTCAATTAAAGATCATAGTTCCAAGAAATAAATGTCCCCAAGTTGCTAGTGAATAAGAGAAATCATTATTGGGCACTTTCCCAGACATTTTTGATTACACTTAATCTTCTCAGCATTCCTGAATTAAAGGGAAGAGATGACAAAATTAATAGGCCTTCTTGAAATATTAAAAGAAACATCATAAAGTATTTTATTGGATGAAAGTTGCCATACAACCATGCCATCTTCAGAGGATCTTACTAAGGTTCTTCTCAAATGAGAAACAATAAGTATACATATAAATGAAGTCACTAAATACAGAGAAAGACAAGTTCATCTACAGCAGCACTTTAATCTCAGTAGAATTTCTGAGGTTTACCAATCTCAGGTAAAGTTTAATTGTAGAAGCAATGAAGAGTCTAGCATTGGAGGAATCATAATTTACTCTCTTCTGTCCTCCACCTCACTCTCATATTTATACTTTCTTCAATTAAATTAAGTAAAGTATTGATTGAGGGGAATCATGATGTGCTAGGAAGAGGTAGCCTTAATGTAACACAGATGAAGATATGAAATCCAGTTTTACAATTGTCTTAGTGAGATTCAGTGATTTGCACACAACCAGCCACACAACTGGTGACTACTCTCATTCCCTTTTCCACAGTTTGAAAATAGGTATCCAAAGCTAATATTACTATTTTCTCTTTCCCCATCACAGCCCACTCCCCAACACACACCATTTACTTCTCAAATAACCCCCTGTTCATAATAGACACATAAGGTCAGTGGATTTCAGATTTGCATTAAAAACAGCATGGTATTTTACTTGAAAGCCTGGAACTGATTTGAGAGCCCCCTCCTGTGCTAATATCCATGATTCAAATGTCTTTTATTGTGGGATGATGGGTAGTGGTTGGGTTTGTGCGTGTAGTGATCATGTGTCACGTTCAAAAAATCATCAAGAATGTGCCTTATTTAGCACCAACCACCACCATGGTAAGAAAAACTCATTTTATAAGTAGACTCATGGGGATCATAATACTGCTATTGAGATTTCTGGGTGCCTAAAATAAATATACACATTCATGGAATGCAAAAAGACGTTCATTGCTCTGACAGAGTTTACAAGCCAAGGAAAGCCATTAAGAGAAGCTATATGCTGTAATATACTATAAACTCATACACTTGTCTCAGTTAAAGATAGCCTGAAGTAAAAACAATTAAGGCATTATATTTATTGCTTTTTCTATTGCTAATTGTTTAAGTAAAGGCTTCTGTGTAAATCAAATCTGCCAGCAGAAAGACATTATATTTGCTTAGCTGGGTTTCCTTCCAGAGCACATGCAATTGTGAATTTCAAAGACAGTGCCTGCCAATTACTGTTGGCTTTAAGGGAGTCAGAGGTTTTATAATTAAACCCACCACTATTAGCCCCTGGTAGTTGGAAGCTGGAGAGAAACTTAAATCATGATTTTCCTAGCTGCCATTCCTCTCTGATAATTTCTCGAGGCCTTCGGCTTTTTAACAGTGTAAATAGCTGAATTCAAATTGTGTGGGAGTTTTTTAAAATTGATCAAAGCTATATAAATGAAAGTAATTACAATTAATGAATATTGATACTAAAGGTTACACTTGTTGGGTAAAAAATTTTAAGCACTTTGTGCATCCAATATTCTAAGAGGCACTGTCTGTACTAAGTAGATACCCACAGGAATATGGAGATATTTATACTGCATATTTAGAATTACTGGGTAAGGGGAGGTATAAAGTATGTGTGTATGTGTGTGTGTGTGTGTGTGTGTGTGTGTGTGTACGTTTATACAGACCTGAATTCAAGTTGAAAATTTCCATCATTATCTACTTAATATCTACCCTTCTCATGTGTGTGCATTGTTTTTCAAAATGGGGGTATTTATTGTTGGCAAGCAAAAAATTGTGAAAGATATTAAGAATGTCATAAAATACAAAGCCTCCAAATAAAAATCTTCCTGTTTAAAATTTATATATTATTTTTTAAAACTTGGAAAACAGAAGTGTCAGGAATTACAGACCCTAAAAGCAGAGGAAACCAGAGACCATGTGAAACTGCATCACACATACCTAAACTACTCCCCAATATTAGAACTTAGATTGTGTTTTTAAAAGCCTCCAAGTGGTTATGTGGGGCAAATTTACTCTAACAGTAAACAACAAAACACAACCCTAAAGAAATGTACAGTGTGACCCAAATTCTTGCCTTAGTGTTTCTGACATATTTCATGAAAATTATTAGGACTTTCCTAAAAACTTTTAGTGTAGCATATAGGCTTGTGATATTGATTAGGTTGTTTCTTTGTAGCTGAGAGTCAAATTGTCTTCTTATAGCAATTAATGGACTAACACAACTATTTCAATTCTCTCTTTAATTGGAAAGGAGAAAGCAAAACTTCTATTTGAAATATAATTTTGTCCAAATGATTGGATGATTTATAGCTAAAATAAGATTAGGGCTTTCTGTTTATTTCCTTGAAGTATGATTGGTTATATTGTACTACATTTTATTTACTCAAACCATAACTATGTATTGAGTATATACTAAATACTACATGCTGTGGCAAGTGGAAAGAAAAAAAAATGCTAAGTAGAAAGGAGATCGATTTTTATTAGTGTTCCCGAGGGTCATAAGTGCTAGAGATTTATTATTATTTTCCATGTATTTATTTACCCCTCCTCCAGAAAAAGGGGTATTAGAAATAAGTGTAACAGTATAAAAGATAACCAAATAAGTCAAGGTGAAGGGAAAATAAGGAGAAACGGATATGATTAGTTCACAAAAATGAGTATCATAAAGCCCTTGAGATTTGCTTAGATTGTGTATCAAAGACAGACAGATGATTAAGTACAATATTCACATGGGATATAATAGCAAAAATGTACCAGTTCTTAAGGAAATCCCCAGGCCTTTATATTTGAGACACCATGTGATGTATTAAATAATGTCTTCCAGTTCATAGTATCCTTGAAATTAATGTATTCAATGAAGAGTTTCATATGGCTTCTTTGTCTTAAAACATGTTTTATTTTGTCCTGAGAACAAAGGCCCAAATGTGGAAAATTGAAGCAAATAAGAAAGAACAACAGAGAATTTTAGATTTTATTTTCTGACTACAACATGAAGTTCAACTCTCTGTTGCCATTTTAGGGCAGATTGTATGCTTTAATGGTCGGCGAGATGGAAGCAGTCTTGACATTCCCTTAAGAAATTTTGAAAACATAACTGGGACATGTCCAGAATAGAAAGTCATCAAAGTCTATTTTACTTCCATTCATGGGTAGATCCAGGTAGTTTCACACAGGCAAGGTCAAAATAATCTTTCTGAAATCAACTTCTCATCCCTTCAGCATCTGATGAGTGAATGATCAAGGTCCCAAAGTATATACTATAGAAATTGGATGCAATAATTATAGCTTGGACTATTTCTAAAGCAGGGTTACAAGTCCAATTTGGCCAAGGGTAAATGATGACTGCATCCATTAAATGCTTAATTTTAACCAATGCGACTCCCTGGTCAACTCTATAATAAATTAACTGTAAAATGAGTTTGTAGGGAAGCTGTTCTATACTATATTATGTTATATTATATAATTGTCACTGTACAATGTACAGTCATGTGCTATGTAACAATGTTTTGGTCTGGCTGGGCTCAGTGTCTCGCACCTGTAATCCCAGCACTTTGGGAGGCCGAGGTGGGCAGATCACTTGAGGTCAGGAGTTTGAGACCAGCCTGGCCAGCATGGTGAAACCCTGTCTCTACTAAAAACTCAAAAATTAGCCAGGCGTGGTGGTGCACACCTGTAATCCCAGCTACTTGGGAGGCTGAGACAGCAGAATTGCCTGAACCTGGGAGGTGGAGGTTGTAGTGAGCCGAGATCGTGCCACTGCACTTCAGCCTGGGCGAAAGAGCAAGACTCCATCTCAAAACACACACACACACACACACACACACACACACACAACGTTTTGGTCGATGATTGACCACATATATTATGGTGGTCCCATAAGATTATAATGGGGCTGAAAAACTTTTATCATTTAGTGACTTCATAACTGTTGGGATGTCATAGTGCAATGCATTACTCATATGTTTATGGTGATGCTGGTGTAAACAAACCTACTGTGCTGTCCGTTGTAGAAAAGTAGAGCAATACAATTATGTATAGAATATTTGGTAATGATAATAAATGACTATATTAGTGGTTTATGTATTTACTATACTATGCTTTTATCATTACCTTAGAGTACTTCTTCTACTTATAAAAAAAGTTAACTGTAAAATAGCCTCAGGTAGGTCCTTCAGGAGGTATTCCAGGAGGCATTGTTACAGGAGAAGACCTCTCCATGTGTGTCATTGCCCTTGAAGACCTTCTACTGGGACAAGATGTGGAGGTGGAAGATGGTAATACTGATTATCCTGACCCTGTGTAGGCCTAGGGGAAAGAGAAGTGTAATTAACTTTCCACTTTACATTCATGGGGCTCTACATAGTATGAGAAAAGCTCCCTGTGGCCAATCTTAACAAAACTGGGCTCCAGAATTATTGTTTTATCCCAACACATCGTATTCTATACTACTGAGATCAATGGAAGAGAACAGGCCATTTTCTGTAAATAAGGAAAGCGTGTATGATTACAGTCTGAGGATTAAAGAAAGGTGAAAAGTATAGCAAACTAGAATTCTTGGTAATTTGAATGTTGTTGATTTTTGAACAAAAGTTTTTTATCAGTCACCACTTGTCACCTTTTAATAGCTACACAAAAAAGTCGTTTATTTCATAAACACTCAGAATGTGAGAAACTTGAATCCTTTTGCCCATGCTGAATTCAGCAACTTAACACCAACACCCACTTTGAAAACTGAAAAAAGTTATGAATATTAATTAGTTTCTCGGTAGAGAATGTGTACTTCATTATGAATAAATGCAACAGCTTTAACTGTGGCAATAGCCAGACCAAAACAAATGGGTAAGCAGCTGTTATATTATGTGTATGTTTATTTTAATTTCCAGGAATCTCTGGGTGCCCTTTTTTCCTCTGGGGACTTCTAGCATTGTTGGGCTTGGCTTTGGTTATATCACTGATCTTCAATATTTCCCACTATGTGGAAAAGCAACGACAAGGTAAGACATTTTGACAAATTTCACATGGTACCTGCTTGAATGGAGACTATGGAGTCGCTGGAAAACCTATGGAAGCAGACAATTTTATGAAATGTCATTCAACAGGATATTTTTATCTATAGAAAATCTATTTGCTAATTTTTCTCGCCCAAAGGGTTCTCTTATTTAAGAATGCAATCATATTAGAAATGTGAAATAGTTATCCAATTTAGGAACTCTTCTTTAGGGTGTAGAGTGGGAAGGGATTATCCTGGTAAATACGTTTTTCCTCCTCCAGTTGAAAAACCTATGAAATTGTAGTCTATGCTGGGGCAGCCATCAAGGTTCTCTCTGATACATAATAAACAAAGGGAAGTCTAGCTCTTTAAGATTCCATTCAAGCCAACCTAATCTTCTCAGGATCAGTCAGGCATTCTCACATGCAACACAAAGGAGCGGGGTCAGAAGACGAGAAAAGGAATAGATTGAACCATGGGCTTGCTGTCAAACACTCCCAGAGTCTAGGAGAGGTCAAGAGTATCTGCCACTGTCAGCTTTGCTTTTTCAACATGCTGGGCATAAGTTTTAACCATGTGGCTTTCAATCTGCATATGCCACAACTGAAATGGCCTGAAGTCCAGCAGCTGGCACAGCCTTTGTATGCTGTAGGCATCCAATTCATGTTGAATATGCATGGATCCATGTTGAATCCATTACATGTTGAATACATATGGATGGATGGGAGAATGAAAGTTCAACTATTGCTGGAAGGTATCTTTTTTTTTTTTTTTTTTTTTTGAGACAGGATCTTGCTCTGTCGCCCAGGCTGGAATGCAGTGGCATGATTATAACTCACTGCAGCCTCAAACTTCTGTGCTCAAACAATCCTCTTGCCTCAGCCCCTCAAGTAGCTAGGATTACAGGCATGCACAAACACATCCAGCTAATTTTCAGAAATTTTTTGTAGAGATGGGAGTCTCACTATGTTGCCCAGGCTGATCCTGTACTCTTGTTCTCAAGCCATCCTCCTGCCTTGGCCTCCCAAAACACTGAGATTACAGGTATGAGCAACCACGCCCAGCCTGGAAGGTGTTTAAATACCAAGAAACCCTTAAGGGCAGGACATTTAAGTGGTAATAAAAGAAAAGAAAGGATAAATGCATTTCCTTTTAACAGAGGAAATGAAATAAAACTAAGTTAACAAAATTAACTTAGACACATGTGTCCAAGAAAAATGTCATAGAGCTAATTTAGAACAATGGTCAGATTGCAGCAAATGTCCTTGCTTCACTTAGAAATATCTTAAGCACCGATAATACTAATATAAAATATGAAGAAGGGATTATTGTCATGCAGGTTTGAAAATAAGATGAGAGGTACTCGAAAATGGAGTGGTCTAGCTGAAGCCACACATCTATTCAATAGCAAAATCAATGATAAGTGTCCAGTTTTTCTAATTCTCTGTCCCAAAAGGTTTGAAAAAGAAGGTTTGAAAAGAAGGAAGTACATCCTTCCTTGACATTGTTGACCAGTTGTCCTCAGCCAGAAACCCAACACTCTTTTTGGATCTCTATTATATCAATTCTATGGCTAAGGTGAAATTTATGACAAGCAATCTTTTTCATTAGCAATGCTTTCAGTAATCTTTTAAAAATCCAATATATTTTCAAATAAACATAAACTATATAAGTCAGATGTATAAATGACCCATCATCAAACATCTTCTACAGTTTCCCTCTTTTATAGATAAAAATGAGCTCAGAGTAGCACTTTGCTTTATATATCAAATTGGCTATTTTAACTTCTTTATTAAGATATCTTATAAATCCAGATAATATATAGCCAGAATTACAAAAAAAATGTGAATTGAGTTCTACAGAGAGTAAATAATTTAAGGTGACAACCAAGACAAGAACAGGAACCTGAATTAGTACCTCACTCTTTCATTGATTCCATTGATAATCCTTTTAAGATTGCTGAGGGGCCAGGTAACAGGTAGACACTGACATGCTTACCTTGAGCTCAATTGTCTAACTTAAAATTTATCTAGCAAATGTGACCTATTTACTTTCAACCTTAATAGTCAATTTTTTCAGTCCTATGATTGCATGAATTATGGATGTTAAGAACTGCTTTTTATCAACATCATCAAGATCAGGACTGGTATAATTTCACTAATGTAGTACTTCTGCCCCAGAAGTATTCAGCTGTACTAGTCTTTTACAACTCATTGTAAATAGGTTTTACAATTCTCATTTTTGGTAGTTTGTGCATTGGGATTTATTTACCCACATCCATACCTTTTTGCCTCCATGCAAACTCCTTTGTGTAGTTGCTTACTATGGTAAGTTGACCACTGCAGAAAGACAGTAGCCTTACTTTAAAAAGCATCGTGTTTGGTAGTTTAAAAAGCAGTGCCTGTAATCCCAGTGCTTTGGGAGGCAGAGGTGGGTGGATCGCCTGAGGTCAGGAGTTCGAGACCAGCCTGGTCAACATGGAGAAACTCCATCTCTACTAAAATTACAAAAATTAGCTGGGCATAGTGGCGCATGCCTGTAATCCCAGCTACTCGGGAGGCTGAGGCAGGAGAATCGCTTAAACCCAGGAGGCAGAGGTTGCCATGAGCTGAAATAGCGCCACTGCACTCCAGCCTGGGTAAAAGAGCAAGACTCTGTCAAAAACAAAACAAAACAAAAAAAACCCACGTTTTCATTTTGTTATTTCAGGACAGATTTTTTTCCTTTTCAATTGTGAAAACCCTTACTGCCCCAAGCATGTCATAAGCAGCTCTATTACCTAAAAGTAGTATAATGGAAAGAACATTTTTAAGAAAACAGTGAACAATAAATTGCATTTATTGATGTATTTTTTAAATAAATTTTGCTTCTCTCAATTGTTTTTAATAGTATACCTTTGAAGTAGACCTGATGTAAATTAGAACTCTGCCTTCAATATTTAGCTGGAAGATCTTGTACAAGTAACATAATTTCTCTGAGTTTCAGTTTCCTTATCTATAAGATGTGGAAAATACCATCTAGACCCTAGGGTTCTTGTAAGAATTACACACACACACACACACACACACACACACACATCTTTGCATAGTGCTGGGGACTTAGTAGGTCAGTCCTAGATCTGGTACAGCCCATCACCATACCTAGTGGCCGTGTTGTTTCCTTCCTTCTTTCCACAAATAATTATTAAGGATCTACTATGGCTATATGTCATCCCATGTAATTTTCACATCTGTTATTTTGGTGAACATTGGTTTCTCTGGCTACTTTGCTGCTCCCACCATCCCTATGCCCCTCTAAGTCCTCTCCAGCTCCAACTTCACTTTCCTCATCTCTATATTATTTAACACATCTGTACAATACCCTGAGCTTTAGCACTAAATGTTGTGGTCATGTATGTCACATTCAGGTCCATTTCAGAGAGTTTTCTGTAGAGTTTTATGGAATTGATTCTAAACATTAGCTTATCACAAAACCTTTTATTTGAGCAGTAATGTACCCTCATTAGGTGGAGCATACACTGGAACTTGCATTTTATTGGTGTGCAATTGATGTATTCATCAACGCTAAGAATGTCCTTTGTTCTTATCCCACCTCCACCCTTTCTCTCTGCCCCAACTTCTCCTAACATCTTTTCCCAAGTATTAGTAATAGCTCTGCCTTTCTTTCCATCCCATATGAACAAATAGAACTATCTTTGTTTCTAACCCAGAGATTTCAAATATATTTCAGAACTGCTCTGCAAACAGTTCAGTTCCTTCCAATCTTCCTGAAGAAGACTTCCTGCCTTATTTCTCTGGGACAAACAAACTATAATAAAAGAGATTCTATTGTATCAACTGGCTTTTCTGCCACTTGGGCTGTGAATGAAATGCCCCTGTATCTGGCCTCATATAACTTTTTATGTTTGCATCTTTGTGTTACTCTTTGTGGCTGAGAAATTTGCAAGATCTGACTCCACCTTGGTTAGTCAGTGAATAAGTTTTGCTGGTGTAATAAATAGCGTTCAAAAGAAAATCTCCATTTCAGCAACAATACAATATCTGCACATTCAATCAGATAGACCAGATAAGCCTCCCCTTGATGTTCTCTGTAGCAGCTAGGTAGAAGCTTTGAAATGGAGTTCTCTCATTCTCCCTAAAATAAATCCTTCATTTTTTATGTGATTCTTTGTTCAAATCTGTTCTTTAGGAGGATTATATTTATTTCTTTTTCTGATAGGAGTGCATTAACTTTTTCCTTCTTCAAATCCAAAAACTATTCTTTGTTTAACTCTTCCTCTCTGGTTTGGAAAGAAGGATAAATAAGCATATGGTTTGGTCATACATCAAAGTCCTATCAGTAGGAAATTATGGCATCTTCACATTTAACATGTATCAGAGAAATTTCATTATGGAGTTTAAACTATGTGCCGTTGTCTATTCTTGTACATAGGAGGGTTAACACTCTAAGAGGAAAAACATAAAAGCAAATATATTTGCATCACACCCTCTCAACTACAAACCTGACCACAAGTGTTTGCATCTGAATCACAGGAGAGGATTATGAGAGCTCACCTAGTTCTTCCCACGCACAGTCTTGCACATTTCATTGCTTTATAGCAAAGCATACACTTTTTTTATTTTGCTAAATGTCATTGAAATCACCAGGCAGCTTTTAAATTAAGTCATGCCACTTATTTTTAAATAAACTTTTGATCCTTCATGACAGAGCAAACTTTTCAGAAGCCTGAGCTTGCTGGCTTTTATTCTTAGCTGTAACCTCTGAACTTTTTACTACGGCTCATTTAAAGAGATTATAACCTTCTTCTAGGGAGGACTGCAAAACAAAATTACCCAAGTACTGATGGCTCAGCTGCAGATTATACATTTACATCCTAAAAGTAGCATGGAATGGGGTGCCCTTGAACTTCTTACATCCCATTTCAGGTGCTCCTTTTAACCATTACTTGTTTTCTTTATTTTCCCCCCAAATTGGTTTAGTCCTTTTCCTTCCATCTAAACATCACATTATTATATTGTATCCTTTATATAGTTGCTTCTATTTCCTTTTTCCCACACAGTTTTTGTCTTTTTTTTTCTTTTATTCCCCTATTGATAATACATTCAGCACATTCCCATTCTATAGAGTTAGTTGTTTGTTTGTATTTATTTATTTATTTATTTTTGAGAAAGTCTTGCTCTGTCGCCCAGGCTGGAGTGCAGTGGCACGATCTCAGCTCACTACAACCTCTGCCTCCTGGATTCAAGCGATTCCCCTGCCTCAGCCTCCCGAGTAGCTGGGACTACAGGCGCATGCCACCATGCCCAGCTAATTTTTTGTATTTTAGTAGAGATGGGGTTTCACCATTTTGGCCAGGATAGTCCCGATCTCCCGACCTCGTGATCTGCCCACCTTGGCCTCCCAAAGTGCTGGGATTACAGGCATGAGCCACCGCGCCCGGCCAGAGTTAGTTTTTATGTGTTACACTAGTATTCTTTCTAGGCACCACCGTTCATACTTCAAGCACCTCCATCTGAAAAATCCACATTATGTTTTAAAAACTTTAGCCTGTTTGGGCAATTATTTTTACTCCATACCTACTTTTTCTTATTCTTATTAAGCAATGACACTCTTCACTTTTGTTTTCAATTTTTTTGCTGATTTTTTTCCTTTTCTTTCAAATTAATGCTCAGCTGGTGACTATCCTTTTGTCAAGAGTGAGATTTTAGTAATTTCATTTCAAATCAAGCATTACTTATATATCTTTTAACTTTAAAATATCATACCGTCTTAATAATACCAGTGTGTTTTCAACTAACTCGTTCATTGAAACTTCCTGACTCAAATGAGTGCAATTAATTTCTGGCTTGTTATATAACATGTATTTAGAATGTATGTATAATATTAATAACAAACTTTGTCATTAAAAAATGTTTTTACAGAAAATATTTCATTTACCTCTGACATGTACTCTGTGATGTAGGCATTATTGTCCCTACTTCATGGATAAATTGAGCACCAGAGCTTTAAAGCAATTTGCGTGTTGTCACAGGGCAAATGCATTGCAAAACTGGTACCAAATCTATATCTTCTGATTCTTAACCCTGGATTTGTTCCATTATACATCAGGCTACCATTTGACTAAATTCTTATGCATCTACTTTAATTCCAGGCAAATCTGCAAAATAATTAGTGGCCTGAGTGTAAACATTTTCTTCACATAGAAGGAAATCAACATATACTTTATGTCATGTCGTATTTATCAGTTTACAATTTCCTGGTCTATATTAACTATTTTTTCTTTATATGCTTCTTGACATTATTTACATTTCTCAGGTTTTTTGATTTTGCTGAACTTGTGGCTACTATGCAATATGTTTTAGCCTCTCTAGGCTTCTCCCAACATTTGTGTGCACTTGTATTCACAAGACTAATATGAAAGTAGTTGAAAATAACTGCATCTTTTACATGCAGTTCATGGTAGAACATTTCCTCTGGACTAGAAGTATGTTTCTGACATATTCCAAATGGAATACATTCATCACTTTTGGTCCCATAGCAGCTTAGTGCATATGCTCCGCAAAATCTTCCCTCATTTAGTCCTTCACAGAATTCTTCCAAACACATTGACATGGGACACGTCCGTTTCATCCTCCAGTATGATTACTTTCATAAATTGTTCCACTAATGTGTCTTTAACAGTTAATAACCTCTCTGGAGAATAACTCAACTTTGTTACACATAAATTTAACTAAAATAAGTTTTGTAGTTGTTTGGTGACTTACTGAATTATTTGAAAATGTTATTGCTAGTTCCTTACTAATATAGAGTGTTTTCACATGTTCAAGTTGAAAAATAGTCATTTGGTCACTATTTTCTCGTGATTATTGTCAGAGAGTTAGATAATAGTGGTCTTTATTTTTACATTAATAACTTTTTTGCAAGGTTTTGGCTTTTATTTAATGCCAGGTTGAAAAATAAGCCATTCAAATATAATAAACATTGTGCTGTATGTGTGCATCTAGTTCAACAGTAAAGAAAATTTACTGATGAATGGATAATACAGAATTTTCTATAACATTGATGTTAAGACTGTACCCTGATTATCCCTTACTTTTTTTCAATAATTCATCAAGAATCTATTGCCTTCAATTAAAAAAAATTCTTAAAACTACATTTGTTAAATAGCTTTTGAATTCTTATATTTGACCTAGAAGTAAAAATACTTTTATTTGGCTTTGAACTGCCTCATTCAAGGTTTAACAGTGAGTTGCTTACTGAGATTCATCACATAGTTTTTTTCTGTGGTTTTGTTGTCCTACAACACATCTCTGGTAAGTCTTGTCCTGGCAGACCAAAAATAACTTTTTTTTTCTTAGAAGCTGTTCTACTGTTTCGGTTAATTTTAGAGCCTGTGTTCCAACTTTTTCCAGGTCTCTTCTTCCTAGCACGCTCATTTCTCCTTCCCTCTCCTTTGTACAATGTGGATGAAATGAAGTCATGATCAGAGCAGCTTTATTAATATCATTTTTACGTTGTTACTCATGCCAAGAAATGTTAAAAGTAGATAGATAGATAGATAGATAGATAGATAGATAGATAGATAGAGATAGATAGATAGATAGATAGATAGATAGATAGATAGATAGATATTGATAAAAGAAAAGTCTCCTATTGGTTTTTTTCATTTTTGGTAACAAAGAAAAGCCTATTCAAACCACATGGGCAAAGATAAAAACTTATAAGAATGCAGAGGTGTTTCATGGAACCCCAAGGCAGAAAGTACAGTCATGCCCTGCAGTGGACTGGAGCCACAAGGGAGGCAGGAAGGAAGGTTCCAGCTCTCTCTGCTTAGTGTTTCTGTGCATAAAACCGCAATGCATCCAGGCTGTACATCGTCTCCAAGCTGCACTGTTTCCACCCCAAATTACCAAGAAAGTTGCTCTGGTTTCTCTTCAAATCATATAAATCTTTCTTTCTTGGTAATTTGGTAAAAGGCAAGTCTGATTGGCCCAAGAGGAGACCTTTAACCCTACTTCAATCAGAGGTGCCCTGAGAGCCTTGGTCAAATATATTAATTGATATTGAGGCTAAACTCCCCTCAGAACACACTTTAGAATATTTAACAAAGGTATGTCAACATTTCTTTTAACTTGTCTATTTTGAATATCTTTCAGATAAAATGTACAGCTACTCCAGTGACCACACCAGGTATGTTGTGATTCAGTCATGGATCATGATTCCCAACTAATAAGCAAAAGTAACAATGCTATATTGTTTAAAGATTTGGCTCATGGATATTGTACTTAGGTTAAAATGAAATGAGAAGTGAGTTTTAATTACTTTTGCTCTCATCTAAAGATTAGAAGCTATAACATTATTATCTGTCCTAGTTATTTGCACACTGTGAGTCAACAAGAAAGCTGGTTGAAGGATAAAATGAGATTCTAACCTGATAACTATAGAATTATCATTAATTTCAGAGGCAGATATCCTAGATTATGATCCAGCTTAGATACAGAATTGTGCTACACTTCAAAATCCATAGTAGAAAACAATCTGGCAACCTAATACAATTTAAGATATGTATACACGGGCCAGGCACGGTGGTTCATGCCTGTAATCCCAGCACTTTGGGAGGCCGAGGCGGGCAGATCACGAGGTCAGGAGATGGAGGCCATCCTGGCTAACATGGTGAAACCCTGTCTCTAGAAAAAAAACAAAACAAAACAAAAAAAAATTAGCTGGGCGTGGTGGCACATGCCTGTAGTCCCAGCTACTCAGGAGGCTGAGGCAGGAGAATCACTTGAACCGGGGAGGCGGAGGTTGCAGTGAGCCGAGATGGCACCACTGCACTCCAGCTGGATGACAGAGTGAGACTCTGTCTCAAGGAAAAAAAAAAAAAAAAAAGATGTGTATACACAGTAGCGCTATGCTGTTTGTAGAGTTAATGTCAATCAATAGGGAAACGTGATGAACAGATACTCTGAAAGAATATGCTGTTATAGATATCACTTATTCTCTTTAATAGTTATTGAGCTATTTGCAAAGAAATTTGTATAATAGTATACATTTTTTTAAAAAAATATTTATGGCATAAATCGTAGTAAAGAAATTTTACTTTTTTTGGATAGAATATTCTGACCCAGATGTGTCAATGTATTGGAGATTTCTGTTTTAGGGGTAAAAAAAAAAATCTAAATAAAGAGAATTTCCTAGAGGGCTCTTCAAGACCTTTCTGAAATGGTAGACTGAAAGGTCTTTGAAAAACACAGAGCTTTCTCACTGGGTAGGATAAGAACATAAGCCTTTTTGGTCTCTTTAAGGTCTTTTTAAAAAAAAAATTCTTTTTCCATGTGAAAATTTCTTGAGCAAGTATAAGATCTGGGCTGCAGGCATACCCCGTCACACACAAAATCTGTTTTTATGACTACTCTTAACATTGAATTATTTAACATTAGATACTTTTCAAGTCATTAGTTTATATCAAGAATGATTTGCTTACTGCTCTTTTGGTTTCTTTTTACAACACATAATGATGAAAATCCTATATAATCACACAGTAAGAGCTAATCTCTTTAATGATCTATTTAATACTTGTAATTTGAAGGGCAATTAAGATGCAATGTGATAGAAAGTCTTGTGATTTGACTATTTAGCTAAATTAGGTTGATGGTTTAGGGATTAGGATGGGAGCAATGAGAGGGAAAATTGGTAAAATACCTGCCTCAAAGCAATCAGGCTTTTAGCTGTAGGGCAAATGTAAAAAAAAAAAAAAGCTTTTATAACATTTATTCATTCAATAAATATTCACTCAACAAACAGGCACTGTGCTAGACAATAGCAAAATAAGTTTGCTGCTTACCAATCCCAAGGGAGGATATAGGATAGCAAAGATCATTACTATGCCAACCACCAGGAATAGGAGTCTGAGCACTTCAGCCCACTGTGTCTTGGGATGCACATTTACTACTTTCCTGAGTCTGGTGAGACAAAACACACAAACAATGAGTTACATAAAGTGAGCTTATTACTTACTCAGCAAAGGACAACCAAAGTCTAAGATTCATTCAGAGATAGTTCCCCAAGCCTCAGAAAAGCTGTCCAAGGTGGATGGAAACTCATCTTCCTGTTCCCCACCTGCACTGCAGCTGAAGGACTCCAGAAAGCAGCCTACCTTTGGGTTTACCCCTAAGGGGCAACATGATATGCTGGGCTAAAGCACTGAAGGATATCCTGTTTCTGTGAGAGACTAGAATAAAACCTAGGCTGTTCCAGCTGATTCTTCTTTATCCCTGAAGGTTGCATTTCCAGCACATTCTACAGTTATTCTTAAAAATTAGAAGTGAGAAAAGAAGGACCAGTTGGGTGCAAAGTCACCCAGAGAACTGTCCTGCAACAACAAAGATACAAAGATGGAAAGGCATGAATCTTTCCCTTAAGGATTTATAAAATAATCTATTGTCTATTGTAACAAATCTCCAGTTAGGCAAAATTTGAATATACAATGCAGATTTTTTTCTATAAAAAAGCGTTGATATTTTAATTCACAAGTTTATGTATATACCTTATATTTTGTCTATTTCTCTTGCTTATGTGGTTTGGGAACAAAAATCTCTTTTGTAAAGGGGCATGGAAGCTCCACAAACAAACCAGCAAGCGAACTAAAAACTATCTGAATCCATTAAACATTAAAACAGGACAAGTGAAAATAAGGTCTATGTTTCTTGGGTGGGGCTTGCGTTACTGATGCCTCTTCAGTTCCAACATGGTTTGTGGCCATAGAGAAAGGAAATAAACTTCTATCGCACTGGGTTCTCTGTTGCACTCTCTCCCCACTCCTATTCAATACTGGCTTATGCTGGAAGGGAAAGGAATTGCTTCTCTCATCTTATTTCTCTGTTTCCCCATTCCCTGCCCTTCCTGCAACAGTATGTCAGAAACATGATCACTTTAAGGAAACCATAGCACCTAAATCAAGCAGAAAATCAAATACACACTTTCTGCTATTTATTCTTAGGTCACTTTATTTCTCATTTGAAACATAATTCTTGCCTTTTGGTTTGTGTTAGGAGGATAATACTGTGAGACTATCATGGATTTGAGATCCAGGCAATTCTGAATTTTAAACAGACTTGCAATTAGTGGATTCGTAGTCTTGGGGAAATGAGCATTGGTGAAATTTGGTTTTATCATATGAAGAATAAGGTTTATAATATAATACTTTATTTACAGAGGGTAGTTGACTAAAAAGCTGCTGTTTTATTGAATAAAAATTAATGCCTCTGAAAATTCCTGCCCACTTGCAGTATGTTCACACCCTAATTCAAGAAAGCAGTTCAGGTTTACAATTACATTAAGCTTATCATGACTCCTCAGTTTTCAGAGTCTCTCTCAAAAAGCTTAGGATGCATTTCCAGCAGATTTTCATGAACTGCTTCTGGGGGACACTGGAGGTGCTTTTATCATAAAACATTAATTCAGCTCAGCTACTCTTCTACTTTCCGGTGATTTCTTGAATTTCTGGAGCTCTGCAGGGTGGGGATCTTCTGTATTTCCTTTCTTTGCTAACTATGCTACCTAAATATAACTAGTCTCATCTGTCCTCTTGACCCATTCTCAAGGTTGAGAATCCTTATGACAAGAGAACTCTTGGGTCCCCTTCCCTGACATCTCAGACTTCCAAGTGGCTATGCAGGTGGGGCCTTCACTAGACCCAGTACCACATGTGTAACCAAAGTGTCTCTACGTCTTCCAGCCTCCTGTTTGTTTCAATGTACAAATAATCATAACCCAAGCCCCAACCCCGTATAACTGCAAGAAGTCTGGTCCCTTTCCTAAGCAATTCTGAGAATCTCGGGGTTCCCCAAACCTTATTCTTGGCTGCCCCCTTGTCATCTCTAGCTCCGTCACTGCTCTTGGATTCTCCATCATTTTAGAAATTGTCATGCTGGCAGTTCTTTCCAGTATCCTTTCCGCCAAACTTTGGCGAAAGACCCTTCTTTTCAAGTGCTCTAAAGCACTGGCAATGTGAGCTCATTGTGCTTAACAGACTTTACAAAGAAATGAGCATATTAGAGAGGCACGTGAACACTAATCAACAGAATGAGAATTTAGTGTTAGATATCATGGCTATGAGCATCCATTAACCATCACTTCAGAGACAACACTGCTGGATTCACTTCTCAGCCTCAGTCACACAAAATAGTGCTAGGATTTATATTCTTCCTCTGGATCAGGGTTCTCTATTTGGTGCCCTCCTGCGCCAAGTTCAAGACATCTACACTCATACCACAGCCCATGCCAGAGAAAGCGAAAATGTAATAAGCATATATGCATCACTCTGTCAACTTTTCCTTTGTGATTCTGCATTGTTACTTTTTCTGTCCCCTTTGTATCATTCCCACCAATATATAAACAGACTGTATTGTTTATACCTTTAAAAAACCAACCATCTCCTTAAAACTAGATTGCCAGCCGGGCGTGGTGGCTCACGCCTGTAATCTCAGCACTTTGGGAGGCCGAGGCAGGCAGATCACCAGGTCAAGAGATTGAGATAATCCTGGCCAACATAGTAAAACTCTGTCTCCATTAAAAATACAAAAATTTGCTGGGCATGGCGTCATGCGCCTGTAGTCCCAGCTACTTGGGAGGCTGAGGCAGGAGAATCACTTGAACCCGGGAGGTGGAGGTTGCAGTGAGCCAAGATCACACCACTGCACTCCAACATGGTGACAGAGCAAGACTCCGTCTCAAAAAAACAAAAACAAAAATAAACAAAACAACAACAACAAAACTAGATTGCCTTACAGCTACCTCTTCATTGCTCTTTTCTCTTTTACAAGAAAACTTGAAAGTTCCCTCTATATTCTGTCCATATTTGCTGGCTTTTCTTCCTCTTTTCCTCTTCTTTCTTGAACCTACTCTATTCCATATGTCCTCACTAATACACTGACTCTACTCTTGTCAAGGTTACCATGATCAAATCTCGGTTTCAGCTTGCTGAGTCCCTCTGCAGCATTTGACACCCTGACACTCTCTACTTGAAACACTTGATTCTCTGGGCTCTGAGCCACCTCCCTCTTTGGTTTTCTTCTTCTCTTACCAGCAGCCCCTTCTCCTTTGCTGGTTTCTGAATCTTAAACATCACAGTTCCCAGGGCCTCATTCCATAAATAATGTCATCCTCTCTCATGGCTTTAAACATTTACACACTTACGGAGCCCAAGCTTACATCTTTGCCTATTCAGAGTAACAACTATGAAGCAAATCAGGTTGGCAATTACCAAAACCAACTTCTGATAGATCCCAAAGCTTGTCCTTTCCCATCTCTGGCAACTTCTCAGGCCCTTAAAATAGATTTATTTCGTTTTGTAAAAAAGTCTTTCAATTTTATTTGGATGTTGGAATCCTGCACTTGTATTCTAGAACTTGGGAACTGAAAAGAACAATAGAAATCAACTAGTTTAATCTCATTTTTTAAGTAAGACAATCTAAACTTAGAGAATTTAAGTCCAAGGTGATCAGGTAGAAGTAGTGATTTTTTTTTTTTTTTTTTTTTTTTTTGAGACGGAGTCTCGCTCTGACTCCCAGGTTGGAGTGCAGTGGTGCAATTCCGGCTCACTGCCTTCTCTGCCTCCTGGGTTCACGCCAGATTATTTTTTAATTTGAATTTAGTTATTTAAATGGACTTTGATCACAAACTACTTGAGGAATTTTTTAAATAAAAGACCTAATAAATAATAGATATAAATATAAATGTAAAAAATAGGAACTAGAAAAAATATAAATGTGGCCAGGCACAGTGGCTCACGCCTATAATCCCAGCACTTTGGGAGGCCGAGGTGGGCAGATAATGAGGTCAGAAAATCGAGACTATCCTGGCTAACACGGTGAAACCCCGTCTCTACTAAAAATACAAAAAATTAGCTGGGTGTGGTGGCGGGCGCCTGTAGTCCCAGCTACTCGGGAGGCTGAGGCAGCAGAATGACGTGAATCTGGGAGGCGGAGCTTGCAGTGAGCCGAGATTGCTCCACTGCACTCCAGCCTGGGTGACAGAGAGAGACTCTGTCTCAAAAAAAAAAAAAAAAAAGAAAGAAATACGTGTATATATATATGAAAGCACAAAGCACCATAGTAATAGATATAATTAATATATTTTTCTTAATTTTGGAGTGTCAGTAAATGTACTTACTGGTTAGAGAATTATTTCAGGCATGTTCAGAACAATGGAGAGTCTGGTCTGGCTGAAAACTCAGAGGTACACTAGCCTCTCAGATATGAGTTCAATTATTAATTTATTTTTAAAAGTAATTAATCATCCACATAAAATACTGCCAAACATTTGCTCCTGAGGTTTATTACACATTTACAACAGGCTGGAGCTATTTGGCATTGCCAAGAATATATTTTTAAATTTGTTTGTTAGGCAATTGCTCCTGAATAATAGTTTATTTGAGATGATTAATCATTTGAGATGGGCCTGTAGACACAGGACACTGCATTATAAATCACATCTTATTTTCATTCATAGGGAATAAAACAATACTCATTTTTTGGACATGATTTATCATTTGCAAGTTGGATCTGCCATCTATGTGGGCTAGGAAAATGGATGGATTGTCTTATTAAAAATTCTTCAGTTTTTGCTATTATATTATTGGCATGGAGAAAAATCATGAGCAGGGACTACTTGATATCCCAATATTAAGCTGTATTGAATTACTGGATGGAAAAAAGGTTACAGATGAGTTCCTTTGTTATCAGATGAGTGAAGTGTTTGCCCATATCTGGGCTTTTCAAGCCATTTCATACAGGTATCATTTGAACTGTTATTTTTTTAATACCTACATACTATTTACATATACTGTGTCTTTTTTCAGTGGCATAGAGAGTAATACAGGTGTTATGCCTTGAGATAAGAGTCCTTTTTTTTTTCTTTTGATGAAATTCCCTCCAGCTCTCAGTGACATGTAATCTCAAAGTTAAAGCAGTCGGTACTATTTTATGAAATGCGACTCTCACCACCTGATAAGTTCCTCAGTTCCCAGACTGCCATTGTGAAATCTGGTCACTAGGGCCATCATCAATGGTAGGATGACATTGGTAGAATGACAGTCTAGTGACAATGGTAGGATGTATACTGTAATCCTAATAGCATTACTCACGTGAGGCTGGAAGGAACTTTAATCAGCTAGCAAGAGCAAATAGCTGTGTATTCTTGTCAGTTCTCTTGACCTGGGGGTGGGGGAGACATAAAACTGTAGTCCCTGTATAGTCTCTAGACTGTTTCCCCACAGCCTTTGAATTGTATCACCCACTGAATAACTTCCTCATGATGTGGACTGAGCACGGGGCTTTACAACTAAACTTGCTGTACAATCCTAGCACTGCCAGTTACTGACTGTGTATCTGTGGACAATGTCATTAACCTCTATGAGCTGCAAATACCTTATATGCACAATAGGGATAAAAATATGCATCTCATATGATTGTCCTGAGGGTTGAATGAGCACTTGCATAGAGAAAAGGTTTCACAACTGGTAGTTATTGCTGATAGTTGAGATCAGCCTAGGGAAAATAAATTAATCTATCTGAATCTCAGGGTTCTCCCCTGTAAAGCAGGGAAGAATACTACTACTTTTGGAGAATTTTCTTTGTGAGTTTTTGATACAATGTATGTAAAACACCTAACTCACCATCTGGACATAATAGGTGATCAATCATTTTATTGCATCTGCTAACCTCAGTCTGTAATACTCAGAAAACATGGTTTTAAGAGACTGTTTGGACTGATATTCTGGGTGAGTAAAGAGGCAGTACATTGTACAATAAAGAGCATGGATTACCTGGGTTCTAATTCTAACTCTGCTATTTATTAGTCGTAATCTTGAGCAAGTCATATAACCTCTCTGTGCCTCAGATTTCTTATCTGCATAAGGAGGATGATATAGTACCTATGTTGGAATTGAGAGAATTAAATGAACAAACATAGGAAATATACTCGATGTAGCACCTAATATACAGTTACTATTGAATAAGTATTTGCTATCATGATTCCCTGTAAGAAGATCCAAAAACCAACTTTTTAAATTCACACGGAACACAGATACACATACACACATGCATGCACGTGTTCACTCACTTGCACAAGAACACACCTACTGTGGTTGGCTGGGGGTAACCAAGAATAGGCAATAGTTCACTTAATATTGAATTTAGCTGAGAAGTCAGTTATGAATTATGTGAAAAGTGGAATCTAATAAGGTAAATTATTTTTCCTTGTTATAGGGTTGATGAGTATTATATTGAAGACACACCAATTTATGGTAACTTAGATGATATGATTTCAGGTAAGTTTTCCATAAATTAAATTTATAAATAAGTAAGTCCCAGTTGGTTTCACAAAATAATTTAAGTGGCGCTTTAAAAAAATCAAATCACACTTAGCTATCTCAGTGATAACCATCAATTCAAGAACTTTTAGTACATTAATTAGGCTACATTTCCAAAGCTGCATATTGTAAGTTGTATTACAATAGCCACTCTAAATCAACATCCTGTTTTTCTATATTCTCTTCATTTCACTCTAGTAGTAATGAGAATACAGGAAGACTATTACCATGAATTTCGACACACACCGAATTCTATGAAATAAAGCTATTTCTAGGACAGAAAGTGGTCCACAGAAACAGTGCTTTGTGCTCAATATACAAAAGCAAATGTACAGTGAATAGCATGGAACAATGAACAGTTTCTTTGGTTTCTCATATTTTAAATAGAGAATGTAGGGCTGGATTGATGGCAGGTGGGAGAAAGAGGAACTAAATTGTTGCTGAGTGGTTTATATATTTATTTTGTTCTTATGTAATAAGTGCTCTTCAGTTCCCAGCATCCCTTATCACTTGTGTCATCCCAGACACCTAAAAATGAAACATCCCTAAATTTCTCCAAACAGATAACCTTGGTCTGATCCTAGAGTTCTGATGATAGAAGCTACCACCCTTTCCCTGCAAGTACTCATTCAATACATCAGAGGAGACTTGGGGGTTAAATGCTGTTGAACTCCAAGTTTTGAACACAGAGACATCCAGTAATGTAGGAAATTTATCTAAAAATCTATATATTAAAACAGTATGGAATCATCTTAAAGTTAGAAATGTGGGAATTTTCTTTTGCGTGATTCAAGAATTTATTTTTATCTTTCCTTTCATTGTAGAGTGTCCTCTAGTGCTCTAAGGAATCAAAAATTATTTTTTGGAAATATATTATTCAAAATAATTTGTCCCCATTTCACTTTGGAGAATCATGTTAGTCACCTATAATACTCAACTACTCAAATTCTTATGTATTCTGATGGCTCCAAACCCATTATACCTGCTACTTCCATACTTAAGTGAGCCCAGGTGCCGCTTGCACACATTCTGATTTAGCAGGTCCAGGCTAAGGCTTAGAGATCTGCTACTTAACATCCCAGGTGATTCTGATGCAGATTTTCCATGGACCATGATTTGAGAAACACCACTCTACATACCCTTTCTCTGTGTTGCTTTTCAGAAAGAGCTCAATGATTATTAAGTCGCTTTTCTTATAGTAAATATATCTTTCTCTCTCTGAGGGTCAAACTGGTACAATCCACACTTCTGTCAGGTTACTGGCCATCCTATGAGTCACTACTTCACTTTCTTCTTCCTTTTAAATGGACATATCTGGGGGAAGAAAGGTATGGATGATTCAAAAGGCATGTCCCCATAGGATGAAATGAGTACAGATCTGCTGGCTGCTGGACACTGTACAAAAGCCCCAAATACTAAGGACCAGCATTGTGCAGCCCCAGACCCTTAGGCAGTCTGGCTGAGATGTCCATCACTGATTGATGGGACAAAAGTCATAATATAAACCCTCTTTTTCAAAATTAAGATGTGGGACTTAAAATGTCCCTGAGCAAAACTCCTTACTCAAAGAACAAATTTCAAAATTGTAATCACTGATGTATGTGCACTGTGCTTTGTGGCACCATGCACCATTTGCAGTCTATCTTAAATAAAGAATACTGGCAATCCCTTAACTTGTGAGATCTCTATAACATCCAAATGGTAGCTTAAGACTGTCATGTCCTGCAGTGGTACAAGAAAATTCATATGATCTAGTTCTTATTCCAAGGATTTATTTTTATCTTACTAACCTTTAGCTCAAGAGACTTCACCGCCTGATCTGCAGGTAACAGTTTGGGCTTCCTTACCTCTTTCTATCTCCACCAAAAAGACTAGTTAAGTAATTCTTGGGCAGTTTATATTTACAGCCAAATGTTGTTTGGATCATGTATTTTTAATCATACTAGTATTTTTAAATTTTCTATTGTGAATCACAATCTTTTTAATTCCCAAGAACCAATGGA
Organism: Pan troglodytes; assembly: GCF_028858775.2. Taxonomy (NCBI): domain Eukaryota; kingdom Metazoa; phylum Chordata; class Mammalia; order Primates; family Hominidae; genus Pan; species Pan troglodytes. Next base: position 112,187,365 of record NC_086015.1, read on the forward strand.
TGAAAATTGCTATGAACAAATGAAAGCCCGACCAGAGAAATCTGTAAATAAGATGCAGGAAGCCACCCCATCTGCACAGGTGAGTTTTGTTTTCTGTTTCCACATTTGCACATTTCAAGAGCATAAGAGTAGTACATTATGATACACATCTGAAATAGCCTGTTAGAAATTTTGCAATCAATCAGATGTCAAGTTCTGGGACATGAGCTCTAACTCAGGGTCATGTAAACAGAACTCAAACCATATTCAAAGAGTCAAAATTGTACACAATCACAAAGGCAATAGATTTTAAGGGAATAATGGAATTATTCCTAAGTAATCTATTAAGCTTTTTCTTTCTGATTGAAAATTTTGTGTATATCACAGAGATAATATAATATAGAAGGTGACACATGGATAATGCTCGCAAGACCTAAATGTCAAGAATTCAAAATACAGAGCTGGGGTAGGGAGAGGGAGACCTTTAGTTATAAGATAAATTAGCTAGATACAAAACATCATATCCCTACTTTAAAAGGCAGATGACTTTCAATTTTAATACAAGTCCTGTGGCTGTGGTCTTATGGCAAGAGATTGCAAAATATACACACAGTTTATGTGGAGGTAAGCAGGACAAAAACCTAAGGAGAAACATAAAAATACAGGAAGAAATGGATAGTTTCTCTTTTTCCTACCACAATCTGTTCAACCTCTTCAGTTTTAGTTCTAACTTTATTAAAAGCCATTAGAAATTTTTAGCCTACATGCTCCTGAAATGCTATACATTTCAATTAAAATAGTTTTTCTTCTCCTCTCAGATCCTGTCTTGTTACTGCCTAGAAATGGTAATAGAGCCAGCATTTCCTAAGCAATTGTTACGTGTTGGTCTTGTACTATGTGCTTTATGTGCATTATCTCCTTAGATTCCTATGAGGGAGGCAGCACTATCATTCCCATTTTACAAATGCTCACAAAGGATGAAAACTTGCCCTAGAACACTTAGGTACTAAGTAAGTAGACAGAATCCAAACTTAGTCCTATCTTACAGAACATTCTCTTTCCTAAAATGGCTCACATCTTGAAAATTTCCCAGTGAGGTAGAATTTTACTTTTTCTTTAGATAAATCCCCTAAGAAATCAAACTTTTAAACTTTTTTTTTTGAGACAGAGTTTTGCTCTTTGTCGCCCAGGCTGGAGTGCAATGGCACAATCTCCACTCACTGCAACCTCTGCCTCCCGGGTTCAAGCGATTCTCCTACCTCAGCCTCCCAAGTAGCTGGGATTACAGGTGCCTGCCACCATGCCCAGCTAATTTTTGTATTTTTAGTAGAGACGGGGTTTCACCATGTTGGTTAGGCTGGTCGCAAACTCCCGACCGCAGTGATCCACCCACCTCGGCCTCCCAAAGTGCTGGAATTACAGGCGTGAGCCATCGTGCCCAGCTGAATATTTTTTAACTAAGAAACCAAGATGTAATAGGATTTGGGAAAAATATACTCACCAAATCTGCCATATAATGTTTAGTTAATTATAAAATATATTTTAGATAAACATATGGAAAACCTGCATGATATAATATGATTTGCTAAATCCATGATAATAAAAAGAAAACCTCTCAAAGAAGGTTAAAATACATTATCTGAAGTGTAGAGATTCACAGCACTTTAGTTGTAAAAGTACTGAGAATTCTGAATAGAAGTTACTATTTAATACACATGATTTGTACAGGGTAGCTTTATTTGACCTGCATCTGGCTTTCACTCAAGTGAAAATTATGCAAAGCCTTAAAATGTCTTTAAAAGCCTGCTCTTTTATAAATTGTGTATTTAAAGGTACTTCTAAGAAAATTAGTCTTTTCTATTATACTATTCTCATAAATTTAGTTTCACAAATTAGAGGTAATATCTTTGTATTTGCTCAATTTTATTTCACTACAGTGATTATTATCATAAAAAACACTACCTAGTTTGCTACTACAATACCTACTTTGTTACTTTGGTCAACCACAAAAGCATAAGGAACTAGGATATTATGCATAAAGCTTGATAGACAAAGTGTTTCTTCGTTGGAAAAAATGTAAATAGGCTCCTTGGCCTTTGAAAATGATGTGTACAGTTCAGAAATTGTAATTTTAGTATCTCAGTCTTCTATTAACTAGGAAGAGTTAATCAGAAAGCCTAGTAATAAAGTGAGTTCACAAGAGTCCCCAAATCCCAAAACATTTGAAAAATACAAGTGTGAGCTTGCTCCTCTTCTCTTCATATCCAAATCTCTAATCAATCTTTTCCTCCTATGTCAGAAGCATCCTGTCTCCTTTCCAAAGCCAAAGCTCTTATTCATGATCTTGACCCTTTCGCCTAATTATTTCAGGATCTTGTACTTTCAATTATTGAACTTTTCTCAAGTTTCCATTTTTTTAATGACTCATTAATATTTGCCTACCAATATGTGAAAATCCCTCCAATATTAAAAAAAAAAAAACGCCTTACTTGAACTGTTTTTCCTTCTAATTTCTAAACTGATTCTTAGCTTCTTCCTCTATTGTTTTGATTTCTTTGGATAGATACACATTCATTTCCCTGGCTATGTGTTTTCCACCCATGCACTTAACTAACACTGCAGTGTGGAAGTCTCCAGTGACTATTAAACATACAATTTGTGGTCCTTTCTTAGGACTCACATTCTTTAACTCTGCAGCACTTGATAAAGTTGACCAAGTGTTGACCACACATGCATTATTTGGAATGCCTTCAGTTATAAATGAAGAAAACAGGTTGAGATTAAATTAGAAATAACTTGACAACAGTATATGGTAGTGGGAAGAAACTAGAGCATGGATCCAGTTAGGCAGCTATTACAATTTTTCCAGAAATGAGGATTTTAAGAATAAAAAGCTAGACACAACAACAACAACAACAAAAAAAAAAACCACACAGCCAGGTGTGGTGGCTCACGCCTATAATCCCAGCACTTTGGGAGGCCAAGGCGGGCAGATCACCTGAGATCAAGTGTTCAAGACCAGCCTGGCCAACATGGCGAAACTCCGTCTCTACTAAAAATACAAAAATTAGCCAGGCGTGGTGGTGGGCACCGATAATCCCAGCTACTTGGGAGGCTGAGGCAGGAGAATCGCTTGAACCTGGGAGGCAGAAGTTGCAGTGAGCTGAGATCGCACCACTGCACTCCAGCCTGGGTGACAAGAGCGAAAGTCCATCTCAAAAAACACACGCGCACACACACACACACACACACACACACACAGCAGAGGGTATAAATAGAACCATCTTTTCTATCTGGCAGAGAATATAAAATGTTTCACTATTAACATGAAAACAAGTGCCAACGGGGAGATGCTTACTTATGCATTAGAAATGTTGTTAATCCAAATGTTATTTCTTCACCCTGTCCCTGCAAATCAATACAATTTTGGCCTAGTCTTAAAGAGTAATGCTTAATACATAAATCTTTGGTTTGTTCAATGGCTGTCTTAAAGTTTTAGTCTACAACTTTTCATAATTACAGTGCTACCTTACTTTTGAACAGTAGTTATAACTTTCATATACATTATCTCTATGTACTAACCATAACAACACTATGATGATTTGCATTTTCTAGGCAAGAAAATTGAGGTTCAGAATATTTTTAAAAACCTGACCAAGATCCCATGATCACTGTATGGCAGAGCTGGGATTCAGTCATAGTCTTTCCAATGCCAAATTCAAGGTCTTGCCTTTAGCATGTTGCTTCCCCTAGATAGCCTAGTTTCCTGTCTTTCTTTAGCATTGACCCAGGTCTAGTCCGGAGAAGCCCACTGGGCCCTCTTGGATGTGAATGGATATCTCCAAGGCCAATCCAAAATGAGCTCAAAAGGGAACTGGGGAAGGCAGATAAGAAAATAATAGGGAAAGATAAGAAATTTAGTTATTTGCCAGATATCTATCATGTAAGTGAATATTGTTATCTTTATACTTCTGAATCTTAAAAATGTAGAAAAACTGGGACTTTTGTGGTACCATTAAATGACCAATTGTTAGGTACATGTAAAGTAGACCTTTGTGATTTGGTAAACTCCTTCCTATCATGCTTATTCCTACTTTAATAAACTGGAGTATAGTTACTTGGTAAGAGCGACACAGGGCCAGAACTACCTTAGGTGGAGGTGGAGGTAGAGGCAGGTAAGAATCAACCTAAAATGTTCATGTACTGTTAGAGTATAATAAAGAAATAAAAATCTAGGAAAAAGTTTCATCTAAGCACTTTTTCAACTCAAGAGTGTTGGCTGACTATAGTTTTCTGTTCTGTTTTTTGTTTTTGTTTTTTGTACTGACAAATTTGGCAAAACAAGGTAGGTGAGGCCTAGAAAACAAGTTACTTGGTTTTCATACGCCACAGAAATTTCCAGAAGTCAAGCTAAAGAACAGACTAACAATGAAAAATTAACATCCCTTTCTTTTAGGCAACCAATGAAACACAGATGTGCTACGCCTCACTTGATCACAGTGTTAAGGGGAAGCGTAGAAAGCCCAGGAAACAGAATACTCATTTCTCAGACAAGGTTGGAGATGAGCAACTACATGCAATAGACGCCAGCGTTTCTAAGACCACCTTAGTAGACAGTTTCTCCCCAGAAAGCCAGGCAGTAGAGGAAAACATTCATGATGATCCCATCAGACTGTTTGGATTGATCCGTGCTAAGAGAGAACCTATAAACTAGCTGGACCATGATCTAGTTCAATGATTTGGCTCCTATTGAAGATGGCTTCTAAGAAAACAAGATGCGCAGAGGACACAGAAGGACTTGGCAGCAGGGTGATGACCTGATCATTTGTTGATGGGATGGTGGCTTACCTCTTATTCACAGCTTACACTTATGCATGCCAAATGTAAGGCCATGAAAATCAGTATTTCAAATAACTTAAAAAATGCTTTACTACTAAAATGTAAAAAATTAATGTGCTCACCTCGGCAGCACATATACTAACAATTAATAAGACCCAGCTTGAAAATTGAGCCTGATAACAAGATTACAAATTCACAATACCTAATACTTAGGGAAATATAAAAATTTAAGCATGAATGTATTCTGGAACACATTAGAAGAAAAATAAAAGCCAATGAGTTTTTTTTTAATTCTCCTTTCTCACCAATGGGCAATAGCCCATAATTGAAATAAATTTCTGATTGAAAGGTATAGGAAACATTAAAATGCATTACTAAGAGAAGTAACATAATTTTCTTACAAAGTATTTTTCCCAAAGATAGCTTTACTATTTCAAAAATTGTCAAATTAATGCATGCTCCTTACAACAAACAAATATCAAAAAGAGTTTAGGAATTCTACTAGCCAGAGATAATCACTTGGAGAAACTTTCTATATATCCTTCTAAATATTTTTCTGGGCATGCTTATGTATGTACATCAGTTGTTTCTTTTTATTTTTAACCAAAAATGTGGTTTCTTTTGTACACATTACTTAAACTTTCTTTCCACTCAACAATATATTGTGGATTTATTTTCACTGTTATATTTAACTATATATAAATATGCATATATTGTAATTTTAATGTCTGCTTAGCACCCCACTGATAACCAAATCACAGTTTATTTAAATAATTTTAATGACTTTTCAAAAACAATTTATTGATGCAAAAAGCAAGGTTGAGATGACAATGTTTCTTTCAATAATTAAAAAATACTGCTTCACTGTCTTCTCTGTTTCATCAGAAACACATACTATAATACTTGTCTGTGTCCTTAAGTGTGATACACGTTATTTTTCTGATTGTTAAGACTTTCCTTATTACTGGTTCTAATTTGATTATAATATGCCAAGGTATGGTTATTTTTCAAGTGTCTTGTGTTTGGAATTTGTGGAGCTTCTTAGATCTATGTATTTATATTTTCATCAAATTTGGGTGGAGGGAAATGACCAATATTTTTTTTTCTGTGACCCTCCGCATTTTCAAGTTTTTCAATTACTTGCAAATGGTCCCACATTTCACTTATCTGTTTATTTTATTTCATTCTTTTTTGTATTTCATTTTGGATAGTTTTTCTTGCTACATCTTCAAGTTCATGAATCTTTTTTTTCTAAATGATCTAATCTGCCATAATCCTAGACAGGACTTTTTAATCTTAGATAACTTAGTTTTTATTTCTATAAATTTAGTTTGGGTCTTTTGTCCCCCATATTTCATGTCTCTAACATACTTAATCTCTCATCTAACATCTTCAACCTATGGATACAGTTGTAACAACTGTTTTAATGCTTCTTAAAATCTACTAATTCTGTTATCTGTCATTCTGAGTGAGTTTCAAGTGATTTATTTTTCTCATTGTGGGTTATATTTTTCTGCCTCTTTAAATGCCTGATGATTTTTAATTAGGCAGAAAATACTGTACAATTTCCTTTGTTTGGCGATGCATATTTTTGCATTCTTATAAATGTTTTTGAGCTATGTAGCTGAAAACTAACTTGATAGTTTGTTTTCAGTTACATAGCTAACTGAAAACTATCAAGTTACTTGAACACAATTTGATCATTTAGAATCTTGCTTTTAAATTTTGTTAGATTAAGCCAGAGCAGCTTTTAGACTAAGTTAAATTTAGTTTATTAGTGAGGAAAGATCCTCGTTAGTACTTAGTACCACCGTTCATGAATTAGGACGTTTTCCACTTTGGCTGTTGATAATCGACACTATTCCCAGCCATGTGTGAGTCATGGGCACTGTTTTCTTTATTATTTTCAGGTGTGTTTTTCCCCAAGTTCGGGTAGTTTTGTCACTTGCGTGCACTGACCAGTACTTAACTGAATACTTGACGGCGACTCTTCACATATCTCCAGAGTTTTCTCTACATGCAGCTCTCTTCTCTCCAGTACTCTGCCTTTTTGACTTCTCTTGACCTGGAGCTCCATCTCCTCAATTCAAGAGATCAATGGACTTTTACCTAGGTTTCCTCTACCTGCTCCAAGGCCTGAAACTTTTCTCCAGGCAATAAGATAGGATGATAGGAAGGTTTACCTCATTTGTTTCCCATCTTTCAGGGACCGACCGTTGTCCTTCATTGCCTGAAACAGTATGTCAAGTAACACTGTTTCATCTACTTTGTCTGGAGTTTAGTTGTTTCAGCTGGCAGAGTATGTTCAGGTAGTAGGGTAAATCTAGGATGTTATTCTATCTTCATCAGAAGCAGAAATCCAAGGCATTCTTACCACTTTACTGTAATTCTATAGTATATTTTTAGTGTAATTTAGTGTAATTCGATAAGCTAAGCAGGACTATTTGAAATGTGAGTAGGCTATGAATTACTGATCATCATGTAATTATTAGGGACTATATATACATCACCTTTGGCAGTTTTCAGGGCTTATGTTCCAGAAGGAATACAGGATGAATATCCTGTATTTTGAAACAGAAGTGTTTCTGATTTTTAGATTTTGGAATATTTATTCATATGTAGTGAAGTATCTTAGAGATGGGACTTTAGCCTAGACAGAAAATTCATTTACGTTTATATACACGTAGCTTGAGGGCCATTTATGTAATATTTGTAAATAATTTTGTGCATTCATCACATAATGTCAGGTGTGGAATTTTCCACTTGTGGAGTCATGGCACTCAAAAAGTTTTCCATTTTGGAACATTTTGGATTTTGGATTTTCAGATTATGGATCCTCAGCCTGTATCATTATAAGCCTTAACATTTCAACTGGAAAAAAAAATATGTACGGAGGAAAAGAAAAAGAAAAATCATGACTAGAAAACATATGAATTCCAAGTCTTGAGATTTTCACTGACAATGTTTTAAAGGTCCAATAAGTTGAACTCAAATCTCAAAAATAGGAGGGATAACTCATTTCCTTTTGGTATTAAATGGCTTATTTCTAGCAGAGTAAAGGGAGGGTGATAGTTTAGACATACGCTTTAAATCTTCCTCTGAGGTTTTGTCATTTGATTAACAGAACAGACAATTTATATTAACACAGAAAAACAGAGCATTGACAGAAAGGAACAAGACAGAATATAAATTCAACAGAGGTACACTTCTAAATGCTATTTGCCATTCTTTAACCTCTTCTGAAGGGCTCTTCTGCACCCACTCACAGCTTCTACTACCTAGGAAGTCATGCATCAAGGGTGGGTACCTGAATCACGACAGTGGATTCTCCTTTTTTTCAGTTTCAATAAAACTTTTTTTACAAAATCAAGCAGGCCAGATGTAGCCTAGGGGCCATAGTTGGCTGACGCCTGGCAAGATCATTTGTTTCATTACGAGCTTGCAAAATGATATGCTAGTCCTGTTATTCCTTCTTCATGTATTAGTTGGAATACATTATAGGAAGAAGACAGTAGATTCATCTTTGAACCAACCTAGATACAAGAGACTGGATAGTGATCAGAACAACAACAATAAAAAAAACCATAGATAGAATTGGGGCTTTGAAAAGCAGGGTACAATTACAAGGGGAAGAAACTAAGAGTAAGATGGCAGAGACTGGAGTTCAAAGCTCCATAACTAATCAGACTAATCATATAACAATCATGACAATGATAAGTCATATTTATTGAGAACTTGCTAAGTGTAAGACACTGTGATAAGTGCTTACCTGCATACTTAATTTAATCACATAACACCCTAAAAGATAGATGCTAACCTTAAAGATGAAGAAACCAAGACTGATAAAAAGTAACTTGCCTGATGTCACACAAATAAACTGTAGACTCAGGATTTGAATATAAGTAGTCTAAGTGTAGAACTTGCTCTGTAGAATAGCTGATTTCTAGAGTTGGGTTTAAGTGCTCTTGGGCCCTATTTCTTAATTATCCCTGCATCCTATCTATTTAATAATAGTAATCTCTTTATTTTAAGTGCTGTGCTTGCATTTCTGTTATTTAAAATCAAAAGAGGCTAACTAAAACAAATTGAAAACAATTCTTAAAAATAATGACGATTTATGGCAGCTTGTACACACTAACAGCCCTCCTAATTTAGGAAAAATCCAACAATAAATCCCCTTAAATGACAGGCTGTTGCTTTCAATAAACACTAAGACTTACATCTACCACAATATTTTCATATTAAAGTGTTTTTACAGGAAAGTATTTTATTAATGCCACTTGCTTTAAAATGACTTAGCTTTTCTTTTTCAGTTTTGTATATAAAAAAAAGAGTTTTCCCTGCAGTGACCTCATATTCACTCTCCATAAAAGACAGAACCCAAAACCAACTTACAAAAACAAAAATAAATAAATCCCAATATTGAAGCTAAAACATAATTTTGTGCCCCCTTTTGTCTAATTTTTTCTGTAGGGGATGAAAGTTATCTCATTTGGAATCAGGGAAACATTTGTTATTTAGACCAAAATGGAAGAGAATGGAAAAAGAATCTCAATCAATAGCGTTCTTGGCCACCTCTGATGTAATGGACAAGTCTTTTAAGATGTCAGTATCCATCATGACACTTGAGAATTAAGTAGGTTTATTTCTTCCATCTGCATTGATTAAGAACATAGTTGGTAAATTAACTGGAAAAATTGGGTCAAGTGAAGAATAAATTTTTAAAGTACCATAAACATTTAAATTTAAAAGTATAAACATTTAGTCATTAACTTTTGATATAAGGCCAAGGCCTTACCTTGAGTAGGTCTATGATTGAAGTTCCATGTCATTTTTCTTGTATAAATATCATTGTCCATAAAACACTGTCTACGGTCCCAGTTTTAGTTTTGTTTTTAAGTGAAATAAGAACTTGAAAACATTTCTAATAAACTCTAACTGCAGCATCCCTCAAGATTTTTGGTTTTTCTTCTGAGACTTTAAGAGTTATTTCACCCTTACCTAAATTGTCAGTAATTTTTTTTTTAGCAATTCTGTTTATTGATTCTTTGGAATCAGTGAACTTAACTATCACAGGAAAAGTTCCCTCCACACCCATATTTCATTAGGACACATAACAATTAATTATCTTATGTAATTACAAGTACAGCCAAAATAATCAAGTGCAGGAACAAACACCATGCACTCCTGGGAAACACAGTTTTGGTGGTGGGAGAGACTCAGGAGGTTATAAGAATAGCCTACTGGCCATGGTGTTTATTGTGCTGGGTCAGGATTCAGTATGTTGATAGAAGGAAGGGAAAATGGCTCATATAGGTAGAGGTCAGTTAACAATGCCTCTATTTTACAAACCCAAGTTAACTTTACAGGATGAATTATTAGAACAATGGAAGAGTCTCCCACATCCTTTGCTTTTCTATTTTGTCTTTTTTTTTTTTAACCACACAAGCAGTAGTGGTACCCAAAAATTCTACCATTTGAAAAATTAATTTTTAAATTAAATACTCTACTTTTTAGTCTTTCTACAAAGTATTGAGAGAGAAAAAAAACTTAAGCAAACTGGGGCAAATCAGTTTTTCTCCAATTTCCATTCTCCCATTTTTCCTAAGTACAGAATCTTTACTTTTAACTGGTGATCAAGACAGCATTAACTTCTCAAGTTAACTAAACTTCAGACAGATTTCTTCCTGTCCGTTTTCCTATTTACTTAAAAAACAAACTCATCATTGCAAATTCTTTTTTGGCTCCCTTTCAAGTGTGTATGTCTCCTCAAAAAGCTTTTACCTATTTGATTACCCCCAGAAATGTCTCTCTCAAAAACCTGAAAACCATCTCTTTGAAATGTAATTTCTGAAGGAAGATAATGCCTTTATCCTCCAGTCTGTGGGAGGGCAAAAGCCTACCTTCTGTCATGGAGACAGGTCAGAATTAAGCACAGGTGGCCTACCGTTACCCCCACCCCAGCTCTTAAAAACTCTCCAGCCTTTTGTTTCACCCTGAACTCAGAGGCTGAGTTGAGTTCAACCTCTCTCCTGTATTGCAATAGTCTTGAATAAAGTCTCTCTTGCTTGTTTAACTTTGGCACATTTTTCACTTTAATACCAGATGCACGGCTGCTGGAACAATGTTCCCTCTGTAGCTTGTGCTGCCTTTCTTTGACTCCTCATTACCTGTAGCTGGAATAAAGATGTGGTGGCTGAAGTCTGAATAGGAACATTTGATCACAGGATAGACTGCATGGGCTGAGGATGCCAGAGCAATAGGATAAAAAGAGCTAAATTCCTAACACATGGAACAGCATCCCAGCCTTAGACCACCTATCTCCAGCCTTCTTTAATGTGAGAGATAAATTTCTGTTTTATTTAAGCCATTGTTGTTTTGAGATTTCTGTTATTCACAGGTGGACCTAGTCTAACTAATATACCCCAAAATATCTTGATTTCATTTTTCACTTAACTTCTTTTAAAGAGGTAGTAAGGAGAACTAAAATGATGTCATTTGGGGTGAAGTGGGGTTGGCAGAATGAAATTCACTGGTATTAGGTTGGTGCAAAAGTAATTGTGGTCTTTGCCATTAAAAGTAATGGACAGGCCAGGTGCGGTGGCTCACACCTATAATCCCAGCACTTTGGGGGACCGAGGCAGGCGGATCACGAGGTCAGGAGTTCGAGACCAGCCTGACCAACATGGTGAAACCCCGTCTCTACTAAAAATACAAAAATTAGGCAGGCATGGTGGCACGCGCCTGTAATCGCAGCTACTCAGGAGACTGAGGCAGGAGAATCACTTGAACATGGGAGGCAGAGGTTGTAGTGAGTTAAGACTGCGCCACTGCACTCCAACCTGGGTAACAGAGTGAGACTCCATCTCAAAAAAAAAAAAAAAAAAGTAATAGAAAGACCACAATTACTTTTGCACCAACCAAATATTTTTCCATGTACCGAATCTGCTCCAAACCACTCAGAACATTTGTAGAGATAAAACAAAAGCCAGTTTCCTGTAAGATTAATATGAAAAATTCTCACATATGCATTAAATTGTTTCCTCTCCATTAAAATTTAGGATATTTTATCTGTAACTATGAGAAATTAAATTTGTATACAATTATTGGTTACTATATTCACAAGTTCAGAAGAAATAGTTGAAAGAAAAAAATTGTAACTTAAGGAGATCAATTAGAAAATGGATAAGACATATGCAGATATTTTAAATAAATATTAACCTATTTTTAAAAGACCAACCATCCCTTGGCTATTTACACTTCATCTTGCTGTCTAAATCCTACTATCAGATTGTTAAGGGCAATATTACTTACTGTCGCTAATTTGGTATCAATTACCAAGTTAGTATCAGTTTGATCTAATTTATTCAACCTCAGCAGGCCTTAGAAGACAAGGTTCCAGCAATAGACAAATAAAGCCGTCTGCAGAGTTTAATGCTAAATACTGGTTTGGGAAAAAGAACAAAGAAGTGGAACAGTCAGATTCTAATTGGGAGGCAGGAGCTGCAGCCTCTTGTTGCAGGGGATTTAGGAGAGCAGGGAAACTTGTTTCTCTGGACAGAAGTGCTGCAGTGTCCCCTGCTCTCTAAGTTTCTAAACCTTTGATTACCTTAAGAAAGAAAGACCTTTTCTTGTGCTTGTTGACATCTTCTTGTCAATTTTGCCACTCTTGTGACATTAGCATATTCCTCATTAGCAAAATCAGAATGTGGTAGATTAATGCCACACATTCCTTCTCTCACTAAGTAAAATCCTATTCATCCTTTATTCCATTTCTGCAAATAAAAATGAAGTCTTAGGCCTGCTTTTCACTTCTTATGCTAAGTAATGAAGTTCCTAAGCCTGGCCTTAAAAAATGCAAGTCTTCACAATCAACAATAGGTGGCTAAAAAAGATGAAGAGATGTCCCCTCTCTCCTGAAGTTACGAGATAGAGCTTTCTGCATCATAAAATAAATTCAAATAGTCTGATGTGATAAGGTATTAAATTAAGAACATTCACAAGAATATCAATCTTTCTTCTGTGCAACAAGGAGACTTGTGTGAATATTCACAACTGTTGCCAACTTCTTCTATTTTCTGTTAATATAAATTTGTCCTTGGAAGTATGGTTAGAAGAGATTCTTCTAAGACTTTGAAGACTTTAAAGTTTGTTGCAATGCCCTGTGATAATAACCAGAAGAAACGTGCAATTCTGATTGGTTATCTTACTTGCCCTTGTAATATTATAATTGACACCTCAGTGTTTGTTTGTTTGTTTGTTTGTTTTTGAGATGGAGTATCGCTCTGTCACTCAGGCTGGGGTGCACTGGCACAATCTCAGCTCACTGCAACCTCCACCTCCCAGGTTCAAGCGATTCTCCTGCCTCAGCCTCCCAAGTAGCTGGGGCTACAGACATCCTCCACCACACCCTGCTAATTTTTTTTGTATTTCTAGTAGAGATGGGGTTTCACCATGTTGGTCAGGCTGGTCTCGAACTCCTGACCTCAAATGATCCACCCACCTCAGCCTCCCAAACTGCTGGGATTACAAGTGTGAGTCACCATACCCGGCCACCTCAGTGTTTTTAAACAATATAAATGCTTGAAAGATTACTAGGTCATACAAAAAAATAATCACTGGCACTTTCTTTTTTTCTGACAGGCATAATGGAAAAGTTAAAGCCTATGACTGCAACTTTTTTTTAACACAGAGATGAAGAGTCTCGCTAATTTATCGGGAACAATATCTATTTAAATCTACCTAACAAGCTATTATAAGAAGGGGCAACTGAGGTAGTAAAATGGAGAAGTAGGCAAAATGCAAGGAGCTGTTATTTTCAAAATGACCCTGTAAGGCATTCTTCCTACAAAAATGTGTGTAAGCCCACTATGTGCTAGTCACTATTCCAGTGTAATGGCCAACCCAGCACCCAGTAGGTGTTTGAGGCTATCAACAACAGTCCCCGGTTTTGCATATGCACTCTCCCCACCCTCATTCAGCCACGTGTCTCACAGGAAATCGAGCCGTTCCCCAGGTGAGAAAAGGAAATCAAGGTGGGGCATAATTAGTTCAAGGGTATTGTAACAGAGCCTCAGGAAGAAATGGTTTTTCATCACCTATCTGAGCACTTTTGCATCTGATATGACACCCAGAACTGCTGCAGTCATCTTGTTACTACTCTGAGGATGAAGCCAGAACCAAGAGACTGAGCAGAGAGACGGGAGAATAAAACCAAAATCACTTGGGGCAGTTTACTCAGCCCTCACCCTTGCCTCTTACCCAATTAAGGGACAAAGGCCTGTGGATTTTGTTACTGTATCCCATTTCATTTTTCTTTTTCCCTCATCCAGGCTCATGGCATCTTTCACCTGACTTACTACAATAGACTTGTGATTTATCTCTCTTCCCCAAGTCTTCTGCTTACTCTCAGAGTGTGTCTAAGACATAGCTCAGATTATTTCCCTCCTCTTTTAAAAAACCCTTATTGATTTTCATTGCTTAGATCAATTGTTCTCAAACTTCAATGAGAAGTAAAAAATCACCAGGGGATTTTATAAAGCACACATATGTGAGTCATATACTTCAGTGATTCTGACTCATAAGTTTTCTATTGGAGCCTAGAAATCTACGCATTAACAGCCTGGTGATTCTTATGTAATATGACCCTTGAATCACCATTTGATAAGCATTTATTTAGATGTGAAAGGCCAAACTGTTGCAGAACTTTCTCCTTAGTTCAGCTAAAACCGGGTTCTTGTCACATGACCAGGAAGGATTAGGCTCACAGACACATAGAAGGGTGAGGAGTAGAAATTATTGGGTGAAAAGGAAAAAGGAAAAATAACTCTTAGCAAAGTGAGAGAGAGTCCTGCTAGCAGGTTTTCCACCTCACAGATTGAATTCCAGGTCACCAACCAGGAACTGAAGAGGCCAGGCTCCTCCCCCTGCCAATGGCACGAACTTCCCGAGGCTCCACCCTGTCCTCCCAGTGCGCAGGTGGGCAGTATTCAGTCAGGAGAGGGCAGCTTCATCTGGGACCAGCAGTCTGGTTTTTCAGCCTTCAGGCCGTTTTAGGCTTGAGGGCGAGGTTTCGCCGGGGACCCTTGGCTGTCTCATCTCTATCAAAACTATTTAACTAGCATCTTATGTCTTCTTTGCCCAGTCCCCAAACATCTTTCAAATTGTATTCATTCACAGCATCTCCTATATACCAACCACACTTGACTACTGCTTCCTAAGCATACCATGCATTTTCAAGGCTCTGTGATTCAACTTTCCCTGCCTAAGATAATCTTCCCCATCCTTGAGATTTAGCTTAAACATCACAACCTTCATTAAGCCTCCTTTGACCTGCCCCTTCAATGGCATTATGTAAATTCGTTGTCCTTACTATATATTCCAAAATCACACGACCTGGTCCTCTACTTAGCACTTTTAACAATGTGTCAGAGCCATTTTTGAATCTCAGATAAATTATAAACATCTGAATTAGGGCTTTATTTCATTTATCTGTGTTAAAAATTCTCGGCCGGGCACGGTGCCTCACGCCTGTAATCCCAGCACTTTGGGAGGCCAAGGCTGGCGGATCACGAGGTCAGGAGATCGAGACCATCCTGGTTAACATGGTGAAACCACGTCTCTACTAAAAATACAAAAAAATTAGCCGGGCGTGGTGGCAGGCGCCTGTAGTCCCAGCTACTCGGGAGGCTGAGGCAGGAGAATGGCCTGAACCCGGGAGGTGGAGCTTGCAGTGAGCGGAGATAGCGGCAGTGAGCAGAGATAGCGCCACTGCACTCCAGCCTAGGCGACAGAGTGAGACTCCATTTCAAAAAACAAACAAACAAACAAGCAAAATTCTCACCAGACCCTCCAAAATATTGGAATTATATACGTGTCATAATATAACTCTTTACATTTTAAAATAATAAATTAGGGCATTGGAAAGATGAAGAGAAGAAAACATATTAACAAAATTGACCAATCAAGTTTGAAAAAAGAATTTTTAGAAAAGAAATATAGATATTTGCTATTTGAAATATATAAAACATTTGATGTTAAATAAGTTAAAATAGCTAGTGATTGATAGTAACTGAAGAAATGACTCAGTATGAAGTATAAAGAGATGACAAACATGAAAAATGTTAAGATACTTGAAAGAGAGAGTAAGAAGCTTTATGTAGAGGTAACTGACGTTCTTGAAGAGAATAAAAATGGAAAATTTGCAATATTTGAAATACCTGAAAATTTTCCAGAAATGATATTAAATCAATTAGCAGATTTAGGAAGTGCAATGAATCCATATCTAGATGCTTTATACTGAATTTGCAGAACACCAAAGACTAAGAGATGATCTTAAAGTAGCCAGAGAAAAAAGGTCATTATAAAGAAGTTATTATTCTGACAGTTGACTCCTCAAATGCAGCAATACAAGCCAGAAAGATAATGGAATTTGATATGGTTTGGCTGTGTCCCCACCCAAATCTCATCTTGAATTTCCACGCGTTGTTGGAGGGACCCAGTGGGAGGTAATTGAATCTGAATCATGGGCGCAGGTCTTTCCTGTGCTGTTCTTGTGATATTGAATAAGTCTCACAAGATTTGATGGTTATAAAAAGGGAAATTTCCCTACACAAGTGCTTCTCTCTGCCTGGTGCCGTCCATGTGAGATGTGACTTACTCCTCCTTGCCTTCCGCCATGATTGTGAGGCTTCCCCAGACGCGTGGAACTGTAAGTTTAATTAAACCTCTTTCTTTTGTAAATTGCCCAGTCTCAGGTATGTCTTTATCAGCAGCATGAAAACGGATAATACAGAGTAAAATCCTTAAAATGCTGAGATAAAATACCCCTGAAGTTAGAATTGTCCATCCAGCTAAACTATTAGGTTGGTGCAAAAGTAATTGCAGTTTTGCCATTAAAAGGAATGTCAAAAACCCCAATTACTTTTGCACCAACTGAAATATTTTCCAAAAATTGTTGGACATTTTCAGAAAAATAAAAAATAACAGAATTTACAATGAATAGAACTATTTAAAAGAACTTTATGAAGAGATTTCAGGAAGAAGAAAATTGATTTCAGAAAGTCTGAGTTGCAATAAGAAATATAGTAAAGAAAATGTTAAACTTAGACATAAATTGGAAAAAGAAACCATTAAATTGCACTATAAAATTTTTCAATTTTTGGATTAAAAAACTTAGAACAAAATAACATATTTATCTGGAGGAGATAATCAAAGTATTTAAAATGTTTTATATTGTTCAAAATGAGTATAAAGATACTTACTATCGGCCAGGCGTGGTGGCTCATGCCTTTACTCTCAGCACTTTGGGAGGCCGAGGCGGGCAGATCACGAGGTCAGGAGTTCGAGACCAGCATGGCCAACATAGTGAAACCCCATCTCTACTAAAAATAAAAAAATTACCTAGGCTTGGTGGCAGGTGCCTGTAGTCCCAGCTACTTAGGAGGCTGAGGCAGGAGAATCGCTTGAACCCAGGAGGCAGAGGTTGCAGTGAACCAAGACTGTGCCACTGCACTCCAGCTCGGGCAACAGAGCAAGACTCCATCTCAAGAAAAAAAAAAAAAAAGATATTTACTATCTTTGCACTAATTTAAATGTGATTGTTAAATTTGTTAGATTATTATTGAAAGAAACAGAATGTAAAACTTCCAAGTAAGTGGGAGGAAGAAAGAGAGAGGGAGAAAACCCCCCAAATAAGTAAAAGCAAAAAACTGCAATTTCTCCCAAAAGAAGAAAGGGAGACAAAAAGAGAAAAGTGACAAAAATCGAAGATACAAAATAAGATGGTAGAAATTATCCCAAATATATCAACAGTCTCA